>NC_064619.1:465395375-467795375 GCF_023898315.1 Schistocerca nitens | reverse complement strand
ATTTGTATTCAGTAATGCCACTGATTACTGTTTCTGCAAACCTCCAGGCAAATTACGACCACAAACCAAAAAAAAAAATGTTGCAAAAATCTTGTGATGGAAACATCAAAAGCGGGAAAATGGGAAAGAATAGTTTTAAACATTTTATTCGAAACGTCTTATAACCTGATGCTAATACTTTCGTTAAATGTTGGGCCTGGAAATAGCGTTACTTCTGGCTTTTAGGAGGACGACGAAAAGACTGTTGACTTATTTCGGATTCCAACCGCAACAACTAATGTGATTGAATTTCTCGATAAGTAATTTTTTCGGTAACGCAAAATATTTTTCAGGAAATTGTCGGATAACATAATATCCAATAGCTCTTTATGATTTCAGGTTTATCGTCGGAACAGTATTCATAAGCTTCAGTCATTTGTTCATAATCCAGTTGCGCACCCAGGTTTTACGAATTTGATCAGCTACTTCTGGTATGCACAACAACGGCATCTATCCCCAATCTGTCTAAATAAAAGAAGTAATTACTGCGAAGTGCCTGAATGCATTAATTTGACTGTT
This sequence comes from Schistocerca nitens, assembly GCF_023898315.1. Lineage (NCBI taxonomy): Eukaryota > Metazoa > Arthropoda > Insecta > Orthoptera > Acrididae > Schistocerca > Schistocerca nitens. Next base: position 467,794,817 of record NC_064619.1, on the reverse strand, counting down.
ATCGGATGTGCCTGGTGTAAGAAAAAAAGCCTGTTTTTTTACGCAATAGACACTTCACACACAGTCTTGATCGCAGGTGGACTTCCATGAAGCAGGCTGCTCAAGTCAGTTCAGCGTCTTGGATCGGCGCAGCTTGCTTCGTGATGATCCTTAAAGATTGAAACCGGTCAATCTTCTTAAAAGAAATCTGCGATCAGGACTGCTTTTTTAATTATTATATGCCTGGAAAGTGCCGGGCCGTAGTATTTACTGGAAGGCTCGCGTCGGTGAGCGACTTCACGTGACGTGCTTGATGCAGCGGCCCCTCGTGCCGCAGCTAGCTGTGACTGGATTTCGTAGCCCGACTATCTCTGACCTCCATATCGATACTTGGGCTGGGCATGGAATCCGAATCGTTATTCGATACTAAAGCAATCAATCGTAAGCTAGGGCTGGTGCTGTCGTAGGAATATTTCTTCCGTATCCACTGACCCCGTTATGATCGCTGCAAATCCTTCAGTGGACTTCACAACGAGACGGCATAACGCAGCTACATCCGAGGCTGTTCCTTCCACGTCTGCTCGGTGTGACAGTCGTAATAACTCCTGCCAGTTTCGCGAGCTTAGCTCACTCGCCTCGCCTTGTCAGCTTCGCTATGCTCTGCAAGCTTCCTCATCTCCCAGTACCTACTGCAACATACATCATTCTGAATCTGCTTAGTGTATTCATCTCTTGGTCTCCCTCTACGATTTTTACCCTCCACGCTGCCCTCCACTACTAAATTTGTGATCCCTTGATGCCTCAGAACATGTCCTACCAACCTATCCCTTCTTCTAGTCAAGTTGTGCCACAAATTCCTCTTCTCCCCAATTCTATTCAATACCTCCTCATTAGTTATGTGATCTACCCATCTCGGTCCCCTTATGCCCACTAAAATTTGCACAAAGAGAAGTGAAAATTGGAATTTAGGGAAACTCATTTTGAAACGCATTACTTGTGAGGTGTAGGCAATATTACACAATACACTACATTTTTCATTGATTCTAAGTATGCTGCGTATGTCTTTCCAGTCTGTATTACACAAACACGTCTTAAAGCCATTTACTCCTTTTTCATTTATCATTCTTGTACTTTAACTGCAAGCATTTACACTATGGCTTTGAAACCTCGACGTATGAGTTGAAATGTCATCAACAACATTTCTACATCCGAATCTACATGGTTACTCTGCACTTCAACTATGTCCCTGGCAGAGCGTTCATCAAACCGCATCCCAACTACTCCTCTACTGTACCAGGCTCGAAGAGCGAGCGAGAAAGTCGAGCATTTAAATCTTTCCGTACGAGCTCTTATTTCTCTTGCTTCATGATGATGGCAATTTCTCCCCTTGTAGACAGGCGCCAACAAAATATTTTTGCAACCGGAAGAGAAAGTTGGTAATTCAGATTTCTAAGAGTCCGCCCCCGGTAACTGAGTGGTCAGCACGACAGAATGTCAATCCTAAGGACCCGGGTTCGATTCACTGCTGGGTCGAGGTTTTCTCCGCTGAGGGACTGGGTGTGGTATTGTCCTACTCATCATCATTTCATCCCCATCGACGCGCAAGTCGGCGCAATGGTGTCAGATCGAAAGACGTTCACCCGGCGAACGGTCTACCCGACGGGAGGTCCTAGTTACATGTCATTTACATTTTATTTTTACTTTCTGAGTCCTGCCAATAAATCGCAACATTACCTATGTGATAGCTCTAGTTAAAGTTACTCGAAACTGTAATCTATAAGTATTTCGTTGAATTAACAGCCTTTACATTTGTGCGATTTATCGAAAAACAGAAATTTAGCATATTTCCATTTGTACTCATATGGATGACTTCACACTTTTCAATATTTAGCGTGAAATGACACTTTTTCCATCAAACACATGTCTTTTCTAAATCATTTTGCAATTGGTTTTGATCATCTGATGATCAATAGATGACACAATCATCTGCAAACAATCTAAGATGATTGTTCAGATTGTCTCCTATGTCTTTTAACTAGATTAGGAACAGAATAGGGCCTATAACATTTCTTTGGGGGACGCCAGGGATTACTTCTGTTTTACTCGATGTTTTTCGGTCAATGACTACGAACTGTGACCTTTCTGACAGGAAACCACGAATCCAGTCGCACAACTAACGCGATATTCCATAGGCACGCAGTTTGGTTAGAAGAAGCTTGTGAGGAACGGTGTCGAAAGCCTTCTGGAAATCTAAAAATACGGAATCAATTTGACACCCTCTGTCGACAGCACTCTTACTTCGTGAGAGTAAAGAGCTAGTTTTCATAAGAATGATATTTTCTGAATCCATGTTGGCTACTTGTCAATAAATCGTTTTCTTCGCGGTAATTCATGATGCTCAACTGTTATATGTTCCAAAATCCTACTGCAAACCGACGTTAGTGGTATGGGTCTATAATACGGCGGGTTCTTCCTATTTCCTTCCTTAGGTATTAGTGTGAGATACGCATCTTTTCAATGTTTAGGTGCGGACATTTCAACGAGCAAGCGCCTGTATATGATTACTAAGTGTGGAGCTATTCCATCAGCGCCTTCTGAAAGGCACCTGACTGCTATGCAATCTGGACCGGAGGCCTTGCCTTTAATACGTGATTAACGCTGCTTCGCTACCGAGGATAGCTTCTATGTCACCTATGTTGGTGGTTGTTCTAAATTCGAGTTCTGAAACATTTACTTCGTCTTCTTTGGTGATAGAAGTTTGGAAAACTGTTTTTAGCAACTGTGCCTTAGTGACACTGGCATCAGTGACGTCACCATTGTTATAGCACAATGAATGCATTGAGTGCACCTTGCCGCTGGTGTGCTTCACGTATGACCAGAATCTTCGACTTTTGTGCCACATTTCGAGACAGAATTCCGTTGCAAAAATTATTACAAGTATTTCGCACTGAATTTTACTCAAAATTTCAAGTTATGTAAAACTTCGCCAAACTTGGGGATTTTGCGTTATTTTAAATTTGGCATGCATTTTCCGTTGTTTCTCCAACAGCACTCTGACCTGTTTTGTGTACCATTGTTGGATCAGTACCATCTGTTATTAAATTACTTGGTATATATCTCTCAACTGCCGTCGATGCTATTTCTTTCAATTCAGACATCCGGTATACGCTTACACAATCAAACTGGAAGAAGTGGAGACTGGATCTTAGAAAGATGCCCAGAGAATTTATCTGCTTCTTTAAACAGAGTTCTGTTGGTTTCAGTAACCTTTGTTCTAAATTTTGTGTGGGTGAGTTACATTTTATAAAATGACCAGAGACGTAAAAGTAGAGTTCTGGAACAGAAGTGACCTGATCACTTAAAGTGTCCACTTAATACTACCCTTTGTATTTAAGATTTCAAAAAATTAATAATACGTTTAGCTGTTCCTTAAATAACTCAAAATCTCCAATGTTGTGACTGTTACTATGAATTTCCCATCAATGCTGATTGTACATCACTAGCTTGAAAACATTTATTAATGCGAAATCAAAGAGCACCAATGTTTTTTTTTTTTTAGATTCATGTGCTTTCCTTATGTAAGTGCCAATTCCGTCTTCCATTCCATTTTTCAAAATGGATTGTACCCTCTCGATAATTCCAAACTTTAAATTATGATTTCATTTATCCCTGAACACGAACAAGCGTTGTTATGTTATTCTTAAAACAGCAACAGTTACAAGTGTAAAAAACATAAATATTAATAAAATTTTACAGTTTTGATTATAGTACACTTCATTTTTCACATCAAAGGAAAAGAAAAAACATAATTCTTTGAATGTGTGTAGCTGTCTGCTGTCTGTCTTACATACTGAAAAGATCACATAAAATTGTAAGCCCATTTTTTACCAACTTAGTGCAACAATCGACTTATTTATAATTGAGAATGGATCTGTTAATAATGTGTAGCAAACAGCTAATAAGACGATACATGAATCAGCATTTGAGTCAAAGGATGAAACGATACTCTTAGCTAGAAGGATAACAAATTTGTGGTAGAACAGAACCATAGAAAAGGTAATAGAAGAAAAAAGGTTTCGATATACAAGAAGTAATTGGAATTATAGTTCGTTGATAATACATAAGACTATGAGGGAAAATTCTTAAAGGTCAATGAATGCAAGAAACTCTGTACAAAAATAAACCTTCATAATAGAAACAATGAAGACTTAACATAAAGATACTATCAGAATTTTTCTGATAAGCTTTTGTGAAAAGAAAATGCATTATTTAGCACTGCTTTAGTGCTATTTATAACTTCATCATCATCGTTCTCATTCCTACTTGTTAAAAGTGACATGAAGTTATAAATAGCACTAATGTCTACAGAATAAATCTACCAGGATATGTAAATAATGAGGAACTCTAAATTATTATCTATAATTTGACTGCTGTAATATCACAAAAGTAATACAAACATTTTCGTACTGGACGATACGCTATGTCTATTCAAGTAATCAAAGTTTCAGATACTGTCAGCGTTATCTGTAAATACATGCAGCTCAGGACACAAAAATAAACCATAGGTCAAAGTATAAAATCGGTTTTGACTTAGTTGTTGCTTATAAGACGATACTGCAGGCGTCTATGAATAAACTGCGTAGAATAAAGGCAGTCAAATACGGGCGATGTTGAAGGCTAATATGAATAAACTGCATCAAATAAAGACAAACACTTGTTGTAAATGTTAATTTTGATATCAAGTCGCGGAAGAGTGATTTGAGTATACTGTATAAAATTTCAGATACTAATAAAAAACGTAGAGGCATGAAACGGAAAATGTATGGTGCTTACTGTCTGCATGACATGTCTGTTTAGATCAACATTTTCTTAGCGCCAATGAGCAACCCCTGTGAATTGTGCAGAGAACTTATTCCTTTCGATCTTTGCAGCAATCGATGGCTTGCATTCTGTGGCGAACAGGAGTTTAACGAGAGTCAACACGGAAGTTTGCTTTCTATGGAAACGGATGTTTGCTTTGGGGAGGAGTCCTGAAGAAGATGAACAAGAAATATTGAACATAGGCAAAAAACTTTTGGCTCTGAAGATGGGAGTAACAATGCACTAACATAAGCATAGTGCGACAAACACGTTCACTACGGTCAAATAGAAGCTTTAGGGTTGTAGTTGGTCAACTACGCTATTTTTGTTGCTTTTCGAAGAAAGTATTAAAATGATGAGAGATAAGCCTATCCCTGTATAAGTATGTGTTTGTTTCTATCGCTCGAACTGTTTGACTGAGGCTGTAGAAACTGTAAGTTCGCTAGAATTGTATGTACTGTAGAAACAACAATGATATTGGTGACAGCACTATTGTCTTGCTGTGAAACAGTAATGGTTGTTTGACTGAAGTTGCTTCCACATTTTATATTGCTATAATTATTACAAATTTTTTCTTTACATTTCTTACTCTGTATTAGTGCATATAAAAACCCATTTAGAATCAACCAGATTACATCAGTAAGTCTTATTTGAGTACCAGAGGAAATCTTTCTCTGAGTTGGCAAAGCAACTGCTAAGGAAGAAAATTCATGTTGAGATGCGCATACATTTAGAAGAAAACGGTCTGTGATAACACAGAAAATGTGCAGCTGTACCAGCTTGGTGCTTAAGCTTTATAGAGAAAGTAATAAACAAATCATTGTAACGATAAATTTTGCTTTACCGGCGACTCCAGGTCGAACGTACTACGGCGAAAGAACTTTCGTTTTTATGTCTCAAGTGTGGTGTTAGCTGCTTAATTACTTTATTTTCCGATATGAAAACTGATCGACATAGTGTACCCGTTTCTCATTTGCTAAGAGCTGTTATTTATGATAACTTGCCTATTGCATTTCGTAAATTCATTTAGTTTCTTTTATCTTACAATATCCCCTATAAATTATTTTAAAAAATATTCAAGAATTTAAAAAGTTATTTTAAGTTTCTACAGCAATTACTCTAGTGGGTTTGCTGATTTAGGCGTACGCAGGTCGTGATATACGTAGGTGTTGTACAAGAAAACAGGAAAATATGTAGAAATGTAAGAAGAATAAATGTTACATTGTTACGTATATTAGAGTATCTGACCACCCACAACAAAAATATGTGGTACATGTTATTTATGCTATGCAGGCAGCAACATGGCTCATGCTTTTTTAAGGTTGGAGCAAAAAAGATCATAAATAAACACAGTGACAGCTTGTAGTGTACCTTATTTCTACAACCGGTACCGTCGGAGTGTAGCTAAAGGTCTAACCTTGAAATCCCGTCATATTTGTGCAAAAAGTCAAGATATTGAAAACAAACCCTACTTATGCCATAACTTGCGTCTGTCTAAAGCAAGTTTTTGAAGCAAAGTTCTGTCCAGCCAGAGGCTTTACTATGCGTGTCATGCTTGAAATGCGGTTCTTTCTTGTCCTACCATACTCGCTACTTAATATTTGCTTTCTACGCCATTATAGATAGATGTTTGTGGATAATTACACGAGGGTCTTTCAATAAGTAATAACCCATTTTTTTCTCAGAACGTATTTATTGTTAAAAGTGAGAATCTGGTGAAAATATAAACCAACATGTCTTGTCCATGTTCAGTTTTTCTGTGTAGTCTCCATCACATTCTATGGCCGTCGCCAACATTGTGAAAGAACATGTATTCCCTGCTGGTAAAAGCTCTTGTATAGGTGTAGCCTTGTTTTCACTCCATGACTGACACTCTGGTCGTCTTCAAAGTGTGCTCCCTGTAGACAATCTTTAAGCAGCCCAAAGAGACGGAAGTCCGAAGGGGCCAGGTCTGGACTGTAGGTTGGATGAGGCAATGATGTCCAACCCAATTTGGCGATGTGTTCCCGGGTTCACAGACTTGTGTGTGGGCGTACATTATCGTGATGGAGCAAGATTTTTACTGAATTCTTGTCCGATCGAACACGTCAGAAACGGTTCTTTGGTTTATTCAAAGTCTTCAAGTATGCCTCCGAATTGATGGTTGACCCTCGTGGCATCACATCCACGACAATGACACCATCACAATCCCAGAAGACTGTCACCATGACTTTTCCGAAAGGGAGGTTGTCTTGAATTTCTTATTTTGTGTTGAATGAGGATGACGCCACTTCATGGATTGCCTTTTTGTTTCCAGCGCAAAATGGTGCACCTAGCTTTCATCCCTCGTAACGATGCGTGACAGAAAGGCGTCTCCGTCGGTCTCAAAACGCTCCAAAAATTCGGATGAAATGGTCTTTCTTTGAATCTGTGAGCATTCATGGAACCCATTGTGAGCTCCTCTTTGAATATTCGAGAGTCTCGATCATTGCAGACGCACTTCCAATGCTGACCGACAACTGTAGAGCCACTTGTCGAGTTGTGATGCGCCGGTCGGCACGAATAATGTCCTCTGAACCATTCAGCATGTCTGAAGCAGTGGCTGTGACAGAACGTCCAGAGAGTGGTTGATCATGGAGCTCTGTTTCTGCACTTCCTGAGGCTGTAGCTTTCTTTACCCATCGCCCAACTGTACTCATATCAACTGCAGCATCGCCATACATTGCACACAAACGTTTATGGATGATCACCACGATTTCTTTTTCTGTACACAAAAATTCAATAACAGCACGCTGCTTGTAACATGAGTCGTTTGTATATGCCATTTTGACGCTGTACTACGGCTCTTCCATCTGCCAGAACGGTTCGAAACTTCACCGGCGCACAGAATAAACATCAGATGACCAACAAGGTCATTTGTCTATGTATATTAAATGCTTTTTAAAAAATGTGGGTCATTACTTATTGAACGATCTCGTACCTCAAGGCTTTAGTAGCCTGCTTGGGGTAGGTTGAGCGGGCTTTGTAGTTTGTAGATCTGCTGGATCCGGGGGCGGCGAGTTTTGCTTTTTCATTGCCCGGGCTGTACGTTTCCCGGTCCCTCCCTCCCGCCTGCGGCGGCGTGCTTGTGCCCCTGTTGCGTTTGAGGCGGGTTAGCGCCACAACAACAACGTAATAGACTATTGCAGAGTAAATTTCAACACACTATACAAATGTTATCTTTGCTATAACACCTGTCAATTGCACATTTTACTCCATTTAAATTGGATTCACATGTTTAGAATATGTCCAGTATATGTAAACAGTTGTGCTGTTATGTATCGTGTTTGTATGATGCAACAAGCAACTGTGAGCCATATGTACTGGTATATGGCCATAGCCTGTAGCACAAGATGCTTTATGTTTTTAAGTATTTTAGCGATGACAAACCTTTTATAATGTGCTATTTTTGCCCATTTGCATCATGTGCGGGAAGTAAGCGTAAAATGAACACGTTGTACAACAAAAAGATTTTAAGGTATGTAAATGTACAGCTTCGCTTCCGGTTTTCATAATACCAAACTAAAACCTTTATACCAAATGTTCCGTCTTAACTTATGAGACATATTCTATGTACATGCACGTTCTTACAGGCCTGAAGATGACAATATAGTCTGTTGAAACGGGTTGTTTTAAATAAAGAAAAAGTTTATACGATCTTGGCTGTTGAATGGTTTTTAACAATTAAACAGGTCGGCTCCAGTTCTCTCAAAATGAGAAAATTCCAACTATTATAACATATGAAAATAATGAGCCTAGTGTTCTGGAGGTACACAGACTGGTGAGACATGTGAACAGACGGTTCAAATGGCTCTAAGCACTATGGGACTTAACATCTGGGGCCTCAGTCACCTAGACTTATAACTACGTAAACGTAACTAACCTAAGGACATCACACACATCCACGCCCGAGGCAGGACTCGAACCTGCGACCGTAGCAGCCGCGTGGTTCCGGACTGAATCGCCTAGAACCGCTCGGCCACAGCGACTGGACCTGTAGAAGGCGTCAGCTTGATTTCCTGTGATAAGTTGTAGAGAGATAGAAGAATGTACGTGTATGAAAAAGAGATTTCAACTATCCACGTCCAGATCACCTATCTATTCTCCTACTTTCGCGATTGCTCGTTTGATTTTGACATGTATTTCCCTCAAAATGTAAAGTAAAATGACGGCACATATATGTCATGTTTCTTACGCTATGTTCAGTTGTTATCTCCGTCTTAGGACATATCCTGTTTCTTTCTTGCGTAATGTTTTGTGTTTGTGTCGCAACATTTCTGGAGCTGTTGCAGTATACTTTGCGAAGTCATTCCCTTGGTTCTGAGACTCTGAAAGCCATATAACAGGCGGAGGTAATAGACATATTTATCTTGAATATGAAAAATTACTGCAAAACTTGGAACACAGATCAACATTTCAGTGCTAGAAATGCAGGCAAAAAAAAAATTATTTTCCAAAATTTTCTTACAGAGATTTACAAGTTTATACACTCCTGGAAATGGAAAAAAGAACACATTGACACCGGTGTGTCAGACCCACCATACTTGCACCGGACACTGCGAGAGGGCTGTACAAGCAATGATCACACGCACGGCACAGCGGACACACCAGGAACCGCGGTGTTGGCCGTCGAATGGCGCTACCTGCGCAGCATTTGTGCACCGCCGCCGTCAGTGTCAGCCAGTTTGCCGTGGCATACGGAGCTCCATCGCAGTCTTTAACACTGGTAGCATGCCGCGACAGCGTGGACGTGAACCGTATGTGCAGTTGACGGACTTTGAGCGAGGGCGTATAGTGGGCATGCGGGAGGCCGGGTGGACGTACCGCCGAATTGCTCAACACGTGGGGCGTGAGGTCTCCACAGTACATCGATGTTGTCGCCAGTGGTCGGCGGAAGGTGCACATGCCCGTCGACCTGGGACCGGACCGCAGCGACGCACGGATGCACGCCAAGACCGTAGGATCCTACACAGTGCCGTAGGGGACCGCACAGCCACTTCCCAGCAAATTAGGGACACTGTTGCTCCTGGGGTATCGGCGAGGACCATTCGCAACCGTCTCCATGAAGCTGGGCTACGGTCCCGCACACCGTTAGGCCGTCTTCCGCTCACGCCCCAACATCGTGCAGCCCGCCTCCAGTGGTGTCGCGACAGGCGTGAATGGAGGGACGAATGGAGACGTGTCGTCTTCAGCGATGAGAGTCGCTTCTGCCTTGGTGCCAATGATGGTCGTATGCGTGTTTGGCGCCGTGCAGGTGAGCGCCACAATCAGGACTGCATACGACCGAGGCACACAGGGCCAACACCCGGCATCATGGTGTGGGGAGCGATCTCCTACACTGGCCGTACACCACTGGTGATCGTCGAGGGGACACTGAATAGTGCACGGTACATCCAAACCGTCATCGAACCCATCGTTCTACCATTCCTAGACCGGCAAGGGAACTTGCTGTTCCAACAGGACAATGCACGTCCGCATGTATCCTGTGCCACCCAACGTGCTCTAGAAGGTGTAAGTCAACTACCCTGGCCAGCAAGATCTCCGGATCTGTCCCCCATTGAGCATGTTTCGGACTGGATGAAGCGTCGTCTCACGCGGTCTGCACGTCCAGCACGAACGCTGGTCCAACTGAGGCGCCAGGTGGAAATGGCATGGCAAGCCGTCCCACAGGACTACATCCAGCATCTCTACGATCGTCTCCATGGGAGAATAGCAGCCTGCATTGCTGCGAAAGGTGGATATACACTGTACTAGTGCCGACATTGTGCATGCTCTGTTGCCTGTGTCTATGTGCCTGTGGTTTTGTCAGTGTGATCATGTGATGTATCTGACCCCAGGAATGTGTCAATAAAGTTTCCCCTTCCTGGGACAATGAATTCACGGTGTTCTTATTTCAATTTCCAGGAGTGTATTTAGCTGCCTCAGCTGTGAAGCAGTGCAGTTTATTATCCAGCTCATAAGTGAAGTAATCGATACATGACGGATTTCATGATTAGCAGAATGTCTTTTGGAGTATTGTTAATATTATATACATCGGGTTGGGCGCCATGACAGCGAGAGGAATGCTTTTTTCTCATTCTGTCAACTTGTCTTGGTTGTACTATTAATGAAAAATAAACTATATAGTCGACAAAAATCGTCTGATTTAACAGTTTACAAGGCCTCAGAATGCGATGCTAAAAATATAGTGAATGTTTTATAATGCTATATTTGGGAGGTATATTTCCTGATATTCTGCTAAAGGCATTCCTTATAGTAGATTCTTCGTGGTGTGTATGTTAGTCTTTCGTTTCTGTATTCCTTCCCAAATTCTTGTTTGTCTAACCTGTTTTTGTACATTATGATCCTCCCCAGATACTTCGCGTTTTCTGCTATTTTCTGTCTCTATCTGTGGTTTTGGTGGGTGATCAGTTCTGTCTGGTCGAAGAGTATCTTTAAGGCTGTGTGCTGGGCGATTTTCTTTGACACGTTAATTGGGAATCCCGGTGGATGCTATGTCGCTTGACACGGTGGCGATGACGTCGGATAAAGCTATACAATATAATGAAATAGCCGCTGGCGTGATTGTGAACTGACATTAGGGATATGTTAAAACGAAGTACTCGCATGGCAAAAGTAGTTGTTGGCGGCTTGTACTTTTATATGCACAAGTTCCCAAAGTGTCATTCATTCACGTGTGCGTGACACTACATCAGTTGTGTGTCGTATCAGTCGAGAATATGGGTCTCACTGGAGGTGTGCTAACGCAGTCCATGAGGTTGCGGTGACCACTGTGTCTGAATAGTGTAGGTTTTAGCGCATCTGCCTAGTAAGCAAGAGGCCCGGGTTCGAATCCCAGTCCAGCACAAATTTTCAACTTGCCCCATTGGCGTAAATCAGTGCCCACTGGCAGATAATGTCTTCAATTCATTTGCGTCTTGAAAAATGCCAGCGTCGAGGGGATCGCCGCTGCTGATTGTGAGCTGGCACTACGTCATCGCTTTGTCAGCCGCGGCGCTGACAGGGGATGCAACATGTAAACTTCAGAGTGGCGTCAGGCATTACCCCACCCAGGGAAACTTGACAGCTCCAGAAGTTTCAACAGACGCTATGGCTGAATCTGTCTTTATCGCTCCAACACTACATCGAGGCACAGTGACCCTTTTTTATACGATGTAAATAATCACCAATAGTACCAAAAAACATTTAATATTTTTGGTTGTTAACACTAGACTAATTATCCGACACGCCTGTACAGATACTTTTCAAACATTCATACCAACACTATTGAGGCGTGCTTTGGCTCGCATTGTGCTGTTTGTGGGTTTCCGCCCTGTGTTGGAGGCCAGACGGTTTCGTTTAGTTGGCGTGGTTTCGGTTGTTTGTCTTCTCGTGTTGACTGGCGCCACTCGCTTTCGCAAGCGTTGCCTGTCCGCTAGTGGCAGAAGCGGCGGTTATCGATATGTAATAACTGTTAGTCTATCTTTGGGGTGACGTCGTTGCTCTTCCGGGTCGGGTGAGTGTGCCAGTTCGGTTGCGGACTCAGGAGGAGCCAGGTCCGCGCAGTGCCAGAACACGCCGGGACCGCTGGCGGCACACATGGACTGCCGGTTGGAAGGGCTGTGGTCACGAGGGTGCACGACTTCGTCATAAACCGGATCCAGCAAGCTTTAAGATGAGTGCATTTCAATCCAAGTAGGGAAACCTCCACCACTGTGATATCTCGCGATTCTCCAGTGACTTGTGTTCGTGTTGCTTCTCATAGTGTCGCGGAGGTGAAGAGCAGCGAGTGGAGTGCTTGGGGATGGCGGATCTGATTAGCTTTCCTCGCCTTCTTATTACTGTTTACTGCGTTCAACTTGTTACTATTTGTTAAGTTCAACGAGCGCTTCTTTTTCTTGCCTGGTGGCTGCTAACGCCCCAGTTACCTGCCCTGGGGGTTAGTGTATGTAATGGCAATGTACATTCCCTCGCCTTGCCACTGCTGTCCGGTAAGGCGTGTAGTTTTGACAGCCTCCTTGATTGTAGGCCGGCTGGTGATTCTTCTACTCTGTTGGTAATGATTCCTTTCTCATTCTGGGCGCTCTAAACACTGTAATCTGGACGTAGTGCAGACCGCCGGGTCCATCGTTGCATTTGGTTTATCGGACGTCAGGTAGCTTCAGCAAGACCATCATTAGTCATTCGTTAGACTGCCACTAGTCTGAGTTACCATCTTGTGAAGTGACTGCAACTCTTGGTTGCCTATCTCATCGCTCGCGAAAGTGTTTGTTTCCGGACCTTCTCAGAGATCGATTTCTGGAGCACCGTGCCTTTTTAATTAACTTTTGCTATTGTATTTGCTTTTTACAGCAGGTTTCAATTTTTTTTATATTATTGCCGTTCCTGGCGTGTAAGACCTTCAGTCGTGATTGTGGTCATTTGCTTTAAAATTCTAATTTGGTATTTGTATTTTATCAGTAAGCCTTAAAACCTTATTTACTGCCATTGCTGGCATCTGATGCCTTCTGCTGTGATTGTGGCCACTTACCTTCGTATTTCTATACCTGTAAGTTGTAAATTTCTGCGAGTTCTTAAACAATTCTTAATTTATTGCCATTCCTGGCGTGTAAGACCTTCTGCCAGATCACAGAGGTTTGCTTTTAAAACATTTATCTGTTGTATCTGTATTTAATGGTGATTTGCTAAATTGTAACTCACTGGAAGCACTATTATTTACACTTGTTTATTCCTTCATTAATAATGTGTGGTACTATTTTACTTATTGTTGAGTCTGCAATTACTGATTTCAGATAAATTGTGTGGAACTGTAAAAGGCAACCAATAGTAACTGATTATGGCCCCGTCAACAATCGTGAGCGAATCCTGCCTTCCCTTGACTACCAGGTTCCAATTATAAAGAAAAAATCCCACGAATCAGACTAATACAATACGCGAGATTAAGAAATACCCGTTACGTATTTAAACATGCCTCTTCCTTCTTCTGGAATACTCACACACAGAAAATCAGATAAATAAGAGCTGATAAGGAGACTGATCCGCGAGCCATTCGCGAAATGGAACAGGCAAGGAGTGAGAAGTAGTGGTACCCTCCATTGCACACTGTACGTTGGCTTGCTGGTTGTAGATATAGACGGAGATGTAGAGCCAGCGAGAAGCCGGACAGAGGACAGAGCAGGTGGCCAGGTGAGGGGACAGAGGCGCTGGTCAGGCGTGCATATCGCGGAGGGCCAGCCGAAGCAGCAGCAGCAGCGTCAGCGGCAGCGCCTATTGATCGGACACTGGCCGGGCAGCGCGGCCGACAGAACACAGACACAGTGGCCGAGCGAGCCTAGGTGCTAATCACTGTGTGTGACTCAGGTCAGGCCGGGCCACGCTCCTACGTAAAGTCTCCTCGCCAAAGCATATACTGCCGAGCCAAAACATTCTCGCCAGATGGAATGCCGCCTCGAGGTGTTGGGAGAGGGTGAGGGGTGGGGGGAGGGGATGTGGCGTGGGACAGGTAGAAGACTTTAGTGACTGTGAGGGGAAAAAAAAGATCACAATACGAGTTCCACAAGGTTCAATTGTGGGGCCACTTCTATTTCTTATATCTGTGAATGAATGTCCTTCGACTCAACATTAACATGCAAAACTGGTACTTTTTGCATACGATACTACTGTTGTAATAAATCGCATCGTAGATAATACAGTAGAAGGGTGAGTGAATAGTATTTTCCAGAGAACTATTAGTGGTCCTCTGAAAATTAACTCTCCCTAAATTTTTAAAAATTTTCCCTTATATTCCATTGACTAATTTCTACTTAAAAAAGTGCAGCTGCATGACTAGGACTAAAACTAATAATGTGTTCACTAACGTTAACAATAATCATGTATACATATCCTGTAAAGTGAATCATTCCAATACTAAAATCGTACAAATGACCTATGGAACACGTAACTAACTAAGGATAGTACTCTCAACGGAGCAAAGACGAATGAGGACTCACTCTAGCCTCGATAAAGATAAATGGTGAAATGGTGAAATCCAGTCTATAACAAAGGTAGCATTGATACTGAACGGCCCGGAAACAATCAACTTCGAAATGAAGTAGATGGTCCGCTGTTCGCGTGCTACTGTAGTGAGCTTCCATAGAGACTGGTTGAATGACTGAGAAACAAGTTAGCTGTTGGATTTCCACGCTCATAACAAAACGTGGAGGACGAATGCTTCCTGCTCTGTAAAGCAGGATAGGCAGTGGTCTGTGGCAGATCTGATGACATAGTGCAATGCTGGTGCAGGCACATTTCTTGTTTGCAGCACACCGTTCAGTGTACATTGTAGAACACGAGGATTCGCAGCTTATGACCCATACGTTTTCCCATGTTGATCCAACGTTATCGTTAATTATGACTGCATTGGGCAAAGAATCGTCGAGATTGGAGCGTGGATCAATGGAAACGTGTCACCTGAGCGGATCAATCACGTTTTTGTCATCTAGGGGTTTAGTTGCTCGAAACATGATCTTCATCACAGATGCAGGCCGGAAGGAGCAATATTAAGGCATGGTGGGCATTCCCTTCAGCTTTCATGGGACCTGCGGTAGTCATCTAAGGTACCGCCGTGACAGCTGTAGATTACGAGAACATTACGGCGGACCACTTACATCCCTTAATGCATGATGTCTACCCCGACAGCGATGCCACCTTCAATCAGGATAACTGTCTCACAAGGCCAGTGTCGTGTACAGCGATTTAAGCAGCATGATTGTGAACTCATTTTAATGCTTGGCCACCAAATCTGCCTGATCTGACGCGATGAAACACATCTGAATGAAATATTCCAAAATACAATGTTCTATTCTATGGAATATCTTTAGCTGAGAAAACATGTTATATTTTTAAATTTTAGTTTTTATTCTTGTGACATTTTCTATTTGACGAGAGCTCTTTTGCTCAGACCATGGTGTGATTGCATGTAATCCATGTAATTTTTACTCTGATGAAGATTTTGCCCTCGTGCAGTCGAAATCATGGTCAATTTGACAAAACAACTTTGTGCAACCGATGTGGCTATATATAGAGCCTGTAATTAAACAAGGTATGGTTGCTGCATCTCAGCCAATAAACATGTTTAAAATTTCAGGACATAAGTTCATTAGACCTTTTTTGTTCCGAATCCTCTCATCGATCACTCCATAGAGTTTGTATGGGATGGAAAAAATCACCCTGTTTAATTCTATGTTCTTTATTTTTGGTAAAAATGAAGCCTTATGAAATAGTTTAATAATAGAATGTTTTCCTTCTAACACTGATTAATAATTGTTAATCTTAACGCCCAAACGAAATTTTTGCTTTCTGATGATAGGCGCACGTCCTACTCTCGTCTTAGTGGCCTAAAAATAAGATTCTCTTCGGTACGTCAGGTCTCCATCGCTGAATCTATATATACACTGAGTCGGTGCTGCCCCAGCCATCGGCTGTGAACAGCTTTGCAGTCAAAGGCTGCAGCAACAGGCGGTGCTGGGCCGAGCCGCCCTCAGTGTGAGGTCAGGGCGATGCACACGCAACCGTTCGTCTTTATAAGATATATTCAAAGCAAACAGCTCCTGACGCTATTCTGAGAGAAAGCAAAAATTTCGAATTATTTTTGACAGTAGTACACTTTGAGACGAATGAAAAGAGATAATATCAGGTCCCTCAAGGACCAATACTAGGCCCGCAACTAATGTTTTTTAGATGTACCTTCCTGTTCTCTCAAAGTAAGGATCATCTTTAAGCAGACGATCTTCAACTATATTTGAGGGACAGATAAGAAAAATCTAAAGGTTGTTAAATGCACTGATCTTAAAGACATCAATGATTGAATCAGTGCAATCGGATTTAATCTGTATTCTAATGAATGACAAGCCATCTTCATAGCTTGTCAAAGGAAGAATATTTCGTATTTGCGCAACCTTTCCCACGGGTCTTCAGAAATAAAACAGGAACCGTGATATTTTTAATAACAATTTGATAGCCTTCATTGTTTCATTTTATTTACAAGAGTTCCGTACTCAGTCAAGACGACCATCATCAAATATAAAATTTAAAAAATAGAGATTAAAAAACGTGCAATATCTAACAAATGTCATGTAACAAATCTATAACATATGTAAAATCCACTCTATGACAAAAAACTACGCACCACGAAGCGATAATCCATGTGGTTTACTTGTACAGACAAACAGTTGATTACAATTTCAGAAAAAAATGGATGTTTTATTCAAAAGAAAGAGCTTCACGAATTGCGCAAATCAGTAACGTATTGGCCCTCCTCTGGACCTTACGCAAGCTGTTTTTCGGCTTGGCACTGATTGACAACCATATTGTATGCCCTCCTGAGGAATATCGTGTCAAATTCTGTCAGAATGGCACGGTAGATCGTCATAGCCCCAGTTCGTTGGAGAGTCCTGCCCATAATAGTCCAAACGTTCTCAATTGGTGAGAGATACGTCGACCTTTCTGGCTGAATTAGGGTGTGGCAAGCATGAAGATCACCAGAAGAAACTCTCACCGTGTGCGGGCGAGCATTATCATACTGAAACGTAAGCCCAGGATGGCTTGGCATGAAGGGCAATAGAACAGGGTGTGCAACGTACGGCTGTGCTGTCAGGGTGCCGCGGTTAACCAAAGGAGTTCTGCTATGGAAAGAAATGACACCCCAAACCATAGCTCCAGGCTGTCGGGCCTTATGGCAAATGACAGTCATGTTGGTATCCAACCACAGTCCGGGGAGTCTCCAGACATGTCTCCACTGGTCAGCTCGAAGCAGGACACATCACTGAAGACAAGTCTGCCCGAGTCAATGAGATTCCAGGCAGAAAATAGATGTATTATAGTTTTTTAGATATTGCAGTTATTTTCCCAGATCTGATGATGGTCATCTTGGCTCAGTTCGGAAATCTTGTAAATGATGTGAAACAGTGAAGGCTATTAAACCGTTATTAAGAACACAGTATTTTTCTGCCGGAGTATGTATAAGTTGTTTCACATGTCGTACAAGCTTAGAAATATACTGCAAATTTGTACAACCTTTTAGGTGTTTCCAATTTAGTCAACATTTATTATTGCAAAAGCCCCTATGGAGTACATGAAATCATTAGATTTACAGGTCAATAGCACATACGATTCTGAAGTATCAGGCACCGACCCATGCTGTACGTGGGGTTTCCCCCCCCCCCTTCCCCCCCCCCTTTCCATGGGCGGCAACGCACGCACTCACTCCGGCATCCTGTCTATCGTAAGATGGCTGGGATACGCTGTTCCACTCCTGCTGGATCTTTTCACGTAGTTCTGTAAGAGTTGTTGTTTGGCGAGTCACACAAGTCACTTCTTATCCGATCGTATCCCACACGCGCTCGATTGGAGACAATTCCGGAGATCGTGCTGACCAGGGAAGTTGCTGCTTCCATCTTCCAAGTGATCCTCCGAGGCCTCCAGTCGAGCTGCGAACGTCGATGCTGGGGCTTGAGTGAGAGGTGTGCGTACCCACACTTCCACTGCTAATAACCGGTTCACAACAGTTCGTGTTTACACATCTGGCCTCAAAAGCCCTCTTATCCGTGCTGTGGTAGCTGTACGACATGCCGCTGCTGCCCTTACAACACGACGATTCTAAAGGGCGTCGGAGTTGCGTGAACGTCCAGAAAGTCGTCTACAGTTACGAACATACTCACGTGACCACCGATACTAGCCTTCTTGCACAACTGACGCAGCTGTACAACTTGCGGCAAATTTCCGAAAGGACTGTCCCGCCACTCGGAAGACCACAATTACACCACTTTCAAACTCGCTCAGTTGGCTGCAGGAAGCACGGGTGCGTCTCCGCGGCATGGTTGCCTGCTTGCTGCAGGCGTCTGCACTACTCCAAGCCTTCCGGCTGTCAGCTTTCCCTACCAAATAGTAGACACAGATTGAACTCTGGCAGCTATGTCACTGTCCTATCTGTTGGCGGACGACCTTGAAATCATTATCAGAACATCAACCATCCCCCAGGTGGCATATGCCGTCATCGAATCGAAATCGACGCCGTCTTTCCAGGTGTACTAAATTTTTTTCCTACAGTGTATTTTACCTAGCGGTATAACATGGAAAATGTTTCAGCGCGTACCATACAACGACAATAAAAAAAAGTAATCAATAAATACGAAAAACGACATCTTTTCCACAGACTGTTGTTTTAAAATGACTTTTTATTAAATACTACTAGGTATTTCCGAGCTGTTCTCATTGTCAAGTGCTTAACAGATGCTAATACATCGTTCTCGTTAGTGGTTCAAATGGTTCAAATGGCTCTGAGCACTATGGGACTCAACTGCTGAGGTCATTAGTCCCCTAGAGCTTAGAACTAGTTAAACCTAACTAACCTAAGGACATCACGAACATCCACGCCCGAGGCAGGATTCGAACCTGCGACTGTAGCGGTCTCGCGGTTCCAGACTGCAGCGCCTTTAACCGCACGGCCACTTCGGCCGGCTTCTCGTTAGTGGTATAGAGTAAACGTTACATGTCATTCAAGATTAATGCCTATCATGTGTACGCATGGGGCGTAACATCAAAAAACTGTATGTATATCTAGGGTGTGGATTCTGAAGTGGTGTATACTTGTGACTATGCTATGCATGAATCGTGCATGGCATGTAACTTTTCTTTTCTACCGCGAAAATGAGACAGCGACGTCTGATATTCACTTGACAATGAGAAAGCTCAAAATTAGCTTGCCATGCTTAATAGACGACCATATTAAAATAACAGCTTGGAAACTATGACACTCCTCAGATTTATCGAGACTATGGTACCCACCAAGAAGTCAATCAATAAATTTAAAAAAGACACTAAAACTTCCTGGAAGATTAAAATTGTGTGTCAGAACGGGAATCTAAACTGGGACATTTGTCTTTTGCAGGAAAGTGCACTATCAACTAAGCTACCCGCCCTCATAGATTTACATTCTGGAAAAAAGACGTCGTCACTAAATTACAATAAGAATGTCTCACCATAACATACAAAGCCTCTAAGGTCTCATATTTTATGAACGTAAGTAATGAGACAACAAAAGGGTTAACATATTATGTATGATCTTTCCGAACTGAAGCAGACGAACCTGAGAAGATCATATTGTTATTTTCCCTCAATAAACGCACAACTGGGTTTTCCGGATTTTATGTCATGCCTCGTATTTTAAATGTAGTCTAGTGAGCAATCTATTTTATCCCTATTTACTGCGTTATCGCACTAGTCTTATCTTAAATAGAATCAGACACCATAGCAAATAGCCGTATATAATTCTATGTAACAGTTATGGCACACGCATTTATTTCATATTTTCTTTTCACAGGCCTATAAAATTAACAGATATGAAGAGAGAAAAGATAAGAAATGATCAATTAGAAAAGGTAACACTTCATAATTATCTGTAATTTGGAAAAGAATATATGTGCCAATAAAATTAGATCACAGTTGGTAACTGACATAAAAATTTTATTCGGTAAATTCTTGATTCTCTGCGACCGGATTATCCGCGACCTTCTTCTCTCAATTTTTTTAAATGTAATTAAGACTTCTGGTATAAAAGTCATCCTCATTCTGCCAACTGCCTTGTCAAAAAGGGCGGTGAGCGCACAGATGTTCAGGGCATTCTCTTGTCGTTGGGGTGGGAAACTGCCCCTAATGGCGGAAGAATCGTCAGTGAACAACGGTATCAGCATGCAGAAGGCAATGGAAACCACTGAATTAAAGACACATAACGCGCATCCACAGGACATGTGGCCTCTAATTGAAAAAGTGTCATGATGATTTCTTCGCTGGAAAAACATTCCAGAATAGTCCCCCATTCGGAGCTCTAGGAGGGGAGTGTCTTGGAGGAGGTGACCATGAGAAAGAGACTGGAAAGCCCACGAAAGGACAATGTTCTACGAGTCGGGACGTGGAATGTCAGAAGCTTGAACGTGGTAGGTAAGCTATAAAATCTGAAGAAGAAATTCGGATGCTCAGTCTAGATATAGTAGGGGTCAGTGAAGTGAAATTGAAAGAAGACAAGGATTTCTGTTCAGATGAGTATAGGGTAATATCAAAAGCAACAGAACATGTTATAACGGGATAAGGATTCGTCATGAGTAAGAAGATAGATAAGAGAGTGTGTTACTGTAAACAGTTCAGTGATAGGATTGTTCTCATCAAAATCAACAGCAAATCAACAGCGACTGCGATAGTTCAGGTATACATGCCAACATCTCAAGCTGCAGATGAAGAGATAAAGAAAGTATATGAGGATATTGAAAGGGTAATTCAGCACGTAAATGGAGATGAAAATCTAATACTGAGGGGGACTGGAATGCAGTTCAAAGAGGACGAGTAGAAGAAAAGGTTACAGGAGAATATGAGCTAGGGACAAAGAATGAGAGCAGAGAAAGACTTATTGAGTTCTGTAATAAATTCCAGTTAGTAATAGCAGATTCTCTGTTCAAGAATCACAAGAGAAGGAAGTATACTTGGAAAAGGCCGGGTGATACGGGAAGATTTCGCTTAGATTACATCATAGTGACACAGAGATTCTGAAATCAGATATTGGATTGTAAGGCGTACCCAGGATCAGATATAGACTCAGATCACAATGTAGTGATGATGAAGAGTAGGCTGAAGTTTAAGAGATTAGTCACGAAGAATCACTACGCAAAGAAGTGGGACATGGAACTACTAAGGAATAACGAAATACGCTTCAAGTTCTCTAAAGCTATAGACACAGCTATAAGGAATAGCTCAGTAGACAGCATAGTTGAAGAGAAATGAACATCTCGAAAAACGACAATCACAGAAGTTGGAAAGAAAAACATTGGTACAATGAAGATATTTGCCGAAAAAATCCATGGGTAACAAAAGAAACACTTCAGTTGATCGATGAAAGAAGAATGTTCAGGGAAATTCAGGCGTACAGAAACACAAGTCGCTGAGGAATTAAATAAATAGGAAGTGCAGGGAAGCTAATACGAAATGGTTGCACGAAAAACGTGAAGAAATACAAAAAGAAATGATTTTCCGAAGGACTAACTCAGCGAAAAGGGAAGTCAAAGCAACCTTCGGTGAAATGAAAAGCAACGGTGGTAACATTAAGAGTGCAGTGCGAATTCCTCTATCAAAAGCAGAGGAGAGAACGTATAGGTGGAAAGAGTGCACTGAAATTCTCTACAAGGAGGAAGATTTGCCTGATGTGATAGAAGAAGAAACAGTCGCTTTAGATGAAATAAGAGATCCAATATTAGAATCAGAATTTAAAAGAGCTTTGGGGGACTTAAGATCAAATAAGGCAGAAGGGATGGATAACGTTCCATCAGAATTTCTAAAATAATTGGGGGAAGTGGCAACATAACGACTATTCACGTTGGTGTGTAGAATGTTTAAGTCTGGCGACATACCATATGACTTTCGGTAACACACCATCCACACAATTTCGAAGACAGCAAAAGCTGGCAAGTGCGAGAATTATCGCACAGTCAGCTTAACAGCTCATTCATGCAAGATGCTGACAAGAATAATATGCAGAAGAATGGAAAAGAAAACTGGGAATGTGTTAGATGACGATCACTTTGGCTTCAGGAAAGGTAAAGGCAATTCTGACGTTGCGGTTGATAATCGAAGCAAGACTAAAGAAAAATCAAGACACGTTCATAGGATTTGTCGATCTGCAAGAAAAGTTTGACAATTTGAAATAATGTAAGATGTTCGAAATTCTTAGAAATGTAGGGGTGAACTCTGAGGAGAGACGGATAATATTCAATATGTACAAGAGCCAAGAGGGAATAATAAGTGTGGACGACCAAGAACGAAGTGCTAGGATTAAAAAGGGTGTATGACAGAGATGTAGCCTTTCACCCCTACAGTTCAATCTGTACATCGAAGAAGCAATGTTGGAAGTAAAAGAAAGGTTCAGGAGTGGAATTATAATTCAAGGTGAAATGATATCAATGATTCGATTCGAAGGTGATATTGCTATCCAGAGTGAAAGTGAAAAAGAATAACAGAATCTGCCGAATGGAATGAACAGTCTAATGAGTGCAGAGTATAGACCGAGAGCAAATCGAAGTAAGGCGAAAGTAATTAGAAGTATCAGAAATGAGAACAGCGGGATATTTAACATCAGGATTGACTGTCACGAATTAGACGAGGTTAAGGAAGTTTACTACCTAGGCAACAAAATAACCAATGATGGACGGAGCAAGGAGGACATAAAAAGCAGACTAGCACTGGAAAAAAGACATTACTCGCCAAGAGAAAGCTACTACTATCAAACATGTGCCTTGATTTAAGGAAGAAATTTCTTATAATGTACGTTTGGAGCACAGCATTGTATGGTAGTGAAACGTGGAAAAAATGTTCAAATGTGTGTGAATGCCTAAGGGACCAAACTGCTGAGGTCATCGGTCCCTGGACTTACACATTACTGAAGCTAACTCATGCTAAGAACAACACACACACGCATGCCCGAGACAGAATTCGAACCTCCGGAGGGAGGGGCCTTGCAAACCGTCGCATGGAGCCTCAAACCGCTCGCCTACACCGTGCGGTAGTGAAACGTAGATTGTGGGAAGACCTGAACAGAAGAGAATCGAAGGATTTGAGATGCGGTTAAATTTCTTTAAAGTCGTGTCATACAGTCATTCTACGGACATTTCATGTTTTCAGTTATTGGCGTTCGTGTACCAAACGAGATAAAAAACGAGACTGTACAGACATAACGCATTTTCAATTATTGGCGTTCGTGTAGCAAACGAGTTAGTAAATGAAATTTTTGTTATCCATAATCGACTAGTCTAGCTTACAGCGTTCATTTCCTGCGTCATTGTTCGATCATTAAATAAAATTTCCCGAGGATTATTAAGCAACATAGTCACTTACGTTCCACAATTTGAGGAAGAATAAAATAGGGTAGAAATTGGAGAAGACACTATGTTCAAACTCATATTACCATTTTAGTCAGAATCACGTTGCCATTTAGTGGGAGTGTTACAAGATTTTTGTAGTAAACTGTTCGTCCCGTGAGACCAACATGATAAATTTGTTGTACCTCGTCACAACGCAACGACATATTCAATACCAAAAAAGTTGCCACGGCATATATGTAGATAATAATACGAGCAGTCACGACTTTTTTGGTGTCGTGGTGATACGCGCAGTCTGCGAATGTTTGTTTCACATACACCTTGAATAGCCATATCTCCGTGCAGTAATCTACATCTACATCATACTCCGCAAGCTTCTTTATGGTGTGTTCCAATCGCGAATAGTCCGTGGGAAGAATGACTGTCGGTAAGCCTCTGTATTGGCTCTAATTTCTCGAATTTCCTCCTAGTGGTCAACACGCGAAATGTATGTGGGTGGAAGTAATATGTCTTCTAACTCCTCCTGAGAAGTACTGTCCCGAAATTTCAATAGTAAATCTCTCCATGCTGCACAACTCCTCTCTTGTAAAGTCTGCCAATGGAGTTTGTTTAGCATCTCCGTAACACTCGATCGCCAACTAAACAACCCCGTGACGAAACGCGCCACTCTTCGTTGGATCTTCTCTATCTCCTGTATCAGTCCTACCAGATAGGGATTCCAGATAGATTAACAATACTCAAGAATCGGGCGATCAAGCGCCTTATAAGCCACTTCTTTCGTGGATGAGTTACAGTTCCTTAAGATTCTTCCGATGAATCTGAGTCTGGTGTCTGCTTTTCCCACTACCTGTTTTATGTGGTCATTCCACTAAAGGTCACTCTGTATAGTTAGGCCTAGATATTTTACGGCAGACGCTGTCTCCAGCTGTTTCTCGTCAATACTGTAGCTGTACATTAGTGGATTTCTTTTCCTATGTATGCGCAATCTGTTAAATTTATTTACATTCAGAGTCAACTGTCAGAGTCTGCACCATTCATGAATTCTCTGCAGGTCGTTCTGCAAATTCTTACTATCTTCTGACGTTGCTACTTTGGTATAGACAACTACATAGTCTGCGAATAGCCTTAAAGAGCATCCGATTCTTTCTACTAGATCATTTATATATATTGCAAACAGTAAAGGTCCTATCACACTTCCCTATGGTACTCCGGATATTACCTTTACATCTATCGATTTAGTTCCGTTGAGAACGACGTGTTGAGTTCTATCTGCAAGAAAGGCTTGAATCCAATCGCAGGTCTGCTCCGATACTCCGTAATCTCGTATTTTTTTCATTAAACGGCGATGCGGTTCGGTGTAAAATGCCATGGCATCAACCTGAGCGCCGTTGTCCACTACACTGTGGATCTCATGGAGGAACAGAGCGAGCTGAGTTTCGCAGGATCTCTGTTTGAGGAATCCATGTTGATCTTTATAGATACGTTCATTTTCCAAGAACGTCATAATTCTTCAGCATAAAACACGTTCCGTAATTCTGCAACAGATTGAAGTCTACGATATAGATCTATAATTGTGTGGATCTCTCTTATGGCCTTTCTTACAAACGGAAATGACCTGCGCTTTTTTCCAGTCGTTAGGTGTCTTTCGTTGCTCAAGCTATCTACGATAAATTACTGCTAGAAGGGGAGCAAGTTCTTTCCCATAATCTTTATAGAATCTTAAAGGTATCTCATTTGGTCCTGAAGCCTTTCTACTACTAGGCGATTGTAGCTGGTTTTCAGTTCCGCGATCGGTTATCTCGGTATCTGCCATTCTGATGATCATACGATGATTGAAAGGAGCGACAGTGTTACGATCTTCCTTGGTGAAACAACTTCGGAAGACCGAATTCAGTATCTCGGCCTTCTCTCTGTGATTTTCCGTTTCGGTGCAGGTGCGGTCGCTGAGAGAATGAATAGATGATTTTGACCCACTTGCCGATTTTACATACGACCTAAATCTCTTAGAATTTTAACTCAGATCGGTTGACAACGTCTTACTTTCAAAATCGTTGAACGCTTATGTCATTGCTCTCCTTACGCTCCTTTTCGCTTCGTTCAGCTTTTGTTTGTCAGTTAGGTTTATACTTCTCTTGAATCTGAGATGAAGTGCTCTTTGTTTACGTAACGCTTTTCTAACACGGCTATTAAACCATGGTGGATCTTTCCCATCCCTTAAAACGTTACTTTTGTAGGGCAATAATCGCTCCTGGATGTCTGATGATGGGAAGCACTGCGTCTTCAGGCCACAAGTGGCCCATCGGGACCATCCGACCGCCGTGTCATCCTCAAGTTGAGGATGTGGTCAGCACACCGCTCTCCCGGTCGTTATGATGGTTTTCTTTGACCGGAGCCGCTACTATTTGGTCGAGTAGCGCCTCTATTGGCAACAGCGCATGGCGGCTGGATGGTCACCCATCCAAGTGCCGGCCACGCCCGACGGCACATAACTTCGGTGATCTCACGGGAACTGGTGTATCCACTGTGGCAAGGCCGTTGCCCCTCTGATGATGGGATGATGGATATATTTCGCCGGCCGCTGGTGGCCGAGCGGTTCTGGCGCTACAGTCTGGAACCGCGCGGCCGCTACGGTCGCAGGTTCGAATCCTGCCTCGGGCATGGATGTGTGTGTTGTCCTTAGGTTAGTTAGGTTTAAGTAGTTCTAAGTTCTAGGGGACTTATGACCTCAGCAGTTGAGCCCATAGTGCTCAGAGCCATTTGAACCATTTTTGATATATTTCGAAACAATTAAATCATGCCTTGCCTCATGTCTGACTTTTACCGTTTACCAGTTAACCTGAATGCAGAACTTTTCATTGTTTTAATTTCAAGTTTGACGTGGGGTATAAAATGAGAAAAGAAGTATTTTTTCGTGTGATATAATAACATATTTAGAGTTTTCTCTTTTTTTCCTTTGGTTGTACTGTGAAAGCTTCCTTTCTGTCAAATCTCATGTAGTACTCTACAGGTTTAGATGAGTGAATTTGCGAGAATCAAGAAATGTGATATATGAGCGTATCTTTTGACTGCATTGCCTTAGAAGCTTCAGTTTGTTGCTCTGCCAAGGAACCGTGGACCTCAGTATATGGCATAAATTTCAACTTGGTACATCCTGAGGAAAATGGCTGTTAATAGTCGGACACACAGACAGATGGATGGACGGACAGCAAAACGGTTCCTATAAGGGTTCCGTTTTTATCGACTGAGGCACGGAATCTTAAAAAGTAAGGAAACTGTTTATTATTTCGAGAGTAAACGTCGTAACTGCTAATACAATACATTTATCCAATGGTCAATGCCTTCATCGAAGAACGTTTGCGGTTACCTAAGGAACCATGATTGTATCCAGGCGAGCACCTGTTCGTCTGAAGCAAATCGACGGCCACGAATATCTTTCTTCATGGCTGCAATAACATGGAAATCGCATGGAGAGAGATCGGGACTGTATGGCGGATGTGTAAGGGCTTTCCAGTGAAACTTCTGCGGAGTGGTCGAAACAATCTTGCAAACATCTGGGCGGCCATCATTCTTTTACAGAATGATGCCATCAGTCAGCATTCCTGGGCGTTTGGACTGAAAGGCACCCTGTAATTTTTGCAAAGTGTCCCGATCTATACCCACACGATTTCCTTATTTTTTTGAGCCCTGATGAAAGAAATTAGCGGCCGTCGATTTTCTTCGGATGAAGAGGTGCACATCTGGGTACCAATCATGGTACCGTAGGCAAAGGCAAATATATTAACAGTTACAGCGATTGCTTTTGAAATAATGAACAGTTTACTTACTTTTTTCCATCTGTCTCGTTTCCATTTGACTGTTCGTTACATGTCGATATCAGCAGTTGCCAATTCCTTTCCTCCTGAGACGCCAAGTGGGAAGGAAGAAAGGACCATTGTGAAGGGCAGTAGGATACCAAACAAATTACGACTATAAGAACAGAAAAATGCAGGGTCACGACGCAAACCCCATGTCAGTGTGAATAGCGCAGTGAAACGATGCATACCCCCGTGAAAAAGACTTTTATGACGCCGAAACACTGTGACTAAAACGTAAAGCTGGCATTAAAAAACCTAAAAAAGCTATAGTGTTAAGTCTTCTACTCTTTGCGCCTCTTATTTCCTCTCCAGTTTAAACTGCTCCAATTAAACACCGTGCATGACGTTGGAGAAATTTGTAAAAAGGGCTACGCTGTTTAAACAGACAATATTAAAGTGGAGAATAAAAATCTAGAACGAGAAACAGCACGAAAGCACGTTCTTTAATGCAACATACCATGTACTTGCTTTTGGCTTAGTTACCTCGAAAGTTACTGACAACGAGTTTTCACTTGCTTTGTGTATTTACCCATGTATGCACAAAATTTTTATACTTTTATTCAGTGCAGACAAGTTTCATTAAACACACACTGATATTACCGCATTCAGTCAAGAGCAAAGCACTCTCTGGTATTATATTTAAGAGAAACAACTCATTTCATTACAGTATACTCTATAATTTCTCTGCACTGTTGTCTGCTGGAAAAGATAATCGTACCTTCATCGCACTACATGAATTCTAGTTAAAAATTCGTGTCGAAATATAAATCAAATGAAACTACCGTAAGATTCTTCTTTCTTCACATTATCGTTCTTTGGTATTATGTGCAGTTTCACTGTTTGTATTTTACAGATGATTATAGTATACTAGGAGGGTACACAGAATGTAATAACGCGCTTATAGAGTCGTGTTAGATTCAGTAAGTAAAATGTTCATCTGATGAACTGTCATGGTTGACTCCAGGTCCATACAGCCAGGACAAGATGTGCAGTTTGTCTATTTTGTAAACAGATAACTAACATGATTAAACACATTCCTCAAGAAATCTTATTCCTGCATCCCGTAATTTTACGCATTAACATTCCTACCAACTCTTCATTAAAAATGCGCTGCTCCACAATCACACACACGCTAACAAATCCTAGGTGAGAAAACAATTACTTATCACATGATACGGATACTGGAAAAATGAATCGATGCAGGTCTCCAGTACCCAAGGCCATATAACTGCTACAACATTAGTTTTCTGAAGTATTTGAAACAAGTACTACCACTTGGCAAGGCATTAAACCATCACAAACCCTCTTTGAGGAGTAGAAATTGCTGGTTTTCACATGTGAGGGCTCACCATGCACATTATGCTGCCTCATTTATAAATTCTGTAATATTAATGGATTATTTGAAGTTAAGAAATGTAGTGTAGTCAAGAGATACAATGGAAGACTATTGCTCGCTTTAGGCTTGGGATCCTTTATAGTAAAAAGTCTTTCGCCGTCTGATCTTGCAGCTCCACTTTCAAATGTTCCCGGATGAAACAAACGATACGTAACGCACACAGAGTATCAAATAACGTGGATCCACCTAATATTCCGTGAAAGTTTGAAAATATCGAAAACTTTAGGAAGATTACAGTATGAAGAGGACGTTTACCTTGACGTGTGGCTACTACTGCGATAGTGAATCGATAGTGGTTTCGCCCTTTTTTCATACAAACTGAAAACAGGAGCGTAGAGATATAGACTATTACAATGTTCATAGTGAACCTGAACTAACTTGCTTGTCATACTGACATATTGTCGACTCAAAAGGTGAGATAAGGTTAAACGTTTACCTGATAATAGATGTTACCGCAGTATAAAGTGCCACGAGGATTAAAGACCACCCAAGTGAAAGGCCTTCCATCGGTTAAACTCCTGTTACCTACAGGAATACTTTCAGTCCACTTATGTTATAGGCATGTAACTTGTCGAAATGGATCGAATATTAGGTAATACTGCTCATAAAGATTATTTTAGATTTCCCTGAATTTTTATTACGACTAAAAGTCACTAAATGTCTCGGGGATATAGAAAAACTCGTCGTGTACAGAGTATACAAGCTTGCCTACGTGGCCCGAAAACCTTGATCAGATTTCGGATGATTTTCTGAAATGATTGTAGTCATTCTAGACGAATGCATGGATTGAAGCTCCTAATAGGCAATGGCTGACATACTTTCTTGCTTCCTCCGTTAGCAAAATTTGTAAAATGGAGTATGTTCTTATGTTGTATGTTGTTGTTGTTGTGGTCTTCAGTCCTGAGACTAGTTTGATGCAGTTCTCCATGCTACTCTATCCTGTGCAAGCTTCTTCACCTCCCAGTACCTACTGCAACCTACTTCCTTCTGAATCTGCTTAGTGTATTCATCTCTTCGTCTCCCTCTACGATTTTTACCCTCCACGCTGCCCTCCAATGCTAAATTTGTGATCCCTTGATGCCTCAAAACATGTCCTACCAACCGACCCCTTCTTCTAGTCAAGTTGTGCCACAAACTTCTCTTCTCCCCTATCCTATTCAATACCTCCTTATTAGTTACGTGATCTACCCACCTTATCTTCAGCATTCTTCTGTAGCACCACATTTCGAAAGCTTCTATTCTCTTCTTGTCCACACTAGTTATCGTCAATGTTTCACTTCCATACATGGCTACACTCCATACAAATACTTTCAGAAATGACTTCCTGACACTTAAATCTATATTCGATGTTAACAAATTTCTCTTATTCAGAAACGATTTCCTTGCTATTGCCAGTCTACATTTTGTATCCTCTCTACTTCGACCAACATCAGTTATTTTACTCCCTAAATAGCAAAACTCCTTTACTACTTTAAGTGTCTCATTTCCTAATCTAATTCCCTCAGCATCACCCGACTTAATTCGACTACATTCCATTATCCTCGTTTTGCTTTTGTTGATGTTCATCTTATATCCTCGTTTCAAGACACTGTCAATTCCGTTCAACTGCTCTTCCAAGTCCTTTGCTGTCTCTGACAGAATTACAATGTCATCGGCGAACCTCAAAGTTTTTACTTCTTCTCCATGAATTTTAATACCTACTCCGAATTTTTCTTTTGTTTCCTTTACTGCTTGCTCAATATACAGATTGAATAACATCGGGGAGAGGCTACAACCCTGTCTCACTCCTTTCCCAACCACTGCTTCCATTTAATGCCCCTCGACTCTTACAACTGCCATCTGGTTTCTGTACAAATTGTAAATAGCCTTTCGCTCCCTGTATTTTACCCCTGCCACCTTCAGAATTTGAAAGAGAGTATTCCAGTTAACGGTGTCAAAAGGTTTCTCTAAGTCTACAAATGCTAGAAACGTAGGTTTGCCTTTCCTTAATCTTTCTTCTAAGATAAGTCGTAAGGTCAGTATTGCCTCACGTGTTCCAACATTTCTACGGAATCCAAACTGATCATCCCCGAGGTCCGCTTCTACCAGTTTTTCCATTCGTCTATAAAGAATTCGCGTTATTATTTTGCAGCTGTGACTTATTAAACTGATAGTTCGGTAATTTTCACATCTGTCAACACCTGCTTTCTTTGGGATTGGAATTATTATATTCTTCTTGAAGTCTGAGGGTATTTCGCCTGTCTCATACATCTTGCTCACCAGATGGTAGAGTTTTGTCATGCCTGGCTCTCCCAAGGCCGTCAGTAGTTCTAATGGAATGTTGTCTACTCCCGGGGCCTTGTTTCGACTCAGGTCTTTCAGTGCTCTGTCAAACTCTTCACGCAGTATCTTATCTCCCATTTCGTCTTCATCTACATCCTCTTCCATTTCCATAATATTGTCCTCAAGTACTTCGCCCTTGTATAAACCCTCTATATACTCCTTCCACCTTTCTGCCTTCTCTTCTTTGCATAGATCTGGGTTGCCATCTGAGCTCTTGATATTCATACAAGTGGTTCTCTTCTCTCCAAAGGTCTCTTTAATTTTCCTGTAGGCAGTATCTATCTTACCCCTAGTGAGATAAGCCTCTACATCCTTACATTTTTCCTCTAGCCATCCCTGCTTAGCCATTTTGCACTTCCTGTCGATCTCATTTTTGAGACGTTTGTATTCCTTTTTGCCTGCTTCATTTACTGCATTTTTATATTTTCTCCTTTCATCAATTAACTTCAATATTTCTTCTGTTACCCAAGGATTTCTATTAGCCTTCGTCTTTTTACCTACTTGATCCTCTGCTGCCTTCACTACTTCATCCCTCAGAGCTACCCATTCTTCTTCTACTGTATTTCTTTCCCCCATTCCTGTCAATTGTTCCCTTATGCTCTCCCTGAAACTCTCTACAACCTCTCGTTCTTTCAGTTTATCCAGGTCCCATCTCCTTAAATTCCCACCTTTTTGTAATTTCTTCAGTTTCAATCTGCAGATCATAACCAATAGATTGTGGTCAGAATCCACATCTGCCCCTGGAAATGTCTTACAACTTAAAACCTGGTTCCTAAATCTCTGTCTTACCATTATATACTGTATCTGATACCTTTTAGTATCTCCAGGATTCTTCCAGGTATACAACCTTCTTTTATGATTCTTGAACCAAGTGTTAGCTATGATTAAGTTATGCTCTGTGCAAAATTCTACAAGGCGGCTTCCTCTTTCATTTCTTCCCCCCAATCCATATTCACCTACTATGTTTCCTTCTCTCTCTTTTCCTGCTGACGAATTCCAGTCACCCATGACTATTAAATTTTCGTCTCCCTTCACTACCTGAATAATTTCTTTTATCTCGTCATACATTTCATCAATTTCTTCATCATCTGCAGAGCTAGTTGGCATATAAACTTGTACTACTGTAGTAGGCATGGGCTTTATGTCTATCTTGGCCACAACGATGCGTTTACTATGCTGTTTGTAGTAGCTAACCCGCACTCCTATTTTTTTATTCATTATTAAACCTACTCCTGCATTACCCCTATTTGATTTTGTATTTATAACCCTGTAATCACCTGACCAAAAGTCTTGTTCCTCCTGCCACCGAACTTCACTAATTCCCACTATATCTAACTTTAACCTATCCATTTCCCTTTTTAAATTTTCTTACCTACCTGCCCGATTAAGGGATCTGACATTCCACGCTCCGATCCGTAGAACGCCAGTTTTCTTTCTCCTGATAACGACGTCCTCTTGAGTAGTCCCCGCCCGGAGATCCGAATGGGGGACTATTTTACCTCCGGAATATTTTACCCAAGAGGACGACATCATCATTTAATCATACAGTAAAGCTGCATGTCCTCGGGAAAAATTACGGCTGTAGTTTCCCCTTGCTTTCTGCCGTTCGCAGTACCAGCACAGCAAGGCCGTTTTGGTTAATGTTACAAGGCCAGATCAGTCAATCATCCAGACTGTTGCCCCTGCAACTACTGAAAAGGCTGCTGCCCCTCTTCAGGAACCACATGTTTGTCTGGCCTCTCAACAGATACCCCTCCGTTGTGGTTGCACCTACGGTACGGTCATCTGTATCGCTGAGGCACGCAAGCCTCCCCACCAACGGCAAGGTCCATGGTTCATGGGGGGTTATGTTGTATATTTACTACTAATACTACTACTATACTAATATTATTATTACTTTTCCTGAAGCACGTATTTTCACAGTTGCAGAACTTATCCACTGCTTAGATATATCCCTAAAATTGTTGTGGTGGATTTAACGTATATCTAAAGAGGAACTTCATTCTGCCCTGTAGCTACCGGCTTCGACCTTCATAAATTTTCCAGTCGTGTTACGTGACTGTAGAAAAATGGCCTTCTGTCGTTGATTAAAAACCGTCTCAGGTAGTTACAATGACTTCAAATGCTTCTGAAAGTTCCTTGACACTATTCGTTCTGCAGAAATCACCGTCACGTATGTTTTAATGGAAGCTATCTTTCGACTGAATTGCTAATTTCTATCGACGATAACTGTGTGGCCTGTTGTAGTCAATGGTTTGATCAGTTAACACTGAACCAATACGTTACAGCAAATGAGAATGATATGTTTCTCAACGGGGCCATCTCAGCCCTTAATAAAGGACTGAATTTCGTTCCTACACCAAGCACCGTACCTATCGTGGATTTCGTTAGTGGAGTGAAACAGGCGGTGAAGCATCTCTCACAAGACGACGCCGACGACGTAAGACTGACCTCCAGTCGCATTTTAGCCTCAGGCAAGCCGTCCAAATCTAACAACAGCGAGCAGAGAGAGAGCGGCTACGTGCATTGCATATCTTGTGGTACTTTCAGCTGACAAGGGAAATGCCACGGTTGTTCTTAATACCACTAAATGTCACAGCAAAGTCCTATCGTTGTTAGAAGACAGCTAGTACAGATGCCCAAAACGAGACGCAAGTCTGTCATACAACAGAAAAGCTGTGGAGGTCCTGAAGAATTCTGATCTACCAGAGTATGTCATCAAAAATCTTAGAGCACGAGTTCCCAGACTTCCCAGGTTGCACCCATTACCTAAAGTCCACAAGTAAAGTATTCCATTGACGCCAATTGTTAACGACACGGGTTCTCCTATCTGCAGTCTGGCCAAATATTTACGTAAGCTGATGACTGATAGCTGGCCGCTGCGAACATCAAATCAAAAACTCTCAGATGTTCACTACAAAACTGAACAGATTAGAATTGGTCCAAATGGTATTTTAGTCAGTCAAGATGTAGTCTCGCTATTTAGAAAAGTTACTGTGGAGAACACGTTAAAAATGTTGGCAGAGCATTTTCCTCCTGAAACGACAAAGTTGTTCGGATATGTTATGGCGACGACGTATTAGTTGTATGGCGGTACGCTTTATGACGTACCGTACGGAATGGCTATGGATTCTCCGTTGTCTCCAGCAACGGCCAATTTTTTTATGGAACATTTTGAGGAACGTGTAATAAACTTGGTTCCCCTTCGTCCATCTTCATTTTATCGTTACGTTGGCAGCACGTTTATGGTATGGCCACATGGCGTAGAAGCTCTTGAGCATTTCCTCGAACATATGAACACTATTCACCCAAACATCCAGTTCATTGTAGAGACAGAGAAAGAAGGAACGCTGCCATTTTTAGATGTGTTGTTGGTGGAAAGAAAGTCCGACACACGTTGATTTATATCTTAGCGTCCGCTATTTTCACCATACAGTCCAGAAGGGAGCAGTTTTAGATACGTTGGTATACAGAGTAAGAATTATTTCTGACAAGGACCACTTAAATTCCGAAATTAATCGTCCAAAATACGTGTTCCAAAACAACGGCTATTTTTCACGTGATATGAAAGCGATCTCCAGGAAAAAGTAGCGCGAAGATGTCGAACATTGACCTGATGAGCTACCAATTGTATTCCTTCTTTTCTGTTGCACTACATCCAGCAAAAATGTCAGAGTCCTAGTAAGACGAGGTATAAGATCCATTTTCCGACCCCCCAAGAAGATGGAGATATTGACATTTCTCGTTTCTGCGGTAACTATTGCATCGGTCAGTTCGCCCGCACCGTTTCCGCCCGCTGTGCGGAACATCAACGGCATATTAAAAATAGAGAACTGGAGAAATCTGCAGTCGCTGAGCTCCGCTCCACTACCAAACAAAAAATATTGTTTGCGAAACAAGAGTTTTGTCCTGGAGTGCTACATACTGGGCGTCTGTAATTAGAGATGCTATAGAAGTAAGGACACGCTATAGGAACTTCAACCGTGACAGCGTATATAATTTTCGCGGCGCATGGAAGCGAGCTCTCGATACAGAGAAGAGGCAGATGTATTTGTCGCATTGTTGATCTCAAAGGGAACATCGCTAAAGTGGGTCAAGAAATGAACATTGGAAACTTCCGTCTTCTCTCTTAACATTCCTTCCTCAAAGCGCAAAAATCTTCGCTTCCTCTAAATATGACAAAATCCACCCTTTATCCTCAAAGTACAATACCCTCGCGCTGTCTGTGATGTCACCCAACGAACGCTGCTCATTATTGAGCTCCTTCGCCACCACCGATGATCCAGTCTCTTTATTATTGTGCTCTTCACAACTTACTTTAAAATTTCTTCCTGTCTGCAGACGTTCCCGGGAGCCTGATGCAGCGTAGGTAGGGAATGATGGTCTACGAACAGGAGGAAGGAAGGAAGGAAGGAAGGATTGAAGACTCAAGGGAACCATCTCGGCATTTGCCTGGAGCGATTTTAGGAAATCACGGAAAATCTGAATAACGGAGATCGGACGTGAATTTGAACCGCTGTCGTCCTGACTTCGAGCCCAGAGTGTGAGTAAAAGGTTTTACATCTACAACAACCCGCTGTTTTCTCAAAATTGGGACTAATATGGCAACAAAATGTAATCAGTCTTCGTATTCAATCCGTCGTGAACTAACAAGTTTGCGGATGCGCCAGACTAGGTCAGTCGTGTTCGTTATTATCATTAAAGCTTCTAGGAAAGTTAGTTGCACTAGACGCAGTAGCCGTAATATTACTAAAAGATTATATTACGTTTTTAATTTAGTGGCAAACGGTTTATTTTAGAGAGTGAATCGATATGAAACTGTAGTGATTTTATTTTTGATACAGTCAGATTGTAATTTATAATTTTTATACTGGCTGACATAGTTTCCCACGGTTTCTTAATAGGTGAATCACTCCAGCCAAATTATAAAAACGGACTTACATTTACGCCAAAAGTTTAGCAACCACTTCTTCCTCAAGAACCGAAACCAGAGAAGATGGGAGAAGCCGCTGTCTGGAGCGAAGTAGAAGTTCTAACTCGTCCCAGATTGGAATCCGGACGAGACTGTGGGCAAGCCAGTCCATTTGAGGAACGTTATTGTCGACAAATCATTGCTTCATAGGTGCTACAGGCGTACGAGGGAGAGCGACGCCACCGGCTGTACCCTCATTCTGTACACCACCCCCTGCCACTGTCCCTCCGCCTACTTACTTGCACGTCACTGTAGTACTGGGACACCACGGTAGTTGCCATGCAGTGCCAAATCGATAGCGTGACACGACTGGGAACTTCCTGGGAGAGGGGTGCGGTGTAACCGCCAGACAGCGATCGGCCACCGGCGCAGTACCGTAAATGTGAGGTAAAAGTTTTAACAGAAGAAATTTTGCCGACGCCATCACGAGGGGATTAATAGGCTCCAGCCCTATCTTCGTTTGCCTAACAAGGGGAGTCCACGACGTTGGGATCACGAACTTACTTGGAGCTTTGTACGCCTTTAGTCGCCTATTAAAACTACATAACGTGCAAGTAGCAACGTGCACCGAGAAAATCGTGACAAAGGTTTTACGTGTCTATTATGAAACCGATGTATTGTGCAAAGGTCTAGTCGTAAGAAATCATTTTGGTGACGTGGTTAGCGTTCGCGTTCAGCAAAACGGTCCACCAGGAGACGGTTCAAATCCAGCTATACACTCACCTTTTTATCTATTTTTTTCATTCCTGGTCACTTTATTTAATTTACGTGGAATTTAACAGGTAACATAATGAAAATAAACATGTAAATTTTCATGAAGTTGTGAATTTCATATGTCATTTGACTATTTACTATTTGTAATTAAGCTTTCAAGGATAGGGACGGACTTGGAAAGCCCGAGTCAAACATCGGTAAATAATTATGCGAATGACGTTACTCTCAGTCAGTAATATAGTACGTCACAATGTGCCAGACCGCAAGAGTAATGTACGATTACTCGTCGGACGTGCTCTCGACATCAGACGTCGCAGGATGGCACTTGTGATACAGACATGGAAAACATAAATTGAAACTCCATGCAAATACTTCATGCAAATGCACTGGTTTTTTTGCATTATACACTACTGGCCATTAAAATTGCGACACGAAGAAGAAATGCAGATGATAAACG
Organism: Schistocerca nitens; assembly: GCF_023898315.1. NCBI lineage: Eukaryota > Metazoa > Arthropoda > Insecta > Orthoptera > Acrididae > Schistocerca > Schistocerca nitens. The sequence continues at coordinate 467,757,370 of NC_064619.1, read as the reverse complement.
GGTATTCATTGGACAAATATATTATACTAGAACTGACATGTGATTACATTTTCACGCAATTTGGGTGCATAGATCCTGAGAAATCAGTACCCAGAACAACTACCTCTGGCCGAAAAAACGGCCTTGATACGCCTGGGCATTGAGTCAAACAGAGCTTGGATGGCGTGTACAGGTACAGCTGCCCATGCAGCTTCAACACGATACCACAGTTCATCAAGAGTAGTCACTGGCGTATTGTGACGAGCCAGTTGCTCGGCCACCATTGACCGGCCTTTTTCAGTTGGTGCGAATGTGCTGGCCAGTGCAGCAGTCGAACATTTTCTGTATCTAGAAAAGCCCGTACAGGACCTGCAACATGCGGTCGTGCATATCCTGCTGAAATGTAGGGTTTCGCAGGGATCGAATGAAGGGTAGAGCCACGGGTCGTAACACATCTGAAATGTAACGTCCACCGTTCAAAGTGCCGTCAGTGGGAACAAGAGGTGACCGAGACGTGTAACCAATGGCACCCCATACCATCACGCCGGGTGATACGCCAGTATGGCGATGACGAATACACGCTTCCAATGTGCGTTCACCGCGATGTCGGCAAACACGGATGTTACCATCATGATGCTGTAAAAAGAACCTGGATTCATCCGAAAAAATGACGTTTTACCATTCGTGCACCCAGGTTCATCGTTGAGTACACCATCGCAGGCGCTCCTGTCTGTGATGCAGCGTCAAGAGTAACCGCAGCCATGGTCTCCGAGCTGATACTCCATGCTGCTGCAAACGTCGTCGAACTGTTCGTGCAGATGGTTGTTGTCTTGCAATCGTCCCCATCTGTTGACTCAGGGATCGAGACGTGGCTGCACAATCCGTTACAGTCATGCGGATAAGATGCCTGTCACCTCGACTGCTAGTGATACGAGGCCTTTGGGATCCAGCATGGCGTTCCGTATTACCCTCGTGAACCCATCGATTCCATAGTGTGCTAACAGTCATTGGATCTCGACCAACGCGAGAAGCAATGTCGCGGTACGATAAACCACAATCGCGACAAGCTACAATCCGACCTTTATCAAAGTCGGAAACGTGATGGTATGCATTCTCTTTACACGAGACATCAGCACAACGTTTCACCAGGCAACGCCGGTCAACTGCTGTTTGTGTATGAGAAATCGGTTGGAAACTTTCCTGATGTCAGCGCGTTGTAGGTGTCGCCACGGGTGCTAACCTTGTCTGAATGCTCTGAAAAGCTAATCATTCGCATATCACAGCATCTTCTTCCTGTAGGTAAAATTCGCGTCTGTAGCACGTCATCTTCGTGGTGTAGCAATTTTATTGGCCAGTAGCGTATTATCTCTCAGATTTCATATAAAGTAAATAATATAACCAGTGATGAAAAATATTAATAATTAAGATTGAGCGGGAGTCGAACGGTCGCCTGGGTAGACCTTCGTCTATTTTTTTTTTAGTTGATCTCATTTTGTTCGTTTTTGTTCCTTGTATTTGCTCGGGGCGGACGTCGCAAGACACCCGTTTCAGCTCGTCGTTGATCCATTTTTTATTACAGAGGGCAGCTAACCCTCTGACCTAACACGCTGAGTTACCTTGCCGGTGGTCTATTCGGAGCTCGAATGCTATTCACTTGACCACCATGAACTATAACGTCCGGTACCAACGCACAAAAACATCAGGCACGTAATAGGCGCGTAAACCTTCTCTTGAGATTTTCTTCGAATTTCCAGAGTAGTGCGACTTACTACTTGCACGTTTTGTTGTTTTAATGGCCTACTGGAGGTACACAAAGTTTGAAGTAAATCTGTGATCCATAAGTCGTGGCCTCCCCTTGTAAGTAAAAAGTCGCATCGAATTGAATGGATCGTGTTTCATTAGAGCGAATTTGAAGGGAAATCAATCAGAGCATTTGCGGTATTATTTCTCGGTTTAAAAGAATCTACCATACACATAATTTTTTTAAAGATAGTAGTTACTAGAGTGGTCCACCTCTGTAGCCAGTGGATCTGACTGTATCCCAAAGACCCCGGTTCACTTTGTTATATACACTATAAGGCACTGTCCTGACTGACTGGCACATCAGAAACTTGAAATTTGGAGAGGGTGATTATCTTACACTGTACGCATCGTCTAAGAAAGGATTTGGCGAAAAAGAGGATGAAAGGTTTATTGAAAATATGTCTTTATTAATATAATTTTGAAGCTAGACCTACGAAAATCAGTACTTAGTTTCTTGCTCAGAAATAAATATATGTTTCAGCATTTTTTGAAAGTAAGCACCTCTGGGGGGTGAAATAATTGGTGAAATTTCTTTTGAAAACAAATCATTATTAAATAAATACTAAAGCATTTTAAAGCTACATCTATACAAATTGGTATTTCACTTCTCGGTTAGAAATTATAAAATACTCGTTTCAGTGTCTCCAGAAATTCAAACCCTGAGTGGTTAAAGAGGAAATGAAATTTTTAAGGAAATATTTAATTATGAAAGCATTTTCGAAGCTAAATTTATGAACATTTGTATTTGACTTCATGGTTAGAAACAAACAATAAGGTCAGTAAACACTTCCGTGCTAAATTGCCGTGGTCGATCTGTAGAACTTCTTCTCCCTGACGTTTCTCAACTACCGAGAACATATTCCGAGGTGAGTCGACGACTGGCTGCTAGGAGCTGGGGCCGCCGCTTATGTGGAGATCGTAGAGGGCGCCACCGCACGTCACGTGGCCTCGAAGTGTAGCTATCTCTGGCTATCGTCTGTTCTCTCGATTGCAGGCAATCGATTGTCACGTGATTGATGCAACGCCGACCGCCATATCTTGTCCAATTTTAATCCTTCTTCTTTACGATTAAAATTGTATTGATGTTTGTGGATTTCAATTGCCTCTCTATACATACGTGTATAACAATGCGACGTCCTCGTTAGCACGCTTGTCTCACCAAATTTTATTTCGTGATCTCCATCCTTAAAAACATGTTCCGCTACTGCCGATTTGTCGATATGTCCCAAGCGACAGTTTCTTTTGTGCTCCGTCAAACGTGTAAAAAAAAAAAAATTAAGAACACTAGTGGATAGGGACAATAATATTTGTGAACCAGGCTACTTACAAGAACTAAATCATTTACGAATGGCTTTTGCGAAAACCGGTTATACGAAAAATGAGATTAACCGAGCACTTCACCAAAGTAGAAAAATGCCTAAAAATAGGAGACAGCAACAACCATCAGCTGGAAAAGTATTTCTTCCGTTCATCCATAACAGCACGGATCGCATTGGGAAAGTACTAGCCAAGTTCCAGGTGGAGACTATTTTCAGACCTACTAAGAAAATTAGTGAATGCCTAAGATCAACAAAAGATGCTCGTCACCCCCTAGCCACCCCAGGGGTATATAAAATTCCGTGTAGTTGTGGCAGGGTTTACATAGGAACTACAAAAAGAAGCATCAATACACGTTTGACCTCAGTGACTCATTGACACATCGTCGCACAGCCCAAACCGCTAATAAATAAACTTGGAATTTGGAGAGAGTGTTGTCTTTTACTTTATGCATCGTTTAGTAAAGTATTGTTCGAAATTACACCTCTAAGGAAGTGAAGTAGGGGATGAAAGCCATCTTCTTTATGTGTCCCTATTAAGCCAATTTTGGAGCTGGAAGTACAAAAATTGGTACATCAATCCTCTGCCAGAAATTAAAGTATGTGCTTTAGCATTTTTGTAAATTGGACAGCTAAGGGGGTACAACATGGTGTGAAAGCTTTTAAATGCTACATCTATGAAAATTGATGTTTTACTTCTCGGTTAGAAATAAAAATGTACATGTTTCAGTGTTTCGAAATTCAATACCTAAGGGGGTGAAATGGATCTTGATTCATTGATTCATCATCGCCCAGCCAAAATCGTTAAAGACAGAGACTTGAAATTTGGTGAGAGTGTTGATCTTAACCATAGGCACCGTTTGGTAAGATAGTGTTCGAAACTCCATCCCGAAGAGGGTGAAATAGGGGACGAGAGAAATTTTGAAAATATGTCGCTGTAAAGACAGTTTTGAAGCTAAAAGTACGGAAGCTGGTTTTTAGTTTCTCGGTAGGAAATAAAAAAATATTTTGCTTCAGAATTTTTGTAAATTGAACCACAAAGGAAGTAAAATATTGGGAGAAAGCTTTTTGAAAATAAATCATTATTATAGTACTGCTAAAGCATTTTTAAAACTACATCTATGAAAATTGGTGTTTGACTTCTGAAGATATACGTGTTAGGGGATCTAAGTTAATATGGAAATATCATCACAAGAACTCAAAAGGCAGGAAGCACAAAGACCTCCGACTCTAGCTGACAAAATCACTATCTAGCCAAAAGTACATTCGCAAAATATCATGCTTCTGTGGCCTCAATAAGCGTGCAAAGTTTAGAAGATGTTGCAACTGAATCGTACATTTCAGAAAAGTCATGAATCACAAAAGTAAAATTTTACATGAGAAGGCAAACACATCCTACAACGTAAACCATTTGTGTATTTATTGCTATAGCGATGTCAATGGTTACCGAGTCTTCAAGGAGTGCATAGAATTTTGTATTTTTGTTTTGTAATTTACAATGTAGTATAAAAGTAAGTTTAAAAATAGTTAACCCATGATCTTTTTGCAATGCATAACTATTCATTATAATAAATGAAAGCTATACTTAGAAATACATGTTGATTTTATTACAGAATGAGTAAATATGGTGAACTGCAAACTCAAATGAGGGACTTGCTATTTTATTCACATTTTCAGCTCTAGCTGTGCTTCGTATAACAATGGTGAGGCAAACATAATATAACAAATTAATCTTCTTGATCATCATCGTCATTGTTTGTTCCTCCTGGTATTCGCCTCTCTTACAATAACTACTAAAATTCCTTATAGTCAGGTGAAATATATTCTTTTACTTTCAATATTTCTTGTACCTTTTTTTTTGCATTGTAGGACAGGTATTTTTCAGGATACGCTAGATCATTGGGAAGTACAGGATTCTTAGTAAGGCTGTAAATGAGCTGAAATATCTCTGTGACAGCACCACAGTGAACTGCTCTGTTTTCATTTGCCTAGGAACGGCATACTCTTGAAGTGTATAGGTCCTGTTATGATGGTTCACCAACTTCTTTACAGTCCTATCTCTATCTTTTGGGAGAAAACTATGCCCTTCTGTAGGAAAGTAATGTTTCATCCTCTTACATTTCCGGGTAGATACAAATGTTAAACAAATGTGACTCATTGTGTTGTTCTTATTCTGACTAGCACACCCCCCTGAGTTGACCACTTTCTTAGTTTCACCTTCATGTTACCCGTAACAGTGTGAACTTACGTTGCCAATTATTTATCTTAAAAATATTGACCTCTAGCTTTTTCAAATAAAAGATATTATGGCAGGAATATTTGGTAACTGTAAATTTTGCATGTGGCCAAACTTAAGCCCATAGATATTATTTACCTTTTCACTGTATTCAGGAACTTCATTAATTTTACTGCAAAATATTTTGGACCTTCTGCATTGAACCTCTAAGCAGATTGTTACATCTTGTCAAACTTAACAAGACAAAATACATGTGAAAGTAGCAACAGATCATCAGTGTCTTGCTTTCAGTTCAACACACTTCCATATCGTTACTGTAAAAATGGCACAAGTCAATGACTCAAAACCTTTCTACATATATTTCGAACTCCGATGGTGAAGCCATTTAATGACTGACTGCAGCACTTCTTAAATGTATTAATCTGCTCGTCATTAATCACCCATTTCCAATAAATTACTCAGTTTTGTAAAGAAGCTGATTCATAACCTTAACTGATTCAATTTGTAAGGCCAAACAATCAACACAAGCGAAGCTGCGAGCCTAATCTAGTACACTGTATGTAAGCTCACACTGCTGCAAGTTAGCAAGCAGTCAAGATCGGTAGACTTAAGCAGCCCACAAAGCGGCAGATGGTCATGAAGCGTGGGAACTGTAGTCTGAATAGAAGCAGTATCGTGCTGGAGCGTATAGAGAGAGCGGCGGTTCACTTACCAGGCGCGGCGCCAAGCACATAATTTTCGTTATATTTTTGAAATGTTTGTACGCAGCTCCAACTATGCTGATGACAGAGGTTGAAAATACCGCTCCAGTTATATGGTTCTTTTTATTTTTCAATACTTAAACACGACCGGTTTCCGGATCTTACATGCCCACCATCAGGTGTACTACGACCCCGAGGGCCGTGATGGACTAGTACGAGACGGGAGGTAGCACCAGCAAGCGCAGACCACTCCGCGCTCTTGCGTTACATCGTCAAAATCCCGAGGCAGTCGGAGGGCCCCGCTCACAGTTCAGCAGACGTTCACAATTTGGGTGAGATCCGGCGACCTCGGTGGTCAAGGCAGGGTTTGGCAAGCACGAAGACTAGCAGTAGAAAGTCTCGCCGTACTCGAATGGGCATTGTCTTGCTGAAATGTAACGCCAGGATGGCTTGCGATGAAAGGCAACTAAACGAGGGGTGGAATATCGTCGAAGCACCAGCTAAGAAAACAAGTGGCACCCAGACCATCACTCCAAGTTGTAGAGTCTATGGCGGGCGACAGTCAGATTGGTATCCCACCGCTATCTGGGCTGTCTCCAGAAATGTCTTCGCTGCTCGTCGGGACTTACTTCGAAGCAAGACACATCACTGAAGATAATTCTCCTCCAGTCCGTGAGATTCCAGGCCGAATGAGACCGACGCCACTGGAGACAGGCATGTTGATGTACAATGGTAGTCGGCGCAAGGGGCACCACTATGTTCGGCCATGGTTCTCCCATTCTTGAAAACATCGTCAAATAGTGTCATTGCTCCTACTCAAATGTCGAGCAATTCGTCGATTACTTCAACTAGCTTCTTTGATCTCAACAATACGTCCTCTTTCAAATGCTGACGTCTGCGTATACTGCTGACGCGCCTGACTGCGAAGCATAGTCACTATCCAACTGAATACACAGAATGAAATTCTCCAAGAATTGTCAGCTGCGCAGTGAAATCGTGCTACAGCGTCACACATTCATCCAGTCATACATTCGTCCATCGGCCTCCAAAGTTTACAGTTTTGCATTTTCCGCCAATACCTGTATTAATATCAATTTCTGATCTATTTGCACGACTCCCTCGTTGCGCGCCGTTTTTCTTTTTTAATGTACTTTCGTGAACTTCCGTGATGCGCCATAAACGACAATTAGAGTCCGCCATCTTTGATCTCATACTCCCGAACAAGAAATTAAGAGACTAAGATCAAGTATCATCCTTTATTTTGAGTCTTTCAGTGTAGCGGCGTTGAAATATACATTCCTGCTATTGCGTTATTTACTCTCCAGTGCTCACATGTTAGGAACTGCGCCTGGAGGAGAAGAAAGTGAGTGAGAACATCAAGACAACTTCAGAAAACACCAGGCAACAAATCTCCTCTTCCGTCCAGCAAGGGATGAAGTTAATTTGCCATATCTTTTCATTGTGAACTGGTAAACGTAGCCCTCCATATGCAAAAATTCGCGAAGAACAACTTGCACTGTGCAGTTTGAGACTTTTCCTACGTAATAACTGTTTCACTGGTTCACGGGCGTCGCGTCGGATAATGTTGTGGAAACTGCACAATATATCAAAGAGACAAGTTCAGATGCTGACTGACGTACTGTGACTCGCCACAATTGCTATCAAAACCATCGTTACGGTAGCCAGTCCAGATAAGCACAGGAACCAGTTACTTTTTCAGGATTCTCGCTCGCACCAATCGCAAATTGTGAAGCGGACTGCCTACGACGCAGCAGTTAATGAGCTTATCTTGCTAACACTGCTCGACGGGTTCTGTAACTGAGGTACTGGCCAGCTACCCGCCGTGCGGAACACTGTCAGCCAAGCACGTCAAGATCATCTAGACACTGGGTTGCGGGCAACGGTTATGGCGTCCGTGATATTTCATATTGCACCTCATCGACGGAGGTTCTGCCTTGGTGTTAGCACAGAGCATGTCCGAGTTTGTCGACAACAAGGAGAGCAGCAGCGACCGGGTACACAAGGCAGTGGCGTTCACGAGCGAGCATCGTGGTGTGCGGAACAACAGCCCGCAATGACGGTACGTCTCTGGTGTCCGTCGGAACAATGAGCACGGAATAATACGCCCTATTATATTGCCGTCAGTACAACGTCAAGGAGATAGTGGATAGTGCTCTGCCAGGGGACAATGCTTGTCCACACAATCTCCACATTACCCCATGAGCTCTCCGTGATATTCGTGATCTTCCTATATAGTACGATTGCCAGAACTTGTAGAATAATTTCAGTTGTCTGCTGATGTCCATTCAAAAACGTTAGATTACTTGTAGAAGGTCGGTAACTGATGAACTGCTGTAGACTGGACGTCATTGTTTCATATCTTAAATTTACGTGATATAAGGGACATTCAAATGAAAACGAGACAGATGGAAAAAAGTAAATTAATTGTTTATTATTTCAAAAGTGATTACCATAACTGTAATGGCTTTATCCCACTGTGAGACATGACTGCCATTGTCTCCATGGTAAAATGTTTGTGGTTGCCAATGGAAACATGATAGTACCCGGTCATGCCATTCTTCGTTTGAAGTAAATCGACGCTCACGAATGTCTTTCTTCAGGGCTCCAAAAATATGAAAATCGTGTGGGTAGAGATCGGGACTCTATGGAAGATGTGTAAGGGCTTCCCAGCGAAACTTGTGCAGCATACTCGTTACAACCTTGCCAACATGTGAGCCCGCCTAGTCATGGTTCCACAGGCAATCGCAAACGTTTTTCCATGAACGCATTGAGCGTCTTGTCTCACAGTGGGATAAATCTATAAACAGTTGTGGAGATTTTTTTGAAATAATGAACAGTTTACTTATTTTTTCCCATTTGTCTCGTTTCTATTTGACTGCCCCTTATATCTCCATTAAATAACCTTATAGTCCCGGCAGTAAATCCATTTTCCTTGTAGCTCTGTGATTTGTTTCATTCCAACTTCATTAAGTAAGAGTGTTGAAATAAAAGTATTCCACGAGTTGAGAGGTAGCACTATGTGTGGTATCAACGTTCGATACCACACTTGTTAGGGGTTGCATTATCGACCGCAGTCCGTATTAGTATCGCTGGACCCGCAAGTCGCGACCAGCGTCGCTAGCGCCGCTCCACGGCCTGTATCAAGTTTCTAGCGACCTCTCGCCCACTCTCGCTCGGTACGTCAAATAGTAAAGTAGAATAACCTTCAGCTGATAGGGAGCAACCTCTAACAAGGCGGTCAGTAACGCATGGCCAAAGTGAGGCCTCAACAGCTATATGTATGCAGCCAAGAAGAATCCTGTGCACCAAGTTAAGTAAACGATTTCTAATTATTTTAGTTTTTGCCGATCCAGACCATGACAACCAGCACCTTATCGACGTTACTGACAAACCTGCTGTGATTTATATGTTTCTATTTAGCACTGGTCACCAGTCAACATTGGAGACGACTCGTTCGTCGTCATCATAACACTATGGATCAAATCAAGAGATATATGCCCAGTAAACATTGGCTCTGAAATTCATACCTTAAGAACTATGAGCACTTGTTTGTTTCGCTACTATAAAATAAGTCTCTTCTACTGCAAGTTCTGTGCCACTACGAACGACCTACAGATTGGAGTAAACAAGTGAGAACTCACTCCTTTCTTATTGTCCATGGATACAGAAAGTACAAAACATCGGTTAGTGTTGTCACTGCAGACAGTATTCACAGTTCCGTGTAGGTGCATCGCATACTTTAGTTCTAATGAAGCCAGTGTGTGTTTTGATAAGTTTTCTGATAACTTTAAAAAATTTTCCAGTTTAGTTTTGTTCAAATGGCTCTGAGCACTATGGGACTCAACATCTGAGGTCATCAGTCCCCTAGAATTAAAACTACTTAAACCTAACTAACCCAAGGACAGGACACACACCCATGCCCGAGGCAGGATTCGAACCTCCGACCGTAGCAGCAGCGTGTAGTTTTGTCCTCGCAGTTACCAGCATGATGGAAGCCTATGATCCCAAACAGGAAATGGCAGATGGTATCTTCTTTCATGGTCTCGCAAATGGAAGCAACCGTTGAGCCGGTTCCGTGTGGAATATACAGGGTATTTCAAAATTACACCAACGAACTTCGAGGGAATGTGGAAGGTGTCGTGAGGAATAAAATGAGGATACAAACCTGTGTGCAGAAACATCATCCAACCACGTCACTGAGCGTTGAAGGTAGAAATGCCAGCGTCTTCTGCTAGGTCACCCCTTCGGTTGCAAACTTGAATTTGTACGCTGACAGACCATTTACGGAACGTTTCCTAAAGTTATTTGTTGTTTAGTGATTGCGACTGATCTCCACGATCGGCAGTGGAGAAAAAGGAGCTAGCTGCAGCGTAGACAAGCCTTGTCTCCTACGAATACGATGCTCTGTTGTCTCGATGGATGACTATTTCGGACACAGTTTCCATCGGCCGTTTATTTCTCTCCTGGAACCCTCTAAAACCTCTAGTTTTTCTGGTATACAGGAGAAAAATAAACTGTTATGGGAAGCAATGTCCGAAACCGTCATCCACCGGGGCATCAGATTATCGCATTCAGACACAAGCTCTGTCTACGCAGCATCCTCTCCACTGCCGATCGTGGCAATTAGTCACGGATACTGATTAACGGCATTGCGACGTTCCGCCTATGGTCCGTCAGCGTAGATAGTCACGTTTTCTGCCGGAGGGGGTGACCTAGCGGCAGTTGCCGGCGTCTATAACGCCGACGCTCTGTATCGTCATTGGATGACGTTTCCGGACACTATTTCCTATCCTCATTTTGTTCCTCAAGACACTCTCTACATCTCCTCGAAGTTTGTCGGTGCAATTTTGGAACACCCTGTATATATGCAGGATGTCTGTAGTAAGAATCGTTAGGCAGATTTTCTCTGGTGATTGGCAGATATTTATAATTTCGTTTTTGCAGTGTGTAGACGGAGTCGGCCCTGACAAGTACTAGTCATAACATGTTACGTTGCACGCCCAGACGAAATGCTTACAGAAGCGGGATTTTGGGTGCCCATTCCACAGAGTGGTCCCAGGTTAGTCAATTGCGATATTTGTTTTATCGACGGTTTGTAACAAGGTCAGTAAAACAGGAAGAATACCCAGTACTATAGTGTTGTCTCGTGTGCCGCCCACACGTGTGCTGACTACTACAGCCATGCGGCAGCACGACTCAGTCGCTGCCAGAGTAATAGTTATTCCTCGTGTTTTGCTGTCCCTCTTAACAATACGTATTGATAAAACGAATATCGCACTAACTAATACGGGACTGCTCAGTGGAATGTGCACGTAAAATTTCGCTTGAAAAGTCAGTTTTTTGTAATAGGAAACAAGCAGACTCTTTCCGGCGACACTGGGCGTCACATGAAAGACGTGATGAGCACAACTTCTTTGGGCTGATTCCAGTTACGCATTACAAAAACTAAATTGCAAATATCTGCTGAAACGTGAGAAGAAATGTGCCTGACGACTCTTAACAGAGACACCCCGTATACGTGTAACCAGCAAACTGCAAAATACGGCATTTAATGAATGCCTAGGCGATATATAGAACACCAAAAATCATAAGGCAGGGCACCCATGAAATGCATCTTATTTAATACTTCTCCAAGGCATTTAACACAATGCCAGTTACGTTTCAGGCAAAGAATGATAGAAACATAATTTCTCGTATGCTGTCAACTTGACCTTGTGTACAGATGCTTTAGAATTCCTTCTTTGGTGCCAAGTTTATAAAAATCATCATCTGTCACATCAACCATGACAACCAAAATGTTTCGAGTTTCCCCACGATCTTTATCAATTTCAGGAACTGGAACTCTAACTGTAGATCCATTTTAAACTAATAATAACATTTTGTCGGAGAATACTCTCATTTTCTTCGCCCAAAATTCTAGATTTATCGTTATATCTTGCCGACCCATAATGACTTTTGCTGTTCATGCAAAGGGGCATGTAATATGCTTACCAACTCCTTCCCCCCCCCCCCCCCAGACTTGCCCACTTAAGTTGAATTCCCACATATCCGAGTATGATTAAGATAGAGACAAGAAATTAGGAAAATTTGGAAAGTTACGGGAAACAATAAATTAGAAACGGTCGTCCCCATTCTACTCTACGGAAGTGAATCGTGGATCATTTACAAACCACGAGAAAGTGAGACAAAGAAAACTTAAATGAGATTTCTTTGTGCTGCAAAAAGCTGTAACACAGTAGACAGATTAATAAAGACCGATTTTACGAATTAATTAAACGCATTCAACATAAGAAACGAAACGGCTCAAATGGCTCTGAGCACTATGGGACTTAACATCTGAGGTCATCAGTCCAAACGAAACGGAAGATACCAAAATAAAATGAACATCTATACAGAGTGAACCACGGCAGCCTGCCTTACAAAGAAATTATAATCAGGCAGGCCGAAGAAGTCTGCGAAGGCCAAGGAAGAGATGGGCACCGTAAAAAGCAGAGGCCTGATACCTGAAGTGCACAAGAAGAAGCATACCATCTTGGGACAAATCGTCTACCAGTTCAGCTATACACACGCTACAGCTTCATTTTTTTCACACATTTTATTGGAACTGCGCAGTATAACTTCTTTGAAAAACGGGCGAGAAGTATATAACCCGCGAGGAAAGGACAGCTCAGTTACGTTTCATTTCCTACGCCAAAAAGGATAATGTACATTAATCCTCTTGATTCTGATATTTATTTCGCAACTTAGCCCTTTTTTGAGGAGAGTATCAACGCCAACTTTGAATTACGATATAACCCTGCACACAATTTTTAGAGGGCTACCGTAATCTTTTACAAATGTACATGCAGCACTAGAAGAACATCGTTGCTTATTTTCATTGTTATGGTATGAAAAAGTATTTACTGCAACGCTTATTATCACTGTAAGTAGGCTGTTTAGGTTTTTTTATTGGTAACGCCACCTCTGTATGAAAATCACTGGCTGTGCTGTGTGCAGCCTGTGGCTGTTTTGCATTGTTGTAATACTCGCCATTGTAGTGTTAGGCAGCTGGCTGTGAACAGCGCGTAGCGTTGTGCAGTTGGAGGTGAGCCGCCAGCAGTGGTGGATGTGGGGAGAGAGATGGCGGAGTTTTGTAATTTGTCATGAACTGCTATATATATGATGATATCAAGGTAAATACATTCTTTGTTCTCTATTAATATCTTCCATTTGCTAACTATCCCTATCAGTAGTTAGTGCCTTCCATAGTTTGAATCTTTTATTTAGCTGGCAGTAGTGGCGCTCGCTGTATTGCAGTAGCGTGAGCAGCGAAGATTTTTGTGAGGTAAGTGATTTGTGAAAGGTATAGTTTAATGTTAGTCAGGGCCATTCTTTTGTAGGGAATTTTGAAAGTCAGATTGCGTTGCGCTATAAATATTGTGTGTCAGTTTAAGCACAGTCTCGTGTATAATTATTCAAAGGGGACGTTTCATATGTCGACCCTTAGCCGACGATACCTCACTGGAATCTTCTGATTTTTTTTTGTAGTTTGTGTAATTAGTGTAGATTTTGTTTATTGCTAGCGCGTAATTGTAGAGAGAATCTCCTTTGTAGTTGCAGTCTTTCATTGTTGTACGGTAAAACAGTTGTGGCATGCATGTAGATTGGCACCAAGTATTTCGCAGCTACAATTAACTAGGTATTATTTTCAGTGTTATGTTAATGTGTTCTCTTATTTTTGCTCTTCAAATTGTGTTTTTCTGTATTGTCGTGTGAAATACTGTGACAATAATGGCGTGTGAAAAACGTAATACTAGGCTCCAAAGTAAACTGCGAAATGACAGTGAAAACGAAAGCAGTGTGTCAGCGCCACCGAGTAATGAATTAACTGATGTTCAAAGTAATAATTTGGTAATTGTGCATAGGGAAATGGAGCGGGCGGCAAACAATGGCGTAGACAGTGAAACAATTAGTGAGCAGGGAAGCATTATCGATCGGTCGGTGGGCAACAGCTCGCCTCAGGAATCCGAAATGACAGGACACAATTTCGCAAATACTGTAGATTCAGGTTCTGGGTCATCACCGTTTTCTCAAATGAGTCAAGACACATTTTCTGCTTGTCAAAATGTGAATGTTGCCGGTGAAAATGCACTGCCAAAAAGCATAGAGAAACAGATTCCAGACACTAATACATTATTATTGCAATTAATGCAACAAATGGAACAAAATCAGAGATAAATGAAACAAAATCAGAGTCAAACACAGCAACAGTTAGACGCAATGGGACAAAATCTTCAAAAGTTAGACACAACGCTTGAACAAAATCAGAAACAAATGGGACAAAATCTTCAAAAGTTAGACACAATGGAACAACATCAGAGACAAACACAGCAACAGTTAGACGCAATGGAACAAAATCTTCACACCACGCTTGAACAAACACGTGAAGATTTAACTACTGAGTTACATAACATCGAATCGAAATGTCAAAAAGTCTGTAATGACGTAAAAACACAAATTTGTGAGCATTTTCAACCTATTTTTTCGCGGCATGAAAATGCATTACAGAATCACGAAGCAGCCATAAAAGAACTGCAAACCATTGTTCATGAAAATCATGAGACCTTGTCGGCTAAAATTTACTCAGTTGCATCTACCGATTCGGTTACGCAACTTGCAAAAACTCAAGAAAACTTAAAGGACACAGTAGATTCGATTTCAACACAAATGGACACTCTGAAACTTGGTTCAGAAAAACACACTGAGGAAATGTGTTCACTATCGGAGAAAGTAGCCGAACTTTCGGATCAGTTCACTAACTTATCTACGAAGGTAGATGATAATCTGAATGACACAAAACCGGTAGTCTTTAATGACACAGAAGAGTGCGAACAAATTAGGAAATTCAAACAAAATCAGAATCAAATAAATACGCAACACCAAAGAGAAATCCGGGAAGTACAAGATCAGCTGACACAAGTAATACAAGAATTACGTATTTCAGAGGACACTCGCGCCCCAATACGGGAAGAGGGACATAGAAATGCGGAACAGCCACAAAATAATAACACAGCGCATTTCGGAAATTATGAAAGAAATTGGCAAGGCACACTGAATTTTGAGATGGAATCACAGAAACAACGTAACAATGACCGATATGCGACTCGCCGACACGATGATTTTGACTATAAGCTGTTCATTACTACACGTAAATTCAAAACATTTAAGAATTCTGGTAATGACATTCATCCACAAGCATGGCTCCATCAATTCTCTCATTGTTTTCCTCCCAACTGGTCGTTAGAGCACAGATTAGAATTTATGTGTGGCTACTTAGAGAATGAACCAGCTGTAAGAATGCGATCGGTCATTCACGATTGTCACAGTGAAGGAGATTTTTATCATGCCTTCCTCTCAGCATATTGGTCTCAAGCCACACAAGACCGAGTAAAACATAGCATCATAATGATGAAACGTTTCGAACAATCTGAATTTTCCAGTATTATGAAATATTTTGAAGACATGTTGCGTAAGAATCAGTATCTTTCAAACCCATACAGCCCCTCAGAACTCATCCGAATTTGCTTAATCAAATTACCTGAACATTTACGGCATATTATTTTAGCAGGACGTTGCAAAGACGACATTGAAGCTTTTCAGGGACTGTTACAAGAACTGGAAATTGACACTGACAATCGCGGAGCGCGGGAGCACAACAATTACAGATCACATCCGTCGCAATTCCACGATGAAAGAAATAATAACTGGACGCGACAAGGCTATTCTCACAACACAAATCGTGACCGAAACAGACACCACCCGTATAACAACCGTTGGCAGAGTAGTAATAATTACAGGGAAAGATCACCTCTCCGCGGTAATGACTATCACAGAGACAATCAGAGAAACAGACAATATGGGAATCAAAACAATTATTATTATTAAAGGAGACAGAATAACTTCAGACGCAACAGTTCAGAGCGCAGGTACGATTCAGGAAGAAATTCTCCACCACATGACCGACAAGAAAGAAACTATGTAAACTACCGACATGACGACAGACGATATGATCGTAACGACAGACCTGAATTGCATCAGAACTGGCGGGATTCAAACAGAGCAGGGCACTTTCGACAACGTGAATTTGTAGAAGCTAGGTCTCGTAATACCAATAACGACGCGCGCCAATAAAGGAACAGACAATGACTCGCACCGCAGGCAGCCAGCTGTGCCGGCTGGCTCAGGGAAAAATAGCATACACGCTAACCTTGAGCACGACGCTACTAATGAGTGACAATTTATAATGTTGCTTTTGCGGTGTATCTGTTTTACATCTGCACAGTTTTTCTGAATTCTTCTGGAAAGTAAAACATGTTTTAGTAGTAACTTTTGTGGTATAGCTACAAGGAGGCAGCCTTTTCCGTGGCACAGCAATACGTCACAGCACAGTACTTTCTTCATCACAACAATAAGCGTAATAACTAAGATATCTATACGCAAAGCATTTCACTTTTGTTTATCATGAGGTAAGTACATTGACTTCTGCAGAACTTAGCTTTCGGAGGACGATAATTACTACACTTCCACAGAATTATCTTACAGCAAGACGCACATTTAGCGCTACAGGACACGCATTTGAGTGATTAATTTGGTACTCAAAACATTTATTTTTAAAGATATTTGAAGTACAATGATACGAAGTTTTTCCGTGATACATTTCATTCCATTGCTGTAATCTGTAACACCTGAGGGTATAATTACATTTATCCTCAGGGGGGTACACGCTTACTTTGTGTACCATGTGTGTGGCAACCACAAGGAACCCTAGCTAATATGGTATTTACTTATACAACTTTACACATCGGTACCATATTTCTCTAACACACAAATTACACAGCTATCTGATCATGTAACTGAGAGATAAACATTTTTTTTTTACTACATCAGTGACAGATTTTTACGTAATTACACAGTTGGATAACTTCACACTTATGAAATTGTATTTTGTCTGTACTTTGTGAACTGTTCATATTTTTTTGGAACCATTGTGATACTATGAGAGCTTTGAATGATGTATTTGGTATGAGATCATGATTTTTAAGGTACATTTGAGGTAGATGACACTATTGAAATGAGCAGAGAATATTTTTTAGGGTTTTGAAATTATTCCAGGAAGCTACGACGATTTTGAGATTTGGCTGAGGTTTTATGATGTTATGATGACGATGTGTATTATGCTGCTGAGGTATGTTTATGGTCAAGAAGCTGATGCTATATGAGGAATTTGATTATGCTACGTATTTCATATGATGAATTATTAAAGAAGCGTCGACGAATATATATATGTGTAATAAGGTGAGGAGTAATGAGTAGCAGTTAGGAACTCTGCCTTGTGAAGACGTATGTTGGAAACCAAAAATCGTACTTTTAGAATTATGAAATGTGTGTAAATGCGTGAATGTATCACAATGCCGACGAAAAATTTTTTTTGGACACTGTTATATCAATAAGATTTTGTTTCTACAGATTTGCAACGCTAATTCTTGACCTATGAAATTTTTATATGAGACTGTCGCTGTAGCGAAAACTGCTGTCGTAAATATTTCGTTAAGAAAGGTAAGTGACCTTGATGTAATGCGTTGTGGCGCGCAGCTGGGCCAGCCGCCCGGAGAAAAAGCCATTAGGTTCCTTTGTAGAAAGCATCGCAAATGCGACACGCTCATTACTTGGAAACATATCGTACTTTCTGATATTTACTGAAATGCCTAATGAAATGACAAGAAATAGTTTGTCTACACACCTGATTATGACTACTGTCTTTCTAGATGAGATATTTTTTTACTACTTATGAAATGCCACATGGCTATCGAACGATGTTTTTATGCTTTACTTTGTACATAGTTGCTTATTTCATTTGATATCTGGTTTCCAGCTGTCTTGTAGCATTGGTTTCATTAAATAAAATTAAATGCATTTACTAATGTGAACACTTTCTGTCAACAGATCTATTAAATAATAATTTTGTGATCCACATTTTTCAAAAAAGGAGCACTTGGAAAGGAAAGAACAATAAGGAGGGACTAGTAACAGCAAATGCATACATAATATTCTTTTCAAGTACATGGTAATATTTTTTTTACAATAAGTTGTTGTGGTGCACCACTTTAATTACTTAGACATTAAGATGTGATTATACATTTCACTTATCTGCATTGTTATCTTTACTGTAATATTTTTTCTGCTTGAGCTATGTCATGTTTAGGTATAAGTTGCTGCTGTTTGCCAGGCATAGTGTTATTGAACTTGACTTTGTATTATTCTGTTAAGCCAGTTTTACTAATGATTTATTTTTATTGTTTGCTGCACATTGCCTTAGATTAGTTGTAATATTACAATTGCTTTGCTAATTTCTTAATGCAGCTTGCTTCGCAAATCTGCGTCTTTTTTCATTGCTGTTTATATTAATTGTTTTATGTGATGCTGCATTGCCTCGTCCATTGGTATATATATCTGAGCTCAGTAGATTTAAGTTAGCTTAAGAGGGGGTAGACTATATAAGAAACTAACTATGATGGATTGGAAGAAATGCATTGAGAAGCTTAAAGAAAATGCTTTGGCCAAAAAAAAAGGGTATTTTGAAAGAGGATATGAACCAAAAAAAGTAGGGTTTAGGGACAACAGGTTTAGGTAGGATTTTCTTGGAAATGAATGATGAAGTAAGATAATGGAAAATAAATAATGAGGTAAGAAATATGTGAACCTATATATACAGACAGCATGCTTGAATAGGATTTTTTTGGTGGAAACAAATGTGGAAATAAGACGAAAGATCTAGGGAATGAAGTCTTGGGTTGGACTGCAGTACCAAAAGTTACTCTGAAAATGAACCCTGTCCTTTCCATTGTGTTATCCCCCTATGTGTTTGTGTACCCTTGTGTATTTGTTTTCTTCCTGTCTCTGTGTAGTTTCATAGAATTTTTTCTTCTTCTAATACTAAGCTACATTCACTATGATGAGGAATACTGTTATCCTCAAATATAATTGGTATTAATAATATGTTATTTAACTTGTAAATATGCTTAGATATTATTTATTCTGTTCTGTGTTAATGCTTAGGTGTGAAGTTGATGTTTCAAAAGTTATTCTGATCTTTTATGTATGAACTTATGTCATAATTCCTGTAACATTGACGTATATGTCTATTTCTATTCTTTTGTAAAGCCTGTTTTACTACAAATGTTATCTGTATTGTTATGTTCTTTAATGATGTATTTTGTATCTTTGTAATTGTATTCTCATGTTATAAAATTGTAATTGACAGCAGTTCATCAAATTAAGTAACTTGTAAGTTACATCTCACTGCACACGTTTCTGTTGGTCATAGTATATGGACAATATGTGAGAAGTAGGGACTGTTAGTGTTTGCACGAGTGTTAATAATTCAGCAAGGGACTGGATAACAGCATTGCTGATTCTATGGACATTTCAAAAAAAAAATTTGTGAGTGCACGAGTGGTGGTTTATGGACTTGCTATATTCTCCGCAAGAATCTTCGATGGTGATTGTGCTCCTGCACAGTCACAACAGATGGCTGCTGGCCATCTCTACAAGGACTGCAGTGGGACTGCACCTCTGATGACTCACCAGTACCATTATTTCTGCAAGGACTGCAGTGGGTCTGCACCTCTGGTGGCCCACCAATACCGTAATCTCTACCAGGACTACAGTTGGTCTGCTCTGTGATGACCTACCAAACGATATTCTTCAAAACTTTGATTGACTCCGCTGTGGGTTTGCTCTGTTGTGGCCCATTACCTGTCAGCATGTCAAGAGTCAGCACTGTCTTTCCGTTGGAAGGACACTACTTCTTCAAGACTGCATGGAAATCCACTACTTCTGTGTGCATTTTCTTTTACTGCTCAGACTTTGAGAAAAACACTGCTATTTTACGTCATGAACGATCAGGACTGTATTTATGGACTGTGAGAAAATTTTAGCTTTTGACCAACATTGTATCAATAAGTGTGTGCATTTGATTTCTTTGTTATTGTAATTACGATTATGAAAAATTTTAACAAATATGTATTGGCCAGTGCCCAACAAAATTTGTAAAATTTTTTGTGGGGAGCATGGGGGCTATGTAAGTAGGCTGTTTAGGTTTTTTTATTGGTAACGCCACCTCTGTATGAAAATCACTGGCTGTGCTGTGTGCAGCCTGTGGCTGTTTTGCATTGTTGTAATACTCGCCATTGTAGTGTTAGGCAGCTGGCTGTGAACAGCGCGTAGCGTTGTGCAGTTGGAGGTGAGCCGCCAGCAGTGGTGGATGTGGGGAGAGAGATGGCGGAGTTTTGTAATTTGTCATGAACTGCTATATATATGATGATATCAAGGTAAATACATTCTTTGTTCTCTATTAATATCTTTCATTTGCTAACTATCCCTATCAGTAGTTAGTGCCTTCCATAGTTTGAATCTTTTATTTAGCTGGCAGTAGTGGCGCTCGCTGTATTGCAGTAGCGTGAGCAGCGAAGATTTTTGTGAGGTAAGTGATTTGTGAAAGGTATAGTTTAATGTTAGTCAGGGCCATTCTTTTGTAGGGAATTTTGAAAGTCAGATTGCGTTGCGCTATAAATATTGTGTGTCAGTTTAAGCACAGTCTCGTGTATAATTATTCAAAGGGGACGTTTCATCACATGCCAAGTAACTCATCGATATGGTGAGTACCACGTGAAACGGAAGGGGATGTTCACTGTAATCGGTGAGTATACATTTGCGTTCAAAAGTTACGCGTAATCGAAAAAAAGGTGAAAACAGAAATGTAAAAGGTCAGAAATCAGTGTAAATGGCCATCACAAACTCTTAAAGCCTGTAATTGTTCTTTATGGACTGCTTGCTTGAAACTGTCATGTGATTCAAAGATATGCTATGTAACGCACGATAACTGCTAATTCAGCAGAATACGGTAATTTGGCTCCCTTTCTAGAGATGCGTATAGAAGTTATAGAATCACACAATTATTGTCCTTCCTAGCCAGTTTTTGATATCGTAGCAGCAATCTTCAGATCGAATTACTCATATCGCCCTACATTAAAAACTTTTTATTTTTTTTATTGGTGTCTGGTGTGCATACCAAGCAGGGAGCACTGTGTAACTTTCGTAGTATATCTGATGTTTACTTCAAATTTCAATTCATGGTTCAAATGGCTCTGAGCACTATGTGACTTAACTTCTAAGGTCATCAGTCCCCTAGAACTTAGAACTAGTTAAACCTAACTAACCTAAGGACATCACACACATCCATGCCCAAGGCAGGATTCGAACTTGCGACCGTAGCTGTCGCGCGGTTCCAGACTGCAGCGCCTAGAACCGCTCGGCCACTCCGGCCGGCTTCAATTCATGACCACATTAAAAATGATTTTGAAAGGAGAAGTTTTAGACTGATGTTTGCGAAAGAATCGTCTGGATTACGAGCGAATTCCAGCCTATCCTGTTTTGTTGGCTCACTTTTAAGAAGATACGTACTTCTTGCTCAAGAGTTGTTTTCTGATGAATGTGAAATGTATCTCAATTCACGCATGAAGTATGTAGAAGAAAAATCCGAATTGTATGCAAGACTTGAAAAGAAACCAACTTCATGTGTTGATACGTGCTGGGATGTCATTACGATGTTCGGACCATATTATTTTGTAGGGTACTTGGACACGTTGCGAACATGGTTAACACCTCCGCTTAAATACGAAGGAATCACGGATTATACGTGGTAACAGAACTCTAGCACACTTTGCTATTTGCGGGGTGACAACGATTTCAGGGCCGCTGAAATACATGTAGTTCAGTAACACGTCCAGCACTATTAAAATGTCCACCGCGAACGCCAGAAGTTACCACGCAAGACAGTTTAAGGGCTCAGCACCGATACAAGACTAATGAAGAGCTGCATGAAAATGTTAAGGAATCTTTTTGAAGCAAAACTTGTATGGTGCTCTGCAGAATGTAAAACAGGACATGGAGACACACAGAGCTCTGTATAAGCACAATGGTGCATATACAGATCTGCTGGACACATTGTTTGTATATATCCTCCAATATACATTACACATTGCACTGTTTTAACTTGGGATACAAGGACTCCTTGCACCCAGAGTAAGTGCAGGCCATAGTCACTGAAACGTCTATCATTAGTTTGCTTCTGAGGCGAGGATGAAGGTGATATTCGCACGAAATTGGGATCTCACTTACTTAGACTCTCGCACAAAGGTACTATAGTCGCACTACCACTTACACGAATAGAAAATATGGTTTAAATCACATTTTGATGAAGTTGGGAAATGTTTGACACCTATCCGGAGGAGATGAGTGGGCATTTTCCGTGTTAGAGACGCATCCTTATCAGCGACGGTAGGTATCGTTTGCTGTACGTATGTTGTACGTACAGCCCCTCTTCCATCGTGTTTCTTCCTTCTCTCTTTGCGATGCCGTCCATCCCCTTTATTTTAAGTTTATGGATGTGGTCGCCTGCCATGAAATGGAGGGGGGAGGAGGAGTTAGTACTCACTGTGCGTTGCCTCCTCGCCCCTTGGAAAATGGCACTGGGCACTATGGGACTTAAAATCTGAGGTCATCAGTGCACTACAACTTAGAACTACTTAAACCTAACCAACCTAAGGACATCACACACACCCAAGCCCGAGGCAGGATTCGAACCTGCGACCGTAGCAGCAGTGCGGTTCCGGACTGAAGCGCCTAGAACCGCTCGGCTACAGAGGCCGGCTGCCCCCTGGAGGACGAGCACTCTTTTTGTTGGAGACCTTGGTACGATGGAATACAGAAGAAGTTCACCAGAGTTCCATACCACTGCAGCTCAGTCACTATCTAGATTATGTTCTTCAGATGAAATTTCTTTTCCCTCCGCATTTCAAGTGTGTTGAAAGCAGTTCGTTACTTAACTTCAGATATGATAAGATCTACTTCAGCCCAAACATTCAGACAAACAGAAGAGCTGCTATGACTGCAATACATTGAGCACGCTATGTAAGAATTGAACAGCTGTTTCGCAAAAAACTGCGAGTGTGCACTGAGTACCGTTGGTATCCAAGCGAGACAAGCAACAGTGGGTTTGCCTGTTAATTGTCAAGACATCCACTTAGATTCTGAACCACAGACGACTAATAGAGGGAAATCTGCTTCAGTTTCTTTAATGATTCTCGTTCCTTTTCGTCTGGCACCAAAATAGTAACCTTTAAAATCACAAGCAGATAGTGGAAGGTGCCTGGCATCATGCTGGACGTCCGTTCATAAATTCACTTCTTCGTCAGTCGCCCGAGTAATTACGATGAGGGTACCACAACCACATGTAGCTCTTTTCATAGGTTTTGTTGGTACAGAATAACCCTTCCCTAGACGATAAGAGACCACGTCAAGCTGATCTTACGGAACAGCTCCATGCTGGTGAGGTTTTCTATTGTACGGGTTTGCTAGCGAGGGAATGTATATAGCAGAAAATGAAGAGTTGCTAGGACGAATAGACGACAAAGGATGGAAAATTGCTACCGCAGGTCCCATGTTAAGTCTAGGTGAATGTCCCACATAACATAATACTGTCCCGCCGGCCTGCCCCGTGACGTGGTGCATGTTTCGAGCAGCCCTTCTCCTGAATGACAGTGTATCTGGACGCGACCATCGACCTGTTTTAACAATAAACCGGATTCATCCGACCAGGCGAGACGATTCCATTGATCCGCGGTCCACTCTCGATGATCCCGTGCCCACTGTAATTATAAGAGACGAGGTTGTTGGGCAGCGGTCCTCTGCTGAGCAACACTGTGCGCTGAAAGTGTGCTCAAAAACACTTCTATCTGCTCCAGATTTGCCCCAGATGGCCGCCTATACGCCATTAGAGAATGGGCAAGCCTCAGATCCCTATGTTCTACGTCCAACTTCTTGTCGTCTATCGTGGTTTCAGCATTCTTCAACCACTTTCCCTAAATGCTCACAACAGTAGCACGCGAACAGCCGACCAGCTCCGCCGTTTCCGAGATTCTCGCTCCCAGCCACAACAATCTGGCTTTTCTCAATGTCTCTTAAGTAGTCGGATTTCAGAATTGCGCCATTTATCATCACTAGAATGATTCTCCAATCGTCTCTGCTCGGATCATATACTTCTCTTATCGCGTTACGTGCCATCAGCGTCATCAGGCAGTTTCCAACCACGCGGTTGACAATGTTTGTAATGTTTTGACTCATCACTGTACGTTTCATTTTCTTCGAAGGCCTGTTTAATGGCTTATACCATTATCTTTAGGTGTATCAGGTGTTTACATGGAAATTTCTTTTTCTGAATTCAGTCAATTATCTGTCTTCATTTCACTAAAAATAATTATTATATATTGCCGTAATGTAGCCTTTCAGACTCGTGAAAGGACTGGCAGGGGAGGGGTGGGGGAGTTAAGTACACATCATTCACCATCTGACAAACTTTATTACCATTTGAAAATACTGTACATACTAAGAGAAAAAATTTCTGAGATCTTGTAATGGTACTTGAATTAAGTAACCATTAAGGCATCTCATCTGAACCTCTCGATACCAGTAATATTCTACTGTGTTTCTGTAAAGTAGTTTACATATTTCTGAGACAACATTCAGATTTGATTTCATTAATGTAGAGATACTTTGATGCATCGATATGTTTATATTGCAATGATATTATTCTTATGTGTATTCTTTCTTTTGTCACTATGATCTTTGACGTACTTGTAACTCTGATTTTTGGGTGCGTAAGTAGTTAGTAGTTAGGGAGTCGGATCTTGAGAAAGTCAAGTCTTGGACGTCATGTTGGAAAGACGCATATTGTAGTAAGCTTATAAAATGTGAACTTTAACAGTGAGGAAGATGTTTTCAAGTATGTTTTGTATTGTGAAGTGATGTTTTGTGTGTTACGTGATATTGCAATAAAAGTAATTAAAAGGAAGTGTAACTTAAATTCGGAACGCTGATTACTTTTTTTACATCACCATTGACCTGCAAAAGTGTAATCTTCAAGAATGGTTTGTGAAGCGCATCTACAAAATTTTTGAATATAGCAGAATAAAACCTAGGCCTCTTTGCATCCAAGCTTGGAATCATCACCACCTAGATTTTTGACGATTGAGCCATGATTTTACGAGACCAGCGTGGGAAACACGAAAAGATGAGTGCCTGGTTTATTCATTATTACATGAAATGACTTTATTAACTGTGCTCTAATGACACCTGCCACACAATAACTTTGTTGTTGACCGAAAACGCAGTATTTAACAGCGTGAGCAACACCGCAATCATTATTAAATTTTGAGCTGTGTTGTGGTAGGGTTGTTAGAATCAGCAGCAAATACATTAAACAGTGAGTAAAAAAAAGGCAACAACAGTTTGGATACTAGCAACAGCCATAAAATGAAAAAGAGTCTTTTATCAAATTATAACTCCTTGTAGACATGCCCATAAAACTGAAAACCTCTAAAGTCAAATTACGGCCAAACGGTACTATCATTTAAACGGCGGACTGTACATATTTTAACAAAGGGCACAATTTGGGAGGTCGGTAGTGTGCACAAATAAGTCAAATATACGTTTCCGTAACCCTTGAGAAGAATGTTACAAACTTGTCCCCCTGGGCTGACTCAACATTTACAGAACCATGGAACTAAGGCGCAACGGCCTGAACTTCAGAATTTAAAAAAAATAACAGATATGATCTGTCAAGACTAGGTTTTATGATCGACCAGAATGTTCAGCAGAGATAAATCCCTTAAGCAGAAAGTTTCAGCCACGGACTGCTGATTATATGCGTTCCTCATTACGAGATTTGATTGGTGACACCAAACACAATAATTAGAACCCAGCAGGGCGATGACCTGACAAAATAAGTAATAACTAAAAGCAATCTGTTTGCAACTAGCCACCACGCCTACGAAAATATAGTCAACTGTGATCAAACAAAGCGCGAGGTGCCCGAAGCCAGTGCCGTTAAAGCCCCCGACATTAAAAGAAAGGAGGGAGGGGAATGCCACATTAAATAAATTATTAAACCAAAAGAATGATCAGTTTATTAACAACATGAGTACCTTCCCGTACTAATAAATAAACTTGGCCAAGTTTAAAAACAAGTTAAACCGTTAAAACAAGGGTTACTAAACTGCCATAGACTTGGAATGAGAAAAACAGCAGTTACATGGAAGAGTTACAAGATTACAATAACAAAATTTAGCGAGAGATG
Source organism: Schistocerca nitens (assembly GCF_023898315.1). Taxonomy (NCBI): domain Eukaryota; kingdom Metazoa; phylum Arthropoda; class Insecta; order Orthoptera; family Acrididae; genus Schistocerca; species Schistocerca nitens. The sequence goes on along the minus strand of NC_064619.1, from coordinate 467,731,081 downwards.
ACCTCCACTGAGCGCTTCGCCTTTAGAATGAGGAAATCAGCACTTACTGGAAACAGTTAACAAGTTACAGTTACATAACTTGGCGAGCGGAGATCTGCTCGGGGAAGATGGTAGAGGCCGGCGTCGCTTGTAGAAGCACAGCTGCAAAGGCACAGCGGTCCAAGAGTCCAAAAAGGCGACATAACACACTGACCGTGACGCTGGAACAGACTAAAAGCGTGTGTAAGTTCGGGCCACCAATGCACGCTCAACACTGCCGCAGCTGCAGCGCTCCGCGAAATGGGTACAGCTGAGTAAACGTGTTACAGTACACTCGCACTTTAGTACTGCCTAAATAGCCAGAAATGTGGAAGTCAAATCGGCTCTTCTCCGATTTACAAAGCTACCGGGAACGAAACAGCCAGGGCAATGAGACTTACACGGTTTAAGCAATCACGCTCACCTGCAAAAGTTCGATCTATGCTTCCAAAAAATTGGGTTTCTCGGAGCCAAAATTCACACTATCCGAACAAACGTGATGGGTGCTTGATTTCTCTGCCTCGAATCAGCACCATGTGCAACTAGATTACCATACGGCAAATGAATCAATTCAGGAAGATTTGAATGAGCTCTACACAAAAAATGGGCCTGACCCCGGAAAGCCATTGTAGACGCACAACCTTCCCAATGTCCAAAGTCAGTAAAACTCGTCACAAATTCGAGCCACTTGACCCGAGAGAGGAGGACGTCACTGCCCAAGCACCACCGGTTCCACCTCACTGCTCCCCGCGGCAACGCCTCGATTCTCCGGTCGCGACACGGGCGCCACACACCCTAGATGTACAGTGCACTCGATACCGCGACCGCAAACTCAAGTGAGCGAGGCGGGCAATTTGTAAATCAATACGGCACTGACATCACACAATGTAAACAGTAACAAAGCTACTTACAAGATATTCCAACAAAAAGTACGCAGAGGATTGTTCAATTAGACTTTTGTACCACTAAATAGCAATCAGACAGTGATCCTTCTAAAGGTATTGGCACAAATCGTCGAAATTTGTGATGCGAGACAGCCTCAGAATATAATTACAGTCATTAAGGAAGTAGTAGGCGAAGTTCTTGTCACCTCATGCTACATTGTTGCCAAATTTATTCAAGATGGCGGATGCAAGAGGGCGGCCATAGGTGTGGCAACGTCGCAGTGATGTCATGACGTCGCAATGATGTCAACTGGGCTGCCTCAACTAACCTAACCCCACTCCCCTCCCCCTCCTGCCTCCCCTCCCCTCCCCTCTCCTGCACTCTCCTCCCCCGTCTGGAAATTGGCGGGAAAAGAGTCTGTGCCGGGCTGCCAGATAGTATAGACATAAGTCTTTCTTTTGTATCCATTGTTTATTTAAACAGTTTGAGTTGTCACAGACAGTAGCTCCATCCAGTGTGTCCAACATGAGGTCTGCAATCCAACTGACCTAGTTCACAACGACACCACCAGAGGACGCTCTTGCCCTCTCCCCCTTTCTCCTCCTATGAAATTCGCTCAGTCTGCGTTTAGCTTCTGGACTGGGAGGACAGATGTAATTGTTTACTGTGTGTGCTTTAAGTGTTCAAAATGGTTCAAATAGCTCTGAGCACTATGGGACTCAACATCTTAGGTCATAAGTCCCCTAGAACTTGGAACTACTTATACCTAACTAACCTAAGGACATGACACACACCCATGCCCGAGGCAGGATTCGAACCTGCGACCGTAGCAGCCCCGCGGTTCCGGACTGCAGCGCCAGAACCGCACGGCCACCGCGGCCGGCGCTAAGTGTTCATTGGATGAGATGTCTGTGCTGGAGAAGGAGGAGATTAACCAGTATATTAGGTGTAATGGATGTACGTCTTTATTTTGTATGCATTGTTTATTTAAACAGTTTGAGTTGTGACAGACAGTAGCTAAATCCAGTTTGTTCACCATGAGGTCTGAAATACAACTGACCTAGTTCACAACACCACCAGCAGACGGCACTGTCGGCCCTCCACCTCTCCCCTCCTGTGACGTAATCCAATATGGCGGTCTGGAGAAAATGGTGTTAAATTCTCTCAATCTTTGTCTAGCTGATATTTGGTGAACGTATTTGAAGACAAATACGCTTCCTCAGATAATGGAGATGCAGCAGGAGGAGGCTAAGTTACTCTTTACAACTCATGCTGATAAATGTGTGTGCTGTAACTGTAAATCATTACGTAAAAGTCCAGTCAGTCTGCGGAAGAGCAAGAGGCAATATGTTTACCCACTCCAGCATGTGTGTCCCTGCCCCAGACTCCAAGCCTGGTGGGAGAGGCCACATGCCGAGCTCACAGCGCCGGCCCGTGGTAGCAACATGGGCAGCCATGTGCTAAATACTTCCTGTCACGTTGGAAGTACTCGCAGCCTTCCTCCTTCCCATCCCCAGCGCACATACACTCTTTGTCATTGAACATGAACTACTTCGAGAGTTATTAAATCTGGTGTTTATTGTCACATACATATACGTTTCCTCAGATAATGGAGATGCAGTAGGACGAGGCTATATCAACAAAAGCAAAACAAAGATAATGGAATGTAGTCGAATGAAGTCGGGTGATGCTGATGGAATTAGATTAGGAAATGAGACACTTAAAGTAGTAAAGGAGTTTTGCTATTTGGGGAGCAAATTAGAGAGGATATAAAATGTAGACAGGCAATGGCAAGGAAAGCTTTTCTGAAGAAGAGAAATTTGTTAACATCGAGTATAGATTAAAGTGTCAGGAAATCGTTTCTGAAAGTATTTGAATGGAGTGTAGCCATGTATGTAAGTGAAACATGGACGATAAATAGTTTAGACAAGAAGAGAATAGAATCTTTCGAAATGTGGTGCTACAGAAGAATGCTGAACATTAGATGGGTAGATCACAGAACTAATGAGGAGGTATTGAATAGAATTGGGGAGAAGGAGTTTGTGGCACAACTTGACGAGAAGAAGGGATAGGTTGGTAGGAGATGTTCTGAGGCATCAAGGGATCACCAATTTAGTACTGGAGGCAGCGTTGAGGGTAAAAATCGTAGAGGGAGACCAAGAGATGAATACACTAAGCAGATTCAGAAGGATGTAGGCTGCATTAGGTACTGGGAGATGAAGAAGCTTGCACAGGATAGAGTAGCATGGAGAGCTGCATCAAAGCAGTCTCAGGACTGAAGACCACAACATCGATAACATATCTTGAAGATGTGGCAGGAAGTAAATGTACCAATGCTCAAAAAGAGTGAGCGAGCTCTGCAGATAATGCAAGAATTAAACAATCTGCGACGTAATTACACGTGCTATTCCGAGGAATACCACCACCATACTTGAACATAGACTCCAAAAACAGATCACGACACACTTATGAAACCATCCCGGAGACACTTCGCGCGCTTTTGTGGGAAATACCACATCCTTCCCTTGTGTTTGAGCACGAGCTGCTTCAGGATTTATTAAATCCAATTGAATATGTCTCTAAATACACTTTCAAAGAGATCGCTGCGCAGTAGTTTGCCTCAATTTTGCGGTGTATACCGCCACACTTGAATACAGACTCTAAAAGATCGTGGCATATATTTGCGAAAATTCTCAGTCTTCCTTAACTTCTCTGGAATATTTGTGTGCATTTACAAGTTAAAGTGTCTAACGCCTCAGTGCATACGTAAATGTTAGTTTAAACGATTAGTTTCATATACAATCGCACACAAAACACTGCAATGCTTTCCCAAGTGCATATATGGAATGGAAATACATATGGCAGCCGCTTGGGGGTAGCCGCGCTTTCTGAGGCGCCTTCACACAGTTCGCTCGACTCCTCCTGTCGGAGGTTCGAGTCCTCCCTCGGGCATATGTGTGTGTGTTGTCCTTAACGTAAGTTAGCGTCTACCCCTAGTAGCTGAGTGGTCAGCGCGACTGAATGTTATACCTAACGGCCCGGGTTCGATTCCCGGCTGGGTCGGAGATTTTCTCCGCTCAGAGACTGGGTATTGTGTTGTCCTTATCATCATTCATCCCCATCGATATGTAAGTCGCCGCAGTGGCGTCAACTCGAAAGACTTGCACCAGGCGAACGGTCTACAGGACGGGAGGCCCTAGCCCCATGGCATTTCCGCTTTTTAACGTAAGTCGCTTTAAGTCAGATGAAACAGTGTGTAAGCCTAGGGACAGATGGCCTCAGCAGTTTGATCCAGTAGGAACTTACTACAAGTTTCCAATTTCTAGTATGGCAGATACACTCGAAAATAGATCACATGGGAATATCGTTTATAAAATGGAACTAAAATAAATGAGCGCAAATACAACATGTAGAAACTCTGAAGCCGATCCTACACCAAGTAGAAATAAATTCTGAAATACGCTATCACTGTAGTTTCCTACACTTCCGAAGCGGTGGCGCATCCGATCCGTCGGCAGCCGCAGCTCGCCACAGAGTGAAGCAGCGACGAGAAGCGGAGCATTCCAGCCCGATCCACGAGCGCGCGAAATCCGTGGCCTTCAGACGAGCAGCAACTTGTACTGCTTGCGCAGACCAGCATTCATCGGTAACTGGGGTGGAATCATGCACTTATATTGGCTCGCTGGGTAAAAATGAGGGTGGAAGGCGTAGAAGCTACATAAATCATTGTCATTCTGCCTTCGTCAGATCATCTTCGTGATTTTTTTTAAGAAAAAGTTAAGCGTACAGTTTCCAGCGAGAGCATTAGCAGCTGCAGCAAACGCCTTCGCCAGGAAAGTCTACCACGTAAGTTAATTGTTCTAATCGTTCAATGTACCTGTGTGCCCTGTATTTTAGTGTCCATCACAGCACATGTTTAGGTCGTAGTCAGTAGAGGCATACTTCGATACTACCGAGCTTTTGAACGGCTCACTCCTGCAATTTTAGTGTGTGGCGTATTTTTATTGCGTAGCTGGTATTACAGTCCTTCATTGTTTATTTTTGTTGTAGCCTTCATCCCTGAGATGTTGGCTCATCTAGATCGTCAGTTGAAGGCTGAGAGACTATTGCAGCTGTTGGTGCTCCAGCAATAATGACGGAGTCGGCGCAGCGAGTACATATGTCCATATATTTTTTATTTTTTTTTTAACATGTGGCTGCTAGAGAAAAATATTTTTTTGATCACATAATGTACTGTGGTTCTAATGATGAGGGCTGGGAAATGTATATACACTTATTTGTTGTAACATGGTGAATTCAGTTGTCTGAGACATACACTCCTGGAAATGGAAAAAAGAACACATTGACACCGGTGTGTCAGACCCACCATACTGGCTCCGGACACTGCGAGAGGGCTGTACAAGCAATGATCACACGCACGGCACAGCGGACACACGAGGAACCGCGGTGTTGGCCGTCGAATGGCGCTAGCTGCGCAGCATTTGTGCACCGCCGCCGTCAGTGTCAGCCAGTTTGCCGTGGCATACGGAGCTCCATCGCAGTCTTTAACACTGGTAGCATGCCGCGACAGCGTGGACGTGAACCGTATGTGCAGTTGACGGACTTTGAGCGAGGGCGTATAGTGGGCATGCGGGAGGCCGGGTGGACGTACCGCCGAATTGCTCAACACGTGGGGCGTGAGGTCTCCACAGTACATCGATGTTGTCGCCAGTGGTCGGCGGAAGGTGCACGTGCCCGTCGACCTGGGACCGGACCGCAGCGACGCACGGATGCACGCCAAGACCGTAGGATCCTACGCAGTGCCGTAGGGGACCGCACCGCCACTTCCCAGCAAATTAGGGACACTGTTGCTCCTGGGGTATCGGCGAGGACCATTCGCAACCGTCTCCATGAAGCTGGGCTACGGTCCCGCACACCGTCAGGCCGTCTTCCGCTCACGCCCCAACATCGTGCAGCCCGCCTCCAGTGGTGTCGCAACAGGCGTGAATGGAGGGACGAATGGAGACGTGTCGTCTTCAGCGATGAGAGTCGCTTCTGCCTTGGTGCCAATGATGGTCGTATGCGTGTTTGGCGCCGTGCAGGTGAGCGCCACAATCAGGACTGCATACGACCGAGGCACACAGGGCCAACACCCGGCATCATGGTGTGGGGAGCGATCTCCTACACTGGCCGTACACCACTGGTGATCGTCGAGGGGACACTGAATAGTGCACGGTACATCCAAACCGTCATCGAACCCATCGTTCTACCATTCCTAGACCGGCAAGGGAACTTGCTGTTCCAACAGGACAATGCACGTCCGCATGTATCCCGTGCCACCCAACGTGCTCTAGAAGGTGTAAGTCAACTACCCTGGCCAGCAAGATCTCCGGATCTGTCCCCCATTGAGCATGTTTGGGACTGGATGAAGCGTCGTCTCACGCGGTCTGCACGTCCAGCACGAACGCTGGTCCAACTGAGGCGCCAGGTGGAAATGGCATGGCAAGCCGTTCCACAGGACTACATCCAGCATCTCTACGATCGTCTCCATGGGAGAATAGCAGCCTGCATTGCTGCGAAAGGTGGATATACACTGTACTAGTGCCGACATTGTGCATGCTCTGTTGCCTGTGTCTATGTGCCTGTGGTTCTGTCAGTGTGATCATGTGATGTATCTGACCCCAGGAATGTGTCAATAAAGTTTCCCCTTCCTGGGACAATGAATTCACGGTGTTCTTATTTCAATTTCCAGGAGTGTATATTTGCTTTTCTAGGTGTTTCTATGGATGAGGAAGGAGACGTAGAGGTTTGTGTCGCGGTCGAGAGCCAGGAGCAATCGATTCAGTCTTGTAAGTAGCACAGTACGATTTTCAAATTCATTGTGTTTCATATATAAGTAATTTCTGTGGACTGAGAGTACAGTTTTCTGTTTATATTTCAGTGAGTTAAAGAAAACAATTTTCAGTACGATTTTTGTGTGTATATCTCTAACATTTTCAAGAAATAATTACGCTCAATATCTTATTGTTGTAGGCAGCGTCAGTGAGGAAGATAAATGGTAAATGGCCCCAAGGCGAGGGTCAAATACGAGAGTAGGTACATGAGGCGGTGGCTGCTGCAGAGGAGGAGGATGAGGAAATACTGGGCTGGATGGTAGATCTGCTGGAAAACACAATGAACTGCTCAACCCTTGAACCCAGAGTAAAAAAATGATGTAGCGCAATCATCGTCGTTACAACATATAATGATGTCATTTGTTTACAGCATATATTTTTTGAAAAATCTTCAGCATTGTACATAATTTTTTCTCATTATTCCTATGTTACAGAGGCACCACAGTCGCCACTGGCACCACAACAGCTGTGGCAAGAGTGCCTAGGGCAGTGGTTGTGGGGCAGGAATGAAACACATGCCCGAGCAACATGTACCACCGTGCAAAGCACCACTCGCAGCTGCACGACTGCATACCCTGTGGCCACCATGAGTGGCTCAGTCGGAAGAAGAAGAAAAAGAACAGCAACGATTAGAATACTCAATGATAGCAAACGCCTTTGAGGAGCGATTATCATTTAACAAGAATCGAGAGTCCTGCCGAGTTTCTAAGGGCGCGCCTTCCTCTCGTGAAAACGGAGCTCCTCAAAATCGTCAATGATCCGCGGTGTCCCGCCATTAAATGCAGTGCGGATCCCTGCTTCGAAATATTGCACCCTCCAAAATTGCGCCTGGCATTGAAGAGACAAGTCTTCATTACCTTTGGGAGGGGGGGAGGAAGGGGTAAATGGCGTGATAACTCGGAGCACGTCAATCGCCGAGTGTTTTCGTTAATCCACCTTGAGTGCTACACTGGCCCAGTTTCCCGAGATGGAAATGAGAGGGTCAGCCAAAGCGTTAAGCCGAATACTACCCGTGGACATCCATACACATGTCAGGATCCGATAAATGGTAAGTCTGGCTCTATCAAGCTCCCTAAGGGTACATATAATAAGAGAGCATGCATTAACGTCGAAAACAGAAAGGATCAGACTTGTTTTTCAAGGTCAGTCCTGGCTTGCCAGAGAAATTAGTATTACATAGATCATCCTGAGCGCCCCGGTGCATACCATGTAAGTAATAATATTCGTGAGTTTTATAACTTTGATGGTATCGAGTTCTCCATCAAGATCCAGGACACACCTAAATTTGAGGCGCGGAATACCTGTACATCATTTTATGTTGATGGCTTGAAGAAGAAAAGCACGTCAAATGAGCACTACGGTCGCAGGTTCGAATCCTGCCTCGGGCATGGCTGTGTGTTAGTTAGGTTTAAGTAGTTCTAAGTGCTAGGGGACTGATGACCACAGCAGTTGAGTCCCATAGTGCTCAGAGCCATTTGCACCATTTTTCAAATGAGCAGGACAAGCATATTGTCGTCGGCCCCCTCCATTTCTCAAAATTTGCCAGTGAGCTTGAGATGCAAGTAAACGTGCTGCTCTTCCCTGACGGTGATAATTATGTCTGGATCAAAGACCGACTCCTTCCTTCCCAACATTCAACGAATCATTGTGTAAAGCATATTTGCTTAGGGTACCTCAATTATTTTTCGTCAGACAAGTTGTTAGCAGAGCATCCACTTAGTAGATTTAGTATATTGCGCTTCTAAGGACCCAATACATGATGCTATGCCTGCTGAGGAAGACAAATTCATAAAGTTTAATCACCGGAAGCGATGCTCGCTTGTAGTGTACGCCCTCTTTGAATGTCTCCTCGCTCCTGTGGCCCGCTGTGATTGTGACCCCACGACCTCACATACCACCTTTACAGAAAAACATGTATCATATGCAGCAGCATATCAAATTGTATTATCCTATGATTCGAGTCTTCCCGCTACAAATCATATGTTGGGGTAATCCTGCCGTTTGACTGCTCACTGCACTCGAAAAACTTTCATGGGTGGATGATAAGCTTTACAAGGACGTTTCCATGACCAAATCCAAGGAGAATGAAAATCTGCACAATAACGCCGTTGACTATCATATTTGTGGGCTGCTGTTAGATGAAAAAGCAGAAACTCCTTGTAGGGACCATTGTCATCTTACGGGAAGGTTCCATGGCGCAGCTCACAACGCGTGCAATTTGGACTACCAGCTTCCAAGGCACTTACTCGTTTTCTTCCATAATTTAACTGGGTATGACGCTCACTTTCTGGTTGAGCATTTGGCTGGTTTCGGTTGGGAGAAAAATCAGGTGTCCGACCTGAGGGCGCCGAGAAATACATTTCATTTTCCAAACGAATAACGCCAAGAATTACGCTCCGTTTCCTTGGCATGCTACGTTTTATGAAGGCGCCACTCCAAAAACTCGTTGAAACTCTACCTCGGAGGATTACACATATGACTCGAACTGCATTTGCCGACGAGGGAAAGTTTCAGCTTGTGACTAGGAAGGGGGTTTTCCCAAACGAGTATGTGGATAGTACGGCAAAATTCAAAGAAACCAGGCTACCTGACATAACTACATTCTCCAGCAACCTTATAGGCGCTGCCATAATGAATGCAAGTATGTGCATACTTTAGGAGAATATGCACAGCTTTACATGGACACAGACGTGCCCTTGCTTCCGGATGTTTTCGAGAAATTCCGGAGTCTATACATGACCACATATTCCCTGTATCCCACCTTTCATTATACGTCACAGGATTGTCTTGGCACACATTACTCAAGAAAATGAAGAGCAGATCGAATTACTGACTGATGCTAACATTCTACTTTTCTGTGAGGGAGGGATCCTTGGGGGACTCTTCCAATGAGTCCACAGGCAAGCGAAGGCAAATAACCCATGGATGGATGATAGATTCATTGCATCCCCTGATTTGAGTTACATAATATACTTGGATGTAAATAACTTATACGCCCGTGCCATGCCAAATGGTGAGTTTCAATGGGTGCCCGAAGACGAATGTAAGGGATTAGGTGCAAAAATCATTGGAGGTATGGCAGCTGATTCTGATGTAGGGTATTTTGGGGAGGCAGAACTCACATAACCTATTAGTTTGCACGATGAGCACGTCGATTTGCCGCTGTGTCCAGGGACCTTCTTCCACGAGGAGGTTCTATCCCAAAATTGAACAACGTGGGGAATAAGCGGAGATACATTATTCATTACTGTAATCTCCAGCACTGTCTCGGCCTGAGGATGGAGCTGGTTAGTATCACCTGGGGTGTCTTCTCCAAGCAGTCTCCTTTTTGAAGGAGTATATTGATCTGAATACGAGACAGAGAGCTTCTGTGACGTGTGACTTTGAGAAAATCTTTTATAAATGAATGAATAATTTAATTTTGAGCTAAACAATGGAAAATCTGAGGTAACGACGTGAAATTTTGATTAGAACAGAATGGGATGGGCGTTATGGCAAAAGAAAACACATTGCCAGACCAAATATTATTCAATAAGAACTTTGTTGCTGTGGACATGGCGAAGACTGAAGCAGAGTCTATTTACGTAGGAAAGTGCATACTAGACCTATCCAAACTCCACATATATGCTTTCATTATGAATTTGAGAAGACTCATTTCACAGGTCCTAAATTACTTTATATGGATACAGAGAGCTTCATCTACTGAGTGAAGATCCATATGAATTAATTAGGTACCTCGGTAATGAATTCAACGTGTCCTCATACACGGCCGAAAATCCTTATGTTATTGTTCCACAGAGCAAGACGGTTATTCGCCTTATCAAAGACGAGGCGGATGGGTTGCCGATTGTGGAGTTTGTAGGTTTGCGACCAAAAATGTATGCGTCTCGCACATTGGAAGGTGCCACTCAGAGGCGGTCCAAGGGTACGTGTCATGTGACATGGAGACCCCTCTCTATCAAAGTCTGTCTGCAGTGCCTGCACAGCGGTGTTTGCGGTGCTGCACCACAGCTGCCGCATATGGTATGGTAAACTAGTATTCGACTGAGAGGACACGACATGTACACTGTGTGCTGCAGTCTAAAATCGGCCTGTCGCCTTATTACGATAAAAGGTTCATTTGTGATGACGGGAATATAACTCTCCTGTACTCACACTACTCACTTGTAGTGAGAGAAGGGGTGAGCGCGTCTTCAGCATAGTACGGCCCTTTTATCATAGTGTAAGTAATTTGTGTGTGTGTGTGTGTGTGTGTGTGTGTGTGTGTGTGTGTGTTTGTTGTGTAAATATTTATTTATGTGCACGATGTACACGCATATATACACACACACACATAATATGCATGGAAAAATCTTAAAAACATATATACACTTTTTATCATAAAAAATTGTATATACGGCCAACCTTTCAGGAAACATTCCTCACACACAAATAAAGAAAAGATGTTATGTGGACATGTGTCCGGAAACGCTTAGCCGGTTCGTGTGGCCGTGCGGTTCTAGGCGCTTCAGTCTGGAACCGCGTGACCGCTACGGTCGCAGATTCGAATCCTGCCTCGGGCATGGATGTGTGTGATGTCCTTAGGTTAGTTAGGTTTAAGTAGTTCTAAGTTCTAGGGGACTGATGACCACAGAAGTTAAGTCCCATAGTGCTCAGAGCCATTTGAACCATTTTATAAACGCTTAATTTCCATGTTAGAGCTCATTTTAGTTTCGTCAGTATGTACTGTACTTCCTCGATTCATCGACAGTTGACCCAATTGAACGAAGGTAATGTTGATTTCGGTGCTTGTGTTGACATGCGACTCATTGCTCTACAGTACTAGCATCAAGCACACCAGTACGTAGCATCAACAGGTTAGTATTTATCACGAACGTGGTTTTGCAGTCAGTGCAATATTTACAAATGTTGGCAGATGCCCATTTGATGTATGGATCAGCATGGGGCAATAGCCGTGAGGCGGTACGTTTGTATCGAGACAGATTTCCAGATCGAAGGTGTCCCGACAGGAAGACGTTCGAGGCAATTTATAGGCGTCTTAGGGAGCACGGAACATTCCAGCCTATGACTCGCGACTGGGGAAGACCTAGAACGACGAGGACACCTGCAATGGACGAGGCAATTCTTCGTGCAGTTGACGATAACCCTAATGTCAGCGTCAGAGAAGTTGCTGCTGTACAAGGTAACGTTGACCACGTCACTGTGTGGAGAGTGCTACGGGAGAACCAGTTGTTTCCGTACCATGTACAGCGTGTGCAGGCACTATCAGCAGCTGATTGCCCTCCACGGGTACACTTCTGCGAATGGTTCATCCAACAATGTGTCAATCCTCATTTCAGTGCAAATGTTCTCTTTACGAATGAGGCTTCATTCCAACGTGATCAAATTGAAAATTTTCACAATCAACATGTGTGGGCTGACGAGAATCCGCACGCAATTGTGCAATCACATCATCAGCACAGATTTTCTCTGAACGTTTGGGCAGGCATTGTTGGTGATGTTTTGATTGGGCCCCATGTTCTTCCACCTACGCTCAATGGAGCACGTTATCATGATTTCATACGGGATACTCTACCTGTGTTGCTAGAACATGTGCCTTTACAAGTACGACACAACATGTGGTTCATTCACGATGGAGCTCCTGCACATTTCAGTCGAAGTGTTCGTACGCTTCTCAACAACAGATTCGGTGACCGATGGATTGGTAGAGGCGGACCAATTCCATGGCCTCCACGCTCTCCTGACCTCAACCCTCTTGACTTTCATTTATGGGGGCATTTGAAAGCTCTTGTCTACGCAACCCCGGTACCAAATGTAGAGACTCTTCGTGCTCGTATTGTGGACGGCTGTGATACAATACGCCATTCTCCAGGGCTGCATCAGAGCATCAGGGATTCCATGCGACGGAGGGTGGATGCATGTACCCTCGGTAACGGAGGACATTTTGAACATTTCCTGTAACAAAGTATTTGAAGTCACGCTGGTACGTTCTGTTGCTGCATGCTTCCATTCCATGATTAATGTGATTTGAAGAGAAGTAATAAAATGAGCTCTAACATAGAAAGTAAGCTTTTCCGGACACATGTCCACATAACATATTTTCTTTCTTTGTGTGTGAGGTATGTTTACAGAAAGTTTGGCCGTACCTTTTTGTAATACCCTGTATATGTATGTATGTATATGCGCAACTCATCATATGCCAGCAATACAGAAATACCTGTCACAATATTTCGTCTGGCGAGTACATCCGGCAGAGAAAGAACGTTAAAGAGTGGCAATCTGGCAACACTGTAACCAAATGTATGGTAACTATCTCTGTCCGCATATGCCACTCGTTCTGTACAGTTGATACCATGGATAGAGTTTTGGGTTAGCATGCAAGAGGTCGATGGTTCGATCCTAGGTTGAGGAATATGTTTTTTTATTTGGTAAATGTACTTCAGGTGGTATGGTATGTGGCATCTTAATCGTCAACAGCGATTGCAGCGGATCCTCTAGAAAACATTGTCATTCACATATTACAACTGTAGAAATGGGAGATTGGTCAGCTCTTAAAGAAGCCTTCTCCACATTGTGGGCATGAATTTGTTCGCACCACTTCATCTTCTAGAAGCGCAATCTGTTTTCTTTGTACCCTCCTCCAGTGGTCCCATAGATTAGTATCAACTGTTATTCTTACCTCGTTCAGGTCCATTACATTTCGTTAGGGCCTTACGTTACCAGTAGGACTAGCAACATGCTTGGTGAATAATGTCCAACTTGGTTGCTATTTGTATGTATTATCACCATGGTCCCATTAATTATGCCTTTCAACAGTGAGTCTGGTAACCGCATGTTGTTTAATGTGTATCTCAATGCATTATTATTATTGTTATTATTATTATTATTCTATCGATGGGATAGTGGAAATATCATGTCTATTACTGTTAGGGATACAGTGTGATTCGAAACTGAACATTTCACAATTAGCAGTGTTATCATGAATCATGCAGAGGGGTAATACGCGTTGGGTGGAATGGCACACAGGACTGATGGAGTGTTTATACTGTATGCACTGTCCACCAGACAGAGACTAGTTGCGAGCGGAGTAATGCGCCCATGACAGTTTTCAGTGTACATCCATACATGTATCGAAGTTTTTCATTGTAAGCCTCTAGACCACAGTGGCAGACATTGGCATACACAAGCGATGAATATGTGGACATGCTTCTGGTCCTTGGTGCGTCTGATAACCTGGCTGTTGTTGCCACTCGTGAATATGCTGCTAGATATTCTTGTCGACGCCATCCACATAAATATGTGCTTCGTCATCTGGAGCTGTACCATGGGAAGTCAGGTTCTCTCCTTTCACCATCATGTGACAGAGGTCGTCCATGGACTCGCCGTACTCCAGCTATGGATGAAGTTATTCTGGAGGTCGTACACCAAGAACCTCAGCGAAGTACACATAGTCTATCACCGAAGCTGCGTGTCTCACAACACATGGTCGTCAATGTGCTGCACGAGCATGAGCTGCGCCCCTATCATTATGCTTTCATGCAACACCTGCATCCTGCAGATCACCAGCAGCTGATGCGGTCTGTGAATGGTTCCAACAACAACAGTAAGTCAATGATGACTTCAAGAACACTGTAATATGGTCAGATGAAGCAGCATTCAGTCGTGAGGGTGTCTTCAAGAGGCACAATGCCCGCCATTGGGCTGAGGTTAACCCGCACGTCACCTGCAACCATGGATATCAAATTCGCTTTGGTATCAAATTCTGGGCCAGAATAAAGGGTGACGTGTGTTTGCACCCCTACATGTTGCCTGACCAGTTGACTGCACGAAGGTATCATGCATTCCTCTCAAACTATCTGTCTGATGCGCTGGAAGATGTTCCACTACATGTTCGGCAGAGGATATGGTTCCAACACGATGGTGCACCTCCACACTCTGGAATTCATGTGCGACAGTATTTGGAAAGAATATTTCCAGGGATATGGCTTGGACTGGAGGTCCAGTCGTATGGCCACCTGACCTAAATCCCCTGGAATTCTTCCTGTGGGGATACCTAAAGGAGCATGTGTACTCTACTCCGCCGATTGTGGAAGAATTGGTAGCGCATGTTCATGCTCCTCTTGTTACTATGGACGCAGCTTTGTTGCGAAGGGTCCAGAGTTGTATGATCAAGCGGGTTGCGCCATGTTTGGACGTGCAGGGAGGTCGCTTTGAGCGTCTGTTGTTCTGAGGACAACGTATACTGTTGTGAAGGTCATGCAGTCATTAATATGGACATTATTATTGTCACTGGTTGCTAATGTGCGACATCTGACTCTCATATTACATGTCGTATAACTGACAACAGCTGCTGTGTTACTGTACTATGCTATCATCTGTAGCATCTCGAAATGGATATTGTTCTCGTAGTTATTCTGTCCTATGACAGGTCAATTGTTTCAACTGTCTATTTCTTATTTGTCTAACCACATATTTTTATGTTCAACGTTACAAAATGTTGGAAATGTAGGATACATGTGACCTAAGAAACATTGTAAATTACAGCATGAAATGTCAGAATGAAATTAGCAAATAAAAAAAAATCCGCCCCAACCCAGGATCGAACTCTCGACCTCCTGCATGCTAACCCCAAAGTGTATCCACCGCACAATCCGTACAGCACGAGGAATATGTGATGAGAGACGTAGTTACGACAAGTGTGGTTAGGGTGTTGGCAGACTGACACCCTTTAACGTCCTTTTTCTACCGGATGTACTCGCCAGACGAAATTTTGTGACAGACATTTCTTTATCACTGGCATGTAAGGAGTCGCGCTGCGAAGCCCAAGTGGGCGAATTTCGCTTCACCCTGTATATATACGCACATCATGTGTGTGAAAAAAAGCTAAAAAAAGCATAAACAAAAGATATTTATATTTATCAAAAACATCGTAAACAGAATAAATATTTATTTATTCATACTCAACGTATGCGTATGTAGTAGTGAGAAAAGTATCTTCGCATTAGTTTTTAGCGTAGATATTCGGAAAAAATTGTAAACATTCTGATCCAGAGCTACTGGAAAAAAATTGTAAAAAATATTCTCAATCAGTGTTATTGTTGTAGTACCTGTATTAAAGGTATTCTTCATTGGAATAGTACCTCAATATGTATATTGTACCTCAACAACTATATTTTACCTCAAGAACTGAATTGCAGTCTCAAGAAATGAACTGTAATCTCAAGAAAAAAATGGCTCTGAGTACTATAGGACTTAACATCTGAGATCATCAGTCCCCTAGAACTTAGAACTACTTAAACCTAACTAACCTAAGGACACCACACAAAAATGGTTCAAATGGCTCTGAGCACTGTGGGACTCAACTGCTGAGGTCATTAGTCCCCTGGAACTTAGAACTAGTTAAACCTAACTAACCTAAGGACATCACAAACATCCATGCCCAAGGCAGGATTCGAACCTGCGACCGTAGCGGTCTTGCGGTTCCAGACTGCAGCGCCTTTAACCGCACGGCCACTTCGGCCGGCGACACCACACACATCCATTCCCGAGGTGGGATTCGAACCTGCGACCGCAGCGGTCGCGCGGTTCCAGACTGAAGCGCCTAGATCCACTCGGCCACCCCGGCCGGCTTTTCATCCCACTGCAGGTGTAAATTGTCATATAGGTAGAATTCCTAATTCAGGTAGACTCTGGTATCAGTTAACTTGTAGTTGTCGAATACAGTGGAATCATTTGATATATTCCATCTTCTGTCAGTCTGAAACGCAAATGTGATGAATCTAGCCTTATCTAGCTGCGAAGAAGTTTTAACAGGCAATATTTGTCTGCTTGCAGTCGGTAGCATTGGGTACTGGAATACCTCCCAAGAGCGGAATGTTAGATACGTACTGGAATTCAGAACTTTTAGAAGCTTCAAATGCTCCTCATATGAAACAGTGATGTGAGACAATTTCCATATAATCTTGTTGATTGTGATCATATTCTCTTCTTGAGCTTCTTGAATGTATGAGTTATTATCCATCGTACTCCGTACCAGAATGGTTTCCTGTTTAGCATTCATAATAATTTGCTGCATGTCCTCAAAGTACTGCATAAGCATTTTTGGAGATACAAATGAAGTAAATCGTTTGTACTCTGCAACTGTTCTGTCCACTGAATGGTCTGTGAATCATCCTGCTTTTTCTAAACCATTCAGATCCGTGGATGATGCAGAGATAAATGTTTTAGGGGTTGATGTTATGCCGACATTGCATATGTGGTTGATCTCAGACCCACTGAGTTCATAGCGTTTCTCTTGAAACAGGAATGCTAAATCATAACGTGTAAACTTAGATCCCACTGTAGCGCTGCGTCGGTTTTCTTGAATGATCCCTCCAAATACATGGAACTCTTGCATAGAAGCATCAGCGCGTCTTGGAGCTGGGTGACAATCCTAATTTTATCATTCTCGTTAAATGTGGTTGAAGCATAAGGTTTATGCGAGAAGTATTCCTGACGTAAAAGTCGCTCGCCGTACTCTACTCGGCTGATACTGAGTGAGGAGTTATTGCGAGGTTTCAAGCCAATTGATTTAAGAAACTCATAGTTCGCACGTTTTATCATTTTGTGGTTTGGCAGCGAAGTGACGTAATGTGGACTACGTGCATCGTGCTTTAGATGTAATCTTACAATGATTTCCTCACCGCGAAAGTCAACAAGTTGATTATTCTGGTCCATGCAACGCCGAGTAGTCCAATGTCTGGACTGTCACTGGAAGGTATATTGCATTGGTGGGAGTCTCAACAATCTTATATCCTGTTGCAACTGAGGGGAAGAATCCGTAAATAGATGGATCACACTGTCGTTGAGGTAGGAGTTCCTTGCAATATTAGACTCGACTTGGATTGTGCTGACAGGCGGTATGTCCACAGTCTGATCTGACTTGTAAAATTTACTAGAAACCTTCCTCAAAACCTCTTCTGTTGTGAAACCCAGTAGGCGCCGTATTGAACCTTTCTGGTTAAAGTTAATCGTTGCATTCACAGTCCTTATTTCACATTTAAGTGTACTGATGTTTGCACGTAGCTCAGCACCCTTTCCAGACTGTTTTAAGACTTAGTTTAAATCATCGATATCGTATGCACCAAATTTCTATTTCCTCAATGTCGTTTTCTCCATTAATATCCAGATGCGATTTGTTGTTATTCTCGGTGGTATTTGAGATGCAGTTGTACGTGTACAGTTCAGTCAATGCAATACTCCATTCTCCAATGCTCAAATCAATTGGTGGTAAGTAATTTGCAAATAAAATATGATCTTCTTCTGAAGTCAAAGTGTACCATTGCATCTGAATCTCAACTGGTGAAGGAATGTTTAAAGGTCTTCCTTACACATTTTGCTTCTTTGTAAACGTGAAGACAAACATGATTTATAGTGGTTTTTTTTATGTCCATCCTTTCGGCAGGTGGTCTTTGGGACGACGGCCTTTTACTATTACTAATTTACTATTGTTTAATTGTTAGAGCGCTGTCACCGAAGTTTTCAGATTATCTGCGTATCTGGTTATGCTGGCCACTGATGCGATGTATGTAGGGATCGTATCAACCCCTTCCACATCAACTACAGCCTGAAGACGGCGCATTGAAGCGCCGAAACTGGTTGCAACAAAATAAATAACATCATAAGGACGGCTGTAGGCGATTTGTTTTCTCACAATGTGTTGTAATTCTCCTAGTGTTTGCAGGTCACCGAATGAGATGATTGCATTTTTCATAACATTTGACACCCAGTGGGTGCCGGGACCTCCGGCAACATCCAGATTCACAATACCACATTCAGCAGTTTTCCACAGTCTTCGGTAATGTATCCTGCACAAACATACCACGGAATCTTCGAAAGTTGAATTTTTTTCTGACAAACTTCAAAAGATCAGTATTCGTGAGTGGCTGATCTGGTGTGACGGTTAATGGGCTTTTTTTATTTATTAATAGGCCAAGTCCTTTCTTGAACGGTTTCAGGTATAGTGCTTTTCCGATGGCTGCGGTTTTCATAATGTTGTTATGTCTTCTTGCTTCTTCTAAATGCACTTTTGAGTTTTGCGCGTTCTTGACTGTTCGAACTGTTGCAGCACAACCAGCGAGGACCCTATCGCCGAGATAGCGGTTAGGGACGAGATGAGGAATGGAAGAATACCACCAGACGTCTTGGGAATTGGTAGTACTCGATATGCTTTAACCGATTCTCTTCTTCTTCTCGCACCTTCTGCTTCAGAGCGTTTTTAGGTGCATACAGCGCTGTCAGGAAACAGCTTTCCACCCTTCTTTTTCTTTAGTGCACAACGTATAGCATTCATAACTCACTTGAAATTCATCACTCCTAAACCGAACTTAGTTTTTCCACACATTATTTTATCAACTGAAAATGCTGCAATGCAATGACCTATATCAGTATCCTTTCTTCAGCGTATCAGCTTAGCCTTATCAGCTAAAATCCTGTCTGCAATGTGACGAATTGAGAGATCTTTATTTTTAGCGCATGCAATGTCGTGTTCCACACACACTTCGCCGGACACACTAATCCCCTTATTACCTCGTGCCTGTCGTTTCTGAAGCTTTGTTCAGGTCCATAATAGTTATATCCCGGAATGTGTAATTCCACTGGCAGTTTGTCTAGAATACCGCCACCTCCTCTAATGCGTTCCTAGCATGTTATACTACTGCGAAGGTTGTGGACTGTGCACCCCATTATATGGTAAATCGTTAGCACCAGTCCAAATGTTTTGTGCTACAGGATAACCAGGCCATTTGACTAGCGCTCTATTTCCCCGACGCCTTATGACACTCTCCATAAGAAACACATCCGGTTCTGAACTTTCCTGCAACTCCTAATTGTAGAAGCAACCTGCAATTTCTTCACCTTTACTGTCCTTCGATATATAAGTTCTAAACGCATCCACATTTGACCTTTTATTATTCTGTTGAGACGTCTGACGACACTCGCCTTCAGGTGGGTGAATGTTGAGTAGTGATGTACTCCATACGGCTGCATCGCGGTCTTGAAATACCTATTGTAAAACTCTGTACTGTGGTCTGTTAGGAGATTGTCTGGCTACCGATTCATCCCTGGCTGCAGCAAACGCTCAAATAAACCCGCACCATTTCTCCCCGTTTTTATTTTAACGTGTAATGCCCGGGTAAATTTGGAACATGCATCAATAACCATTAAAATATACATTCAAGTGCCAAAGAAACTGGTATAGGAATGCGTATTCACATACAGAGAAATGTTAACAGGCAGAATATGGCGCTGGAGCCAGCAACACCTATATAAGACAACAAGTGTCTGGCGCAGCTGTTAGGTCGGTTACCGCTGCTACAATGGTAGTTATCAAGATTTAAGTGAGTTTGATCATGGTGTTATAGTCGGAACATGAGCGATAAGACACAGCACCTCGGAGGTATCAATGAAGTGGGGATTTTTCCATATGAACAGTTCACAAGTGTACCGTGAATATCAGGTATATGGTAAAACATCAAATCTCCGACATTGCTGCGGCCAGAAAATATCCTGCAAGAACGGGACCAACAACGATGGAAGAGAATCGTTCAAAGTGGCAGAGATGCAACCCTTCCGCAAACTGCTGCCGATTTCAGTATTGGGCCATCAACACCACCATTCAATGAAACATCATCGATATGGGCTTTCGGAGTCGAATGCCCACTCATGCAGCCTTGATAACTACACCACACAAAGCTTTACGCCTCGCCTGGACTCGTCAACACCGACATTGGATTGTTGATGTCAGGATACATGTTGCCTGATCAGACTAGTCTCTTTTCAAATTTTATCGAGCGGCTGGACGTGTATGGGTATGGAGACAACGTCACGAATCCGTGTAACTGTTCAAGCTGGTGGAGGCTCTGTAATGGTGCGGGGCATGTGCAGTTGGAGTGATATGGGACTCCTGATACGTATAGATACGACTCTGACAGGTGACACGTACGTAAGCATCCTATCTGATCACCCGCATCCATTCAAGTTCGTTGTGCGTTCCGACGGGTTTGGGCAATTTCAGCAGGACAATGCGACACCCCACAAGTCCATAATTACTACAGAGGGGCTCCAGGAACACTCTTCTGAGTTTAAACACTTCTGCTGGCGATAAAACACCCCATACATAAACATTATTGAGCATATCTTGGATGCCTTGTACGTGCAGTTCAGAAGAGATCTCCACCCCCTCATAGTCTTACGGATTAATGGACGCCCTTGCAGGATTGATGGTGTCAGTTCTCTTAGTGTTTGCTGCCGATCCATATACACTAACCTTAGCAACAATAATTTCTCTCGAACGGCTTTCCGTGCCTGAATGACTTTCTGCTTCGTTGACACCTCGGTTTATACTAATCAGATGTCTCTCCAGCGTGACGCTTTATATATCTGTTCTTATTCCTCTTATTATGTGCCTGCTCCCCCTTCTCAAAAACAAGGCCTCCGACACCTATTTACCCTCAATAGCCTCAACCTTTTCGTTTAAGTCGGTTACTTTCTTACCGATTACATTACCTAATTCATTTAACGCGCTGATCATTCTCAGAAGAGTCTGATAATGCATCTCATGCTCCCAGCCCATACCTCCAACTTTACTCACAACAGCCTGAATTTTCGCATCCATATACAGGCGAATGTTCTTTCTGTGTACACCCATACTCTCGGGTTGAGAGCTAGACATGCACTCGAATTTGGCCATGGTGCAGCATATACTGATGTACTCATTTCTTGTATTGGGCTCTACATACAGAAACTTTCTCCTGTACCTTCCATCGCTCAGTCTTCTTATTTTATCAATAATGAGAAACCTATATCTTGAATGGTTCCAGCAATCGGCACATACCTTTACAAAATCATTGGACTAGATGTCAGTTCCTACATGTGCTTGGTAAATGTGTTTTGAATTCAAATTGTCTTGCTTGGGGGCTATAATGAGGTTTGCATTATCCCTAACCAACTGTTTCGGGAGTCTGGAATATGTTTGGTTTAGATAAGATACATCAACATACTTATGACTACCGAAACAGAAATATTTTCGAATTTGGTCTTGGTTTTTCACAGAAACGTCATCAAATGTGAACACAGTGTTTGACTTTATTTTTTCAAGTGGAGGATATCACCACTTTCACTTAAAGTCTTGTATATAACGCCTTTTACAGCGCATAATATCTTCTATAATAGCTGATACTTGGCCTGAAACAGTGTTTTTGAAAATACACAAACACGTTAAAATCAGACTCCATCTAGGTGTGTTAGTAACATCATGAGGACATTAGTCTTGTCACAATTGGATGGACCTGCAATAACTGCTCATATATTACCAGGAGGAGTATTCCATTCTTCTTCTTCTTCAGATATTCTCTTGCATCTTCACAGGACCAGTCACCAACAACAAAGTCCTTGCAATGTGGATGTTTCATCCACTGTGCTTTGATATTCACTATTTCAGGTACTGACAAGTAATGGGCATATCTAGAAAGACCCAGCTTTCAAGGATTATAGTAGTAGGTATAGCCACTACAGCTTTGTCACTTAACCAAGTGATGTATATTGGCTACACATAGGTGAAAGATTGAAAATAACAATATTGATAAGCGTAACACTTGGACTATAATGAGAGAGGTATGAAATAAAACACAAAGACAGTCTGAGATTATATATACATATTATTTATTTAAAAATAGTACATCAGATGCAGTATTTCAAAAAATCGTCTGACTCAATCTTTATCTTCTTTCCACCTGTACAATATTTCCCAAATTAAGCTTTTTGGTATGCAATAAATTCGGAGTGTATCTCCTTCAGACCGATGGGTAACTTAAAATACTCTGGTTTTTCATGTGCACATTTAACCTTTTTCCCTTTTGGTTATTGGGTTATTGGGTTCACCCACAAAGAAAGATACTGCTCCAAATCATCAAACTGTACATTATGCAGAAGTAGAAAATTTACATCCTTGTAAGGGGGTCTGTGTCCGCTGCTCGTGGTCTCGCGGTAGCGTTCTCGCTTCCCGAGCACGGGGTCCCGGGTTCGATTCCCCGTGGGGTCAGGAATTTTTCCTGCCTCGAGATGACTGGGTGTTGTTGTGTCGTCTTCATCATCATCATTCATCCCCATCACGGTCAGAGGAAGGCAACGGCAAATCACCTCCACTAGGACCTTGCCTAGTAAAGCAGTGCGGGTCTCCCGCATCGTTCCCCTACGCTCTGTAAAGAAGTATGGGACTTCATTTCATTTCAAGGGGGTCTGTGCTTGGCGACCAGCGACTCACTCTCTCCAATGCCAGACATAATGCAGTACCCACAAGTATGAGTTCATAACTGTGGTCTGTCATAGATAAACACACTTGTCACATGTTTTTACACATAGTGCAGAGTTATCATACACTGTAATAGATAATGCCACACCAGTAAGGCGAATGTCTGGGGGGGGGGGGGGGGGTCTTAGTTGGATAAAATTCTGTGGTTATCTGCTGACTGATGTAGCGCTCTGCACAACATATTTCATCGTACCTGAACTTAGAAATAGGCCCTTTAACATCCTTTGATGCCTTTTCAATTTCTATCGTCACATGCAATTCCCAGTCAGGATGTACTTCTGTACCCACATTTACACATTTCTTCCCCTAGGAGTTAAATTTGTGTAGGACTGAAAAGCACAGGCACACTTGATACCTTCTTATCCACAGCATCTGCACTCTGTCTCTATGCTAGCATAGGGATGTTCTGATGGAATGGGTGATATGTTTGTGACCAGTACTGACCCCCATATTGCTATTGTTTGGGACCACCAGCAGCATTCGAAATGTTAGGAAGATATGGGGCATCCTCATCCAAATCGATTGGTGGGACAGACAATAACAGCTTCTAGTCCCGCTCCATACAGTGGGCTATGTGTGCTACATGATCCCACATTGTCGATACAGGTTCAGACATATTGGAGATTGTTACTGCTGCAGCTCCATAACTCAGTCCAGTTCTCAACAAGATGGCAGCTGAGTTGGCTGCAGGCCCAAATGCGACAGAGGTCGACATGTTGGTGCTTAATCCAGTAGGCCTCAACATGTCAAAGGCTACTGCTGAACAAGAAAGGGGAGGAAATGTTATATGGAACCAAAACATGAAAACAGCCAATAATAAAATGATGCTAACTACAGAAAAGGATGTGATACAGGATAGTTACTTTTCTGTTTCTTCCTCTTTTGCAGGGTTGTGCTGGATCTCTACTGCGGCTGCTGAAACTTCATGGTTTTTCTTCTTCTGCCGCTGCTGGTTGACTGACTGAGACTGAGGCCACAGAGCTGTTGAGCCTGCCCTATATCCCCTCCAATAACGACACCAGACAGTTTCAGGGTTCCTATTGGTTCCTGCTCTTTTTTTATCATCATCTTGGATTACATGACTGGAGGTGAGTGGGGGAGGGCCAACAGCGCACTCTGGTGGCGGTGTTGTGAACTAAGTCAGTTGGTCTCCAAACCTCAAGGTTAACACATACGGTTCATTGTGGAATAGAGCAAAGTTGATGTGGGGTATTAGGCAACTTGCCGGCCAGAGTGGCCGAGCGGTTCTAGGCGATACAGTATGGAGCCGCCCGACCGCCACGCTCGCAGGTTCAAATCCTGCCTTGGGCATGGATGCGTGTGATGTCCTTAGGTTGGTTAGGTTTAAGTAGTTCTAAGTTCTAGAGGACTGATGACCTCAGCGGTTAAGTCCCATAGTGCTCAGAGCCATTTTGTTAGGAAATTTCAAAAAAGGTATGCAGTTCCAGCACAAGCATCTATCTATGTGATGGATGTCATTATTTGTCGAAAAGTATTCACCACACACTCATCTATAATCTTTTCTTTCCACTCATTGTGTAGGAGGCTATGGATACAGTCCTTGGCTGTGTGCTTGTATGTAGCACACTTATAAAATTCATCACTGCTCATCACCAGCATTAAATCAGTTGTCCACACAGATGACTGCACCAGAGAGGGTGAACATCATGCCTCTTGCACATTGGAAGACTGACTGGACTTCTATTGAATGGTCTACAGCTAGAGCACATGCATTTATCATCATGAGTTGCGAAGTATAACTCAGCCTCATCCTGCAGCATCTTCATTATTTGATGAAGCATATTCCTCTTCTTCATACATTCACCAAAATCATTGCTTTCCAAACATCTTGCAAGTGGCTATGGACACAGTCCCCAGCTGTGTGATTACAGCTAATACAGCTGTTAAACTCCCCCTTCTCCAGCACAGACATCTCATCCAACGCACACTTAGCACACAAAGTAAACAATTACATCTGTCCTCCCAGTCCAGCAGCTGAACACAGACTGAGCAAATTTCCCACCATTTTACCCCAGATCACCATCATGGATTATTTTATGTGAGGGGAAAGGGGGAGAACCTACAGCACCCCTTGGTGGTGGTGTTGTGAACTAGACCCGTTGGATTCCTGACCTCATGGTGAGCACACTGGATGGAGCTATTGTCCATGCCAGCTCAAATTGTTTAAATAAACAATGCATACAAAATAAAGACTTACGTCCATCCTATTGAACAGCCCAACTCAGAATGAGTTCTTTACCCACTGAAATCCAGGTGGGGGATGGAACAGAAAGGAATGGGAGGGGAGGGCGGTAGAGAGGAGGGGGAGGGGGGTTTAGATTAGTGGAGGTAGCCAAATTGAACTATTTTCCAAGCAAAATTTGAAATTCCCACCATGGCGTCACTGTGACTTTGTCACATCTATGGTCGCCATTTTGGATCTGCCACCTTTAGTAAATATGGAGGCAATGCAGCCTGGGGTGACATGATCTTTGCCCTATTACTCAGGGGTTCAGAATATATACACTACAGGCTGCATTTGACACACAGACCATTCACGACATTTGTTGTAATACTTGTACGGCAATGCATGGTGTTAACTCTGTATTCGCCAAATGCTGCTATTGACATACAGATTCAGAAGGAAGCCAATGTATGGCTAAAATCGGTCATAAGTGTAGTCATATTGTGATTGTGTCCAAAATAAATGGGAGTGTATAATACGTTAATTACTCTTTTCCGTAGACACAGTATCGTTTTCTTTGTGGGAACTAGTATAATTTTACGTTCACTGATGCTCTAGCTCAATGTAAAGTTTTAATGCTTGATGCACTACATATGCTTGGAAGCAGAAAACTTTTTGTGTTTGAAATTGTATCAGTATTTCTTCAGTTGTGTTCTTACTAATTATAGTGTTCGTACACAGCTGCAGGACAAGAGAATTACACTACCCCCGCCCCAACCTCCATCTCGCATCGACAAGCACCACACGCGCGACTCAAACGCCAACTAGGCGCACCAGTCCTCTGCGCTTGCGCGTGGCCTCGCTGACGTCTCACAGTGACGTCACAGCCCGCGGCGCGGCGCCGCTCGGAAAGCAAGCGAGTTATCGCAGCACTTGGTATCAGTGCAGCGCGGCTGCGTAGCCGCCGGCTCACCTAGCTATTTGTCGCGCTCTCCCTCGCCTTTATTATTTCCCTTTGTTTTCCTTTTTTCCCGGGTGCACCTCGCCCCTCTTTCTTTTCCCCACGGGGAGCGCTCGGCGCTGTAAATTGCGGCGTCGGCTCGCGGAGGCACAAAGGGCGGCAATCAGCGGCAGAAAGACGCGCGCGGCACAGACGCCTTCATTAGGGACGATTCCCCCCCTGCCTCCACTTCCTCCCCCTCCGCCCCCCACCGCCCGCGCCACTCACAATTACGGCGCACAGCGCCGCGGCAACAGGCGCTCCCGCCTCGCCGGCAGAACAGTCCGACGCCGCGCCAGCGAATGTCGCGCGCCCCACACCTGCCGGTTCCCGGCTCCTTGTGTGCATTCGAGTCGCGGGCATTTCGCACTTTTCAGCAGCCTTTTAGTCTGTTATGCTCTTTTATCTTGTCAGTCAGAGTTCTCCCCCACTAGTCGAGTACATAAAAGGCAAGCGCGACATCTGTCGTTCATTCCAATTACTTCTGCCAGCCACTGCTTTCTCAGCTTTTATACGTGCAATTGTTCAGTTCCTACTGCGGTTGCATAATGCATCGTGGAGCAGTACGATTGTCGGACAATGAATCATTAGTAGGAAAACAAAGTCGTAAGGAATTAATAACGAGATTAATGTCTTATTCAAAGCTTTCCTAGATTCAATGGATGAGGACAGGAGATGGACTGTCCTTAGGTTCATATCTAAATCTACCTCAGTACTCTGAAAATCACTGTGAAGGAAGTACATAACAAAGGCTACTTCCCAATCCTACCACTTATTAGCACTTTTGTTCTCTTTCCGTCAGGATCGCTGGAAAAATGATTTAAATGCCTCTGTGCTCGTATCGCGGTTTGCACGGGATCCGTACGTAGGGGCTGTAGCATATTCTTAGATTACTCCCGTTATACAGGTTGATAGATTGTAAGTAAAGGTTCGCGGATAGTTTTATACTCAGGCATCTGTCAATTCTGATCTCCTTTGCGCTCTTCCGTGACCATTCGTGTTACCCTTCATTTTTAGTCCAATATCCCCTGTTAGTTCTATTTGGTACGGGTCTCAAACACTTTTCCAGTATTCTAGGGCGAGTCGCACGGGTGTTTGTAAGCAGTTTCCTTTATAGAGTGTTTACATCCCCACTATATCCTAACAATGAGCCGAATTCTGACATCTGCTTTACCTAGGGCTGACCCTGCATGTAATAATTCTATTTCATATCCCCACAGATCTTTTACACCCAGTTATTTGAATGAAATGGCTGATTTCAATTCTAACACGTTGATATTGATTAGTAAACTTAAGATTCTTTATTTGCTCTTTTCCAGCTTACACTCCATGACAGAAAAAAAGCAACGCACGACAAAAGAATTGTCCGAATGTAACGAAAATCAGTGGATGTGATGTACACGTATGAGCTAACAAATGATTGAATTTTATGATTCATTCAAGAGAAAGTGCTTCACAAATTCAGCAAGCCAATAAATCGTTGGTCCTCCCCTGGCCTTATGCAACCTGTTATTCCATTGATTGTTCCAGAAGTTGGATGTCCTCCTGTGGGATGTCGTGCCAAATTCTGTCCAAATTCTGTCTGGTGTGATAGATCCTCCAAGTCCCAAGATGGTTGGTGGGGCAATGACGATAATACTCCAAATGTTCTCAACTGGGGACAGAACCGGCGGCATTGCTGGCCAAGGTACGGTTTGACAAAGACAAAGACGAGCAGTAGTAATCCTCGCCGTGTGGGATCCAATTGATATTCTCACCCCCCAGCTCGCCAGATCTGAACCCGATCGAACACATATTGGATGTGACTGAACATGACGTCAGAGCTCTTCACACCCTCCTCGGAATTTACGGGAATTAAGTGACTCGTGTGTGCAGATGTGGTGACATCTCCCCCGAGCGACCTACCAAGATCTCTTTGCTTCCATGCCACGATGCGTCGCCGCTATTATCCGTGTCAAAGGTGGACATATCGGTTATTAGGTAGTGGTCTTAGGTTCTGGCTGATCAGTGTAAGGCACCCACGTTTCTGTCGGCTCGTTGCTGAGTAGTAATACCTTTATTTCTGTGAAAAGACCTTCGCAACAGAGAAGAAACCTGGAATCTGCAACAACCAAAACGTACAGCGTACAAAAGAGAGTAACGCAAAACCCCCAGACGCAGAAGTTCTGTCGTGCGGTACTGCGATGTGGTCGACATCGGCGCGGGAACTGCTTAGCACAGTGCCGCTTTTCCATTGCATTCAGTGAACCCACACACGAGGTGCATATCGGCTAACTCTTCATCAGTAGACCAAGCCGTTGTAGGGCGGTGTATCACTACTAACATGCCGGCCGGAGTGGCCGTGCGGTTCTAGGCGCTACAGTCTGGAGCCGACCGACCGCTACGGTCGCAGGTTCGAATGCTGCCTCGGGCATGGATGTGTGTGCTACCCTTTGGTTAGTTAGGTTTAAGTAGTTCTAAGTTCTAGGGGACTGATGACCTCAAAAGTTAAGTCCCATAGTGCTCAGAGCCATTTGAACCATCTGAACTACTAACATATCCGTAAAACGAAAACCCTAGACAGAACCGTCTAGTACCGAATGCAGACTTGAAGGCAACGAGGTACGGAGAGCATTACTGTTGTTAATAACAGGTACTGTGAGTAAATAGAAACAAGACACAGGGCATACCGTCGATATCTGCTCTGTTGTTTGCTATTTTCAGTGCAATACAGATACAAAACTAACGTGCAAAAAAAAAAAAAAAAAGTGAAATAGAATAACTCTGTAACGAATGAAATGATAATTAAATGGACACCCTAGCTGCAAACAGGCGTTGTTGTACTTCATTGTGGAGATGTTGAAAATGTGTGCCCCGACCGGGACTCGAACCCGGGATCTCCTGCTTACATGGCAGACGCTCTATCCAACTGAGTAGGGTGTCCATTTAATTATCATTTCATTTCTAGCAAAGCTGCATGGTCATCCACGGTAACTGTTCTATCGGGAACAGATACTACCGTCATATATAGTTAAATATGGCTTCCCGGCCATTGACCTTCTTGTGCGAACGCACATGCTATGTCCAATCTCGTACGGGACTTGGTAGATTAATCTGCCACGAGTAATGAGTATGATGGGCAAACATCTATTAGGCGCACTACGAATGTAGTGGTGTGGACATGTTGGGAATGTGGATCTCACGGGGAGCGTGCAAGGGATAAGTACCTGCAGACGCACTATCCTCTGTGCCCGCGGTGGCTCAGTTGGATAGAGCGTCTGCCATGTAAGCAGGAGATCCCGGGTTCGAGTCCCGGTCGGAGCACCCATTTTCGACATCTCCCCAATGAAGTACATCAACTCCTGTTTGCAGCCAGGGTGTCCAATTAATTATCATTTCATATCTAGCAAAGCTGCATGGTCATCCACGGTAACTGTTCTATCGGGAACAGATACTACCGTCATATATAACTCTGTAACGTGCTGGCTGAGACTATGCGTCCCTTCAACTAAAATACTCAGAAGATCTCTCTGAACAACGTCTGAAGGTTTGTCGGTGGAGTTCTGGTTCATTCCTTTGTTGTTGTTGTGGTCTTCAGTCCAAAGACTGGTTTGATGCGGCTCTCCATGTTACTCTATCCTGTGCATGCCTCTTCATCTCTGAGTAACTACTGCAATCTACATCCTTGTGAATATAATTAGTGTATTCATCTCTTGGTCTCCCTCTCCGACTTTTACCCTCCACACTTCACTCAAGTAATAAATTGATGTCCCTTGATGCCTCAGAACGTGTCCTATCAACTGATCCCTTCTTCTAGTCAAGTTATGCCACAAATTCCTCTTCTCACCAGTTCCATTCAGTACCTCCTCACTAGTTACGTCATACATGATCCACCCATCTAATCTTCATCGTTCTTCTGTAGCATCACATTTCACTCCGTATATCGTCGAAACTGGAAAGACTTTTGCAGACCACCTGCTTGCCGACCGGAGTGGCCGAGCGGTTCTAGGCGCTACAGTCTAGACCGCTACGGTCGCAGGTTCGAATTCTGCCTCGGGCATGGATGTGTGTGATGTCCTTAGGTTGGTTAGGTTTAAGAAGTTCTAAGTTCTAAGGGACGGATGACCACAGCAGGTAAGTCCCATAGTGCTCAGAGCCATTTGAACAAACCACTTGCTTAAAGAAGGTGAGAGATGAAGTATTACATCATTATCATATAGGATGGAAGATGAACTGTCTTGAAATAATATACATTAATAAACAAATGCCCATCAGCCCAAGCTTAGTGCTGAATGACACAGTTTCCATACTCGCCATTTATAACTGCAGAAACTACTCATAATCCCACCCAGGCCATGTTGTAAATTACCCCTCTTATTCACATGTCCCATGTTTCTTTATTTCAGTTACTATAAGTTCTTTTGTTGTGTTAAAAAGTTTTACTTTGTATAATCACAGCTGATCCACTAATCTGCTTAATACACAATTACATCTTATCCATTTGTTACGTAGGACCTATGAAAGATAATATTATTTTGTTCAGCCACATGTCTGGAATACCTCACTAAAGTTTATTGTTCAATTCTTCTGTGAACAACTGTTGTAATGTGTCACATATTTTATTTTAGTTAAATAATCTTACATCGCATTTACAATTAAATAATCCCTATTGATTTATTCCTAATTCTAATATTAACATTTTTCATATCTGGAAGAGATACTCCGTAGATGCACCAGTTTAAAATAGAGATTCCAACAAAATTTCGCTGCACCACATACTTATTTTGTACTTGATGATTGCGTAACTGCCCAAAACGGTTCGTGTAACAAATAATAAATATTGTTGAATATTATACAAGCGTTGTTTGTGTTTCATTAATAATGGTAGGACAGTAAAAGAAAGCTTTAAAGAGCACGAACGCTACACACTTTTAAGACAGAATGTAGTAGAGCACAATTACGAATATGACTCGGTTATAGATTTTAAGAACCT
Source organism: Schistocerca nitens (assembly GCF_023898315.1). Classification (NCBI taxonomy): domain Eukaryota; kingdom Metazoa; phylum Arthropoda; class Insecta; order Orthoptera; family Acrididae; genus Schistocerca; species Schistocerca nitens. The sequence goes on along the minus strand of NC_064619.1, from coordinate 467,699,800 downwards.
ACGCGTGCTAACCAGAGAAAGTAATAGTCATAAAATGAAACTCTTTGAAACAGGCAAAATATCGAAGAAAGAGTATAATTACAATAGAGATGACGGCTACAGGTTTCCTCTTCGTCACTACAATCTATCACGGAAGTAAGGACATACACAGCTATCAGGAAACAATAATATTTTGGATTTTCCCTCACTCTCAGTATTTGCTTTCAGTGTTTACCTAACGACACCGATCCACAAACAGCCGCCAGAACATTTTTCACCCCAGTAACTCCCGTTCTCGGAAACAGCACCAGAAAATAATTTTTTACAAGTAAACAGGACACGTTCAGCCATCCAGGGACACCGGTTCAATCTTGAAGAAGATCGCAGCATAGGGACTGAAACGTCTAGCAGCGAAGAACGAGAACAGGGACGGGGTGGCGGCAGGAAGGGCATCTGGCCACCCCTTAACACTAATGCTGCCAAACCCGTTGCTAAGAATTCCGATCCTACGAAACCGCGGGACAAGGCACCAGCGAAAGAAGAAGAAAGCATTTGAGATCCTAATTAATTGAATAAGGAATATAACGCTTAATGGATACGGAAAACTGCTACAGGATCAGTTCCACAATGAGATAATTAGTTAAGGTAGAAAAATTTTTGTTAGAGTAATTTTTGAACATCACTTTATTCATTGTGTATGGCAATCTGAAACAGTGACTTTAAATAGTGTTTTATGTGCGTACAAGCTTAGCTGAATTTTCATATGTTCGTATTAGGTGCCCAGATATGTGTGTGTTTCGAAGACTTCTTAAGTAGTAGAACCCAGTACGTTGTCCTCGACGGTGAGTATTCATCAGAAACAAAGGTATCGCCAGGAGTACCCCATGGTAGTGCGTCAGGGCAGCTCTCATTCTCTAGGTACCTAAACGATCTGACGTACAAGGTGAGCAGCAATTTGCGGTTATCTGCTGATGAGGTTATCTGCTAAGGAGGTCAGTAGGGAAGGAGAACAGTGGACTCCGGCTTATGAGGATAATTTTAGAAAATTTAACCCCTCTATAAAGGAGATCGCTTATAGAACTCTAGTGCGACCCACTCTTGAGTACTGGTCGAGTGTATGCGATCTCCACTAGGTTCGATTAAAGGAATATATCGAAGCAATTCAGAGGCGTGCAGCTAGATTTGTTACCGGTAGGTTCGATCAGCAGGCAAATATTACGCAGATGATTCGTGAACTGGAATGGGAGTCCCTGGAGCGAAGACGACATTCTTTTCGCGAAATGCTATTCAAAAAATTTAGAGAACCGACATGTGAAGCTGACTGCAGACAATGAAGCTGACTGCATAGCAATGCTACTGCCACCATACTGCATTTCGCATAAGGACCACAAGGGCAAGGGCAGAGAAATCAAGGCTCGTAAGGAGGCAAATGGACAGTAGTTTCTGACTCATTCTATTTTCGAGGGGAATAGGAAAGGAAGTGGCTATTAGTTGTCCAAGGTACCCTCCGCAATGCACCGTACGGTAGCTTGCGGAATATGTATGTAGATCTATATTAATTAGTTTTAAAGCCACTGCGGGCTCTTCATCAGTTGAAAGTTATACGTAACATCGTCAGGATCATGTTCAGCTAGACTATGGTCGTGGTTCTGGCGGAAATAACGAAAATTTAGTTAACACTAACGAAAAATTTATGAAACGAGAAGATTGTTATGTTTTAGGGTAATTACATTTGTACTGCCTCGTAGCATCCACGATAAATTCATTCTGGTAATGTACGTTTTGCAGGCTCTGCACAAACGTGCACTGTGTTTAGCTGCACTTGGTTTTACACTAAATCACAGTAAGGAAACACTGAACGGAAGGATAAAGAAGACGAATATGGTAGTGATGTCATCAACTGCCTTGGAAACTAGTTAATGCTACAGATGATAAATTCAATCAAACTCAGAAGAACGACTGGCTGCATATTATATCCATATAAATAGCTAATATGGAAACTTCAAATTTACCATAACAAGTAAAAGGCCATGTTCGTGTTAACGTTCGCAGCATTTCGAAAAATGTTTAACTTATGACTTTAGGCAAATACATTCTTGTCTTATAATCATTTACATTTACTAAAATAATTTAATTTACAAGCCGTAGATAAGGAGGAACCATACAAATGATTGGCAACACATCATTATGTAAGAGACGCACTGCAAAGGCTGAAGAGATAGAAAATACAGGTACAATCAAACAAACAAATGAAGTAGCATAGGTAACAAGAAAATGGAAATGAGTTGTGGATTTGGACAAACAAGCATGCGACAGCATCCCAAGCTCTGAAATTGCACCTGTCGTGAAGAGACTGAAAGTACAGGATAAACGGATTAATATAGCAATGAGAAAGTGCAATAGACAGAAACAAAAGTAAAGATGGGAAACAGCATAGCAGAAAGCCTTAAAACCACCAATTGCCTTAAGTACGGTTGCCATCTATCCCTATTACTTTTTAATATTGTAGCCTACATAGAGCAAGCGCTGGAGTCATGGTACCAAAAGTTTTGGGGAATAGGTGTGTTCTTCGACAGGACAAAATGCATTCACCACTTTTTACAGATAATTTACACAAACAACAGATAAGATATGGAACACAGGTTGGCAGGAGATCTTATTCGCCCCCAGTACCTTATATGTTCGAGAGCTGAAGAAGAATCTTTCATGACGATGAAGCCTCAGTTTTGTATTGAGCACTTAGAGGACAAGTTCGGGGAGGTGGAGGGCTTGTCCAAAATGATACCTGGGTCAGTCTTGATCAAAACAGCATCCTCTGCCCAGTCACGGGAGTTACTCGCTTATGACAAGCTGGGGGACGTTTCTGTATCCATCATGCCCCATAAGAGCTTAAATATGGTCCAGGGTACCATATTTCACAGATACATTCTTTTGCAGTCCGACGATGAGCTGCGCGCCAATTTAGAGAGGCGAGGTGTACATTTCGTCCGGCGTATCCACCGGGGTCTGAAGGATAATCAGGTTGCGACTGGTGCCTTCATCTTGGCCCTTGAGGGTGATACATTGCCCGAGAAGGTCAAGGTGATGGTCTACCAGTGTGATGGAAAGCCCTATATCCATCCCCCGATGCGGTGCTTTAAGTGCTGGAAGTTCGGAAATATTTCTTCCCACTTTACTTCCACCTTCACATGCCGAGATTGCGGACGCCCATCACATCCCAAAACTCCATGTGCTCCACCTCCTATCTGTGTCAACTGCGGAGAGCACCATTCGCCTTGCGCGTCTGGTTGCAGGATTCTCCAGAAAGAAAGCAGAATCATGGAGTACAAGACCCTGGACAGACTGACCTACTATGAGGCTAAGAGAAAATTTGAACGGCTGCATCCTGTGCGTATAACATCGTCTTATGCCGCCGCTACAACAGTTCTGGCACCATCAGCTCTGACAATCCAGGTCACCTCTCAGAGCCAGAAGACTACACCTCCCCCTAGATGGTGGGGGGCCATTTCCCTCCCTGTTGCTCCTGCACCATCTACTTCAGGTGCAAGACGCCCTCAACCATCAGGGACATCCGTCCTCACCTCTAAGCCGGAGAAGCGTAAGTCTTCTTTGGCTTCTCTCGCTAGAAAGGGATCCCTTGGGTCACTCCCTTCCCAGGTTTCTTTTCGTGGGAAGGACGACACCCGCCAGTGGCTGAAGAGCCCAAAAGCAGCTGGTCATACGTCTTCAAGCTCATCCTCAGTCCTGGAGACTGAGCCAATGAAGTCCTCCCAGACAGGGAAAGCAAAGGAGCAGCGAGAGAAACCCGAAAAGAAAACCCCTAAGACCAAGGAAACTGCGGTGGCACCCACACCACCGCTACCTACAAGCTCTGTAGGTGAGGATGGGGTGGAGATTTTGACGTCCGTTGAGGACGTAGATCTCGCCAGACCCTCAGACACATTGTTTATAGACTGCTCAGGCAATAAATCGATGGCAGCAGATGACTCTGACGAGTAAACTGCCTCATTGAATGTTCCATGCCTTCCCAGTCTCACGATGTCAACTTCCAGTGGAATTGCAGCGGTTTTGTTCCACTGCCTGGCTGCGCTACAGCAACTGTTAAGCTTTACACCTGCAATCTGCATTGCCCTCCAGGAAACCTGGTTCCCAGCAATGCAATGAGGGATATTACAGGAACCGTAGCGACTATAATCGAGTGCCAGGTAGAGTTTGCCTTTATGTCCTAAACTCGGTCTGTAGCGAACATGTGCCCCTTCAAACCCCTCTTGAAGCTGTGGCTGTCAGAATAGGGACGATGCAGGAAATAACTGTCTGCAATGTATATCTTCCTCCAGATGGTGCAGTACCCCTGAATGTATTAGCTGCACTGATTGATCAACTCCCTAAACCTTTCCTACTTCTGGGAGATTTTAATGCCCATAACCTCTTGTGGGGTAGTACCATGCTTACTGGCCGAGGCAGAGACGTCGAAACTTTACTGTCGCAATTCGACCTCTGCCTCTTAAATATTGGGGCCGCCACACATTTCAGTGTGGCTCGTGGTAGTTCCTCGGCCATTGATTTATGAATTTGCAGCCCAGGACTTCCCCCATCTATCCACTGGAGAGCACATAACGACCTGTGTGGTAGTGACCACTTCCCCATCTTCCTGTCACTGAACGAGCGTCAGGCACATGGACGCCTGCCCAGATTGAACAAGGCGGACTGGGGAACTTTCACCTCTGCTGTCACCACTGAATTTCCCCCACACGGTAACATCGATGTGATGCTTGAGCAGGTGACTAGCACAATTGTTTCTGCGGCAGAAAATGCGATCCCTAGTTCTTTAGGCTGCCTGAGGCGTGAGGCAGTCCCTTGGTGGTCGCCGGAAGTCGCTGAAGCAATTAAGGAGCGTCGGCGAGCTCTATAGCGACGTAAGCGGCACCCTTCCCTGGAACACCTCATAGCTTTTAAACGGATCCGTGCCAGTGTTCGCTACCTTACCAAACAACGGAATAAGGAGTGTTGGGAGAGATACGTCTCCACCATTGGGTGCTACACGTCACCTTCCCATGTCTGGGTAAAGATCAAAAGTCTTTTCGGGTACCAGGCCCCAACATCTGTCCACCATGTTACCATAAATGGCGAGCTATGTACCGCCGACGCAAATGCGACTGCCGAGCACTTTGCTCAGCACTTTACTCGAGCCTCTGTATTGGAGAATTGCCCCCCCCCCCCCCCCCCCCCCCAGCCTTTCGCACACTCAAACGGCGGCTGGAAGGGAACGTCCTCTCATTCACTACACGCTGCAGTAAATCCTATAACGGCCCATTTACAGAGTGGGAGCTCCTCAGTGCCCTTGCACATTGCCCTGACACAGCTCCTGGGTCTGATTGTATCCACAGCCAGATGATTAAACATCTCTCATCTGACTACAAGTGACAGCTTCTCGTCATCTTCAACCTGCTCTGGTGCGATGGCGTCTTTCCATCGCAGTGGCGGGAGAGCACCATCATTCCGGTGCTCAAACCCGGTAAAAACCCGCTTGATGTTGATAGCTATCGGCCCAGCCATTCAGCCTCACCAACGTTCTTTGTAAGCTGCTGGAACGTATGGTATGTCGGCGGTTGGGCTGGGTCCTAGAGTCACGTCGCTTGCTGGCTCCATGTCAGGGCGGCTTTCGCCAAGGTCGCTCTACCACTGATAATCTCGTGTCCATTGAGTCTGCCATCCGAAGAGCCTTTTCCAGACGGCAACACCTGATTGCCGTTTTTTTTTTACTTACGTACAGCATACGACATGACTTCGCAACATCATATCCTTGACACATTGTGTGAGAGGGGTCTCCGGGGACCACTCCCGATTCTTAACCAAAACTTCCTGTCTCTCCGTACTTCCGTGTCCAAGTTGGTGACCCCCATAGTTACATCCATATCCAGGAGAATGGAGTCCCGCAGGGCTCAGTATTGAGTGTCTCTCTACATTTAGTGACCATTAACGGTCTAGCAACAGCTGTCGGGCCCTCCATCTCACCTTCTCTGTATGCAGACGACTTCTGCATTTCGTACTGCTGCTCCAGTACTGCTGTTGCTGAGCGGCGCCTCCAGGGAGCCATCCACAAGGCACAGTCATGGGCTTTAGGCACGGCTTCCAGTTTTTGCCGCAAAGTCGTGTGTCATGCACTTCCGTCGGCGTCGTACCGTTCATCGGGAACCCGCAGTTTACCTTAATGACGATTTACTCACTGTAGTGGAGACATATCAGTTCCTGGGACTGGTTTTCGACGCTCGATTGACTTGGCTCCCTGATCTTCGTCAGCTTAAGCAGAAACGCTGGCAGCACCTCAGTACCCTCCATTGCCTGAGCAACACCAATTGGGGTGCAGATGGCTGTACGCTGCTGCAGCTCAACAGAGCCCATGTCCAATCCCGAATTGACTACGAGAGTGTGGTTTATGGTTCGTCAGCGCCTTCAACATTGCATTTACTCGACCCTGTGCACCACCGGGGGGGGGGGGGGGGGGGGGGGGTTCGATTAGCGACAGGAGCTTTCAGGACGAGTCCAGTGACCAGTGTGCTGCTGGAGGCTGGTGTCCGTCCATTGCAGATCAGAAGTGCGCAACTGCTCGTCAGTTACACAGCACACATCCATAGTTCCCCTTATCATCCGAATTAACGTCTCCATTTCCCGCCCACTGCAGTCCATCTCCCGCATTGGCGGCTCATATCGAGGCCTTTGGTATTGGGTGACAATACCTCCACAGCAGCTTTAGTTTTACGTTTTATCCGTGAGAGTGGATTTTATATTTCTATGTAGGTTTTAGCGCAAGTCCTTTGTCCCTCTGTGTCCTCCACCCTAGTGCTTTTAGGGTGGAAGTGTTAATGAATTGCAGAGTGGCTGTCTTTCCCTTTTTATTCTCGTGTTGGGCCAGCCACTGTAATATGCTTTCATGTTTTACTCTCTTCTGTTTCTAGCGTCTCTCTGTTGTTTCCTTGTCCTCTTTTGTTCCTTTTAGCGTTCGTTGCCTTCCCTTCGTTCTTGTGGCTTTTCCTTTCTTTCTGTTTTGTGTTATATGTCTCGTCCATTTTATTCTCACACTTCTGACATTGTTTTATTAGGAACAAGGGACCGATGACCTCGTAGTTTAGTCCTTTCTCCCGCCTCTAAACTAACCAACCAACCATCACTTTATTGCTTTTCGAACAAACATAAACTTCCTTGAGAGTTTCATTTGCTTTCTTGGCAAGGAATTCTCTTGTTTTCTCAGTGACTATAATATTGCTGTCATCAGCGAAGAGAATTTTTTCACCATGAGTAACACTACTGGGAAAGTCATTGAAGTACATCAGGAACAGTATTGGTCCTAATATGCTACCTTGCGGAACCCCTATATTAATGTATTTTGATTCTGATAAGTGTTTTACTAAATGTTTAGATCTATTTGAAGTATGTGTTATCTCTACTCTTTGTACCTTATCTGTCAGGTATGATCGAAACCAGTCATTAGCTACCCCACTTATTCCTAGTGCTTCTAATTTATTTAATAGAATCTTGTGGTCGACTGTATCAAACGTCTTAGAAAGATCGAAAAATATACCTGTGACAAACTCATCTTTATCAAGAGCATCAAGTACAACTTTTGTGAATTCTACTATGGTTGACTCCATATTTTTGCCACTTCGGAAACCAAACTGTGATTTGCTTAAAAGATTGTATTTATTCAGGTAATTCATTAATCTCTCTTTCATAATTGCTTCTATTATTTTTTACAATGCTGACCGCAGGGAAATGGGCTGGTAATTTTCTGTCTTCTGCAGTACCTTTCTTAAGCAAAGGTACAACTCTTGCCTGTTTTAAGTGCCCTGGAAATGTCCCTGATGTGAAGGCTTCATTTATTATATTTGTTAAGGGGCGTTGTATAATCCCTATGCATTGTTTCAGTACACACATTGATACTTCATCTAAGCCTACTGACTTTTTATTTTTTAGTTTTCGAACAGTTTTATTGACTTCATTTTCTGTGGTTGGAAATAACATCATTGTGTTTAGTGCAATATTATTTACAGGTGTTACATTTGCTTTGAGGAATTTTTGCTGTAACTTCTCTGCAATACACGAAAAATGCTTCTTTACATAGTTTGCTAAGAGTTGCAGATCATTTATTACCTTATCCCCCTCCCTTAGCAGTATGTTATTCTGGATTTGTTTGCCTCTCTCCGTTTCCTTTTTTATAACGTCCCAGACTGCTTTGCTTTTATTCTCTGTATTAGATATTATTTTGTCATTAAATGAATTTTTTGCAGCAATCAGCACCTTCCTACAGATCTTTTTGTATCTATGATGTAAATTTAAAATTCTGAGTCATTGCGAATCTTTTTCATGGAACTCAGGTGTTTAAGTGTTTGGTAGGACTTCTTAATACCTGCATTTATCGATCTGTTTTTATGAGAAGCTGATACAGATATGCATAACTTAGGAAATGCTTTTTCAGAGTTCAATTTAAACAATGTGGAGAATATAGGGAACTTCGTATTCACATTGGTTTCCTCATACACTTCATCCCACCTTTGTTTTTCTAGCTCTTTTGAAAAATCTTATATTTTGATTTCTGAGAGATGTCGTTTGTAGGCTTGTAGTTTAGGGAATGATTCGATGCCTGATTTTACTGTTGTTATTTGACAGAGATGGTCTGATAGTCCGAGATCTTTTACACCTGCATCACACTTTTCCCTGTCCATATTTGTGGCCACATGGTCAGTTAGGGATGCCGTCGTTGTAGTAACCCTTGTTGCACTATTGACCAATAGGGACATGCCAAAACTTTGAAGGATGTTTATGAAGGTGCTGTTGGATTAATTTATGATATTAGTGTTGATGTTAATGTCCCCACACAGAATTATGTTGACCTTTGTACTTAAAACTTTATCTAGAACTTCTGTTAATTTATTGAAAAAAGTGTCCACACTACCACTGGGAAATCTATACACACAAAATGATTAATTTCTTCGTGATATCAAGCCCTGTTAATTCAATAGCCGATATTTCAAAGTGTTTGTCTTCACTTACTGTACTGAGGTCATGTCTTGATTTGAACTGTGTTCCTTTTCTGATATAAATGCATGATCCTCCACTCCTTGAAGAAGTTCTGCAGTAAGAGTTTGCCTTTTCATACAATGATATACTACATGTTGGATTTCTGTCTCTACACCAGGGCTCAGTAATACAAACTACTGTGCAGTTCAAAGATTGGAGCACAACTTCTAATAGTTGTATTTTATTTTTTATTGATTGCATGTTTTGATGGAGTTTTGTTAAGTCTGTGAAATGCCCCATGTTACTCTTTCCAACAGTTTGTTTTGAAGTGTTAAAATCTGTTTTGTGAGTGTTTCACTATTTTTTAAACTGCTGGAGATGCTGTTTAGGCACAGGAACCTGTTGTCTGGATTTATCCTAAAAAAGATCTACTTTTCCTACCTATGACAAATGGTATTTGACCATGTGTGGCCCGAGATCGACCCCCTATACTTTCTGGTGATTCAGCTGTACCAATCTTCCCTTCCCTTCCCAGAAACCCCATCTGTTGATAGTCCTGACGTGGACCAGAGAAACATGAGCAAACTTGGCTGTCCTCAGAGCCATCCCTAACCCCACGTTGATTCGCCTCACAGCTCCATCAAAGTGTGGTCGATCATGACGCCAGAACAGCTCAACAAAGTGTACTTGGTGCCATGAGTCAGGGAATCTTTCTTGTGCAAGTCACCACCTATGTCATATGCCCCATCCCTGTCCAAACTGTTTTCCACCCCACCCACTATCACTAAATGGTCCTCTTTTGTAAAGTCCTTACATAAAGGCCCTAGGTCCTCCACTACATGACTTAGCCCTGCATTTGGCTTGAAGATACTGGTGGCCTGGTACACTGCCCCTAAATTTTCCTGTAACTGAGGGCCTACACCTCGCCTATGGCTAGTACCTAGCAGCAGCACTTTCTTCTTCCTAACACGTTGTACATTTTTAGGATTCTTGGCCTCCGTTGAAGTGTGCTGCACGTTTCCTGTTCCTCGTTCTATCTGAGGCTCTTTTCCACTTAACTCTGGCAGTGGTAGAGACCTGTTTTTGGTGTTGATGATAAGACTGTCAGATCGCGTTCTCTTTCTTCCTATCCTCCTACCTCCTGCCAGTTCCCAACCACCCTCCTCCCCACTATCTCCATCTCCCTTGATCCTTGTGAGTTCCTTCTTTGCTTCCTCCAACTGTGCATGAAGGGCACAGATTTTCCTTTCCTGTTCCCCAAAATATTCCTACTGCACACTCTGCAGTAATGTGGCCATTTAACGAAAAAGATGAGACAAGACCAGGACAGTGGAATTACATTTTATGAGAGCATGCCGGCAGGTCATCCGTGGAGATAAATTGAAACATCTAAAATATATGAAAAAATGGAAGTGACACAGTATGTAACGAGTGAACTGGCGAATGAAAGTCTACAGTGGTTTGAACATGTATAACGAATAAGCACTTGCAAGTGGTCTAAGAACATGTTAATGTGGCCATGGGAAGAACTAAAATGTGACGGCCACCTCTGTCGAGGGAATTACGTATTGAACGACCAATGGATGAGAAGGAGCAAAAGACTAACCTCTAGTGGGAGAAGTCAATAAAGAAGAAGAAGACGTAACTTTCGTATCTAAGGCACATAAAGAATATCTGTGCTGTTTTGATTATTACCACAAAAGATAAAACAGGATTAAAATGTTATTCATTTTAATTCAAGATTGTGTTCAGCAGAATGTAATGTAACTGATGAAGATGTAAATATTCGGCTATTGATAGGGTAAGCAGAAATTGTTAGTTGCCATAAAGCCTTTTTACTTAAGGAGTGTCCGAGATGTACATCTTGATTTATATATTTGCGGTGTGAAACCGACTGGTGTCAGTGCGGAAGATGTGGGTGTACGGTAACATTCAGTAAATGAAGTAGGTACCTCCACAGAAAACAGTGTAATTGTCAATGAGTTATACAGGCTTAAACACAATACAGCTGGTGAACATTTATGACTGTACTTAGTCACAACTTTATTCTTCTTCTAACTACTATAGAGGCTGCATCTCAGCACTTACTTTTGATAAGCTGCACACCGAACCACTAGCCTGCACATACGGGGATGTCATCCCTTTGTTTCTTGTTTCTGTATTCAAAAACCGGTCCATAATGTCGAATACGGTAGAGTGGAGATTTCGAATAATCTATTATATTACTATATTGGCTCTACAGTCATTGTATTGTGTTGTGGTCATCAAGACAGTCCACATTAGCCTCTCTTGGGCAAGCCTCTTCACCTCAGAATACCTACTACGCCCTACACGCGTTTTAACCTGCTTACTGTAGGCAGGCGTTGGTCTTTCATCACAGCTTTCATCCCCCACACTTCCTTCCACAGCCAAACCGACGTTTCCTTGTGTCCTGTCAACAGTTCCCTTGTTTTAGTTAAGTTTTGTACCGTATATTTCGCTTCTTCCCGATTCGAGTCACTACCTCCTAAATATTTACCCGGTTTATCCATCAATCTTCAACTAGCTCCCGTAGCAACACATTTCGAAAGTTTCTGTAATTGCATCTTGTCTAAGTAGAACTGGACTGCGGCCGGTCGAAGACTTGAAGGAAATAGATACCAACAGGCGTTATTTCATTTAATAATTTTATTTACAACCAGTTCTGGCACAATCTTCAGACGTCTATACACAAAACTAGGTAACTCTTCCAGTCGTTTGTACCGTTATGGGAACCACTACATCCAACTGGTTACCGTAGACTTTTCAAAACATCTCGGTCGACGAGCACCCTTCACGCCTCTGAAGACAGTTGGAGACCGCCCTCTTGTAGTCTGCCAGAGGCTGGTGTCCTGCGTAGCGGTGCAGTTTGATATAAACACACTATGTGATCAAAAGTATCCGGACACCTGGCTGAAAATGACATACAAGTTCGTGACGCCCTCCATCGGTAATGTTGGAATTCAATATGATGCTGGCCCACCCTTAGCCTTGATGACAGCTTTCGCTCTCGCAGGCATACATTCAAGCAGGTGCTGGAAGGTCTACTGGGGAATGACAACGCATTCTTTATGGAGTGCAGCACTTAGGTGAGGTATCGATGTCGGTCGGTGAGGCCTGGCACGAAGAAAGGTGTTCTATAGGATTCAGATCAGGACTCTGTGCAGGCCAGTCCATTACAGGGATGTTATTGTCTTGTAACCACTCCGCCACAGTTCGTGCATTATGAACAGCTGCAAGATCGTGTTGAAAGATGCAATTGATATTCCCGAATTGCTCTTCAACAGTGGGAAGCAAGAAGGTGCTTAAAACGTCAATGTAGGCCTGTGCCGTGATACTGCCCGAAAAACAAGAGGTGCAAGTCCCCTCCATGAAAAACACGACCACACAATAACACCACCACCTCCGAATTTTACTGTTGGCACTACATACACTGGCAGATGACGTTTACCAGGCATTCGCCACACCCACACACTGGCATCTGATCGCCACATTGTCTACCGTGATTCGTCACTCCACAAAACGTTTTTCCTCTGTTCAATCGTCCAATATTTATGCTCCTTACTCCAAGCGAGGCGTCGTTTGGCATTTACCGGTTATGAGCAGCCGCTCGACCATGAAATCCAAGTTTTTCCACCTCCCGCCTAACTGTCATAGTACTTGCAGTGGATCGTGATGCAGTTTGGAATTCCTGTGTGATGGTTTGGACAGATGTCTACCTATTACACATTACGACCCTCTTCAACCATCAGCGGTCTCTGTCAGTCAACAGACGAGGTCGGCCTGTACGCTTTTGTGCTTTACGTGTTCCTTCACGTTTCAACTTCACTATCACATCGGAAACAGTGGACCTATGGATGTTTAGGAGTGTGGAAACCTCGCGTAGAGACATATGAGACAAATGACAACAATGAAAATCCGATGAAGCTTTGCGCAGACGTGTTGCGCAGTGACTCTAATACGCCCGTAGGTCGCATCACGTTGCACTTTTCGTTTCTGAGGCCACAGTCAGCATGAAACAACAGAGGCTACCGCCAAGTGTGAAGTGTCTGCTCAGATGTTCCAAGAAATGGTTCAAATGGCTCTGAGCACTATGGGACTTAACATCTGAGGTCATCAGTCCCCTAGACTTAGAACTATTTAAACTTAACTAACCTAAGGACATCACACACATCCATGCCCGAGGCAGGATTCGAACCTGCAACCGTAGCAGCAGCGTGGTTCCGGACTAAAGCGCCCAGAACAGCTCGGTCACAACGGCCGGCTCAGATGTCCCGCCTGATTTCATGCAGCCCACCTAACAGAACTGTCATGAGTTTCCTTCTTCATAACAATGCTCGCCCATACATTGCACGTGCAACAATAACCCTCCTGCAGCGCTTTCGATGGGAATTGATTGATCACCCACATAGAGCCCGGACTTGGCTCCCTCTGATTTTCATGTTTTCGTTCACATGGAGGGCTGGCTATGCAGACAGCATTTTTCCACAGACAGCGAACTGCAGCCCAGTGTAGGAAATTGGCGGAAAGCACAGCCGGCTGCCTTCTATGACGAGAATATTCGAAAGTTGGTATCATCCTATGATACATGTCTGAGTCGGAGCGGTGGCTAGGTAGAAGTGAGCTGAAAGGTATATCTAAATGTTACAAATAAAACAGTTTAGATTTTCACTTTGGCTTTCATTTCATGAGCGATCGGAGGTTGAAAAAATTGCCCTCGTATGTATTCTCTGTCTTCCTCTACCGATTGCGTATGTGCAACGTTACAAGGCCACAGTTCTCGCTGGTTATTCTTCAGTCACACGTTATGTCACAATGACCTTTTGCTTTATTTTTATTTTTCACTCATCTACGTGGGCTGCAATTCACACATTTGTGTTTAGCAGAGGGCACACTGAAATACTTTCAGACGATTTCCCCATCATTTCACTCTCGAATAGCTCATGGGAGAAAAGAACACCTAAATATTTCCATGCAAACCATGATTTCTCTTATTTTATCACTATTGTCATTTCTCCCAAGGTAGACGAGTGTCAACAATATATTTTGGTACTCAGAGGAGAAAATCGTAAATCTTCCTGGTACATTAAAACTGTGTGTCAGACTAGGACCTTAACCCATGACCTTTGACTTTTGCGGTCAAATGTTCTACCAACTTAGTTACCCCGAACACGACTCACGACCCGTCATCAAAGCTTTATTCTAGCAGTACCTCATCTCCTGCCTTCGAAACCTCTCACTTCCTCTGCGAAACTAAGGACTAATACTCGTGGAAGTTTGGAAGGTAGGAGATGAGGTATTGGTAGAAGTAAAGCTTTGATGACGCGTCGTGAGTTGTGCTTGGGTAAGTCAGTAGCACTTGCCCATAAAAGGCAAAGGCCCTGGGTTCGAGTCCCGATCCAACACGTGAGAGAATGACAGTGTGTAAGGAAAACAAGATGTGCATAAGATCATAATAATGAGCTCGCACGAACACTGTAGATGAAAGGGGACGTTGGTGTGGATACACAGATCTGGATACAGAATTGTCATGCAAAGGTACCTTAATGATTGTTTCTGACTTTCAGCAGTTTTGCTGTAGAATCTAAGACTAGGGACTTTTCCATACAATTTTTTCAGCCACAATTATTTTAAAGCATCTTTATTTCCTTTGCAGCACCTTATGCTGATTTAGTTGTTGTTAGCACAACGAAGTGCTCGTAGATTATGTACACAGAAAAATGTGCCAAAACTTTTAGTAAATATCCAGTATTTTCGAACGTATGTTTTCCGTGGTTTTCTTAAATTACTTCAGCCGAGAGCTAGCGTGATGCCTTCGATAAGACCACAGCTTATTTCCTGCCCATATTTCCCCACTAGGCAAGTTACCTGTTGCTAATTACTTCATTGACTATTTGTGTTGTTTTAGGCGATGTGGCAGAAAATAGATGTTAAGACGCAGTGCCAGCCTACTCATCTTGAATGCTACGATGCAAGTTGTCGAGCTTAATTTTCGAATTGAAGGGCAAGCCACCAACATTTTCACATGCCCTCATTCTGTAAGACACTGAAGAGAAGTTTGAAATTTAATCGACGTGCAACGTCTCTAATTGGTAAATATACGATATCACCTCTCTCCCTCGCTGGTTAAATATTGGCGATCAATATTTCTTTTAAACTGTGATTTGAATAAGCTACCTCAAAGTTGAACACCACCTCAAGCTCGGCTAGAAAGATGAGTGAATATAACCTGGCTGCATTCCTGTGCACAACAAGCACTGAGCCCAAAGTTTGTCACTGTTGCGAACTCGTTCATGTAAGGGATCTCCGTAAATGGAGTCCACCTGCTTAGCTGAGTGATGACGTGTTTGTCTACCATGCAGTGAGCCTGGGTTCTATTCCCGGCCAGATTGGAGATTTTCACTGCTCATGGACTGGGTGTTGTGTTGTCCTCATTATCATTAAATCTTCGCCGACAAGCAAGTCACCCTTTGTGACGTGACCTGAAATACGACTTGGAACTCGTCAGCCTAACTTCCACAGATGGGGCCCCCCAGCCATCAGTGCCACACATTTCATTTTTTCAGTAAATGGTCATGAGGTACTTTGCCATGTCATTTGCTTAATATGATGCTTCTTGTGCCCGGTTAAACCACCGAAGATAAGACACTGCTGAAACCCTGAAACCAGAACGATACAGGGTACTATTGACAGGACCAACTCACCAGTGAAAATATTTCAAAGTCTAACCATATTTTTACACTAGGTGCGAGGAACGAGAAGTATAGCAGAGCCAATGCATACTGCTGCTGCTGAAGAGGGCTCGACGCTGCTGTACTGCGTACTCATCTGCATGAACTCACCAGTAACCGCCAACCCCGTCGCCAGCGACACCAGCACTGCGGCCACCGAGGCTGCCAGCAGCGCCTCCGCCGGCGACATCTGCAACGAAGCAAACAACATGACGTCAGCCGTCAGCAGGGTGGAAGCAGTACACTGCTTGACTGCACTAAGCACTACACTGAGCTGACAAAAATCATGGGACACCAATATGCACATATACAGATAGCGGTAGTACTGCGTACATGAGGTATAACAAGGCAGTGCAATGGAGGAGGTGTCATTTGTACTCAGGTGATTCATGCGAAAAAGTTTCCGATCTGTTCACGGCCGCAAGGCGAGAATTAACGGACTATGAAAGTGAAGTAATAGAAAAGTGAAGTAATAGATTGAGCTACATGATATTCTATTTCAGAAGTCGTTAGGGACTTCAATATTCTGAAATCCACAGTGTCAAGAGTTTGCCGAGAACATCAAATGTCAGCACTGCCTCACCACGGACAACGAAGTGGCCGATGGCCTTCACAACAACCGAGAGCAGCGGTGTTTCCGTAGAATTGTCAGTGCCAAAAGACAAGCAACTCTGCGTGAAAAATCAACGTGGGGCATACGACGAACCTATCCGTTAGGACACTGCGGCGAAATTTGGCGTTATGGGCTACGGCAGCAGAAACCGAAGCGAGTGCCCTTGCTAACAGCACGTCATCGACTGCAGCGCCTCTCTTAAGCTCGTGATCTTACAGGGTGTTTCAAAAATGACCGGTATATTTGAAACGGCAATAAAAACTAAACGAGCAGCGATAGAAATACACCGTTTGTTGCAATATGCTTGGGACAACAGTACATTTTCAGGCAGACAAACTTTCGAAATTACAGTAGTTACAATTTTCAACAACAGATGGCGCTGCGGTCTGGGAAACTCTATAGTACGATATTTTCCACATATCCACCATGCGTAGCAATAATATGGCGTAGTCTCTGAATGAAATTACCCGAAACCTTTGACAACGTGTCTGGCGGAATGGCTTCACATTCAGATGAGATGTACTGCTTCAGCTGTTCAATTGTTTCTGGATTCTGGCGGTACACCTGGTCTTTCAAGTGTCCCCACAGAAAGAAGTCACAGGGGTTGATGTCTGGCGAATAGGGAGGCCAATCCACGCCGCCTCCTGTATGTTTCGGATAGCCCAAAGCAATCACACGATCATCGAAATATTCATTCAGGAAATTAAAGACGTCGGCCGTGCGATGTGGCCGGGCACCATCTTGCATAAACCACGAGGTGTTCGCAGTGTCGTCTAAGGCAGTTTGTACCGCCACAAATTCACGAAGAATGTCCAGATAGCGTGATGCAGTAATCGTTTCGGATCTGAAAAATGGGCCAATGATTCCTTTGGAAGACATGACGGCCCAGACCAGTACTTTTTGAGGATGCAGGGACGATGGGACTGCAACATGGGGCTTTTCGGTTCCCCATATGCGCCAGTTCTGTTTATTGACGAAGCCGTCCAGGTAAAAATAAGCTTCGTCAGTAAACCAAATGCTGCCCACATGCATATCGCCGTCATCAATCCTGTGCACTATATCGTTAGCGAATGTCTCTCGTGCAGCAATGGTAGCGGCGCTGAGGATTTGCCGCGTTTGAATTTTGTATGGATAGAGGTGTAAACTCTGGCGCATGAGACGATACGTGGACGTTGGCGTCATTTGGACCGCAGCTGCAACACGGCGAACGGAAACCCGAGGCCGCTGTTGGATCACCTGCTGCACTAGCTGCGCGTTGCCCTCTGTGGTTGCCGTACGCGGTCGCCCTACCTTTCCAGCACGTTCATCCGTCACGTTCCCAGTCCGTTGAATTTTTTCAAACAGATCCTTTATTGTATCGCTTTTCGGTCCTTTGGTTACATTAAACCTCCGTTGAAAACTTCGTCTTGTTGCAACAACACTGTGTTCTAGGTGGTGGAATTCCAACACCAGAAAAATCCTCTGTTCTAAGTAATAAACCATGTTGTCTACAGCACACGTGCACGTTGTGAACAGCACACGCTTACAGCAGAAAGACGACGTACAGAATGGCGCACCCACAGACTGCGTTGTCTTCTATATCTTTCACATCACTTGCAGCGCCATCTGTTGTTGAAAATTGTAACTACTGTAATTTCGAAAGTTTATCCGCCTGAAAATGTACTGTTGTCCCAAGCATATTGCAACAAACGGTGTATTTCTATCGCTGCTCGTTTAGTTTTTATTGCCGTTTCAAATATACCGGTCATTTTTGAAACACCCTGTATCAGGTGAACGCTAGACCACTGGCAAACTGTGGCCTGATCAGATGAGTCCCGATTGCAGTTAGTAAGAGCTGACAGGAGGGTTCTAGTCGCATGGACACCACAAATATATGGACCCAAGTTGTCAACAAGGCAGTGCGCAAGTTGGTGATGGCTCCATAATGGTGTGGGCCTTGTTTACATGGAATGGAATGGGTCCTCTGGATGTTCAGCTACTTGGAGACTATTTGCAGCTATCAACAGACTTCATGTTCCCAAACAACGGTGGAAATTTTATGAATGAGAACGTGGCACGTCAGCGAGCCGCAAATGTTCGTGGTTAGTTCAAAGAACATTCTGAACAGTTCAAGCGAATGATTTGGGCACCCAGATCGCCCGACAAGAATCCCACAGAACATTTATGAGACACAATCGAGAGGTCATTTCGTGCACAAAGTCCTGAACCGGCAACATTTTCGCAATTATGGACGGGTATAGAGGCAACTTCCAACGCTTTGTTGAGTCCTTGCCACGTCAAGTTTCTGCACCACACCGGGCAATAGGAAGTTCGACAGGATAATAGGCGGTATTCTATGACTTTTGTCACGGCAGTGTACATTAGCACTGACGGCTAAAAAGGAAGTAGTGGACTGAGGCTCACGAAGAAGGCACGGCATACAATCAGTCAATCTTACAGTAACTGAAACTGCAGCAAACATCTGCGGTTGCCAGAACTTCACCCCTAACGCCACAACCCTTCTCGCTAGCACTAGGCGTAGTTTTAGGCTGTTTGCTGTCATATGGGGTCGTGCATTTGTGTGGCGAGACAAGCTACCGCCAAAGGCGTAGGAAAGAGGGGACGCAAAACAGATCGAAAAAAGAATTCTGTTATAGAACGATGGCTCAAGAATTAACGGGGAGAGATAGTTAGGTCCCTTATGTCCTCAGTGTTATCCTTGCCCCCCGATTGTAAACGCACATCGTTGATACTACTATCGTTTCTGTAGTGTCATTTCTCGAAATTATTATCATAAAAAAGCAACTTCTGCCGAACAGATGTCTATCGCCAACATAGTTCAAATGTGTCCAGTATGTTTAGTTCATACAACTGCCGCTTACACAGTTTGCTCGTGTTCGACGATGGTGTTCTTACTGTTACTTCAATACGATATTTTATGATTTCATAGGTCGAAGTGCAGGTGTCGAAGTGTATTTGCTATTTGTCCGCAGGCTTCAGTTTTCTTTTCCATATTTGGGCCGACTAATGACTGAGCTAGACGCGACAGTGGAAGCAGCAAGCGGAAAGCAGGAGTGTATTCGCAGATTACTAGCTTCTCCAGCAAGCACTTTTGCTCTGAAACTTGGAAATTGAAAAGATATCTACAAACGAAATTAATTGCAGAACACTTGTGCGACCTTTTCTATAATACAACGTAAGCTCGAATCTCGACACGTGCGATAGTAGCTCCAGCCGGAGTAGACAAATTTGATTAGTGCATATCATACTACTTGCCAAATCACTCCATGAGCGTGCAGACGTGGTGGCATCCTCTTGCCTGATTTGTTGAATTCCAATTGTTCACGTCCATCTTAAATACCAGTGGACATCAAATCGAGTCCAAATAGTCTCAAATTCTGCTACCTTCTGCGTCTGTATCAATAGGTATCTCCTGTTCTACACTCATACTCTTCACAACCTCTTCCATTGTAGGGACATCCCACTCACGTTCCCCATATCATAAAAACCGTCCTGTCAGATATAGCATATCTATTTTCTACTCTTAAAAATAGTGTTGGCAGCGATAACTGTTCCGTCCTTTCCCCTCTCCACCAAATTCTTCAAAGTGTCCAACGAACTATAAAGTTTTTATTGTGAGCCTCTTCTGTTAAACACATTGCTATTGTCCAATCCATACTATATATATTACTAAAAATCTCCTACACAGGCATTTTTCGACACTTACGTCTCCTGTCTGCCCGATTATACATTTCAATCTCTAGAGATTCTTGAATGTATTGGAGATATAATTCAAGTGCTATAGTTCCGATTTATTAAGGTAAGCGAAAATACTTGCTATCTGTTATACGAAACAAACTCCTAAACATACAACGTTCAACATGTTGTTTGCATGCAGTATCAGCGGTACTGCCATAGTTTCTTCACTGTGGAACGACTCTTTAATGAGTATCAGGAGAGCAAACCGCAGTATATCATATACTCTCACATTAAACATGCTGCTGTGTTTCTTGAACTACCCATACAACAAATGGTTAACATTTTTATCAGCTTTCGTTTACGCCAAGACCTACTGAAGTCGTCATATGCATATCTAAAACATTCCTACAACATTTATGTTAGAATGTTCAGTTCCTTCTACACAAATATAGTAGCCTTAGCTTGACTAAAATAAGGGATCGGTTGATAGGCAGTCTGGTAATGGTGTGTGTGTGTGAGTGTGTGTGCAGAGAGAGCGGGGGGGGGGGGGGGGGGATTGCAGACACGTAGTAGAGAGCTACATGAACAACAATATTGCCTGATGCACCGCCGTATCAGATGAGGATGCTGTTCTCTGTGTTATGAAGCCATAAATATACCCACCAGTTCATTTATTCCAACGTATTTTTTCAACACCTTACAACGCTGGTGCTGTTACTCTTCTTATGTAGAGAACGTGTTTTGCTGTGCTCCATAACTTTCGCCGTTTTAGTGGGATAAATTGACGTTACAGTTGTTATCTTTATCAAGCTAGTGTAGAAGGTACCACGCAACTGCAATGTGGAAAATCCGTACTTTTTGCACATTCCTTTGCTTTGTGCATAAGTAAAACCACGTTTGTCACATAATTTTTTCCTTAAAATTTAAACGTGATTTTCGTGTTGATTGTATAAGCTCTTGTGTATGTTTCTTGACATATTGTCTATTTTCAAACACTGAACGATGCAAAAATGCATTTTTCATACTATACCGTAAGTTGCAATCTACATTTGTCCTGTATACAATTTAGGCAGTTCCCCGCAGTATGCTAGTTTACGAAATAATCCCTTTCCTTTCAGTACATGTCTGCGTGAATAAAGATATTTCGAAAGTTTGTATTTAGAAGTAAGATCGACCGTTCCGAATTAAAGTGGCCCAGTAAATAAATTTCAGGACCAGTCTCTTGTTTCAAAAATCGGTTCCACTTAATCGCAGTGTAGCTGTCTACGTATGTCGTTCACCAGATTATACCAAGGAAGTGTTGGTAAGTTTACAAAGCGTGACAAAAAAGTAGCCCTAAAAATGTCGATTGGTGTGGTCCAATGCCTAATAAAACTATGTGGAGTAGGCTATCACATTTTCCGAATATTCTTTTTCATGTCAAGTTGTTTTTGATTAAAAATACATGGATCTAATGCTATGTGAATGTGTGGTGGAGTGAATGACCACTACACATGAAGAATGAATCCTGTGATAAAGTGTGTATGCAGATGTACCTAACGTTGCGTAATCATGCGGAACATCACACAGTGTAGAAGACATCATGCAAAAACAGCCGGTATTTATATCCTTACTTTAGGTCTTCTGGCAATTGTTAATACAAGTTACCTTTGGCTTTTTCAGATTATATATTTTGGCAGATTATGCAACATCATTAAAGGCTTATGACTGATAAAGCAGTTGCGGTACGAGCTAAAATACTTAGCACGTGAAGAAGACGCCTGGGCCGGTCATCGAACTACTTAGCACAATACAGAAACACTGAAACGTCCCCTTTTATCAATTTATACATACGACTGTGCTTAAACTGACACAC
This sequence comes from Schistocerca nitens, assembly GCF_023898315.1. Classification (NCBI taxonomy): domain Eukaryota; kingdom Metazoa; phylum Arthropoda; class Insecta; order Orthoptera; family Acrididae; genus Schistocerca; species Schistocerca nitens. Next base: position 467,677,911 of record NC_064619.1, on the reverse strand, counting down.
AATATTTTTAGCGCAACGCAATCTGACTTTCAATAATCTCTACAAGAGAATGGCCCTGACTAACATTAACCTGTACTTTTCACAAATCACTTACCTCACAAAAATCTTGGTTACTCCCACTACTGCAATAGAGCAAGCGCCACTACTGCCAGCTAAATAAAAGATTCAAACTATGGAAGGCACTAACTACTGATAGGGATAGTTAGCAAATGAAAGATATTAATAGAGAACAAACAATGTATTTACCTTGATATCATCATATATATATATAGCAGTTCATGACAAATTCCAAAACTCCGCCATCTCTCTCCCCACATCCACCACTGCTGGCGGCTCACCTCCAACTGCGCAACGCTACGCTGTTCACAGCCAGCTGCCTAACACTACAATGGCGAGTATTACAACAATGCAAAGCAGCCACAGACTGCACACAGCACAGCCAGTGATTTTCATACAGAGGTGGCGTTACCAATAAAAAAACCTAAACAGCCTTCTTACATAGCCCCCATGCTCCCCACAAAAAATTTTACAAATTTTTTTGGGCACTGGCCAATACATATTTGTTAAAATTTTTCATAATCGTAATTACAATAACAAAGAAATCAAATGCACACACTTATTGATACAATGTTGGTCAAAAGCTAAAATTTTCTCACAGTCCATAAAGACAGTCCTGATCATTCATCACATTGCAGTGTTTTTCCCAAAGTCTGAGCAGTAAAAGAAAATGCACACGGAAGTAGTGGATTTCCATGCAGTCTTGAAGAAGTAGTGTTGTCCTTCCAACGGAAAGACAGTGCTGACTCTTGACATGCTGACAGGTAATGGGCCACAACAGAGCAAACCCACAGCGGAGTCAATCGAAGTTTTGAAGAATATCGTTTGGTAGGTCATCACAGAGCAGACCCACTGCAGTCCTGGTAGAGATTACGGTATTGGTGGGCCACCAGAGGTGCAGACCCACTGCAGTCCTTGTAGAGATGGCCAGCAGCCATCTGTTGTGACTGTGCAGGTGCACAATCACCATTGAAGAGTCTTGCGGATAATATAGGAAGTCCATAACCACCACTTGTGCACTCACAAAGTTTTTGGAATTGTCCTTAGAACCAGCAATGCTGTTAACCAGTCCCTTGCTGAATTATTAACACACATACAAACACTAACAGTCCCTACTTCTCACATATTGTCCATATACTATGACCAACAGAAACGTGTGCAGTGAAATGTAAGTTACAAGTTACTTAATTTGATGACCTGGTGTAAATTACAATTTTATAACATGAGAATACAATTACAAAGATACAGAAAACATCATTAAAAACATAATGGTACAGATAACATTCGCAGTAATAGGGGCTTTACAAAAGAATAGAAATAAACATATACATCAGTGTTACAAAAATAATGACATAAGTACATACATAAAAGATCAGAATAATTATTGAAACATCGACTTCACACATGAGCATTAAAACAAAACAGAATAAATAATGTCTAAGCATCTTTACAAGTTAAATAACATATTATCAGAAAAAATTCTACAACTCTCATCAGATAAACACATAAAGACAGGAAGAACACAAATGTACAAGAGTACACAAACACATAGCGGAATAACAGAAAGGGAAAGGACAGGGTTTGTTTTACTGTAGTATCTTGCGAATAAAACTTTTTTTGTTCTTGGAGATCTCCCTTCGTTCATCATTATTCCCAAAAAGTCCTATCTATACCTCCTTTCTGTATTCTAACCATATTTCTTTCAAAATAATTACGGATCATTGTACAATACTCATTTTGGCCCAAAACGTTTTCATATACCTTCAGTGCATTTCTTTCCATTCATCACAACTAGTTTCTTATATAGTCTACCCCCTCTTAAGCTAACTTAAATCTACTGAGCTCAGATATATATACCAAGGGACGAGGCAATGCAGCATCACATAAAACAATTAATATAAACAGCAATGAAAAAAAACGCAGATTTGCGAAGCAAGCAGCATTAAGAAATTAGCAAAGCAATTGTAATATTACAACTAATCTAAGGCAATGTGCAGCAAACAATAAAAATAAATCATTAGTAAAACTGGCTTAACAGAATAATACAAAGTCAAATTCAATAACACTATGCCTGGCAAACAGCAGCAACTTATACCTAAACATGACATAGTTCAAGCAGAAAAAATATTACAGTAAAAATGGCCATGTTTAAAACTTACGTCACATCTTAACACTAGAGTGATGCATCACGAGAACTTACACTAGCAGATAAGTTACCAAATCGTAAAGAAATTATTTATGCAATTCCTGTGAAGAGAAATGTCTATTTATGTGCCCTCGTTTTCTTGGAAGTAGATCATAAATTTCTTATTGACTCGATCTGTAGGCATAAAATAACTACATTAGTACATATATTAAATTTTATTTTAACCAATGCTGCAGTGCAGCTAGAAACTAGATATTAAACAAAATGAGTAAATATGTACAAAGGAAGGCATGAAACATCATTCATTAGCCATAGGACATTTCATAAGGTAGTACAGAAGATCTCTCAACTCTCGTAGAAAGACGCTTGTCATAATCAGGTGTGCAGATGTAAAAATGTTTCCAAGTTATTATTAGCGTGTCGTATTTACGATGCTTTCTACAAAGGAATGTCAATAGCGAGGATAATGGCCTCCCCTTTTTTTTTTTTCTACCACCTAATGGCTTTTTCTCAAGGCGGCTGGCACACCTGGCCGCTCACAACGAATTACGTCACGGTCACTTACCTTTCATACCGAAATATTGACGACAGCAGTTTTCGCTACAGTGACAGTCTCATATAAAAAAAATTCACAGGTTGAGAATTTGGTTACAAATGTGTAGAAACAAAATCTTATGAATGTAACAGTGTCTAAAAAATTTTCGCCGGCATTGTGATACATTCACGCATTTACACACATTTCATAATTCTAAAATACGATTCTTGGTTTCCAACATCCTTTTTCACAAGTCAAGAGTCCCTAACTTCTATCCATTATTCGTATACATATAAACACTTAATCACATTCCTTATATAGCATCAGCTTATTGATCATAAACATACCTCAACAGCATAATACACATCGTCGTCGTAAAAATAACATCATAACATCTCAGTAAATTCTCAAAATCGTCGTAGCTTCCTCCAATAATTTCAAAACCTAAAAAAATTCTCTGCTCATTTCAATAGTGTCATCTACCTGAAACATACTTTAAATATTATGATCCCATACCAAATATATCATTCAAAGCTCTCATAATATCACAATGGGTGCGCAAAAATATGAACAGTTCACAAAGTACAGACAAAATACAATTTCATAAGTGTGAAGTTACCCAACTGTGTAATTGCGTAAACATGTGTCACTGATGTAGTAAAAAAATGTTTATCTCTGTCAAATAATCAGATAGCTGTGTAATTATGTGTTAGAGAAATATGGTACCGATGTGTAAAGTTGTGTAAGCAAATACCATATTAGCTAGGGTTCCTTGTGGTTGCCACACACATGGTACACAAAGTAAGCGTGTACCCCCCTGAGGATTAATGTAATTATACCCTCAGGTGTTACAGATTACAGCAATGGAATGAAATGTATCATGGAAAACTTTCTTTGTAATTCAAAAATCTTGAAAAAAATAAATGGCATAAGTACAAAATTAATCTCTCAAATGCGTGTCCTGTAGCGCTAAATGTGCGTCTTGCTGTAAGATAATTCTGTGGAAGTGTCGTAGTTATCGTCCTCCGAAAGCTAAGTTCTGCAGAAGTCAATGTACTTACCTCATGATAAACAAAAGTGAAATGCTTTGTGTATAGATATCGTAGTTATTACGCTTATTGTTGTGATGAAGAAAGTACTGTACAGTAACGTATTGTTGTGCCACGAAAAAGGCTGTCTCATTGTTGCTATACCACAAAAGTTACTACTAAACCATGTTTTTCTTTCCAAAAGAATTCAGAAAAACTGTGCAGATATAAAGTAGATACAGCACAAAAGCAACAACGTAAATTGTGTCACACATTAGTAGCGTCGTGATAAAATCGTGTAGTTGTCACATAAACTAACCACTGTGTCATCTAGTATCTCTCAGAAAGGACTTTAAATTCAGAATGTAATTTCAAATAAACCAAAATGTTGCATTAAAATCTCATTAGCAGTACTAGTAAATGTTCTAAGTATGTGTGCCTTATAGTCGTTACATAATCGTGCGACAAACAAGCAAGAATGCACACACACAATAACACTGTGTCGTCTGTTCACAATAACAATGCATTCGTAATTTCTGTTTAAATAAGTTCTCTTGGTTCTTGACTGAATATTTAACTTCAAACAGTGTTGCATGTTAACAGATTCTAAGTCTGACGATGCATACTAGAAATGTGAAGTGAAACGTTTTATGGCAAAGACAAAGTTAAAAAGCAGATTATCTTTCAATAAACGGTTTTACATGTGAAATGTGGTGTAAACCTTTACTCTTCCTAGTGCACAGAGTTTCAACTTCAAAGCAATTGTCATGTTTTATACGTCGGTGAGGAATGCTAAATCTTTTCTCAAGGCTAGCGTCTTATGTTATTTTTCTCGGAGCCAGTGGGCGCACGCGGCTGCCTGCTTGTGCGAGTCATTGTCTGTCTCTTTGTTGGCGCGCACCGTTATTGGGATTAGGAGACCTAACTTCTACAAATTCACTCTGACGAGAAGGCCCTGCCCTGTTTAAATCCCGCCAGTTCTGATGCAATTCAGGTCTGTCGTTACGAGTATATCGTCTGTCGTCATGTCGGTAGATTCCGTAGTTTCTTCCTTGTCCGTCACGTGGTGGAGAATTTCTCCCTGAATCGTAACTGTACGCCGAACTGTTGCGTCTGAAGTTATTCTGTCTCCCGTGATAATAATTGTTTTGGTTCCCATATTGTCTGTTTCTAAGGTAATCTCTGTCATATTCATTACTACGGAAATGTGATCTTTCTCTGTAACTATTATTACTCTGCCAGTGGTTGTCATATGGGTGGTGTCTGTTTTGGTCACGATATACGTTATAAGAATAGCCTTGTCGTGTATTATTTCTGTCATCGCGGAATTGTGACAGATGTGACCTGTAATTGTTGTGCTCCTGTTCTCGCGTTCCGCGATTGTCAGTGTCAATTTCCAGTTCTTGTAACAGTCCCTGAAAAGCTTCAATGTCGTCTTTGCAACGTCCTGCTAAAATAATATGTCGTAAATGTTCAGGCAGTTTGATTAAGCAAATGCGGATGAGTTCTGAGGGGCTGTATGGGTTTGAAAGATACTGATTCTTGTGTAACATGTCTTCAAAATATTTCATAATACTGGAAAATTCAGATTGTTCGAAACGTTTCATCATTATGATGCTATGTTTTACTCGGTCTTGTGTGGCTTGAGACCAATATGCTGAGAGGAAGGCATGATAAAAATCTCGTTCACTGTGACAATCGTGAATGACCGATCGCATTCTTACAGCTGGTTCATTCTCCAAGTAGCCACACATAAATTCTAACCTGTGCTCCAATGACCAGTTGGGGGGGAAACAATGAGAGAATTGATGGAGCCATGCTTGTGGATGAATGTCGTTGCCAGAATTCTTAAATGTTTTGAATTTACGTGTAGTAATGAACAGCTTATAGTCAAAATCATCGTGTCGGCGAGTAGCATATCGGTCATTGTTACGTCGTGTCGGCGGTTCCATCTCAAAATTCGGTGTGCCTTGCCAATTTCTTTCATAATTTCCGAAGTGTCCTATGTTATTATTTTGTGGTTGATCCGTATTTCTATGTCCCTCTTCCCGTATTGGGGCGCGAGTGTCCTCTGAAATACGTAATTCTTGTATTACCTGTGTCAGCTGATCTTGTACTTCGCGGATTTCTCTTTGGTGTTGCGTATTAATTTGATTCAGATTTTGTTTCAGTTTCCTAATTTGTTCGCTCTCTTCTGTGTCATTAAAGACTACCGGTTTTGTGTCGTTCAGATTATCATCTACCTTCGTAGATAAATTATTTAGCTGATCCGAAAGTTCAACTACTTTCTCTGATAATGTACTAATTTCCTCCATGTGTCTTTCTACTGTGTCCTTTAAGTTTTCCTGGGTTTTTGCAAGTTGCGTAACCGAATCGGTAGATGCAACTGAGTCAATTTTAGCTTGCAAGGTCTCATGATTTTCATGAACAATAATTTGCAGTTCTTTTATGGCTGCTTCGTGATTCTGTAATGCATTTTCATGCCGCGAAAAAATAGGTTGAAAATGCTCACAAATTTGTGTTTTTACGTCATTACAGACTTTTTGACATTTCGATTCAATGTTATGTAACTCGGTAGTTAAATCTTCACGTGTTTGTTCAAGCTTATTTTCCACTGAGTCTAACTTTTGAAGCTTTTGTTCCATTACGTCTAACTGTTGCTGTGTTTGTCTCTGGTGTTGTTCCATTGTGTCTAATTTTTGAAGCTTTTGCTGTGTTTGTCTCTGATTTTGTTCCATTGTGTCTAATTTTTCAAGCTTTTGCTGTGTTTGTCTCTGATTTTGTTCCACTGTGTCTAACTTTCGAAGATTTTGTCCCATTTGTTGCATTAATTGCAATAATAATGTATTAGTGTCTGGAATCTGTTTCTCTATGGTTTTTTGCAGTGCATTTTCACCGTCAACATTCACAGTTTGACAAGCAGAAAATGTGTCTTGACTCATTTGAGAAAACGGTGAGGACCCAAAACCTGAGTCTACAATATTTGCAAAATTGTGTCCTGTCATTCCCGATTCCTGAGGCGAGCTGTTGCCGACCGATCGATCGATAATGCTTCCCTCTTCACTAATTGTTTCACTGTGCACGCCATTGTTTGCCACTCGCTCCATTTCCCTATGCACAGTCACCAAATTACTACTTTGAATATTAGTTAATTCATTACACGGTGGCGCTAACACACTGCTTTCGTCTTCACTGTCATTTCTCAATTTACTTTGGAGCCTAGTGTTACGTTTTTCACACGCCATTATTGTCACAATATTTCACACGACAACACAGAAAAACACAATTTGAAGAGCAAAAATAGGGGAACACATTAACATAGCACTGAAAATAATATCTAGTTAATTGCAGCTGCGAAATACTTGGTGCAAATCTACATGCGTGCCACACCTGTTTTACTGTACAACAATGAAAGACTGCAACTACAAAGGAGATTCTCTCTACAATTACGTGCTAGCAATAAACAAAATCTACACTAATTACACAAACTACAAGAAAAATCAGAAGATTCCAGTGAGGTATCCTGGCAGGGTCGCCATATGAAACGTCCCCTTTTATCAATTTATACATACGACTGTGCTTAAACTGACACACAATATTTTTAGCGCAACGCAATCTGACTTTCAATAATCTCTACAAGAGAATGGCCCTGACTAACATTAACCTGTACTTTTCACAAATCACTTACCTCACAAAAATCTTGGTTACTCCCACTACTGCAATAGAGCAAGCGCCACTACTGCCAGCTAAATAAAAGATTCAAACTATGGAAGGCACTAACTACTGATAGGGATAGTTAGCAAATGAAAGATATTAATAGAGAACAAACAATGTATTTACCTTGATATCATCATATATATATATAGCAGTTCATGACAAATTCCAAAACTCCGCCATCTCTCTCCCCACATCCACCACTGCTGGCGGCTCACCTCCAACTGCGCAACGCTACGCTGTTCACAGCCAGCTGCCTAACACTACAATGGCGAGTATTACAACAATGCAAAGCAGCCACAGACTGCACACAGCACAGCCAGTGATTTTCATACAGAGGTGGCGTTACCAATAAAAAAACCTAAACAGCCTTCTTACAACACGTACACTTCTGAATACTCGTAGCACGCCATTAGATTCATTTTTAGTTTCTTCCGGGATTTCGTACTAAAAAGATGTCATGTACCCCATAGGACAAGATCCCCCGTGGATACATTTTAGAAGATTAAGAATTATTTTTCAAGACGACGCCATATACATCGATGCAGAAACCTTAGCATTTCACAAACGCGCCTCACACACATTAGTCGCTCAAGATTTGAGATATTCACTTTGGACATTTTACTCCTTAAGTGAAAACAAAGTTCCCCTACCAACTAGTTTTGACCCTAAAGGATTGAGATTCCCTGTAGACGTACGAAATCCCGCTAAAGGACTTTTATGTATTCGTTCTTACAACAAGTACGTCCTCGGCAAGCCGCTCTGCATATATCACATTGGTTTTCCTCCTTACGAAGACCGAACGCTTTTGCAGGTAACACGACTGCCCCAATAAAAAGTTTCCAAGCTTCCAACCGCGTCAAGCGATTAAAATTGCAATTACTTCCGGCCAAGTACTCCTTATGCGTTGTCAAGTGGTATAACTGCCAGTGAGGTATACACTAGCTGCCAGTTGTGACGTTACTGGTGCCTGCAGCGTCGCCATATGCGGACATACGTTGACTCGGAGTACGATGCGCCCGCTTGAACCGCGCGATCTTAGGATCCCACGCCGTGCTGAGGTGCACGCCACCGTCTCTATTTAGGATGTAATCGGTGATTTTTACTTCAATAGCTTCTTTAATTACACAATCCCAGAAGCCGTTTGTGCGACCCACGACGGAAGTTTCGTCCAATGTTATCCGGTGTCGTTTTCTAAAGCATGCTAAATTAAAGCAGATTTCTCAGGGTAGCGTAGGCGATAAAACCTCATATGCTCCTTCCTGGGTTGTTCCACAGTGAGTCTGTTTGTCCGACATAAGACTGGCTACAGTCGCAAGGCATCTTGTAGACCCGAGTTGTTCTAAGACCTGCAATGTCTTTAACCGATCTCAGGAATTGACGGACTTTCACCACACCGATCTGTACTTGCACGCCATCACCCGGCACAGAAACGCACAGTATTACAAACTCTGGTGCCGTGTGCAAGAACGATATCAGACGCTGATAACCTGCCCCATCAGCTGAGTCACCTACGCAAGGTCTTCAGGAACAACGGCTACAGCCTTTAAAACGTCCATGATTTCATTTAAGACTCACATGACTCCCGACGAGGAACAGGAAAAGAAACTTCCTTTCTTGACATTCTGTGGATCCGTGTCGGAAAAGAAGCCTCCTGCTGAGACCCAAGATCAAATCGGTCTTCAGGCCTCTGTCGAAAATTTATTAGTTACTGACACCGGTTAAAGACGCAGCAGGTCTCAGAGCACCTGGGGTCTATAAGGTACCTTGCGAGTGTGTCAGACAAACAGAACTCACTGTGGAACAACTCAGGAAGGAGCATGCGAGGTTTTATCGCCTACGCTACCCTGAGAAATCTACTTTAGCTGAGCATGCTTTAGAAAACGGACACCGGATAAAATTTGATGAAATGTCAGTCGTGGCTAGCACAAATGTCTTCTGGGATTGTGTAATTAAAGAAGCCGTTGATATAAAAATCACCAATAACACACTAAACAGAGACGGTGGCCTGCGCCTCAGCACGGCGTCGGATCGAACGATCGCACGGTTGAAGCAGAGGCATCGAACGCCGGGTCAACGTGTGCCCGCATATGGCGACGCCGCAGGCACCACTAATGCCACAACTGGCAGCTAGTGTATGTAAGGGGCGTACCAGCAGCCCATTAGCAATCATATCATTTGACTATGGCCAAAAAGTACTTGGGCGTAAGCTCGTGCAATTTTAATTACTTGACACTGTTTGAAACCCGAGAAATTTTTATACAATTTTACCGCTGCTAGGCTCTGCGTTCTTACAAAACGACTACCTGTCGCTTCTAGCAGTTTCTTGGAATCTTTTTGATGTGCTGATTGTCACCGTTGCAACGGTGTGAGTCTCAATTTGCCAGACAACATTTCGGTGGTTTTTGATTAATTTTTTAAATATTTTTGTGAAAGTGAAGCATTGTCAACGTTTTTTACCACAATTACCTTTGTTTCTGTAAAAATACTTCCACAACAGTGAAGAATCCTGTAATTATAATCACCAAAGTTACAAGACAAAACACAAAGTAATGCAACAGCCCCCACATACAGAAGTTCAGTGATGTGGTTGCAAACGCAGCGGGAGCGGCTCAGCACAGCGAAGCTGTGCCGCTCTTCCGTGGCATTCAATGAGCCCATACACGAGGAGCTTATCGGCTAACTCTTCAGCAGTAAACAGATCCATACTGCAAGCTGATGAAGAAATTCCGCGAGAAAAGTAGGTCACTGTTTTGTAAACTCTCGTCGCCATTTTTGTAACAGCCTCGTCGCTACTGCTGTGCAGGCCGAGTTCCCACTACTGTTAGGTAGGCCGAGTTTGTGAGTTGTGAAACTGCTTCTGGTTCAGTAGACGCTTCTGGTTCAGTACACTTCTAAGACAATTTCTCTCTGTCGCTATTACACAGCTATGCCCCAGGGACAGGTAACAGGATAGGAGAACGGATGTTCTACATCATCATCATCATCATCATCATCATTTCTGTGGGCCTTTGTCCCACTTCAACGCGGGGTCGGCTCTGTTACTATAGATGTGGCGATGTTAGTGTTAGAGGGTGACCAGATCCCCTTCCTGTCGCTACCCTTTACCACCCAGGACAGAAAGAGTGTATCCCAGCTGTCTGCGTCTAGTGTAAGCCATGAAATAGTTCGAACGTTTTCAAATGTCTACGAGTCGTGTAACTGAGGCATGACATGGGGACCAGTCCGGTATTCTGCTAGTGGTATGTAGAAAACCGCCTAAAATCGCATCCCTTTACCACCCAGGACAGAAAGAGTGTATCCCAGCTGTCTGCGTCTAGTGTAAGCCATGAAATAGTTCGAACGTTTTCAAATGTCTACGAGTCGTGTAACTGAGGCATGACATGGGGACCAGTCCGGTATTCTGCTAGTGGTATGTAGAAAACCGCCTAAAATCGCATCCAGGCTGGTCAGTACGCCAGACCTCTTCGTTAATCCGCTGGGCGGATTCGATCCGGAGCCGGCGCTCCTACCCGAGTCCAGGAAGTAATGCATTAGCGCTCTTCGCTAACCAGGTGTGTTACGGAGGTTCTACAATACTCCTACAAATTAGTAACAGAGTCAGACAAATGAGTTAAAAGGTTTACTTATCTTTGTGACTTGTTGAATAATGAAGTCTGCAACACTGCTTATAAAATGACACAAGGCCCTCAATGGCTAAGTGCAAATAATCGTAGGTAAATTTCACAGTACATAGCAAATGCAATTTACAACAACTCTCTGTTCACTTCTAAGAGTCACTAAACGACGTTCCCTGTCTAAGACAGCCCTGGATGATGACCTATAACCAAGAGGGCGAGAGCTGCTCTTCTATCTTCCGGGTAGGATTCAGTCCCTTGTGTCCGGTCACTGGTGGACTGTAGTCGGCCGGCAATTGGCAGAGGCGAAGTCGATATCTTCATCCTCCGCGCCGCCCATGTCGCTGGTGGAACGCTTGCAAGTGGCGAGTCTCTATGGCACTGGACCAGCTCGCATCTTTACGCCTGCGCTGCTTGTGCCCTGGGTGTGTCTTGTTAGGACGACACAGCACACTGCATCTTGTCTCCCTCGATCTTGAGAAGATATTTAATCTAATATCACTATCAGATGATTTGGTATGCTCTCCGCGATCGTCAATTTCCTGAAATTTACATAAAATGGGTGAAAATGCTACACAAAAACACCAGCAGCTGGGTGCTGTGATCTGCAAGACTAATAATTCGCGTTCAGCATGACTCAGCTCTGTCTTGGCTGCTCTTTGTCAACGTAATGGATACCATAACCCGCGGCTGATAGAAGTGTGTACCACGGACAATACTATACGCTGACGATATGATACTTGCGTGAGGACTTAAGGAGGATCTTGGTTCAAATGGCTCTGAGCACTATGGGATTCAACTGCTGTGGTTATCAGTCCCCTAGAACTTAGAACTACTTAAACCTAACTAACCTAAGGACATCACACACATCCATGCCCGAGGCAGGATTCGAACCTGCGACCGTAGCAGTCGCACGGTTCCGGACTGCGCGCCTAGAACCGCGAGACCACCGCGGCCGGCGAGGATCTTGGAACTCAAGTCCAAACATGGCATAATCAAAATGGCTCTAAGCACTATGGGACAACATCTGAGGTCATCAGTCCCCTAGACTTATAACTACTTAAACATAACTAACCTAAGGACATCACACACAGCCGTGCCCGAGGCAGGATTCGAATCTGGAACCCCAGCAATAGTATAAGCGTCTACAAATATTTGCTCTCCGTTTAAACATCTACGAGACAGAGTACCTAGAAACGATCCCATCTCCCGAAACTATACAAAGTAATGGAGCTTCTCTTACCAAGGTGGATGCATTCTGTTATCTAGGTTCACGACTTCAGAGTGACGGTTATGGGAATGAAGATGTGCGAGCAAAAATCAGAGCGATCGAGATGCGATTCACAAATGTCACCCGTGTTCTTTGTGGCCAGAAATCAAAGACAGACCAAGCAATATCGGGGTCACTTGTATTATATGGTACTGAGCGCAGCCTAACAGCCAGGAGTGCTGAGCGCTGACTACAGCTCGCGGAGGGTACACTGCCCGTTGCGCAGTGACCAGTTTTCGCCCACAGCGCTAGGCGAGTTCATTTGTTTGCTCGCAAGGGGAGGCCGGTAAGTGTTTTCCGCCTTTCGGCCGGTCAGCGAAGACAGAATCGAGGCACGTGCCCTCCAATCTCTCTCGAACAATTTTACAAAAACTATTCGGTAAAATAATTTCATTTTTGCTTTACTGATAGTTTTATATGCCAGGTTCATGATGTTGTGCCCATCATTTCTTTAATGGTCATACTTATTGTGATATTTACGTGAAATTAAGACACAGCGCGAAATTCGGAAAAGTGTGCAACGAAAAGTAGAGGTTGCTATGATTTTGGATTTCGTGTATATTACATAATATGTTGTTGCATATGAAATCTAGCTGACATATTCAATTTTTCTTTAGACTTGGATAGAGGTATCCATCGGTCACAAATCTCTAGAAAACTGATCTGATGTAGCACAATCATTTCCGATCGCCCCGCGCCAGCGATTAAGCCAAAGTGAAATAGCCACAAGATTCCTCATAGTTCATAAACGGTTTCAGATATCTAAATGAGATTTTGGCGAATTATAGAACGGAAAGAGGAGAGCATTTTACTATCTTTATTATGTAGAACTTTATTATCTACCGTACTATTCCAATAACTACAGGCTTCTGCGGTGAAAGAATTTATTTTTAAGGGCCATCGACAGCTGGTGAAACAAGAAACGCTGTGGGTTTTGGAACAACATATGTGAAGACATTACACGTTTATTAGTACCGAGGATGCGCTTTTTCATAATCTACTGACTTTACTTTTCCTCAGTTCCTAACCTAATAAATTTAATAAACCACTGTTACAATATTCTTCAGCAATTGTGTCCGCACAACATGTTAGTGAGGTGAGACAGTGTAAACTCCGCCGTGCTTTGGCAAAAGAAGCAAATTTTGACGTGGCAACCAGAGAAATGTGTAGGTTTTACTCAAAATTCGCCACTCATGACGCTTCTCTCAAAGTTCCAAATAGTTAACAAGCCAGGCAAAAATAAATTGCTGCAGTTTCGACAGAATTCTTTTTAAGTACTAACAACAGCAGAGGTGACAACAGATCTTTTTAAATGGTCGCCCTGCAGATGTGCCACACTTAACATTTACAAAAATTAAAAAATTAATGTAGTTGAGGAGGTGTGGTATTTGTTTCAAATAAAGAGGCAATTGTAGCCGTTCTCTTGTACTACACGAGGTGCTACTGTATGGTCGCATAAGAAAACGCCTGCGGTAATTATATTGTCTTTGTTGGAGACTGTGCAAAATATCTCCTTGTAGTTTACAGGTAAATAATTAATTGAGTGTCTGGAAGGTTTACCTGCCTACAAGTCAACACTAAGGTATTTTTATAGACTCAGTAGACAAACTACAGAACACTGTTAAATACTACATAACAGCTGTTCTGTAAGTTATTCGTTAGTTTACAACACCCCCAGTAGCTGGCATGCACCATACAGCCTTTTAAATTTACAGTCTTCAAAATTTTGAATGCATAACCCGAATTTTATGTATCTAAGAGACTGAGTTGCGAGTACAGGCACGTTTAGAAGGTGGCATCTTGGATCTGTGGAGCACGTACGGAGGCTTGATAGCCGCAACTGATTAGCCTTACGCTGAAGTGGAAAGTGTCCACGTGGCTGCTCTCGGCTATTAGGGAAGAGGAGGAGGCCAATCAACGAATGATGTGATTTGTTGTTGTTATTGTTGGAGAACTTGAACAATCTTGCTAGTGACATTGATAATATACATTACACAGGAAATGGTACGCTGTTTAGCAAACAGAATTAAATTGTGCTTGCGGCCATTACAGAATGATTACGTGATAACACTGTGGTGGTAAAAAAACTGTGATGAAGTGGAGTGTCAAATATAATCACGAAAGCGACCGTCTGTAATGTTAAAGGAGGAGATGTGCAGGTCATTATACATTTATATATACAGGGTGAATCACCCAAAATCTGCACCGCAAATATTGCGCAAATGGAAAGTGCTATTTCGCGGATGGATTGGTACTCAGGGGCTCGTATTATTAGCCAATCAACATATCGTAGTAATACTTATAAAATGTATTTTTGTGCAAACATACACATTTTTAAATGGAAAAATGACTGTCAACATTAAAAAAAAAATGGCTCTAAGCACTATGGGACTTAACATCTAAGGTCATCAGTCCCCTAGACGTAGAACTAGTTAACCTAACTAACCTAAGGACCTCACACACATCCATTCCCGAGGCAGGATTCGAACCTGCGACCGTAGCAGCAGCGTGGTTCCGGACTGAAGCGCCTAGAACCGCTCGGCCACAGCGGCCGGCTGACATTAACAAACTAATACTATGATCAGTTAGAATGTCAGTGGTGTTCGTTGCGGGATTCTAGTGCAAGTCGTTCACGAGTTTACGTGTTTTGAAAAGTCCCCACACGGCTACTTGTACAATAGCTGTGGTAGCACAGCACGAGTGCATACACTAGTTATGTGGATTCTGACCAGTAACGAGGCAATTGAGCACCACAGCTTGTGTTCGAAATGACCACCGGCAGTGGCCATACACTCTTACTGTCTGGGATGGAACTACCGCAGCACGCTTGTAGCATTTCAGCACAGATGTCAGAGAAGGCTGCAGTAATACGTCATTGCGTAACATCGGGTGTAGTTGGTGTGCCATTGCAGACGGCGCCTTTCAGCTTTCTCCACAAAAGATATTTCTACAGGTGCCAGATCCGGGGAGCGGGTCGGCCAAGGTAAAGGTCCTCTGCATCCAGTCCAAAGATTTGGTAACAATTCGTGAAGACATGCTGCAGTAGTCCCTGCACTGTGGGCTGGACAGCCATAATGTTGGTACCACAGGTTCCCCTAGCCTGGAGAGGAACGTCTTCTAGCATCCGTGGAAGATAGTCAGATAAGCGGCTCGTTACTTGTGCACATTCAGTTTTCCGTCTGTGAAACAAAGGTCTATGAGCTGATGGTTCACTATCCCGCACCACACGTTTACAGTCCATGGACGCTGGTTTTCCACCTGAAAAAGTCAATGGGATTGTCAACAGACCAATAGTGCATGTTTCGGCGATTTAACTGGGCACTATTCATAAATGTGGCTTCATCACTAACCAAGATATACGACACATCTGGAATATCCTGTCTTAATGCCCACAGATGTCTTAATGCCACAGATTCTCATAATCGTTTTCGCATAGTTCTTGATAGATAGAATGTGATAGGGATAGAACCTATGTCGATAGAGAATGAGTAGGACACTTACCTGACTCATGCTACTTGTTCGTGCGCGGGAGCTTACGTGCGGACCAACTGGAACAGCACCAAAAACATTAATTTCCCCCTCTTCTGTCGTCACTTGTTTCCTTCTTTTACGTTGTTTAGGTGTTACGCTACCACTTTCACGTAACTGTTTGAAGCGGCTGATAAGTAATTGCTGAGATACTTCACTTCTGTTGGAATATCTTGCCGCACACACCGTACAAGAAAGGAAAGCATTCCAGACTCTCCATACACCGTCAGCGTGTAGACTTTTTCTGCACTGGGAAACCTTATCATCCATTGACGACCTATTGCTTGGACTGTCACACTCTAACTGCCTAGCAGGTCGCAATGCACTGAAGGAACACACAAGCAGACTGTACCAAAGATAATAACATCGTACGTCAGCATCGACGCACGTCGAACGGTACAAACAGTGTTGGTGAGGCAGATTTTCAAAATACGATATCTCATAAACGACTCGCACTAGAGCCTTGCAACACACACAATTGTTATCCTAATTTATCCTATTTTTAGTCTGTTAATGTCAGTAGGCATTGTTCCATGTAAAAAGTGTATGTTTGCACAAAAATGTGCTTTCTAACTATTATTACAATCTATTTATCGATTAACAATACTTTTTGTACATGGCTGCACGTTCTGAGACCGTGAATAGTTACAATTGAAAGAAAAACAGCGCTCGGTCACTATTTTTAACGAATTAATCGGGTTTCGACACTGCTAGGAGTGTCTTCCTAAGAATTTAAATCAAAGAATGGTCTATATTCTATAACATGGTTACAGAATTATGACTAAAAACGTATGATAGATAATTCCGTACTTATACTCCATCATACGTTTTTAGTCATAAGTCTGTAACCATGTTATAGAATATAGACCATTCTTTGATTTAAATTCTGAGGAAAATACTCCTAGCAGTGTCGAAATCCGGTTAATTCGTTAAAATGGTGACCGATGGCTGTTTCTCTTTCAATTGATTAACAATACGACACTCTGACTATCAACCCTTTGCGTGAAATGTAACAAAGTGAGCGTGGTGTATTTTTGGCCGGGAGGCCCAACCGGGGGAAGTTCGGGCGCCGTGTGCAAGTCTTATTTCAGTCGACGCCACTATGGGCAACTTGCGTACCGGTGATAAGGATGAAATGATGATGAGTACAACACAACACCCAGTCCACGAGCGGAGAAAATCTCCAACCCGGCCGGGAATCGTACCCGGACCCGCTGCTTGGTAGGCAAGCACGTTGCCACTCAGCTATGCAGGCGGAGCATTGTGTGAAAACTACACATCAATAGCACTTCCCATTTCTGCGATATGTGTGGTCCGAGATTTAGGTGATTCACCTTGTATTTTGTGAGCAGTAACGTTCCTTCAGATTAGCCCTAAGAGTTCTCACCAACTGCGACATGGTCACGTATACGAACAGTGATCCAACACTGTCAAATGTTTTTTTTTTTATTTTTCCAGTCTTTGATCACAATATCGATTCTTTAGACGATGATCGGTTTCAGTCCGTAATGACCGTCCTCAGGTCTTTTTTACACCATGTCCTAAAGTGATAAGGCCATAATGGCATCGTCAAAACATATAAATATAATCAGCACAGCATCGTTTTAGATATATGCGAAAATGATGTGCTGATTATATGTTTTGACGATGCCATTATGGCCTTATTACTTTAGGACATGGTGTAAAAAAGATCTGAGGATGGTCATTATGGACTGAAACCGGTCATCGTCTAAAGAATTGATATTGTGATCAAAGACTGGAAAAATAAAAAACACTAGGAGTTCTCGTTCTGCCATCGTGTAGGCTGTTGGTGGCACACAAAGATGAATTAACCATATAGATCAAGAATATATATATGGTAACTAATCGGCACCCAAAGCTCTATCCATTTCGAACACGTTAATCAAGGGGAATCGTCAGCAAAATGGCAGATTGAAATTGGAATTCATGTTCTCTTAATTAACTTTGATCGTTCCACTTCAAATCGTTCCACATGCATCCAGCCAGATATTGGGACTACTTCCAGTGATTGCTCGACAGTCGTTTAATCGAACATTAACGGGCCTTTCCCCCTATGCATACACGTGGTAAGCAGTCGTTAAATGTCCCTTTCATTGGCGGGCCCACTGGCTGGCACAGTTCCCGAGGGGTGATGTGGAACGCAGGTGGGACAGCCGGTCTGAGCAGAGGGGGCGCAGGATTAGCGCAGCGCGCGGTAATGCGGCGTCATTAGGCAGGCGGCTGCCTTTCAGAGGCTGGGAGCTGGGGGCCGGAGACTGTGGGCTGGGGGCTGGGGGCTGGGGGCTGGAGGCTGGGTTTTTTGAGCCAGCCGGGCGGGTGGAGCTCGCGGGCCAGGCGACGCGCGGCGACGCGGCCGGCGGTCGATAGCGGCGTCGGCGGCGTCGGCGTCGGCAGCGGCGCGGGCACAGGCCGAGGCGGCGGCGGGCGCCGCTTTGATCGGCCGCGCAGCCAGCCCGCCAAAAAAGGAGCGCGCCCGGGTCAAGCGCCGCTCTTGATCTGCACACACGGCATGCCGGCCACTCTGCCGGGGAGCGCTCCAGAGTAGCAGGGCCTCCCCATCCGCAGCGGGGGGCGCACACCGCTGCATCGCAGAATTTGTACCGAGGGATTCCCTGTAGCGCGTAGAGCGGCGCGGAAAATTAGCCAGAGGGATGGCGCCCTGAGTCTCCGAAATACTGGCCATAGTTTTCACCTCATTCGAGCCTGGTGGCCTGGATATCTACATCTACATTTATACTCCGCAAGCCACCCAATGGTGTGTGGCGGAGGGCACTTCACGTGCCACTGTCATTACCTCCCTTTTCTGTTCCAGTCGCGTACGGTTCGCGGGAAGAACGACTGTCGGAAAGCCTCCGTGCGCGCTCGAATCTCTCTAGTTTTACATTCGTGATCTCCTCGGGAGGTATAAGTAGGGGGAAGCAATATATTCGATACCTCATCCAGAAACGCACCCTCTCGAAACCTGGACAGCAAGCTACACCGCGATGCAGAGCGCCTCTCTTGCAGAGTCTGCCACTTGAGTTTGCTAAACATCTCCGTAACGCTATCACGCCTACCAAATAACCCTGTGACGAAACGCGCCGCTCTTCTATGGATCTTCTCTATCTCCTCTGTCAACCCGACCTGGTACGGATCCCACACTGATGAGCAATACTCAAGTATAGGTCGAACGAGTGTTTTGTAGGCCACCTCCTTTGTTGATGGACTACATTTTGTAAGGACCCTCCTAATGAATCTCAACCTGGTACCCGCCTTACCAACAATTAATTTTTTATGATCAATCCACTTCAAATCGTTCCGCAGGCATACTCCCACATATTTTACAGAACTAACTGCTACCAGTGTTTGTTCCGCTATCATATAATCATACAATAAAGGACCCTTCTTTCTGTGTATTCGCAATACATTACATTTGTCTATGTTAACGGTCAGTTGCCACTCCCTGCACCAAGTACTTATCCGCTGCAGATCTTCCTGCATTTCGCTGCAGTTTTCTAATGCTACAACTTCTCTGTATACTACAGAATCATCCGCGAAAAGCCGCATGGAACTTCCGTCGCGATCTACTAGGTCGTTTATATATATTGTGAAAAACAATGGTCCCAGAACACTCCCCTGTGGCACGCCAGATGTTACTTTAACGTCTGTAGACGTCTCTCCATTGAGAACAACATGCTGTGTTCCGTTTGCTAAAAACTCTTCAATCCAGCCACACAGCTGGTCTCACATTCCGTAAGCTCTTACTTTGTTTATCAGGCGACAGTGCGGAACTGTATCGAACGCCTTCCGGAAGTCAAGGAAAATGGCATCTACCTGGGAGCCTGTATATAATATTTTCTGGGTCTCATGAACAAATAAAGCGAGTTGGGTCTCTCACGATCGCTGTTCCCGGAATCCGTGTTGATTCCTACAGAGTAAAATCTGGGTTTCCAGAAATGACATGATACGCGAGCAAAACACATGTTCTAAAATTCTACAACAGATCGATGTCAGAGATATAGGCCTATAGTTTTCCGCATCTGCTCGACGACCCTTCTTGGAAACTGGAACTACCTGTGCTCTTTTCCAATCATCTGGAACCTTCTGTTCCTCTAGAGACTTGCGGTACACGGCTGTTAGAAGGGGGCAAGTTCTTTCGCGTACTCTATGTAGAATCGAATTGGTATCCCGTCAGATCCAGTGGACCTTCCTCTGTTGAGTGATATCAGTTGCTTTTCTATTCTTTGGGCACTTATTTCGATGTCAGCTATCGCGGTGTCGAAACAGTCCGAAGAAGAACCACTCGTTTTTTATTATCGCGAAACGAGGGAGTGAGAGTCACGGATTCGGTAAGGTGGCGTTAAATGAATCGTTTCAACTTTTTGGTCCCAAAAGGGGTAGAAAACGTTTTACTGCATATGTTAAACAGTATCGAAAGTTGTATGTGAAATAGAGATATTGCTTCAAGAGCCATTCTTCAGCGGTATCAGCGGCGACGAGTGAAAATATGTGCTGGACTTGAAATCTAATCTGGGATTTCTTGCTTACTAGATAGTTGCTCCATCGGCACACAGTGTTTATTGCAAACGCTCGGACTATATCGGTACACTCCCCGGCTGACCCACACTCCCAAATGCGCCATCTATCCGCAGTCTCACGTCCATGTCCTCCATACTCGCTAATTTTAGATTTACACTTGAGGTCGAACGTAAATGTGCATTCACACTGAAGATTGTGGATTAATTGCCAATCGTGACGAATCAGTTATAGGAATGTGGGTGTCTGTTCTTTCATATAACTGATGCGCCTCGATGGGCAATTATTCCACGAACTTCAGTGCGGATATACGCTCGACCTTCAGTGGGGATCTAGAATTAACGAGCATGGGGGACATGGATGGGGACTCCAGACAGCTGGCGGTAGGTGCGAATGTGGGTCAACCAGGTAGCGTACCGATTTACATAAATCTCTAGTAAGAAGACGATCTAAGGTTCGAATCCCGGTCTGGCACACATTTTCACTCGTCGCCGTTAATACTACTACTACATAATGTCGCGATGCAAATGACATCTCTTTCCTTTCCTTACTCCACCTTCAATCACATAATATTACACCTTTTAACTCTTCGAGTAGTTGTTATGTGTATTTCCCACAGCGGAGTTGCTTACGACCAGCAGCCACCACATAAATTACGTGAAACTACACTTTACACTCATCACACGTGATCCAATCATCTTTTTTCACAAATGTAGGGTCGTAATATTTGAAGCTTCAGAAACCAAAATATACGTTTTCTTCTTCCGACTCACCTTCAGGTGATGATGAAGATGAATCCTCTTCTCGATTTGAAGCGCATTTCTGCAAGTATTGACCTTCTTTTTTTACGTATCTTAAAAATGCAATTTTCTCTTTCCTCTAGTAAAACTGAGATCAACAGGTGAAGTCAGATGGGAAGCTGAATTTTTCTCTCTCCTCGCACGTGTGGTGCTGATCGTCTTAATTAGGGGTCGGCTTAACAGAAGAAAATGATGAAGATGGTTTTGATGAGTGCTGACTTTCCGAATCTATTGGAGGGTTAGAAGGAGCTGCAGGGCCTGGGTTTACTTCTGATTCTGTAGTAACAGAACAGGACTCATCATTCTGGAATGTGGACGAAGGAAAAATTTTGTGTGATGGTATTTTGTTGGGACTGAAGGGGGAAATTCCCGTGCACTCCAGTTCTTTCACAGCATTTCCTACATTAGCACCACGTCTCCAAGCTCCATCGGCTAGCCTACCAAACACAAAATCGTAATGGAAGCTGACGGATTATTTTTTGTAATTGGGCTACATGTCTACTGAAAACAAATTTGATAATGGAAGATGAGGGATTATTCTTTTGAATTGGGCTACATGGGAACTTTAATAAAAAAGAAATATACATGCTATAATCCGATTCGGAAAGTCCCACGAAGACTGATTCACTTAGCCTCATTCCCGTACTATTCTTTAGATGTAAGTAGTTACTCAAATGTAAATCAGATGCAGCTAGTTGTTTTGTAGAACGACCTGGAGTATCATATACAACAGCTAACGGAAAGATTTATAACTTGCATTAATGAAACTTCCTGGCAGATTAAAACTGTGTGCCGGACCGAGACTCGAACTCGGGAGAGCTTCTGTAAAGTTTGGAAGGTAGGAGACAAGGTACTGGCAGAACTAAAGCTGTGAGGACGGGGCGTGAGTCGTGCTTGGGTAGCTCAGTTGGCAGAACACTTGCCCGCGAAAGGCAAAGGTCCCGAGTTCGAGTCTCGGTCCCGCACACAGTTTTAATCTGCCAGGAAGTTTCATATCAGCACACACTCCGCTGCAGAGTGAAAATCTCATTCTGCATAAATGAAATTTGACAAAAGATCTTATTTTGAACACATTTAACAACGCGTGGTGGATTGTTACGGGCAATACTGTTTTAGCTCTTCTATTTACTTCTCATTGATTGATTTCTGGTTTACACACATTTGGAAAAAGCTTCTTGCCGTTTTGAATGACATGTCACCAACTTTCTCTTCTGAACGTAAAAATATTTTACCGTCGTCAACCAACATAGAAAGAAGAGAAATCAGAGCTCGTACAGAAATATTTAAGTGTCCACCTTTCCCAAGCGCTGTCAGAGAGTGGAACGGTAGAGAAATAGCCTGAATATGGCTGGAGGAACCCTCTGTCAGGCACTACAGAGTGAATTGCAGACTAATCATGTTGATATAGATGTAGATTGAATCTTGGCCGAACCTCGGATTCTCAGTCTTACTTTAACCTAGCACTCACCTCTCAAGATTCTCCAGCAATGACACTTGGTTCGGATTTCACTTTAAACGATTGGTCACCTCTCCCTGGCCGGACAACAGTGGTAGGTCAGACATTCGCAACTCCTCGAAGTAGCATCAATTGGAAGATTTGCGTCAAACCACACGAAATGAAACAATCGATCTGATCCCAGGAACTTCTAATGCTTTCGATAAACATAAACGATTTGTCAGACAGGAGGAGCATCATAATGCACTATGCACGATGCTTCACTCCTTCCCGCTATACTTCCGGCCGGCCGATGTGGCCGTGCGGTCTAGGCACTTCAGTCTGGAACCGCGTGTCCGCTCCGGTGGCAGGTTCGAATCCTGCCTCGGGTATGAATGTGTGTGATGTCCTTAGGTTAGTTAGGTTTAAGTAGTTCTACGTTCTAGGGGACTGATGACCACAGATGTTAAGTCCCATAGTGCTCAGAGCAATTTGAACCACTTTGAGCTATACTTCCGCGAGTACGACGAGTCCGAGAGCAGTGGTGCTGCAGTCGCTACCTGCCTTTCGATTCGCTACTTCTCGCTGAATCGTGCAGGAGTGTAAGGCTAGCCGTGACGTAAAACGAAAATTCAGTGTTCAATCTTGCTGTTGTAATGCAGTTCTGACAGGACGGAAATGGCCTACTCTCGGGGTCACATGGCCTCTAACGAAGCTGCCTTTTGTGAGTCTGTAGAGGATGTAAAACGAAAATTAAGTGATGGAGTGTACATAATTGCAAATGAGCTCCAGAAGTGAAAGAGTGACGCCTGGAAAAGTTCAACGCTGTAGTCCACACAGCAGACGGCAAATAGACAAAGTCTGTACTATGCAAACATAATTTCTGTTCTTCTTTATTCAACATCCACTAAAACAAAAGTGCTCCGTCAATAAATGCAGGGCACACAACAGAGTTACTCTTATGTCTCTGCCGGCCGATGTGGCCGAACGGTACTAACAAGGAAACCTCCCCATCGCACCCCCCTCAGATTTAGTTATAAGTTGGCACTGAACACAGATCAATCGAGAAAACAGGAAGAAGTTGTGTGGAACTATGAAAAAAAAAGCAAAATATACAAATTGAGTAGTCCATGCGCAATATAGGCAACATCAAGGATAGTGTTAGCTCAGGAGCGCTGTGGTCCCGTGGTTAGCGTGAGCAGCTGCGGAACGAGAGGTCCTTTGTTCAAGTCTTTCCTCGAGTAAAGAGTTTAATTTTTTATTTTCAGACAATTATCAAAGTTCAGGCACTCACACATAATCAACTTCGCTCTCCAAAATTCCAGGACATGTTCAGATTCGCTTGGACATATGCAGGATTTGACGTTCTACACACGGAAAAATTTGAAAACGTTAAAAACATATGTTTTGACAGAGCACAGGGAAAACTGTGCGACTGTGAAACTGTTACATTCATTGGTTGCAGTTTATGTGACAAACTCTTATGTTTTCATCGCTTTTTGGGAGTGATTATCACATCCACAAGAAAACCTAAATCGGGCAAGGTAGAAGAATCTTTTTACCCTTTCGCCAAGTGTACAAATTCGGTGGGTCGACAACAAATTCCTGTCATGTGACGCACATGCCGTCACCAGTGTCGTATAGAATATATCAGACTTCTTTTCCTGTGGAGGAATCTGTTGACCTATGACCTTGCGATCAAATGTTTTCGGTTCCCATTGGAGAGGCACGTCCTTTCGTCTACTAATCGCACGGTTTTGCGGTGCGGTCGCAAAACACAGACACTAAACTTATTACAGTGAACAGAGACGTCAATGAACGAACGGACAGATCGTAACTTTGCGAAAATAAAGAAAGTAAACTTTTCACTCGAGGGAAGACTTGAACCAAGGACCTCTCGTTCCGCAGCTGCTCACGCTAACCACGAGACCACGGCGCTCGTGAGCTAACATTATCCTTGCCTATCTTGCACATGGACTACTCAGTTTGTGTATTTTGCTTATTTTTTTCATAGTTCCACACAACTTCTTCCTGTTTTCCCGATTGATCAGTGTTCAGTTTTTCAAGGCCTATTCACTGTACCAACTCATAACTAAATCTGAGGGGGGTGCGATGGGGAGGTTCCCTTGTAAGCACTTCAGTCTGGTACCGCGCGACCGCTACGGTCGCAGGTCGAATCCTGCCTCGGGCATGGATGTGTGTGATGTCCTTATGTTAGTTAGATTTAAGTAGTTCTAAGTTCTAGGGCACTGATGACCTCAGATGTTAAGACCCATAGTGCTCAGCACCATTTGAACCATTTCGTTATATATATATATATATATATATATATATATATATAGGCTGTTCCAAAAAGGTTGGGGGACTGATGACCTTAGCTGTTTAGTCCCCCTTAAACATCCCAACAACCACCACCACCAAAAAGGTACGGCCAAACTTTCAGGAAACATTTCTCACACACAAAGAAAGAAAATATGTTATGTGGACATGTGTCCGGAAACGCTTACTTTCTATGTTAGAACTCATTTTATTACTTCTCTTCAAATCACATTAATCATGGAATGGAAACACAAAGAAACAGAACGTACCAGCGTGACTTCAAACACTTTGTTACATGAAATGTTCAAAATGTCCTCCGTTAGCGAGGATACATGCATCCACCCTCCGTCGCATGGAATCCCTGATGCGCTAATGCAGCCCTGGAGAATGGCGTATTGTATCACAGCCGTCCACAATACGAGCACGAAGAGTCTCTACATTTGGTACCGGGGTTGCGTAGACAAGAGCTTTCAAATGTCCCCATAAATGAAAGTCAAGAAGGTTGAGGTCAGGAGAGCGTGGAGGCCACGGAATTGGTCCGCCTCTACCAATCCATCGGTCACCGAATCTGTTGTTGAGAAGCGTACGAATACTTCGACTGAAATGTGCAGGAGCTCCATCGTGCATGAACCACATGTTGTGTCGTACTTGTAAAGGCATATGTTCTAGCAGAACAGGTAGAGTGTCCCGTATGAAATCATGATAACGTGATCCATTGAGCGTAGGTGGAAGAACATGGGGCCCAATCAAGACATCACCAACAATGCCTGCCCAAACTTTCAGAGAAAATCTGTGTTGATGACGTGATTGCACAATTGCGTGCGAATTCTCGTCAGCCCACACATGTTGATTGTAAAAATTTACAATTTGATCACGTTGGAATGAAGCCTCATCCGCAAAGAGAACATTTGCACTGAAGTGAGGATTGACACATTGTGGATGAACCATTCGCAGAAGTGTACCCGTGGTGGCCAATCAGCTGCTGATAGTGCCTGCACACGCTGTACGTGGTACGGAAACAACTGGTTCTCCCGTAGCACTCTCCATACAGTGACGTGGTTAACGTTACCTTGTACAGCAGCAACTTCTTTGACGCTGACATTAGGGTTATCGTCAACTACACGAAGAATTGCCTCGTCCATTGCAGGTGTCCTCGTCGTTCTAGATCTTCCCCAGTCGCGAGTCATAGGCTGGAATGTTCCGTGCTCCCTAAGACGCCGATCAATTGCTTCGAACGTCTTCCTGTCGGGACACCTTCGTTCTGGAAATCTGTCTCGATACAAACGTACCACGCCACGGCTATTGCCCCGTGCTAATCCATACATCAAATGGGCATCTGCCAACTCCGCATTTGTAAACATTGCACTGACTGCAAAACCACGTTCGTGATGAACACTATCCTATTGATGCTACGTACTGATGTGCTTGATGCTAGTACTGTAGAGGATTGAGTCGCATGTCAACACAAGCACCGAAGTCAAAATTACCTTCCTTCGATTGGGCCAACTGGCGATGAATCGAGGAAGTACAGTACATACTGACGAAACTAAAATGAGCTCTAACATGGAAATTAAGCGTTTCCGGACATATGTCCACATAACATCTTTTCTTTATTTGTGTGTGAGGAATGTTTCCTGAAAGTTTGGCCGTACCTTTTTGTAACACCCTGTATATATAACAAAGAGCGTGGTAGTTGTGATTCAGTGGCACTCATGTGTTGCCAAGATCGTAAATCATTCAGTATGGTTCGGGACTCCGGTTTCAAAAAGGCAGCCCAAGCATTCGTACCTCCAGCGGAAGTGGCTTGTGAAATTGATGTGGAGGCTGTACTACCTCATCCTGCTACGATTAGAAATCGAGTAATTTCCAATGCAAACGAAAGTAAAAAAGTTAATGCTGCTATTAATGATAAAAGAGCCTCTTCCCAAACTCCTATGTGGATCGGCGATGCACGTAAAAAACTGTGAAAGGAAATGTCTTTAGCTCTGGCTCCAAATCTCGGCTGAGCTCCTATACGCGACGGCTACCTGCACAACACATCCGTCAGGCGGGTCCCGAACCGAATGGGGTCGGACTGGTGGCCAGGTCACAGCGGCAATCGTCAGGAGATACCAGACACGCCGCTAGAGGTCGCGAAGTACACTGACTAGTTTATTACGCACAGACACGTCATCGAAAACAGTGCACTGAGTATGCTGCCGCTGACAGCTCATTTAAGGCTACGCACGGAGCACAGACAACAGTCTTCACACTCTTCACCGAGTAGGCCACCGGCTCAAGTTCCGAGAGCAACCGCTTACTCCGCCACAGTACGTCGCGCTACGCCGCCAAGTCGTCCTCCCGGGGCACATCTACGCTTCGGGCTCGGACCAGTCGACGTGTGGCCTACGACGCCGTATCAACAGTCTGGATCTGTAAATTATACTAGTTGTTGACTTTGATTGCACCAAACTCTAAAATGTCTTACCTTTCATGGACTATCAGTGATCGATGTATAACTCCAGAAAGCGTAACTGACATCTTGACAGCCTAATTCAAGCTGCCTGAAGTACTTTTCCATACCAGGCTTTCATCAGACTAGTTAGTTGAGATATTACATGTTCTGTTAGAATTTTCCTTCTTCAAAAAGTTATTTTGTTTTTTGGGCATTTAGTCAGAATATTTTGTTATTGTTGTATTTCGGCCATCAGCCAGTTGTTGTTTCTGACTTCGGCATTCAGCCAAAGTTACCATCACCAAAAATGAATTTGTATTTACTGGCAGGAAATAAACTTTTTTCTTTGCGTCCTGAGAATCCTTCTTGTCCGCTAATCGCGGACAGAGCAGGTTCAAAAGCTTTGGGAACACCTGAAGCAATTTAAAACAGTGTGCCAGACTGATAACCCTGCCATTTGTTGGCAGTGATGCTATGAGCTTCGTCATCCTTTACAGAGCTTCTAGATAGTCTCAACTGTTCACTTCCCCCTTCCCCTCCCCCAATACCTTTTAGAAGTATAGCGTGAAACCCTTGTGCATGTTCTGTTATACTTAGTCCTCAGCGAACGAGCTCGAAACTTGAACAACAAACTATAGCATCATGCAGAAAGCCACTGGAATTGGTTGATCATCGGTGGATCTTTTCCACTTACCAAATCAACGTGTAACGGAACCCGCTGCTCATCTTTGGATCTCTTCTACTTCCTCAATAAGTCCTGTTTGGTAAGGATCCAACACAGGCGAGCAATATTCATGTATTGGTCGAACGAGTATTTTGTAAGCTGCTTCATTTTTTGATGGACTACAGTTCCTTTCTTCCAATGAATCTGTGGGGCATCTACCTTACTAGCGACTAATTTTATATTGACGTTGCATTTCAGATCGCTCCGTACGCATGCTCTTAGATATTTTATGGAAACAACTGATCCCAGTGATTGTTCTGCAATTTTATACTGAAATGAAATGTCGTGTGGCTAGGGCTTCCTGTCGTGGAGAACGGTCGCCTGGAGTAAGTCTTTTTAGTTGATGCCACGCGGCGACTTGCGTGGCTATGGGTACATGATGATGAAGATAACACTACACCCAGTCCCTCAGAGGAGAAAATCTCCGACCTAGCCGGAAATCGAACACGGGTCCCTCGCACAGCCTTCTGCCGCGCTGACCACTCAGTTATCGAGGCGGACAATTGTACACTGAGAGCCAAAGAAACTGGTACACCTGCCTAATATCGTGTTGGCCACCCGTGTGCACGCAGAAGTGCCGCAACACGACGTGGCAAGGACTCGACTAATGTCTGAAGTAGTACTGGAGGGATCTGACACCATGAATCCTTCAGGCTTCTCCATAAATCCGTAAGGATACGAGAGGGTGGAGAGCTCTTCTGAACAGCATATTTCAAGGCATCCCACAAATGATCAATAATGATCATGTCTGGGGAGTATGGTGGTCAACAAAAGTGTTTAAACTCAGAAGAGTGCTCCTGGAGCCCCTCAGCACCACTTCTGGATGTGTGGGGAGTCGCATTGTCCTGCTGAAATTGCTCAAGTCCGTCGGAATGCACAATTGACATCAATGGATGCAGGTGATCAGACAGGATGACTTCTTACGGGTCACCTGTCAGAGTCGTATCTAGACGGATCAGTGGTCCCATATCACTCCAACTGCACACGCCCCACACCATTACAGAGCATCCACCAGCTTGAACAGTTTCCTGATGACATGCTGGGTTCATGGCTTCATGATGTTGTCTCCGTATCCGTACACGTCCATACGCTCGATACAATTTGAAGCGAGACTCGTCCGACCAGGCATTATGTTTCCAGTCATCAACAGTCCAATGTCGGGTTGACGGGTCCACCCGAGGCGTAAAACTTTGTGTCGTGCAGTCATCAAGGGTACACGAATGGGCCTTCGGCTTTAAAAGCCCATATAGATGATGTTGCGTTGAATGCTTCGCACGCTGACACTTTTTGATAGTCCAGCATTGAAATCTGCAGGAATCTGCGAAAGAGTTGCACTTCTATAACGTTGAATGATTCTCTTCAGTCGTCGTTGGTCCCGTTCTTGCAGGATGTTTTTCGGCTGTAATGGCTTTGAAGATTCGATATTTTACCGGATCCCTGATATTCACGGTACACTCATGAAATGGTCGTACGGGAAAATCCCTACTTCATCGCTGCCTCGAAGATGCTGTGTCCCATCGCTCATGCGCCGACTATAACACAACTTTCAAACTCACTTAAATCTTGATAACCTGTCATTGTAACAGCAGCAACCGATCTTACAACTGCGCAACACACTTGTATTATATAGGCGTTGCCGACCGCAGCGGCGTGTTCTGCCTCTTTACAAATCTCTGTATTTGAATACGCATGCCTATACCAGTTTCTTTGGCGCTTCAGTGTATAATCTGTCTCTATATCTGCAATACATTACATTTGTGTATGTTGAGTGTCAATTGCCACAGGCTGCACCAGGCGTTGATTCTCTGCAGGCCCTCCTGAATTCAGCTACAGTTTTCTAGCGTCGTGACGTCACTGTGTACAACAGCAGCATCCGCGAAAATCTTCAAGTAACTTCAGACGTTATTTACTAGACCGTTCACATATATTGTGAAAAGTAATGGTCCTATAGTACTCCACTGGGTCACGCCTGAAGCCACTTTAGCGTCTGAAGACTTCCTTCCGCTCAGAATGACATGCTGTGTCCTGTTAGTTAGAAAGTCTTCAATCCAATCGCACAGTAGGTCTGATAATCCGTTCGTTCGTATTTTATTCCTTAGAACTCAAGCACCTATCCCGAAGTTTACACCGCCAGATCTATTAGTGTATCACTTACTGATACCAGTATGTCTAACAAAGTGTTCCATCTGGCTTTGAGCTATTGTTTCAGCGATTTTTTCGAGACTACTTGCAGTATGGTAATAGTGCTTTACACGAGTTTGTTGTCACTCCTACAGGAGTTATTTCTGGCTGCCAATCTAAAAACGTCGTCTTGAAGGTATGTTTGAGCGAAGTGCCATGAGAATCACAAGCGCAAGAAGTACAGTGAAGTATATCAGAGTTGCCACTACATTAGGACCTTGATCTGTTACGAAAGGTGGTGACGTCATTAACTCCTCAGAAATTTACAAGGACTCGAAACGCTGAAGAAGCTCCGATGAAGCGTTAACGGCTGTGTTCTTCCTCATCGGAAAATATGCGGTAACCAGTTCTCTGTTCTCCATATGCCACGTTTCACTGATGGTGGATAGCTCGATGTCTAGCTCCAGAAATCATAACTGACACATTTGTTTGTTGTTTTAAGAATTACGTTGACATGGACAGTGCGCGTAGGTGCTAGGCCGAGATTTAGAACCAGTGGTAAGCACATTTCTCCTCACAGTTGTTTATCCATACAATTGCACCACTTTCGCTTTTGTGCGAATCATTTCTGTCATCTAGAAACGCGGTGCTCAGCTAGTGCTCCATTACAGTATGACATCACTCTTCACTATTTGTTCAGTTGCCCACATCAATCGAAATCTGCAATTTGCATGTAGTGCAGATTTCGTGGTGTACCTTGCAAAATGCCGTTGCTCACAGCAGCACATAGTTGTACTTCTTCAATAGGCCAACCAATATAGAAACTGTACGATATGTGACTCGACGTGTATGCTGTAATCAGATTTTCCCTCATTCCAAATTACGCAGGGCGTCGAGAAAATCGATGGCCCAGACAGGAGTCTAGCCCACAGTGTAAGGAGGGTTAACTGAAGCAGGCGATGGTTTTATGATATTTTGGTGTCATTTTTTGTTCGAATGGTTCAAATGGCTCTGTGCACTATGGGACTTAGCATCTGAGATCATCAGTCCAATAGAACTTCGAACTACTTAAACCTAACTAACCTAAGAACATCTCACACATCCATGCCCGAGGAAGAATTCGAACCTGCGACCGTAGCGGTCGGGCGGTTCCAGACTGAAGCGCCTGGAACCGCTCGGCCACAACGGCCTCTCCCATTTTTTGTCCATGACTCGGGCCACTCATTCAGTTCACTGTGAACGTGAACCAGGATGTATACATGTACAATCAAGCGACGAATGAAAATTTATACCAAGGCTGGTTTTCAATTCCAGGTCTCTTCCTCAGCAGGCAGATGCGCTAACCACACACAACCCTGGCACAGTGGCTTTGCACAACTGCCTCTCTCCTCAATCAAAATTCTCATTCACAACTCAGCCCACATAGTATTCCCCATAAACTAGAACAGCATTGCTGAAGCTCTCCAGTTGTTTTGGAACAGCACCTCAGCATCGAACGAAACGGAGAATTCTGCCTGAAACACAGGCATGAAACTATATGGTCCCAGAGAGTTTGTGAAGTCTCAAACTTCTGTGATGAATATATGCAGACTGGAGCGACAAATGAAAATTTGTACCAGCACCAAGACTGGGACCCGGGTCTCTTGCTCACTAGGCCGACCCGCTAACCACTGCACCACCCCTGCACAGTGGCTCAGCATAGCTGCACGAACTACGGTAGCACTCTGCTCTCTCATTCCAGATTCTTACTCACTCCTCAACCCACTTGGTATTCCCCTTAAACTCTAACAGGATTGTACAGGTTTTCCAGCTGTATTGGAATAACACCTAATCATCGAGGATAATGGGGATAAGGAAACTATGTGGTATCACTTGTTCAACGTCACTGTGCCAGAGTGGCCTAATGGTTTGTACATCTGTCTAATGAGCAGGACACCCGGGTTCGAATCCTGCCCTTGATACAAATTTTCATTCGTCGCTTCAGTCTGCAATTATACGTCATAGGTGTTTGAGGCTTCAAAAGGTCTTCCGAATCATATAGTTTCATTTTATGAACCAGAATATTTGTTTCAACTTTCTCGATGAGCAAGTGTTGCCCTGTCTTCTGCATCTTCATAACAAATATGCCTGCAGACACTCCTAAGATGGCAACAGCCGTGTTCACAGGACTTCAAGCATGTGTCCCAGGTTCGACGAAGACTCAGGAAACTACATCGCACATCGTATGGATCGCTAAATCACCGTATCTTAAAACGTCTGGAACTATTGAAGCAGCGCGTGGAACCCAGAAATCATCATCCCCACAATCTATTAGCTCTGCGGAATCATTGAGTGGCTTCAGCAGAACATGGTATACATGAGAAACGTGTGTATTTTCTTCCTCGACGAACCGAATTGTTGTGGCTGAAGGCGGTGTTACATTGTATTGGCAAGATTTCTCCCGACAATGACTAATTTTCTGTACTCTTTGCATATTTAATGATTCATTGATGTGAGCGCATTTGACAGGTCACTGCCAGCAGAAAGCAGAGAATCCTGCCCAGCATATAATTTTAACTCGTCAGTAATGCCCTGAAAGTGTTTGGCCCAGTCGCAAACACACTTACTGCTCAGAAATTTAGTTTCGTACAGTTACACCACCTTTCGATTTGTATTTGCTACTTTGCTCATAGTTTGTGTCACATCTGCTTGCCATAATCATTACTGGATATCTACTGATGGATAAATTTCAAAAAGCGTCATGTGAGCAATAAAGTCATTCGTTGCCTGATGTTTGACTTTGACCACTGTGACATAGTCAGCCTGAATGCAAAACTGCTGATTGCTTTAATTTCAGGTTTGACGCCGGATAACAAATGACAAATGAAATATTTTTTCGTGTAATATATCTAAAAATTTACAGTTTTCCTATTGTTTCCTTTGGTTGTATTGTAAAACCTTCCTTTCTGCCAAATTCCGTGATTTTAGACCAACGGGAAGTACCGTATACGTTTTAATGAATAAGTTAGCGAGTATTAAAATGTGTGATATAAATGGCCGTATCTTTCGATTTCATCGACGTTTAAGCTTCAGTTTCTTACACCGCCAAGGGACCGTATATCTCAGTAGGTGACATTTAATTTCAACTTGATAAGTCTATCGGTTCCTGAGAGAAAGAATTTTTAACAGTCGGACAGTCAGATAGACGGAGAAAATAGCTATCCTATAACGGTTCCTTTTTCACCTACTGATGCACGGAATCCTAAAAATGGTTTGGGACACCATTGAATGTTCATATGAGTTGTAAACGTATTATTCCTAAGTGCTGCAAAATGTCTACTACCTATCTCATTAAATAAGCAGAATGCAAGATAGCCAGTGAGTGGCCGTGCGGTTCTAGGCGCTATAGTCTGGAACCGAGCGACCGCTGCGGTCTCAGGTTCGAATCCTGCCTCGGGCATTGATGTG
Organism: Schistocerca nitens; assembly: GCF_023898315.1. Lineage (NCBI taxonomy): Eukaryota > Metazoa > Arthropoda > Insecta > Orthoptera > Acrididae > Schistocerca > Schistocerca nitens. Next base: position 467,644,200 of record NC_064619.1, on the reverse strand, counting down.
TGTGATGTCCTTAGGTTAGTTAGGTTTAATTAGTTCTAAGTTCTAGGCGAATGATGATCTCAGAAGTTAAGTCCCATAGCGCTCAGAGCCATTTGTACCATATGTGCTTCTTTTCCAGTATCAATGTTTCGAAACAAAACGTGCCTACAATCTACCCTGCTTCGTTACTGCTACACCAAAACATTATTTTACAGTGGCAAAAGTATGTCCGACAAATAATAACAGTGTATTTAATCCTGAGTTTCCTTATCGTAATTCCACTTGCATTAACATGTAGTATGAACGTAATTTGGATGCCCTGTCCGATGTTAGACTCTTAAAGCACATGGTATCCGTAGCAGACCCTGTTACTACGGGGGAGATTTAGCGGATGAGGAAAGTTCGGGCTCCGCAATCCCCTCCCAGACAAGGATTAACGTCGTCCTCTGTTTGCGGAAGTCCATTTCCCAGCGATCAGGGCTGTAATCAATGTTTCTCTTGCGGTTGCGTTTCTTTTACAACTGTTAAACTCTGCACGGTACTGATGTTATCAACATTATTTCCACCCGTCACCAAGTACTCTGAAACCATAATACTGTCCGCAGTCTACAAGCACAAACAAAATACATGATCTGACAATGACTAACACGGACAGAGCAGAATAAACATTATTTTGAGCATCTAGTACATTCCTCATCTTCTTTTATGGGCAGTAATGTCATGCAAGAATTCACACACTTAGACGTGAACTGCAACATAGCGACCTTGGATAGAGCGGAAATTTATGAAATTTTACAAGGGACATTGAAATGAAAAGGAGAGAATTAAAAAACGTAAGCAAAGTGTTTATTATTTCAAAGAAAATCGCCACATCTGTTAATACCTTTATCCCACTGCGAGACAAGACGCTCAATGCATTAATGGAAAAATGTTTGCGGTTGTCTACGGGTCCATGATTGTAGCCAGGTGTGCAACCTTACGTCCAAAGAAAATCGAAGGCCACGAATGTCTTCCTTCAGAGCTCCTATAAATCGCGTGGGGAGAGATCGAGACTGTATGGAGAATGTTTTATGCGTTACCCGATGAAACTTGCGCAGTGTGGCCGAAACAACCTTGGCAGCTCGGGGGCGGGCAGTATCCTGCAACAGAATAATAGCGTCCGTCAACACTCCTGGGCGTTTGGAGTTGATGGCGAACTTCTTTTAGCGTCCACGTAGCACTGTGTCTTAATTGCTGTGCCATGTTCCAGGAAATCGGTGAGCAGCGAGCACTTGCAGTACAAAAGAGTGGATACAAGTTCCATCACATGTAAAAATATTGTCTATAAAAGGGAACGTTCTTTCAAGTCATGTTTCCTTACGTTGTCACGTAAACTCTTTCGGAAGCGACCTTGCACATGTTTTCTGTACTTGAGCTTGTTACTGAGAAAACTGTGAACTGTGCCAACACTTACTGCAGCTGTTTTTGATATATCTTCAACTGTGACATGTTGATCTTCAATAATGATGACATCAGTTCGAGTTTCAAGCGAAGGAGCTGACCCTTCAACTGGCCAGGCAGGAGGTTATTCGTCACACACCAAGGTTCTACTGTTTTGAATTGCTCTAAAAAAATGGTTCAAATGGCTCTGAACACTCTGCGACTTAACATCTGAGGTCATCAGTCCCCTAGAACTTAGAACTACTTAAACCTAACTAACCTAAGGACACCACACACATCCATGCCCGAGGCATGATTCTAACCTGCGACCGTAGCGGTAGCGCGGTTCCAGACTGAAGCGCCTAGAACCGCTCGGCCACACCTGCCGGCTGAATTGCTTTACTCAATTATAAAAATTTCTGCGGCTCAGAACACTTCCACGATGCTGTGAAACCATCCTAGACAGTAGCCGGATTTTCACCTTCAGAAAAGAAAAAAAGGATCACTGAACGTTGTTCAGTGTTGACGTTAATAACATAACAGTTTTATCTGTCAACTATTTTCACCTCATCCCTGCGTTGCCAACCTAAAGCCATGAAGGTACAAAACTCCTCCTAAAAACTCTTTCGCTTCTACGACAGGTTGTCTCTTTAATTATGGAATGCCACTCGTAGTACACGTCGTGTCAGTTTCACGTTTGTTCAGTGCCACTTTCAGGGTGTTGCGATTGTAATGACGATCAGTGTAAAAACAGGGCTTGTTTATGCTGAGGGTATTGCAGAGAAACCAGTTAATGCTTCGGCTTCACGTGGCAAAGCAGCTGCGTGTGTGTGCGGGCAGGTTGGTAGTGGCACTCCTGGCTGCCTCGTGGCTGTTGCAGGGCGCCCCAGTATCCGCGGCACGCAGCCAATATGCGCCATACCAGCCTTGTTTTGCCGGAAGCTGCGTGAGCGCGCGGGCCACGCCGATGTGTCATAGGCGGGTCGGACGCTGGGGCCTACCTGAAGCTACGCTGCTCCCTTTTACTGGCCTCCTGCTTACCAACAGGGGTCACGTGCAGGATCGTTAGTCTACGCAGTGTAAAAGTGGCTCTGATCACTATGGGACTTAACATATGAGGTCATCAGTCCCCTAGAACTTAGAACTACTTAAACCTAACAAACCTAAGGACATCACACACATCCATGCCCGAGACAGGATTCGAACCTGCGACCGTAGCAGTCGCTCGGTTCCAGACCGAAGCACCTAGAACCGCTCGGCCACCTCGACCGGCTTGAAATAGGGCTATGAGAGCGAGATATTGCAGAAAGACTTACAAGAAATATAGCCACTGCATATTATTGCTGGTAGCAGTGGTCACGAGAATATGCGGTCGCAAGAAGATCGGGCTCCGAATGTTCACGTGGCACTACAGAGAAGACAGGGAAGAAGACCATCGCCTACACATACAGTATGTCTCTGGTGCGTCGTGCTGCATCAGCAGCAGCAATTTAGCAGCAGTTGGTACCACATCTGACACACCGAACTGTTACAAATAAGTTACTTCAAGGACAGTTCCGAGCCAGACGCACTGTAGCGTGCATTCCACTGACCCTAAACTACCGCCATTTATGGCTTCAGTGGTGTCAAGTGAGAGATCATTGGAGGACAGAGTGGAGGTCTGCTGTATGTTTTTTGATGGAAGCTGGTTCTGCCTCGGTGCCAGTGATCGCTGTGTGCTGGTTAAGAGAAGGCCAGTTGACGGCCTGCAACCAACCTGTCTGCATGTTAGGCAAACTGGACAGACGAGTGGAGTTATGGTCTGTGGTGCGATTTCATATGATAGCAGGGGCATTCTCGTGGTTATCAAAGCACCCTGACTGCAAATTTGTATGTCAATCTGATTATTAGATCTGTCGCTCTGCCATTCATGAACAGCATTTCAGTGGGTCTTCTCCAACAGGCTAACGCTCTATCATGCTCTACAGAGTGTCGACATGTTGCCTTGACCTTTTCGATCACCAGATCCGTATGCAGTTGGGCACATATGGATATCTTCAGGCGACAACTCTAGCCTCATCCACAAACAGCATTAACATTCCCTGTAATGGCCGACCAAGTGAAACAGACTTGGAACTCCAGCTCACAAACTGACATCTGGCACCTGTGCAATCCAATGCATGCATTTTTGCATGTTTATATTCAACAGTCTGGCGGTTACGTTGAGTATTAATAGGCCAGCATTTCACGTTTGCAATGGCTTATCTCGCGCGCTTGCATTAGCCTGTGATCTTGAAATGTTAATTGCTGTGGCCGCCTACTTCATACATCGTAGTGCCTACTGCATCGGCATCCCACTTCACGTCCATTCAAGACGGGATGCCTGTATCTTTAGGGCGTATATTCACATGGAAAACCTACGTCGTCTGTATTGACAACACAAATATTTACTGACGGCTACAACATTAACACAACACCAAGTCTCCACCAACGGCCGCGAGGACCGCTACCCTACCGTAACCAGAGGTCGCACCTAGCCTAGGAACTACTTTGATACGCCAGGCACGTGATCGCAAATAGTTTCGGCAGATACATCCGCCAAACGGACTTTATAGGGCGACGCACTGCCGGCCGAGGGCAGTTCGACGCACTGTTTGGAAGTATACAGATCTGCCACCCCGGCAGCCACGGCCAGACGCCTCTTCTAGCTGGCCAATTTCTTGCAGAAGGTATAGTCAACGAACATCTTGACATTGTAGAATTGTTTTATTGTGATCACTCCCCGTGAAGAGTCGGGTCTTTTCTATTACGATTTGTTGCTTTCTATTTGGGACGATCCGCAGCTGGGATCTAATATGTTGTTTCTCTTGGAGATTGTATTATTGTTTCCTTTTGCTAAGTCCAATAAATTGTTTTCAGACTTGGGTTTTCCGCATTTCTATTCTGCCAGCCCAGATACTTCATTAATCACGTAAGTATGTAGTGGGGTGGTGGATAAATAATCTGAAATGGTCGTTACTTCTTTTTGCCGCAATGTGAAAGAAACTTATATTGTCTGTGCTTACTTTACACCTTCCTACGCCGTTTACAAGAGTTTGAAAACTATTTTTGCCGTCAGCCAGAAAGCGATGAATAATATACTGACCATTATTTCCAGCCTGCAAGTCCACATTACTCAATGAGTTTACTGAAAGAAAACGTTCGTACTTGCTACATACTCAGTGCGATCAGGAACAATGACTGTAGATAAAAGTTCTGAGTTTTAACTGATAGATATATTAAGTAAATGTTCACGCACACAAAATATAATAATATTCCTAATAAAAATAATAATGTCCCTATCGGAAAGAGGATTATTAACAGTTCAGTGGAGACCTATTCGGTAAGTTGCAAGTAAAATGATCTATCCCTCCTGACTTATAATTACCAGGAGATAACAGCTCGTTCCAAAAGTGAAAAAAATCTCGACACTGTCCACGCGGGTTTTGTCAGCATTAGAGCCGGCACACAAACAATTTCTTACGTAAAACGTTAAGCGATCCAGGATGGTGTACCGTCCTCGCGAGCTCACTTCCTACTTTTACCAAAGACGCGTTTGGTAGGAGCCTAGGTCTGACGTCATCCTAGGCACAGCGCACGCAAGCGTTTAGCTGACGTGGATAGATTGGTACTTCGGTGCAAAGAGTCCGATGCTACTTCCTCTCTGGTCGTAGTTATACGTGGGCGCAGTGGACCGCCAAGCGGAACATCTACAGCCAACCACGCTAGACACAGGTAGCAGCATCGAAATGGCCCCTTCCTCGGACACGTATTGATTAATAAGTCTGTATTAGTTCAATGGAATCGAGTGCTGTAATTAGAACTTTCTATAACAAATACAAATGATACTTCATCTATTATGAATCAGAATGTTTTCATTTCAAATTTGGTTTTTAATATCTTAAAAACTAATAGAGCTAGCTTATTGATGTCACTGTTGTAAGGTTTTTAGATCAAACTGAGACTACATACGAATTTTTATTTTTCTGAGTCAAACAGTAAGCGTCTTCAATTTTTCGTAAAAACGCCGGTTTTGACCAAAATATTGCTCCGATCAAGTTGAGACTTGTAACTTTTAATTGTGACATATATTTGCACCTTCTGAACAGTTCATTACTTTCTTCCTTATTCGGCGCCGCTTATTTTTTCCTTAAAATAATATATTTAGGAAAACATTTTCATCTGATCGTTCTGAGACATAACAATGCTAACACACTGACACGGGTTTTAAAAGTTATTTTAATTCTCAGTTTCACTCTTAGATTATGGTGCAATTCTTTGTACACACACAAAAAACAGTTTTGCATCATCCCGGTTTCCAGAACTCCTGAAGACAGATGTTGACTGTGGACAGTCCCTTTGACTGTTCAGAGATGTCACTAAACCCGCCCAAAGATGTAAACACCATACATGAGCAGCTCCTATTAAACGGAGGGGGTCTAACAGCCGTCCAGTTCCAGTCATTCCACCAGCAAGGAGGTTCACGGCTCGTGTTGTCTGTAGTTCAACCATGCATTGACGGTCAAACCGCGGTTCGATTGCGTCCGCATTCTTACTTTGTGACACGAAGGGCTCTCAACAAGGGAAGTGTCCAGGCGTCTCGCAGTGAACCAAAGCGATGTTGTTCGAACATAGAGGAGATACAGAGAGACAGAACTGTCGATGACATGCCTCGCTCAGGCCGCCCAAGGTCTACTACTGCTGTGGATGACCGCCACCAACGGATTATGGCTCGGAGGAACCCTGACAGCAACGCCACCATGCTGAATAACGTTTTTCGTGCAGGCATAGGACATTCAAACTGTGGGCAATAGGCTGCATGATACGCAACTTCACTCCCGACGTCCATTGCGAGGTCCATCTCTGCAACCACGACACTATGGAGCGCGGTACAGATGGACCCAACAACATGCCGAAAGGACCGCTCAGGATTGGCGTCACCGATGAGTGTCGCTTATATCTTCAACCAGACAATCATCGGAGACGTATTTCGAGCAACCCGGTCAGGCTGAACGCCTTAGACACAATGTCCAGCGAGTGCAGCAAGGTGGAGGCACCCTGCTGTTTTGAGGTGGTATTATGTGGGGCCGACGTACTCCGCTGGTGGTCATGGAAGGCGCCGTAACGACTGTACGATAGGTGAATGCCATGCAACCATATCGGCACCATATTGGAGAGATATTCGTCTTCATGGACGACTATTCGCGTCCCGATAGTGCACATCTTGTGAATGACTTCCTTCAGGATAACGTCATCGCTCGACTAGTGTGGCCAGCATGTTCTCCAGACATTAACCCTATCGAACATGCCTGGGATAGATTGAAAAGGGCTGTTTATGGACGACGTGACCCACCAACCGCTCTCAGGGAGCTACAGCGAATCGCCGTTGAGGAGTGGGACAATCTGGACCAACAGTGCCTTGATGAACTTGTGGATAGTATGCCACGACGAATACAGGCATGCATCAATGCAAGAGGACATGCTACTGGGTATTAGAGGTACCGCTGTGTACAGCAATCTGGACCACCACCTCTGAAGGTCTCACTGTATGGTGGTAAAACACTTCCATAAAAGGCTACACTGAAGGCCAATGTGTTCAGAAACGACATCCTAACGAATTTATACTCGGTGTTAATGAATATTTCTTTTTCACAAATTGTTGTCTTCCTATTGCCAGTCTTCATTTTATAACATACTTATATCTGCCATCATTTGTTATTTTGATGCCTAATTAACAAAACTCATCTTTAATCAAGGTTCCTTAAAGTTAATACTATTTGAAGGAGGTCACTTGACAAAAGCTACTGGTCTGTAAATAAATATTCACTCTAATCCCTTTTTGGTAGTTAAACGATGCCGTTCATTAAATACGTTGAAGCAGTGCATAGCTGCCAGAAGAAATATTTTGACTTTTTTAGACTTGTGCGCTTTTTTTAATCAGTGTTCTGACTGGTTTGATGTGGCCCCCCACGAATTCCTTTCCTGTACTATCCCCTTAATCTCAGAGTAGCACTTGCAACCTACGTCCTCAATTATTTGCTGGATGTATCCAAATCTCTGTCTTCCTCTATTGTTTTTGCCCTCTACAGCTCTCTAGTACCATGGAAGTCATTCCCTCGTGTCTTAACAGATGTCCAATCATCCTGTCCCTTCTCCTTATCAGTGTTTTCCACATATTCCTTTGCTCTCCGATTCTGCGCAGAACCTCCTCATTCCTTACCTTATCAGTCCACCTAATTTTTAACATTCGTCAGTAGCACCTCGAATCAAACGCTTCGATTCTCTTCTATTCGGTTCTCCCACAGTCCATGTTTCACTACCATACAATACTGTACTCCAGACGTACATTCTCAGAAGCTTCTTCCCCAAATTAAGGCCGATATTTGATATTGATAGACTTCTCTTGGCCAGGAATGCCCTTTCTGCCATTGCTAGTCTGCTTTTGATGCCCTCCTTGCTCCGTCCGTCATTGGTTATTTTACTGCCTAGGTAGCAGAATTCCTTAAGTTCATCTACTTCGTGACGATCAATCCTGATGTTAAGTTTCTCGCTGTTCTCATTTCTACTACTTCTCATTACTTTCGTTTTTTTCGATTTACTCTCAATCCATACTCTGTACTCATTAGACTGTTCCTTCCGTTCAGCATATCACGAAATTCTTCTTCACTTTCACTCAGGATAGCAATGTCATCAACGAATCGTATTACTGATATCGAAAAAATGTGTGTGAAATCTTATGGGACTTAACTGCTAAGGTCATCAGTCCCTAAGCTTACACACTACTTAACCTAAGTTATTCTAAGGACAAACACACACACCCATGCCCGAGGAAGGACTCGAACCTCCGCCGGGATCAGCCGCACAGTCCATGACTGCAGCGCCCTTAGACCGCTCGGCTAATCCTGCGCGGCTATTGATATCGTTTCACCTTGAATTTTAATTCCAATCCTGAACCTTGCTTTTATTTCCATCATTGCTTCCTTGATGTACAGATTGAACAGTAGGGGCGAAAGGCTACATCCTTGTCTTACACCCTTTTAATACGAGCACTTCGTTCTTGGTCGTCCACTCTTATTATTCCCTCGTGGCTGTTGTATTGTATATGCCTATAGCTTACCCGTACTTTTCTCAGAATTTCGAACATCTTGCATCATTTTACATTGTCGAATGCTTTTTTCAGGTCGACAAATCCTATAAACGTGTCTTGATTTTTCTTTAATCTTGCTTCCATTATTAACTGCAACGCCAGAATTGCCTCTCTCGTGCCTTTACCTTTCCTAAAGCCAAACGGATCGTCATCTAACAAATCAAATGGTTCAGATGGTTCAAATGGCTCTGAGCACTATGGGACTTAACTTCTGAGGTCATCAGTCCCCTAGAACTTAGAACTACTTAAACCTAGTTAACCTAAGGACATCACACACATCCATGCCCGAGGCAGGATTCGAACCTGCGACCGTAGCGGTCGCGCGGTTCCAGACTGTAGCGCCCAGAACCGCTCGGCCACCACGGCCGGCGCTAACGAATCCTCAATTTTCTTTTCCATTCTTATGTATACTATTCTTGTAAGCGACGTAGATGCATGATTTTTTAAACTGATTGTGCAGTAATTCACGCACACGTTAGGTTTTGCCGTCTTCGGAATTGTGTGGATATTGTTTTCCGAAAGTCAGATGGTATGTCGACAGACTCATACATTCTACACATCAAAGTGAATAATCATTTTGTTGCCACTTCCCCTAATGATTTTAGAAATTCTGATGGAATATTATCTATCCCTTCTGCCTTGTTTGATCTTAAGTCCTCCAAAGCTCTTTTCCCTATCTCCTCTAAATCGGCTCCTGTTTCTTCTACTGTCACATCAGACAAATTTCCCCCCTCATAGAGACTTTCAGTGTATTCTTTCCACCTATCCGCTCTCTCCTCTGCATTTAACAGTGGAATTCCCGTTGCACTCTTAATGTTATCACCCTTTCGTTTAATGTCACCGAAGGTTGTTTTGACTTTCCGGTATGCTGAGTCAGTCCTACCGACAATCATTTCTTTTTTGATGTCTTCACATTTTACCTGCAGCCATTGCGTCTTAGCTTCCCTGCACTTCCTATTTATTTCATTCCTCAGCGACTTCTACTTCTGTATTCCTGAGTTTCCAAGAACATTTTTGTACTTCCTCCTTTGATCGATCAATTGAAGTGTTTCTTCTGTTAGCGATGGTTTCTTCGCAGTTACCTTCTTTGTACCTACGTTTTTCTTCCCAACTTCTGTGATGGCCCTTTTAGAGATGTCGATCCCTCTTCAACTGTACTGCCTACTGGGCTATTCCTTATTGCTGTATCTACACCCTTAGATAACTTCAAACGTATCTCGTCATTCCTTAGTACTTCCGTACCCCACTTCTTTGCGTATTGGTTCTTCCTGGCTAATGTCTTAAACTTCAGCTTACTCTTCATCACTGCTATATTGTGATATGATCTGTCTGCTCCTGGGTACGCCTTACAATCCAGTATCTGATTTCGGAATCTCAGTCTGACCATGATGTAATCTAACTGAAATCTTCCCGTATCGCCGGCCGGAGTGGCCGAGCGGTTCTAGGCGCTACAGTCTGGATCCACGCGACCGCTACGGTCGCAGGTTCGAATCCTGCCTCGGGCATGGATGTGTGTCATGTCCTTAGGTTAGTTAGGTTTAAGTAGTTCTAGGGGACTGATGACCTCAGAAGTTAAGTCCCAAAGTGCTCAGAGCCATTTGAGCTATTTCTTCCCGTATCACCCAGACTTTCGAAGTACGCCTACTCCTCTTGTGATTATTGAACAGAGTTCTCGCTATTACTAGCTGAAACTTGTTACAGAACTCAATTAGCCTTTCTCCTCTCTCATTTCTGGCCACAAGCCCATATTCTCCTGTAACAGTTTCTTCTACTCCTTCCCCTACAACTGCATTCCTGTCTCCCATGATGATTAGATTTTACTGTATTACCCTTTCAATATCCTCATAAACTTTCTCTTCATCTTCAGCTTGCGTCGTCGGCATGTATAACTGAACCATCGTTGTCGGTGTTGGTTTACTGTCGATTCTGATAAGAACAACCCTATCACTGAACTGTCCACAGTAACATACTCTCTGCCGTACCTTCCTATTCATAGCAAATCCTACTCCTGTAACACCATTTTCTGCTGTTGTTGATATTACCCTATACTTCACTAACCAGAAATCCTGGTCTTCCTTCCACTTCACTTCGCTGACCCCTACTATATCTAGATTTAGCATTTGCATTTCCTTTTTCATATTTTCTAGTTTCCCTAGCATGTTCAATCTTCTGATATTCCACGCCCCGAGACGTATAACGTTACCCTTCCTTTGATTATTCAATCTTTTTCTCATGGTAACCTCCCCCTTGGCAGTCTCCTCCTGGAGATCCGAATGGGGGCTATTCCGGAATCTTTTGCCAATGGAGAGTCATCATGACACTTCTTCAGTTATAGGCCACATGTCCTGTGGACACACGTTACGTGTCTTTAATACAGTGGTTTCCATTGCCTTCTGCATCCTCATCTCGTTGATCATTTCTGATTCTTCCGCCTTTAGGGGCAGTTTCCCACTGCTGATCACGAGAGTGCTCTGAACCTCCGTCCGCTCCTCCGCCCTCATTGACAACGCCGTTGGCAGAATGAGGGGCGTCTTCTTAAGTCGGAAGTTTTCAGCCACCGATGCTGTTTATTAATCAAAGTTTAAATAGCGGCAGAATTCGAACCCGGGACCGAAATATTTAGATTATGAATCAAAGACGCTATCCCAAGACCACGGGTACCATTTTATGAGTGTTTAATTTACTTATATTTAACGGGAAGCACAGATGTTCTTTACCGTACCATGGTTAAAGAGTAATTTTCAGTGTGAAAAAGGATCATACTGCCCTTAAATAAACTATTCGTTTTACAGGGATTTTTTAAGTTGTTTGGGTTTTGTAAATTTTAGTAGGAAATCTTAACTTGAACTTATATCTCATGCTAAAAACCGAAGTTAATTGGTTTAGAATGGTGGGGACGTAAGAGTATTGTGCAGATTAGCACAGAGTCAATTGTGAATAAAGATACGTAAATATTAAACTTTATCATTTCTGATATTTGCGAGATTTAGCATAGCGTCAGTTCTGCATAAACGAAATGTAAATATCGAACATTATTATTCTGTTAATTTACATTTATACTTAGAAACGTAAATAGTAGAATTAAATTAGGAGGACAAGTTAAAGACAAACTTTGCTTCTCTGTGCAAGTTGTTAGAAAACTTTCGCTACTGTGGGCAAGAGACGGAACTTCCCCGCCCAACGCGCTGTCGTGTGGGCTTGTCTGTGTGACGCGATACGGTAATTCGTTAATTTAAGAAATAACCGATTAATGTAGAAATGCACACTTATTTAAGTGCAAAGTTAATGTCAGTGCTGTTTAAATCTAGTGCATGTTATTAACATCGCAATTCTGCAAGTGGTGTTCAAAAATGGTTCAAATGGCTCTGAGCACTATGGGACTTAACATCTATGGTCATCAGTCCCCTAGAACTTAGAACTACTTAAACCTAACTAACCTAAGGACATCACGCAACACCCAGCCATCACGAGGCAGAGAAAATCCCTGACCCCGCCGGGAATCGAACCCGGGAACCCGGGCGTGGGAAGCGAGAACGCTACCACACGACCACGAGATGCGGGCTGCAAGTGGTGTTTTTCATAATCATCACCGAGCGAGGTGGCGCAGTGGTTAGACACTGGACTCGCATTCGGGAGGACGACGGTTCAATCCGCGTCCGGCCATCCTGATTTAGGTTTTCCGTGATTTCCCTAAATCATTCCAGGCAAATGCCGGGATGGTTCCTCTGAAAGGGCACGGCCGACTTCCTTCCCTAATCCGATGAGACCGATGACCACGCTGTCTGGTCTCCTTCCCCAAAACAACCAACCAACCAACCATAATCATCAATGCAGTTCAAGAATTAATATTATCGACCTAATAATTTACCTGAGTTGGTTATAGAAGGAAGACAAAGGGAGTAATAACGAAATGAATATTCCGCAAGGAAGCTATACCAGCACACTTTTAAAATCAGGACAATGCAGCGTACGTAGACAGAAAGACGTCCCAGAGAGTCACGAAGTGTTGTTTTTTCTCACTGACATGTCAGCATCGAAGCCACTTTACAGCCACCACTCAAGTATTTCTTTGTAAGCAAAAATCTATCTGAAGAAGGGCGAATTTTTGGTTGTTCATGCCAGAATCGAAATGGAAGTTTGCATTGATAATCATGTGTCAATGCATAACCTTCATCTACCGGCGCAACTTTCCAGTTCTCTCACTTCGCATCCTACACTGACGGAAGTGGAAAATGTTACCCAATGAGAGCCCACTCCGATATTTACAAACTTTAGGAAAATGTTCACGACATGACAGTTAGTAAATGAATAAGCTTTCATTCCTTACAAAATTGGTCGTATAATTGACAGGAAGACCCCATTTGGGGTTGTTCGGCCGCCTAGTGCAAGTCTTTTTATTTGACGGCACTTCGGCGACTTGAGTGTCGCTGAAGATGAGATGAAATGTTTAGGAGAACAGTAACACGCATCTTTGAGCGAAGAAAACCTTCTATACGGCAGGGAATCGAACCGGGGATCCCACCATCTAGAGGCAGTGACGCTAACCGCAAGACCACGAACAGTGGACCACGAAACTGATTAACTTCACCAATAATTAGTAGGAGGTTTGGCACTCTTAGGTACAGGTATACAGGATTATTACAAACGATTGAAGCGATTTCACAAGGTTGTTGTAGCTTTAGGCCTATTATTTGTCATATTGTCACAGGGCTTTGCGCACACACAGAGAAACTCAAAAAGTTTTTTACGACGTATTGCAAGTGCACCACATGTGCCCCCTACTGATCCTGCAGGTATCAAGTCGATACTCAACTTCTTCCCACGTTCGGCGCTGAACCTTCCCAGGAAATTAGTCAAAAGCTCTGTCGATGTTAGCTCGCAGATATCTCGTAGTTTCGCTGGTAAAGGAGGTACAAACGCTGAATCTTTCACATAACCGCATACAAATGGGCATAGGTCGGGAGAGTGCGGAAGCCATGACATGAATTACTCATCATCAACCCCACGATGGCTGATCCACTGATTTCTCCGTTTCCTGTTTAACAGTTCGCCAACATCATGATGGAAATGGGGTGGAGCACCACCCTGTTCTTACATGAATTCCATACTGTCGGTCTCCAGTTGTGGTATGAGTCATTTTTCCAGCATGTCTACATACACGTGTGCGTAAACGCTTTTTCGGAGAAGAGACTGTAGGCCGACTCAATTATTTCCCCTTGTAGAAGCATTCTGAAGCTTTAAACTACGCATACCGTCGCCGAGTGGAGTTGGCAGTTGGTAGATCTTTGTTTAACTTCGATCTGGCGCGTCGTTGGACTCTTACGGTAGACTAATGTGAATCCATTTCAAGCACAACATACGCTTTCTCGTCGCCTATCGTCATCTTGGTTCGTATGGTTCCAAGCACTATGGGACTTAACATCTGAGGTCATCAGTCCCCTGGACTTAGGACTACTTAAACCTAACTAACCTAAGGACATCACACACAGCCATGCCCGAGGCAGGATTCGAACCTGCGACCATAGCAGCAGCAGCACGGTTCCGAGCTGAAGCGCCTAGAACCGCTCGGCCACAGCGGCCAGCTCGCCATCTTGCCTAACTACACACTCATACGCTCTCGCAGCGGAAATGTGAATTGCAGGTGCACCAATACTACACTTTTGAGTTTTTCAATATGAGTGTTGAGTTCCGTGACAATATGTCAATCAATGTAGCTACAAGAAGATATGTAATCGCTTCAGTCAGTTATAATAAGCCTGAACTTTTGTATTCCTTGTGACATGGGAGCGAACATACTCCAAACGTCATCTTGTGAATTTTCTCAGACACATGATGTTGCAGTTCTTGAAGACTGCTGGCTGGAGGGTGATACGAAACTTTACGTCTACCCATTGCATCCGTGACCTGCTCTGCGGGAGACAAAATACGGAAACCGGACAGCCAGTCAAAGATCCGTACATTCCTTCGTGCTTTTATGATGTGAAATGCTCTTTGGGGTCATGCATAACGCTACAGTATACCAGTTGGTGGCTTGATATTGAAGGACACGACAAAAAGGTCTGTCATTCTTCTCACATACTAGCGAGCATTCAGGATCCCTCAACAATCAAATCAGTCTTATCCAGTAGCTGCCCACATCATGAGTCCAGGAGGTGGACAGGTCTGGATCTCAAGAATCGCTGCTACACGTGACCTTGGACTTGTTTGTCTGCGAAAACGTTCGCGTCAAACCGACCGCCGCGGAACAGAAGCGGAACTCATCGCTAAGCCCCACAAATGCAGCAATACTCAGTTGATTCAGGCGCTAAACCACGCAAGTCTCTGTTGCCTGTGATATGCTATCATCAGAAAATGACACGTGATCACTCCAAGTCTCAACCCAGCTTCCAGCAATCTCTTACCCACGATTCGTGGCGACACACTGCCTGTGATCTCTATTAGGATTTCAGGAGGGTTGTAATTAAAGCCGACCCAAAAACCATGCAGGTTTAAAAATGTTAAAAATTCCGAAAAAACAATAAAACTCAACTATATGAGGGGTGACATGGTCACTATGAAAGTGACGTTATGAAATTATGTAAAAAGAACAACAATCTCTGACCACAAATATTTGTTTATTTCATTATTGGTTTCAATCACAATGGCCATCTTCAGATTCATCTTGCCATGGATGACACTTGATTCGCCGTGCAGGGTTGCATGTAAAATATTATCAGTGCAAAAACGTTCTGGTATCGGATTACGATTATTATCTTGTGGGTCGTAGAGAAGTCACTGTAGTCCTTACAGCGAAAGAGGAGTCTTGACAGATAAAGTGGCATGGTGTGGCTGTATAGTTACAAGTGTTTATCGTGTTGGCTACTCTTCGTACAACGAAATAATAACCGTGACAGCTGGAAGCGCTGTTGCTGCTTTCAGTTGTCAAGAGCCTATGTGACTGAAAACAATAGTCGACGTAGTTGCCGTAGATATCTCTAAAAGATCGCTTTATGTAACTGACTGTGTTAGACACGCGAAGCAGCTGCGCCATGCCAACTTTAGCCATAAAGGCTCTTCTTTCGCCATGAGTCTCACAAGATAATGTTTGAAAACTGTCACCAGAACCTATGTGCAGTGGTTATCGTTTACACACAACTCTGCACGACTATTTAAGTGTCACTCATGATGTTATCACCAGACGAAACTATAGTCATCTCGCCTTAACTGTAGGTTCTTTGATTGCTCTGGAAGAACGTTCATCCGAACTACAACAGATGAAATATTAGTTCACTTTATTACGAGAGACGTTTAATAAGAATTGCAACTTTTTTGAAATAGGGTTCATTTTATTCATGATTCCAAAACCTCATGCTATTCCCCACTCTTTTGGCTACAAAACCCTATTTTACAGCATGATCTCCGTTCAACGCGACGACCTTACTCCACCTTACCAGGAGGGTCCCTATGCCCGCATGGTACCACTATACTGGTCGACATCGGAGTGCATCCTTCATTGGGCGAAATAGATTGCAGTCGGAAGGTGCGGGACTGGAAACACGTTCAGTTGAGCAGCGAGGTGTTCGATCACCTCGAATGAGAGTGTTTGTAGGTTTCAGTATAGCAGGAGTCAAAACTGTGTGGTGCTGGCCAACACGTAGAAGATCAGGCAGGTCTGTGCCCCCCTTTTGGGACAATGACAGATGCCTCGCCCAACGACTCACCGTGTTTTGTTCACTACCAGTTCTTCATATCTACAAGCCCCAGTGAAAAAGTGCGATTCTCTGGTTTTCCACCAAAAGAAACCCAATGGCAGCTCTCTTCTTGGAACTCACCTCCGTTGCAGACTCCATTTTAAAGGATACGCATAGCGCCACGACCTGTCCCACAACAAATTCCGCATTTTTTTCAACAGAAACTGTCCGAGAAAAAAAATTATGTGTTGCATCCCTTGTTAAACGTCCTTCGTACAAGTATCAATAAAAAATTTACTTAACTTGATACAATCATTTGCCACAGGAGTGGTTCATAATTTACAGCTGTTATTGATTTTTAATGCACTATTTAACAAATTCTTCTCTTTAGGTATAATGTTGAACTTTTAGAAAAAATATTTTCCATCCGAGACGTGATTGACACTTTAATCCTACTGGACGATGTCGACTGCTACAGCTGAGATCACGGACTGGGGCTGGCCGCTTCCACACGAGGGTGCTGCTGTGCTGAGGGAGAGGGCGTGCCTTTTTCCGCCTCCCTCATTCGTCGCTAATGTCTACATCTACATCTACGTGATTACTCTGTTATTCACAATAAAGTGCCTGGCAGAGGGTTCAATGAACCTCCCTCATGCTGTCTCTCTACCGTTCCACTCTCGAACGGCACGCGGGAAAAACGAGCACTTAAATTTATCTGTGCGAGCCCTGATTCTCTTATTTTATCGTGATGATCATTTTTCCCTATGTAGGTGGGTGCCAACAGAATGTTTTCACAATCCGAGGAGAAAACTGGTGATTGAAATTTCATGAGAAATCCCGTCGCGACGAAAAACGCCTTTGTTTTAATGATTGCCACTCCAATTCACGTATCATGCCTGTGACACTATCTCCCCTATTTTGCGATAATATAAAACGAGCTGCCCTTCTTTGTAATTTTTCGATGTCATCCGTCAGTCCCACCTGATGCGGGTCCCAGCAATACTCCAGAATAGGGCGGACAAGCGTAGTGCAAGCAGACTCTTTGGTAGACCTGTTGCACCTTCTAAGTGTTCTGCCAATGAATCACAGTCTTTGGTTTGCTCTACCCACAATATTATCTATGTGATCGTTCCAATTTAGGTTATTTGTCATTGTAATCCCTAGTATTGTAATCCCTAGTATTTAGTTGAATTTACAGCCCTCAGATTTGTGTGACTTACCGCGTAATCGAAACTTAGCTGACTTCTTTAAGTGCTCATGTGAATAACTTCGCACTTTTCTTTATTCAGGGTCAATTGCCACTTTTCGCACCATACAGATATCTTATCTAAAACATTTTGCAAGTCGTTTCGATCATCTGATGAGACGGTAAATGACAGCATCATCTGCAAACAATCTAAGACGGCTACTCAGATTGTCTCCTATATTGTTAATATAGATCAGGAACAATAGAGGGCCTGTAACACTTCCTTGGGGAACGCCGGATATTACTTCTGTTTTACTCGATGACTTTCCGTCTATTACTACGAACTGTGACCTTTCTGACAGGAAATGACGAATCCAGTCGCACAACTGAGGCGATACTCCGTAGGCACGCAGTTTGATTAGAAGACCCTTGTGAGGAACGGTATCGAAAGCCTTCTGGAAATCTAAAAATATGGAATCTATTTGACATCCCCTGTCGATAGCACTTAATACTTCCTGAGTATAAAGCGCTAGTTGTGTTTCACAAGAACGATATTTTCTGAATCCGTGCTGACTATATGTCAATAAATCGTTTTCTTCTACGTACTTCATAATTTTCGAATACAGCATGTGTTCTAAAACCCTAGCGCAAATCGAGGTTAGTGATATAGGCCTGTAATTCTGCGGATTACTCCTACTTACCTTCTTGGCTATTGGTGTGACATGAGAATTTTTCCAGTCTTTATGTACGTATCTTTCTGTGAGCGAGTGGTTGTATGTAATTGCTAAATATGGAGGAATTTTATCAGCATACTCTGAGAGGAACCTGACTGGTATACAATCTGGACCGAAGACCTTGCCTTTATTAAGTGATTCAAGCTGCTTTGTTACACCGATGATATCTACTTCTATGTTTCTCATCTTGGCAGTTGTTCTTGATTGGAATTCAGGAATATTTACTTCGTCTTCTTTGGTGAAGGAGTTTCGGAAAACCGTGTTTACTAACTCTGCTTTAGTGGCACTGTCATCAGTGACTTCACCGTTGTTATCGCGCAGTGAAGGTATTGATTGTGTCTTGCCACTGGTGTGCTTTATGTATGACCAGAATCTCTTTGGGTTTTCTGCCAGATTTCGAGACAGAATTTCGTTGTGGAAAGTATTAAAAGCATCTCGCATTGAAGTACGCGCCATATTTCGAACTTCTATAAAACTTTGCCAATCTTGGGGATTTTGCGTTCTTTTAAATTTGGCTTTTTTTCGTTGCTTCTGCAACAACGATCTGACCCGTTTTGTGTACCATGGGGGATCAGTACCATCACTTATTAATTGTTGTTGATACTATCTCTTTGAAAACATTCCACAACTTTTCTACACTTACATGATCAGATCGGAAGGAGTGAAGACTGTCTCTTAAAAAGGCGTTAAGAGCATTTTCATCAGCTTTTTTAAATAGATATACTTTGCGTTTCTTTTTGATGGTTGTAGGTGTTACAGTATTCAGCCTAGAAGCAACTGCCTTGTGGTCGCTAATCCCTGTATTCGTCACAATATTCACTATTTGTTCAGGATTATTTGTTGCTAAAAGGTCAAGTATGCTTTCGCAACCATTTAAGCTTCGAGTGGGCTCATGAACTAATTGTTCCGAATAATTTCTGAGAAAGCATTCAGTACAATTTCGGATGATGTTTTATGCCTGCCGCCGGTTTTAAACGTATAATTTTTCCAGCATATCGAGGGTACATCGAAGTCACCACCGACTATAACTGTATGAGCGGGGTACTTATTTGAAATTAGACTCAAGTTTTCTTAGAACTGTTCAGTAACTATGTCTTCTGAGTTAGGAGGTCTGTAAAACGATCCAATTAATAGTTTAGTCCGAATGTCAGGTATAACCTCTACCCATACTATTTCACATGAACTATCTACTTCAATTTTGCTACAAGGCAAACTACCTCTGACAGCAATAAATACTCCACCACCAACTGTATTTAATCTATCCTTTCTGAACACTGTTAGATCGTTTGAAACAATTTCGGCTGAATTTATTTCCGGCTTTAGCCAGCTCTCTGTACCTACAACTATTTGAGCTTCAGTGCTTTCTATTAGGGCTTGGATCTCTGGTTCTTTCCCAACATAGCTACGACATTTACAACTACAATAGCAATCGTTTCTACAACTACCTTACTGTGTTTTACCTGCCCACTTTCTGACGGACGCCCCTTCTGTGGTTCCCTGAGACCCTCTAACCTAAAAAACCGCCCATTCCCTTCCACACAGCTCCCGCTACCCGTGTAGCCACCTACTGAGTGTAGTGGACTCCTGACCTATTAAGCGGAACCCGGAAACACACCACCCGCTGGCGCAAGTCAAGGAATCTGCAGCCTGCACGGTCACAGAACCGCCTGAGCCTCTGATTCAGACCGTCCACTCGGCTCTGCACCAAAGGACCACAGTCGGTTCTATCGACGATGCTGCAGGGGGTGAGCTCCGCCTTAATCTCGGAAGCAAGACTGGCAGCCTTTACCATTTCCGCTAGCCGCCCGAAACCAGACAGAATCTGCTCCGATCCAAAGCGACACAAGTCATTGGTACCGACATGAGCCACCACCTGCAGTTGGCTGCACCCTGTACTCTTCATCGCATCCGGAAGCACCCTTTCCACATCCGTAATGACTTCCCCCCCGAAATGGACACAGGGTGCACACTGGCTTCCTTCCCCTCCTTGGCAGCCATGTTCCTAAGGAGCCCCATTACGCGCCTAACGTTGGAGCTCCCAACTACCAGCTAACCCACCCTCTGTGAATGCCCAGACCTTGCGGGCCGAGAAGCTTCCTCTGGAACGGGGTGGACGACTGCATCCGGATCAGAGACATCGTCAGCCACAGATAACGCCCGAAACCTGTTCGTCAAACGAACCGGGGAAGCCCTACGATCGGCCCCACGGAAAGTTTTTCGCTGCCTGCCAGACTTTGGAATGATCTCCCAATCGACCACGGGTGAGGGGTCAGCCTCAGTGCAGGCAGTACCCGGGGAGATCACAGCAGTGGACCGATCGGGGGACACGTGGGACGTGCCCCCTTCCGATCCCCCACAGTGACGCCCCTTGGCAACAGCCTCAAGCTGTTACGGAAGCCAACGCAGCCTGAAGCTGTGAGCGAAGGGTCGCTAGCTCAGCTCGCATCTGTACACAACAATCACAGTTCCTATCCATTACTGCACTCCTCCTGTTTGGAGCTCGTAAAAATATGTAACAAGCGAAAGGTGTACTCGCCCTATTGGTAGCAGGAACTAGCGGTGCTGCTCTCGCTGACGGTCTAACTGACACTGAGCTGTTCTAACCAAACAAACAAAAGCCTGCACGATACGAGAGTCGATAGCAACGGCGGTACTGTACACTACACTTATTGAAATAAAAGGTTGTGCCTAGTAAGCACTCGAACACGCAAGAAATTACAAAAATAAACTAGTAACTACACAGATAACTGAAATTATGTCGCTCCTGTTTGAAGCCCGCAAAAATATATAAAATGCGCACGGTGTACTCGCCCTAGTAGTAACAGGAACTAGCGATGCGCTCTCTCTGACGGTGTAACTGACACTGTCGCTAATGTTGTGATAACAGTGTGCTTTGCCGACTTTGGTGGGACACCGCAACCTTTAGACTGTACCACACATGGCAAAACCAATCTGGAGATGATAATTACGATTGAAACTGGTCATTAAATAAACAAATATTTGCGATCAGAGGCTGTTGGCGTTCTTACATAACTTCAAACCCCGTCTCTAACACAGAGTATTACGTAGTTACTATTACACAAATTAAAAAGAGACATTATATTGATCGAAGGCAACTATATATTGTCATAAGAATGTATTTTATTAATATTGTGTTTTAAATTTTCTTGTCATATTAGAAACACAAAAATGGTTCAAATGGCTCTGAGCACTATGGGACTTAACTGCTGTGGTCATCAGTCCCCTAGAACTTAGAACTACTTAAACCTAACTAACCTAAGGACATCTCACACATCCATGCCCGAGGCGGGATTCGAACCTGCGACCGTAGCGGTCGCGTGGTACAGACTGTAGCGCCTTTAACCGCTCGGCCACTACGGCCGGCTATTAGAAACACAGTTAAATTACTTTTGCACTTCCAGAAATAAATCTTAGCTTTATGTAGAATCGTAATGACTGCAAGATAAAATTTAATTTAAGAACAGAAATTTATAAAACATCACTAATCATCCTTGTTCTTTTAAATCATTTTGACCAAACAACATTGTAGATGGAGAAGATTCTCTAAGTGGATGAAGTACTGGCAGGGCAAGAAAAAAGTAGTTTTAATAGTTGGTTAGCGTCTTGAATAAAAAACTCGTAGGAACTAGAGTTGATCTATTCAATTGTCAGTACGGAAAATCTCCCCAAAAAACAAATAAAACCATAAAAACCTGAGTTTACCACTTGGGTTGGGTTTTTTGAAAAATGCCAGGTTTTCCTCAACCCTTGTTATCAACCGTCCCCTTGTCAGAGCCAATAGATCTTCTAATGGTGCTGTCCTTAATCCAGTATTCGTACATACTCCTCTTGCCACAGTGTTGCCCTGAAACCATCACATTATCACCCGTTCTGCAATCACTGCAGTACATCCAATAATTGTGCGACCTGTCTGTACGATGCTCTCATGTCCCTCACGTCAGTAACTCTACATCAGTCCAAGGCTGAAAAATGGTGATAAGCTAAATGTTCTCTGGGCATGCTGCGTTAGGATCTACGCTTGAAAAATGCCAGTAACGTTTTTTGATCCACGTTTCATTTCTAAGGCACGGCTTTCTTTGAACTCGAAGTGAGTTCATATAAGGATGAAATTTGAGGCAACGTATCGTAGAGACATGGAAATACTGGTGTATCAGTTTGGTAACGTTCGGTCAAACAATTTCCATTTCCGCCAGTGCAAACTGTTGTCCATCAAGTCGCTGCCGAGCTCGAAACAGACACATGTGTGTCGTGTACAAGTACTTTAACTCCCCGAGTAGTTTACAATATACAGCCAGTTAGGAAGGAAGACGATTAGGATTTAACGTCACGGCGACAGCGAGGTCGCCAGAGACAGTGCACAAGCTGGGAATGTTCCAAGAATCGTGAAGGAAATCGACCGTGCTGAGAAACCATCCCGGAATTTTCCTGGAGCGATACAAAGAAACCTGAATGAACAGACGCGGATTTGAACCATGACCCTCCAGAACAAGAGCCTAGTGCGGTAGTCACTGCGCCACTTCACTCAGTACGTTCAGTTTATATTGTGGTTTTGTGTGTGTGTGTGTATACAGTTATGGGTATAAGTGCAAATATTTTTGTTGACTTATGACAATGTACTGAACAATATTAAATAATTACATCAGTATTTACTTAATTTGCTAACTAAAAGAAGTGTTTAGAGGACATAAAAAGGAACCTTTCATGTGACAAAAATGTAGCACATACAACGTTTCTCCGCTAAAGGTTAATGAAGGTTTTCGGTGCTAGTGTTGTTCAGAGACAGTGTTCAAACCGCTGTGTTATGAACATTGTTTTGGAGATGGTCGCTGAAAACATCGTCCATTTACGTTAATGCACAACTGGCATCCAGCTAATAACGGTTGTCCAACACGCTCAAAACAACCAGGTGTTTCACGAATAATGGTAGCTGCCGCCAAAGACATCATCTTCCCCCCCCCCCCCCCCCCGCCACCCCTCACAGAATACATCTGCGGGAGAAAGGTAAGAAGAACGTGGTGGTCACGGTATCGACGAACTCCTCCCAATCCAAGAAATGTGAAAGACATTGTCTAAACGTTGCCTGGAAACAGCAGCAAAATTACACTACTGGCCATTAAAATTGCTACACCACGAAGATGAGGTGCTACAGACGCGAGATTTAATCGACAGGAAGACGATGCTGTGATATGCAAATGATTAGCATTCAGAGGAGAGAGGTTGGCACCGGTGGCTACACCTACAACGTGCCGACATGAGGAAAGTTTCCAGCCGATTTATCATACACAAACAGCAGCTGACCGGCGTTGCCTCGTGAAACGTTGTTGTGATGCCTCATGTAAGGAGGAGAAATGCATACCATCACGTTTCCGACTTTGATGAAGGTCGGATTGTAGCCTATCGCGATTGCAGTTTATCGTATCGCGACATTGCTGCTCGCGTTAGTCGAGATCCAATCACTGTTAGCAGAATATGGAATCGGTAGGTTCAGGAGGGTTATGCAGAACGCCGTGCTGGATTCCAACGGCCTCGTATCATTAGCAGTCGAGATGACAGGCATCTTATCCGCATGGCTGTAACGGATCGTGCAGCCACGTCTCGATCCCTGAGTCAACAGATGGGACGTTTAAAAGACTCCAACCATCTGCACGAACAGTTCGACGACGTTTGCAGCAACATGGACTATCAGCTCGGAGACCATGGCTGCGGTTACCATTGACGCTGCATCACAGACAGCAGCGCCTGCGATGGTCTACTCAACGACGAACCTGGGTGCACGAATGGCAAAACGTCATTTTTTGGGATCAATCCAGGTTCTGTTTACAGCATAATGATGGTCGCATCCGTGTTTGGCGGCATCGCGGTGAACGCACATTGGAAGCGTGTATTCGTCATCGCCATACTGGCGTATCACCCAGCGTGATGGTGTGGGGTGCCATTGGTTACACGTCTCGTTCACCTCTTGTTCGCATTGACGGCACTTTCAACAGTGGACGTTACATTTCAGATGTGTTATGACCCGTGGCTCTTCCTTTCATTCGATCCCTGCGAAACCCTACATTTCAGCAGGATAATGCACAACCGCATGTTGCAGGTCCTGTACGGGCCTTTTTGGATACAGAAAATGTTCGACTGCTGCCCTGGCCAGCACATTCTCCTGATCTCTCACCAATTGGAAACGTCTGGTCAATGGTGGCCGAGCAACTGGCTCGTCACAATACGCCAGTCACTACTCTTAATGAACTGTGGTATCGTGTTGAAGCTACATGGGCAGCTATACCTGTACACACCATCCAAGCTGTGTTTGACTCAATGACAAGGCGTATCAATGCCGTTATTACGGCCAGAGGTGGTTGTTCTCGGTACTGATTTCTCAATATCTATGCACCCAAATTGCGTGAAAATGTAATCACATGTCAGTTGTAGTATAATATATTTTTCCAATGAATGCCCATTTATCATCTCCGTTTCTTCTTGGTGTAGCAATTTTAATGGAGAGTAGTGTATGTATTGAGTCATTTGCTCTGGTGAAAAAGGAAATACACTCCTGGAAATTGAAATAAGAACACCGTGAATTCATTGTCCCAGGAAGGGGAAACTTTATTGACACATTCCTGGGGTCAGATACATCACATGATCACACTGACAGAACCACAGGCACATAGACACAGGCAACAGAGCATGCACAATGTCGGCACTAGTACAGTGTATATCCACCTTTCGCAGCAATGCAGGCTGCTATTCTCCCATGGAGACGATCGTAAAGATGCTGGATGTAGTCCTGTGGAACGGCTTGCCATGCCATTTCCACCTGACGCCTCAGTTGGACCAGCGTTCGTGCTGGACGTGCAGACCGCGTGAGACGACGCTTCATCCAGTCCCAAACATGCTCAATGGGGGACAGATCCGGAGATCTTGCTGGCCAGGGTAGTTGAGTTACACCTTCTAGAGCACGTTGGGTGACACGGGATACATGCGGACGTGCATTGTCCTGTTGGAACAGCAAGTTCCCTTGCCGGTCTAGGAATGGTAGAACGATGGGTTCGATGACGGTTTGGATGTACCGTGCACTATTCAGTGTCCCCTCGACGATCACCAGTGGTGTACGGCCAGTGTAGGAGATCGCTCCCCACACCATGATGCCGGGTGTTGGCCCTGTGTGCCTCGGTCGTATGCAGTCCTGATTGTGGCGCTCACCTGCACGGCGCCAAACACGCATACGACTATCATTGGCACCAAGGCAGAAGCGACTCTCATCGCTGAAGACGACACGTCTCCATTCGTCCCTCCATTCACGCCTGTCGCGACACCACTGGAGGCGGGCTGCACGATGTTGGGGCGTGAGCGGAAGACGGCCTAACGGTGTGCGGGACCGTAGCCCAGCTTCATGGAGACGGTTGCGAATGGTCCTCGCCGATACCCCAGGAGCAACAGTGTCCCTAATTTGCTGGGAAGTGGCTGTGCGGTCCCCTACGGCACTGCGTAGGATCCTACGGTCTTGGCGTGCATCCGTGCGTCGCTGCGGTCCGGTCCCAGGTCGACGGGCACGTGCACCTTCCGCCGACCACTGGCGACAACATCGATGTACTGTGGAGACCTCACGCCCCACGTGTTGAGCAATTCGGCGGTACGTCCACCCGGCCTCCCGCATGCCCACTATACGCCCTCGCTCAAAGTCCGTCAACTGCACATACGGTTCACGTCCACGCTGTCGCGGCATGCTACCAGTGTTAAAGACTGCGATGGAGCTCCGTATGCCACGGCAAACTGGCTGACACTGACGGCGGCGGTGCACAAATGCTGCGCAGCTAGCGCCATTCGACGGCCAACACCGCGGTTCCTGGTGTGTCCGCTGTGCCGTGCGTGTGATCATTGCTTGTACAGCCCTCTCGCAGTGTCCGGAGCAAGTATGGTGGGTCTGACACACCGGTGTCAATGTGTTCTTTTTTCCATTTCCAGGAGTGTATGATGACGATCAGAGGTCGGCATCCATTGTAACGAAAGCGCCTGTACCCCTCAGCTAAATTCCTTCTATAGCCAGAATAGGCAAGTATTCGCTGTGCGCGCAGCTGGCGACGCTCTCTGGCCGCTGTGCAGGGAAAAACGGCGCTGACAGATGTGGAGCGGCGGGCAGCGGCCCTCGTGGCGGCCCTCCATCACTGCCGGGCGCAGCGCGGCTGCGCCACGCAGCACACAGCGCCCCCACATTCGCTGCTAAACGGGCTGTCAGGCACAGCTCGAGCACGTCGAAGGGCCCACTCCTCCACGCCGCCCGGCTGCGTACTTGTCCACCACAAAAAGCGGCCTCACTCAGCGCCACACTTTCTTCTAGAATGTCCGCCGACTCTTGCGGAGACCGTAGGGTCACAGAGCAAGGCTACATCCGTAAGCGTCCTTGGCTTCAGTGCCGCACAGGTGACGCTGTAAGTAGGCTGTTTAGGTTTTTACGTTGGTAACGCCACGTAGCGCTCTATATGAAAATCACTGACTGTGCTGTGTGGAGTCTGTGGCTGGTTTGCATTGTTGGAATATTTTCTATTGTAGTGTTGGGCAGTTGGATGTGAACAGCGCGTAGCGTTGCTCAGTTGGAGGTGAGCCGCCAGCAGTGGTGGATGTGGGGAGAGAGATGGTAGAATTTTGAGAGCGGACGATCTGGTTGGCTCTGAGCACTATGGGACCAAACATCCGTGGTCATCAGTCCCCTTGAACTTAGAACTACTTAAACCTATCTAACCTAAGGACATCACACACATCCATGCCCGAGGCAGGATTCGATGCTGCGACCGTAGCGGTCGCGCGGTTCCGGACTGAAGCATCTAGAACCGCTGGACGATCTGGACGTGTGTCCATCAGAAAGAGTAAATTTGTAATACTGGATATAATGAACTGATATATATATATATATATATATATATATATATATATATATATATATATCAGTAGTTAGAATCTTACATTTAGCTGGCAGTATTGGCGCTCGCTGTATTGCAGAAGTACGAGTAACGAAGATTTTTGTGAGGTAAGTGATTCATGAAAGGTATAAGTTATTGTTAGTCAGGGCCATTCTTTTGTAGGGATTACTGAAAGTCAGATCGCGTTGCGCTAAAAATATTGTGTGTCAGTTTACTGTTGATCAGAATAAGGAAAGAGAGAAATGTCTGAGTACGTTCAGTTCTGCTCAGCTGTTTCAAAATCAAATAACGTAAGAGGTTTATCAGCATAGTAATTCATTAATTTTTCTAAGGAGATGTCTCAATGTAATGGAACGGAACAGCCTACTAATACACCAACTCACCGTGAGAAATTGTACAATGTATGTAAAACACACTTCCTTGCAATCTTATCCCAGGAAATGTATTCACAGTTGCAAATATGAACCACCATCGGCAGTGTGTTGCAATGACGACGTAAGGTACCCCTACATGCTGATAGGGGCGCATTTTATTTTATTTCCAGTTTTGCAGTTAAATTCAAGAAAGGTAGTAGGAATAATCCACTTAATTAAAGGCTCATATCGTTAATGTCTGTATGCAGCAGGATTTGGAACATATATTGTGTTCGAAAATTATCAATTACCTCGAAGAAAACGGTCTATTGACACACGGTCAACATAGGTTTAGAAAATATTGTTCTTGTGAAACACAACTACCTCTTTATTCGCATGCAATATTGAGTGCTATTGACAAGGTATTTCAGATCGATTCCCTATTTCCGGATTTCCGGAAGGCTTTTGACACGATACCACACAAGCGGCTCGTAGTGAAATTGCGTGCTTATGGAATATCGTTTCAGCTATTTGACTGGATGTGTGATTTCCTGTCAGAGAGGCCACAGTTCGTAGTAGCTGTTGGAAAGTCATCGAGTAAAACAGAAGTCAGTTCTGGTGTTCCCCAAGTTAGTGTTATAGGACCTTTGCTGTTCCTTATCTATATAAACGATTTTGGAGAGCAGCCGTCTTCGGTTGTTTGCAGGTGACGCTGTCGTTCATCGAGTACTAAAGTCATCACAAGATCAAAAAAATTGCAAAAGATTTAGAAAAGATATCTGAATGGTGCGGAAATTGGCAGTTGACCCTAAATAACGAAAAGTGTGAGGTCATCCACATGAGTGCTAAAAGGATCTCGCTAAACTTCGGTTACACGATAAATCAGTGTAATCTAAAAGCCATAATTTCAACTAAATACCTAGGTATTACAATTACGAACAACTTAAATTGGAAGGAACACATGGAAAATGTTGTGAGAAAAGCTAACCAAAGACTGTGTTTTATTGACTGGACACTTAGAAAATGTAACAGGCTTACTAAGGAGACTGCCTACACTACGCTTGTCTGTCCTCTTTTAGAATTCTGCTGTGTGGTGTGGAATCCTTACCACATAGGACTGACTGAGTACATCGATAAAGTTTAAAGAAGGGCAGCACGTTTTGTATTATCACGAAATATGGGAGAGAGTGTCACTGAAATGATACTTGATTTGGGCTGGATATCATTAAAAGAAAGCCGTTTTTCGTTGCGACGGAATCTTCTCATGAATTCTCACTTCTGAATTTCCTCCTCATGCGAAAATATTTTGTTGACACCGACCTACACAGGGAGAAACGATCACCACGATAAAATAAGGGAAATCAGAGCTCGTACGGAAAGATATAGGTGTTCATTCTTTCCGCGCGCTATTCTAGGTTGTGATTTGCAGAATGTGAAGTGAATGATCAGCGCTGCAGTGCGTACGGAGTAATGAGTGAACAATACGTTCCTACGCTGGCAGAGGCCATCTGAAGCTTTCAGAGCCTGTGAGATGAGGTGCCGATGCAGAAATCGCTCGCGACGTCAGCAAAGAGATACGTAGGGAAGGTAAATTTTTTCTGGCGCGAATCAAGTAATTTTTATTAATAAATATTTGCTAAAGTTGTTCCCTTTCGCCACTCAGACATTAGGAAGACTCTACAGATCATAAATACCACACGGAAGAGCCAAAGAAACTGTTCCACCTGCCTAATATCGTGTACGGCCCCCACGAACACGCAAAAGTGCCGCAACACGACGTGGTATGGACTCGACTGTCTGAAGTAGTGCTGGAGGAAACTGACACCATCAGTCCCGCAGGGCTGTCCATAAATCCGTAAGAGTATGAGAGGGCTGAGGTCACTTCTGAACAGCACGTTGTAAGGCATCCGAGATAAGCTCAATAATGTTCATTTCTGCTGAGTTAGGTGAACAGCGGAAGTGTTTAAACTCAGAAGAGTGTTCTAGAAGCCACTCTGTAGCAATTCTGGACGTTTAGAGTGTCGCATTTTCCTGATGGAATTTGCCAAGTCCGTCGGAATGCACAATGGAATGTCACGCTGAACGATTATCTTCAGTCGTCGTTGGTCCTGTTTTTGCAGGATCTTTTCCCGGCCGCAGCGGATGTTTTATACTTTTACAGAATTCGTGATGTTCACGGCACACTCGTGAAATAGTCATACGGGAAAATCCCCACTTCATCGCTACCTCGAAGATGCTGTGTCCCATCGCTCGTGCGCCGACTATAACATCACGTTCAGACTCACTTAAATCTTGATAACCTGCCATTGTAGCAGTAGTAACCGATCTAACAGTTGACCAGACACTTGTTGTCTTGTAAAGGTATTGCCGATCGCAACGTCGTATTCTGCCTGTTTACATATCTCTGCATTTGAATACGCGTGCCTATACCAGTTTCTCTGGCGTTTCAGTATCTCTTTCAGAAATTTAAAATGCGAGGAAGCATTGGTATTAATAGATAAATGAAAAACTTTGTCATAACCGAAATTGTACGATCGTATAGGAACCATACGATTTCTACGTCCAAGGTAGACTGTGCGTCATAGTTGGCAGTCGTCGATAGGTTACCTTTCGATCAAGTCATGCGGTAGACCGTGCTCTCGAAACTTTAATAGTTAGCTTATAATCACTGAGACCAAGTTCATTTTACGGTGTTTCTTAAATAAACGCAATATAATGGCATCATGTGTAAGAATTTTTCGCATAGAAAACTTCTTCCCGTTTCATTATGTAATACATAGACTGTAGTATAGCACATGCGATTGCAGGCTTTCTCGGCATATTTCAGCTATGAAATCTTCACGGGTTATCAGCCGAGTGGCGTCGTCTTCTAGTCGCAACGTTTCAATGGATTTCGTATCCATCATCTTCAGGCGAGATGATATTTTCATCAAATTTCAGTCAGCAGATTTCTCCCTCGCTTCTCACTTCGCCTGAATATAATGGATACGCAATCCATTGAAACGTTTCGACTAGAAGACGACGCCATTCGGCTGATAACCCGTGAAGATTTCATATCAGTAGTACGGCACTTTCAGAGTCCGACGGCGCTGCTGCGGCTCTGCAAGTGCACATAAAACTACGAGAGCATCTCCACATAACAGTTAGGAAGAATTCCTACGCGGCGGCTCACTAAGTCACCTCAAGGACGGACTGGATTAATTATCGGAAAACTCGGGTGAGAAACCGTGGCTAGCTATACTGTATGCCCCTTATACCAACATCAATGGACTCACCGGCTAAACTGAGACATTTCCGGAGGTCTAGTTCTAGGGGGGAAGAGGGGGGGGGGGGTGTTCTTGCAACGCAATGCAAATTTGTCCCTGACCAGTACTCGAACTCTTATTTCACGCTTTATGCCAGCGGTCGCCTTAACCGCTTTGGCTGTCCGTGCACGAATTACGGCCAGACCCAAGCTTCCATACGTCGCCGTCCATGTGCCACAACCTGCACTCGTACGCTACGTACATTTCCGGCCAGGAAGGACATACTTGTTGAGAGTTGAGGCTTCGATATTGACGAATAAATTCGAAATAGCAGTGCCTATGTTATTAACACTGCATCGCACTTCTTAATAACATAGGCATTGCTATTTCGCGATCTTATCCCATTAAAATAAAAGTTGTGGAGAATTCGAATGAAATTTTACTGACACAACGCTTAAAAGGTGCAACAAATCCACTAAAGAGAATGTCTTCTTCTGAAGTACTGCTGCACGATATGGGATCCCTACCATATAGAATTGACGCAGAACATTGTATAAGTTCAAAGAAGGGCAGGTCGTTTCCAATTAAAACCAAATAGGTGTGAGACTGTCGTGTGTACGCTAAACGAGTTGGTGTGACAGTCATTAAAACTAAGGCGTTTTTTAATACGACGTGATATTTTCATCAAATTTCAGTCAGAAAATTTCTCCCTTTGCAAAACTTAAGAACAAGATAGAAAAAGTAACATAATGTCGTGACGGGTCGTCACAAATTAAGTGGGTACTGAACGGGTGATACATGACATGATTATTTCACGCGAAAATTGTAAGAATTGAAATATATTTACAGAGAAAATGAGCACTTGTCTTCTATTATTCTTCTGTTATACAACTCCTTCTTTGCTGTGATTGTCGGTTAGAGCATAGGAACATTAATATACACTCATGTTCGAAAAAAAACTGAACATCTTGAACGACAAGAGACTAGGCGTTCATATTCACAGGACCTTTACATTTGTACGTTCTGCAGAAGTGATTAGCTTTTGAACCATGTCGGCCAGCGAGTTCAAGGTCACAATCGATATCTCGGCGCAACACCACCTACATCTACATCTACATGACTACTCTGCAATTCACATTTAAGTGCTTGGCAGAAGGTTCATCGAACCACAATCATACTATTTCTCTACCATTCCACTCCCGAACAGCGCGCGGGAAAAACGAACACCTAAACCTTTCTGTTCGAGCTCTGATTTCTCTTATTTTATTTTGTTGATCATTCCTACCTATGTAGGTTGGACTCAACAAAATATTTTCGCATTCGGAAGAGAAAGTTGGTGACTGAAATTTCGTAAATAGATCTCGCCGCGACGAAAAACGTCTTTGCTTTAATGACTTCCATCCCAACTCGCGTATCATATCTGCCACACTCTCTCCCCTATTACGTGATAATACAAAACGAGCTGTCCTTTTTTGCACCCTTTCGATGTCCTCCGTAAATCCCACCCGGTAAGGATCTCACACCGCGCAGCAATATTCTAACAAAGGACGAACGAGTGTAGTGTAAGCTGTCTCTTTAGTGGACTTGTTGCATCTTCTAAGTGTCCTGCCAATGAAACGCAACCTTTGGCTCGCCTTCCCCACAATATTATCTATGTGGTCTTTCCAACTGAAGTTGTTCGTAATTTTAACACCCAGGTACTTAGTTGAATTGACAGCCTTGAGAATTGTACTATTTATCGAGTAATCGAATTCCAACGGATTTCTTTTGGAACTCATGTGGATCACCTCACACTTTTCGTTATTTAGCGTCAACTGCCACCTGCCACACCATGCAGCAATCTTTTCTAAATCGCTTTGCAACTGATACTGGTCTTCGGATGACCTTACTAGACGGTAAATTACAGCATCATCTGCGAACAACCTAAGAGAACTGCTCAGATTGTCACCCAGGTCATTTATATAGATCAGGAACAGCAGAGGTCCCAGGGCGCTTCCCTGGCGAACACCTGATATCACTTCAGTTTTACTCGATGATTTGCCGTGTATTACTACGAACTGCGACCTTCCTGACAGGAAATCACGAATCCAGTCACACAACTGAGACGATACCCCATAGGCCCGCAGCTTCGTTAGAAGTCGCTTGTGAGGGACGGTGTCAAAAGCTTTCCGGAAATCTAGAAATACGGAATCAACTTGAGATCCCCTGTCGATAGCGGCCATTACTTCGTGCGAATAAAGAGCTAGCTGCGTTGCACAAGAACGATGTTTTCTGAAACCATGCTGATTACGTATCAATAGATCGTTCCCTTCGAGGTGATTCATAATGTTTGAATACAGTATATGCTCCAAAACCCTACTGCAAACCGACGTCAATGATATAGGTCTGTAGTTCGATGGATTACTTCTACTACCCTTCTTAAACACTGGTGCGACCTGCGCAATTTTCCAATCTGTAGGTACAGATCTATCGGTGAGCGAGCGGTTGCATATGATTGCTAAGTAGGGAGCTATTGTATCGGCGTAATCTGAAAGGAACCTAATCGGTATACAATCTGGACCTGAAGACTTGCCCGTATCAAGCGATTTGAGTTGCTTCACAACTCCTAACTTCTAAGAAACTCATGCTAGCAGCTTTTCGTGTTTCAAATTCTGGAATATTCCATTCGTCTTCCCTGATGAAGGAATTTCGGAAAACTGCGTTCAGTAACTCCGCTTTAGCGGCACAGTCGTCGGTAACAGTACCATCGGCACTGCGCAGCGAAGGTATTGACTGCGTCTTGCTGCTTGTGTACTTTCATACGACCAGAATTTCTTCGGATTTTCTACCAAATTTCGAGACATTGTTTCGTTGTGGAACCTATTAAAGGTATCTCGCATTGAAGTTCGTGCCAAATTTCGCGCGTCTGTAAATTTTAGCCAATCTTCGGGATTTCGCGTTCTTCTGAACTTCGCATGCTTTTTCCGTTGCCTCTGCAACATCGTTCGGACCTGTTTTGTGTACCACGGGGGATCAGTTCCATCTCTTACCAATTTATGAGGTATGAATCTCTCAATTGCTGTTGCTACTATATCTTTGAATTTGAGCCACATCTCGTCTACATTTGCATAGTCAGTTCGGAAGGAATGGAGATTGTCTCTTAGGAAGGCTTCTAGTGACACCTTATCCGCTTTTTTAAATAAAATTATTTTGCGTTTGTTTCTGGTGGATTTGGAAGAAACGGTATTGAGCCTAGCTACAACGACCTTGTGATCACTAATTCCTGTATCAGTCATGATGCTCTCTATCAGCTCTGGATTGTTTGTGGCTAAGAGGTCAAATGTGTTTTCGCAACCATTTACAATTCGTGTGGGTTCGTGGACTAACTGCTCGAAATAATTTTCGGAGAAAGCATTTAGGACAATCGCGGAAGATGTTTTCTGCCTACCACCGGTTTTGAACAAGTATTTTTGCCAACATATCGAGGGAAGTGTGGTGTCACTGCCAGACACCACACTTGCTAGGTGGTAGCTTAAATCGGCCGCGGTCCATTAGTACATGTCGGACCCGCGTGTCGCCACTGTGTGATCGCAGACCGAGCGCCACCACACGGCAGGTCTCGAGAGACGTACGAGAACTCGCCCCAGTTGTACGACGACGTTGCTAGCGCCTATACGGACGAAGCCTTTGCTCTCATTTGCCGAGAGACAGAATAGCCTTCAGCTAAGTTAATGGCTACGACTTAGCAAGGCGCCATTAGCCTTACATAGTTTGATAGTTATCGTATGAAATGTCTCATCAAGAATGCTGTATTCACAACAAGGATAAATAAAAGTTAAGTATTAGAGGTTCAAATGGTTCTGAGCACTATGGGACTCAACTGCTGAGGTCATTAGTCCCCTAGAACTTAGAACTAGTTAAACCTAACTAACCTAAGGACATCACAAACATCCATGCCCGAGGCAGGATTCGAACCTGCGACCGTAGCGATCTTGCGGTTCCAGACTGCAGCGCCTTTAACCGCACGGCCACTTCGGCCGGCAAGTATTAGAGGAGCTGCATACTTTTCTTATTAGAATTCACTACTTATCCTGTTCCAGAATTCACGCCCGTCTGCGTTAGACAGCGTGCATTTCGGCCTCCTCTATCTACAAGGTGTTGGTACATTCACCAACACATCAGGAAGGTTGAAGTCCCCACCAACTGTAACCGAATGAGTGGGGTATTTATTTGTTACGAGACTCAAATTTTCTCTGAACTGTTCAGCAACTATATCATCGGAGTCTGGGGATCGGTAGAAGGAGCCAATTATTAACTTAGTTCGGCTGTTAAGAATAACCTCCACCCATACCAATTCGCACGGATTATCTACTTCGACCTCACTACAAGATAAACCACTACTGACAGACACAAACACTCGACCACCAATTCTGCCTAATCTATCTTTCCTGAACACCGTCTGAGACTTCGTAAAAATTTCTGCAGAACTTATTTCAGGCTTTAGCCAGCTTTCTGTACCTATAACCATTTCAGCTTCTGTGCTTTCTATTAGCGCTTGAAGCTCAGGGACTGTACCAGCACAACTACAACAATTTACAACTACAATTCCGACTGTTCCTTGATCCAATCACGTCCTGTATTTGCCATGCACCCTTTGAGGTTGAAGCCCACCCCGTACTTTCCCGAGGCCTTCTAACCTAAAAAACCGCACAGTCCACGCCACACAGCCTCCGCTACCCGTGTAGCCGCCAGTTGAGTGTAGTGAACTCCTGACCTATTCAACGGAACCCGAAATCCCACCACCCTATGGCGCAAGTCAAGGAATCTGCAGCCAACACGGTCGCAAAACCGTCTGAGCCTCTGATTCAGACTCTCCACCCGGCTCTGCACCAAAGGTCCGCAGTCGGTTCTGTCAACAATGCTACAGATGGTGAGCTCTGCCTTCATCTCGTAAGCAAGACCGGGAGCCTTCACCAAATCAGGTAGCCTCTGGAATCTAAAGAGAATTTCATCAGATCCAAAGCGACACAAGTCATTAGTGCCTTATGTGCCACCACCTGCAGCTGGCTGCATCCTGTGCTCTTCATGGCATCCGGAAGGACCCTTTCCGCATCAGGAATGACTCCACCCGGAATGCACACGGAGTGCACACTGGATTTCTTCCCCTCCTTAGCCGCCATATCCCTAAGGGGCCCCATTACGCGCCTAACATTGGAGCTCCCAACTACCAATAAGCCCACCCTCTGTGATTGCCCGAACCTTGAAGTCAGAGAATCATCCTCTGAAACAGGGCAGGTAGCTGCATCTGGCTCAGCCAGAGACAGTGCCTGAAACCTGTTTGTCAGACGCACCGGGGAGGCTTTCTGATTAGCCTCCGGGGACGTCTTTCGCTGCCTGCCACGCCTTGGAACGACCTCCCAATCAACCACAGGCGAGGGCTCAGCCCCACTGCGGGCAGCAACCGGGGCAACCACAGCGGCAGACCGATCTGGGGACAGACGGGACGAGGTTGAGATCCCCGTGATACCCAAGTCCGGCTCCCCACAGTGGTGCCCATTGGCAACAGCCTCAAGCTGCGCGACCGAAGTCAGCGCCGCTTGCAGCTGTGAGCGAAGGGATGCCAACTCAACCCTCATCCGAACACAGTAATCATAGTCTTTGTCCATTCTAATCGATGTTGAACAACAGTTACTGAAACACGAGTCCGTGCCTAGATAACGCAAGGGAAACACGCAAAGAATGTATTAACTTACCTGTACAAATGCCTAACGACTGCGCTACAATCTGCCTGAATTTACAATTACAGTAACTAAAACTCGAAATTACACCTCCTATATGAAACTCACACGCAATTTAAGTAAGAATCTACGAAATAAAAACTAAAGCGCGATGCTACAACTCTCAAATACTATAATACGCCCGAAGTTTATGAATTAAACAATGCAAGTACCCAAAAACACGCAAAGAATTTAATAATTAAACTATGTAACAAATAAGAAAGCTAGGGGTATACGATTTGCTGCTGCAGCTGCTTATCCAACGGCGGCAGGGAGCACACCTACCGGTAAAAGATGCCTGCGGCTCTCGTTGTCTCTATAATCCGAAGGTAATAATACATGTGTGTGATTTGAGCAGACGTGCGGGATGCCTCGCAGATGTACGCACGAAACGTACCGTCAAGTGAATGAGTTTGAATTATTGGCATGAGAGAATGTGATGCATGCGTCCGGGAAATTGCTGCTCGTGTGGGACGGAGTGTTCGGCAGTGCGACGGGTGTGTGCCGAGTGGTTAGCGGAGGCCGTAGAACATTACGAGATGAGTCAGGTCGTACCACACAGGTCACCCCGCGAGAAGAAAGACACCTCACCCGTCTAGTAAAATCATCAGACGATCAATTCCAATTACAAAATGATCTAGAGAGAATTTCTGTATTGTGCGAAAAGTGGCAGCTGGCACTAAACAAAGAAAGTGCGAGGTCATTCGCATGGGTACTAAAAGAAATCCGATAAATTTTGGATATCCGATAAGTCGCACAAATCTAAGGGCTGTCAATTCGACTAAATACTTTGGAACTACAATTACTAGCAACATAAATTGGAAAGACCATATAGATAATATTGTGGGGAAGGCGAAACAAATACTGCGTTTTTTTGGCAGGACACTTAGAAGATGTGACAATGCGCACTAAAGAGACAGCCTACATTACACTTGTCCGTCCTCTGCTGGAATATTGCTGCGCGGTGTGGGATCCTTACCAGGTAGGATTGACGGAGTACATGGAAAAAGTGCAAAGACGGGCAGCTCGTTTCGTGTTATCGCGCAATAGGGGTGAGAGTGTCACTGATATGATATGCGAATTGGGGTGGCAGTCACAGAAACAAAGACGGTCTTCTTTGCGGCGAAATCTATTTACGAAAGTTCGATCACCAACTTCCTCTTCCGAATGCGAAAATATTTAGTTGACACCCACCTACGTAGGGAGAAATGATCACCATAATAAAATAAGACAAATCAGAGCTGGAACGGAAAGATTTAGGTGTTCCTTTTTCCCACACGCCATTGGAGAGTGGAATGGTAGAGTAGTACTATGAAAATGGTTCGATGAACCCTCTGCCAGGTACTTAAAGTGTGAATTGCAGAGTAACCATGTAGATGAAGATGTAGAAGGGCATTGCAGGACAGATCTGCGTAATCCTCGGCTCTGGCGCAGCAGTGGAACAGTGTGACACGTCGTACTCTACCAGGGATGACAGCCCGCCGCCTTTATCGACATGGGCTACGTGCGCGTCGTCCGCTTCTCTGCCTACCTTTTACGAATGTGCAAAAACATTGTAGAGGGAAATCGTGTATGGATCGACGTCACTGGGGAAGGGATGGCATCAAATAGTCTCTTTGGACGAATCCAGGTTCTGTTTGTTTGGAAATGATAGCCACATTTTGGTTCGCCGAAGACAGGGAGAGTGGCATCACAGTGACTGCATTCGCGCAAGACGTAGAGAGCAAACTGAAGGCCTCGTGTTGTGGGGTGCTATTGGGTGCAACCACAAACCACAGGTGGTGCGTGTCCGGGACACAGTAATCAGTGTGACGTACGTGAAGGACTTCCTGCCACCCGTAGCCACACCCTTTCTGCACAACATCGCAGACGCTATTTTTCAGAAAGACAATCCAAGTACACATGTTGCTCCACGTACACGTGCCTTCTTGGTATCGCAAAACACGAGAATTTTTCCCTGTTCTGCCAGATCACCAAACTCGTCACCGATCGAAAATGTGTGGGACACGGTTAAACGACGGGTGGAGCGCTGTGACCGAATGCCGACCACCACAGATGAATTTTGGAACCAGATGAATGAAGCATGGATGGCTGTACCACAGGACCCCATTCGCGCCTTATACTCGTCGATGCCCTAGCGCTTGGAAGTTATCAGAACATACTACTGTACATGTCCTGTGAATATGAACGTCCTACCTCTAGTCGTTCAAGGTATACTGTTTTTTCTGAACATGAGTGTACATTGACAGAACCAGTCTAACACTTCTGATGAAACAGACTGTTGTTGGTAATACAGCTCGAATCACTGTTCAGTAGAAACTCTTTCTCGTAGAAAGGTTCAAAGACAAAGTTCACAAACATATGCAACGACTTATGGAGAGTCTAACTGGTTGTCTCAAACTCTGTTGCCGCCGGACACGGTACTCTTCTCACTGCTTGCTGTGCGCTAGGTATTGCCTGGAGCGTAGACTGGCGTAGCACGGGCCTCTTGTCCGCGGTCTACTTCAAGACAGGCCACCGAGGGTGGCGTGTCCTGCTACCTCCGTCTCATCGGTGTGGCCAGCGATGCTCCGACAGCAAGGAGCATCTTTGTGGTATCGATAGCAGGCGTTAGAGCTACGTCTATCGACTACACCACATTTAACATATTAACAATTCGGTGGAAATAAATGAAAATGCGGGAGCATGTTTTCAGATGTCTCTCAACGTGCTCACCAAGTTTGGCGTCACATGGGGTGACGTCAACATGACTATAGCGCCAAATTGGGCTTGCCACGCAACGAGAGACATTGAAGAAACGAGAGTAGACATAGTGTGTCAATAAGCAAGCAGTTACGGTGCACTGTGGTGTTGTTCATAACAACATGATCCGGAGACAACATTTGGATGGGTTCACACAGGGAACAATCATCGGGAAGAAGGACGAATTTTGAAGAGCGTAGCCCAGGAGTTTGGTACTCACAGGATTGTGACACGTGCATGGTGAGCATTCCGAACCACAGACACTGCTGCCAGAGGGAGAGCAGGTGCTCAATCTCAGTCAACTACAGCAGCAGTTGATCGCTAGACTGTGCGACAGGCAAGAAAGGAACCACGTCAAACAGCGGGTTCAGTGGCAATCACAATTAACATGACTGCAACGCACACAATCTCACGCTCGACAGCGACACGGCGTCTCCACTGGGGTCATCTGTTCGCCCGACGACTAGCTCCGTGTGTTCCGTTGTCACCCGCACATTGGCGGCAGCAATTGCGATCGTACCAAGAGCATAGGCACTGGATCAATGCGGATTGGGGTCGCGTGCTCTTCCCGGATGAGAGCTGATTCAGTCCGATTACTAATTTCGTTCATACACTCATATGACGAGAGGTTGGAACACCTAATGCAGCCAGGAACGTTGTCAAACGTGATCGCTTTGGTATTACATGTGTTATGCTCTGCAGAGACATAATTCTTCATCTCCGTACTGACCTTCAGATCTTTGAACATGGTACACTCATCGGAGAGCGTTGTTGACACTGCACTCCTTCCCCAGGTGCGTCTTCTCAGGGGTTCATTCGGCCGCGACTTCGATTCTATGGGGGGAAATGCGCGATCACATCGAACAGTGCAGCTGGAGGAGTTCTTGGAACGAGAGGATATGTGGCGAATGGATTGGGCCACCCGTTCCTCTGACTTAAATACCATCAATAACTTGCGGAAAGCATTGACGGAAGTTATTGCAACACGTCCATATGCGCCTACGACATGCAGCACTTGTCAACCGCGCAGGTATAGGAATAGAACACTTTACCAACATTGCGGCCATCATGGGAACACATTGCACAGAATGCATTGCTTTCCATGGTGATGACACATCCCATTAAGAACCGTGTCCCGCCTCTTCTAATGTCATAAATCGTATTGACCTCAGATTAATTATTTTCTATGAATTAAAGTGTCATTTCTGTGCGTCTCATTGCACATTTCTTTTAATTACCTTCTGTACTAGAGCAGGTGCAAAATTTTAAGTATCTTGGAAGCATGATAGACACCGACTGGAAGTGCATCACAGAAATTAAAACAAGGATAGCAAAGGCAAAAGAGGCGTTTTATAGGAAAAGGAGAATTTTCTGCAGCGGTCTGGACAGAGAACTCAGAAAGAGACTCATAAAATGTCTTGTATGGAGTGTTCTTCTATATGGCGCTGGAACATGGACTATGAGGAAAAAAGACAGAGAAAGGCTGGAGGCTTTTGAGATCTGGACATGGCGGAGGATGGAAAGAATAAGTTGGATGGACAGAATAAAAAATGAACAGGTACTGAGAAGAGTGGGAGAGAAAAGACAGTTACTAGATGTAAAAAAGAGAAGAAAAAGAAATTGGATTGGGCATATATTAAGAAAGAATGACGGACTGATAAAAGCAGTTTTAGAAGGTTTTGTAGAAGGGAAAAGGAAGCAAGGAAGGAAGAGCTTCCAGATACTGGATGACGTGATGGACGGTACAACATACAGCAGCCTTAAGAAGGAAGCAATAGATCGCAGAAAATGGAGAGGCAAAGGACCTGCTAATATAGCAGATAACTGATGATGACTACACTGTATCAGTTCTTTCTACATATGGTCCAAGTGTCATTGAACTATGCTATTTGGCGGTGACACGGCATGCGGAAGTTACTCTCGTCCTTATTTTTTGCACATCACTGTGTTTTGTATTTGTCTGCGTACATAAGGAGAAAAGATCTTCACGATAACATCAAATAAATGACAACCTTAACGAAAGCGTCCAGCTTTCCCAAGTGTTACTCGAGAGTAGACCGATAAAGAAATAATCTTAAAATGGTTCTACGCATACTCTGCCAAATACT
Source organism: Schistocerca nitens (assembly GCF_023898315.1). NCBI lineage: Eukaryota > Metazoa > Arthropoda > Insecta > Orthoptera > Acrididae > Schistocerca > Schistocerca nitens. The sequence continues at coordinate 467,602,913 of NC_064619.1, read as the reverse complement.
TTAAGTGTGAACTGCGTGTAGTCAAGTAATGTGGATGTATGTCCTAGTTCATTCATTTACACAACGAGAGGAAAGTATCACTGTAAATGCATCCCTATCCCCTAATCTCTCTTATTTTCATTGCCAGTTGATGAGGTTCTCGTCGTAACTAACATTTTCGAGCTAACTTCCTCAATAGTCTGTCTTACGTTCAGCAATCTTCTTACAACAAGGGCTCACTTACATCGAATTCGCTTCTCGTACTTCTATAATATAATTCATACGATCAGCAATTTCATAAGATCCTCTTACAGCACCAGAGTTTTAAATCCTTCTAGTTCCTTACTCCTCCCCCCCCCCCCCAATCTCTCTCTCTCTCTCTCTCTCTCTCTCTCTCTCTTTCTCTCTGCATCTCCTTCTCAATTTCCTGCGTCCTATTTCATTTCCATGCAGTTCATTACACAAGGTGCACATGCTAAATGATATACCACGTCTTCCACCGGCTATTATATTTTGTAATCTTACTTCTAGGTAAGTTAAATGTTCACTATTTTTTACTGAATCCTCCCCAATCATAAAATTAAATATGCTGGTATTCTTTCCAATACTCTTGACTTTTTACATAGTGATAAATATCCTTGACCCTTAATTTTTGTTAAGTATGCAGGCCAGAGTTAACAAGTCTTTTGAGCACTCGTCACCTTCCGCTCAAGCGTTAGGTCGTATATTGTCCTGTTGCTCCCATCCTTCTTGGTATTTTCGCGAAATATATGTACGTGGAAGTAATACACAAACTGTCTAACTATTATACGTGCAAACAAAACAGACGAGTAGTGGGCAAAATAAGAAGCAAATAGCAGCAATAAACATAGATCCGCTAACCAATGGTTTCCCCGATGTATTGTGTTACCACTCAGTACCCTATTATTTTATAACAGAGTCTCTCAGCAACCAAACTTCAGGGGGGCAAACACATTACAAGTGTTCCGTATCGTCGCCGTTCATGAGCATCTAGCCTTCATCACGTCTCCTCATCAATGTCCATGAACGTTGAAAATTCCTAGGTGTGTTGCGAATGCGATGACAGCCATCCACAATGTGTTTCCGGAGTTCATCGACACTATCAACAGGGCCGCAATACTCTAGAATTTCTAAATATGACCTCCCCCCCCCCCAAAAAAAAAAAGAAAAAATAGTCCCAACGGCTGTAAATCGGGGGACCTAGGAGGCCATGGCACAGTCCAGTCACGGCCGATGTACGACGTCTAAATGCTATTTACCAGCACCTAGATGTACAGAATGACGAGAAAATCAAATGCGAGCAGCATATCACTGTGTAATTTAAGCCTCATTGCGGTGTTCCGAAATAAACGTAGCCTTAGACATAGTGCTGTAACATTGGCGTGAATGTACTTGTGCATGCTTCGTATCGGGGACCACTGGATTCCGAATCTATGTTTATGCTTACTTGCTTCTCCCATTGCCCTCTACTCGCCTCATTCCCTAGTACCTGTTGTAGTCAAACACCTTGTATACCCTGACTCTTCCAGGAGCACACGCTATCGGAACTTAAACAGTAAATCGCATCATGATGCACACCACCTCTGTTGTAGCCTCTGTCACTGGGTGTGGATGGCCATCTCGGTAACGATAAAGCGTTGTGACGAATCGTACGTCTCTTATTTGGATCTTCTCTACTTGTGCAATTAATCCCATATTTTCTGTAATTTTGTTTTGCCACCTTCGCTTCCGTCTTCAATGCAAAAGTTATCACGAAGTTCGACATCGTCCATTTCTGTTTCGTCTTTTACATGAAGTCGTATATCTTGAAATTTTTCTTTTATTGCTAGCATTTTGTCTTGCAGATATTACCCATATGTCCCTGTGCTTTACGCCAATTCTTCTCAGTATTTTTAATGCTGCAAAAATACGGCACTGCCTGGATGGAAGTTTCTAGAACTGTAAATTATCGTGAGAAATATTAAAATTCACTTGCATCTATGTAGCTCTCCGTCGGATTACACTTCTCGTATTTGCAAGCTTTTCAAACGCGTTCTTAAAAGAAAATGACCTGCGCTCTGGTTAGTTAATAAAACCCTAAGGCTTCTCTTAACATTCCTGTAATTAGGCTTTATACAGACATCTACTCTCCGTCTGCATGCAGTAACATGAATCCAATAGAATACTAGCTGCCAATTAGTAATAACAATAAAAAACTAACTTGATTCAGACCAGAGATTTCACTTCGCACTTCATGGCTGTTGGCCCACCGACCAGTGGCCCTTTCGTGATTTAATAGGCGGAACCAATTTCTTGGATCCCGTTTCTCCTACACCTCACGCACCACCGCTCTCTTCAATCAACCGTAATACTTCAATTTAAAGAGAATTTACAAGTAATTGGATCGTAAATACGACAGTTTACCACCTCATGACGAACGATTTTGCTCGTCTATTCCTTCATGCAACCTAGTAGCTCTTAACTTATGACCGCCTTCTACGTGAAACTGCACGTGAAAATAAAAAAAATCCCGGTCCCTAACAACTCCGCGTTCTGTTACATACGTATTATCGACAGCTGCGTTTCCGCAAGTGCTACGAAATTATGGCGATGTTTCTTTATTATTCCTTTTTTTTGGTTCATCAGTTTTTACTTTCTTTAACATTCTTCTGTATCATTACATCTCAACTGCTTCATTTCTCTTCTGCTCCGATTTTCCCACAGTCCGTATTTCACTGTCAAACTAAGCTGCGTTTCGAACGTACATTGCCAAAAATTTCTTCCTCAAATTAAGGCCTATGTTTCATACTACTAACTTCTTTTTGCCAGGTAAGCCCTCTTTGCCAGTGTAAGTCTGCTTTTTATATCCTCACTACCCCATCCATCATGGGTTATATTGCTGCCTAGGTAGCAGAGTTCCTTAACTTCGTCTACTTAGTGACCCCAATTCTGATGTTAGGCTTCTTGCTGTTCTCATTTCTGCTACTTCTCATTACTTTCGTCTTTCTTCGATATATTCTCAGAGTCCATACTCATTATTCATTAGACCATCCAATTCAACACATCATGTAATTCATCTTCCGTTTCTATGAGGATAGCAACATCATCAGCGAGTCTTATCACTGATATCATTTCACCCTGATTTTTAATCCCACTCTTGAACATTTCTTTTACATCCGTCACTTCTGCTTTCATATATAGATTGAACAGTAGGGGCGAAATACTACATCCTTGACTTACACCCTTTTTAATACGAGCATTTCGTTCTTGGTGTTCCAGTGTTACTGTTCCCTCTTATTTCTTGTACACGCTGCACATTATCCCGTCTTTCCCTATAGCTTACTCCTATTTTCCTCAGAATTTCGATCTGTTGCGCCATTTTACACTGTCAGACGCTTATTCCACGTCAACAAATCCTATGAACGAGTCTTGATTTTTCTTCAATCTTGCTTCCGTTATCAACCGAATTGACATAAATGCTTCTATGGTGCCTTTACCTTTTCTAAAGCCAAACTGAGCGTTATCGCCGGCCGCTGTGGCCGAGCGGTTCTAGGGGTCTCAGGCCGGAACCGCGCTGCTGCTGCGGTCGCAGGTTCGAATCATGTCTCGGGCATGGAGGTGTGTGATGTCCTTAGGTTGGTTAGGTTTAAGTAGTTCTAAGTCATCTGATGACCTCAGATGTTAAGTCCCATAGTGCTTAGAGCCATTTGAACCATTTGAGCGTTATCTAACAGATCCTCAACTTTTGGTTCAAATGGCTCTGAGCGCTATGGGACTCAACTGCTGTGGTCATCAGTCCCCTAGAACTTAGAACTACTTAAACCTAACTAACCTAAGGACATCACACACATCCATGCCCGAGGCAGGATTCGAACCTGCGACCGTAGCAGTCGCACGGATCCTGACTGCGCGCCTAGAACCGCGAGACCACCGCGGCCGGCGATCCTCAACTTTCTTTTCCTTTTTTCTATATATTATTATTATTATCAACTTGGATACGTGAGATGCTGATTGCACAGCAATTCTCTCTACATACCGTTACTAACAAAATGTCGCAATTGTACCTCTGGTACATTTTCCTTTTCTGAAACGAATCTGATCTCCATCCAGTGCCACTTCTGTTATTTACTATCTTTTCTAGGTAGTACAAATAATTTCCTTCGGGTACTTTCTATTATAGTATCTGATAATACTCTGTTATTTACCAAACTGCTACTCTCTCTTGAGTGCTCTTCCTTATCTTTGTTCTTTCTCACGCTAAATTGTGCGGTAAGTAGCTTGGAAGTTCTGTAATTGTACTCAGTTTTCGCGTCTATTTCCCTAGTTCGGCCGGCCGAAGTGGCCGCGCGGTTCTGGCGCTGCAGTCTGGAACCGCGAGACCGCTACGGTCGCAGGTTCGAATCCTGCCTCGGGCATGGATGTGTGTGATGTCCTTAGGTTAGTTAGGTTTAACTAGTTCTAAGTTCTAGGGGACTAATAACCTCAGCGGTTGAGTCCCATAGTGCTCAGAGCCATTTGAACCCTAGTTCTTTTAATCCAATTCTGAAAGTTCTTTCCCTTCACTCTTAGTTTCATTCACCGACAAGTCAAACAACAGCTGGAACCTCGCTTCTTACTAGGAACACTGTCACTAGATGCCTGTGTGGTAACTGAAGCCCCTGGAGGCGCCAGAAACAGAGGAGGACGAACTGGAAGCGAATAGCCGCCTCTGTCTCTCGCTGTCTCCCTCTCAGGCACTCCGGCCGCGGCGTCGCGTTTCTGGCTGGTGCAGGTAGCGGGTAGCGGCCGGGCGCGTGTTTGCTGTGTAAATGGAGCCGACGCTGGCCGCCGCCGCCGCCGCTGCTTCCCACGCGCCCAGCGCCTCGGAGGTCGGCTGCCCGCAACACCCTCACGGCCGGGAACTCTCCAACCTGCAGCTGCAGTTGCTCGCCCCCATTCACAGTTAAAACAGTTCCAAAAGACGCGATAAACGCTGGAAATACTGTCTCAGTGCCCTAATCTCTCTAGTTAACTATTAGACGTTTGCGTATTATACTCTAAAGATAAGGAAAACCGGTAACTAAAAAACATTCGTCAGCCAATCCCTCAGAGTTTGTGTCTGCATGCGTGCGTGTGTGTGTGTGTGTGTGTGTTTGCCGTGGGATGGGAGAGGGTCTTACTTCGTCAGAAGTGTTCAATTCGAATTTTTAGATTCCTTTTCTTCACTTAACTCTGGAGTGTTTTGATACCGCGCGAGATTTTGAATTGAGATTCAATTTCTCGCACTGTTTGGCACTTTTTTCTGGAAAATATATGGTTCCCCTGATCCACACAACAGCGGAAGTAGCTGTTCAAATTATAAGCATGTTTCAGTTTCATATGATAATCCTCGATGCAAACTATTTATGGATCAAAGCAACTAGTGACGTTTTAATTATCACCACGAAAAGATTTACACACTTATTTTGTGTTTATTTGCAGGTACACACTTGTAGTCTTGTTACACACTGAAAGCCCCACGCCATAGCACCACAGCTCGCCATAAGAGGATGATAAACAAAGATGGTGCAAGTCATCAACAGAACATTAATAACAGAACTGTAAAACTACCGCAGACTAGCTAGGCTATCGTAAGTCAGCGTAGACTACGTCCTAGTAACTTTGGTCAGTTAAGAATATAACCGCGTTACCCGTATGTTAAGTGTGTTACATACCTGTCAGGCGTTACCTTACTTCGATCGCTTTGTTTGTGCGTACCATCAGTCTCTTACTAGATTCCCATATGAACCGGCAGTGGTGAACCGTTTAGAAACTGATTGAGGATGTATAAGGGCCATGAAACGTATGATTTTTCTTCTACATAGTTATCCTTCTGTCTGTTACTTAAAAATAAACAGTATTTATGCAAAATTGAAATTGTCTCGTTTTATTCGAAAATTGTTGATTTGTAATATGGAACAGAGGTATGTCGTGGCAAAAATGAAACACAATACTGATTTATCATGTAACATTAGAAAACGTATTTTCCTAAAAAAAGATAAAATAAGTGAAAAGCACAAAGACACGTCAATCTTCGCTTCAATATTTCATCGAGCTTATATAACACATGCTTCTGTTATTCATAAACAACTTTTGCACCTATCAATAATAACAAGAAACTCTCGCCCTTGATCATGGTGAAGCATGTTCTATTGAGTACAAAATAACAACAATAATTGTATAGATTTTTTTATACTCATGCATGTATACTGTACTTTCATAAAAATTAATCGCTTTGGTTACATAAAGCGCAGAAGGTAAGTGATCAAATAATTTTTATTACCTATGAAATGAAATTTACTTTTTTTATGGATGTAAACTACATAATGGACTAACACTTAACGATATGCAGTTCTAATTATGTGCAAAACAAACAAATAAAACAAAGAGAAGTCGTCAGCTCTCACTTTCTCTCTCACACATTCATTTATGTTTCTTTCCCTGCCAATGTCACCAACACAAGCGGTAATCCTACCACATGCTACATCTTTTTTGTGCTGTTCCAAAACTGTAGAACTACAGTTTTGGTAGGGCGCAACTCAAATTACTCTACGTTTTCGAGATGATCATTAAAACTGTATTATTCGTACCTACAAGAAGAGGTTTACGATAAGGATATATGTTTTTACGACTGTATGTAATTTACACATTATTCACTTAAAACGATCATGGTCATTTAATCATTTCATATGCATATGTTGAAACGGTCTTTGACCCTCTTAGTTCCTTCATCCACTGCGAACAAAAAAATGGAAGAAACAGAAAATCAGTCGAAAGCAACAGGCCAGAACTGAAATGTTCACAGTCATATGGTACGCAATTTTATTTTTATTTTATTTACACGTGAAGTTCCGTAGCACCAAATTGAGGAGCATCCTTTTTCGTGCACCATCATATACAAAATTTATATTGAAGTCACCACATATAACTAATTTCTGGTACTTACTACAAAGTAAATCAAGAACCCTCTCTAGCTTGAGCAGACATGCTCTGAAGTCAGAGTTAGGGGACCTATAAACAACAATTAGAAGTTTAGTTTCACTAAATTCAACTGCCCCTGCACAACATTCAAATACCTGTTCAGTGCAGTGCCGTGATACGTCTATGAACTCAAATGCAATACTGTTTTTTTTTTTTTTTTACGTACATAGCCACTCCCACACCCCACAAGGAACTCCTTGAATAACAGCCAGCTAACCTGTATCCTGGTAAAGAAAGCTTCTGAATCGTCAAATTATTTAAGTGGTGCTCCGATGTACCAATAATTTCAGAGTCAACATCTATAAGCAGTTCACTAACTTTATCTCTAATATCTCTCATATTTTGATGAAATATGCTAATTCCTTCTCTACTTGGAAACATTACTTCCTCTCAAGGTGAGCCCTTAGTTAGAGGGACTTCCTTTAAGCACGTATACCTATCTGCTGACTTCAGTCTAAAAACGGTGCAGCTCTAACACCAATTACTACCGGAATTTTTCCATGAGTGATCCCACCACAAACGACTACACTGTGACTTTGCCAGCCTCCCCTTCCCGTACCTATTGAGGTGCAGGCCATTCCCAGTGAAACCCCAACTTCTGATAGACCCAACTGGAACCACTGAAATGTGACCCATGCCCTCTGCCATCAGCGCCCTCTCCAGCCCCATGTTAACGCGCCTAACAGCTGCATTAAGATGAGGCAGACCATGACGTTTAAACAGTTGCACGAAATGCACATTAGTGCCACCAGTTTGAGTAGCTATCTTTGCCAGGTCACCACCTACATCATATTCCCCGTCCCTATCAAGACTATTCCCTGTTCCACCCAATGTCACTACCTGATCCTCCTTCGTAAAATTCCTACACAACTTCCACATACTGTCAGTCAGCCAACCTTGCACTAGGCTTCACAATGCTGATGACCTGGTACTCACTCCTCAACACTTCCTGCAACTGCTGGCCCACACCTCTTAGGTGCGAGCAGCAGAACCTTCTTTTTCTGTTAGACTTTGCAACTGACCTAGGCCTCCTAACTACTGAGGACTGCTGCAGGTTCCCTACATCTACAGCTACAAGAGGCGCCTCCCCACTGACCTCTGAAAGTTGGTCAAATCTATTGCCTATACGGATAGTATAACTGTCTGAATACCACCTCCTCTTGCTGCCTTCTTGCCAACTGCCAGTTCCCATTCCACGCCATCCTTTACCCTCCTCAACCTATCTAGTTCCTCCTTTGCGCGTTGTAACTGCACCTGAAGGACACAGATCTTACGCTCCTGCTGCTCTATCAATTTTTTTCTACTACAGATTCTGCATTCCCAGGAGAGGATCTCACTAGGATGCCCCAATTGCATTCCCCCCAATGGAAATACTTTCAACAAATCCCACACAGAAACCCACTGCTCACAAACCTACCTCAGACCCCACACTTCTCACTCATGGTAAAATTTTACAGTTACTGAAAAAAATACTGAACGTTTACGTTAGCTAAGTTCAGTTACACCAGTAGAACTATTTATAGAACTAACAATAGCGGTCTCGAAATTCTCTGTCTATTAAGAAAGTAATTGGGCAACGGCCTTGCCACAGTGGATACACCGGTTCCCGTGAGATCACCGAAGTTAAGCACTGTCGGGTGTGGCCGGCACTTGGATGGGTGACCATCCAGCCGCCATGCGCTGTTGCCATTTTTCGGGGTGCACTCAGCCTCGTGATGCCAATTGAGGAGCTACTCGACCGAATAGTAGCGGCTCCGGTCAAAGAAAACCGTCATAACGACCGGGAGAGCGGTGTGCTGACCCCATGCCCCTCCTCTCCGCATCCTCACCTGAGGATGATACGGCGGTCGGATGGTCCCGATGGGTCGCTTGCGGCCTGTAGACGGAGTTAGTTAGTTAGTTAGTTATTAAGAAAGTAATTACTTGTATTAATACTATTACACCACTGCCAATACCAATACCAACAAAACTTCATAAAATTATTAGCTGAAACCAAAAATTCAAACGGCCACTGGAACACACAGCGAAGTTAAAACACTGAATAAAAATTTTGCTGAAATATTTCACTATAAACAATAAGAAACGTCAGCTGAAAACTAAAGCACGAAGTTTACGAAACGACTTCAACACACAGAAACCTCTAAAAAACACAGCGAGCGAACGTTTCCAGAAGTTTATTAAATCGTTATTTCGCCACAAACAGCACGAAACACCACTAAAAACTATTAAATTTAATGTATGTATAACAGTGCACAAATAACTTTGTCAGTACTTAGCTTTAGAACCGCTACAGCTGCAACTCAAATTAATTGACAATAAACATAAGTGAAGAAGGCGAAGGTCAATAAACCGATTCTTAATTCATTTTCCATCACTTCTGCAGAAAATAAGTGCTGTAGTGCATGAATAACGATACAAAACGCCACTGTAAATAATTCACGAATCTGTAAGAACATGGTAGATTCAGTAACTCCGGGATTTACTCGAATGTAGTATAAATGTAATACGAAGGAAAGTGTGACTCAAAAGAATTGGAAATTTTGGAACGTGTTGTGGCAACGCTAAGAGATAGGTGGCGTCAAATGACAAATAGAATGTTGCTCGCACTGTCTTGTCGTTTTGTAAACAGTGAAGATGGAGCAATGGGAAGTTGTGCCGCGTGCGTTTGCGGTAAAAGCCTATTACAAGAACGGAAATGTCGAGGCCGTGTGTCGATAACTTCAACGTCATTTCAACATGGGACGCCGTAGCCGTGTTCTCTCGGCGCATGCCATTAACAACTGGGTCTTCAATTTTGAAGCAATGGGTTCTGCATTGAAGAACAACCTGCAGGGAGAGCCCTAACCGCTCATACGGGAGACAATATCGAGGCTTTGCTTTCGTAAGAAGCCCACAGTGCTCTGTTCGATGTCCAGAGTTACATCGCGCGAGTGTTCAACGAATACTGAAAGTGGATTTCAAGTTCCATCTGTACAAGCTGCAGATTGTTCTGCAACTTGGCCAAACGATCTGCAAATGTGTGGACAATACGCTGAACGCATGTTAGCAGAAGTACACGACGACGACAATCCCATTAACAATCTGTCAATGTTGGACGAAGCTCATTTCCACCTCAGTGCCTTTGTCAATGGACCGAATTTTCGCTCTTGGCGTCAGCAAAATACACGTCAGCTAAATGAGCGTTCACTACACAGCAGCGAGGTTACTGTATCGTCCGCCATGCCATCGAGTGACGTTAGAGGCTCCTACTTTTTGAGGACGACGATACTATACATTGACATAAGTTAATATGTATGAAGTAATTGTGCCCATCCATTAATCTCCATTCGAAAATTTCCCGTTTTTCTTTTTAGTCACCCGGTAACAACTTTTTTACCAAGTTTGTGGTAAAGGAACAGGATCGGTGTTGAAAAATACATATCTCTTCTCTTGCCAAAAATTTGCATCCACCAATTGTAGTGGCTCTGGAACATCCTTTAAAAACCTTCAACTGAAGTGCTGTCCAGAATCACCATAACATTCAGTAGAATCGGTTCAGCATTCTTAATATGCTCCCCCTTGGTGTCACTTCAGGTGAATGCAGCGGATGTTCGAGGACCGTTATTCCCTTTGACACAGAAACTGAAGCTCGAGAAAGCTCCTGTAGGCTGGCAAACAATGTCAAAGAATAAGCACTCGCCAGCATGGATCTCGAATACTAGAAGCAGATTGTTGCCAACCAATACGATACTGTTAAGGTGCTGTTACAACTGTGCAACTTTCTGTGCGCACTGGGTGCTTGCAGCTGTTGCAGTAAGAGGCAAGGAGACGTACGCAGCGGTGTAAGGTCACAAATGCCTCTGATTACCAGCACTGGGACACGCTAGCAGTGAGCCCCGTCCCAGTAGTCGTGTACCCGTTCGCCTTTCTGTTCGTTTGCTGCTTTATTTTACTACAATACCTCTCCCTGTTTAAATACTTAGTTTTTCGCACTCTTTCTACTTTGCCTTTGCTTTGGCATTATTATCGATTGGTCTAACGAAAAACACATGGAATCTGAAGAGCACCATAGCGCTGAAGCCGTCGCATTTCCTTCACCAGCTGCTTTCATTCATAAAAAACTGAAATCATGCTTATAATTGAAAAAGCTACTTCACTGTTGTATGAGTATGAGAAAACCATATTTTTGCTGCCCATAACAGAGCGGGAAATCGAACCTCAATTCAAAATCTCGCGTGACATCAAAACACATCTGTCCAGAGAATGATGTGAAGAAGAAGAAACTGAAAAATCGAATTAAACGCTTCATACAAAATAAGAGTCTTCCTCGTGCCCCATCCCCCGGCAAACACACACACACACACACACACACACACACACACACACACGCTAACGCAGATTGGATTTGGCTGACGTACACGCAAAGACAAATGTGTTCTCCTTTCAGCGCTTCCTTTCCATATATCTCTACAGTGTTGAATATTCAGAAATAAACACCTACATGTGTGTCTCATCCCGCGTCTGAGCAAACGCGGGTGCACGGCGATTAGGCGCAAGGCACACAAGCGTAAAAGTACTTTTAGTATATTGCTACATAGTTCCACCTTCAGTGAAATTAAAAGCAAGGGTAGTAACTTTAAGAGTGAAATTTGAATTCCACTGTTAAACGCAGAGGAGAGTGCGGATAGATGGAAGTAGTACATTGAACGCTTCTATTATGAGAAAGACTTGTCAAATCACGTGATAGAAGAAGAAACAGGAGTCGATAAGAAAAGATAGGGGATCAAGTATTATAATCAGAATTTAAAAGAGCTTTAGAAAAATTAAAAGATTCGCTGATGACATTGTTATCTTCAGTGAAAGTGAAGAAAAATTACAGGCTCTGCTGAATGGAATGAACAGTTCAATGAGTAAACCATTTGGACTGAGAGTCAATCGAAGAAAGACGAAAGGCGAAGTAGCAGATATGAGAACAGCGAGAAACTTAACATCGTAATTGGTGATCACGAAGAAGATGAAGTAAAAAATTCTGCTACCTAGGCAGCAAAATAACGCGTGACGGACGGGACAATGAGGGCATAGATTGTAATACAATTATACTACAGAAAAACACAACACAGCAGACCCAGTATACACAAAGAAATGACACTAAACATACACACGACGAAAACGAAGACAACAAAATACGTAACCATAACTCATCTACGAAACATCTCAAACAAAATTAACAAATTATTCAACAAAACGTGCATATCAAAATTCACAAAGACAGATCGAATATTCCCACACAAAACCACCACGGCGCTTACAATATCTACATCTACATCCACATCTACATGGTTACTCTGTAATTCACATTTAAGTGCCTGGCAGAGGGTTCACCGAACCATTTTCATACTACTACTCTACCATTCCACTCTCGAATGGCGCGTAGGAAAAAGGAACACCTAAATCTTTCCGTTCGAGCTCTGATATCTCTTATTTATTATGATGATAATTTCTCCCTACCTAGGTGTCAACAAAATATTTTCGCATTCGGAAGAGAAAGTTGGTAATTGAAATTTCGTAAATAGATCTCACCAGAAAGAAGACCGCCTTTGTTTCAGTGACTGCCACCCCACCTTGCGTATCATATCAGTGACGCTCTCACCCCTATTGCACGAAACGAGCTGCCCTTTTTTCCACTTTTTCGATGTCCTCCGTCAATGCTACCTGGTAAGGATCTCACGCCGCGCAGCAGAGGATGGACAAGTGTAATGTAGGCTGTCTCTTTAGTGGGTTTTTCGATTCTTCTGTTTTCTTTTAGCACTGATGTGAATGACCTCACACTTTTCTTTGTTTATTGCCAACTGCCACTTTTCGCACCATACATAAATTCTCTATAGATCATTTTGTAATTGTAATTGGTCTGATGATTATACTAGACGGTAAATTACAGCGTCATCTGCAAACAATCTAAGGGGGCTGCTCAGATTATCACCTAGATCTATGATTTACCGTCTATCACTACGAACTGTGACCTCTCTGAGAGGAAATCACGAATCTAGTCACACAACTGAGACAATACTCCATATGCACGCATTTTGATTAATAGTCGCTTGTGAGGAACGGTATCGAAAGTCTTCTGGAAATCTAGGAATATGGAATCGATGTGAGATCCCTTGTCGACAGCACTTATTACTTCATGTAACCCATGCCACAAATTTTACATAGGACAAACCGATAGAAAATTCATCATTAGATATAAAGAGCACACCGGATAAAGTGGAAACAACTGATCCACGTTTTCAACATCGGCAAACAGAAAAACACGACGTAAAACCCACAAACTAAGCACTAGAATTCCTCCATATTAAGCAAAAGGGAGCAATCATGAACGTTCTTGAGGGGAAAAAAAGGTATATTCACATACACACAGCAACCACACAAAATAACATTATGAAAAAACTAACAAAAAGCACAAAAAGTACATAGAAAACTTTATTCGGATTATAAAGCAAGAAGACAGGTAAAAGAATAAATCAGAGACACTAAAATAATACATATCCAAAGTAACAGCGATAACAACATGAAGAGCATACAACAAAGACATAACACCAACACATCACAAATCATAGAGAATAACAAAATTATTACAAAAAGATAAAAAAATCATAAAACCTCAACTAAATTAAAACAAACTCCAGGTAATGACCTAAAAAATTTTTTAATTAAAAAACCGAATTTCTACTTATCATTTACTTGTAATGTAGCTATACAAACACGTAATATCGCTGATACACTGTCCTCCAAGCTGCCAAGAGAAAAATAGCATGCATAAAAAACAACTGAAGACTCCAACGTACATCTAAGGAGATATTAACATTCTAAGAAAAGACATGGCACCGACGATATTACATATAAAATAAAAACACCAAACAATTGTATTGTAACTTTTCTGATCATAGTTACAGACCAGTATATTAAGACCATCACTTACTTGTTTAAAGAGCACCTGATAATGGCAATGTGACGAAATAGGCTCATAGCGAGTGATTTACAAAATAAAAACCATTTAAAGAGCAGTGTATCTGGCTAATACTCATAATAACATAAAAAGTAGACCAGCGCTAGCGAAAGGGCATTCCTGGCCAAAACAGATCTGTTAGTATCAAAGGTGGGCATTAATTTGAGGAAGAAATTTCTGAGAATGTACGTTTGGAGCACAGCATTGTATGGTAGTTGAAACATGGAGGGTGGGAAAACCGAAAGAAGACAACCGAAACATTTGAGCTGTGGTGCAACAGAAGAATGTTAAAAATTAGGTGGGCTAACAAAGTAAGGAATGAGGAGGTTCTGCGCAGAATCGGCGAGGAAAGGAATACGTGGAAAACACTGACACGAAAAAGAGACAGGATTGTAGGAAACCTGTTTAGAATCACAAAAAAGCTTCCACGGTACTTAAGGGAGCTGTAGGGGGTAAAAACTGTAGAGGAAGACAGATATTGGAATACATCCAGCAAATAATTGAGGATGTAGGTTGCAAGTGCTACTCTGGGCTGAAGAGGTTTGCACACGATTTTGCAGAGGTTTTTTGTTACATACATACACATGCAACCTTTTTATACTTACGTTTAGGATAAATGTTTTCATTTACCTTATACAAATCTTCAATGTACCCTTCATCGAACGAACGACAAACATCCAGACGATAGCGAAGTTTTTTCCGCAATTTTACGAGGATGATTGGAGTTACTACATTCATTGCATGTTTCTGTGCGACGTTGCAGTTCATGCAAAGTTGTTGGAAGGGAAGGCAAATACAAGTCGTCTTTCACAAACACAGACACAAATAACTGACATAACGTGAGGTAAATTGACATTGGGGCCAATGGTGCTTTGTGAGATCCGAACGCTCTTCATAGCCGTTCAGTCGTTGAGGCCGTAATTTAGACCGAATTCCCGAAGCACAGTTATAACTGAGTTGAGCTTGTAACGGAGAACGAAAAACGCCTTTTGTTGTTACGTTATCGTCATCTCAACTCGACTCGCCCTCAGTAAGTAGCACCAGCGAGGCTCTACCACATGAGCTGAAAATTTACAACTGACCCTAAAGTAAACTTTTTTTCGATAAATGAATTTAAGTTCACCCCCAAGTATCTATCTTTATTCGTATAAGAGATATAATCTTGTGAAATCAGGTGGATTTCTTTCACTTACCCTTTATTCTGCATTAGTAATCCACAGGTCTCATGAAACGTCATCCATACATGTAATAAAAATTTATGTATGTGTGTGTGTGTGTGTGTGTGTGTGTGTGTGTGTGTGTGTGTGTGTGAGGTTCCACATCTCGACTGATTTCAACCTAACCCGGTAAACATATCCCTTACAGTCAGGCATCAATCGCTGTGGGGGTTAGACCCTATTCGTGAAAAATTTCACAGGAAGTATCCACATATGCCCATAAATGTATTTACAAAAGTATATCATGGTGCCGCATATTGTTCAGGACATATGACGTCATAAATACTGAGATGCGTGAAAATTGCCGCATTGTGCACTATGTTCAAATCAATTAGTTCTTTTCTACTAAAACTATTCGCAACACGCTTTGTAGACAGTATTCTCATATGTCGCTGAATGTACTTACAAAATTGTATCATTGCACGACACGTAGATCAGGAGATATTACGTCATAAGCACTGAAATTTGTGGAAAACTGCAGCATCATGCTTGACGTTTATATTTATTTCTTTTATTATTTCTTTGATACGAACTCTACTCGAAACATTGTCGCAGACAGTATTCACATATGCCACTGAATGTATCTACACAAATATATCATTGTACGACCCATAATTCAAGAGGCATTAAGTCACTGAGCCGTGGTCGGCTCGCGTTAGTGCCGTGTTTCCTTTTGGGGCATTTTGTCGCCATCGAGTGTCTCTTATTCCTCCCTCAGTCACTATCTGAACGAGTTGCTCACTTGCCTCCGTCAGTGGCAGCAGCAGAGATTATCGATACGGGTACTGCTGTAACTTCTTTCGTGTGGCAGTTGTTTTTCCGTGTCATGGTGTGTGTGGCAGTTGGTCGGTTGCGGCGGAGCAGCGAGGAAGTCTCTGCGGCGTGTGGTCAGGCCGGATCCGCACTAGCTGCGAGAACTGCCAAGTTCGTCGCCCAACGCCATACTGGAGTTGAGTAGTGAACCTGTCATGAAAGCTCAACCGTTGGGACATCTCTTCGTCGATTGCTGGTTGTAGCATCCTGGGCTGTCCCCGCAAGCAGCAACGTGACGGTGTGTTGCAGTCGGCAAAATTTTGCAGCCGTCTCCCTGTATGGTGATTAACCTTTGAAATGATTATGATTTATTAGTGAAGTGCACCGGCGGTGTCTTCTGCCTTGTGGCCGTTACCGTTCCGGTTACCTGCCCTGGTTGTTAGCGTAGTTTTGTGGCAGTGTGTTTACCTCGCCGTGTTGATGCTGTCCGGCACGGCGTATACTTCGACAGCTTGGTGTTGTTCTCCTTTTCTCCTCGAGTATTTATTGTGCCTTGACTGTGTTTATACGCCAGTTATTAAGAATCCTGAAGCAATGCTCGTCTTCGCTGGTACTTTTGGCTGTCGTGCTGTTGGTCGGATGGAACGGAATTGATTAGGCAGTTGCTTGGTTCGTCAGCCGTCCGTAGGTCGTGCTACAACCCGAGTGTTTAATGTTACGCTTGGCTGCCTGTCTCACCTAAACTGTGGTTAGAGTTTCCTCCCCAGGCCGACCCTTGGAACACTTCTGACCACCACTGTTTGTCCGCAGCTCGTGGTCGTGCGGTAGCGTTCTCGCTTCCCACGCCCGGGTTCCCGGGTTCGATTCCCGGCGGGGTCAGGGATTTTCTCTGCCTCGTGATGAATGGGTGTTGTGTGATGTCCTTACGTTAGTTAGGTTTAAGTAGTTCTAAGTTCTAGGGGACCGATGACCATAGATGTTAAGACCCGTAGTGCTCAGAGCCATTTGAAGCACCACTGTTTGTGATTATCATTTTATTTGGTCGCAGGTACTGTGCCAGGCCTTCAGCCGTGTATTAATATTGTCTGTTTTATGTTTATGTTTATGTTTAGTATATAGCCTTCAGCCGAACTTCATAACAACTTCAAGATTAGGCCTCCAGCCGTGTTTCATTTAAAATTCTTGTTGCTCTGTATTTAGGCCTTCAGCCGAGTTTGTTTCAGAATCTGTGGCTTTAATATGTAAATCCCTGTCTGTAAGGTTTTCCTCTAATTCTTGAAACCGCCTCCAGCCGTGTTCTGTAAATGTTTATCTTAAGGTTGTCTTTATTTATTCTTGAGTAATTATTTGGGCCTTGAGCCGATAAGATACTTCAAGTTTTCTTAAGACGTGTTTCTTTTGTACTGCGTAAAAGCTTATCCTTAAAGCCTCTGTTTTACTATGTAAGGAAATTTTTTTATTGGCCTTTAGCCGGTATTTGTAAATGCTTGGCTTTTAAATAATTTCTTAGCTGACCTGAAATATTATTTCGGTCTTTAGCCTAGAAGATATTGTAATTTTGCTGAAGTAAGGCCTTCAGCCGTTACTTTAAATCCTGGTGTTTTAAAAGCAATCATTCAAACTTATTCTGGAGAAGATAATTGGGCCCTCAGCCGTGAATTGATCTTGTTGTTTTAAGGAGAAAACTGTGCATTGGTTTGAGCAATAAAGTTATGTGTGTTCTTGTATAACTAATAGTAATTCACCTTGGCCCCTTTCCACAACCTGATCCGCTCTGTCCTGCGAACCCAGACTTCAATCATAAACACTGAGCTACATGAAAAAATGCCGCATAATCCAGGAAGTTTTAATACATTTATTCCTTTCCTTACTACTAAGACACTCCTGCTGTCTAGTCAGCTTACGGAAATCACCGACGCCTGGCAGCGCTTTTGACAGCTTTCAGCTACGAAGCGCACACGGTTGTCGGCGAAAACGATAGCCGTCTGCAGAGCTATGAACAGGCGTAAAAGTTTACAAAATCGCGGCGTAGACACGCTAAGAAGCTGTGCCCAGCGTACAGAAATTGTCAGGAACCATGTTTCTTGATTTGGAGACTGTACCTAAACATTTGCACATTATGCAAATTCGTTTCTTCGACTGTTTCATAATTTAAAACGTGTTTTCACGTAAACATGGAAAAGAAATTTTTTCGAATCTTCACTACAAACACAGTTGGTTTTTTGATTTCGTATCGAACAGAAAATTGGTAAAACGAATACCTTGCAATGTAGGATTTATGAGCAATTTATTTGTAAAAATGAATCACTCATTCACGAGCTGTAATCATCTAAGCTTCTACGAGTTGTAAGATTACTGCTTGGTTTTTAAGTTTGGATAACATGTGAAAATAAGTTCGAATATTGCCTGGCTTGAATAAAATGCCCTCCCACATATAACATTTTGACCCATGAATCAAATTTAAGAAGGCAGTGTGACTACAAAGAATGCATGGGCATCTACAGAGGCAGTTAACACGTCTTACTTTAGAAGCGCAATTGTTAACAATGGGCTTAGAAAAAAAAATTGAATTTATTTATGCATCAGTCATACCAGATATCTCAGAAGCATAGAAATGTTCAGCCAACGTGACTCATAGCCGTTTATAGCGGAATGGAAATATGGTCCCAGTCTGATGCTGTGACACACAAAATGAAGGATATCGTAAAAAGCTTTTTGTATAAACGAGCACTGCGTCTCTATGTCGTGCATCAGCTCCAAAATCTACTCGAATAACAACACGTTTGCAGATCAAGTGATAATGCTCCAATTGTTGAATGAAAAATGACCTAATGTGTATAAATGGGAAAATGCATGACAAGGAGAACGATTGTTAAGAATGTTTAGATATAAATTCATTGAATGACCACAGCAAAGTGAATAAGTCACAACAGTACAGGTATTACTTGTTCCTGGAGAACATGTGACATTATAGATAACCATAGTGCAAGAAATCTGACAGGTACTACTCGATACAGTTCGCATAGTACTTAAAAAGATTCACAAGTAGAGAAACTTGCTAAACTGACTGCATTGTCATTCAGTTGAAATAATAGCAAGCACGTTCTGCGTCGAGCCTTGAAATAAACTAGCCTCAGAAAGACACAAAGAACCAACGTCCACATACAGCATACGAATCCGCATATGAAAGTTACAGCAGCTTCACAATACAAATAAAGAAAAACGTTAAGGATAAGCAACACATCGTTCATAAATGATTCATGAGATTTATAGCAAGTTTTCTGCACGCAGCCAAGCAACGTCCCTTCACCTCTCCGATCATTGTTCATCAGCACAGGGAATTCATGAGCTTTGCCTGCACAGCAGTATTCTATTCAGAACTGAAGCCCAGCGTTCTTAGCGCGACAGGTAGCGATTTGATTGGTTCGTTCACCAGGAAACTCAAAGCTTACTTTCTGTAAATCTCACAGACTACCCCAAAAATTACCAAACAGTTAGCTATTGATACTAGGTATAGAATATCATCTTTGCAGCAACTCTCCGATGACAAGTTCACGAAATACACTACTGGCCATTAAAATTGTTACACCAAGAAGAAATGCGGATGATAAACGGGTATTCATTGGACACATATATTATGCTACAACTGAAATGTGATTACATTTTCACGCAATTTGGGTGCATAGATCCTCAGAAATCAGTACCCAGAACAACCACCTCTGGCCGTAATAACGGCCTTGATACGCCTGGGCATTGAGTCAAAAGAGCTTGAATGGCGTGTACAGGTACAGCTGCCCATGCAGTTTCAACACGATACCACAGTTCATCAAGAGTAGTGACTTGAGTATTGTGACGAGCCAGTTGCTCGGCCACCATTGACCAGATGTTTTCAATTTGTGGGAGATCTGGAGAATGTGCTGGACAGAGCAGCAGTCGAACATTTTCTGTATCTAGAAAGGCCCGTTCATGCGGTCGTCCATTATCCTGCTGAAACGTAGGGTTTCGCAGGGATCGAATGAAGGGTAGAGCCACGGGTCGTAACACATCTGTAATGTAACGTCCACTGTTCAAAGTGCCGTCAGTGCGAACAAGAGGTGACCGAGACGCCGGGTGATACGCCAGTATGGCGATGACGAATACACGCTTCCAATGTGCGTTCACTGCGACGTCACCAAACAGTGATGCGACCATCATGATGTTGTAAACAGAACCCGGATTCATCCCAATAAATGACGCTTTGCCATTCGTGCACCCACGTTCGTCGTTGAGTACACCATCGCAGGCGCTCTTGTCTGTGATGCAGCGTCAAGGGGAACCGCGGCCATGGTCTCCGAGCTGATAGTCCATGCTGCTGCAAACGTCGTCGAACTGTTCGTGCAGATGGTTGTTGTCTTGCAAACGGCCCCATCTGTTGACTCAGGGATCGAGATGTCGCTGCACGATCCTTTACAGCCATGCGGATAAGATGCCTGTCATCTCGACTGCTAGTGATACGAGGCCGTTGGGATCCAGCACGGCGTTCCGTATTACCCTCCTGAACCCACCGATTGTATCTTCTGCTAACAGTCATTGGATCTCGACCAACGCGATCAGCAATGTCGCGATACGACAGACCGCAATCGCGATAGGCTACAATCCGACCTTTATCAACGTCGGAAACGTGATGGTACGCATTTCTCCTCCTCACACGAGGCATCACAACAACATTTCACCAGGCAACGCCGGTCAACTGCTGTTTGTGTATGAGAAATCGGTTGGAAACTTTCCTCATGTCAGGACGTTGTAGGTGTCGCCATCGGCGCCAATCTTGTGTGAATGCTCTGAAAAGCTAATCATCTGCATGTCACAGCATCTTCTTCCTGCTGGTTAAATTTCGGGTCTGTAGCACGTCATCTCCGTGGTGTAGCAATTTTAATGGCTAGTAGTGTAATTAAAATCTGTGTCCTTGGCTTCCGCTGCTTCCGCCATCGTTACGATGAGCTTGGGCCGACTGGAACACCTTTCGCAACCGCAGTATTTTTCAGGCCAGTATAAAGCAGTTGGACAGCTGCGGCGGCAGAGGCAGAGGCGATGCGAGATTAGCCTCGTCGGCGCACGCAGGGCGTGATGGCGGCGCCGTGTAGCCTGTTAGCCGGCTGGGCTCCGTAATGAATGGCGCGGCCCGACCCAGCAGGCGGAAAGAAGGCGCACAGCTAGAGCAGTATATGCAGCCTGAGGAGAATACACGTGTGAGACGCCTCGATACCACTGGCTACGTAATATGAAACAGCCTCAACCCAGGCAAGTTTCCTGAGAACTACAACACCAACAAGGACACATTGATAGTTCGTTCAAATGGCTCTGAGCACTATGGGACTCAACTGCTGAGGTCATAAGTCCCCTAGAACTTAAAACTGTAACCTAACGAACCTAAGGACATCACACACATCCATGCCCGAGGCAGGATTCGAACCCGCGACCGTAGCGGTCGCGCGGTTCCGGACTGTAGCGCCTAGAACCGCTTGGCCACGCCAGCCGGCCACATTGATATTTACATCTACATCAACTTTGAGCCGCGGCTGGCTCATGTTATGCGTTGGAGTAAAAATTGATTGCTAGTTTGTGTTTAGTCTCCCGCGGTTTTCGCGATTATGCTGTTATCCTCTCTCTCCGCGAGTGCCAGCAGAGTTGTGTATCGATATTCGCACCTTGTACTTTCTTTGGCCTAGCGATTATAGTTTCCGGCTATGCTGTGTGCGAGCCGTTGGTCGGTTGGCGAGGAGCAGCGAGGAAATCTCCGCGGCGCGTAGAGTTTTAGGCCGAGGCCGCTGGCGACGTCCACGCGCGGTCGGAGTGTGTGGTGCTGTTCCCATTGCTACGAGGTCCGTGGCTCACCGATCCTGGACACGAAAGCTGAGTTTTGACTTAATCTACCAGCAAGTCACGACCGTTCACATTGTGTTGTTTGGATTTCGTTCTCGGTTGTTGGGACATTTCCGCGAGCAACAACGTGTGTTTTCAAGTTGGCAAATTTTAGCTACCCTGCACTGGAGTTTAACTGTACTTGGTTATTTTGAATTGAAGTGCACCAGCAGAATCTTCTGCCTTGTGGCCGTTAACGTTCCGTTTAGCTGCCCTGGCCGTCGACGTAAATTCAGGCAATGTATTTTCTCATCGTGTTGTCGCTGTCCAGCACGGTGTGTAGTTTGACAGCTTAATGTATAATTGGTTGTGGGCGCCAATACCTTCAACGTTGTTCCATTGAACTCCCTGCTGTGTGCTGGTCGGGTGGAGTGGAAGTCATCTTGTCGGTGGCTCCGTCGACTGTCTGACGGTTGGGTTGTTGTCGGATCTAGCATGGTTGGGCCGACTGCCTGTCTCACCTAAGCAAGCGTTAGTGTTTGAATTCCAGGCAGACCATCGGAAACTTCTGAGCGACGTTGGGTGTACTGCCTTTTCTTATTTGTTCTTGTTGTTTGTATTTGTATGGCTTCTAGCCGATTTTTAAATTAAGTTTATTTTGCCGTTAATGCGTAAGATTGTTTGGGCCTTCAGCCTAATTTAAAGAACTATTTTAAGATAAGACCTTTTGGTCTTTTAAAAATTTATTTTGTTTTGAGTCTTAAGAGATGGGCCTTCAGCCGATATTTTTAAAATTAATGTGGTTTTGCTCTTAAGATGTAAGATTGTTTGGGCCTTCAGCCTAATTGAAAGAACTGATTTAGGATAAGGCCTTCTGCGTTTCAAATTTCTGATTTTGGTTTGAGTCTTAAGTTATTGGCTTTCAGCTGATTTTAAATTCAAGTGGTCTTGCCCTTAAGGCATGAGATTGTATGGCGCATTCAGGCGGCAATTAAGTTCCAAAAATTAATGCTGTGGTCTTTTTTTTTTTAATTTTCTTGGCTCTTGTAACGTTTGGTCAAATAAATAGGGTTGTATGTTCGAGTGTAACTGACAGCCGCTTGTTTTGGCCCCTTTCCACAACTTGCACTACCTGTCCTGTCCTGCGGGTTTAGCAGGGCGTCTCAAACTTGTATGCTCCGCAAGCTATCTTATGATGTGTGACGGAGGGCACTTTGTGTACCACAGTCACTTTCAGTTGCTCCCTTTCCTGTTCATGTCGCGAGTGCTGTACCGAAAGATGGATTGTTGATACGAGGGGCGTTCAGTATGTAATGCGACTCATTTTTTTCTGAAAGCAGGATAGTTTTATTCAAGATTTCAATGCACCATATTATTCCCCAATCATTTGGCTATAAAACCCTATTTGTGAGCATCATCTCGGTTCAGTGCTTCAGTCTTGAGCTCCCTTCTTGGGAGGACCTACATGGCCGCATGGTCCTACTTTGCTGATCGAGGTCGGAGCCATCGTCTTGCTGCATCAATAACCTCCCCATCATCCATATAGGAAGTCGGTGGGTGGGAGAACCGGTCTGCAGGGTGGATGAGGAAAAACAGTCCAATGAAGTTTTCTGAGCTGCCCTCGAGAGCGCAGACTCGTGTGATGCCTTGCGTTGTCATGGAGAATGAGAAGTTCGTTTGCATTTTTGTGGTGACCAACACGTTGAAGTCGTTTCCGTTGAAGTCGTTCTTCAGTTTCCTGAGGGTAGCACAATACACTTCAGAATTGATCGTTGACCTATGCGGGAGGACATCTGACAGAATAACCCTTCAGAACTGCAGAAGCCTGTCTCCATGACTTTACACGCTGAGGATGCGGCTTTGCCTTTTTCTTTGGAGAACTGGTGTGGCACCACACCATGGATTGCCGTTTTGTTTCCGGTTCGAAGTGATGAACCAACGTTTCATCGTCTGTATTGATGTTTGACAAATAATTGTTACTATCAACCTCGTAACGCGCAATCAATTCTTGATAGATGATCCTCCGTTGCTCTTCATGGTTTTCTGTTAGGCGGCAGGAATCCAGCTGGCACACACCTTTAAGTACCCCAACTGATGGAAGACTGTGTTAGCACAACCAACAGAGACGTCCAGATGAGCAACGAGGTGTCTGATTGTGATCCGTCGGTCACCTCGAATGAGGATGTCTCCACGTTCTAACATTGCAAGGGTCAGAGCCGTGTGCGCCCGGCCGGCACCCAGTAGATCGCATAGGTTTCGACGCCCTTGAGCGATCTTGTTCCTTGCCACGTCTCTGAAGAGATTCTGCAAGCGCCTATCTGCGATGCTCTGGTTTTCCGCCGAAAGAAGCTCAATGACAACTGTCTGACTGGAACGCACCTCTTTTACAGACGCCATGTTGAAGGCCTTGTATAACACTGCCAACTATGGGAACTTCATGAAACTATAAAGGCTTATGGGGGAATATTCCACGATGTCTCACAACAAATTCCTCATTTTTCAATCGAAATTAGCCGAGAAAAAATTTGCATTACTTACTGAATGTCGCTCGTATTTTTCCGCGTGATCTCGTATCTTTCTAATTTTATCTCAATGTTCTTTTCGCTAGATATGCGTCGAAGAAATCCATACATTAGTTGACTCGTAGGAAGATACGCTCTCGGAATCTTAACAGTAAACGAAAACGTAATGCACTGGAGTTACGTCAGTATCTTCGTGGCGCTTTAACGCTTTATAACAGTCCTCTGAAGAAACAAGCTCCTCTTTCTCTTGCCCTTCTGTCTTTCCTGTGAGTATTTTTTTAAAAAAAAAAGAAAAAAAAGAAAGGAAGCTATTCCAACATTGTTTGACTACACCTTCTGGGGATTCTTCCAATGAATCTGTCTGGAATTTCTCTGTCGTACAATTATATGTGGTTCTTCCTTTTAACATCAGTACACATACATAAACAATCCTCCTACGAAACACGTTGCTCTTCTTTGGATCTTCTCTCTTTCTCGTATCTGTATGCTTTATTGTAAGATCCACAAACTGGCGGGCAATACTCAAGTATCGATCTCATGAGGGTTTTGAAAGCCACCCCTTCACTGTTGGCCCTCAATTGCTGAGAATTCTTCCACTGAATCTCTATCTGGCATCTCCCTTCCCTACAGTTTGTTATACGTGTTCATTCTATTTTAAATCACGATCTATATTTTTAATTGATGTGACTGTTTCCAGGGCTTGTTCGACAAATTTACACCTCGAATTCGGTGCATGACAAGGCATAGACTATTAAAAGATTCCCCACGTCGTATATTAAGAGCCTCAAGGTGTTACTGCCAAAATGCAAAAAAAGCTACGTAAGTTTTTCTGGGAAAACATCCTCCACATTGTTAACAAGAGTCCATCACGTAGTCCTGTGCCTTTTAGTTAGTATTTTGGTTTGATACAACTCTCAAAGAGATTCAACCCCTTTAAGTCTCGTCATCTCTCATCGTTTAGATTTTGTTGCTCTCAGCTCTCTTCTTAATTTCTGTGTTCTCACTCGATCGCCTGGACTTTGCCCTCAGTGATCGACATCGACTGCTCTTCCTCACTGATCGGCACCACCGACTTCTGTGAGGCCTTGGTCAAGTTGTTGACACCATTTCACTACGACTGGGCGCGACATTGCATTTGCTCTGGTCCAAACACCGCCGGAATTTCCTGGTTATTCTGCGTGCAGTTTAGACGTTTTGCCCACAAAAATCATACTTCCCCGAGTACTTCAGCTTTGGAGCACATTTTACTCCAACAGCATGCGGCACCTATCATCTGTATCACAACAGAACTGTGTCTGCAGCAAACCAGAACACGTACTCTCTGCTGACTATGTGACACACTCGTTTCACGATTATGTTAGCGTGAATCGACATATATGTACTTGGAATGACATTTCCTCTACTTTTTACAACTGATCTGTCAGTGTCTCATTACAAAGAGCTCTCGTTAGCTCGTGGGACTGCACATTGATGAAAACAGAAACTGTAAAACCATATAGTAGACCCACTAAACTGTTCAGATTAAGCCTCTTTTGCCAAAAGACTAATTACTAACATTCGGGACACAGAGTGCAGTAAGGTAATATATATTACATAGCTTCATTCACCGATGTCCTATGGGATAATACTCATTGTGCAAATGAAAGTAATAAGATTTATGTCTGTAGTTCCACACATACGTCTAGCAGGCATTTGGTTAAGCAGTTGGGAATATCAACCAGTCTGTCATTGTATAAATCGGTGACTTCGCCAGCGAGACAATACATTGTAGGTGTTGGGCAACGCACTTGCACATACACTAAGCTTTCATGTATTTTTCTGGAGCATACTGTTCCAGAATTAAAAACAGTTCATTTCTCTCGAGCGTTGTCGGCGGTTTCCCTTGATTAAAGCAAATGCTGGAATTAGTAATCCCCTCTCATTTAACCCTAATT
The DNA here is from genome assembly GCF_023898315.1 of Schistocerca nitens. NCBI lineage: Eukaryota > Metazoa > Arthropoda > Insecta > Orthoptera > Acrididae > Schistocerca > Schistocerca nitens. Next base: position 467,576,683 of record NC_064619.1, on the reverse strand, counting down.
AGGAAGGCCTCTGCCACACTAATACATCGCCTGGCAGTTGGCTGAAAATATACTGACTGCAATGCGTCATTACACGAAATACTTACTCTTCAATTAGGACTAGCGTTTGAAATTGCAACGCAACCAGCATTTATTCAGTAATACACTCCTGGAAACGGAAAAAAGAACACACTGACACCGGTGTGTCAGACCCACCATACTTGCTCCGGACACTGCGAGAGGGCTGTACAAGCAATGATCACACGCACGGCACAGCGGACACACCAGGAACCGCGGTGTTGGCCGTCGAATGGCGCTAGCTGCGCAGCATTTGTGCACCGCCGCCGTCAGTGTCAGCCAGTTTGCCGTGGCATACGGAGCTCCATCGCAGTCTTTAACACTGGTAGCATGCCGCGACAGCGTGGACGTGAACCGTATGTGCAGTTGACGGACTTTGAGCGAGGGCGTATAGTGGGCATGCGGGAGGCCGGGTGGACGTACCGCCAAATTGCTCAACACGTGGGGCGTGAGGTCTTCACAGTACATCGATGTTGTCGCCAGTGGTCGGCGGAAGGTGCACGTGCCCGTCGACCTGGGACCGGACCGCAGCGACGCACGGATGCACGCCAAGACCGTAGGATCCTACGCAGTGCCGTAGGGGACCGCACCGCCACTTCCCAGCAAATTAGGGACACTGTTGCTCCTGGGGTATCGGCAAGGACCATTCGCAACCGTCTCCATGAAGCTGGGCTACGGTCCCGCACACCGTTAGGCCGTCTTCCGCTCACGCCCCAACATCGTGCAGCCCGCCTCCAGTGGTGTCGCGACAGGCGTGAATGGAGGGACGAATGGAGACATGTCGTCTTCAGCGATGAGAGTCGCTTCTGCCTTGGTGCCAATGATGGTTGTATGCGTGTCTGGCGCCGTGCAGGTGAGCGCCACAATCAGGACTGCATACGACCGAGGCACACAGGGCCAACACCCGGCATCATGGTGTGGGGAGCGATCTCCTACACTGGCCGTACACCACTGGTGATCGTCGAGGGGACACTGAATAGTGCACGGTACATCCAAACCGTCATCGAACCCATCGTTCTACCATTCCTAGACCGGCAAGGGAACTTGCTGTTCCAACAGGACAATGCCCGTCCGCATGTATCCCGTGCCACCCAACGTGCTCTAGAAGGTGTAAGTCAACTACCCTGGCCAGCAAGATCTCCGGATCTGTCCCCCATTGAGCATGTTTGGGACTGGATGAAGCGTCGTCTCACGCGGTCTGCACGTCCAGCACGAACGCTGGTCCAACTGAGGCGCCAGGTGGAAATGGCATGGCAAGCCGTTCCACAGGACTACATCCAGCATCTGTACGATCGTCTCCATGGGAGAATAGCAGCCTGCATTGCTGCGAAAGGTGGATATACACTGTACTAGTGCCGACATTGTGCATGCTCTGATGCCTGTGTCTATGTGCCTGTGGTTCTGTCAGTGTGATCATGTGATGTATCTGACCCCAGGAATGTGTCAATAAGTTTCCCCTTCCTGGGACAATGAATTCACGGTGTTCTTATTTCAATTTCCAGGAGTGTATATGACACACACAAGAAGAAAGTGGTGGATGTGACAAAATCACGATTCGGAGAAAATGATCTTCAGTGTTTGAGTAATATTTAAAATTCTATGTTCATTTCTTATATTGTTTACAGTAAGTACCATATGCAGTGGTTATTACTGACGCTATACAGACAATATCAGTCAATTAAAATCACAACGGTGTGTTCAGAAAAGTTTTTATCGAGATAGTTCTTACATGTCTGTGCCTCAAAATATGTCACTTACATCCCTTGGACCTTCATTAATATTAGCTCTGGAATGATCCATAACAATTGATATAGTTTTGCCTTATTTTCACGTATTAATTATCCCATGCACATAAGTCTCATTGATTATCCGTACAATGGAGTGGATAAGGCACAGGATGGTAATGGCTAGAGATTAGAAAAATTTTATTAAGTCACTCACATTACCACAGGCAAAATCAAGTCATCCCAGAGAGGCAGAAGCAGGAATCGAGCCAACATGTCGCAAGTAGCCGGCCGGTGTGGCCGAGCGGTTCTAGGCGCTTCAGTTTGGAACTGCGCGACCGCTACGGGCACCGGTTCGAATCCTGCCTCGGGCATGGATGTGTGTGATGTCCTTAGGTTAGTTAGGTTTAAGTAGTTCTAAGTTCTAGGGGACTGATGACCTCAGAAGTTAAGTCCCATAGTGCTCAGAGCCATTTTTTTGTCGCAGGTGGGTCAGATTATTGACACATTACGACGCCATCTGCTGAATGGGGTATACGTACAAAAGAAAGGAGACCATGACAGAAAACCAAAGGAAGCGAGACAAGCATATTCCTACGCTCGTAAGACATGTTGCAGGCAACTCTATCTCTCACCCAAGAGCACGTTGCGAGGAACCAGCACAGCAGTTAACAGCCTGTTAAGTGAATATATCAGAATTTCGTTACGAATCCAGTCACATGTCATAGCCTCATGCTAGCTCCCTTTAAATTGGAAATTTGTGGTAAGTTCTATGGTACCAAACTGCTGAGGTCATCGGTTCAAATGGTTCAAATGGCTCTGAGCACTGTGGGACTCAACATCTGTGGTCATAAGTCCCCTAGAACTTAGAACTACTTAAACCTAACTAACCTAAGGACATCACACACATCCATGCCCGAGGCAGGATTCGAACCTGCGACCGTAGCAGTCGCGCGGTTCCTGACTGAGCGCCTAGAACGAGGTCATCGGTCCCTAAGCTCACACACACTACTTAATCTAACTTAAACTAACTTACATTAAGGACCACAAAAACACCCACGTCCGAGGGAGGACTCGAAGCTCCGACAGAGTGAGCCGCTCGATCCATTACTAGGCGCCCTAGACCGTGCGGCTACCCCGTTCGTCAGCTCCCTTTAAGCCTCCCAGCTCCCCACCTCTTGTCATGAGTAGATCATTGGGATCGGTGGTATTCACAGTAATGGCACTCGATTCCATGATTACAATACTGAAGCGAATCTATGTTGGAGATGCTCCGGTACATACTGTGAACTAGCCGACGATGCACTCGAGGTGGTGGCCTTCACCAAATGAAATAAATGCTGCTCACTGACTCCATCTACTGATGGAGGAACTGACTGATGTTGAAATCTACCGGGAGGAGGGAGGAGATCAACTGAGCACACGATTACCGACACCAGGTACGTTACGTATAGGTCATCAAGGGTCATTGTAGAATTTGCCCTGGGACTGAGGACGCTCCAGCAGCCAGCTTGAGAATCACTTTGTGCTGGACAAGAGCCGTGCCTGCCAGCAGGCAATCCGCAGCAGCACCAGCGTCGCTGACATCTTCTCCTGGGCGTTCAGCCACTGAACTGAATGTACATAAGTCAGCTACAGTCCAACACACAGCTGAATGAGCAACAGCCGAGGCTGGTGCGAAAGAACGACGACTCATAAACATTGAGAGTAAACAGCTGAACTCATAATATTTCACTAGCGTCGAAGGCACTTCACAGTTTCCCAGCAGCTATCGTGAATTCACACAGAGGTATCTCCACTCGGCCTTCAATAAAATAAACAATATAACATACAGAAAAATAAATTTGCAAGCAAGCTCTTACCACACAGACACACAAATACTCCCATCGATTTTTCGTCCTGGAAATGTCTATTCTGAGTCTCACATAGCATCAGCAGAAGGCATCACATCGTTACCAGATTGTGTGCTTGGCTCTTGGTACTGATCTCCTATATGGCGTAGAAACTAATGTTTTTGATTTATGTTTAAGATTCGTTTAGAGTGAATGGTAAATTGGAGACACAAATGGCAGTAACTGCTGCAGTTTCAGATGTTTTTTTCTGTTGTGGCAGGTGGTGACAGTACATTCAACTGCATTACTGATAAACTCTTACGTCGTATGCTTCATTGTCTTAAGTCAGTCGAATCAAACTTCATGTCATCTTTGAGAGTCTTATAAAACATTCTATACAAGAGTGGCCTGAAATCAGGAACTTGTGTTACATGGTCTTCAGTGGAGTGTAGTTTATGGTATACATCCAAAACTTAATGATGTTTTCGTTCTTATTTTGATGTCTGTATTGTCACTAAAGGCACTGAGGGTCATTACAGACAGGGAAAATTGTTGTACATACCTCAACATATCATCACTATTAGCATTTTCATTATTTGTCTGTCATTACCGCCATTCCTCTGTTATAATATTCTGAATGCAAAAACAGCTTCTTACCTGTCAAATTCTAATGCATCAAATCACCTGTTCACAACAGTTTACAAACCATTTGGAATCGAAGACATGTATGGGCACTTCCATCTCTTTGCATCCATAGAGGAAGCATCTCTTGTTAAGTACTTCTTCAGATAACCGCTAAAGAGCAGGTTAAATCACCTGATACGCCTATATCCCTCTACCAAGAAATACTTTGGTTCTTCCACTGCAGTATGGTGCACATATCGCCAAATATTCTGTTTAGTCAGTTATACGACTTTGCATTTGAATAAATAACAGCTTCTGAAATACTTCGTTCAATTGAGACGATCCACACAATAACGATTACCATAGATGTGAGCTTCTAAACTCGGAAGTTGCAAAGTATCTTAAAATGCTCTTTAGCCTGTTTGTAAAAACAACAACTAATCTTATTTCGTAAATAAAGTTATATTATCGCGTCTAACCAAACATCTTCACTTAAATATTTTAGGCATTTTGATTGGTTTTCAACACTCCAATGATTTGCGCTTATCCGTTGGCACTTGTGTGAAGGCAACGGCTTTGGCACGGTGAATACACCTGTTCCCGTGAGATCACCGAAGTTAAGCGCTGTCGGGCGTGGTCGGTACTTGGATGGGTGACCATCCAGGCCGCCATGCGCTGTTGCCATTTTTCTGGGTGCACTCAGCCTCGTGATGCCAATTGAGGAGCTACTCGACCGAATAGTAGCGGTTTTGGTCAAGAACACCATCATAACGGCCGGGAGAGCGGTGTGCTGACCCACGCCCCTCCTATCCCCATCCTGCACTGTGGATGACATGGCGGTCGGATGGTCCCGGTAGGCCACTCGTGGCCTGAAGACGGAGTGCTGTTGGCCCTTGTGTAACCACTTCTGGACAAAAACATCCTTAGTACACAGGACGGAAAAAATTATGGAGCCTCCAAACCCACAACACAGAACCAATCCTAATACGGTGTAGGGAAACGTTGGCATTCAAAATAGCTTCCAATTGTCTCGTAACGTATTAATAAACGTACTGTAAAGTAATCAAGGGGATATTTTACCATTTCTGATGCAAAATATTCGCAAGTTCAAATAACTGTGATGTAGGTGGTGCACTCTTCTTTCACAAAGGCTTGGTAATATTGAGATCTGGTCGCTGTGGTGGCCAGCGGAGACACGACAATTAATCCTCGTGCTCACAAAACCAGTCCTGGACAATGCGAGCTGTGTGAACATTGGTGCTGTCGTCCTGAAACACAGTATCACCATTGGGGAACAGACACCGTGTCAAACAAGGTTCAACCCACCAAATGTCATACTTCCATTGCTCCTTAGTCCAAGTTTTATGGCTTCGGCACGACGTTTTACTGTTACGAGAATTTTTATCACTGTTGACTGGTTTTGCTATTCCAGCTCACCCCGTAATTCCCTCCTTATGAAATTCCCTTCGTATTGTTTTGTTGCTGACAGGGATCTCGAATGTGACATCCTGTGCCGCAGTGTCGCCCTCTTATTTTTCGTTACAATCCTTTTCAATTACCGTCTGTCTCTATCACTCAACAAATAATTTCGTCCGCGTTGTGATTTAGTGGATTCTGCTCTTCCACTTTTCCTGTATGCGCCGTAAATCTTCAGTACGGTACCTCTTGAAACAACAAACATTTCCGCTACCTTGGTTACAAAATGAAGCACGATAAGATCAACAACAACTGGTCCAGGCTCGAATTCACTTATCTCCGACATAATGCACTCACAACTACACAGAACACTGTTCTGGCCACAACTGACAGTTGCAACCAGTTAAAAAAAAAAAGTCGTGTGACGAGGGCCTCCCGTCGGGTAGACCGTCTTCCGAGTTGACGCCACTTCGGCGACTTGCGCGTCGATGGGGATGAAATGATGATTAGGACAACACAACACCCAGTCCCTGAGTGGAGAAAATCTCCGATCCAGCCGGGAATCGATCCCGGGCCCTTAGGATTGACAGTCTGCCACGCTGACCACTCAGCTACTGGGGGCGAACTGCGACCAGTTGAAGACACTGCACAGGTGCCGTTCGTGCTCAAATACACGAATGCAAACTGCAGGCTTGGCTAGAATCTACATTTATGTTAAGCATTTTTCTCGATGTTTCCACAATTTGTTCGAACCCCATAAGTTTTCAGTCATCTGTGGCCGGTGTATAGCAGTGTTCTAGCGTACAGCATGGTATCATCAGATCAGTGAATAATAAGTTTGTAACATGCAGCTGGTTGGAAACTTACTAAGAACGTCTGACTACAGAAGTGCTTACACACGGGCCAGCAGAGAGCCATAAAACACAGCAGACATAAAAACAATTGAAGATACCAAAGAAAATTAGATAAAATACGTTTGGTTAAAAACTGTAATATAAATTCAGTCGCAAAACATATGTAATAAAAAAGCAAGCACTTAGCACCCCGTCATCAGGCCACAAATGGCCCATTGGGTCAGTCCAACGGCCGTGTCATCCTCAGCTGAGGATGCGGGTAGGAGGGGCGTGTGGTCAGCACACCGCTCTGCCGGTCGTTATGATGGTATTCTGTGACCGGAGCCGCTACTGTTCGGTCGAGTAGCTCCTCAGTTGGCATCACGAGGTTGAGTGCATCCCGAAAAATGGAAACAGCGCATGGCGGACGGATAGTCACCCACCCAAGTGCCGGTCACACCCAACAGCACTTAACTTCGGTGATCTGACGGGAACCCGTGTATCCAATGCGGCAAGGCCGTCGCCATAAAGATATGTAATAGTTATAGGTATTCCGCCAGGTATCCAGTACTGTGTCAACTGAACAAGAACTGCTATAATTTTTACGACTATAACTTAAAAGTAAAGAAACATGTTCATCTACAGAAATTCATCTACCCAGTGAGTGAGTTCAAAACACTGACGCACTGTGTACGCTGAACACTCGCGCAGCAAGGGTGTACAGACCTGTGCAGCGGGCGCGACGACGCGCCGGCGTCAGGCGGGCGTCGAACCCGGGCCCCCAGCGGCTGCCGCGGGCGGCGGTCGCCCCATCTGCAACGACGACACGCCATCATCATCAGCATATGCACTGAGAAGTGGAATTATCTTTGCTACAAGAAGGCGAATAGTGTACTGCTGTTACCAATGGCGATTACTAGATTGTAAACTATCGTTGCTTAATTATGTTTATTAGCTGAGTAATGGGTAACATTTTTGTAACTACTTTTGATACGCATACGGAAGAGGATAGTAAAAGAGCAACGTTTCCAGGCGACCCACAGCGAATGTCTCAATAACCTGTTATGGGATACCGCAGGTGTAACCAATATGCCTACAGACACCAATACGTGTGGTCTTTATGAAGACCTGGATCTATCATTTACGTACATTGTGAAGAAGCCGTACCGTCTATATTACCGCTTCCATTGACATTCATTAGTAAACGCTGATTAGATTACGTGCAAAACATGATACATCATTTTACTTCATAGGTTACTTACTTGTTCCTTAGCTCAAATTCACGATGAACTGTATAATGTTCAACGTGCCAACAGAACAATCGTAGAATAATTTTATACAACTAAATAAAAAAATATTAATTAATAGTTATATGGCTGCATGCTGCCCATTTACAGTTTTAATGGCTAATCATCTCTACCCAAGAATTCCTCTATGGTATAGAGATGTAACCGAAATGCCTACAGGCATCAATACCTGAAGAAGCTGTTTAATCTATATTTGAAAACATTTCTGCTATCTGACAGACATTTTATTTCGATGGGTAGAGTGTCGATTAATACAGCTGCATATTTCACTCCTTTCCTTACCAAAATACGATTTATGAAAGGGTGATGCAGATCGTTTTTCCTTCTAGTGAATGTCTCTGTTACTGTCAAACTTGGACTGTTTATAACAAATTTCGCAAGTGAACTAATGTACAGTGAGGCTGCGGTTAATATTCCCAGTTTTGCCTAAGCGAGGTGTTATCCCCAGAATATTATCCCATAAGACGTCGATGAATGAAAATATGCAAAAACTGGGTTGACTACATTTTTCTAAAGTTTAAAGCTAGTTCATTTGTGCAAAACCATCATTAACAGTCACAAACACATCATTTACTATTTCCTCTGTTGATGCTTCTTCGCTCGACTTCACAACAATTCTTGTATCATCATACATTCCAATGAACTTAATGTCTCTGATAGGATATTATCATACGAAATCAAATGCCTTCAATAGGTCGCAAAAGATCTCAACTGCTGATATCTCATCATTAAAATTTTTTATTATTTGTTCAGTAAACAAATGAATACCTGAGTCAGTGAAAGACCGGTTTTGAAATCCAAACTGTGAATTAAAATTGAATATAATAGGTCACAACCACGATAAATTTTTTTTCTTATACACTACTGGCCATTAAAATTGCTACACCAAGAAGAAATGCAGATGATAAACGGGTATTCATTGGACAAATATATTATACTAGAACTGACATGTGATTACATTTTCACGCAATTTGGGTGCATAGATCCTCAGAAATCAGTACCCAGAACAACCACCTCTGGCCGTAATAACGGCCTTGATACACCTGGGCATTAAGTCACACAATGTACATGTACAGCTACCATGCAGCTTCAACACGATACCACAATTCATCAAGAGTAGTGACTGGCGTATTGTGACGAGCCAGTTGCTCGGCCACCATTGACCAGAGGTTTTCAATTGGTGAGAGATCTGGAGAATGTGCTGGCCAGGGAAGTAGTCGAACATTTTCTGTATCCAGAAAGGCCCGTACAGGACCTGCAACATGCAGTCGTGCATTATCCTTCTGAAATGTAGGGTTTCGCAGGGTTCGAATGAAGGGTAGAGCCACGGGTCGTAACACATCTGAAATGTAACGTCCACTGTTCAAAGTGGCGTCAATGCGAACAAGAGGTGACCGAGACGTGTGACCAATGGCACCCCATACCATCACGCCGGGTGATAACGCCAGTATGGCGATGGCGAATACACGCTTCCAATGTGCGTTCACCGCGATGTCGCCAAACACGGATGCGACCATCATGATGCTGTAAACAGAACCTGGATTCATCCGATAAAATGACGTTTTGCCATTCGTGCAACCAGGTTCGTCGTTGAGTACAACGTCGCAGGCGCTCCTGTCTGTGATGCAGGGTCAAAGGTAACCGCAGCCATGGTCTAAAAATGGCTCTGAGCACTATGAGACTTAACATCTGAGGTCATCACTCCCCTAGAACTTAGAACTACCTAAACCTAACTAACCTAAGGACATCACACACATCCATGCCCGAGGCAGGATTCGAACCTGCGACCGTAGCAGTCTCGCGGTTCCGGACTGAAGCGCCTAGAACCGCACCGCCACCGCGGCCGGCTAGCCATGGTCTCCGAGCTGATAGTCCATGCTGCTGCAAACGTCGTCGAACTGTTCGTGCAGATGGTTGCTGTCTTGCAAACGTTCCTATCGACCCAGGGAGCGAGACGTGGCTGCACGATCCGTCACAGCCATGCGGATAAGATGCCTGTCATCTCGCCTGCTAATGATACGAGGCCGTTGTAATCCAGCACGGCGTTCCGTATTACCCTCCTGAACCCACCGATTCCATATTTTGCTGACAATCATTGGATCTCGACCAAAGCGAGCAGCAATGTCGCGATACGATAAACCGCAATCGCGATAGGCTACAATCCGACCTTAATCAAAGTCGGAAACGTGATGGTACGCATTTCTCCTCCTCACACGAGGCATCACAACAACGTTTCAGCAGGCAACGCCGGTCAACTGCTGTTTGTGTATGAGAAATCGGTTGGAAACTTTCCTCATGTCAGGACGTTGTAGGTGTCGCCACCGGCGCCAACCTTGTGTGAATGATCTGAAAAGCTGATCATTTTCATATCACAGCATCTTCATCCTGTCGGTTAAATTTCGCGTCTGTAGCACGTCATCTTCGTGGTGTAGCAATTTTAATGGCCAGTAGTGTATATAGCTACTGGTTTCATTCTGTTTTAGACTATCTTCAGACCCACACCATGATGTAACCTTATATAAGAAAAAAAATTATTGTGGTTGTGACTGTTTGTATTCCATTTTAAATAATAGATAAACCGCGATACTCCAGAGAGACATGTTGTCAAAAATTACAAACTGTGGTTGCCTAAGTATTCCGTTACTACATAGGTTGGTGACAACGCTGCAGTACATTACTGAGATGTGCAGCTAATCGGCAGGTCGCGTCTCGCTCTGAAGTCTGTCATCTTTGGCCAGAGGGTATGGTGGGCTGTCTGATATGCCGTGCTGGAAGTGGGCCCGCGTCTCTTCAGATTCGGCGGATGGAGAGTTCGATGAGGAATATGGCTGGCAGTGGGCTTGTGATGACTTGAGTGATCTCGTATTCTGGGTCCGTGGTTGGTCACCGATGTCCTCCCTGGTGCACGCTGGGGCGTGCTGGCCGTGGTGACTTGACGGATAAGATTGGGGCCGGCTGAGCCGAGCAAGCCGCGTGGTGTTAATAGCCTTAATAGCGTTCTTGTAGGCAGAAATTAGCAGCGAAGGAGCTCTACGACTAGAAGAAGGCAGCTCTTATACCGATGTCAACCTCTTTTGTCTAGCAGCCTGTCGGACACTAATAGTTTCGAAATTATCCCTGCGGTTAAGTTTGTTGTGTCGCAAGTGGCCTTAGGGGAAGACAGTTTGCTGTGCGATCAAGTCTTTCAGTCTTTTCAGTGGCTTTAACGGGCGATGCTATCTATCCTGCACCTCGTATTACTGACTGTTACAAATTTAGTTTTCCGGGGCCCAACAAATGGGTTTTGCATTGTTAAGTATGTGTGCGGTGCAACTTAACCTATCCTTAAGCGTTTCTGGCCTCCTTAATTAATAGGGTTTTTAAAGAACCGTTCCACTTTAAATTCTGAGGTCATAAAAAAACTCTGCGATTCACTCCTAGCTTGTGCTTCGTCTGAATGCACTATTTAATCAGGGGAACTTGTGAAAATTGGGACGGTAAATTCTGCTCCCTTTTTGTATGTTCATGGGAGCTGCCGTCCTTACTCAGCACTGTAAGTCACTGTACCGTACACCTCAAGGGTCGTTAATACGGCGAAGCGGTTGTGTGTTTTCATTCCTCATTTGCTGGTTCAGCACGGGAGCCGTGTTTGGATTTACCTAACGCTTTAAAAAAGTTGAATCTTATTGCATTCAAGTTATTCATTCTAATCGTAGCTTGGGAGCCTGTCCAGTGTCACTTAATTGCTGTCTCTAGAAAATTGTTTCAAACTAAATCAGGTTGTGCCCTCTGCTTCTTGTGGGAGTGCATCCGTGTTCATTAAAACTGCAGAGATTTTAAATCAATTTTAAAGATGTGTTTAATTTGCCTGTTAAATTTATTAAGTGACTGAAGTGAACTTTCTAATTCATCGGCATTTTTTCTGTTTTCCGTCGTTCCTTAGTTGCTTTATGTAGCTATGTTCAGTCTACGCAACTAAATGAAAGGTAGTTTGTTTTCCATAAGCGGTTCGCTTCTTTTATTTGCGAAGCATCTTCAGTGGTCTGTAATACACGTTTCTTTTCATAATATAAAAGACATGACAAAATGTAACATAGTAACATATTGTAAATACTACATAACACATTTATTATATGTATAAAGAAAAACATGCATGACAGGCCACTGAACATGCTTCACAAATAAAAGAAGCGAAACGCGTACGGCAATTAACAGTCTGCCTTTCAGTTGGTTCCCTAGATGGAACGTACCTCCACGAAGTACTAATTCATGTTAGAGCACAAGTGAGTTCAGCAGAATTTTGACCATTGGATTGTTAATTTGCCTTCTGTATCTGTTGGTACTTGGGTTAAGGTATGTATCTCATTCGCTGTTTTAAATGCACTGCGTTGTTAAATTTTTTGCATTGATTGCACTCAAGGATACTCTTGTCACAAATTACAGAGCGTAGCCTGTTAACTTGATCTATTGTTATTGTATGCGCTTCAGGGTTGTTCTATGTATACGTTTTAAAGTGAAAGTGTTTCTGAGTTCCTTGATGGGCCAGATTAGCGGAACGTTCCGATTAACAGGATACGGTGGAGCTTGAAATTTCTCTCTTCTATTTCAGGTGGCGTTATTCATTTGTAGTGTTAATGTCACATTGTCAAGGAACTTGCTTATTATAGTAAAATATACCCAAAATTTGTTTGTGTCACGATGGTGTTTAAGTCCCAGCTGCCTAGTACTTCCACCCCCATTGCAACCATGCAGCTAGCCATGTTAAAATTACTTTCTCAGATATTGTAGAAAATGATGTTTGCCTGCAGTTATTACATTTGCTGTCAGCCTTGTTAGAGAGGCTTAGCAGTCTTTCTGGGAATACACCCTAAATTAATGGAGTATTACGTAGGTGGCTAACAACATTATATATTATAGGTCCACAAAATATTAGCATCTTACTGGAGATACCATCCACCTCATATGAACTTTTACTTTTTAGTCATAACGCTCTTCCTTATTTCTGATGGCAATGTGAGATTAAGTTTTAACTAACTAATTATCCTGTGTATTGCTTCTTCATTGTACTGTTTTGCTTTCTCTTCTACACTACTGACATAAAATTTCTCACCTATTTTTGTAAATTAATCATAAAAAATTTCTGCTACACATGTTCTGTTACAATGTTCTTTGACGAAAGTGATTTCATCTTCCTTCATTGTCCATTTTAACATTTTCCATGTTGATTTTATTTTATTATCTGATCCGAAAAATTGTGAAGACCTGTGGATACTACTGGACTTTTTAAAAAAACTTTTTAAATATGTTACAGTCCTGTTTAGAATAGTACAATATTTATGTTTCATTACTGTTTCTGGCTATTTTCAACAAGTCCTTTTTCCTTGTCAAGAGGCTGATACCTGCAGCGATCACAGATTTCGTCGAAGACTTGTTGTTAGTACATTTAATTACCTACTTATGGAAACCACTTTCAATGATGGATACAAACTCATTAAAGATTAATTTGAATTCACAGCATTGGACTCATTGTAAATTTTGCCTCAGTCAACATTTTCAAGCTTTCTTCATAATTTTCAATAATTTTGACATTAATCAGTCTCACTGCTTTTTAGTGTTTCTGAAATACATGGAGCTATGTTATATAATGTGGCTACTTGTGAAATGAGATTAGGCAATTGGTTTACCAGCAGATAGGTGCGCATCACTTTAACTTCTGCTCATTGAATGAAAACATTATCTATAAGAATATTACTGTCTTGAACAACTTCGATAGGAAATTTCAAAAACTACCTAACACTGTGCTGCCTGTAATAATATTATATTATTTGGCTATCGGTTTCAACTCTGAACCAGCAGCAGCAGCAGCTTACAACATACAAAAGTGGACAATGTGAAAATGCCAAACTAAATAATGAAAACAGAAAAATGTAAGATTGATCAAAATAGTTACGAAAATTATCACAGGTGTATCACATGCCATACATGCTTCAACATAAGTTACCGCAGGAAACCATAACTACCAATATACTATAAAATCAAACATTTTAACACGATAAAAATATTATGACAAATTGATACAAGGACAACAAGTGATCTACAGCAATACACATGAATGAACTTGAAAGTCAAAAATGACAGTCTTGACAGAATCCAAAGATGTTGCTATTAACTAATTAATTGATTATCAGATTATAAAACTGAAGTTTCAACAGTTCTACATTTGAATGAGGTTACATAAAAACACCAATAAAATAAAATATAAAGTAACAGACAATCAAGATTTATAAATGTAAGTATATAAATTATTTTACAGTCCATTCGAAAAATGTAAGTATTTGAAATACAAGTGACAGATCAGACCATGAAATTAAAATCAGTCAAGACATATCAGATGAAGATACACATTTAAATAAATTGATATGAAGAAAATACATTTTTAGGAGTGAAGGAGAATATAAATAGGAATGTAGAATACAACATCTAAAATTTTATACATATGACAAAATCTTTCCAAAAATTTTTATGAAGGAATATAATATGCATCTAAACTTTTACACATTGGCCAGAACAGTATTTCAACCGAATGACTATACAATCACAAAACGAAATCAAAATTCATTTATCACACACACAAAAATTAATAAAAAGATCTGCTAGGAAGCTGTACTTCAATATATTGTTTATAAAACATTTCAACAACATTAATACATAGTTGCAAGACAAAATTAACAAAGATCATTTAGCATACAGATAAAAATTACTAAAGGAAGACAATGCTCAATTATAAAATCAAAATACAGAGAAATGATCGTATCATACACGAATTATTGACCTCTCTTAACAATATCCCTAATTTATGGTAAGTATCATGACATAATGTAAATATGGTCATCAATGATTTTTCCTCAGTAACCTGATCATACTCTATATACTGGCCTCAGTGTTCTATTTTTATTTATCTTTTTGATAAGAAATTCCAAGTGTGTCAGACTGGAACAAATTATAATGGTCTCCTGTTTTTAACATTTCTGTATGTTCCGTAGCTTTGTAAGGGTGATGTCTTCTAGATCTGTACTTTTGTAGCTATTTATAACTGTATTATGTTTTACCATATATTTAATTCCTTTCCTTCGCCCCCTTCCTATATAATATCCCTGACCACCACCATATTTTAATATTTTGACAGTTCTATTTACTTTTATAATAATTTTAATGTCAGGGTTATAAGCCTCTCCTACTTTTTCCTATTGTGGCCTGGTTTTGTCAATATATAAAAAAAATAAGAAAAAGTGCCATATGTTATAATCATTGCCTGAATTTTGATGTCATAATTGAGCATTATATTCCTTTATGAATTTATATCTGCAAACTAAATGGGCTTTTCCGATTTTGTCATATGACTATTTAGTAATGTTGATGAAATGTTTTTTAAACAATGTATTAAAATATAACTTCATACCAGGTATATTTATTAATTTTATCTGTGTGATAAAAGAATTTTAATTTCATTATGTGATTGTATAGTCATTCAGTTGGAATATTATTCTATCCAATGTGTAAAAGTTTAGATATATATTACGTTTCTTCATAAAAATGTTTGGTTAGATTTTGTCATATGTATAAAATTTTAGATGTTATATTATATATTCCTGTTTATATCCTCCTTCAAACCTAAAAATTTATTTTCGTTATATTTCTTAATTTAGTGTGTATTTTCTTCTGATGTGGCCTGATGGATTTAAATTTCAAGGACTGATCTATAGCTTGCATTTCACATACATTTTTCAGAGGGTTGTAAAATAATTTATATTGTTACATTCATGAATCTTGATTATATGTTACTTCATATTTTATTTTATTTGTGTTTTTATGTAATCTCAAACGTGTAGAACTGTTAATACTTCAGTTTTGTAATCAGAGTATCACATCCCTATTTAATGGCAACTTCTTTGGATTCAGTCAAGATTGTCATCTTTGACCTTGAAGCTCTTTCACATGTATTGCTGTACATCATTTGTTGTCCTTGTGTCAATATGCCATCACATTTTTATCTTGTTGCAATTTTGGTTTTGTAATATCTCTTCGATTATGGTTTTTGTTTGGAAACTTATGTTAAGGCATGTATGAGATGTGATATATCTGTGAATTTACGTTTTTTTCTTTTTTTCTAATTTTGTTTGGCATTGTCTACTTTTGTATGTGTACAGCTGCTGCTGATGATGTTCCAGAACCGAAAACGATAGCACAATAAAATGACATTATTACAGACGGCACTGTGCTATTCATTTTTAAAAATTTATGCTGTGGACCATCGCCTAAGCAGAATGTTGGGCAGTGGAATTAGTTAGTGGTGCCAAATTATAAATGGATAAAAGCACCTCTAGATCATTTTGCCTGTCAGATTTCTTTAAGGAAACTACACTAAAATCAATGCTTTACTTGAAAATTTCCCAGTTACCCAGTGGAAACTTTTATACTCACAATTAATAAAATATTCTGGGCTATTATGTCATATATTGTAACAATCACAAATATTACATTTCACAATAGTCACTCACAAGCGCATAATTCTATATTCTGATTAGAACAGAGTTTACTTATTCCACATTTTTGTACTGGTCTCTTTTTATAAATTTGACAGTTCCTCCTTTGTCCATATTCGAGCTACATGAATATGCAGCTAACTTATAACAACATACATTAATATTTTCTATCCCTGTGGATATATGGTGTTAAGATGGACGAATAACAAATTTCATTTGCACACTAAGATCCTGAAAACAAATGAACATCCCATTTACTTCATTTTTTTATCCACTCCCCTGATATTATGTTAAAGCAAGTTGGTCCCACTTTTTTCTCTCTTACATTTCTCTGTCAATTTCTTTTAATGCTGTCTCTCTGAATTTGACCCCAATAACTACAGGGATCTGCCTTTAAGTGCTTCAAAACTATGAAAACAAAATTCCTCAGTAATTTCACATGTACAAGTAGTATTTGTGGTATTGAGCAAGGTGGCGCAATAGGTGAATGGAGCACTACCTAAAAGAGATCAAATTATACATTTTTTACTGTTTTATTTATTTGATAGAACAGTTTGGTATAACTACTCTCATCAAATTCAGTCACACCCACTTCTCAGCTATGAGGTATTTTTACATGATTGTCATTTCTCTTGCTGTTTTAAGGTTTTCAGCTCTAATGAGTTTTTTAAGATCTAGATATTCTGTTAAGTATTTTGAAGGCAAATTTGAGTTGCATATAGGTTTTAGATTATGTTTCGTTTTATGCTTCCATAGATGTGAACGTTTCATCGTAAAGCGGTTATTTCGTTATATTTTTGACTGATAATGTATAAAAAATTTAAAGACACAGTATTTCATTATAAATCGCTGTATGAATGGGTTTTTTAAATGACTTCATGTTCACTTTTAGCTGTATCTGTTTTATTGTGTATAAATATTTTTATTAATAGCGTCTTGTAGCCCTCAAATATTAAATAAAAGACGTTTTTAAATGTTTATACTAAAGCTGCTAATTATTTAGTGGCTGTCTAGTTTTGGGCTTTGTCCATGTTCACAAGCCACACATTTTGTATTTACAGTTGTCTGCTGCAGAATGTTCTATGTATGCCATAACGTTTAAATGTAGCTCGGATATATGTTAAAAGGATCTTCATTACCCATCATGAGGCGTGTGCAATCCACTTGTCGACTATATTTTATACATAATGGAGAATTCGCTCTCATTGGAATACAGAAATAAGACAAGGACATGGCTTTTGCCCATATTTTTTAATTGTGCTTTAGAGAAAGTGGTTTGAGAATGAAGGGAGGCCATAAACACCAAGGGCATTCTAGTGGTAAGAAAGCCAAAGAAGATCACTGTAGATTGTCTAGCATTTGCAAGTGAGTGCCACTTGTTACAGACACATTTGAAAATTCACAAGAACAAATCGTGGGCCTACAACGTCAAGCAGCCAAAGTTCGATCATAAATGTCACTTGAAAAAAACACAGTTCATGCACTTGAAAAAAACATAGTTCATGACAAACGACACTAATGAACCTCAAAACCTTAAAATAAATTGCATGATCTACAGTACTACTTTAAATATCTACCGTGGAACACGAAACTGGAGCACTATGAAACAATCATAAAGAGAGAAATACTTTGTGCAGCAGAAACTCCTCAACTTAAAGCAAAGGGAGAGTTCGAAAAATTAGAAGAAAATTTTAAAGAATTCTAAGAATAATACTAGAACACGAGAGCAGCAGTGAAACAAAACACCTTGTAAGTTCTAATACAGAAGTATATTTGAAAGCTGATAAGATAACGAATGTGATGAGAAAACGGAGATTAAAACTTTATGGACCCAAATTCATGATGAATAATATAATGGCAGAATAAATAACCAAACATTGAATTTACTAAAAAGTTACAAATCCAAAATCACATGACTAAGAGAGGTAGGAAGAGATACCGAAAATGCACACGAGAGGAAATGGAAGCAATTAGAAACAGATCAGTTTTCAAAGAAGCAATAGAAGATGCAGGCTTTCAGGACAAAAAACTCAAGAACTGGAATTAAGTGGATGTAAGAAAAGGCAAACATTCTCGAAGATCGAAAGAAGTGTTGATCCAAAGATAAACCACAGATGAAAACAAAAAGCTAGAAACAATATTAATATATCTTACCCTCCAGAGGGTTTATTCGAAATACACTCATGCTCATAAATTAAGGATAATTGCAGAATGTGGTGCCACACAATGGCCCTAATAGCATAGCCACATAGGGAACACACACGGCACAGATCTGTATGTTCACGGTGTTGGTGATAAGTTGAGAAAACCGTCCCGAAACACATGTGCTAAAAAACGACACTGTTTCCTGCCCATGTGCCCCGACATCAATATGGGATATGATCACCATGCACACGTACACAGGCCGCACAACGGGTTGGCATACTCTGGATCAGGTGGTTGAGCAGCTGCTGGGGTATAGCCTCCGATTCTAGCATCAGTGCCTGTCGGAGATCCTGAAGTGTGGTAGGGGTTTGAAGACATGCGGCGATATGTCGACCGAGAGCATCCCAGACGTGCTCGATGGGGTTTAGGTCTGGAGAACAGGCAGGCCTGATATCTTGTTTCAAGCTACTCCTCCACGATGGCAGCTCGGTGGGGCCGTGCGTTATCATCCATCAGGAGGAAGGTGGGACGCACTGCACCCCTGAAAAGGTGGAAAATGACATCCCGATACACCTGACCAGTCCCTCTGTCAAACCATGTAGGGGTGTCTCGTGCACTAATCATAATCCTACCCCACACTATCAAACCACGACCTCCATATAGGTCCCTTTCAAGGACATTAAGGGGTTGGTATCTGGTTCCTGGTTCACACCAGATGAAAACCCGGCGAGAATCAATGTTCACACAATACCTGGACTCGTCCGTGAACATAACTTGGGACCACTGTTCCAGTGACCATGTACTGTGTTCTTGACACCAGGCATTACGGGCTCTCCTGCGACCAGGGGCTAGTGGAATGCACCTTGCAGGTCTTAGGGCCAATAAACCATGTCTGTTTAGTCGTCTTTAGACTGTGTGTGTGGAGACAACTGTTTCAGTGGCTCCGGAAAGGTCCCGAGCAAGGCTACCTGCAGTGTTCCGTGGCTGTCTGCCGGCACTGATGGTGAGATATCGGCCTTCTTGTGGTGTTGTACACTCTGGACGTCCGGTACTGTAGCGCCTGGACACGTTTCCTGTCTGCTGGATTCGTTGCCATAATCTTGAGATCACACTTTGTGGCATATGGAGGGCCTATGATACAACCTCCTGTGTTTGACCAGCCTCCAGTCGCCCTAGTATTCTACCCCTCATAACGCCATCAATATGTGTTCTTTGAGCCATTTTCAGCACACAGTCACCATTAGCACATCTGAAAACCTCTCCACACTTACTTGCTGCACCGTACTCTGACATGCACCAAAACACCTCTGCTGCCAGCGCCACCGTGCGACGACCGCAGATCAAATGCACCGCATGGTCATACCCCGAGGTGATTTAAACCCACAAACCGCCCACCAGAGCGTTGTTTCACCATGTATCAGCATTATCCTTAATTTACGAGTATGAGTGTAGAAGAAAACGGTGAAAGTGCCGCAGATGTACTGATCCAGCTCGTAGAAGCTACAAGAGAGACGTCGTGCGTCATAGTTTACCGTTAAAATTCAGAGAGCCTATATTCCTAGAAGAGTCAACCCACATTTTAGTTCCCCCTACATACATATCGCGAAAATATCAATAAAATAGAAGAGAGATTCGTCCTCACACGGCTTGCCAGCAGTCGGCCTTCAAAAGCCACATTCAAGATAGGAATATGAACGTGCCCTGAACGAAATACCAGCAGGTGGCTTGAGGAGAGCCGATGTAAATGTCAAAAGTTGTATATGTTCTTTCTCCAAGCCGCTCAGTATTGAAGAAAGTCAAATTTTTTCCTGTCCTACGACAGTGTTTCATGGTTTTAGTTTTAAACGCTATCGATTTCGGAGCTAAATAGTTTCATCTAGCTTTGAGTGAGGCAGCATATGCTTTGCAGGTTCCAGTTAATTCATAGGTAATATCAAGGCACCAAAAGATGAATCTGCCTAGCTTCCAGGTCGATGACGTGTATACTGATGAAAGAAAGGGGGAAAGTTTTCTTTTGCCAGAAGCCACTATTTTATTGAACTTAATTTATTCTTTTTTCCCAAGCATACAGACATTACAAGTTTATTGTGTCTTTAACATTCCGCTCTAAGGGAGTTTCTTACAAGTGAGACGCTAACTCACAATCAGATCGAAAAGGAAAGAGAAAATAACTGGATGCATCTGTGCTACAAAAATTTCGGCGTTCGGCGAGAAGTACTTAAATCAGAGGGAACACAAATCATTGTGGTTGAACACCGATACAAGGCAGTTTGGATAGGTATACTGGCGAAGCGTTGACCGATATGCACTCCGTCTATCAGGTCACTGAATGCAGTGGCAGAACAGCGCGATGACACTACGCTGCGCTGTTCTCGTAGTGACGGCAACCATACCACAGTGCAAGTGATTCGTCTGAGAGTTGTTGTGCATTAGTCTTCGTTTTCTTTTGTACGTTTTGATGACTGAATATTACAGGTTTTGTCACTGTTATGTAAATATCTTCACAGAAACGAAGGTCACTGAGCTAAAAAATATAAGAAACCATAACTACATTATTACTATGTAAGGAGCCACCAGAGAGCACGGTTCCTTAGTACGAAAATACTCGGAAAGGATCCCTCAACAGCCTCCGAAATTTTGTAGGTGGAGTTAGTGTTCAAACAATATGTGCACTTCATACGAGAACGTTCAACTGCGCGTTTTGCTACTGATGATGTAGGGTTCCTACAAGAATCGACTGAGCACGATATAGACCAGGCTTCAGTCTAAGGAGACTCAAACGAACTTCAGACATAACTACTCCAATATTTCAGTAAGCATTCTATTGTACTAAAGAAAAAACATGTACTTTTGATCTTTGAGTGCACATTAACCACTCGTTCAATGTTTTCATAAAATTTTACTCAGACACTTTAGCATATATTTTTATGAAACTGATTTCCATACATACATGCAAGCTACGTAAAAAATTTCTTAAAGGAAACATACTTAAATTTTTTTTAATTTGTTGCACTTTCTAGATAGTGCAGTTTTTCGCACGTTACATAACGTAATTTTATTTATCACATCATAACAATTACCAGGTGATGCAAGTGAAAGTATTGATTCTACATCTACATCTACATCTACATCTATACTCCGCGAGCCACCTTACGGTGTGTGGCGGAGGGTACTTATTGTACCACTATCTGATCCCCCCTTCCCTGTTCCATTCACGAATTGTGCGTGGGAAGAACGACTGCTTGTAAGTCTCCGTATTTGCTCTAATTTCTCGGATCTTTTCGTTGTGATCATTACGCGAGATATATGTGGGCGGTAGTAATATGTTGCCCATCTCTTCCCGGAATGTGCTCTCTCGTAATTTCGATAATAAACCTCTCCGTATTGCGTAACGCCTTTCTTGAAGTGTCCGCCACTGGAGCTTGTTCAGCATCTCCGTAACGCTCTCGCGCTGACTAAATGTCCCCATGACGAAACGCGCTGCTTTTCGCTGGATCATGTCTATCTCTTCTATTAATCCAACCTGGTAAGGGTCCCATACTGATGAGCAATACTCAAGAATCGGACGAACAAGCGTTTTGTAAGCTACTTCTTTCGTCGATGAGTCACATTTTCTTAGAATTCTTCCTATGAATCTCAACCTGGCGCCTGCTTTTCCCACTATTTGTTTTATGTGATCATTCCAATTCAGATCGCTCCGGATAGTAACTCCTAAGTATTTTACGGTCGTTACCGCTTCCAATGATTTACCACCTATGGCATAATCGTACTGGAATGGATTTCTGCCCCTATGTATGCGCATTATATTACATTTATCTACGTTTAGGGAAAGCTGCCAGCTGTCACACCATTCATTAATCCTCTGCAGGTCTTCCTGGAGTACGTACGAGTCTTCTGATGTTGCTACTTTCTTGTAGACAACCGTGTCATCTGCAAATAGCCTCACGGAGCTACCGATGTTGTCAACTAAGTCATTTATGTATATTGTAAACAATAAAGGTCCTATCACGCTTCCTTGCGGTACTCCCGAAATTACCTCTACATCTGCAGATTTTGAACCGTTAAGAATGACATGTTGTGTTCTTTCTTCTAGGAAATCCTGAATCCAATCACAAACCTGGTCCGATATTCCGTAAGCTCGTATTTTTTTCACTAAACGTAAGTGCGGAACGGTATCAAATGCCTTCCTGAAGTCCAGGAATACGACATTTATCTGTATAGCATACCACATCACATTTTTGGTAATTTAAGGTCCTCAACGGTACCACAGTTACATACGTCTATTGGTATGGGGATTTTGTTATAATACGAAATGACTTTTATATATCATATATAAAATTATGCACAGGATTATATTTAGTGTCGTTTTCTCTTCAGATATGAAAATGTCCGTTTGATACATTTGAAACCTGTCGACATGTGTAAAAACTTGTGTCATTGTGTTTGGGAGTAAATCAGAGAACACTCATTCTTGTCCGTTTACTTCTTCTAATAAGGTTCCACAGCGTATATAACTTTTTCAGCGTCGTCAAGTTCGCTTTTAGCCCTAACTGTTTCATTTTGCTATTGAAGTTTCAGATTTTGTGCCACTTTGAAGAATAAGATTTGATGTTATACTATAGCATAGAACTAGGTTAAAAACAACGCTCTTGTATGACTGAGTCACTCTTGATGTAATATAGTTCATAGTTGTTACCGGTGACTTCGACTTGCACGTGAATAACAAATTTACTCCTGTTATTGATAACAACCATTGATTACATTACCATTTAGAGTGACACAGCCCTGCAAGTACGTTATTTTTTAACTATTTCAGTGCTATAATGTATCAAATCTTATGTTTGAAAATGGCATAAATGCTGAAATTGCAAGTGAGCATCTATTTATATGAACGGAGCAAGTTGAAAGTTTGTGCCGGACCAGGTTTCGAACCCAGGTCTCCCGCCTACTAGGCACAAATTTTCCTCCTGTCCCACTGATATAACTCAGCGTCCACTGGCAGCTAATGTCTTTAATTCCTGTGTCTTGGGTTCCATTTATGTCACCACATCTAAATGTGGCTCAGATCAGTGTTAAAAGGATCTTCAATATCCAGCACAATTGATCCATGTGTCAACGATATTTTATATGCAATTCCCACTGGAACAGACTGTTGTTATATAGTCAAATCTCTTTTGAAATGTTGAGTAATGTATTTATGTTTACAGAATCGTACACTTATTAAACGAAACCCTGCGGAAACGTGCTGCTCTTCACCGGATCTTTTCGTATCCTTTATCAAAACCTATCGTGAATAAGAAATGGTCTGCTTTAAGGCAATGTCGGCAGACATTTAAACAGGAAACGTATAGTTACCTAATTAAATATGTCAGCAAATAGTTGGTCGATTCCTCGCCCAGTGGCCTTGAACGTGCTAGTATCTAAGACTGGTAAAAGGGCATATGCTTTAGTTTTTTCTTCCATTCATAAAATGGCCCTGATAATGCGCTTAAATTATTTCCAGTGTTAATGAATGGATATCATACAGCTCTGCTTTCGTGTCATATCAATCAGTGGATTCTTTCCGAAAAATTTGTTATATATTGAATCTGCTCACGATTATATAGACCAAATATCTACCGTGAATGGGACTTGCTTTGTTACTTCGTGCAGTTTTTGTATTAACTCCTCAAAGTGTTTCGGCATGATTGCACTGTTTTAAAATTTTATCTTGCGCCAGTCAATGAAAAAGTAAACGCCCGAGCTGTACGGCGTACGCTCGCAGACCCACAGATTTTTCACAGATACGCGATAAAAGAGCACCCGCCCTTCTGCGAGCTTTTGAGGTTAGAAGAGTAATTATTTCTTTGTCTTCAAAAAGAGAATCCGGCCCGCGTTAAAACTTAATTCTGCCCTGAGAGAAGTATTTGCTAGCTCCGCTCTACCTTTCTCGAATGGAGGAACTTTCTTGAAATTTCGCTGCCAACTTATCACCCCAAGCAAGCTAATTTCGTACCTCACCACTTATTTAGCGGAATCTTGCCAACCTCAAAGCCGGAAAAAGTAACGTATCTCGCACTGTGAGCAGCAGCCAACTCATACATAAAAAAGAAGAAAACACATTTCTTCCTTCGTGAAATCCACTTTCTTTTGTGTTATAGTAGAAATCAGAAATTAGTGAAGCCTGACACCGTCATGGTGGAGACGGAGACATAAATGTAACTTATGAAATAAAAATATTTTAATTTAAAATTTTTTCAAGAAAAATTTAGTGCTTAACCGACAGTTAGTTTCGGCTGCTTTCTGCTGTCATCTTCAGATTATCCGAACTGTAAAAAAAGCTGCAATGAAGCAATCATTTTTATTCGTACTGGGGGCCAACAAGACTATGGTTTACAACCTGGGTCGCTCACGATGGTAATATCATAGCCTTGTTGGTCCACAATACGAATGATTGTAATTGCATGATTACAGATAATGATGATAGTTTTTAATGCATTTTCATCGACTTTTCTTCTGTTTAGGCGATCTTGAGATAGTTGTAGAAAGCAGTCGAAACTAGTTATCGTGCTTTAAGGAAAAAGGCATTGCGGTCTTGGCATTAAAAATTTAAAAAAAAGTTATTTTATAGAGGAAGTTACAAACATAGAAAGGTAGAGGATGTGATCTCCAAACATTTCAAGCATTATATAAAGATGTGAAGGGGAAAAAAAAGCAGAAAGAGCAGATAATTTTGTATTGGACGTCCCCATGACGTGAGAGTGAATCAACAATAAAGGGACAAAATGAGGATACTTCAGGTTGCTGAATGGCGGCAGGCACTGGACTAAAAGGAAAATTAATAAAAAAACGGTCCTATAATTTATGATTCCGTAATATGCAGGTTGCTACCAGTTTCCATTTAAATACAATGAGGGCTTTTCGTGGGAGTCAGGAAGGTACCGTTCGTCTGCAAAAAATTAATATTTCCATGTTAATATGCAAACCAACGTTTCCTATACAAGCCGCATCTGTTGGGTGAAAGCGAAACAGAAGTTTGTCATCGCTCTAGTAACTGTTACATGTTTGGTAAACTCATTAATGAGATAATCATAACAAATTATAATATTGTAAACGATGTAGATGATACCTCATTTTACTCTGTGGTGAAACCAAAACAAGAAAGAAATAAGTCCCTGGCTATTTAGAAGAAACCAAACTTACTTAGGTCAAATAAAGTGAAAGTAGCTTTCTCCACAAACAACAAACTACAACAGAAATTAGTCCACATCTTAAAAAATGAAAAAGATTAATTCTCTGATTCAGTAATACACAATATAACATGCAAAACTTGCTCAAACTACTGCATAGGACAAACTGGTAGGAATTGTCAAATTAGTTACACTGAACACATCGGCTATTACACACCAGTTCACAAAATCAGCAACACACATATAAAAACACTGGACACTCATTCAAAAACATAGAAGAAGATCTTATGGTAGTCCACCACTTACAAATATTTCATACAATGGATTTAATGGAGGAGCTGGAAATTTATGTACACTAAAAAAAATGAGAAAAAATTCTCAGTGACAAACTAGACAATGAATCAGTTAACTTTTTCAAATGTTTTTCCTGCATGCGATAACTGTAGTAATTTTTACAATTACGTACATTTATTCACTATGAGAGAGAAAAAGCGGAAAGAAAAAGAAAATTTAATCGATAATTTAGTAATCAATGATGGTAAAAATACGTTTTATAGTTGACAACAGTCCAAAAATATTGTAACGCCTCTGACTGTACAATCTCTTCGTGAAACCATAGTGTGATAATATCTTTTTAGTATGTTTTGTAAACAAACAGGTGTAAGTGATAATTTGCGCGTGTGCGTGATATACTGTGCAACAGAGGAGACATAATACCTGCAAGTAGATAAGCAAAAATATCATTTCTAGCATTATCATTAAAAAATACTCAAAGATCCATCTTGTTTGATTTTCCGATCGTAGTCAAACCAAACAGAAGCAGAAAATCACACATGCAAAAATCACCAAACATTAAATGTAAGCAAATGCACAAGTGCATTTTAAAATGAGAATAAATTCTCAAAACGTGTTGTGCTAAGGATCAAAAAATAAGTAACTGGTGCAGTTTCTAGTATTTAAATCACAGATTATTGTTTCCCCTGGAAGGCAATCTGTATTGGGCATTAGGTGACCGTTTTAGGCGTTTAGAATATAGAGATTGTTTGTGAGCAGCTCTTTTATAATAATACAACCTTTTCTCGCTGCAATGCAGTAAATCGTTGTTAGTACAGAGGTGTACTAGTTAATTAAGAATAATCTTCAGCAGACCTGTGTGCATGAGTGTATTGTTGTTTGCATTTCCCGAAGTGTTACAATTATTTTGTAGTAAAATATGTAATGGCAGTCATCGCCATTCTGCTGAAGATTTTTTAAGTAAAACTGAAATGTTTTGGGTTATCAACAATTTATTATATCGTAGTGCTATACTGTAGTATGGAAAACATGAGTCTGTTCACTATTTTAATAAATTAATTGTGTTACCTACAGCAAATCTGGTTTCCAAAAACAATTTTCGTAGTTTTTAGCATTTCATTGGCTGCCCGTATATTCTGAAGACATATGTATGTAGAAAAAAAAGTGAGTCTTTAGAAACGTATCTGTTTAGTTTTTAATATAAAGTACCTCTGAGATTGTATGTTTGAAATATTCATAACAAAATATTAGGCACTAGAACGTACTTGTACACTCTTTCACTAGCAATGTAGTAGTTATAACTCTCTGATCTCTAAAATTTCCCCAAGAAAGGGGCTTTTGTAATTTGGCTCATATAAGTAACACTTTGACCACCGCGGCCTTCGAATACGAACTTCGCGTCATGTTGCTGAAGAATGTTGAGTGCAGATGTCATCAGCGCAATAGAGGCTCAAAGGCAATTAGATTAAGAAGGCGAAGAATTATTTCATACGATCCGCTGGAGGTTATATGAAACCACATAGCAACAACCCTAATCAGTTTAATTTATTACTTGAGTTATTTTCAGCTCACAGTTGTGACTCTCCGAACAACAGTAACCAATATACACGTCATTATGAAAGTCCGCTTTGATCGCTGTTTATATATATTTTTTTAATATTCATTTTAACACTTTTTGTCCACAACCATCATCAGAAACCGTAGATTGTAGTATCGTTGCCACAGATACTACTACAACGCCGCGCCAACACAAGGTTGGCAGCCCGTCGTCTGCCGAGCACAGCGCACTCTAGCGAGCTGTGCAGCTCGACGGAACTGGAGTGTGCCTCGTTCACTCCTTAGCTAGATTTCAACCTAGGCAGATGCACTTTCATAATTGGCCCTCAGCCAGTTCTGTAATGTTTGCATTGATTCTCTGAGGAGGGCCCATCAGGCTTAGTCCCTGAGAGTATGTTTTATTAGTTCATGGTATTCCATGTTACGAGATTGTCAGTTAATAGCCGCAGCTGCAGTCCTACAGCCTACTGAAGATAAGTAATTTTCATTGTACTGTGTGTTTCTTGAATAATAATCCTTCCCTCTAACAGTGTGCCGTACCGCATATTATTGCAACCTGGACTCCTTCAGCTCCTATCAACTCGGCCTCCTGCTTATTTGCATTTAGTAACGAGCTGAAAACACCCACGCGTTTTGTGCCTCTAAAACAGTGAGACACAATATAGATAAACAGAAAAAATAGTGAAAATAATATTTTTAAGAGAAATAAAGCAATAGATAGTACAGAACAAAACGAAGACATGCCGCATTTGAAAACTCGATAGCTGTATCTCGTCCGTTCACATGTACACTTGTGCAATGACTTGTGCTGTTCAGTGAGGAAGCGTTAAACGCAATTGGACATGTCAACTAAAATTAAAAGTAACTTCTACACATTAAGCAAACAGTCATTTTAAAAAGTAGTCTATTAACAGAGGGAACTGGAACTGTCACACTAAAATTCAAAGTAACATCTACAAGTTGAACATACAGTCATTTCATAAAAATAGCATATATTCATTTCATAAAGAGTAATCTGTAAAAAGAAAACAAACAATTGTATTGTTAAAAACATTTTAACATATGGCTTTAAAATTATAAAAGGCAGAGCTTAATAAAGCTGTTTTGCACCCTCTTTTTCTTTCCCTAAGTTGAGAGCTGACACTGCATACTAGCCAGTGTTAGTAATTAATTCGTAGTGCATTTAATGCCATCTAATGGTCACAAATGTTTATTTAACGTAGGTTGCCTCATTAAAGAGCACAAGTTAAGGTACAACTGTACAAGTAAACTAACGGGAAACAGTGTATCGGATTTCACAGGTCTGCGACTAAAAAACTGCATAGGATTTTTTAACATTTTCTTATAGATTTTGACCCCCCAAAAACACGAAAAATATTCAAAAAATCCTGTCACATAGGTTTTTATGTATATTGCAGTATTTATGTTCATTAGTAATAAACCTATACGGTTTCTTTTATGTAATACTTACTAAAAATTATATCAATTATAATTGATAAAATAAACTTGTTTAAAAAATTTACAATGTTAACTATTCTTTGTTACCACTTGCACGTTTTACCGTGAACTCTTGGACGCCAGAAGCAAATGCAAACAATCTCATTGTTCAGTTTTATCGTGTTGCGACAAGTCAAATGACGATTTGTATCTCGCATGAAATGAAGAGAAACTCTCAGTAGACCATATTGCTGTTCAACTGAACAGTGCTGTTGTTTCTGTCTAGTCATGGCTACAAGAGGTTGTGTTATTTCTCCAAACAGTTTTTGTTGTATCTGTGGTGAATACAGTATTAATTGTCAACAGAGAAACATAAGTGATTTTGTGAGGGAAGCTTATTTTGCTTAGTTTAAATTAAAACTTGGTGATCAAGATAAACCATGGGCTCCCGCATAAGGTGTGTAGAAGATATGAAGAAGATCTTCGTTTGTGGTTTAAGGTTAAGGAAAATGCATTTCGATTTGAAATTCGTATGATATGGCGTGAGCAGGAAAACCATACCACTGATTGCTACTTCTGTTCAGTTGACGTAAAAGGATTCAATTCAAAAAAGAAAAGAAGCATAAGTTATCCTAACCTTGACTCAGCTATACGTCCAGTGCCCCATAGCTCTGAAATACCTATCCCACAGCCACCTTCCAATTTGGATGAATACCCGAGTGAATTGGAGGACGAAGTTACATTACCTCCTCAGGGTGAATCAAGCTCAGATTTTTATTCGGACGAAGATGAAAGGCCTCAACTGTTTTCTCAAAGTGAGCTCAATGATCTAGTAAGAGATTTAGGTATTTCAAAAGATGCAGCCGAACGGTTAGGTTCCAGATTAAAAAATAAAAACATTTTATCATCTGGCACATCATTTTCATGGTACAGACACCGAGAAAAAGAATTTACCCAGTTTTTCTCAAAAGATGGAAATTTAATTTTTTGCAATGATGTGGAAGGACTCATGCATTGCTTTGATATGCGGTATGACTCATCTGAATGGCGCCTATTCATTGATTCTTCCAAAATTAATCTTAAAGTAGTATTATTGCACAATGGAAATAAATTTACATCGCTTCCGATGGGACATTCTGTGCATATGGGCGAAAACTATAACGATTTGGCCGTTATCCTGGAAAAAATCAAATATCAGGACCATCAACGGATGGTTTGTG
Organism: Schistocerca nitens; assembly: GCF_023898315.1. NCBI lineage: Eukaryota > Metazoa > Arthropoda > Insecta > Orthoptera > Acrididae > Schistocerca > Schistocerca nitens. The sequence continues at coordinate 467,546,546 of NC_064619.1, read as the reverse complement.
GAGACTTCAAAATACTCACGATGCTTTTGGGTCAGCAAGCAGGCTATACTAAATACTCATGCTTCTTCTGGTTATGGAATAGTAGAGCCAGAGAACAGCACTAGACTAAAAGTGATTGGCCACCCAGAGAAACTTAAAAACCTGGAGAGAAAAATGTTATCAATACTACTTTGGTACCACCAGAAAAGATTTTGTTGCCCCCTCTCCTTATCAAATTGGGGTTCATGAAACAATCTGTAGTATCGCTGCAAAAGGATGGGGACTGTTTGAAATATCTGTGTACAAAATTCTCGGAGCTGTCAGAAGCAAAGTTGAAAGAGGGAGTTTTCACTGGCCCCGACATAAGAAAACTTTTAACCAAGACCCTCTTTGTGGAGAGTATGAATAAGAAGGAGAAAGAAGCTTGAGTATCGTTCAACGATGTCGTGCGAAAGTTTTTGGGAAATACTAAGGAGCCTGACTACGAAACCTTTGTTCAACGGATGCTAGCAGCATACGAAGCTCAAGACTGCAAGATGAGCTTGAAGGTCCATTTTCTACACTCCCATATAGAAAGTTTTCCTGAAAACCTGCGAGCTTACAGTGAAGAACAGGGGGAACGGTTTCACCAGGATGTCCGTGATATCGAGAGACGGTACCAAGGAAGATGGGATGTCAGTATGCTTGCTGACTACTTTTGGATGCTTAAGCGGGAAACTAAAGATGGAGTTCGGAAATGGACCCGGTGAAGTATCAAGGAAAATAAGAAAAGGTTTCATAAAAACCATGAATAAGTATAATGATGTTACTATATGTCTCAAAATAAGGTTTCATTTGTTGTAAAAAATATTGAATAAACGAGTGCTTCTACCAATTTTTTTTATTTGCGAAAAAAACCTTTTGTGATAGAAAAAATGGACATCACTTCTGAAATCAGCGCTTTCTAAAACATATAATTCAGCGAAAAGTCTCACGCAGCTGACCTTTTTTCTTTTTTTTTTTTTTTTGCAGACCTGTGTTTTTAAATGTAGTATGTCTTTGTTTTGTCATAGTCTATACAGTCTACTGTTGTATTCCTCGTAGAAATATTACTTCTCATTTGTTCTGTTTATCTGTCAGATTCCAGATTCTGATATGGCTGTAGCCTAAAAGCGTTAAAGCCCATATTTAAAATAAGCAGCGACCAAGACTGAAAATTATACTGACTAGCGAAAATGTTCGTAGACTCGTACGATGAATTTATATAGTTTATTCACGAGTACATATGTTACAGTCTCTGTACTGCAACTCAAGCAGCCGTTTGCAGTGCACGCACAAGAAAACGCAGGCCAGGGACCGTGCTGGAAAGGAGTCCTATCTCTTTCAGGTTATCCGAGGTTGCTCTCAAAACACCCTCAGGGCACAGACAGCGGTTTCCGGTTGCTTCCGCTGCCCTCGCCGGTCTCAGGTCCTCAGTCGCTAATGGGCTCGCCGCCGAGCGTAACAACAACGAAAAGGCAGCGCTTGTTATATCTGTAAAGGCCTTCGTCGTCCGCGGCTCAAAGAGACCCTCTGGGAAGGCAGCGCAGCACGGCGCGGCGCGGCGCGGTGCTTGGCGGCCAAAGGAGCGAGCAGCGCAACGCGACTCCTCCTCCAGTGAAACGCCGGCCCTCAGGGCTCGACCTCAGCGCCACTGCGACCGAGTGGAGGCCAGAGGACTCTCCCAGACGGCAGCTCGTCTCTCTGGCCGTCTGCGGCCGTAATTGCCCGCGATCGACTTCAGAGATGTCCCTGCCGGCAGAAATGTCTTGCACAGCACAAAACAGCCGTACGTCTGAATCTCGCATCGTGACTCTGCTCCCGTCTTATCCACAGCATATCTTAGGATTCGCTCCTTCCAAATCCTTTCTCCTACTCGTCTCCTTTCATCCATATCCGTGGCTTTTCAGTCACACTTCTGCTCTTCCTCTCTTCGCTAAGCTCTCTTCCTTTCCGACAGATACCATCATTTTTCCTTCTTTATTCTTGCGCGGGTTGCAAGCTGCCCGGCAAAAGAAAGGAGATAGGCTTGTGCACGCTCGTACTATGTGCTCATTGTTGATTACCAGTGCCTGTAATCTACACTTAAGGGGTGACCGGGACACGTTGACAAGCGGAATTAGATGACTGATCAGTTTAGTTTAGACTTTTAAGTAGGATTATAATACGGAACTGCTGCGAATATGTTACAATTTTCAAGACAATCAACATAATTTCCTTTTGAATACTACACTACTGGCCATTAAAATTGCTACACCACGAAGATGACGTGCTACAGACGCGAAATTTAACCGACAGGAAGAAGATGTTGAGATATGCAAATGATTAGCTTTTCAGAGCATTCACATAAGGTTGGCGCCGGTGGTGACACCTACAACGTGCTGACATGAGGAAAGTTTCCAACCGATTTCCCAAACACAAACAGCAGTTCACCGACGTTGCCTGGTGAAACGTTGTTGTGATGCCTCGTGTAAGGAGGAGAAATGCGTACCATCACGTTTCCGACTTTGATAAGGGTCGGATTGTTGCCTATGGCGATTGCGGTTTATCGTATCGCGACATTGCTGCTCGCATTGGTCGAGATCCAATCACTGTTAGCAGACTATGGAATCGGTGGGGTCAGGAGGGTAATACGGAACGCCTTGCTGGATCCCAACGGCCTCTTATCACTAGCAGTCGAGATGACAGGCATCTTATCCGCATGGCTGTAACGGATCGTGCAGCCACGTCTCGACCCCTGAGTCAACAGATGGGGACGTTTGCAAGACAACAACCATCTGCACGAACAGTTCGACGACGTTTGCAGCAGTATGGACTATCAGCTCGGAGACCATGGCTGCAGTTACCCTTGACGCTGCATCGCAGACAGGAGCGCCTGTGATGGTGTACTCAACGACGAACCTGGGTGCAAGAATGACGAAACGTCATTTTTTCGGATGAATCCAGGTTCTGTTTACAGCATCATGATGGTCGCATCCGTGTTTGGCGACATCGCGGTGAACGCACATTGGAAGCGTGTATTCGTCATCGCCATACTGGCGTATCACCCGGCGTGATGCCCACCTCTTGTTCGCATTGACGGCGCTTTGAACAGTGGACGTTACATTTCAGATGTGTTACGACCCGTGGCTCTATCCTTCATTCGATGCCTGCGAAACCCTACATTTCAGCAGGATAATGCACGACCGCATGTTGCAGGTCCTGTACGGGCCTTTCTGGGTACAGGAAATGTTCGACTGCTGTCCTGGCCAGCACATTCTCCAGATCTCTCATCAATTGAAAACGTCTGGTCAATGGTGGCCGAGCAACTGGCTAGTCACAATACGCCTGTCACTACTCTTGATGAACTGTGGTATCGTGTTGAAGCTGCATGGGCAGCTGTACCTGTACACGCCATCCAAGCTCTGTTTGACTCAACGCCCAAGTGTATCAAGGCCGTGATTACGGCTAGAGGTGGTTGTTCTGGGTACTGATTTCTCAGGATCTATGCACCCAAACTGCGTGAAAATGTAATCACATGTCAGTTATAATATAATGTATTTGTCCAATGAATACCAGTTTATCATCTGCATTTCTTCTTGGTGTAGCAATTTTAATGGCCAGTAGTGTTGTATAATATACGGGGTGAAGAAAAATATAAAAAAAAACCCTCCGTCCGCACAGGCCTTGGAAGGCCCAACATTATCGCCCGGCCGGCGTGTCATCCTCAGCCCACAGGCATCACTGGTTACAGGGTACGGAGGAACATGTCGTCAGCACTCCGCTGTCCCGGCCGTATGTCAGTTTACGAGACCACAGCCGCTACTTCACAATCAAGTAACTCCTCAGTTTGCCACACAAGGGCTGAGTGTACCCCTCTTGCCAACAGCTCTCGCCAGACCGGATGGTCACCCATCCAAGTGCTAGCCCAGCCCGACAACGCGTAACTTCGGTGATGTGGTGGGAACCGGTGTTACCACTGCAGCAAGGTCGTTGGCATGGAGAAAAATATAAGAACAGCAAAAACACATTACCATGACTAATATGGTGCTGGAAAACTGTTGGCATTCAAAACAGGTTCCAGCAACCTCGAAATGGATAAATACAGATCCTGTATTGTTTCCAAGGGAATCTTACACCATTCTTCCAGCAAAATACTGGGAATTTCAGGTAACGATGAGCCGGCCGTTGTGGCCGAGCGGATCTAGGCGCTTCAGTCTGGAAGCGCGCGACCGCTACGGTCGCAGGTTCGAATCCTGCCTCGGGCATGGATGTGTGTGATGTCCTTTGGTTAGTTAGGTTAAGGTAGTTCTAAGTTGTAGGGGACTGATGACCTCAGATGTTAAGTCCCATAGTGCTCAGAGCCATTTGAACCAGGTAACGATGATAGAGGTGGATAGAGATAACATACCGGTTTCTCCAAAGCAGAACACAGAGACTCAATAATACAGAGAATTAAAAACTATAGAAGCCAGGGAAGATGCGACAATCATCCTCCTTCTCACAAAACCAGTCCTGGACGATGGGAGCCGGGCAAACAGGCGCCCTATCGTCTTAGAACACAGCATCACCATTGGTGAAGAAATGTTGAAGCACTGGATGGGCCTGGTCAACCAAAAATGTCACATAATCTCTGGCAGTAAAGTGACCTTGCAGAGTAACCATGGGGTCCATGAAAGACCACGACATGGCTGTCCAAATCATCACCAAACCTGCACCGGGTTTCACTCTAGCGACTTAAGTTCGGTCAAAAGATGGAAACGAGACTTATCTGACCAATCATTTTCCCTTGTTCGAATTCAGTTGACTCCAACATAACGCACTCACAACTATGGAGAACACTGTTCTGACTGTGGCTGACACGTGCTACGTACTGAGGACATTGCGCAGGTGGCGCACGTGGACAAACACAACAGATTAATCTGCGGCCTAGGCCAGTATCTGGACCGCTGTTCAAAAATGCATTTATCGCGTTATTTCCTTTTTTGGGTCCAATCACTGTGTAATTTTGATTGGGAACTTGAGAAGAGCTGACGTGCAGATAGATTGACAGGTCTGAGTGATGCGCTTCATGGCGAGGTGTGGCAGATGTAATGCTTTGGTCTTTCAGTGTTGTGTCTTTCCCTCGACCATCCATTTGTGGTATAGTTAGTTTTAAAGGAAAGGATTAGCATAGGATAGAACTTGCGCTTCTTGTCAGCCGTTCAGTAGTGTGACTGTGTTTAGCGCTCAGCATAGTAGTTGAGTTGTGCGCCTTCTGTGATTACAACAACATTCTCAAGGGTGATTACGTCAGGCAATTGTAACTGCTGTATTTTTCTAGCAATAAAAATACAAATAACATAATTTTCTTGTATTCATTTTCACATTGTGATCCAGTGGCGCCGTGGCGTTAAAGTAATTCTTGCTGATGTTGTGCACCTACTATATGAGTATACAGAGTAGTGTATGGTGTGTGTGTGTGTGTGTGTGTGTGTGTTTGTGTGTCCATTGTGCAACAGGGCACAGCGATGACCGTTTGTGGTGTATGAATTGCGAATAGTGGTACTAGGTCAATTCCGCACGCACTAGCACTACTAGGTCGGCCGGCCGGTGTGGCCGTGCGGTTCTAGGCGCTACAGTCTGGAGCCGAGCGACCACTCCGGTCGCAGGCTCGAATCCTGCCTCGGGCATGGATGTGTGTGATGTCCTTAAGTTAGTTAGGTTTAATTAGTTCTATGTTCTAGGCGACTGATGACCTAAGAAGTTAAGTCGCATAGTGCTCAGAGCCATTTTTGAACTGCTAGGTCACCTGACTTCGTATGTGACTTCCCAATCCGAACGCAGTGCCACAGCAGATCCCAAAACATAACTCACTAAATGTCATCATATACAAAGTGTTAGGGGTATATGTGCAGACACTGATCATTGGTACATTAATATGTGCGCGCTTCAGTGTGCTAGTTGTTCTTTTTCTTTTCTCTGTATCTAATAATACTCCCACAAACACGTCGCATAATTTACTACCTGATCGTTTCCGCGTGGTTGTAACTCTGCCACTAGGTGGACTACACCTATCAGTATAAACTAACCATTTTGCGTCCATGTGTCCACACTTCTATACCTGTTACCCAGGGTAAATAATCATTAATACAAGTACTTGGAGATACTAACCAACCTAAAAATATGCTACTCCTAATGAGCGATAATTATCCGTCAGCAGATGAAGCAAGTACTCATGTAATCCAGAATGAGATTTTCACTCTGCAGCGGAGTGTGCGCTGATATGAAACTTCCTGGCAGATTAAAACTGTGTGCCCAACCGAGACTCGAACTCGGGACCCTTCCCTTTCGCGGGCAAGTAGAGCACTTGCCCGCGAAAGGCAAGGGTCCCGAGTTCGAGTCTCGATCGGGCACACAGTTTTAATCTACTCATGTAATGTTGTTCGTGACACTGTCCTCAGTTACCAATAAAAATAACTGCACTTATACCTCTAACACGCTGTATGTTAATCCATAGGCAGGATGTTAGCTATATTCCTTTCGACTTGACGATTCCAGACTCGTATTTGGTTCCCACCAAGACATTTTTTTTTCATCATAGTAATTAATGTAACTGAAAATCAGTTATTCTAGACTAACTTCCTGGAAATGTTAAATACTTCTAAGAATGCAAAACTTACTGTATAGGAAATATACGTTATTGGTAAAATGTAGATCTCTAGCACCATTCTTCGTCAGCTGTGGAGTTTTCTTAATACCCTCCATAGATTGCTAATATTAAATTTACTGCACAATCTTCCTTTAGCGACTATAAAATGATTGCACAGCAGGCTGTCGGGTCACTGCTTACCCGTGGGCGTTGTCTGTTTGGGGAGAAGTTTCCTGTGTGTCTGGAAACGGGTGGCGAAGGGGAGAAAACCTTATTTGCTTCCCCGCAGGTGGTCTGCTCATTAACTGTGGAGCAGTTTTGAGAAGTGGCTCCCAAGGCGACAGAAGTTTGCAACGGAGTGGACACGAGGACCTGCAAACTTCAAAGCGACAGACTACTAGCTCCAAGCCAACAACGGCTGGTGGAATATGGCCACTAGCCTTCCCAGTGTGGAAGTAACACACTACTTCGAAGTTTCACTGACAGGCTGGTAGCCTCAGAGTTGCTGCTGTAGACGCCTGCGTGAAGCGGAACGATTTAGGTGTATGTCGGTAGTAAGAGGTTTAAAGAGAAATCACCAAGAAGAATGGAGACGATGGAAGAATAACTGTTACTTTAGTACGACAGTCACATGGTATTCCTGTCTCGTCGCAAAACAAAAGCTGATTAGACACTGCAAAAAAGTACGAGGAAGTGCTGGAAAAAAAGGCCTAAGACTTTTTTATGTGAAATTTCTTAAAGCTATTTAAGGAAGACCAATGTTATTAACTTTCTATGTCTTTATTCTTCATTTCTACATATTTGCAGCCCTCTTCCGCTAGAGGCTCTGAATTGTTGAACATGGCGACTGGTAACGTAACTATATCGGCGAGTGAAAAACACCATGCTGCAGTCGGGTTTCACATTCGAAGAGTTCGTCCAAGCATGCAGCACCCTCTCCTTGAAGATAACAATGCCAGACTAGACCCGACCGCTACGACATCAGCAACAATCCAGTGCCTTGCGTTATCTGTCATCGATCACCCTCGATATAGTTCCATCTTGGCCCTATCCGATTTTGTATCTGTTTCAAAACTTAAAGAACACCTTCGAGTACTTCAGTTTGAGAGATGAAGTGATGCAAGCAGAGGTGAGGTTGTGACCCTTTCAAAAATATCAGACACTCCACAGCGACAGTTATCAACAAACTGATCTCCCGTTTGGAGAAATGCGTTCGTCACCAGTGTGACTAAAGCGTGAAATAAATATGCAGATACGATGAATAAAGATGGAGAAAGTTAATAACTTTTGTTTTATTTAAAAAGCTTTAAGAGTTTTCACATAACAAATTCATGGGTATTACTTTTCAGCACGCCCCCGCAGCCAGTAAAAAGACCCTAGCTGTCATAAGCTGTCAGAAACCGCGCTGCTGCTACGATCGCAGTTCGAATCCTGTCTCGCGCGTGGCTGTGTGTGATGTCCTTATGTTAGTTAGGTTTAAGTAGTTCTAAGTCTAGGGCACTGATGACCTCAGATGTTAAGTCCCATAGTGCCTAGAGCCAATTGAACCATATGATTTTTGACGATAGAAAATTGCAAAGATTGTACGTGTACATTAATAAATCTTTACTAACTCTCAATAAATTTTAGTTAGTGATAAAATGTTGAAAACCAACACTTTTACACCAATTAGGCCTTCAACTTTATACGTCTGAACCACGTGCATACCGTAACTACATTAAAATATGTAATCAGGCTGTTCTGCAGAATCGACATTTTACTAAACCTATTGACCTAAAAAAATAAAAACGAAGTGTGCTTGAACTCAAAGCCCAAGCACTTTTCACTCTGTCATAAAATAGGCTCTTACAGCTATACTTAAAGGATCTCATAGCTCTTGAATGTTGTAGCATTCGTCCAATCACTTTGTTTTGCATAAGCTGCCTACTCATTTTCACTTTCATTTCTCCCCACAATATTTTTGCTTTCTAGAATAGCGAGATTATTTTTACAATGTTTTTCAAGTTCATACTATGATCAGCTTCGATTAGTCGAGCTAAGGTATTTGAGCTATATTTTGTGTCTCTACAACTATGTTTGCATTTTTGGAATGTTGCTTGGGACGTTGGCCAATAGAAAACATTCGCGGGTGTCTGGCCACGACCCAATATATACTCTAAGATAAAAGAGAGGGAAGCACCACGAAGAAAATATCTGAATGAGACCGAAATCGGTAGATGTGATTTACGTTTGCAGTCAAACAAATGATAGAAGAGAAAGAGCTTCACAAATTGAGCAAGTCATTAACGCGTTGGTCTAACTCTGGCCATTATGCAAGCAGTTATTCGGCTTGGCATTAATTGGTAGAGTTGTTGGATGTCCGCATGAGACATATAGTGCCCACCGAGCGAGATGTCGCAGTGGTTAGACACTGGACTCGCATTCGGGAGGATGACGGTTCAATCCCGCGTCCGGCCATCCTCATTTAGGTTTTCCGTGATTTCCCTAAATCACTCCAGGCAAATGCCGGGCTGGTTCCTCTGAAAGGGCACGGCCGACTTCCTTCCCCATCCTTCCCTAATCCGATGAGACCGATGACCTCGCTGTCTGGTCTCCTTCCCCAAACAACCCAACCCATATAGTGCCAGATTCCGTTAAAATGGCGTGTTAGATTGTCAAAATCTCGAAACGGTTTTTCGTGGTGCTCGTGTGTGGTCTTTTCTTTCTGTTTTGTTTTAATTAGAGTGTCGTTCCAATGGGAACTCCTCTTTCTTTGGTATTTCTGGTTCTGCTCTCGACTGGTTGCCTTTTAATGTGCTGCACTCAGAGACCTTCACTATAACGTGAATTGAGCATGGCGACAAAAGGCTCATAAACTGCTCACTTCTCGTGAAATGGAAAATGATTTATAGGATCGAGTAATACCTTTTTAATCAGTTACACAACAGATTCAAACTTATCATCCTCCCCTGCATTATAAATGGGTTATAATCTTGCGGGAAGGCGTGTAATTTCCTATCTTCTCTAGAATCTCTCTTCGCAGTACCTACAATGATAACCCATCTGGTATTTATGATTTGTCTGCATTGTTTTGATAACAATTTACAAGTTTCTGTAACGTTTTTCTAATTATTTCACTCATTCGCTCAACCTAATTCATTTCTTTAGTACTGCATGGTGACTTGCTCCATGCTGCCATGCCACCATCCTGTGGAAACCTGTTGCTACAGCCTTAATCATGTTAATGAATATTCGTGGCATGATTAGTTAAATGACTCAGTCCTGTGTTACCATTGCAACTCATTAATAATAAATATCGCATCTCTGCATGACTAAAAAATAAGTTAGTGAGAGGTTCTCTATTTTCAGTTGTATGTGGAAATTTGATTCTTAACTTACGCCATGGTCTCACCCCTCCCGTGGTTCATAGGACGAATATGCTCCACTAAAGTAATACTCAGTTTTGATCGTTGAAGCCCCTGTATCTCATATCTGTCTACTGTCAACATGTAGCGAGATGTCTTCGTAACTTTGAAAAAAATAATACGGACCATGGGGAGGATTTATAGAAGGTTGCGAGAGCGATCAGATGGCACAGTGCGTTTGTTTCACGAAAATGAGATGTAATCACCATCTTCTACATTCCTAGAACGTCTGAAGTAACTAATTGTGTTATGTAGAAACATTTGTGTGTGGACACGTCAAACTTGTATTCAAATGTTACGTTGAGAACTTGGGTGTGATATTTCATGTTTTTCATTGGCAGGAGAATAAATATGTTTTGGAGCTGGTTTGTTAAACTGTTATCCGTGATAGCCATCCTTTTCATTCTAAAGTTAATAATTTAATCTGAAAATACTAGGTTACCATGAAAACATCGATGTAGTTAGATAAGTGGGACACATGCGTCAGACTTCGCCGATTTTCAAAATCGGTCGTTTTAAAATGTTGTTGGTGGTGAAAGTATATTATTTATCATAAAGTTTCTGACCTTTTGTTTTTCAAATACATGCAAAATAAATTTTAACCTTCAGAGAGTTAATGAAGCATTAGACAGATTATTCTTCCGAGTCTAAATTCGGTGCTAACGGATACGGGGAAGCAGACTCGGTGCACTGCTTTTGCCTGTAAGCTGAAAGCATACACGCTATATAACTTTTGGACAGGTTTTTGATGAATGCTCGTCTTGAGTGAGAAGTAGCGGCTCCCATGTGAAGACCGCCGACAATGGCCAGGAGAGCATCCTGTGACGCCATTGGATGAGGATGACACGGTGGTCGGTCGGTACCAATCGTACCATCAGGGTGAGAACGCGGAGCTTCGCTTTCCTTTTACGTATTATCGCGTGTTGGAATACAACACTATGCATATTCATTACCGATGCACTTGTATTAACTAAGTGTGTGCGTATGTGACCACTTCGTTAATCATTCGCGATCAGATCGGATATTCAATTTAACACAGGAACGTAAACATTAATTCAGTACAGCATAGCTTAACGGATTAGGGCTTTGTTTAACTTCTCCTGATAATAGCTGATTCTTATAACACAGTACGCACCATACAAGATGACAAATGAAGATGAATTTACTGTTTGCACAAAAAGGAACGAGAACCGATCGGCACATGAAGAAGATTTATTCATCTCGAACAAGTCAATCACAGGAAATCGACAGCGAAATGGCAGACCGATAGTCGAATCAATGACCTCTTAATCAACCGAAGTAACCTTCACAGGGTCCGGTAAGAAGATCTCCCGTATTTGGAGAGGCCACTGTGTGTGGGAGTTGTGCTTGGATTACTGATGTGGTGGAGGTACCGATCGAATGCGACGTACGTGCCATTCTCAACAGTTGCAAAGGCTTAGCTAGTTAAGCATAGTGCTTTTGTTGTGGAGGAGTACATTCGTAATGGTGATTACTACTGAGCCAGCATTTCGTATTCGGTTCGAACTTGGCGGACATGATTCTCTTCCTGAAAGAAAAACTACTCGAGTTTGGGTATCAAACTGAAGAGCATCAGGTTCTGCACCGAAAAGAAAATCTACTGGCCGAGCTCGAACTGTAACAAGCCCAAAAATGTGGCCTGTCTGAGAGCGCCCATTAAGCAAAGTGTTCAGCACTTAAATACGCAGCTGCCCTGAGATTATCTGATAGGGCCACCTGCACAGAAATCTTCAAACACACCCAAGAATGAAGTGAGAGTGATTCTGAAAGTCACAAAGCTGTTTGTCAGAAAATACTTCACTACATTCCCTCTGGTGCTGTTTTGATTGCCTCTGATGAGGCTCGCTTCCACTTCTCAAATACTGTAAATAAACAAAATCTCCGCTACTGGTCAGCAGAAACCCAGAGAAACTTCACCAACGACCACTTCATAGCCATCGTGTGACAGTTTGGTGCGCCATTACTGATTTAGTTGTGTGGAGTCGGTATTTTTTCGAAGAAGTTATCGTAACGGTAATGGTTAATTCAAATTGTTTCTGTCACACAATATAATTAAACTAATTTGTCGGGGACAAAGAGGGAGACGCCTGGTTCCAACAATACGGAGCCACAGCTCACTCCTCTCGTTGTTCTCTACAAATTTTAAGAGAGCCTGTTTTCTCGACGTCTTCTCTCTTCGTGAGGAGTCATCGCCTGGCCCCAAAGGTCGCCCCATTTATCATCCTGCGATTTTTTTCTTTGGAGACATTTAAAGGCTCAAGTGTACAATCATCGCACCACAACCTTGCAAGCGCTTAAGGAGGCAATCTCCCAGGAAGTGGCTGCCATTCCTCCGGAAATGACACGAAGAACTGCGGAGAACTTTCCAGAAAGACTTCGTTAATGTGTCAACAATGGAGGAAACCATTTGCCAGACATGATTTTTAAAACCAACTAATGTTATATGTGGTAGAATTATCCGTTCATAAATAAAATAGAATTATTTTCTCTGTATCTTTCCTGTTTCCTTAACTTTACGTCTAGGTCACATTTTTTTGTCATCCGACTGCCGGTTTCGATATATAAAGATCATCTTCTGATTTGTTTTATAAGAACATGTCCTAATATACTGGAGCCATAGTGGCATCGTCAAACGCTTAACACAGTATGAGCCCCAGCATCGTCAAATATATATAAATAATAGTATATACAAGAGTTATCTTGTCAGCAGTACAACTGTTCAAAACAAATTTTGTTTGCAACAACCCATTCAAATACTGGAGGTCTTTTTTGCTGACCCTGTATACCAGCTTCTTAGTTAGTGGAAAATGAACTACAGTGCTAGAAACATTCCGCAGAACAAGCAGAAATGTGTCCCAGCCCCGTCGATGTCATGACGGTGGCAGTTCTTTCAGAGCGAGTCTCCCCCGCCTTGGTGGGAGTGCAGTGTTTCCGCTGATGGAGACTGCGAGCGTGGCGAACACGTAATTACCGTTGGCAGCGGGGCCCCGGAATTAGCTGCAAAAACAATTAGCGGGCAGCAGAGGAAGGGGCGCAAACAATAGCCTGCTCCCCACCCCCTCCCCACCCCCCTCAACCTCCCCCAACCACCACACTCTTCGCAAACATGTGACCGGGCAGTGCCAGAACGCCGAAGTGACAGCTCACCCGGCTGACGGAGGATTCGCCTTTCGTTTAAAAAGTGGAGTCTATTCCATGATGTAGTTTATATCATTCCAATGGACGTAAAGTACACGGCAACGGCGTGAACGAGAGTCTGTGAATATAGGTAGGTCGTGTGATGCAATAAAAATGGAGATAAGAGAGGTCATTACTCGCAGTACACATATAACTAATCGTACTACTTACAGGATTGAACGATTCCAACTGACCCACAAATAATTAAATGCATTGCCTACAGTATGGAACGATTCAAATTGGTACAATAAAACGCGTTACCTACAATACAGAACGACTCAAACTACAGCATCAAGTGGATCCGGTCGTGAACTTACTTCCTATGGTTGACTGTACTGACGTTGGTGCACATTTCTCAAAAACTATTTGTTCAAGTGAATCCAAATTTGAAACGTACGTAAGTTGTGATATCATCTTCAGAGTGTATCACGTATGTTACAATAGCATTATTATCACAGTAGGAATTCACGGAAAAACAAGTGACCAAAGAAATTGGTACTTAAAAATAATATCTAAATACTTGTCACCCATTTTATTTGACTGCCATAATTCTAGTACAGTTTCATGAAAGTGATGTAATAAATTTCTCTACAAAGTTTCAGTAACATAATTATGTGCATTAGTTTCAGAGAAGCCGCTGTGACCGAGCGGATCTAGACGCTTCAGTCCGGAATCGCGCAGCTGCTACGGTGGCAGTTTCAAATCGTACCTTGGGCATGGATGTATGTGATGTCCTTAGGTTAGTTAGGTTTAAGTAGTTCTAAGTCTAGGGGACTGATGACCTCAGATGTTAAGTCCCATAGTGCTCAGAGCCATTTGAACTTAGTTTAAGAGAAAATTGTACCTATAGTGCGATCAGAGTTAGTTGAGACTTTTGACAGGTACGGGACGAGTGGAGGGAAGCCCAGTTGCCAACGTGTGCTGGACTCGTCGGCAGGCGACGCTTACGCCAGGCCTTCTGGTCGAATAACCCGTCAGCCGTGTAAGCTGCCCGATCTGCAGTCTTTCTCAAACGATTTTAAAGAAACTATACGGTAATAAACTCTGAGTCTCGCGCCTCTTAAAGCTTCATTGGACAGCTTCACGATGGCTTCCCTCCCATTTCGTTAATGGTCATGGTTATTGTGATATTTCGGTATTAGCTAAACTACTACAAGAAATTTTTAAAGTTTGCAGCTTAAAGTGGGGGTCGCTATGAATTTGCGTTTGGTGTGTGTTAGGTCATATGTCGCTACGTATGAAATTTAGATAACATATTAACTTATTCGGGTTCCGTCACGAACTCACTCACCAGTGAAAAACCTAGAATGAAATATTCATCAATCCCTCGTATCTCATAAACGGTCTGAGATATCGAAACGATTTTGACAAATGACAGCATGCAAAGTGAAGAGTATGTTGCCATATGATTAAATGCGAAACTTCCATACCTACCGCGATAGTCAAGCAACTTCAGATTTTTTTACATGAAATAATATAATTTCTAAGGACCACCAATACCCTGCGAAACGAAAATTGCTGTGGTTTTTGTCACAATAGGAGTGAAGATGCTGCACATTTATCTATATGCTGAGAATGGGTTTTCTCATAACTATTGATATGTCTCGCACTCAGTTGCTAGTTTAATAATACGCTGTTTTAGGATTCTGCCACAATTTCAACTGCATTAGAATGTTAGTGAGATGTATACCAGTAAAGTCTTCTGTGTTAAGGCAAAAGAAGCAACGTTAACACAGCAGCAAGAGACGTAATGTATTAATCAAAACTCGACACAGTCCTTCATGAATCCACGTCGCCTGTGATGTAATATTTGCAATGACTTCTTTTGGCAGCATTTCAACCTCAGTCTGCGTAAATTTCTTGCCTTTTTTGCCACATTAGTTTCCATCTGGGCCTATCTATTCTCAGTCGGATTTAAATGAGCGTTATACGGGGTAGGTCTGATTAAACTATGCTCTTTAGCATTAGCCACTTCGTAGACCTGATAAGCGTGGTGTTTTTAGCTTGTACAGCACTACAAGTTCCATTAACGTCGCCTTACACATCTTTATCAAGTCTAACATTTCTTTGTACCCTGTAAAAAATAGCTGCTTTCCTCTGCTGCAATGTTGGAGTTTTATCCGTCACAACCGAGTGGTAGTCCGGATTGTCCATTACTGTTGTCGAATTTGGAGGATTTTTTTGCAACAGAAAGTTATTTTCACAGCCGGTGAACGTGTTCTAGGACGACCGGTTTCACTGGGAATCGTGTACAGACGTGCTCCACAGTTGTTATTAACGTAACGCCAACACGAAACACCCGTGCACAATACCTGACGACTTTAGAACAACTTCAGGGCCATAAAATATCACATTGCACGCAGAGTTAATGAACGTAGGTGCCTCTAACGCGTGACACCACGTGGTACTGTCTATCCACGGCGTGGCCACAGGGGCGCCTTACCAATCGAACCGCTGGGGGCGTGGTAGGGAAAGCCAGCTTGCGATTGGTGTTACTTGGGCAACGGCATCACGTCCCCTTCGGTGAGCCAGACGTCAAAAGTCGCAACTGATTTTAAACGTACTATAAAGCTAAAAGTTTCATACTTTCGGGAAAATACATTTAAATTTTTAATGTAATCTGTTCAACCTACATTCAAAGGAAAAACTCGCTATTTCCACAGCTGTCATCGTTGCGGATTTCTGTATCAACCAGTTCACGAGTGGAAGCCCTCTTTTGAATTATAGCCCCTATTGTCTTTTGTAGGGTACTTTCCTTTGTCTCCCGTAGCCTCAGCTGGTCATTTGACAGTAGCGCATTCTTTTTTTTCAGCCATGTTCTAATGCCCTTCCCATTGAAACCTTTCAGCCTGCTGACTGACCCATCAGTGAAACATAATACTGCATCAATGACACTATTTTTTATGGCTTTGGGACCCACAAATACTGTTTCAGGCAAACGTTCCCACATACGGTCATAGAAACTTTCTTTTCGATTTTGAGTTCTCGCATGGATGCATTTAACAAGATAGTTTTTACTAGGTAAGTCTCTACAAATAGATTCTATAGCATCTGCTACAGGCATTGCCAGGGGATGGTTGTATCTATATACGTCCCAGTCACATTAGGTCTCCGAGATTTACACCTTGACTCGGAGCATTTTGTACAGAAAGAATGACAAGGGTTCTCGTTTTAGCACCCCTGTCAAAATTATCAGTATTTCTCCTTATTATACTGCCCATACTTCCGATTTATACAGATAAAAATGATTATGAACACAAAAAGATTTCTTCTTGAAACCAAACATCTCCTTCAAATCACTACAATGAGTAAAAAGTAAACAGAACGCTCACTTTAAATAGCTACACTCGCTTAGCACCGGAGTGATCATCTTGAAAAGCAGTGGTCAAGAAACAGAGTAAAGACAGAGATAATCTGCTGCAGCAGGGATAAATATAGCTGCATTGGTAAAAGGGGGCGTGTCGAGATTTATAAAATGCTCTTTCCTGTCAGTATACACCAAATATACAAAAACCGTGTACATCCTTGTTCAGGAAGGACTGGGGTACAACATAACAGAATAAAACAGATTGTTATTTCAAAGCATTTTTATTACCTCGTTCTCTTAAAATACAATTAAAGTTAACCCTTTGGCTACCAATAATATTTTTTTTCAAAAATATTAATCTATGGTTATTTTAATTAATGTCGAAGTCAGAAGTAACAATATGAAAAAAATATTTCCCTTCGTTTCATTTGCTAACACGGGGGGAGGTGGAATATACAGGGTCATTCGTAAGTACCTCCATGGTTTCAGAAGACGGCGCACACATATAAAAGACATACAGAAAAATGACGCATGTCAGCTGATAGACCATGTTTGTACCTCATATTACAGATGCATAATTTGGGCTTCGTTTGTGATGTCAAAAACGTAAATACGTGCGTGCAATTCTTTGACAGGATGTGTCCTTGAAGGACCGACGGCAGCCCGCTTTGCAAATGTGGTAATTAAGTTGTCTACCTGCAGGCGGGAACTAATTCGATGGGCCAACAATGAAGATTGAACACAGCACAGCCTACCAGTGCAACCTGTCAGTGTAAGAATTCTACAAACGTTATCAGGCTCCCTTCACCAGTGAGGCATCGATCCATAGCAATAAAGTGCAGCGAATTCCCACTGTTCCTCTGACAACCTGACGTGTGACGCATATGTCCCGATGGTAGCCAAAGGGTTAAAATACACTGCTCGAAGAAAATTCAACATCCTCAGAGACAAGGTCATTTTACTATGTGATAGCGAGGTGACAAGTTGTACATCACTGTAGGAGCATATGATAACATATTCAGACAAATGAAACACACGTCACTGTGAAGGGTCCGCATACACTCGCATCAATACACAGTGTGTCCCCCTCTGCTGGCAGCAAAGAGGTGTATTCTTGCATGCAAGCCATCGTAAAGGTGCCGAATGGCTTCCTGCGATTATCAGAAGTGTATTGCGCCTTTTGTTGCGATTCGGCAATGGTTTTTGCAGACCTGGAGAACGAGTATGTTCCCACTTCATTATGCCCCTTACGTGTTCATTTGGCGACAGATGCGGTGATATTGCTGGCCAGAGCAGTTGTTGCTCACCGCGATGAGTTCTTTGCAACGCAGTAGCCGTGTAAGGAAGTGCATTGTCGTAATGAAAAAGGGCGCCACCTTCCTGTCGAAGAAACGGTAGTAGTACGGGCCTGAGCACTGGTTACTTGACGCTTCAGAAAAACCAAATGTGACAGCGAATTGTAACGATCGGTCCCCCACTCCATGAGGACTGGTACACACTCTGGAACAGACAGCTCATACACGTGCGCGTCCATCACATACGTGCCGAACCTATCACTGAAGACGACAGAGCACCATTCCATTCTCCAATCATCTCTTTCATGACGACATAGTAGCCACGCTTGGTGGTGTCAGTTGTAGCCTGGCCGGAGACACACGCAATCTTAATCCTGCGGCAAGTAGACAGTTCCCAATGGTCCCTGATAACACAATAAGTGCTACATAGGCTCAGATCTGGGCCCTGGATAATGTTCGGTTGGTGACCGCTGCTCGCACGATGCGTCAATCTTGACATGTGTTTGTACTGCACGGACGACTAGTATCTGGTCTACAAGTGTGGGAATGATACGTAGACCACTGTTCAAAGCAGCCATACGCTACAGATACGTAGTGCCCACCAGGTGCAGCAATCTGTAGATAGGTCCATCCAGTTTCCCACTGGCAGGCAATGCAACCCCATTGAAATGGCTGAAGCTACTTAACAAGAGTATGTTCTCGTCGGTGGGGCATGGATGAACCCTATAATGAATGTTGCAAACACTGCTCGAACAGTCCACGGGTGTTCTGCCGGTCCATAGTGTCCAACGGGCACAATATTTCGGCGATCAGACATGTCGCCATCGTCAGGTGCGCTGACGAACTGAGCTTCTGAGGGCGGGCGGCCGTCTTAAATCCCCTCCCCTTGCGAGGGAGCCCGTCGGACAGTATGGACCGGCAGTAAACCCGTGGACTGTTCGAGCAAGATATACGCCGGGAGAAACTGAAGAATCACGTTGTAAACATTGTTCACCTCTAAACTCAACACAGTTACTGACTGCAGAGTCAAACGGAGGAGGGTACATCATCTGACGGCCTATGACCGTGAAAAATAAATCACCAACACAAGCAACCCCGCAGGTATGTACATATATACCCTGGTGCCATCGAACATCGTTCTTGAGCGTATTTTTTCCCGCCAGTGTATTTCACAGGAATTGAGCAATATTGTTCATTTTGTACGACACAGCAGTGCACCACACTTAGGGGGGTGCACTAGACGACGCTTGAAGACAAACAGTTACACCAAGGCTGCAGAGCAACGTGTGTTTTTTACAGCAGTCTCCAGAAGGCATTTTCTACCGAAATTACTGGTCATTAGCAACAGCGCTCATGAATGTTTTTCACGGTTGAGAAACCTTCCCTTCTAGGCTAAAATTTATGTTCTGAGATATTAACTGTAGTTAAATTCTTTGCGTGCAGCAGTAAACTAAGTCCAACACCGCACAGGCACAGGTTATTGCGTTACAATGTTTTATGGCTGCAGTTTTTCTTGGGAGCGACTGTCTTGTAAATCCACAAGAAGCCACTACGCACGTAGTATAGGAGGGTAATCTTCATGATTATTAATCCCTATCTTTGGCGTTTCATTGTCGAAAGGAGAGCGCATTGCTCTTGTTCCTACCTTTCAAAAATGAAAGCATTTATTATGTCACTGATAAATGGATCGCTTGAAGTGAACTGTTCATTTGTTGTCCAAAAATTTAGTATTAATGCATATTATAACATTAGACATTACAATATGCTGGTGCTGATTTCTGAAGAAAATAGCGCTAGTATTATTCGCCGTAAGTTTGAAATAATGATGCTCTAAATTTACCGGACAGCGTTTCTTGTAACGATTTTTCCTATAAATGGTGTTAAAAAGATATCAAATCGAATATTATGAGAGGTGGTGTTACTCATCGAAACAACAAAATCCGGTCCAGTAAACATGGATTCTGCAGGGGGTGAAAGACATTTGATTGCATATATAAGCTCATTGGTTGGATTGGCTTTCGCACGACAAGATCAACAGCCTGTTTTGATCTGTTTCTGTATCACATTACCCTAGACGTGCATTGGTCTGAGCATTAGGTGATCTGGAGTCATCCACTAGTGAGAGTTACGGACAGAAGCTACGGAGGACATTTACAAAACCATCCGGAATGCGAATCTGTCTCAATATTCTATCTGGAGTACGAGATGTGTATGTTAAAGGGTTATTGACGCATTAAGACGAAAGTAGTCTAGCTTATGTACGATATAGCTTTCGTTCTGTGACTGTTTGCTATCGTGTCTTGTACAGAGCGACTTTTTCCACCGTCTAGGGATTTATCGATGAGAGGATACGAAACAGAGAAGATCTAATGAATGTATGTCCGGAATTGCATGGTTTCCATGCTAGAGACCATATATTGAATAATAGGTTGTTACAGAGACTGTGGTCTAATGCGCTCTGTACCATGCTGCCACAGTAGTTACAGCATGTGCTGATAATGGTTTCCATGTGCCTCAAAGCATGCGTGTATGCGCCGTAGCATGTTCAGTCTCACACGTTCACATCGGCCAGGGTGCATCCGAACAGTGTCAAAAGCAGCATGAATACGCTGATCCAGTGTCCCCACATCTGGAAAGTGCTCTGCATACGCGATACTTTTGAGGTGGCCCCATAACTAGATATCTCACGGTTTGAGACCCGGTAAACGAGCAGGCCTTGCAACTGGACCCCCTCGTCCGATCCATCAACCAGGGAATACTAGGTTGAGATGCGCCCGGGCGTTAACGGCGAAGTGGGCTGGAGCACCGTCATGTAGCAGTCACATAACTCTTCGAATCATCAATGGCACTTTTTTTCCAGCAGGAGAGGCAATGTCAGCCGCAAGAAACGACGATAATTTGGCCCTGTTAGGCGACGTGGAAGGAAGACTGATCCGAAAATACGGTCGCCATATACTCGCTGCACCGATGCTGATGATTCGCTTTCACCATACCATAGGGGTTCTGCATACTGTCCGACAGATGACTGTTATGAAAGTTGAAGATACCACTCTTCGTGGGTAGGAAGGATGACACAAACCTCGGAATCATGACTTCCTGGTGAAGAAACCAGTGACAAAACTGCTCCCGATGTGGAAGGTCTTTCGCTAATAATCCCTGCACACGTTGTAAGTAATAAGGTTAGTAACAATTGTCATAGAGAATGTTCCACGCGATCGTCTGGCTTACCCTGTACTGGGACGCCGACTGCCTGGCACTGTTAGGACGGTCGCCTTCCACACATTTCCCTGTAAGAGTGGTGTTCGAACGTTTCGGGTTCGTCGTTTATGGTTTCCTGCTTCCTGAAACGACCCTGTCTCAAACGAACGGCGAAGTACTGTTGTAGACATTATTTGCTGTGGTTGTTGTCGGCGGGCATACATCTCCCGATACAACCCTTCTGCCGCCGCCCATTGCCATTTGCCATTCCGTAAGTACAGAACATGTCGGCAAGCTCTCGATACGAATACGGAACCATTGTGTACAACACTGTATCACATCCACTACCAAGTGAGTCAGCAACAAAAGTGAATCGGATACAACATTGCCAATTACTATGGTAGGAGATGGCGCCAGGGCATGACGTATGAGGAAAAGTACCACCCTCTAGGAGGAACTACGGCTGTATGGAGACCGCAGTCTCTGTAACAAAGTATGATTGAGTAAACGGTCTCTAGCATGGAAACCATGCATTCCGTACATAAGTTCATTAGACTTTTTGATGCCTGTCTTCCCATCGATCAATCTCCAGAGCTTTTACACAGTGGAAAAAATCACCCTGTATATCTCTGTATACATGGACTGACTAACGTCTCCTTCTTTTTCTACTTGCCTAAGACAAATTTCTAAAATCAGACTAGGAAATGACAACGAAACGACTATTCAAGTTCATGTATAGAATCCATGCAACGGAAGATATAATATCAGAGTTTGGAAAAATATTATTCACCCAATTCTGAGATGACAATAGCAGATAAGTGAAAGATCTATTGTACAATGAGCATCCATCCAAGTTTCTGACAAGAATAGTGCACAGAAGAATGGGCAACAAGAGTGTAGACCTCTTAGGTGGCAATCAGCTTGTCCTTAGCATAGCTAAAGATAGCAGGGAGACATTTCCGATGGTGCGCTTGGTAATGGAAGCAAGGCGCATGCAAAGTCAAGGCAAGTCATAATATTTGTCGACACATAAAAAGCGTTCTAGATGCTGCAATGGTGCATGTTGTCGGACGTTCTTTGAAAAATAGAAGTAAGCTATAGGGAAAGATGGGCAATATACAATACTAGCTTAGCGCCCGCTACTTCGCCCTAGACTGTACGGCCTGCAGAGATTTTTTCTTGTTTTTGTTTAATCGAATTTTCATGTTTTCACTAACTGCAACACCTTCTAACTAAGCTTTCTACCCTAATTAAGTCCATATAAACATGGTCTTTCCCGAGTGTACTTC
This sequence comes from Schistocerca nitens, assembly GCF_023898315.1. Classification (NCBI taxonomy): domain Eukaryota; kingdom Metazoa; phylum Arthropoda; class Insecta; order Orthoptera; family Acrididae; genus Schistocerca; species Schistocerca nitens. Next base: position 467,524,248 of record NC_064619.1, on the reverse strand, counting down.
TGACGAAAAGGCGATTCTGGTAGCTGGAGTTCAAAGTTTCGTTAATGATGGATTTTGCGTTCTTTTGATTTCCATAGCAAATTTCATTCCCCAACAAATATTTCTTTATACCTAACCGAGAAGTGAAATACCTATTTTCACAAATTTAGCTTCAATTTCTTTTTATGCAACGAAATATTTTCTACAAAATTTTCATTGCACTCCCTTAGGGGCTGAAATTCCAGAAATACTGAAAAATACCAGTTGTCATAGACGTAGCCTCAAAAATCCTTTAGTAGTTCTTTAGTAATTATTTATTTTCAAACAAATTTTTACGAACTATTTTACCCCTTAGTGGTTGGATCACCAAAAATGCTGAAACACGTATTTTTCATTTTCTGACTGAGAAACCAAATACTAGTCATCGTAGTTCTAGCTTCAAAATTCACTTAATAGCCAGATACTTTCAAAAAGCCTTTCATCCCTTATTTCACCTTCTTAAACGATGCCTACAGTATAAGATCCATACCCTCTCCAAACATCAAGATTCTATCCTCAGTGGTTTGGACTGGGCTATGTTGAGTCAGTGACAGTCTGATCCTTTTTCACTCCCTTAGGGGTTGCAGTTACAAAAACAGTGAAACACGTATTTTTCATCTCTAACCGAGAAGAAAAACCTGTCTTCAAAGACTTAGCTTCAAAATGCTTTCGCAATGAAATATTTTCATAAAACGTTTCACCCCCTAATTTACCCCCTTAGTGGCTGAATTTCCAAAAACAGTGACACACGGATTTTTTTTTATTTCTAACTGACAAACCATATTTAAAGTTTCATAGATTTAGCTTTAAAAGCCTTTACATAATAAAATATTTACATAGGAAAATCTCATTACCTATTTCACGCAAACAGTGGTTCAATTTCCAAAAACACCAAAACACGTATTTTTTTAGTACAGGGAGAAACCAGCCTGGAGTTGGAAGTTTAACTTTTTTTTATTCACTCGATGACTAGTTTAGGGCCGAGACTCATTTTCAAATCATTGTAAATAGTCAAAAAATGATATTTCCCAGGATGTGAAAACCGTGTCAAAAGTGTGCAACGAACAGCCACAACGCATACAGATAACAATTTTTGACGTTTTTGCCTATTTTACGATGGTCTCAAAATGGGTCTCGGCCCAGAACTAGTCATCGAGTGAATAAAAAAAATTGCAGCTCTGGACTGGTTTTTCGGTGTACTGATTAACAGAAATTGCTGACCCACAGCTACTCCAGCAAGATGGAAGTTCGTACATATTTTTTTTTATTTTTAGCCTAGAAGTCAAATACCAGTTTTAATAGACGTAGCTTTAAAAGTACTTTCGTAGTTCTTAGTAACTACATACCTCCAAAAATATTTCACCCACTGTTTCACCCCTATATGGTTAAATTACCAAAAATACTGAAACGCATATTTATTTCTGACCATGTCAGTCCCTCAGGACATTGCCTTTTTTATATAGAGATGTACAAGAACCAACAAACAACAATAAGAATGGAAGACAAAACACAAAGTGTACTGACTATAAAGGCTGTTATTGTTTAAGTGGCTAACATGATCGGTGAGTTGTTACTGACTTTGATTTGGTCATTTATAACACTTTGTTCATTGCGAGCGTTTTTCGTATGTGAAAGTTTTGCTGTAATGTTAGGATTTTTCTGTTGTGATTGTTCATCCTAGAAATTTTTATGGCCTGCTGCATATTAGATGGCTGATCTCCATGTTTTACACATCTCTGTTTAACATACACAAAAAAGGAAAAGCACACCACACACACACACAGACACACACACACATAATCACATATAACAAACATAAGAATACTAAAGAACATACACTGATAACGTAAAACAGTATGACCACTTCCCACGGCGGCGTTGTATGCCATCTGTTTCGCACATGACGCGGTAAAAAAGTATGTAAGCGGAGTAGACACACACGGAGGATCACCCTAGCGAAGATATGGGCTGTAAATGGGGAAATCCATTGAGATAAGCAACTCTGACAAATGGCAGATTATTATTACGCAGAGCCTGCGAAGGGGCAGTATCTCGAAAATGGCGAAGCTGGTCGAATGTTCACGTGCTACTGTCGTGAGCATCTACGGAAAGACGTAGAAGGACAGTAAAACTACCACTAGGTGCTAAATGGTTTGACATCCATGACTCTTGACAGAACGTGGGGTTTAAGGCTTCTCTGCTCTGTAAAGCAGGATAGATGGTGATATATGGCATCTCTGTCGAAAGAGCACAACGGTGGAGCATGCACAAGTGTTTTCGAGCACACCGTTCATCGTACATTCTTGAACATGGAGCGCCGCAGCAGACAACCCTACGTGTTCACATGTTGACACAACGACATCGTCAGTTACGACTGCTAGGAGCACGGGACCATAGGGATTCGACCGTCGGTCAATGGAAATGTGTCGTCTCTTCGGTTGAATCACATATTTGCTGCACTAGGTCGATGGTCGTCTTCACAAATGCCGTCATCGAGGTGAACTGCGGCTCGAAACAGGCAGTGCGCCACGGACACAGGCTGGTGGGAGTAGTATTACGCTATGGGAGACATTCCCCCGTGCTTGCATGGGACCTGTGGTAGTAACCGAAGACACGCTGACAGCTGCGAACCATCTGCATTCTTTCATGCTTGATGCCTTCCCCGGAGGCGATGTCACCTTTCAGTAGTATAATTGTTCGTGTCTTGGAGTCAGAACCGTGCTACCGTGGTTTGAGGAGCATTATAGTGAACTCACGTTGAAGTCTCAGCGACCAAATTCGCCTGATGTAAATCCTAAGGAATCCATCTTCGTCGCTATCGGGCGGCATGACCGTGTCCGCAAATCAGCTGCCCTTTATTTACACGTGTTACATAAACTTAACGTAGACATCTAATGTCACATACCTCCAAAAAACAAACTGTCAGGTCCTTGATACGCAGAATCAGTGACGTATTCCGTTCCAAAGACGGACAAACAAGGTATTAAACAGGTGGTCGTAATGTTTTGGATCATCAGTGTATAACAAAAACGAAAGGAGAACGAGAAACACAAAGTGACTTTTGTAAATAAAACTAAACAAGACAAAGCGTTACATGGAAGGGTGGTGTTAAGGTGAAGCGTGTCCCTAAAACGCCTAAAAGTGGATATCCTGGATACGCAAGCCATCCAGCTCTAGAATGGCACATATTCACTGATAAAATCACAAATCGTAAGTACAAGCCAATATTAATTTAATATCATGAAACTTGTGCTGCAAAAAGTTGTTTCTCACCTAGCAACAAAAGAATAACAAAAAACTGTAATATTGTAACATATTTATAATTATTATGTAACTGAAATATTACTTACAAAAACAAATTGTGTCACAGGCCATTGACAATGCTTCACAAGCAAAAAGAAGAGAAACGCGTACAACACAAAAAACAGCCTTTCATTTAGCTAAATTAGACGAACCACATCCCAAGAATATAGAAGCAACTAAGGGTCGACGGAAAACACTAATAATGACGACATAAAGGTATGTTTACATTACATTAATTCAAAATGAAGTACTATTGCTTAAGAGTAATGTCATAAAGTCTGTGAATGAATTTATGCAAATTCTTCATTAGATAAAGTAAGTCTCATTGTATCGCTATACAAACACCAAAATAATTTTTCTTATTGAATTTTTAGCATTATGATCCCTGCATTTCGTAGTATGTTACTTGCCAGCGTCATACAAATAAATGTGGCAAAAACACGACCCGAGGTGTCGAATATATTTAGAGCCCAATGGACGCCACTGAATCTGGCAGTATGACTGAGATTTTATGAAAACAGCACATCAACATGTCATGCCCTCGCTGCAGGCCAAGGGGCTGACTGGGGTATCTCTCAGTTTAGAGTTCTTTGGAGGAATTTACGAGACATTCGACAGGTTCTTTGTGCAGGTTTCTTGAGAAGTGTATTAGTTTGTATACGCTGAAGAAGACATTCGTGGAAAAAAATGGCATAAAGTGTTAAAATTTTCTGATATGACCAATTGCAAAATAAAAGTATGGTTTCAATGGTGGTTCAGTTTTATTCCAAGAAGATTTCTGTCGACATCTATAATACGTCTAAGTGTCTACACTGCCTACACAACACGAACTGGAGCCATCACAGTCAAGTATTCACTTCTTACAAATTAGTAAGACTTAATTAAAATATTTCATTGGGAATTTGTGGGATCCATGTTTTGTAGACTACGAAGAAATAATGAATACAGTATCAAATGATATGTGGAAACATACTAACTTGTGAAAGTCAGAAGGTTATTCTGTTGATCATGTGGTTTTGAGTTGCCCTCATTCCAGGAGGAAAAGGATGACAGACAATTTATTTCCGGTCTACAAGCAATAATAGGAGATCCAGAACTGTAGATTTAATATTGTTGCAAACCTTAATTCAGCTGCTCACTTTTCGGCCCTTAACGTCAATACAGCATTTGAAATAATGTTGTATAATCACTCCCAGAATTTCAAAGTTCCTGTAATTATTATAACCTTTCTTTGAAGTAAATTACATTTTTCCTGTCACTCAAAGAAGTATATACTCGTATTTCTTATTTTCATGTGCTGATTATCACAAAAGCAGTTCAGAATGCTATTACTGAAATTGATACCAGCCAGTTGTCAACATCAGGCTGTCGAAATGCATGTGGTACAAGTGGTGATGTAAAGTTTCAACATGTTCACAATTATTTTCCATTAACAATACGCCTTTTTCCGAAGTGTATTTGTACCAGTATGTCTGCTGCTCACTCTACTTTCAGTTGAGTCAGTGAAGGAAGAAGAAGATGACACATGTTGACAGAAGGACTCTCTTGTTTCTACTGTTGAATAGCTGGGCTGACGCATATGCATCCTATTGTAACCAGACCTATACCATGTGTCAACAATTATGTGAGACAGTGCAATAATCTGTAATCATTATGAAACTAATAGGAATGGTTTTATTATTTCTCATATTTTAAATACTTATTATGATTGAATATTAAGCTCTATTTCTGTGCTTGAGAAAATAAATAAATTAATTAAATTAAAATCAAAGACATAAGGACAGTCTCCTTACAACAACACAATTTTTGTTTTGTTTAATTCTCAAACATGTTTGATCACATCTCCTGTGGATTTTTCCCTTTATTGTTTATTTTGTAGAACACACATAGTGAAGAAAAGGAAACAACAGATGTTAAACCTCACTAGAGATGCTACAGCACTGGTGATAGTTGTTTGGGGACTAAACAAAACAAAGAATTGAGTTCTTGCAAGAAAAAAGACTCTCTTTAATTCATTATAACTTTAAACAGTTGCTAACAGAGGCAGGCAGGGTCTAATATCCATTAAATATTGATGGATTTCATGAATCATTTCATATCAGAAGGATAATGAGTATCACTTCAACATCAGTAACATCATAACAGTAACTGAAATTTCAAGATGTAAGCTGTAATTGCAAGAATATTTTTATAAAAAGGACTCTCAAATGGGAATGTGTAGATTTGATGATTGTCAAGGCGTGAATGTAGTGGTGCATATATTGAAAAGCAGTACAGTAGTGATGGGTTTAGGTGTATATAGCTACACTTCGTGTGGGTTTGAAAAATATTTACACCAAGTAACTACTTTTACGAAGAAATTCATCAGTAATTGAAGGCATATGTAATTTACGTAGGTTTTTCGAGAATTTTGTTTTGTATACTTATTGGAATTTAATAATTTTGGCCAAATTTGTAACATTTATCTATACATGTTCTATAAAGAAAAGCATTTTAGAGATTCCACGTAGAATTTATGACAATAGATCAAAATGAATGGACACTGAGGTGTGACAGGAAAATTTTGTTTTCAACAACCAGAGCTTGCTTACTGGCCGCTTTGAACGTTGACCATTTTATGATCTTCATATGGAGCAGAAAATGGGAAAGTGGTTCAAATGGCTCTGAGCACTATGGGACTTAACATCTGAGGTCATCAGTGCCCTACAACTTAGAACTACTTAAACCTAACTAACCTAAGGGCATCACACATCCATGCCCGAGGCAGGATTCGAACCTGCGACCGTGGCAGTCGCGCGGTTCCGGACTGAAGCGCCCAGAAGCGCTCGGCCACCGCAGCCGGCTACGGAGCAGAAATATATTCAATGTTACCTTCTGTTATGAAAAAATATATATTTCAGGTGATTTGCTTAGCATTGGGAATGTTTTTTTCACCTGAATAATTTCTTTTTAGCTAAATCTGTAAACCAGTGGATAGATTTTTGTAAAACATTATTTCCGTTTAACACAGGCCCGATACAACACTTGGGCACCGAAGAATACAGTGTACCGCGACAGGTTTAAATCAACGAGATGTACAAGAGATGGAAAACGCGTCCAGAACAGAAAGCCGAGCAAGAGACGCTCCGGTTATTTCTCCAAACCCTCCCCCTCCCCCTCCCACTCACACGCTGTGGCCGGCTGCCAGCTCTCGAGAAGTCGCTCTGCAGTAGAACGCCACCCGTTTGTCTTTTGTTATGACGCTGGTGCTGCCCCCACCCCGCCGCTATATAAGTGCGGAAGTTTTCGGTTGCAGCTTTCTTTCTGCCTCGCTGTCCGTGCCGCTGTAACAAGCTGCGCTTCCGGCCGTTCCTTTTTCTGGTTTCCGCCCCGCGGCGCTGACGAGGCAATTCATTATTCGCGGCGCAGAATGCGACCTGTCGTTCCCAGGTGCACACCTTTGTTTGGAAACTTGCGCCGGGAAAACTGGGGTCCCGAGCTCCACAGCTTGGCCCCCGTTTGATTTCAAAACGACCCCACCTCACTCACTCCGCTCCTCTATTCTGCGCCGCGCCTGATTTTTCGCTTCTAGTATCGGGAGAATTAAAACGTGCAAAGCTGCGACATTATGCACGATTCTGGGTAAGAGTTTCTCTATTGAGACCGGAATCTGGTCTCGTGCGACCTGACCCATTTTTTCGAACACTTTCGCGGCTTTTCTGCACGTGTATCGGACCTTATCGTTACGAAATGAATCCTGCGTATTTTATCACCGCTTATTTCCTCTTCACTGTGACACCTTTCACTTTTTCATAACCTGGGACTTCATATTGTACTTTTTCTTAATTGGTCTTCATTTCTTTGTTTCAACTGTGATTCAGCGAATCAAAAATAGGTGTCGTGACACGGGGAGAAGAGTTAGTGGAACCGAGGGAAGGAGTAGTCACCTGGGGGTATGTTGCTATGCTGCGGAGTTATTCCCCACACAACAGCAATAAATATCACTTGTCCCTTGCACAAACAGTTCTGACTCCTTTGCCTACTTCCTCTAAATAGAACTCTTACATAACGCTTACCTGCCCTCTTCTGCAGTATTGGTCTCGGGTGTGGGATCCGCATGTTAGGATTGATCGAGGACATCGAAAAAGTCTAAACAAGTGCACCCCATTTTGTTTTTGAGTACATCGAGAAAGTTCAAAGAAGACCAGAAAGTTTTACTATCGCGAAATAGGGGAGACAGTGCCGCAGATATGATACATGAATTAGGGTGGCAATCATTAAAACAAAGGCGTTTTTCGTTGCGGCAGGATTTCCTCGTGAAATTTCAGTCACCATCTTTCTCCTCAAAATGTGAAAATATTTCTTGGCGCTCACCTACATAGAGAGAGATGATCATCATAATAAAATAAGAGAAATCAGAGTTCACACGGAGATATTTAAGTGTTCGTTTCTCCCGCGCTCTGTTCAAGAGTTAGGAGATAGAGAAAAAGCTCGAAGGTGGTTGGATGAACCCTGTGCCATGTGCTTAACTGTGAATTGCAGAGTAGTCATGTAGATGTAGATGTAGAGGGGTTCCTGCACTGTGGTTCGAATGATAGTGGATTTGCTCTATTCCTTTACTTGCAATGGTTAGCCTTTATCTTTCTTCTTTGCAGTGCCTCAACACAAAGAGTGTTATATTTATAAAAGAGTAAGTAGCTTATTGATGCCTTTGAGGGTGAAAACATAGTAGAAATTGGCTTACCAGAAACATGTTAATTTTCAGGGATGTCATGAATTCTCGATCCATTTCTGAGAGATCATTTACATAACCTCTAATAGGCATGTATGTTTATCGTCAGTCTATGTATGCAATTTAAAGCCACTTCGTGGTCTCCTTCCATTTCGAAGCATTTCCCCATATTTTGTGAAATAGCCGATGTTGCATCCCGGATTTGAGCTGTTAGATCCTTTAGCTCCCTTAATTTTGTTTTGTACACCCTTCACTTTACGGAAACCCAAGCGAGGAACTCCAACGGTGTCTTATCAGCTGAAAGCGATGGCCACATTGATGCTGAAACTCTGTCTGTTCGTCAGTTGGCGAACTGACTATGAGACTAAAATGACGGACGGGTGCTTCAACCTGTTGCAACACAACAGCGTCAGCAGTGATTTCTCGCTGAAGCTGTGGTTCCAGGAATTGTTCCAGCTTATCTTGAAATGACTGAATGCAGAACTGTCCCTTATGCAAAACTGAAGGGTCCATAAACTGCAGTCTCTGTGACACCAAGTCACACATTCACTTCTGATGTGTCTCTTCTCCATTCAGAGTTGGCGTGAGATGGCTCGCTCACAACGTTCGCTGTACTTACGTTTGTTGACTTTTCTGCAGGTGTGGAATGTGGCCTCATCAGTAAACAAAATGTGATCAGTTCTGTGTTTGTTGTCTCCAGCTTGCATCAAATCATTACACAGAGCTTGGCAGGCCACTAATCTTCGTGATCTAATTTGTGAAGCAAATGAATGTAGTGCGCTTCTTCCTCCAGCATAAAGTGTAAAACTTTGAAAATCATTGATTTTGGCACGTCTTAGTCGTTACTTAAACGATGCGTTAGTGTATTCGGAATTCTTGCGACTGCTTCTTTGACTCGCTGAACAGTTTCTTGTGACAGTGTAACGTTCCTTAAAAAAGAAACTTTATGGTTACTTTGAATGAATGTATGAACATGTAGAATGGATAAAAACTCGAATTATCGTGTTGCTTGTTGTAACTGTAAATGGCGTGCTTACTCTGTATTATTATAGGAAAAGATTTTATACGAACCAATTGGGCAATGCTAACTCCCAGCACCAATAAAGAAATAGAGTCACTGTACAACACATTCAGCCCCTTACGCACTGAATCCTCTGGCCCTGTTCAAAATTGATAACCTTGGTCTCTGTGCACATAACAATAAAGTAAATTGTCTTGCCTCTAAAGCAGCAACAGTGGAACGCGCTATAGTCTGGTCTCTCATAAAAAGAATATAAATATTCTGGCTACAGGCTCAGCAGTGTGCAATGGTGGCCATAATACTTTGGAATGTACATGAAATTGTTCTGGCTGATAAATGAAAACATTTAAGAAAACAACTTTTTTTGAAAAACATGTGACCTGGACAAGGAGGCGGTACTGATTGTGGTGAATTACTGACACAGATTTTTTCAGCAACATTATATTTCAAATTAAGTATGTTTCTTCAAAAATATCTACAACTGAAGTTACATTGGTTAGTATAATATATCACATTTACTAATTGATTCACAAACGATGAGATTTATGCAGCAACTATCATCTAACCTCACTAAACCAGCATAAATGCAAATCATCAAATTACATATAGCTCTGTTAACAAATCATAGAAACATTACAAAAATGAAATATCTAACTAGCCTTTTTATCAAATCAGTTTACGTATATTCTGGGGTTACTCAACAATTACAAATTATCAGCCAATTCATTTACACAAACGAGCTGGCAAAACAAAACTCATAATTATTTAACAACTTTACCTTGCTTGTGAAAAGACTTCTGCTTAAATGTTCTCGTAATTCCTATATTAATCGAACACTTGGTGCCTACACAAAGCACACCAGAAAAACTGCCTACACCATCCTCTTTCACTCACAGCCAGCTACCTATAACTGTGCGCCAAGCCCTCTCTTACTCTAACATAAAATCTCAGACCAGAAGCAGTATCTTTGGCACTGCGATCGTACACAGTCAGCGATCCGCATTATAAAGCCTATCAGAGACACACACCCTTTGTAACATACTAGTTTCATTTTAATTTACATTAATATTACTATCATATTTGGGCGCCACATACAAGTGTGCCCCAGTATGCTCCTTTCAACAGAGGAGTTCTCCAGCAGCGCCATTCATCGGCAACGTTTCCAATCCTTTGTAATTTATTGACAAGTAGCCTAATGTCTGCTCTGAGTAGTGCTCGCTTACGAAATTTTCGAAAGAACTGCAGCACATCCAGGTAAGATAAACACGCAACCGTTCACGAACAACATCCACACGTCCTCCTATCGTATCCTGGAAAAAAAGGAATAAGCCTCCCCCTATCACAGAAATGAGTTATAATTATGTATTACTAAATGTTCCCGAACATACGCACGTTTCTAATGTGTATGGGAACTGGGTATACGTCCCAATCCCCTTCTCCCCCCTCCCTAATCTGTCCGCCTACTCATGCCCTTCTCTCCTTCTCTTTGTCCATCTCTTTCTCCTTCGCCTTCTCTCCGTCAATCACCTCCTTCCTCTCTCTCTGCCCATCTTCTCCTTTTCCCCTCTCTCTTCATCTCCTCCTACCCACTCTCTCCCCCTCTCTCTGCTCACCACCTCCTCCCAGCTTTCTATATTCATCTTCTCCTCCAGCCTTCCTCACCACTTGCTCCTTTTCAAGTTGGGAATGCTATCACTTTCTTAACAAAGAGAAGATCCATTTTAAGTCTATAAAGATAACTTCTTTTATGAGAGTTTGCTATTCTGCAGTTATGATCTCTTTACTGGTATGATTATTGTTTATTTTGATGCCAAATGGCGTAACTCACTTGCTACTTTCAGTGCATCATTTTCTAACCTAATTCCCTCAGCATTACAGAAACTTAATTTGGCATTTTATTTCTTTTATTTTAATTTTGTTGGTGTTCATTTTACAACCTTTTATCAACACATTATCCATACGTTCAACTGTCCTACCGAGTACCACGCAGTCACTAACACAAATACAATGTTATAGGTAAACATTAAATTTTCTTATTTGTGCTATATGAACTTTAACTAATTACATGGCAAACTAAACTGGTCTAGGGTCGGCGTGTCACCCTACGAATCTAAAGATTCCCTGTTAGTTCTCAACCACTCTTTGATTCTGAATAATGTTCATGACTATGGCGAACGAAGACATATTCCGTAAGTGCCCTTGTTAAAAGGGAGCTAAGAAGCTTACAGTGGCTCAAGGTACCATGATATGTTTAAGTTGGGAAGTTACCCCCAAAGATGAGTAATACCCAACGATCAGCGGAATGAGGATGCAGAAAGCAATGAAAGCCACTTCTTTAAAGGCATAAAAACTAACCAGTGGATACACAGTGTTTCAAAATAATTTCGTAATGGCCACTTCCACTGCAATAAATGCTGGAGGTAAATTAATCGGCCTTCGGATCTCCAGTGGAGACCGCCCAGTAGGAATGGACAAGAGAAAGTCGAATGAGTTGTAAAACAAGCGCGTGGAATTTGATAAGTCTGAATTTTGTAGGTAAAACGATGAATAAGGTAAGAGATATAAGCTAGTTAGATTTAGGTTTGATAGGAATTAGTGAAATGAAATGAGAATACCACAGAGATTTCTGGTCAAACTAATGAGAACAGCGCCAGTGAGAAGCGTAACACGTGTTGGCACCACTAACAATAGGATATTGTTACACAGTGAGTGACTTATTACTCCGAGGACTTAATCTAAGCCAAGGTAAATCACCAATGTATATATTTAAATGAAAATATCACGACGTGATGATTAAAAATTAGAGGACTTAACAAGATTTGAGGAAAGATGTGAAGGCAACAAAAAATAGTCTTAAGTCATTGGAGATAACGGAAGCCAGCAGTACTACAGAATATGGACTGAGGAAAAGGAATGTTGGGGTAAAAAGGCTTCTAAAGTTCGGCGACACGTTTTATCTGGTTGTAGTTAGCGCCTTTTTCTAAATCAACAAGGGAAGATAGAATGAGAATATTACAATGTTCAGACAGAGATTTAGAAATTAAATACAGGACTGCAAAGCACACATCTGTACGTTCATACACTCATATCACAACCTACCGTTATATGCAGTTGGTTGAAATTCAAGAGAATAAGGAAGGAGTGCATGATGAGCAAGTAACGCGTAATTCAGTAATGTTGATAGAGTTAACCATGGCACTCGATTATCTGACACAAAAAATGGGCAGAAGTTGATTATCTATCTTTAAAGCTATTAAAATCTGTGAAGAGTATGGAAGCTACAAGAGTGCTTGAGATGGTGAACATAAATTTATAAACGAGTGACTATTGTTGTTGTTGTGGTCTTCAGTCCCGAGACTGGTTTGATGCAGCTCTCCATGCTACTCTAACCTGTGCAAGCTTCTTCATCTCCCAGTACCTAAAGAAACCTATATCCTTTTGAATCTGTTTAGTGAATACATCTCTTGGTCTCCCTCTACGGTTTTTACTCTCCACGCTGCCCTCCAATACTAATCCGGTGATCCCTTGATGCCTCAGAATCTGTCCTACCAAGCGATCCCTTCTTCTAGTCAAATTCTGCCACAAATTTCTCTTCACCCCAATTCTATTCAATACCTTCTCATTAGTTGTGTGATCTACCCATCTAATTCTCATCATTCTTCTGTAGCACCACATTTCGAAAGCTTCTATTCTCTTCTTGTCTAAACTGTTTATCGTCCACGTTTCACACTCCACACAAATACTTTCAGAAACGACTTCCCGACACTTAAATTTATACTCGATGTTATTTTGCTCCCCAAATAGAATAACTCCTTTACTACTTTACGCGTCTCATTTCCTAATCTTATTCCCTCAGCATCACCCGATTTAATTCGACTACATTCCATCATCCTCGTTTTACTTTTGTTGATATTCATTTTATATCTTCCTTTCAAGACACTGTCCATTCCGTTCAGCTGCTCTTACAAGTCCTTTGCTGTCTCTGACAGAATTACAATGTCATCGGCGAACCTCAAAGTTTTTATTTCTTCTCTATGGATTTTAATTCCTACTCCGAATTTTTCTTTTGTTTCCTTTACTGCTTGCTCAATATACAGATTGAATAACATCGGGGATAGGCTACAACCATGTCTCACTCCCTTCCCAACCACTGCTTCCCTTTCATGTCCCTCGACTCTTATAACTGCCATCTGGTTTCTGTACAAATTGTAAATAGCCTTTCGCTCCCTGTATTTTACCCCTGTCACCTTCATAATTTGAAAGAGAGTATTCAAGTCAACATTGTCAAAAGCTTTCACTAAGTCTACAAATGCTAGAAACGTAGGTTTGCCTTTCCTTAATCTATTTTCTAAGATCCGAGGTCGGCTTCTGCCAGTTTTTCCATTCGTCTGTAAAGGATTCGTGTTAGTATTTTGCAGCTGTGGCTTATTAAACATAGTTCGGTAATTTTCACATCTGTCAACACCTGCTTTCTGTGGGATTGGAATTATTATATTCTTCTTGAAGTCTGAGGGTATTTCACCTATCTCGTACTTCTTGCTCAGCAGATGGTAGAGTTTTCTCAGGGCTGGCTCTTCCAAGGCTATCAGTAGTTCTAATGGCATGTCGTCAACTGCCGGGGCCTTGTTTCGACTCAGGTCTTTCAGTGCTCTGTCAAACTTTTCACGTAGTATCGTATCTCCCGTTTCATCTTTATCTACATCCTCTTTCATTTCCATAATATTGTGCTCAAGAACATCGCCCTTGTATAAACCCTCTATATACTCCTTCCACCTTTCTGCTTTCCCTCCTTTGCTTACAACTGGGTTTGCATCTGAGCTCTTGATATTCATGGAAGTGGTTCTCTTTTCTCCAAAAGTCTCTTTAATTTTCCTGTAGGCAGTACCTATCTTACCCCTAGTGATATACACCTCTACATCCTTACATTAGTCCTCTAGCCATCCCTGCTTAGCCATTTTGCACTTCCTGTCGATCTCATTTTTGAGATCTTTGTATTCCGAGTGACTAGCAACCTGATTTCCAAAAAAACATTCTGATAATCACATTACCCTAGAAGACCCGAGTGTACACATAAAAAAATCAATCGGCTCAACATTCTCATGCGTCACGCTTAGCATTGCTCACCAGAATAATATTCAACAGGGCCCAAAAATAGCTTTAGATAAAGTGAATGAAGATCAGCTTGGCTTCCGAAAAAGGTAAAGGTGTTAGACAACTGTTCTGGCTTTGCTCTTTGTAATGGAAATAAAAGTAAATACAAATCTGAATATACTCCTAGTATTTGTGGATCTACAGAAGGCCTCTAGTAATTTACGATGGAATAGCTGGTTCACAGTCCTAAGGGAAATAGATAACAATGCATCAGCTGCAAGCAATGGACAACTTGTTATCATAGATTATGTATTAAGTACAAATAGCTAAGATGAAGATGCTATTGAGAGTAGAAACGAAAAGAGTAATGCTGTTGTTGTTGTCTTCAGTCTTGAGACTGGTTTGATGCAGCTCTCCATGCTACTCTATCCTGTGCAAGCCTCTTCATCTCCCAGTACCTGCTGCAGCCTACATCCTTCTGAATCTGCGTAGTGCATTCATCTCTTGGTCTCCTTCTATGATTTTTACCCTCCATGCTGCCCTCCGGTACTAAATTTGTGATCCCTTGATGCCTCAGAATATGTCCTACCAACCAATCCCTTCTTCTAGTCAAGTTGTGCCACAAACTCCTCTTCTCCCCAATTCTATTCAATACCTCCTTATTAGTTATGTGATCTACCCATCCAATCTTCAGCATTCTTCTGTAGCACCACATTTCGGAAGCTTCTATTCTCTTCTTATCTAAACTATTTACCAGCCATATTTCACTTCCATACATGGCTACACTCCATACAAATAATCTCAGAAACAACTTCCTGTTACTTAAATCAATACTCGATTGCGAGTCTCCATTTTATATCCTCTCTACTTCGACCATCATCAGTTATTTTGCACCCCAAATAGAATAACTCCTTTACTACTTTAAGCGTCTCATTTCCTTATCTAATTCCCTCTGCATCATCCGACTTAATTCGACTACATTCCATTATCCTCGTTTTGCTTTAGTTGATGTTCATCTTATAGCCTCCTTTCAAGAGACTGTCCATTCCGTTCAACTGCTCTTCCAAGTCCTTTGCTGTCTCTGACAGAATTACAATGTCATCGGCGAACCTCAAAGTTTTTATTTCTTCTCAATGGATTTTAATACCTACTCCGAACTTTACTTTTGTTTCCTTTACTGCTTGCTCAATATACAGATTGAATAACATGGGGGAGAGGCTACAATCCTGTCTCACTCCCTTTCAAACCACTGCTTCCCTTTCATGTCCCTCGACTCTTATAACTGCCATCTGGTTTCTGTACAAATTGTAAATAGCCTTTCGCTCCCTGTATTTTACCCCTGTCACCTTCATAATTTGAAAGAGAGTATTCCAGTCAACATTGTCAAAAGCTTTCTCTAAGTCTACAAATGCTAGAAACGTAGGTTTGCTTTTCCTTAATCTTTCTTCTAAGATAAGTCGTAGGGTCAGTATTGCCTCACGTGTTCCAGCATTTCTACGGAACCCAAACTGATCTTCCCCGAGGTCGGCTTCTACCAGTTTTTCCATTTGTCTGTAAAGAATTCGTGTTAGTATTTTGCAGCTGTGACTTATTAAACTGACATTCGGTAATTTTCATATCTGTCAACACCTACTTTCTTTGGGATTGGAATAATTATATTCTTCTTGAAGTCTGACGGAATTTCGCCTGTCTCATACATCTTGCTCATCAGATGGTATCGTTTTGTCAGGACTGGCTCTCCCAAGGCTGTCAGTAGTTCTAATCGAATGTTGTCTACTCCCGGGGCCTTGTTTCAACGTAGGTCTCTCAGTGCTCCCATTTCATTTTCATCTGCCTCCTCTTCCATTTCCGTAATATTGTCCTCAAGAACATCGCCCCTGTATAGACCCTCTATATACTCCTTCCACCTTTCTGCTTTCCCTTCTTTACTTAGAACTGGGTTTCCATCTGAGATCTTGATATTCATGGAAGTGGTTCTCTTTCCTCCAAAGGTCTCTTTAGTTCTCCTGTAGGTAGTATCTATCTTACCCCTCATGAGATAAGCCTCTACATCCTTACATTTGTCCTCTAGCCATCCCTGCTTAGCCATTTTGCACTTGCTGTCGATTTAATTTTTGAGACGTCTGTATTCCATTTTGCCTGCTTCACTTGCTGCAGTTTTATATTTTCTCCTTTCATCAGTTAAATTCAGTATCTCTTCTGTTACCCAAGGATTTCTATTAGCCATCGTCTTTTTACCTACTTGATCCTCTGTTGCCTTCACTATTTCATTCCTCAAAGCTACCCATTCTTCTTCTACTGTATTTCTCTCCCCCATTCCTGTCAATTGTTCCCTTATGCTCTCCCTGAAACTCTATAAAACCTCTGGTTCTTTCAGTTTATCCAGGTCCCATCTCCTTAAATTCCCACCTTTTTGCAGTTTCTTCAGTTTTAATCTACAGTTCATAACCAATAGATTGTGGTCAGAGTCCACATCTTCTCCTGGAAATGTCTTACAATTTAAAATCTGGTTCCTAAATCTCCGTCTTACCATTATATAATCTAACTGAAACCTTTTACTATCTCCAGGGTTCTTCCATGTATACTACCTTCTTTCATGATTCTTGAACCAAATGTTAGCTATGACTAAGTTATGCTCTGTGCAAAGTTCTACCAGACGGCTTCCTCTTTCATTTCTTAGCCCCAATCCATATTCACCTACTACGTTTCCTTCTCTTCCTTTTCCTACTGTCGAATTCCAGTCACCCATGACCATTAAATTTTCATCTCCCTTCACTACCTGAATAATTTCTTTTATCTCATCATACATTTCATCAATCTCTTCATCATCTGCAGAGCTAGTCGGCATATAAACTTATCCTACTGTAGTAGCCGTGGGCTTCGTGTCTATCTTGACCACAGTAATGCGTTCACTATGCTGTTTGTAGTAGCTTACCCGCACTCCTATTTTTTTATTCATTATTAAACCTACTCCTGTATTACTCCTATTTGATTTTGTATTTATAAGCCTGTATTCGCCTGACCAAAAGTCTTGTTCCTCCTGCCACCGAACTTCACTAATTCCCACTATATCTAACTTTAACCTATCCATTTCCCTTTTTAAATTTTCTAACCTACCTGCCCGATTAAGGGATCTGACATTCCACGCTCCGATCCGTAGAACGCCAGTTTTCTTTCACCTGATAACGACATCCTCTAGAGTTGTGCCCGCCCGGAGATCCGAATGGGGGACTATTTTAACTCCGGAATATTTTACCCAAGAGGATGCCATCATCATTTAATCATACAGCAAAGCTGCATGCCCTCGGGAAAGATTACGGCTGTAGTTTCCCCTTGCTTTCAGCCGTTCGCAGTACCAAAACAGCAAGGCCGTTTTGGTTAGTGTTACAGGGCCAGATTAGTCAATCATACAGACTGTTGCCCCTGCAACTACTGAAAAGGCTGCTGCCCCTCTTCAGGAACCACACGTTTGTCTAGCCTCTCAACAGATACCCCTCCGTTGTGGTTGCACCTACGGTACGGCTATCTGTATCATTGAGGCACGCAAGCCTCCCAACCAATGGCAAGGTCCATGGTTCATTGGGGGGGGGGGGGGGGAGGGGGAAGAGTAATATACTTTGCATAAGAATTGGGAATGATACATTTGTAGAGGGAGTGAAAGAATTCATCTACCTGGGAAATAAGATTACTTCAGGTTTATAATTTATAAAAAAAAACAGCTACCAGCCACATGTATGGTTTAAAAAGGTTTATTATCTTCAGACCATGACCGGTTTGGGATTTTTCTTTACAAATCCATCTTCAGATGGCAGTTACAAGCATTCTTAGTTGGACCTAGTTTTGTTTTTGTTATTCGTTTGCTGCACTGGGAAAGAAAAGAAATATTTTGTTGTCATATCGGTAATGGTATTTTTACGAAAGATTTACTTCTTTTACAAAATCTAATTGCTCATGAGATAGATTTTTGTTTTAAACTTAGTAAACGTGCAGGTTAGTGTACTTACGAGCTATGTAGTTCTGCCTGACGAAATATTCGTGCGTTTATGTTTTCGAACGCAAGCTTAATGCACTTTTCAATATGCACTATGTGAGTGCTATTCCAGTCAATGGACGTCACTTTCAACCTCATCATCTTAATTACACACGCAGCACACACGAATAACGTTTACAAAACGTGGCCCAGCTTCATATTACAAACGACAACAATATTTGCAAAGAGCTTACAGTCATAACGATGTTAACTTACAGATGCTGTATAGTCAATATGGGTACAGTAAAATATCTCTTTGCTAGTGTATGAAATTAATCCAAAACGGAATAAATAAAGTTACATACTAATAAGATTACAAACATTATATGTAGTACAGAATTACTGTGTGTTACTAATTAGTTGTTCCAATTGTAGGAGATAAATTCTAATACATGACATGATGAGCAACGCACATGTTTTCATTATGCGATGTTTCAATGACATATAAGCAGTTTTTGGGGGCCTGTATACTGAATGTTTTTAATGGAATATTAGACTTTAGTTATTTTAAAAAAGCGAAAGCTTCTTCAAAGTTATTT
The DNA here is from genome assembly GCF_023898315.1 of Schistocerca nitens. Classification (NCBI taxonomy): domain Eukaryota; kingdom Metazoa; phylum Arthropoda; class Insecta; order Orthoptera; family Acrididae; genus Schistocerca; species Schistocerca nitens. The sequence continues at coordinate 467,505,535 of NC_064619.1, read as the reverse complement.
AGGAAGGGGGTGTTAACTGACTCTGTCTGTTCATTCAGAATGAGATCAGGGAACCTGTTTTTATGTGTATGAATCTCAATCTCCTCTAGGAGATTCAATATGAAACACTTGTCTTTGAGGTGTAATATCTGCAGGTTGTTTTCTATATTCTCAACTGTATGATTGTTTTCTGCAAGATGGGTGGCAAAAGCAGATTTGCTTAGGTTTTTCAGACGTAGGGCATCAAGGTGTTCCTTAGAATCTTGTTTCAAAAGCTCTACCCGTTTGGCCAATGTAGAATTTAGGACAGTTGTTACACTTGAGTTTATAAATTCCAGATCTTTTATGGGGTATGCTATTGTGTGGGAGTGAGTGTATGACTCTTTGTTGGAGTTTGTTATTGATAGAGAAACTGATTTTGACATTCTTCTTCTTGAATAAGTTGGAAATTTTGTATGAAATTGGGCCTATATATGGTAGGGCTACATATTTTACTGATTTTTTGTCTTTCATAGCTATTGTGGCTGTTGCTTGTTGCAAAGACTTATTGCTAGCAATTTCTTTTTCTTTTGTTTTTTGAGAGAGTGTGTCTATGATTGAAGGATCATAGCCATTATTTTGGGCAATTGATTTGATTATGCTGTTTTCTTTGTGCTGTTCAGTGGGGTTGAGGGGGACTTTATGCATACGATATAGCATTGACCGGAAATTAGCCATCTTATGTTCGTTCAGGTGGCAGGATGTGTTATTGATGGTAACATCTGTGGTTGTTGGTTTTCAAAAGATACCAAAATGGTGTTTGTTATTTATGTTTGATATTTTGAGATCCAGAAAAAGTGATGCTATTATTTACTTCATGCTCCACTGTGAATTTGATGTTGTTGTGTAATTTGCTCAGATCTTCAGCTAAGTCATCAATTTCGCTGCTGTTACCATCAAAAAGTAATAGAGTGTCATCTATGTATCTCTTTAGTAAATTATTTTACTGTTCAAAATGGATAATGTAAATATCAGCTAATAATCCAGCAAGACTGCTACCCATTGCAAGGCCATCATTTTGTTTATAGACTTTATTATTGAAGGTGAAGTAGTTATTAGACAAGACGAGTGTGAGGATCTCTATTAACTCATATACACTCCTGGAAATGGAAAAAAGAACACACTGACACCGGTGTGTCAGACCCACCATACTTGCTCCGGACACTGCAAGAGGGCTGTACAAGCAATGATCACACGCACGGCACAGCGGACACACCAGGAACCGCGGTGTTGGCCGTCGAATGGCGCTAGCTGCGCAGTATTTGTGCACCGCCGCCGTCAGTGTCAGCCAGTTTGCCGTGGCATACGGAGCTCCATCGCAGTCTTTAACACTGGTAGCATGCCGCGACAGCGTGGACGTGAACCGTATGTGCAGTTGACGGACTTTGAGCGAGGGCGTATAGTGGGCATGCGGGAGGCCGGGTGGACGTACCGCCGAATTGCTCAACACGTGGGGCGTGAGGTCTCCACAGTACATCGATGTTGTCGCCAGTGGTCGGCGGAAGGTGCACGTGCCCGTCGACCTGGGACCGGACCGCAGCGACGCACGGATGCACGCCAAGACCGTAGGATCCTACGCAGTGCCGCAGGGGACCGCACCGCCACTTCCCAGCAAATTAGGGACACTGTTGCTCCTGGGGTATCGGCGAGGACCATTCGCAACCGTCTCCATGAAGCTGGGCTACGGTCCCGCACACCGTTAGGCCGTCTTCCGCTCACGCCCCAACATCGTGCAGCCCGCCTCCAGTGGTGTCGCGACAGGCGTGAATGGAGGGACGAATGGAGACGTGTCGTCTTCAGCGATGAGAGTCGCTTCTGCCTTGGTGCCAATGATGGTCGTATGCGTGTTTGGCGCCGTGCAGGTGAGCGCCACAATCAGGACTGCATACGACCGAGGCACACAGGGCCAACATCCGGCATCATGGTGTGGGGAGCGATCTCCTACACTGGCCGTACACCACTGGTGATCGTCGAGGGGACACTGAATAGTGCACGGTACATCCAAACCGTCATCGAACACATCGTTCTACCATTCCTAGACCGGCAAGGGAACTTGCTGTTCCAACAGGACAATGCACGTCCGCATGTATCCCGTGCCACCCAACGTGCTCTAGAAGGTGTAAGTCAACTACCCTGGCCAGCAAGATCTCCGGATCTGTCCCCCATTGAGCATGTTTGGGACTGAATGAAGCGTCGTCTCACGCGGTCTGCACGTCCAGCACGAACGCTGGTCCAACTGAGGCGCCAGGTGGAAATGGCATGGCAAGCCGTTCCACAGGACTACATCCAGCATCTCTACGATCGTCTCCATGGGAGAATAGCAGCCTGCATTGCTGCGAAAGGTGGATATACACTGTACTAGTGCCGACGTTGTGCATGCTCTGTTGCCTGTGTCTATGTGCCTGTGGTTCTGTCAGTGTGATCATGTGATGTATCTGACCCCAGGAATGTGTCAATAAGTTTCCCCTTCCTGGGACAATGAATTCACGGTGTTCTTATTTCAATTTCCAGGAGTGTATTTCTGGTAGATTGATCTTCTTGTAACTGCCATCTGAAGATGGATTTGTAAAGAAAAATCCGAAACCGGTCGTGGTCTGAAGATAATAAACCTTTTTAAACCATACATGTGGCTGGTAGCTGTTTTTTATAAATTATAAACCTGTAGTACAACAGCCACGTTTCTCAACATGTCGACTTTCGACAAAATAGCGTTAGGATTACTTCTGCTGATCGAGAAAAGGAAGGTACCAAGAGTTGACTGACACATACTATGACAGCTATTTTCAATGAAAAAACTGTACTGATATAAAAAAACGAATATGGCATACATGAAGAAGTTACTGAATGTCTGTGGCACAAAATTGTGTGGAAGTGAATCGTGGTGGACCATGAATATCTGTAGCTGAAGATCCTGGAAGTATCTTCAGTCTGGTGGTATCGAAAATAAGTGAAGAGTTACTTTTTATTTTTGGGTCATCGGTCTTATGGCTGGTTTGATGCGACCAGCCACGAATTTCTCTCCTGTGTCAACCTCTCCATCTCAGTTAATACTTGCAACCTACGTCCTCAATTATTTGCTGGATGTATTTCAATATCTGCCCTCCACAGCTCTTCAATTACTGTGGAAATTATTCTCCGACGTCTTAACAATGTCCTACCATCCTGTCCCTTCTTCTTGTCAGTGTTTTCCATACATTCCTTTCATTACCGATTCTACGTAGAAACTCCTCATTCCTTACCTTATCAGTCCATCTAATTTCCGACATTCCATTGTAGCACCACATTTCATACGCTTTCGTTCTCTTGTGTTCCGGTTTTCCCACAGGCCACGTTTCACTGCTATGCTGTACCCCAAACTACATCCTCAGCAATTTCTTCCTCAAATTAAAACCTATGTTTGATACTAACAGACTTCTCTTGACCAGGAATGCCCTTTTTGCCAGTGCTACTCTGATTTTTATGTCGTCCTTGCGCCGACCACCATGGATTATTTTGCTACGTAGCACAAATCCTTAACATCATCTACTTCGTGATCATTATGATGTTAAGTTTCTCGCTCTTCTCTTTTCCTCTACTCTCATTACTTTCGTCTTTCTTTGATTTACTCTTAATCCATATTCTGTACTCATTAGACTGAACATTCCATTCAACACATCCTGTAATTCTACTTCACTTTCATTGAGGATAGAAATGTCGTCAGCAAATTTTGTCATTGATATCCTTTCACATTGAATTTTAAATTCTATTCTTAAACCTTTCTTTTGTTTCCGTCATTGTTGTTATGTACAGATCGAACAACAGGGGCGAAAGACTTCATCCATGTATTGTACCCTTTTTAATTCCAGCTCTTCGTTCTTGGTCTTCCATTATTATTATTCTCTCTTGGTTCTTGTTCATATTGTATGTTACTTGTTTTTCCCTGTAGCTTGCCCCTACATTTCTCAGAATTTCGAACATTTTGCACCAGTTGACATTGTTGAATGCTTTTTACAGGTCGACAAATCCTATGAAAGTGTCTTGATTTTTCTTTAATCTTGCTTCCATTTCAACCGCAACGTCAGAACTGCTCCTCTGGTGCCATTACGTTTCCTACAGCCAAATCGACCGTTATTTAACAAATCCTCAATTTGCTAAGAAGAGTGAAATCAGAAATATAGCTATAAACAAACCCTTACGAGAATGAAGGAAATGTCACTGGTACAACTACATCGTTATATAGAAGTTGACAGGTGCATTAGTTGATAAAGAATGTAGGAACATTTTCGGAAGAGCGCTGGATATAGCAGCTTCGTAAAGACGAAAAGACAATTACAACACAGGAAGCGATAAGGACAGAATCAAACCAAGCGAAACACTGATATCTTAAATAATGCGTCTAGGAATCGTTAACAGCTGTTGCAATGGAGTAGGATTTAGACCGTCAGATGAAGATGTGGGGCTGAGTGTAAAATAGGACATGTTTGTCCGTTAGCGCTGGATATTGTTACCAGATTAGTTAACTGGTTATAAATGTCATAATTATCAGAGGTACAGTGATATTTCAGCCGGCAGACAAGGGAGGTTAGAACACGCAGTTTTATTTGTTTCTTCGTGCTACGCATAAGCGAATCGCCTCTGGAGGTAATATTCGAAATTATACCTTCTCAGTGCCATCTGCAAGGCAACGGCCTTGCCGCAGTGGCTACACCGGTTCCCGTGACATCACGGGCGTGGTCGGCACTTGGATGGGTGACCATCCAGGCCGCCATGCGCTGTTGCCATTTTTCGGGGTGCACTCAGCCTCGTGATGCCAATTGAGGAGCTACTCGACCGAATAGTAGCGGCTTCGGTCAAGACCGGGAGAGCGGTGTGCTGACCCCACGCCCCTCCTATCCGCATCCTCCACCGAGGATGACACGGCGGTCGGTTGGTCCCGGTAGGCCACTCGTGGCCTGAAGACGGAGTGCTTTCAGTGCCATCTACAAGTCATAGGCGAGAGTCATGGGAGTTTAGGAATACTCTGTAACTCCCTCATTATCAGTTTCTGTAATTATATCAACTGAAACTAATGAGGACGATGATGTGCAGAAAAACATACGGTGCAGCATAAATTGCTCAGACCAACGGCACAAGTTCTTTTATTAACAGTGGGTTATCATTGCTATTTTCAGTGTGGTGAGAGCCGATATGATGATAAAAATATAATTCCACACACCATTTCTTTTCACAATTAGAATTCAATATTTTTGAGCTATTCATATTTATAATTTAAAGCCCCTGCTGCATTGTTCTGTCTTATGTGAAGGCTAATCTCACGGATTTTGACACAGTTTTCACTAGTAGATTGATAGACTGATTCGTGAAGAAGATTTATGTCTATAATTTATAATTATAATAATTATGAGTGTGCAATACATGTATTGTTAACTGTTCCGTATTTAATTGGCATTTCCAGTTGCTGTGTCTCCACCAGTGCTAGTCTCAGAGGGCGCCACGCAATACGCAGTCTCAAAGTGTCACCACACACAGTATGAGCAACCTGCTCTTGGATGGCACATGTACAAGGAGCTACATTGTGCTTCCACTACAAGACTTTCAAATAGGCTATGCATCCACGAATATTTACGCCTGCCACCACAGAGAGCAGTGAAACCCGGAACTACATCTAAATCAATACTCCGCAAGCTGAGGGTATCTCTGGTGCCACTAACTGTCCCTTCCCCCCTCCATTTCCCGTTCCATTCGCGAATGGGGCGCGGGAAGAGCGATTCTCGGTGAACCTCTGTATTAGGTCCAATTGATCCCATTTTCTCGTTGTCGTCACTTCGCATGACATATGTAGGAGGAAGTAGTATGTTCTCCGAATCTTCCCGAAATGCACTCTCTCGGAATACCAATAGCAAATCACTCTTTGTTAAGCAGCTCAAAACGACACCATGACGACGAAACGCGCTGCTCTTCATTGTCTCTTCTCTCTCTCTCTTTCTCTCTCTCTCTCTCTCTCTCTCTTCTTTCAGTCCTATTTAGTAAGGGTCCCTGAGTGATGAACAATATTCAGGAATCGTTCGAAGAAGTGTTTTGTAAGCCACTTCTTTAGCGCGTCAATTTTTGAATATTATGCACTTCCTCCAACTCAGCAAATGGAGCAAATTGCTTGGTTCGCTTTGCATTAGATGTAGACTGCGATGCGCCTTAAAGGTCTTATGGTTCAAATGGTTCAAATGGCTCTGAGCACTATGGGACTCAACTGCTGTGGTCATTAGTCCCCTAGAACTTAGAACTACTTAAACCTAACCAACCTAAGGACAGCACAAACATCCATGCCCGAGGCAGGATGCGAACCTGCGACCGTAGCAAAAGGTCTTATGGAGGCACCATTTAGTTCATAGGCAGTTCCTGATAAAACCCAAAAATACTTTTCGCCAGTTTTTCGCGGCTAGCAACGAGTATTTAAATAACTAACCACAGCAAATTTCTGAAATCTTAACGATATATTCTCTAGGCATTTATTTAGAAGTACCACCTTTCCGTTTTCAAAGATCGAGAAACGCCTCAAAAAAATTATTTTTAGGTACCAAAACAGAGCCGCCGATTCCAAGACGACTATGTACAGAAAATGTCTGTAACTTTTACGATATATTTCTAAGATCCCAATCTCGAACAACTTGGAAAATTTTCTTGACGTCTTTATCCGCTTCCGAGATACAGAGCTTCAAATTTACCCTATTTGCACACTTAAAGCCGGTGTGAGGCGAAAGCATAATTTATAAAGTGAAGTTATCATCACAAGGGTTCCGGGAGCCCCAAATCACGTTTGTAATACTGAAGCAATGCATATTTTTGTGCACCCTCAATCCTGTCTGAGGTGTAAAATTAGTTTTGGGTTAATTCAATTTTCAATAAGCAAACTATCACAATTTCACTGACCCAGAAAGTTCTTTTCACATAAATAACATGCCCTGCTGTAACAGGATAAATAATGGAACCTGCGGGAAAATGCTCTTATCGGAGAAAGGCGAATATGCTCCTGTTGAAAAGACTGACTGAAAAGTGGCGTACCAGCTGCTTCAATCAATCTTCCTCAGTACCGTTAAAAATTTTCTCAAAAATTTTGGCTTACGAAGATATTCCCGCTTCTTTATGCCGACAGAGAAGGAGACAGTGGAAGAGAGTAACATACGGAAAATTAATAAATACTGGAAAATTGTAGACAGTGGTTGCGGTATGGAAAGAGCGATGGGTACATGGCAGAAAGGGACACAATTGCAGTGGAACAGACTAGACAGTGACAGAACAGTGCTAGGAAAAGCGTGAAGGAGACAATAACTGTGGGAGAGGAATAAAGAGACGGAGGATGTGGAAGTGGGTGAGAACCAGTGATAATGAGAGACAGAGTGAACACGGAAGAGGGAGATTGTGACAGTGAGAGAGACTGTAGTAGCAGGACAAAACGACGGAGACTGTGGCTGTGACACAAGACGCAGTGACAGAGACACAAAGAGTTAATGACAAAGAATTGGGCTGGATGAGTAAGCGAGAGTTGGTAATGGGAGTCGATGAGTATGAGCGACTTGTGAGAGAGTTGGGAGGGAGTTGGGGACGAGTTGCATGTTAAAAAGAACACGAATAAGTTCACATGTCAAAGTTTTTGGGAAAATTTTAAAGGTGCTGAGGAAAGTTGAATGAGACAACTGGTACCCCACTTTTCAGTCAGTCTTTGTAAATGGGAACATATTCGATTTTTTTTCGCTCCGATAGGGACTTTCTTCCGTTGGTAATATATTATCGCTATGTCAGAGAGGTTGTCGAATCGAAGCGGGGTCGAGAGACTAGTTTCAGACATTTGATACACTATTGCAGTTAATAATTATATGAAGTTTAAATTTCGGTGGTAGTTGTTGCACTAGTCAGAAAATTTGGTAACTGTTGTACAACCTCGTTGACTCTTCTGTTTGCTTAAGGGTCTCACGAATTTGAAAAATATTTTACTACCTCTAAATTAGGCCTCGCCAATGATTGAGAATGTTTTAAGTCTTTCTGTATAAGTAACGCTGAAAGAAAGCGCGTTTCTTAGATCTGACATGACGTTAATTTTAAAGTTTATAAAATACGACTTTGAGTGAGGCCTCAGTATAATCCGAGATAGTTACCGATTCTGAAGCGAAAAACGATCCACTTTACTATTCCGCTGGTCAACACTCTGGGAATGCTTAAGAAATTAGACCGTTTGGTGAGCCTCAGATTCACTATTTGAACAGTTATCTCGATTTTTTCTGAAAGCTTGTGTGGCGTCAGTAAGGAACAAAGTGAACCCTTTCATCAAGACAACAAAGTGATGAAGAGACCGTATTAGGGTCGCTGGAATACCAGTATGAAGGGATTCCATTTTAGATCACAACATTAAGACATACTGGGTGGTTACAACTAAATTGCAGTTACTCACATAGGTACAGCGTGAGCTGTAATTATAGTATGACAGAGAAACCTGTTAGATATTCTAATTTGTTAGCGCAGTGCCGATTTAAGCTAAAAAATAGTTCCATTTTTGGCCACCAGGAGCAAATCTGGAGCTGTGAATCGAAAAAAGACAGCTAGAAACATTTCCATTTGTAATGGAACGGGACGTGGACAGAAAAGGCCAAACAAGTGAGCATAATGTTGATTTTATTATTAACCGCCGGTTACGCACTTACTTCAAAATGAGCGACGGAGACGCCGACGAGATGCTGCATCTGTAAAACGACGTGATCAAAAGTTGCTGAAATCAGTCCACGCGGTATCTGAGCAGCGTATTCTTGTATTCTGGCCTTCGGATGAGGTAGGGATTGAACGTGAGGGTAAACACGTTATTTTAGTTACCCCCAGAGCCAAAAGTCACATTGATTCAGATGAGGTGGTACTGCAGGCCTTGCATCTGGAAAACCTCTGGAGATAACACGTTGGTGGAAGGGCTGCATTAAGCAGATCTTTCACTGGGCGACGACATGAGGTGTTGCTCCATCTTGCATGAAAACATTGGTTTCCACACACTTGCTCTCTTCCAAAGCAGGAACCACGTGTTGCACGAGGAGGTCTCGATAAAGTGCAGACGTCACGGTACATCTGACATGCTGTCTGGTTGTATTCTCTTCAAAGAAGAACGGACCGAAAACAAAGGTGCTTGTGAATCCACAATGCAGTCACATACGGCGGGTGCAGTAGCTCTCCGTACAAAACTAGAGCTTTAACCGAACCCCAAAACCGGCAGTTCTGTGTATTCACTGCACCGTGGAATATAAAATGTACCTCGTCACTACATAGAATACTGCCCGGCCACATGTCATCAGCTTCGATCCATGCCAGAAACCGAAGGACAAATTCAGATCGTTGTTGCCGATCATGAGGTTTCAGTTGCTGCACCGTCTGGATCTTGCACAGATACCAGTGTAAAGTAGACCGCAAAACTTTCCCTACTGTTGACCATAGGATGGACAAGTCTTGTGACACTGCACAGGCTGTAGCACTACCCTGGACACATGCTGCATGGTCAGTCAACAAGTTCCATAGGGATAGGACGCCCTCATCTTTCAAGTACGTCACTAAGCTCACGCGTATTTTCGAATTTCATTATCATCTTCTTTAAATAGTTTGATGATATTGGGTCTCTCCCAATACCTTTCAGTCGGCGATACTCTCTCAATCAAGCACTCTAATCACTGTCGTTCACCAACAGCGCACGGTCTGTCTTATAGCTAGCCACATTGTTCACTCACGTTATGGCAAGTCAGATAACAGCGAGGGTATAATGCTGTGCAGTACCAGATTTGCACGCAGACGCAGTGGCCACGATTGTAACTAATTTTCTTCCAGCGTAAATCGGTTACACATTAACGCATTAGCTCATCTACCAAGTTTCGCTGCCATACGAAATTCCTGCCCACTCTGGACTCCGCGAGTAGCTGTACTTTAATTATAACCACCCAGCAGAACAAGCAATTCAGCGGCAAAAATCTATAATGCTTTAAGAAAAGAGACAGAAAACGGAAGCCAATGGACAGATAATCCCTAAGGAGAAAGCAGGTGTTTTCGTATATACACTTTAATAAAAGTTCTGTTCACGCTCAAAAAATAAATTACTTTAAACTCATATGCCAGTTACATTGTCTGGTAAAAAAAAAGTGAAGCAGCCGTAAGCGGAGGAACAAACCAAATGAAATTTCGCGGATTGAGAGGGTCTGTCGTGTTAGTTCAGTGAGCACAATGTCGAGTTAAATACACAAAGAACTTCGCAGAATAAGTTCACTTATCTGTATGGCTCTGTACCCACTCGGGCCCCGATGGATGCAGTGATTCGATTGAGAAGGATGTTATACAGCAGTGTATCCTTTTTTCAGGCAAGCTGACACATAACTGTTGTAGCCGGTCCTATATATGCTGGTTAGTGGCCCTGGAACGGAGTTGACGTTCGAGCTATTCTACTGAGGATTTGCCAAGGTAGTATCTCAGCCTCAGTTCATAGACACATGTGAAAAATGGCAGCATGATACCTTCGTGTGAGAAGTAACACATGACGACGCAGCATGTCCGTGAAATATCAGAATTCCCTCAGTCACTATCAGACACAAAGATGGCTCCCCACAACATGACGACAGAAGTAATACCTCTATGCCTCTCCAAAACACTGGAAGACTGTGTAACCTTTCTGAAAGAAAATAAATGATATGGCTAATATTGTAAACTATGACTGTACCGAAATGAACTTTTTTCCTACGTTTAGCTTCGTGCGTGTCTGTGGTATAATTGCGGAAACTCTATCTGATAAATCAGTCGCTAAATTATCTGAAATTGTATAAAAGTAAAACTGTTACCATCAACTTCAACCAAATTAGAGAAACAAAACAGTAAATTGTCATGCGGAATTGCGTATTGTGCAGTGCAGTGAACAGTGCTACAGTGCGTGACGTCACAATACAAGACTTGCAATTGCAACACACAAAGCAAACAGAGTAAAAATACTCAATGAAATTACAACGAATTTTGAAAGGATAAGTGTCCAAAATGCTTCTGCAAAATGCCCTGTATATTTACGTACCTGGATTGACTAAACAAAATTCCAAACATTTAATGACACACACGTAAATATAACACTGCTTTTTAAGAATAAGAATATCTGAATAAGAAATAATATCTATATTAAGTCTAACGTTAATTTTGAAGTGCAAAGCGTAATGCATGACCTTACTATGGTATGACTGAAATGTGAAACTGACAAATTTTAATGGCTTATCCGTGGCAACGAAAACTCGTTATTGCTCGAAAGTGATAATTATTAGAACACAGCGCAGAATCAAACCTGTTAAATTAAAGAAAACCTTTTACGCAGTACAAGCAAAGACGTGCAACTACGCTAAGCAGATCAAACTTCAATCACTGTGTTCTACAAAGTGCAATACGGCGACACACATAATCAGAAAATGAAATTCGTGGGAAGACGGCTCTAGATCTTGCGTCTGCTAAATGATGTAAAGGACACTAGTATTCAAAAGCTGTACTGAAGCTCTCATTTCTTTACTATTGCTATCATCTTTACCAAAATCACCTTTTCATTAAAAATAAGACTGTCACCAAATGAATGACTAAATAGTACAGGAGCGATAAATCTGTAACTCCTGAGTACAATCTATGTGAACAGATACATTTGTTTACACACGTCTGAACAGCCAGACTAGCTAACCTGCTTCATTAATGAAATACGCCCCTAAAACTTACCTTTTTTCAAAGACATCATACTTTACGTGCAAGCAAGCAAACCAGCGACAACGTTACCTGAATAGCTTCACACTTCTCACATCAGTCTTTACCAATGCATATTCCCAAAATAAAACATCCTCTGCAGTTATCTCTGTTGTAATTTTCAGATTATTCCGTAATTTGACCAACACCCGACTCGCTCACTTACTTCTTACAGAATCCTGCCGGCAAATATAATGCTACAGGAAACCAAAGATCACAGTCCTTGTGCTCAGAATATATAGGGAGCAACATATCGATTACTGAACATCTGAACTATTTAAAAGTGTTATTTTGTTATTTTTATTGTATTTTATGGTTTTATAGACAAGATTATCATCTATTCTTGGTTTTGAGATGGTGTATTGAAATTTCCATTGAAACTAAAATCGACTTGTGTGTGTTTTGTCGCGTGGTAATATGGCAGTAAAGAGGCGTGGCACATTTCTGGTTGAGCCGGCCGCTGTGGCCGAGCTGTTCTAGGTGCTTCAGTCCGGAACCGCGCTGCTACTACGGTCGCAGGTTCGAATCCTGCCTCGGGCATGGGTGTGTGTAATGTGTAATGTCCTCAGGTTTAAGTAGTTCGAAGTCTAGAGGACTGATGACCTCATATGTTAAGTTCCATAGTGCTTAGAGCCGTCTGAACCATTTGTGATTCCTGGTTCAGTGCTCTTCGGTCCGTTGAGAGTCGCCTTGTTTATTTGTGGGTTCCTTCGTCAATTTCCCCAGCGTCTCTCCAACTTCACGTCGACTAAAACTTTCTATAGTAATTATAACGGCTAGAAAGTGTAATATTTACGTTCTCGTCTCATCTTATTATTTATCAGAGACGAAAGCTCTTTTAATCCTTCCTTGAATACAACTTTTAATATCGATCTGTAACACGTCATATTCACAATTATAAGTTCCCTTCATCTTTATCAAATCAAGAAAAAGAACGCAGTCGTTAACATTACATTCAACAACAGACATAATAAAAATCAAAGATAATGCAGTGATAATGTTCGCTTTTTTATGCAAGGAGTAACGTCTTTGGTTGCTACGTACAGTACAGTACCTCACAGTTATTTCCGTAATCTGGTATTCCTTGAATACCAGAAATAAATTTGAAACCTTACAACTGGGACCTCTCCCTATATCGCAGCCATACTCACCGATGGTGATATCTGGTGTAGAGTGCAAAACCGTGATTGATCGCTGAACGCAATGTGACACCTTTCATCAGCAATCCACACTCCCTGATCACAGCACAATTCCAAACGCAGCCGTTTGTGTTGTGGTGTTAGTGGCAGAGTACGCATGGGATAGTAGCGCGCTGGTCTGCCTGCTGCTAGTCAATGAGCGACAGTGCGGGAAAAGGTAGAATGTTGCATCGAATCGTTTATTTGTTCTCGGACGGCAGCCGCAAATGTAAAGGGCTACGATTAGTTTGGAGCACAATATGACGATCTTCAACTGTGGTAGTCAGACGTGATCGACCCGAGTTTGGCTGCTCTCACGTTCCCTTACAGTCCAACATTGAGTTACTGTAACACCCGAACGCTCCACAAATCTGGATATTGCACGATACGATCAGCCAGTTAAATGGAGACCCACAATGAAACCCCTTTCAAACTCTTCCTGATGCTGATAACTCTGACTCACACAAATACGCGGCATCACCGTCTCCTTCAAAGTGGTCAGTTAACATCTGACGCTATTCCCGCTCCTTATATACACTACCGCGTCTGGTAAGAATACTAAACACGAACAACTCTAATGCGCATTGGTGGTCGTTCTATCTTTCACAGAGAATTGCAGTTCCAATCAATTACATATCCACTGATGGTGTGTACCTGTACGTACACTGACTTTCCACCGTGTTTCTCCGAGGGCATCACATTTTCTCACAGGCAGTGCATAGGTGTTCTTTTAAGTCCTAATTTATAACAAATTCACATTGTGAAAAAACCGCGCAGGACAGAAGAAAATATCTCTCTGATATGATGGCCAAAAAAAAAAGAAAAAGAAAAAATGAGATGAACCTATTACACAACAGATAATTGGCCAATTGCGAATAAGACTCGCGTTCTGAGCATTCCGCACAAACTTAATTGTGTATACAGGGGTCCATCAATCCCTAGAATCGAGAGTCCCAAGGATTTTTGCCTGCTATCGATATCGACACTGGAAGATACCGGCCGCAGGAATTCCAAGGCTTTCGACGATGTTTTTTTTTTAAGGTTTTAGTTTTTTGTCTAATTTCGCATTTACTAACATAATTCGTGGAAAAAAGGAGTCTTAACAGACTTAATATTTTTTCGTGTGATATAATAACAAATTAACAATTTTGGTGTTTTTCCTTTACTTGTACTATGAAACCTTGCTGCTTGCCAAACTTCATGATTCTACGTCAACGGGATGTACCCTATAGGTTTTGATGAGTGAGTTTGCGAGTGTCAAAATATGCGACATAAATGGCCCTATCTTTTGATTGCATGGGCTTAAAACCTAAAATCATTTAAACTAAATATTGTACATTATTAAATATTTTTAAATTTATTAAATATTATTAAATATTTTACAACTTAAATATTTTACACCGCCAAGAGATCATAGACTTTAGTAGCCTATGTGACATTAATTATAACTTGATACGACTACCCATTCATGAGAAAGGGTTTATAACAGTCGGACAGACCGACACGCACACCTGTTCAAATGTGTGTGAGATCTTACGGGACTTAACTGCTAAGGTCATCAGTCCCTAAGATTACACACTACTTAACCTAAATTATCCTAAGGACAAACACACACATCCAACCTCCGCCGTGACCAGCCGCTCAGTCCATGACTGCAGCGCCTTAGACAGACAGCCGAACGACAAAGAATTCATATAAAGGTTCCTTTTTTTAACAATTAGGATCGGAACGCTTTTTCCATTTCCAGGAGTGTATTATATTAATCCTTGCTAGAAAGACTTGTCAACGCCAAAGTCCAAGTTGCACTGTTTTATACAAGATGACTAGCTGTACCTGGCCCCGCGTTCTTGTGGCTTAGTCTGGTTAAATGGAATAGAAAGAAAAGAGAAAGCATACATTTCTAATATGTTAGGGAATTGGATATGTCTTAATCTCCTTTTCCCCTCCTGTGTATGTATACGTTCTCCTCCCCTCTCTTTATGTACTTCCTCCTCCTTCTCCCTCTCTCTGTCCGTCACATCCTCCTCTCCATATCCACCTTCTCCTATTCGTCTCTCTCCATTTTCTCTTGACCCCATGCTCTGTCCTTCTCCTCCTTTCCTCTCTCTGTCTATCATCTCCTCCGATCCCTCTGGCCATCTCCTCTTTCCCGACCCCTCTCTGACCTTGAGCCTCTGTTACTGTTATGGAAATTTCAGAATACGTAGTATCACAAGCTGATAAGCCATAAATATTCCTTTCCTGTTTTCTATGAAAACCGTCTGCGAGGAAGAAAACAAAACAGCACGTGGTTGTTTATACAGTATATATTTAAAAATACATATAATGAGAAAAAATATATAAAGCAGAAACAATTTGTCTAATGGTTTATATGCTTCGCTATCGCCATTAAAACGGGTTACGGCAAAGGAAACAAAACAGCACATTTTTTACAGCAGATTATTACTTTCTATCAGTCGGTTTTAACAGTAAACCTGTACATTGTTCTTTTTAATATAGGCTATGCCCGTCTGAATGTTTAATAGAGAATCATTTGAAATTTGAAGTACATCGCTCAAGTGTTCTTCAGATTTTGGTAACAATGTTTCATCTTTATATCGCACATTCGTCTAGACGTTTATTAAACTAACGTGTAGAAATCTGAAGTAAATCGGTCAATTACTTTTTGAGATTTTTGGTAACAATGTTTTCTTTTTATATGTTACATTTATTTATATATATTACATTTATTAAAAGTGTATAGCCTACTGTTCGTCTGAATGTTCTTTAGAGTGTTCTATATAAATCTGAAGAAAATCGGTCAGGATAATTCTATGTTTTTGTTCCCCTTTGTATATTACAGACTTTTTGTGTATAATATATTTAAAATACAGTCACATAAAACACGCGAGTTTTCGCATACAAAGTTGTGTCAA
The DNA here is from genome assembly GCF_023898315.1 of Schistocerca nitens. Taxonomy (NCBI): domain Eukaryota; kingdom Metazoa; phylum Arthropoda; class Insecta; order Orthoptera; family Acrididae; genus Schistocerca; species Schistocerca nitens. Next base: position 467,489,673 of record NC_064619.1, on the reverse strand, counting down.
AATTTCAAAGAAATTGGTGAAGAACTTTATTTGTATGAACGAACATTTACATTTTTATTTATATAGATGGTGCTAAATAGAGTAGGGTGGGACATCTCATTTAGTTACTCATTGCGAAGATGCCAGTAATCGTGTACAGTATCACGATCAGATGTCAGAGACGATGCTGAACGGAATGTAGTTGCAGCAGGCACATTTCAGAATAGCACTGGATGTCACTCAGCGACCGACTGGAAGCGGACAGTTTTTCAATTAATGCTTGTCCATGTTACATCAGGCACTTGAGGCGATAGAATATTGCACTTTGGCCACACGAAAGTAGGGTTTCTCTGTTAAACTACAATAGGTTCGTTAAAGTCCTGACAACAACTCTAGTCAAATATTTCAGTAAAATCATTTCTGGCCGTTTCTGATTTTTAGGCGCATGCAGCGTAGCCGTGCGGTCTGGGGCGTCTTGTCACGGTTCGCGCGGCTCTCCCCGTCGGAGGTTCGAGTCCTCCCTCGGGCATGGGTGTGTGTGTTGTCCTTAGCGTAAGTTAGTTTAAGTTAGACTAAGTAGTGTGTAAGCCTAGGGACCGATGACCTCAGCAATTTTGTCCCATAGGAACTTACCACCACTTTAGGCGCATGATTATGTTAGACGTAATAGAAATTATACAGCGAAATCAAGTACGACGCTGTGTAATGCCCAAAACTCGCGCTTATGGAAAATATTAATACCCGCGGGACAGAAAGCTGGCTGAATATAGTTCTTAATAGGAGTGCAATTCTAAATTCCGATTGGAATGTATATCCGCAAACAATACGATAGAACACACTCCGAAATCGAAATAATTTTGCAGATGATAAGTGTTAATCGTGAGTCAAACGTGGTAACTGGATTCTTTTACAAACCGCCTGCCTCAGTATCAGTTGTGGCACAACGATTTAGGGAAAATTTGGAACAGGTTGGGTGTAAATTTCCCGTCTTGTTATATTATTAGGGGGCAAGGTGGGTAGCTTATCGGCTACAGACTGGTTAATTCAGGCGGGTTGTAGGGGCATGGAATCGTATGAAATTGTTCTAAATGCCTTATCTGAAAGCTGCTTTGAACACTTAATCAGAAAGTCGACTCATGAAGGTAACATATCTCCTCGAACTTTGTGTGTCAGTTAACGTAGACGAGGAAACCATCGGGCGGAATGCATTTATAGCGCCCTTGACTACCGATGTAAATAGGAATGTAAAGAAAAAGCTACTAGAAATCTGAGCAGTCAACAACAGACATTAATCTCTGTGACTGAAAATGTTAAAACTTCAAGAGTATTGTACGATGTTCCTTTAACAGGTACATGCTGAGAAAAATAACAAGAGATGGGAAAGACACGTCGTGGTTTGAAAGTCATGTTAGTAAGCTGATGTGAAAGCAAAGAAAGCCTTACCGCAGAATTAAACGTAGCTAGAACCACGTAGACAAACAAATATTTAGCTAAACAAAAATTACATGTGGAAATCGTAGTATTTGAAATCAAGATTCTGACTACTAGTATTGCAGAAAGTCCTAAGAAGTTTTAGTATTATGTTAAATCAGTGAACGCATAAAAGCTATATATTCAGACACTCAGCGCCCGTAGTGACATCAAAAAGGAGGATAACAGTAAGCGAAATTTAAACTCCTTTTTCCAGAATTGTCTCACTGAGGTCGATCGTCCCTTCAATCATCGCACGAACGTCAAAATAACATCGAAATAACTGACAGCAGGTAAAAGTTAACTGAAGTCGCTGAATAACGATAAGATGATTGGGCCTCATGAGATACCTTCACGATTCTAGAACGTGTGTGAGAATGAACTTGCTGCTCTTCTAGCATCAGCCAATAGAGGAGCGAACCATCGCTAGTGACTGGAAAAATGTCTACGTGATTCCCGTTTTGAAGAAGGATTGTAGAACAGATGCACACAGCTATATTCCTGCAAGCCGCGCGGAGTGCCCGCGCGGTTTAAGGCGCCATGTCACGGATTGCGCGGCCCCTTCCACCGGAGGTTCATGTCCTCCCTTAGACATGGATGTTTGTGTTGTTCTTAGCATAAGTTAGTTTAAGTAGAGTGTAAGTCTAGGGACCGATGCCCTCAGCAGTTTGGTCCCTTTGGAATTCACACACAAACACACACACACACACATATGCCTACGCCCCATAGAAATATCAACAGTAATTGTAGTAGTGGCAGCTATAATTACATTGATCCATGGATGCCTTTTGCAAAGCTATTGTTCACGTTATGTTAATACAGATTAAGAACAAAAACATAATTAATATACACTCCTGGAAATGGAAAAAAGAACACATTGACACCGGTGTGTCAGACCCACCATACTTGCTCCGGACACTGCGAGAGGGCTGTACAAGCAATGATCACACGCACGGCACAGCGGACACACCAGGAACCGCGGTGTTGGCCGTCGAATGGCGCTAGCTGCGCAGCATTTGTGCACCGCCGCCGTCAGTGTCAGCCAGTTTGCCGTGGCATACGGAGCTCCATCGCAGTCTTTAACACTGGTAGCATGCCGCGGCAGCGTGGACGTGAACCGTATGTGCAGTTGACGGACTTTGAGCGAGGGCGTATAGTGGGCATGCGGGAGGCCGGGTGGACGTACCGCCGAATTGCTCAACACGTGGGGCGTGAGGTCTCCACAGTACATCGATGTTGTCGCCAGTGGTCGGCGGAAGGTGCACGTGCCCGTCGACCTGGGACCGGACCGCAGCGACGCACGGACGCACGCCAAGACCGTAGGATCCTACGCAGTGCCGTAGGGGACCGCACCGCCACTTCCCAGCAAATTAGGGACACTGTTGCTCCTGGGGTATCGGCGAGGACCATTCGCAACCGTCTCCATGAAGCTGGGCTACGGTCCCGCACACCGTTAGGCCGTCTTCCGCTCACGCCCCAACATCGTGCAGCCCGCCTCCAGTGGTGTCGCGACAGGCGTGAATGGAGGGACGAATGGAGACGTGTCGTCTTCAGCGATGAGAGTCGCTTCTGCCTTGGTGCCAATGATGGTCGTATGCGTGTTTGGCGCCGTGCAGGTGAGCGCCACAATCAGGACTGCATACGACCGAGGCACACAGGGCCAACATCCGGCATCATGGTGTGGGGAGCGATCTCCTACACTGGCCGTACACCACTGGTGATCGTCGAGGGGACACTGAATAGTGCACGGTACATCCAAACCGTCATCGAACCCATGGTTCTACCATTCCTAGACCGGCAAGGGAACTTGCTGTTCCAACAGGACAGTGCACGTCCGCATGTATCCCGTGCCACCCAACGTGCTCTAGAAGGTGTAAGTCAACTACCCTGGCCAGCAAGATCTCCGGATCTGTCCCCCATTGAGCATGTTTGGGACTGGATGAAGCGTCGTCTCACGCGGTCTGCACGTCCAGCACGAACGCTAGTCCAACTGAGGCGCCAGGTGGAAATGGCATGGCAAGCCGTTCCACAGGACTACATCCAGCATCTCTACGATCGTCTCCATGGGAGAATAGCAGCCTGCATTGCTGCGAAAGGTGGATATACACTGTACTAGTGCCGACATTGTGCATGCTCTGTTGCCTGTGTCTATGTGCCTGTGGTTCTGTCAGTGTGATCATGTGATGTATCTGACCCCAGGAATGTGTCAATAAAGTTTCCAGTTCCTGGGACAATGAATTCACGGTGTTCTTATTTCAATTTCCAGGAGTGTATATAGATATTTACGGTACTTCCGGGTCTCGTTTGACAGAATGAAAAAGATAGTCATCTGTGAGCTTACAGTAGGAAGTAATTTAGGGAAACCATGTCACGCGAAGGAAACACACCCCTTGCCAACAGCGATGGTTTTAACGGAACATAGTATGTAGCCAAAATGAATAGACTGTGACCACTGAAAAGCAAGAGTTTAGGAATTCTCGTGAAGTGACTTGAGGAGAACCACGGAAAATGCAAGTCAATACGGTCAAACTATAACTCGAGTAGCTTGACTGCGATAAAAATATTGATAAGGAAAGCAAAGGACCATACTCATTGTTTATTAGTGCTGGTGCGAATCGCTGATGAGTTTGTTATTGTTAATTCTGTTCCTAATTAGTGTTGCTGCTTCACTTCACTAGCCGCAGGGAAGGCCGGAGTTCAGTGCTGCCTGTGTCTGGGGAAGAGCTAAATGGAACTGCAGTTTCCAGTTCACCAGCTGCCGCGCGGCGCAGCACGCGGCATGCCAGCGGCTAACATCCAGACTTCAGCAGCCCCAACCCTCACGCCCGCCTCGAAGTTTATGGAGCTGTGATGTTCATAAAGCACAGAGCGTTACGCGTTACATCAGAGTGGCTACGCTATGAATGTAAATTTCGTCTCTGAACATCGCGCAGCAGCGACAATATGACCTAAAATACGCCGACGATTACTACTCTTATTTTCAGCCTATTGTGGCGTCATTCTATGCATTCGTACAGAACATTCTCGGTATTGGGACGGCCTGTCACGGCGATCATCGGTCTCAGAAAGCATAATTCAGGCGCTCCTTGTGTCATTTTCTCCAATGTATGCTATATGTAAGCAACGTTTTATACGCATGGTTTACAGCTGATTATGTAATTAATTCATGATTTATTTCAAATTTGTAAAATGTGTGTAAATTCTACACACTGGGACATGTCAGGGCATGGAACTATAAAGCAAATTCGTTAAGAGTAGGTGGTCTTCCAAAATTCCTTGCAAACGGAGCAAAACGGTCGTGGGAGACCTGATGTAACATATATGCATACATACATACATACATATGTACATACATATATTCACACATACATACATAAATACGTATGCACTTACCCTGTCAGCCCAAAATGTTTCAAGAATGCATAAACGAAAAACACAGAAACCTTCAGATAGTTGTCTTAACACTTCGTGTGTTCTACATAATCTCCCCTAGGCCAGTGCAACAAACAGAGCGATTATAAAATCATGCCAAACTGTCAGAAAAGGCCTCTTTCTGCTATGTTGTTCAGGTTATGTGTCACTGTAGTTATAATGACGGTTAAGTCGTCAAAGCGTTGCTCAGTGTGATGTACAACCGAAGGCGTTTTCAGGGTTTTGTGTCGGCTTCCTTCTGTAGAAATTTCATCCATTCACTCAGAACGGGTTCTTTCTCGGTCTTCGAAGCAAATTGTCGTTGTTACAGTCTTCTTCAGTTTATCTGACAGGCCAAATGACCAATCGTGAATTTTCTGCATCAATTTTTTTCTGTCTGATATATAAAGTTGAGTTATTCCTGCTGCCTTCAGTTCTTCTATTGCAACGTTCCACTGCATTGTTTCAATTTTAGCTTTGCTACAGGTTTCGTAGAATTCCACAACATGTCTGCTTAATAAGATTGGTTCTATTCCTTTAGCATACCCGTAAAATTTTAGCCTGCCGTTTTTCATATGTGAGTAAATTTTGGTATATCGTTATTTTTGTGTTCTCGTTCTCCATGTTCCTTCTGCAGTATAACATGAACCTAAAACTTTCCTGATTACTTTTCGACCCCTCTTCCGAATTTCTTCTGCGTCCCTCTTTCCGCTTAAAATGAGTATTTTAGCTCCGTTAAAATGCATTGCTGTGATTACTGTGTTACACTGTTTACAGTGTCTCAGTTTAGTGTACTGTGATCTCTTTTTTTCGTTACAGATATCTTTTGTAAGCGCAACAGCTATTTCAACTCTGTAGAATGAATTGCGTAATAAATCTTTTCGTGGGCAGTTCCCTGAGAGGTTTCGCATAAATATTAGAACTCGGAAAAACTCACGGTTTTCCTGCACTCAGTTTTTACAGTTTTGGGTGTCATTTAGTTCCCAGATACGCATTTTAATCCCTCAAATCATATGTGGAACCCTACTCTTTTTGCTGATTCTTTAAGAACTAGTTTTGCGATGTTTCAAGGATCTGACATATACTCCTATTCGGCAGGTCGCTCACAAAAGCTAAGCAGTCTATCCGAGTATTGTTTCTTCCTAATTTGATGGGTTCTTGAATTTTTAGCTCTGATTTAAGTTTCCGGCATGTTGGATAACCTATTCTAAGATAAAGTTGAAAATCAATGGAAAGACCCCACCAGATTTTCACATTCCTGTTTTAATTTCAAAACTGTCAGAAATTACTCCCCTGAATTTTATCTTAGATTTTGTATCATTTAGTATTTCACTAATAACTGCAGTGGTTTCCAATTACAGCTTTGTTCTTTCAGAATCTGGAAGACAGAAATTTACTGTTAACTGCCTCATAAGCTTCCTTAAAATCTACGAGTACGATGGCACAAACTGCTTTTTTATTATAAATTTTCTGCTCCTGAGAACTAATCTCATAACTGAAATTTATCGTCTGCAAGATCTGTTTGATCTGAAATCTGCTTGATGTTCACCAGCTTTGCGTTCAAGTTGTTATTACACTCTGTCCAGGAGACACTGAGACAATTTTGTATAGGATAGGCAGAAGGGGAAAGCCCGATACAGTTATTAACATCCGTTCTGTCCCCATTTTTACTTGGCAGATGTATTAATGCAGTTTTCCAGTCATCCAGAATTTTTTCAATTTTTCTAATGTTTTGCACGATCAATTTAATTTCTTTTAAATTCTTTCACTGAGTTCAGGAAAACTTAGCAGTTTTTAAAAATACCTGCAAAGTACTCTGCAACTTTCTTGACCATTAAGTGCTAATAGTCTTTATCCTTTCTGAATCAGAGATTTTGGGGCTAGTATCCATTTAGCTTTGTTTAAAAAGTTTTGTAAAATGTCAGGTTCTTTCCTCTGAGTTGAATGTTTACATACAGTGTTTTTGCTTGTCTAATAAATTTTCAAGCTTGTTTTTAGTTCCAAGGCATATTTCATGTGCATTTTATGATTAGTTACTATTGCGTTCTTTGATTGCCTTGAGTCGGGATTTTACGGTCTGTTCACAATCATCATTCCACAAAGGGTGCTTTCTCCGTCTTTGTAGCGGAATTTAGTTTTGAGAAACTTTCATAATCTTTTGTTTCAGCCGTTCTCAATTTTTTTACTTCCTAATAGCCGTCGTTGATTTTATTAGTATCAAATGGTTCAAATGGCTCTGAGCACTATGCGACTTAACTTCTGAGGTCATCAGTCGCCTAGAACGTAGAACTAATTAAACCTAACTAACCTAAGGACATCACACACATCCATGCCCGAGGCAGGATTCGAACCTGCGACCGTTGCGGTCCCTCGGTTCCAGACTGTAGCGCCTAGAACCGCACGGCCACTCCGGCCGGCCTATTAGTATCAAACTTAGGAATTGTTGACAATCTTTTGCAGAATTTCTGAGGCTTTCAATTTAGCTTCACTCAGATTAGGCAGTGCTCCTTTGAGTGTTTTAACATTCAGAAACACTCTTCCAATGTGGGTGCGAGACAGGGATATGATCAATTTCGAATTCATTTGAGTTTTTTTCTTAGTAGATGATGTTTACTCAGAATTACTGATATCCTTGGGAGAAACAGCACAACTATTCCAACAGCACAACTGTTCGAACAGCACAACTATTCCACTTGGTGTCCAAGATACATGAATCATGCGAAATACCCCCAGATTTTAGGTAGAATGTAATGATCCCAATTGCAAATAAATCAGTTGCAGGGAGATTACCGAACTATCAGTTCGGCTGTAAAATACTGACACGAATTGTTTACAGAATAATGAAAAAAATGTACAAGCCGGCCCTGGGGAAGATCAGTTTGTGGTCCAGAGATAAGTAGGAATACGCGATGCCGTACTAAACCGGCGACTTATCTTAGATAATAGCTTAAAGAAAGACAAACATACATTTATAGCATTTGTAGACTTAGAGAAAGCTTTTGTTAGTATAGACTGAAATATACTCTACAAAATTCTGAAGGTAAAGGGATAAAATACACTCCTGGAAATTGAAATAAGAACACCGTGAATTCATTGTCCCAGGAAGGGGAAACTTATTGACACATTCCTGGGGTCAGATACATCACATGATCACACTGACAGAACCACAGGCACATAGACACAGGCAACAGAGCATGCACAATGTCGGCACTAGTACAGTGTATATCCACCTTTCGCAGCAATGCAGGCTGCTATCCTCCCATGGAGACGATCGTAGAGATGCTGGATGTAGTCCTGTGGAACGGCTTGCCATGCCATTTCCACCTGGCGCCTCAGTTGGACCAGCGTTCGTGCTGGACGTGCAGACCGCGTGAGACGACGCTTCATCCAGTCCCAAACATGCTCAATGGGGGACAGATCCGGAGATCTTGCTGGCCAGGGTAGTTGACTTACACCTTCTAGAGCACGTTGGGTGGCACGGGATACATGCGGACGTGCATTGTCCTGTTGGAACAGCAAGTTCCCTTGCCGGTCTAGGAATGGTAGAACGATGGGTTCGATGACGGTTTGGATGTACCGTGCACTATTCAGTGTCCCCTCGACGATCACCAGTGGTGTACGGCCAGTGTAGGAGATCGCTCCCCACACCATGACGCCGGGTGTTGGCCCTGTGTGCCTCGGTCGTATGCAGTCCTGATTGTGGCGCTCACCTGCACGGCGCCAAACACGCATACGACCATCATTGGCACCAAGGCAGAAGCGACTCTCATCGCTGAAGACGACACGTCTCCATTCGTCCCTCCATTCACGCCTGTCGCGACACCACTGGAGGCGGGCTGCACGATGTTGGGGCGTGAGCGGAAGACGGCCTAACGGTGTGCGGGACCGTAGCCCAGCTTCATGGAGACGGTTGCGAATGGTCCTCGCCGATACCCCAGGAGCAACAGTGTCCCTAATTTGCTGGGAAGTGGCGGTGCGGTCCCCTACGGCACTGCGTAGGATCCTACGGTCTTGGCGTGCATCCGTGCGTCGCTGCGGTCCGGTCCCAGGTCGACGGGCACGTGCACCTTCCGCCGACCACTGGCGACAACATCGATGTACTGTGGAGACCTCACGCCCCACGTGTTGAGCAATTCGGCGGTACGTCCACCCGGCCTCCCGCATGCCCACTATACGCCCTCGCTCAAAGTCCGTCAATTGCACATACGGTTCACGTCCACGCTGTCGCGGCATGCTACCAGTGTTAAAGACTGCGATGGAGCTCCGTATGCCACGGCAAACTGGCTGACACTGACGGCGGCGGTGCACAAATGCTGCGCAGCTAGCGCCATTCGACGGCCAACACCGCGGTTCCTGGTGTGTCCGCTGTGCCGTGTGTGTGATCATTGCTTGTACAGCCCTCTCGCAGTGTCCGGAGCAAGTATGGTGGGTCTGACACACCGGTGTCAATGTGTTCTTTTTTCCATTTCCAGGAGTGTACATGGAACGAAACATTATATATAGCTTGTACGGAAACCAGACGGCAGCTACGAGTGGAAGTGCATTAAAAGAAAGCTTAAGTTGAGAAGAGAGCGAGACAAATTTGTAGCCAATCCCCGATGTTATTCAATCTGTACAACGAGTATGAAGTAAAGGAAGCCAAAAAAACATGGAGAGGGAATTAAAGTTCGGAGAGAAGAAACAAAAATCCTTAGGTCTTCCGATGACATTGTAATTCTGTCTGGGAGAGCAAAGGATTTCGAAGAGCGGTTGAACGGAATGGATAGTGTCTTGAATAGAGGTAATAAGATGTACACCAACAAAAGTGAAACAAGGGTAATGGAATGTAGTTGAATGAAATCAGTCGTGCTGAAGAAATAAGACTAGGAAATGAGATCCTAAAACTGCTATTTGGGCAGCGTAATAGTTGATCATTGCCAAAAACAGAGATGACATAAAATGCGTACTGGCTATTACAAGGAAAGCATTCCAGGAAAAGAGAAATTGTGCTATCATCTAAGATAAATTTAAGTGTTACGAAGTCTTTTATGCAGGTAAGTAAAACGTAGATGATAAGCCGTTCAGACAAGAATAGGAGCTTTTGAAATGTGATACTTCAGAAGAATGGTGAAAATTAAATGGATAGATCACGTAACTAACGAGCTACAAGCTTTCTTGCACAAAAGAGACTAAAGGAAGGAATTGTATGACAGGACACATCCTGTGGCATCAGAGTATTGCCAATTTGGTACTTGAGGGAAGTGCAGAAAATAGAAATTTGGAGAGGGCGACAAAGAGATGGACGAAGTGAGCAAATTCAATCAAATTGCAATAGTTATTCAGAGATGAAGAGGCTTGTGCAACTTTCACTAGTCTGGAGAGTTTCATAATAGACTTTGAATTGAAGACAACAATAACAAGTTTTTCTCACAATTTGTAGAGCTTTCCGAGCTTTAAGACCAAATTAATGTTAATTTTGATTAAGGAAGTTTAGATTTTGAACTTCAGTTTGCCAGTGGACTCTTCTAATTCGGGATGAATCGTCTCCCCAGAATTCGGCAAACTAGTTGAACCTCAGCGCGGAATATTTGTTACGTCTTGGCGTAGTTTTGTAATTACTAAAAGAGCTCAATTGTTGGAATCACAGAGCGAATTTGGAAAGAGAAAAGTGGTTAAAACTGGATAGGTTGGTTCGAGAAATTTTTTAACTCCCGCTCGCATCGCTGATGAACGGACGACTACCACATTGCCGCTTGATCCAAGTCAGATATAAAGGCGATTTTGTTAAATGCGAGCCCTCTGGCTCTGTGTGTGTGTGTTTGTGTGTGTGTGTGTGTGTGTGTGTGTGTGTAAGGACTACGCAACAGGTCTTTTTAGGTGTGAAAACAGAAACAACTTTTTTTCTGAATTTGTAACGAAGTTTTTCGTCTCATTTCTTCACATTCACTTGACAGGTACTCTCTGAACATCTTTACATGTTACCGTTTCTCACACTCACCCCCGTTCCTATGGGTAGTAGGGACTATGTTACACCCACAGCAATTTTCTATGAATATTGCATCATACATGTGTACCAAATTTGGTTGAAATTACTCAATGCATTCCTGAGTTGTGCTGTTACGTCATCACTGTTCACCCTCACCCTCAAGCTTAGGGTTTGTAGGGATGCCTTACTGTCATAGTACTTTGTACTAGATAGCAAGTGATACCAGTAGCAAGTTTGGTAGAAATTACTTCAGGTGTTAACATCCTTCATGTTGACATATCACTGTCATAGCACTCCCACCGCCACCTCCCCTCCAGCCTAGTCTGTAGGTGTGAAACGTCGCTGGGACCTAGCGGCAACTAAAAAACTGTTGATTCGATACTAACATCAGTCTTTGTGAAATTTTTTTTATGTTATGGCTTCCCATCCCTACCCCTATCCCTAGGTGAGGTAGGAATGCTTTACCCCGACAGTATTTTTATACAAATAATTATACAAGTAATACAGTGAGGCATTTATATGTAAGGAACAGTCAAATGAAAACAAGATAGATGAAAAAAGGTAAGTAAAGTGTTTATTATTTCATAAGTAATCGCCATAACTGTGAACACACTTAACCCACAGTGAGACAAGGCAGTCAATGCCTTCTTATGAAAACGTGCTGTTGCCAACGGAATCATGATTGTCCCAGACTTGCACCTCTTCATCAGAAGCAAATCTATGGTCACGGGTGTCTTTCTTCAGGACTCCAAAACTATGGAAATCGCGTGGGGAGAGACCGGCACTGTATGGAGGATGTCTAAGCGCTTCCCAGTGAAGCTTCTGCAGCTTAGTCCAAACAATCTTAGTATCATGTGAACTCACCCACATACGTGGCCGTCGATTTCCTTCGACGAAGAGATGCACATCTTGAGCCGGCCGAAGTGGCCGTGCGGTTAAAGGCGCTGCAGTCTGGAACCGCAAGACCGCTACGGTCGCAGGTTCGAATCCTGCTCCGGGCATGGATGTTTGTGATGTCCTTAGGTTAGTTAGGTTTAACTAGTTCTAAGTTCTACGGGACTAATGACCTCAGCAGTTGAGTCCCATAGTGCTCAGAGCCATTTGAACCATTTTTTGCACATCTTGATACAAATATGTTTCCGTAGGAAACTGCAGACTTTTTCCATGAAGGCATTGATCGTCTTGTCTCGCTGTGGGATACATGTGTTATCAGTTATGGCGATTACTTTTGAAATAACGGACAGTTTACTTACTTTTTTCCATATGTCTTGTTTTCATTTGTCTGCTTTTCTACAATATTTCCTTGGAATTACTCCAGATTTCCATGTTTTTGCTTCTATGTCATCCCCTTTTCACTAATCCGCTATGGATCTTACTCAGAATGGTTTAGGAGAGAAATTGAAACGTACGTACATATATTGGTGCATGCATGCAGTGATTATTATCAATATATAGATATGCAAGGGGCGTTCAACAAGTAAAGAAATAAGTTTATTATCTCGGCCAATTTCTGTTAGAAAATGCAAAATTTGCTGTGGGACATGTTTCAATATTCGCACTTCAGTTCCCATAGTTTCATGAAGTTCCGATTCGTGACGGTGCTGTACGCAGCCTTCAAAGTGGCGTCTGTAACGGTGGTGCGTTCCAGAGAGCTGTCATTGTGTTTCAAGGAAACTCCCCTCACCACTCCCCCCCACTCCCCCGTGAACCACGGACCTTGCCGTTGGTGGGGAGGATTGCGCGCCTCAGCTATACAGATAGCCGTACCGTAGATGCAACCACAACGGAGGGATATCTGTTGAGAGGCCAGACAAACATGTGGTTCCTGAAGAGGGGCAGCAGCCTTTTCAGTAGTTGCAGGGGCAACAGTCTGGATGATTGACTGATTTGGCCTTGTAACGCTAACCAAAACGGCCTTGCTGTGCTGGTACTGCGAATGGCTGAAAGCAAGGGGAAACTACAGCCGTAATTTTTCCCAAGGGCATGCAGCTTTACTGTATCGTTAAATGATGATGACGTCCTCTTGGGTAAAATATTCCGGAGGTAAAATAGTATCCCATTTCGGATCTCCGGGCGGGGACAACTCAAGAGGATGTCGTTATCAGGAGAAAGAAAACTGGCGTTCTACGGATCGGAGTGTGGAATGTCAGATCCCCTAATCGGGCAGAAGGTTAGAAAATTTAAAAAGGGAAATGGATAGGTTAAAGTTAGATATAGTGGGAATTAGTGAAGTTCCGTGGCAGGAGGAACAATACTTTTGGTCAGGCGAATACAGGATTATAAATACAAAATCAAATAGGGGTAATGCAGGAGTAGGTTTAATAACGAATAAAAAAATAGGAGTGTGAGTAAGCTACTAAAAACAACATAGTGAACTCATTATTGTGGCCAAGATAGACCCGAAGCTCACGCCTACTACAGTAGTACAAGTTTATATGCCAACTAGCTCTGCAGATGACGAAGAAATTGAAGAAATGTATGATGAAATCGAAGAAATTCTTCAGATAGTGAAGGGAGACGAAAATTTAATAGTCATGGGTGACTGGAATTCGGTAGTAGGAAAAGGGAGAGAAGGAAACGTGGTAGGTGAATATGGATTGGGGCTAAGAAATGAAAGAGGAAGCCGCCTGGTAGAATTTTGCACAGAGCATAACTTAATCATAGCTAACACTTGGTTCAAGAATCATAAAAGAAGGCTGTATACTTGGAAGAAGCCTGGAGATACTGACAGGATTCAGATAGATTATATAATGGTAAGACAGAGATTTAGGAACCAGGTTTTAAACTGTAAGACGTTTCCAGGGGCAGATGTGGACTCTGACCAGGATCTATTGGTTATGAACTGTAGATTAAAACTGAAGAAACTGGAAAAAGGTGGGAATTTAAGGAGATTGGACCTGGATAAACTGAAAGAACCAGAGGTTGTAGAGAGTTTCAGGGAGAGCATAAGGGAACAATTGACAGGAATGGGGAAAGAAATACAGTAGAAGAAGAATGGGTAACTTTGAGGGACGAGGTAGTGAAGGCAACAGAGGATCAAGTAGGTAAAAAGACGAGGGCTAGTAGAACTCCTTGGGTAACAGAAGAAATATTGAATTTAATTGATGAAAGGAGAAAATATAAAAATGCAGTAAATGAAGCAGGCAAAAAGGAATACAAACGTCTCAAAAATGATATTGACAGGAAGTGCAAAATGGCTAAGCAGGGATGGCTAGAGGACAAATGTAAGGATGGGGTAAGATAGATACTGCCAACAGGAAAATTAAAGAGACCTTCGCAGAAAAGAGAACCACTTTCATGAATATCAAGAGCTCAGATGCAAACCCAGTTCTAAGCAAAGAAGGGAAAGCAGAAAGGTGGATGGAGTATATAGAGGGTCTATACAAGGGCAGTGTACTTGAGGACAATATTATGGAAATGGAAGAGTATGTAGATGAAGATGAAATGGGAGATATGATACTGCATGAAGAGTTTGACAGAGCACTGAAAGACCTGAGTCGAATCAAGGCCCCGGGAGTAGACAACATTCCATTAGAACTACTGATGGCCGTGGGAGAGCCAGTCCTGACGAAACTCTACCATCTGGTGAGCAAGATGTATGAGACTGAGGAAATACCCTCAGACTTCAAGGAGAATACAATAATTCCAATCACAAAGAAAGCAGGTGTCGACAGATGTGAAAATTACCGAACAATCAGTTTAATAAGCCACAGCTGCAAAATACTAACGCGAATTCTTTACAGACGAATGGAAAAACTAGTAGAAGCCGACCTCGGGGAAGATCAGTTTGGATTTCGTAGAAATATTGGAACACGTGAGGCAATACTGACCCTACGACTTATCTTAGAAGCTAGATTAAGGAAAGACAAACCTACGTTTCTAGCATTTGTAGACTTAGAGAAAGCTTTTGACAATGGTGACTGGAATACTCACTTTCAAATTCTGAAGGTGGCAGGGGTAAAATACAGGGAGCGAAAGGCTATTTGCAATTTGTACAGAAACCAGATGGCAGTTACAAGAGTCGAGGGACATGAAAGGGAAGCAGTGGTTGGGAAGGGAGTGAGACAGGGCTGTAGCCTTTCCCCGATGTTATTCAATCTGTATATTGAGCAAGCAGCAAAGGAAACAAAAGAAAAATTCGGAGTAGGTACTACAATCCTTGGAGAAGAAATAAAAACTTTGAGGTTTGCCTGTTGTTGTTGTTGTGGTCTTCAGTCCTGAGACTGGTTTGATGCAGCTCTCCATGCTACTCTATCCTGTGCAAGCTTCTTCATCTCCCAGTACCTACTGCAACCTACATCCTTCTGAATCTGCTTAGTGTATTCATCTCTTGGTCTCCCTCTACGATTTTTACCCTCCACGCTGCCCTCCAATGCTAAATTTGTGATCCCTTGATGCCTCAAAACATGTCCTACCAACCGATCCCTTCTTCTAGTCAAGTTGTGCCACAAACTTCTCTTCTCCCCAATCCTATTCAATACCTCCTCATTATATTAACAGAATCTTCCGTCGGTTCTTGTTAGAACAACATTATAATAATAAATGAAAAGCACCAGTTTGCTTTTGTTCTACAATATTATAATACCTCCTCATTAGTTACGTGATCTACACACCTTATCTTCAGCATTCTTCTGTAGCACCACATTTCGAAAGCTTCTATTCTCTTCTTGTCCAAACTTGTTATCGTCCATGTTTCACTTCCCTACATGGCTACACTCCATACAAATACTTTCAGAAACGACTTCCTGACACTTAAATCTATACTCGATGTTAACAAATTTCTCTTCTTCACAAACGATTTCCTTGCCATTGCCAGTCTACATTTTATATCCTCTCTACTTCGACCATCATCAGCTATTTTACTCCCTAAATAGCAAAACTCCTTTACTACTTTAAGTGTCTCATTTCCTAATCTAATCCCCTTAGCATCACCCAATTTAATTTGACTACATTCCATTATCCTCGTTTTGCTTTTGTTGATGTTCATCTTATATCCTCCTTTCAAGACACTGTCCATTCCGTTCAACTGCTCTTCCAAGTCCTTTGCTGTCTCTGACAGAATTACAATGTCATCGGCGAACCTCAAAGTTTTTACTTCTTCTCCATGAATTTTAATACCTACTCCGAATTTTTCTTTTGATTCCTTTACTGCTCGCTCAATATACAGATTGAATAACATCGGGGAGAGGCTACAACCCTGTCTCACTCCTTTCCCAACAACTGCTTCCCTTTCATGCCCCTCGACTCTTATAACTGCCAACTGGTTTCTGTACAAATTGTAAATAGCCTTTCACTCCCTGTATTTTACCCCTGCCACCTTCAGAATTTGAAAGAGAGTATTCCAGTTAACGTTGTCAAAAGCTTTCTCTAAGTCTACAAATGCTAGAAACGTAGGTTTGCCATTTCTTAATCTTTCTTCTAAGATAAGTCGTAAGGTTAGTATTGCCTCATGTGTTCCAACATTTCTACGGAATCCAAACTGATCTTCCCCGAGGTCCGCTTCTACCAGTTTTTCCATTCGTCTGTAAAGAATTCGCGTTAGTATTTTGCAGCTGTGACATTTTAAACTGATAGTTCGGTAATTTTCACATCTGTCAACACTTGCTTTCTTTGGTATTGGAATTATTATATTCTTCTTGAAGTCTGTGGGTATTTCGCCTGTCTCATACATCTTGCTCACCAGATGGTAGAGTTTTGTCATGACTGGCTCTCCCAAGGCCATCAGTAGTTCTAATGGAATGTTGTCTACTCCCGGGGCCTTGTTTCGACTCAGGTCTTTCAGTGTTCTGTCAAACTCTTCACGCAGTATCTTATCTCCCATTTCATCTTCATCTACATCCTCTTCCATTTCCATAATATTGTCCTCAAGTACATCGCCCTTGTATAAACCCTCTATATACTCCTTCCACCTTTCTGCTTTCCCTTCTTTGCTTTGAACTGGGTTGCCATCTGAGCTCTTGATATTCATACAAGTGGTTTTCTTCTCTCCAAAGGTCTCTTTAATTTTCCTGTAGGCAGTATCTATCTTACCCCTAGTGAGACAAGCCTCTACATCCTTACATTTGTCCTCTAGCCATCCCTGGTTAGCCATTTTGCACTTTCTGTCGATCTCATTTTTGAGACGTTTGAGAGGTTTGCCTATGAGATTGTAATTTTGTCAGAGACAGCAAAGGACTTGGAAGAGCAGCTGAACGGAATGGATAGTGTCTTGAAAGGAGGATATAAGATGAACATCAACAAAAGCAAAACGAGGATAATGGAATGTAGTCGAATTAAGTCGGGTGATGCTGAGGGAATTAGATTAGGAAATGAGACACTTAAAGAAGTAAAGTAGTTTTGCTAATTGGGGAGCAAAATAACTGATGATGGTAGAAGTAGAGAGGATATAAAATGTAGACTGGCAATGGCAAGGAAAGCGTTTCTGAAGAAGAGAAATTTATTAACATCGAGTATAGATTTAAGTGTCAGGAAGTCATTTCTGAAAGTATTTGTATGGAGTGTAGCCACGTATGGAAGCGAAACGTGGACGATAAATAGTTTGGACAAGAAGAGAATAGAAGCTTTCGATATGTGGTGCTACAGAAGAATGCTGAATATTAGATGGGTAGATCACATAACTAATGAGGAGGTATTGAATAGGACATGTTCTGAGGCATCAAGGGATCACCAATTTAGTGTTGGAGTGCAGCGTGGAGGGTAAAAATCGTAGAGGGAGATCAAGAGATGAATACACTAAGCAGATTCAGAAGGATGTAGGTTGCAGTAAGTACTGGGAGATGAAGAAGCTTGCACAGGATAGAGTAGCATCGAGAGCTGCATCAAACCAGTCTCAGGACTGAAGACCACAACAACAACAGGGAAACTCATAGCGCCGCAAACATTCATAGGCTCTTGCCGAATGTCTACGGAGACCTGGCACTGAAAAAAAGCGCCGTGAGTCGTTAGGCTTCTGCTATCACAGCAAAAAGGTCGCGCAAACCTCTCCGATCTTCCGCTAGCCAGCCGGCCCCACACAGCTATGAAATCTAAGAAACAACTTCAGAGTGTTCATCGCCACAAAAATGCAAACTAACCTCGTCCTCCACGGACAACGCAAGGCCTCACTCAAGTTTGCGCACCCGAGAGTAGTTCACAGAACTTCGTTGGACTGTTCTTCCTCATCCACCCTATAGCCTGATCCTCCCACCTACCGACTTCCATATTTTTACTCCAGTGAAGGATAGAAAGAGGTTGGCATCGACGCGACCAGTAGAATGGTATCACGCGGGCATACAGGCCCTCCAGACAAGTTGGCATAAAACCGTGTTGTTCAACGGAGATGATCTTGAAAAAAGAAGGTTTTGTAGTCAAAACAGAGGGGAATAACGCTGTGTGCTATCCTGAATGAGACCTACCTGCTTTCAGAAAAAAATTGGAAAAATATGTTATATTGCTTATTGACTGCCCGTCGTAGATATAGATTAATCGGTCCGTGAGACATTGCACCACAAGCCCAATTAACGGTAGGTGAAGTCAAGATAATACGTGCTGGTCAGAATGTAGGTTGTTCCCGGGGACCCGTAGCCAATAAATGGAGAGGTAGCGCGAGGTGAGGCGAGACGAAGCGAAGCATGGCTGGGATACCAGGCGCGCCCAGCCGCTGACCCGCGCCCGCGCCCCGCATATTAATTACACGGGCTGCGCTCTGACCTAACCCCGCCCCCGCACCAACGCTCCGTACCATACCCCAGAGAGCCGTGTCTCTCGCGGAGCAGACGAGGCGCCAATGGCCGCACCCCGGCCCTAGGCTGCTGTCACGCAGGGAAATCTACATCCCAGGCGCGCCGCGGCGCTACGGACTGAACGGGTGTTCCTCGACGATATCCTTGTAGATAGAAAACAGAAAAAGTAAGTTTGGAAGTTTGGGTGAATCAGAAAGTTAAAATTCGCATTGTTTTTCGCTTTTAACACAATGAATTGTACAGCACACGAAGCCAGTCTAAAATCTATTTCGCATTTTTCATTTTGATGTTTTGTCGTAGTATTTGAGCATAATTTATCACGGTTTACGTGCCAAGTAGGAGCGTCGCTTTCAGTGGTATGAGATCTGCTGACAGCTTGCTCACTGTGCACCCACTGTGGATAGCCAGTAGGAAGCATGGGAGATAAATCACCTGTGAACTGCTGCCCGCTGTTGAAGAGCATCGGCTCCATGCCACAAGGTTTGTCTCTGGACCCGTCTTATAGGTGGACCCGTCTTATAGATAAAAATTACCTGATCCTTTACTAAACCATTTTCGTCTGACTCCAAGATAAAAATTAATGTAGACTCGCTAATGACTTCAGAGACAGACCTGGACGCAACTCTCTACACTGAATAAATCTGATTATCGAAGTTTTTCTTTCACAAATTCCTTCAAACGCGCACATCCTCGTCATGTCGATCGGGCTACCTCCACATCTGTACAGAATGAAGATTCCCGAATTATATAGTCCAACATGAAGCAGGAAAAATAGTTGAAGTATGTACAAATTACATCATTAGTAGCATTTCTACCTGTGTATGCAAAATGTCAGTGCCTTATTTCTCTAATCCAATGAACCCCCAAAGATGGGCAGAGTCGCAGCTGCAGCAGTTAGACAAGGTGCAAAATTAGACTTTTCGCTCATTATCCCGCAATCCGCAATCCCCAGTCCTGCCGATTTCTCCCATTTCGTCCTTTAATCTTCGCCCGCCGCTCCTCTAATTCGCTCTTGTAAATTTGCTATATTCTAAGCCATCAGTAAAGAAAATGAGCATTTTAGGTAAGAGTAATTTAAGGCCTGGAACTCTTTGCTTGCCAGTTTCGACAAGTGGTCACGAAATTTCAGTTTCCAAACTGCAAAGTAATAAAACCCCCAAATATTTTAAATTGTTCTGGAAATTAAATGAACCAAAACTGAAGTAATTGGGAATAATTAATTACTCGTTTGTTTGCTACATATAATTAACTTGCTAATGTTTTGTTTCATAACAGGAATCATAAAATTAACGTTTTTTCGCCGAGAGAGAAAACAGCTGTGTTTTCAAAAGCAATCTGAATGCCGTTGTAATACAAAAAGACTGCAATGTAAACTCAAATTTTGTACAAAAATACATTCTTCTCCTGCACGGTAATTGTGTCTTCTTTTTAAATAAAAATATCTAAAATTATATTCGTACATTATATCCGAACAAAAGTTATCACTGTAGTCAAAGCAGAACTCGTTATGCTTTTACGAAATTTAAAATCAGATACCCACACCTGAAACAATCCATATAATCTTGACACTGTGGTTCACCTGTGAAGATCACATTCAAGCAATAATCGTAAAGAAAATTCATGTGTAGTCGCTTTTCGTCTCGACATCTGTTCTCGTGATCGAGTTTACACCGCCAGGAAAGGGTGTAAATGCTGAACGATATTGTTACACATTGCAAAATGTGCATATGGTAAGTGGAGGCGTCGCCCCTTACATGGCAATGCACGACTAATTATATCCCACATCACACAAATTCAGTTCCTTGTCTTTAGAGAGGAATTCTTCAATCATTCGTACTAAAGTTTTGCTAAGTGACATCTATATATTTGTCTCCAGACACACTCTGTGACAGAATAACGTCTCTACAACGAAATTGATGTACAGATGGCAGTGGCTTAATGGTTCCCAACACTGATAGTAGACTTCTATGACAGGGGTATATAAATTTTAGTGCACAAGTGCAATAAATGTCTTAATAACTGTGGTGAGTGTGTTGAAAGTAGCTAGTGAATGTCTGAAAAAAATATTTCTTACTAACTGAAAAGGTTACTTAATTTCAACAGAGAAGAACTACACACTGCAGAGTTACGCTGCCGACATGATGGATAACTTTTATGATTTATCATTCTGATTGATAGGAGCTAAAGATGTAAGCTGAAAAATGTTAAACCCGAGATCTGATAAGCAAACAAAAAATATTTGAACTTTCCACAAGGTTAACACTGCACACTTTCCTTGCATGTACGCAACTTCGTATGTTTAAATTGAGCTGACTCATTTTAATTTATTCATTTTATTCGTTTTACTGTCACCAAATGACATACCAGTTGACGTCAATTCAAACTCAGCTTCTCTAAATACATTTGACAGAATCTTATTTTTATCAAAATCTTATTTTTATCAAATTGTTCGTATACAGGTGTCCACAAGGGAAGGTGATCTGGGGGGAAGGGGGCAGGGGGAATAAGAGGCACTTGTACACTCCCAGAATACAAACTTTTTAGTCAGTATAGAATCAGAACACGTATATAAGGTGATTAAGCTGTCCCTACCAATGGGTTTTATGCAAACCGCAAAGGACCTAAACATGACTGTATTTTACATCTTGGTCATTTAGCCCCGTATCCCAAAAGGTATTCCTCTCTCCACCCTGGACATCTAAACACGACGGAAGTTTATCTTATGTCTGTGGACAAACAAAATCTATTAAAGCTACGTGAGACAACACTCAGTTTTATACCGCAAACATTATGGTAGACTCCAAATAACATGGACCAAATAATACCGTAGTAGTCAAAACGACATAAAATCTGCGCTGGAGATAACGAAAGAATTGTGAAACTTCATTGTAGTAAAAATATTCTCTCCACGAATTTCTCTCTTCTCAATATCTGCGGAGTGCACAGCGCAGAATGCCTTGATAAGAAATACGCGTTCTGCATCCAACTTCGGCATTGATGCACAGTAAGCAGACAAACTCTGAAGATTAAGATTGTATTAATTTCTTCCTGGGCTGACCGAGTGGATTCTATCGGCCAAATTGAGTGCAGTTTTCGCATGTTTCCGACATACATGGACCCACAGTCATATGCTGGCTCTGTAGTACACTTGGCACAAACAAGTGAAAATTAATATGAATAATTTCCGTAATGCCTTTGTTCAGATTTAATTACGCCAGTCAACAATACAAAATTGAAAATAATGTAATATGGCAGATACAAAGCTTTGTAATTAAATGGTACCAGCGTTGAATAATTGTTATCTACAGATTATTTTGCGTTTCTCGACTTTTCCTGGTTATCCAATTGGACCTCCTCAGCCACTCTGACTTCTTTCTGTTTTACATTTTTATTATTTTCGCTATGAAGCAGGGTTATAAATACAAAATCAAATATGGGTAATGCAGGAGTAGGTTTAGTAATGAATAACAAAATAGGAGTGCGGGTAAGCTACTACAAACAGCATAGTGAACGCATTATTGTGGCCAAGACAGACACGAAGCCGACGCCTACTACAGTAGTACAAGTTTATATGCCAACTAGCTCTGCAGATGATGAAGAATTTGATGAAATGTATGATGAGATAAAAGAAATTATTCAGGCAGTGAAGGGAGACGAAAATTTAATAGTCATGGGTGACTGGAATTAGATAGTAGGAAAAGGGAGCGAAGGGAACGTAGTAGGTGAATATGGATTGGGGCTAAGAAATGAAAGAGGAAGCCGCCTGGTAGAATTTTGCACAGAGCATAGCTTAATCATAGCTAACACTTGGTTGAGTAACCATGAAAGATGGTTGTATACATGGAAGAACCCTGGATATGCTAGAAGGTTTCAGATAAATTATATAATGGTAAGACAGCGATTTAGGAACCAGATTTTAAACTGTAAGACATTTCCAGGGGAAGATGTGGACTCTGACCACAATCTATTGGTTATGAACTGTAGATTAAAACTGAAGAAACTGCAAAAAGGTGGAAATTTAAGAAGATGGGACCTGGATAAATCGAAAGAACCAGAGGTTGTACAGAGTTTCAGGGAGAGGATAGGGGAACAATTAACAGGAATGGGGGAAAGAAATACAGTAGAAGAAGAATGGGTAGCTTTGAGGAATGAAACAGTGAAGGCAGCAGAGGATCAAGTAGGTAAAAAGACGAGGGCTAGTAGAAATCCTTGGATAAGAGAAGAAATATTGAATTTAACTGAGGAAAGGAGAAAATATAAAAACGCAGTAAACAAAGCAGGCAAAAAGGAACACAAACGTCACAAAAAAGAGATCGACAGGAAGTGCAAAATGGCTAAACAGGGATGGCTAGAGGACAAATGTAAGGATGTAGAGGCTTATCTCACTAGGGATAAATAGATACTGCCTATAGGAACCATGAAAGATGGTTGTATACATGGTAAGACAGAGATTTAGGAACCAGATTTTAAATTGTAAGACATTTCCAGGGGAAGATGTGGACTCTGACCACAATCTATTGGTTATGAACTGTAGATTAAAACTGAAGAAACCTTTGGAGGAAAGAGAACCACTTGCATGAATATCAAGAGCTCAAATGGAAACCCAGTTCTAAGCAAAGAAGGGAAAGTAGAAATGTGGAAGGAGTATATAGAGGGTCTACACAGGGTCGATGTTTTTGTGGACAATATTACGGAAATGGAAGAGGAGGTAGATGAAGATGAAATGGGAGATATGATACTGCGTGAAGAGTTTGACAGGGCACTGAAAGACCTAAGTCGAAACTAGGCTCCGGGAGTAGACAACATTCCATTAGAACTACTGACAGCCTTGGGAGAGCCAGTCCTAACAAAACTCTACCATCTGGTGAGCAAGATGTATGAGGCAGGCAAAATTCCCTCAGACTTCAAGAAGAATATAATAATTCCAATCCCAAAGAAAGCAGGTGTTGACATACGTGAAAATTACCAAACTATCAGTTTAAAAAGTAACAGCTGCAAAATACTAACGTGAATTCTTTACAGACGAATGGAAAAACTGGTAGAAGCCGACCTCGGAGAAGATAAGTTTGGATTCCGTAGAAATGTTGGAACACGAGAGGCAATACTGACCCTACGACTTATCTTATAAGAAAGATTTAGGAAAGACAAACCTACGTTTCTAGCATTTGTAGAATTAGAGAAAGCTTTTGACAATGTTGACTGGAGTACTCTTTTTCAAATTCTGAAGATGGCAGGGCTAAAATACAAGGTGCGAAAGGCTATTTACAATCTGTACAGAAACCAGATGGCAGTTATAAGAGTCGAGGGACATGAAAGGGAAGCAGTGGTTGGGAAAGGAGTGAGACCAGGTTGTAGCCTCTCCCCGATGTTATTCAATCTGTATATTGAGCAGGCAGTAAAGGAAACAAAAGAAAAGTTCGGAGTAGTTATTAAAACCCATGGAGAAGAAATAAAAACTTTGATGTTCGCCGCTGACATTGTAATTCTGTCAGAGACAGCAAAGGACTTGGAAGAGCAGTTGAAAGGAATGGACAGTGTCTTGAAAGGAGGATATAAGATGAACATCAACAAAAGCAAAACGAGGATAGTGGTATGTAGTCGAATTAAGTCGGGTGATGCTGAGGGAATTAGATTAGGAAATGAGACACTTAAAGTAGTAAAGGAGTTTTGCTATTTGGGGAGCAAAACAACTGATGATGGTAGAAGTAGAGAGGATATAAAATGTAGACTGGCAATGGCAAGGAAAGCGATTCTGAAAAAGAGAAATTTGTTAACATCAAGTATTGATTTAAGTGCCAGGAAGTCGTTTCTGAAAGTATTTGTATGGAGTGTAGCCATGTATGGAAGTGAAACATGGACGATAAATAGTTTAGACAAGAAGAGAATAGAAGCATTCGAGATGTGGTGCTACAGAGGAATGCTAAATATTGGTTGGTAGGACATGTTCGGAGGCATCAAGGGATCACCAATTTAGTACTGGAGGGCAGCGTGGAGGGTAAAAATCGTAGAGGGAGGCCAAGATTCAGAAGGATGTAGGCTGCATTAGGTACTGGGAGATGAAGAAGCTTGCACAGGATAGAGTAGCATGGAGAGCTGCATCAAACCAGTCTCAGGACTGAAGACCACAACAACAACAAGCAGATTTTATTGGTACAAGATTGTTGTGAACTGTATCTTTGATGTTCCATCTAAGGTGGTATTAATATTGACCGAAGGTTCAAAAATAGAACCCAATAGATCAGCTATGTGTGTTTCTTTATCCCCATGACTATCACAGTTCAAACAGTTTATCCTCGCAGCACTCTACCCAGTCTTCACAGCAGAAGCAACTGCCATAAAAGAAGAATTAACGTTTGGTAGGCAAACAGGATATCGTAACTTACAGTTCTGTCAGATTCCAAAAGAGTTATTCAGTCTATTGAAAGTACAAAACGGAACTACGCCAGGCACTAGTAAAGACATCATGTCTTCTTTAATTTGACTCCCTACTCACCCGGACGTCACTCACAATGAACAGGTGGATAACAAGAGAAGTCACCAGTTATGCCAGGAATTTGCTATCACTAACCAGATCCTAAACCACACCTTAATCTGTAGGTCAAGTAGAAAACTGGAAAGAATATTGTAATTTATCTATATCTTGTAAGGGAAAATGGTATGCCTCGACGCAAAGGGCTACTTCCTCTTAACATTGGTTCAACGACAAAAAGTTCTCAAGGAAATTAATAAAAAGTGTAATCTGGATGTGTTTTTATTGAGGACATTTTCCAGCACATCTTCACCGAATGTGAGTCGTGAATTTTCCTTTTATGTTTGCAATAAGACGTCCCTTACTGATCTAATTCATATTACCTTCTCTTATTCCAAACATGGTGAGAACAGGTAGGTTTTATGGAATATCTGAGAGAAGCTGGTGGACATCAACCTAGTGCATCCTAGTATCCTTTACGACAACGTCATGCATACACATACGACAATATTTAAATCCTTAACATCCTCTCAAATTAGAGTATAGCTGGTGTCTGTAATACCTAAATGTTTCGGAAATAAATATTTAAGATAATATTTGCAATAAACATTTGCAATATATTGTTCTGTAATATTCTGGCTGTATGTTACTTCTTTCCAAATGCCAAATAAAATAAAATAAAACAACCTTGTGTTCCTAAATCGCTGGATTTGATAATATGAGTATACAATTTAAATCAAGCAACGTTCGTTGAACGATCGTTGAGGGGAAGCTGTTGGTAGCCTTTGGTTCATCTAGGTGGTCAGTTGCTCGTACGTTGCACGTCTATTCGCCAGCACATGTCTCCGCAGCCATTGTTCACCACTGCCCGTGGTGCACAACAGTTACCTCGACGCCGATTTTGAATAGCGCCATTTAATAAGGGCGGGACGCAAACAGTTTACAGACTTAGCCGTTTCGGAAACACTTCCATTCTTGGCACTAAATCCAATCATCATGCGCTTTTGGAGATCAGATAAATAGCTCCGTTTCCCCATCACGACAATGATTGCACTGCTTTCTGCGTCGCCCCTCAGCCCTCTTCTCCGCACGCTTTATATACCCTCCACTGCTAGTGCTGCCACCTCCCGCCTGTGAGTGGCACACGTTGATGTCGAACATAGGGTGTGGTCGCATTAATCTGACGGAACAGTGTATATTTATTTATACAGGATGCTTCGCAGTCTTTGTGACGAACGTCTATATGTGAAAGATCCCGTCACGAGGAACAACTTCTGCTATGGTCGCTTACGATTCCTGGCGACGTCAGGTCTAGTTTAAGACTGGGTATGCCCCTAAGATGTGGCAAGCCGTTGGGACTCTGCGGCGTTCCTATGAAATAAGTTTTACGTATCCTCTTGTCATTTGCTCCGGTAATGAGTAGAATAGGCACAGGAAAATTGAAATTCCAGATTCGCTTCTAAATTACCTTCCCCCCATACACACACTTATTCTTTTTTTCTTGTTGAAAATCACTATATCAGTTTTGGGGTAAGTAATATGTTGTACACCTAGGTAGTAGACCCTGCCAGTTCGGTGAAATCTCGTTGTCTAAAGGCCGGTGAGTACTATACGGCGGTTGGCGTCGCCGGGATGCGTCAGCGAACATTTTCTCTGGAGCAAAAGTTGTTCCCCATGACGTGGTCTATCACCCCGGGCTATTTGTTGCAAATAGTTTGAAACTCCGTGTATCTCTGTACGCAACTTTTTTAAATGGATTAACCACACCTGACGATGGCAATTATGTCGAAAGCGGTAATGTGATTAATTTAAGCATATTTGAGCTTTCGTAACTAAATAAATTCGTAAACACACTTTTTATATTGGTTATACCATAGTATTCCTCCGTGTATGAAACTATGAAAACAATTATTATGGAAACATAAGTTAGAAAATGCACGCTGACTTGAAGCTTAAGACTGTAATATGTGGGTGAGTTTGATAGAAACGAGCATTCAGCAATGAAGGAAAAACGGTTGTTACTGATGAAAAACGTATCTTTCTGTATATGACAGTTCACCAAAAACAAGTGGCCCTTACGAAATTGATTAACCTAATTCATTGTGTCTGAAATAGTGGTAGTTCACATGATTAAACATATTCCGCCCTCAGTTACAAATAACTTGGTTTGAAATTAAGCACGATGATATTTCAAACCCTGGAAGACTTACATATGCTTAGAAAAGTTAATGTTAATCTTTCTTTCATGAACTGACTTGGCGAAATTCTTAGTTAGTAAAGCTAAGAAGGTATAAAACGAGTTGTCATAAGAGTGAGTGCCTCTCGTGAGAAATAATGAAGTTTCCCTTGTGCATTATTTCATCTTCGTGTGAAAGTTGGATCCGCGGGGACGAAGTTATTTAGAGCCGGTTGTGTATATGCAAATATCACAATATTTTATTGTTGTGTTAGACCACTTGTCTCACATATTTTGACACTGATAGTCATATTGGATCTTAGTTCATCGTTCGCTGTCGAAAAGGTAACACATTTTTGATAAACGCTGCGGTAGTTTGTGGAAAAAAATGAAACATAGAATTAGAATTAAATCGGTTTTATCTATCGAATGATGTCAGACACAGCAGTGTAAACCTTTAACGTTTGTCTTTACTTGATCTATATATAAAAAAACAAGAGTAAATACATTATTAGGAGAGACACAGAGACATTGAAGATGGTGAGCGCGTTGCACGCTCCAGCGTAATAGCCGATGAAAAAGTTGCAAAAGAGGTAATACTTGTTACTGGAAATTACCATCGCCATATGAGTGACAGAGTAGATGATGATTTTGGTACTTAACGAAACATTTTTTTGGATTTTTTGCTCATTAATCATGTGACAGTAAAATTTATTCAGTAATTTCTAGAATTACGTCCAAAAAATGTACCGACAACTGCTCAAGTGGATTATATCTGGTAATGAAAAAAGGGGTATATTGAGCATGACTGAAACGGAGGTCTAATAGTCCAAATCAAAAATAAAATCATAGAATGTGACGGTATAGAACAATGTATTCATTGTTTTCAGTCGTTTAGCGTAACATTTTCCATCTGGTATTAACGTTAATAAATAGTACTATTTTGAAACTTTACGCGGTTTGCGTGAAGCAATGCACTGAAAACACCCGGATTTGGGATGAATCATTTCATGGAAATTCTATCATGGCAATACAAGTTCACAGATTTAGCTCTTTGTTCATGAATTTGTAGCAAAAAGTATCATCTTTAATACGATTCAGTCACCGTGAAAAAAACTGTAAATAGCATTTCGACAATGAAAGAGCCATAAGCCATCTGGCATGGATGATGCAAAGGGTGAAGAAAATAAAATGATTCGGACAAGTAATCATAAAATGTCTTGCTAAATTCTATAATAACTGCCTGTGACGAAAGCGGATTCCTACAGCATGTAGAAAAATCAAAGTAGCTGCCATCTTGAAACAGAAAAGAATCTTCCAGTCTCAGAACTTATCGACCTATTTCACTCTTACTTCTTCCTTGTACGGTATTTGAAACACTTCTTTCGAAACGTTTAACCCCTGTGGTTGACAATCTACTAACACCAGATCAGTAAGGTTTCAGACCTCGAAGAAATTGTATAACACAAGTAGCCAACACAACCTGCTAGAACCATCAACGAGGCCCTATCGCTTGAGAAGTGTCATTCGTATATGCGGATGATCTCGCTTTAGCAACTGAACCAAAGAATTTTGAGGAGGCTGAACAAGTTCTTACAAAATCACTGAAAACTTTCTCCGAGTATTACGGTAAGAACCACCAGAAAACTAATCCACATACAACGCCGGTCTGTGTCTTCCTCCTCTGAAGCTCAGGCAAGTAAAAAATTAATATGAAGAGTACCGATTTGGAATACTGCTTTACGCCCAAATAGCTTGGCGTCATAGTAGACAAGTCTGCAAAATACGGCAAACACTGTCTCAACAACAAACTAAAAGCGTCAGTCCGAAACGAAATAACGCCATTCGGGGAACCATTGGTAGGAATTGGGGAACCCAAGCTCAAGAATCAGAATCTCGGCCATGGCATTCTGTTTGTTCGCTGGGGATCGTGCTTTCTCTGTATGTTGTGGCTCTGGCCATGCAAAACAATTGGACGTCGCACTGAATGAAGCTGCACGACTGACAATTGAATGAGTGTGTTAAATGTGGCCTCTGTGGCAAATAGATATTTCTGTCATTTTTTAGGCTACATTTGGCTTCTGTGTAAATAAATATGTTAAAAATGACTATCCTCTTAATGATCAGCACTTCGCCAGTCCGAGCTCCAAGCTCCCTACGATTTCAATACTGTGAGTCTTTGGATTCGTAGGAAAATACCGGAAGCAGCTCATTTAGGGTGAAAGCATACAAAGCCAGTTTATTGAAAGTAAACGGTTGACGACTCGTTTGCAATCCTCCCTGAGGCCTATGGCATAGGGTACCACACCATATGGTTTCTTCCCGTTGCAATCGCTTTTGGAGAGCGGGCAGAATGATTGCTTAAATACCTCTGTGAGAGCTGCAATTAGTTTGATCTTTCTTCATAGTCACTACAAGAGAGATACGTAGCGGACTGGAGAATATATCTTTATTATTCAGCGATTCTTGAAACTTTATGAATAACTTCTTTTGTAATAACTGGTGTCTAAATTCAATCGTTTACCAATTCTGGTTTTCAGTGTTTCCGTGGCGCTCTCCCGTGAGTCAAATAAACATGTCACCATTCTCGTCACCCTTCCTTGTATACGTTCAATCAGTCCTGTTAGTCCTATTTGATTGATTGTGTTTTCACAGTATCCTGCCTTATCTACGAATGATCTATGTGGTCATTCCATTTAATATCCCTAGAAATTGCTACACGTTTATTCAAATTGCGACTCATTAATGCCGTAAACATAGGATATTACTTTTCTGCTTGCATAATTGTACATTTAGCACAAGCTGCCAATCTTTGCAACACTTTTAAACCTTATACAGACCTGGCAGGATACTAGTGCAGCTTTTTTCGGATTGTATTCCTTTATTGAAAAAATGGGCTCTGAGCACTATGGGACTCAACTGCTGTGGTCATCAGTCCCCCTAGAACTTAGAACTACTTAAACCTAACTAACCTAAGGACATCACACACATCCATGCCCGAGGCAGGATTCTAACCTGCGACCGTAGCAGTCGCACGGTTCCGGACTGCGCGCCTAGAACCGCGAGACCACCGCGGCCGGCTCCTTTATTGATAACTGCAATATCTTCAAGAAAGTTTACTGTTATTTATGTCTGCCAGATCAACAATAAACAACACAAACAACGAGGATCCCAGTACACTGTCTTCGGGCAGGCCCGCTGCATCTCCCTATACAGAAATTCTCAATCCAATCACAAATTGTGTTATATCCGCAATATATTACACTGCGTCTCTCGGTTTTAGTATAAATGTGCTTCTTTCGCTTGGTTGATTTTTTCAATACTTTGTAAATGTGAAGCAATAACATTTCACATAACCTTTATGTTATTTCTCCACCTCACCGCAGTTGTCTGATACAATTGGAACACAGTACCACAGTTGTTAATCAACCCACTGGAAGTTCGAAGAATACCCTGCTGATAAAAACATGTTGGAAGTGCAAATGTTAATATGCAGACGTTGATGCTCCGTAATACTCTCCTACGAAACAAATTTCACCAATTCCTGAACATCAGCTACGTTTACCAGTTGTAACAAAGATATCTCTCACGCACCCGTGCCTATGTGAACAATACCGCTTTTATTCAATGATAATCTCAACCACCTATAACTAGTGTGGTCAAAATTATCAGGGAAGCACACGAATTATCATTAATATTATGTGGCATATATATATATATACATTTCGTGTGCAGATCCAAAAATAATACAATACAAGCCGTTTCTAATTCTATGACTTCACTACCAAGTGCTCTGATCTTTACAGAGTCTAAATGAGTCCGCACCTTTTGTTAACAAAAAGTATGTTTTGTAGGCCACAAGACATCCGTGGCACATGCAGCTAATACCTCAACCTACTGTGTGTCCTGTCGACTTGCGAATGCTCAACACGCTCAACCTTCTTGTACCCTTGATAATGCTGTACACGGCAGTTGGTAGTCACACAGTCACTCTCGTAACGAACAATAAGGTTTTTATTCTCCACGAAATAACATTGTTTAATTCTGTCACCGTCTATGTTTTTTCCGGAGTGAGAGTCATTAACGTATGGTTATCGAAATTAATGTCATAGGCAGAAGTAACTACATGAAAGAACTTCTTCCATTGTTTCGTTATCCAGTGCGGGGAGAGGAACGACATACAGGGTTATTCATAAGTACAGAAACTACAAGACATACAAAAAACAGACGCGCATCAGTGGGTAGGGCATTTCTCTGACTTTGTAACTCACACCACAGCTGCTCAATACTGCCACCGTTTCTGACGTGGCAAACGTCAATACGTGCGCACAGTTCAGTGACACGAATTTTCCACGAAGGCACGCCAGCTGCCCGTTTAGCAAAGATATTCATTGTATTTTATATCTGCAAGCGCAAACTATACAGACCGAAGCAGAGCGTAGTATTTATTATACCGTCCAGTCTCATTAATGTGACCACTGTATATAGTCGACGTCAACATACAATAACCATTCACGGACGACAACTGGCAGCACTAGAAGTGGAAGGTATATAAAGCTTGTCGGGGGGACGCAAAAAAGAGTGCAAGCGTTGTCGTAATGCGGAAATGGAGGGATTTATCTGTCGTCCAAAACGGGCGTGATCATTGTCTTTCGGACCACGGGTGGAAGCATTTCCGAAACTTCTAAGTTTCCAAACCCCCCGCCTGCCGCCGTGGTTAAAGCATATCGCGCACTACAAAACAGTGCTACTGTGATGACCACAGGCCATATATGAGAGGGTGAACGAGGACTGCGGAGATGCGTATGGGCGAATAAAGGTCCAAGTACTGAGCTCCAGACCTCCCAGATCAACCAAGGGGCTACCAACAGCGTCCCCTCGATGATTGCCCAGCGAACTTCGCTGCGTGTGGGTTTCAACAGCAGGCACCTGGTTCATGCACTCAAGCTGACAGCTGTTCATTGGTAATGAAGGTTGCAACCTGCACGCCGATACCGCAACTGAACGTCCAAGAGTGGCGACAGGTGGCCTTTTCAGGTGAATCGCGTTTTGTGCTCCATCGTATAGATGGCCGTTGGCGCGTATGGCATGCCTCTTCTGAGAGAAAACAAGGAGGGAGCGTTATCTGCATCTTCATCAACTCTGCAAATCACACTTAATTGCCTGGCAGAGTGTTCATCGAACAATTTTTACAATAATTCTCTGTTATTCCAATCTAGAACAGGACACAGAAAAAACGAACACCTATTCCTTTCAGTGCAAGCTCTGATTTCCCTTATTTAATTATGATGATCGTTTCTTTCAGTGTAGGTCGGCGTAAAAAAAATACTTTCGCATTCGGAGGAGAAAGTTGGTGGTTGAAATTTAGCGAGAAGATTCCTCCGCAACGAAGAACGCCTTTGTCGTAATGGTGTCCACCCCAAATCCTGTATCATGTCGGTGACACTCTCCCCCCTATTACGCGATAATACAAAATTGCTGCTCTTCTTTGAACTTTCTCGATGTGCTCCGTTACGGCCTGGGAGCTGTTTTTGTGGCATTCCCTGGGTAATCTCGTCATTCTGGAAGGCGCAATGGATCAACACAGGTAGGCATCTGTCCTTGTTGACCATACCCTCCCCTAAATGCAGTTTGTTTTTCCTCGGCACAGTGCAATCTACCAGCAGGCACCGTGCAATCTACCAGCAGGACAATGCAACATGTCACACATCTCGCTGTGTACGTTGTGAGCGTGTGGGTGTTATTCTTTCATTCGGCGCAACGGATTAATCTGAGATGTATCCTTTACCCTGTAGCTCCTGCAAGATGCAGTTTCCACCCCACACTACTTCAGAAGTCAGACAGACGCTCCTAACGTTCTAAAGAGAAACGCCTGAAAAACTTTCAGCAATAAATATCGTCTGGAGTCGTCTGCTGTAAGGAAATGACACAAAAATTCACAAAATTTCTTACGTTAACTAGTGGGATACTTGAGTACTGGAGTAGTGCTAGTTAGTGTAACAAAAGCATGAAACTAACGAAAATTATTATTATTCTGCAAAAATTCTGAGAAATCACAATGGCACCTTTAGTTACGAACTGAACAATTTCCGGGTTCTTTTCGGAATGTGAAGTTACCTCTCAAGAATAGGATTCACTAATGAAATTTCTATACAAAGTCTAAGATTGTTATTGACTTGGCAGAATGGCTGAGACTCGCGCCTACTCAGCTTGAATAATTATCCGTTAGAATGTTGCTAGGTACGGTCGAGACTGTGGCGTGTGAAATGCAGTGAAGTGTACTGTTGTGGAGGAAATATGGGGCTCGCAAGAGCTGTAGCGCTCAGTACCGTAAGCTGCGATGACTGCTGTCTGCGCCACTGGCTGCTGACAAATAAGATAACTCTCGTTCTGTCTGGATTGACCTTCGCCAATCAAACTCTCCCTACGCGTTGATGAAGTCAAAGACTCCTATTCGCCTCTAGTCTAACTATTGGTGTGGTACACCGGTCATATAACCAGTCCACTGCGTTGCCACTCAAAAATTCGCTCTCAGGCTTTTAACTATAACTCTGTCCGTTCACACCGCACAATAAGTGTGGCGGCCAACACAGTGAACAACGCTTAATCGCAAGGACTCAATATAGAGTCGCACCACTTCGATTCGCTCTTGACAGAGGTGCTCTCCAAGTGAAGTACTGAGGAGAGACTTGTTCCTCGCTCTTTGAGTACACGTATGAGCGCGCACGCTCTAGTTACGTTTTCTCGCTCCAAGAACGACAACGAAACGGCCCTCTCCACGCCAGACGTGAAGGGGTATATCTTTCGGTCTCTTCCATTACTCCTTTAGCTCAAGGCGTCAGAAATATCGTCTGCCAATCAGCATTGCTCTTCTAAAACGGGAGGATGACGTTTTGTTTAAGGCGACCAATCCGGAAATCTGTAGCATCGGCGTTTGGCGTTTGCTGTCTCCCTGTAAAATATCTGAAACCGCATGCTATGTTGTAAAGAATGTGTAGGTTGGGCGCTCCCACACAATGTAGCGGAATTTGCTTTTAAGCCGAACACGGGGTCGTTCCCCCTTTCACTCGGGCAAACGCTGTCCGCTCCACGGGCGGCCCCAGCCAACGTAGATAGCTCCCTGTGAAAACTTCCTGGCAGATTAAAACTGTGTGCCGGAACGAGACTCGAACTCGGGACCTATGCCTTTCGCGGGCAAGTGCTCTACCAACTGAGCTACCCAAGCACGACTCACGCCCCGTCCTCACAGCTTTAATTAGGCCATTACCTCGTCTCCTACCTTCCAAACTTCACAGAAGTTCTCCTGCGAACCTTGCAGAACTAGCACTCCGGAAGGAAAGGATATTGCTGAGGCATGGCTTAGCCACAGCCTGGGGGATGTTTCTAGAATTAAATTTTCACTCTACAGCGGCGTGTGCGCTGATATGAAACTTCCTGGCAGGTTAAAACTGTGTGCCCCAGGAAGTCGAATTAAACAAGATGATGCTGAGGAAATTAGATTAGGAGATGGGACACTTAAAGTAGTAAATGAGTTTTGCTATTTGCGAAGTAAAATAACTGATGACTGTCGAAGTAGGGAGGATATAAAATGTAGACTGGCTATGCCAAGAAAAGCTATTCTGAAGAAGAGAAATTTGTTAACATCGAGTATAGATATGTGTCAGGAAGTCTTTTCTGAAATATTTGTATGGAGTATAGCCACGTACGGAAGTGAAACATGGACGATGACTAGTTTAGATAAGAAGCTTAGCTTTCGAAATGTGGCGCTAGACAATAATGCTGAAGATTAGATGGGTAGATCACTTAACTAATCAGGAGGTACTGGATAGAAATGGGGAGAAGAGGAATTTGTGGCACAATTTCATCAGAAGAAGGGATCGGTTGGAAGGACACGTCTAACGCATCAAGGAATCACCACTTTAGTATTGGAGGGAAGAGTGGACGGTAAAAAGCGTAGAGGGAGACCAGGAGATGAATACACTAAGCAGATTCAGAAGGATGTAGGTTGCAGCAGTTTTTTCGGAGATCGAGATGCTTGCACAGGATAGAGCAGCATGAGGAGCTGCATCAAACCAGTCTCTGTAAAGAAGACCACAACAACACAACATCACCAGATGGAAGCGCAATACTTCTGTGTGATTTACTGCAGATTGTGTGTAGCTTTCACAGGAAATTAGGGCTGTTTCTGAAGAACCTGGAGACTAAAATATTCGTTCATTTCAACTGTTCGAAGAAAACAACTGAAATCTTCCCTGTTTAGTTCAGTTGTATAACAAGCGCAATACTTCTGTGTGATTTACTGCAGATTGTGTGTAGCTTTCACAGGAAATTAGGGCTGTTTCTGAAGAACCTGGAGACTAAAATATTCGTTCATTTCAACTGTTCGAAGAAAACAACTGAAATCTTCCCTGTTTAGTTCAGTTGTATAACAATTGATTGCACCTGTAGCACATCTGAACTCAATGAAAAAATGAATGACGAATTTAGTTATTTAAAGATATTGAAAACGTCATTTTGATTCTTGGAAAATTCGTTCGCTGCTGTTGTTGTTGCAGGAGATGGTTGCCCTGTTTCCCCACCAATTACAAAATATGTAGCAGCTGGGACCATGAAGTTTCTGAAACTACAATAGGACTGAAACGAAGTCGTCGTTCGACCATTAAACTTTAGAAGCAGGTTCCAGAAGAGAAATATCCAGAACCAATAATGTGTGCCGAGAGACTGATATCAGTTTTTGGAACCACTTACGTGTATGTGAATCAGCGTATTTAACAACGTTCTCCAGTTAAAATACCGATTTGAGAAAACTGATCAATATTTAAGTGATCTTGTAGGAAGTATTTCCACAAGTTATCAGCCGGACTCCAAACGATTCACATGAACTTGAACACACGAAAAAGTAAATCAGGGAATTACCATATTTTTCCTTGCTATGTAATGAAATGCTGTCTAATAATATTAGCTTTAAAACTAAAAAAAACTAATTTTGCACCACTAAGAAAAGGACAAAAATAGTGGTGAGCAGTCCAGAAACAGAACAGGTTAGTCACTTCAGTTACCTAGGATTTGGTATCACATACGAGTTTGAGAAAGATACATTTGGAAACATATCTAGAACAATAAGCAGGTATTTTAGAAAAAAGACAAAGAAAATAACACAAATGACGTTTTGTGAAGTACAGACCTTCGCCATACTGCTCTGCGGAAGTGAATCGGGGGTGATTTACAAACGGCAAGAAAGTAAAATCAAGCAAGCCGAAATTAGATTTCTTAAGGTTGTGAAAGTCTGTACCAAATTAAGAAAAATAACATTAGAATGGAACGAAACATATATAATGTAGGAAATAAAGTTGAAAAAAAAGGAGTGAAGATCTCAACAGAATGAACTCCAGCAGACTCATTCTAAAATCAGAAATTAAAATCCAGTAGTCCGAAGAAGTCTTTGAAGGTCAAGGATGAGACGGCCACTGTAACAGATTACGGCCTGATACGAGCAGTGCACAAGAAGAAGATTAATGTAAACTATTAATTAATAACGAAGTGGATTTCTTTGAATCCGTTCAAAAAGTTTGCACCTCACAAAGTTAAGACTGGTGAACACTCGTGTTACACAGCCTTATACTGCGCCGCTTTGCTTTTGACACAGATGAAACATAAAAACATTCTGTAAACCACACACAGTAACACAAATATAACGAACCATGTTAAAGGACAAAACGCAAATCACAACTAGATTAACAAAACTGTGTTCCAAGGTGACGCCGCGAAGTCTTCAGTAAAATCTTTAAAGGAACTAATTCGGCGCACCACTTACTTCGCTGTGTGAGGCCACTGAAAAGTTGCTACGCGCTCAACGTGAAGTTGGGGCTTTAAAACGAAGCACAATGGAGGTGGCGATAACTACTGGTTGCAGCGCGACTGATCGATCTTCCGTCCCACGAATCTCGCTAGTTCCTAACAACTTCTCGTTCCCTTTTAAACGTGTACAGTACCCTGTAAATCGATTGGGCAGCAGTAAAGCGCAGGGCCGGCATTTCGGTTTCGCTAACCGAATTCCAGTATCAGCTATACCCACAGCCAACTGTGCGTGGTCCTGTCTCCTGGTCAGCAACGCGAACAACACATTCGTCAATAGTGTGTTCGAGAAGTCTCAGCACCGCTAGGTCGAAACACCTATTGTATATTGCAGTACTTACATACAAAACCAAGTGTCAAGCCGATCCATGAGCGCCATCGAGCTATACACAAACCTATACGTTTACATATCCTCTTCAATACTGTACGGATCATTCAAGGAATAATACTTCGAAAGGCGTCCTCATCACTTTTGTCCAATTCTTCATTGGTTTCGTACAGATGTTGGGCCACGTGAGACTTGATTAATCTCCTCAGTGAGTCAAGGCATAGGCTCCATTGTGGCCATTTCAGTAGTGCTGGAGACGTAAGAGGGCGTGCTCAAAAGTAATACCTCAGAATTTTTTATGCAAAAACTATTAAAGCTTTTAAATAAAACAAACGTTACCAACATTCTGCATCTTTACGCATCATTTCTACGTATTTTCAGTCCTCTGTCGATAGAGGGTTCCGAATTGGCAACGTGTAACGTGGCGGTCTGTAACATAACTACACTCATGCTCATAAATTAAGGATAATTGCAGAATGTGGTGCCACACAACGTGGCACTACACAAAACTGGCGCTAATAGCATAGGCACATAGGGAACACACACGACACAGATCTGTAAGTCCACGATATTGGTGATAAGTTGAGAAAACCGTCCCGAAACACATGTGCTACAAAACGCCACTGTTTCCTGCGCATGTACCCCGACATCAATATGGAATATGATCACCATGCACACGTACACAGGCCGCACAACGGGTTGGCATACTCTGGATCAGGTGGTCGAGCAGCTGCTGGGGTATAGCCTCCCATTCTTGCACCAGTGCCTGTCGGAGCTCCTGAATTGTCGTATGGGTTTGAAGCGATACGTCGACCGAGAGCATCCCAGACGTGCTCGATGGGATTTAGGTCTAGAGAACAGGCAGGCCACACCATTCGCCTGAAATCTTCTGTTTCAAGGTACTCCTCCGCGATGGCAGCTCGGTGGGGCCGCGCGTTATCATCCATCAGGACGCAGGTGAGACCCACTGCACCTCTGAAAAGGCGGACATACTGGTGCAAAATGACGTCCCGATACACCTGATCTCTTATAGTTCCTCTGTCAAAGACATGCATGGGTGTTCGTGTACCAATCATAATCCCACCCCACACCATCAAACCACGACCTCCATACAGGTCCCTTTCAAGAACATTAATGGGTTGGTATCTGCTCCTGGTTCACGCCAGATGAAAAACCGGCGAGAATCACTCTTCAGACTATACCTGGACTCGTCCGTGAACATAACCTAGGACCACTGTTCCAATGATCATGTACTGTGTTCTTGACACCAGGCTTTACGGGCTCTCCTATGATCAGGGGTCAGTGGAATGCACCTTGCAGGTCTCCGGGCGAATAAACCATGTCATGTTCAGTCGTCTGTAGACTGTATGTCTGTAGACAACTGTTCCAGTGGCTGCAGTGAGGTCCCGAGCAAGGCTACCTGCAGTACTCCGTGGCTGTCTGCGGGCACTGATGATGAGATATCGGTCTTCTTGTGGTGTTGTACACTGTGGACGTCCCGTACTGTAGCGCTTGAACACGTTTCCTGTCTGCTGAAATCGTTGCCATAATCTTGAGATCACACTTTGTGGCACACGGAGGGCTCGTGCTACGATCAGCTGTGTTTGACCGGCCTCCAGTCGCCCTAGTATTCCGTCCCTCATAACGTCCTCAATATGTGTTCTTTGAGCCATTTTCAACACACAGTCACCATTAGCACGTCTGAAAACGTCTGCACACTTACTCGCTGCACCGTACTCTGATATGCACCAACACATCTCTGCGTATGTGGACTGCTGCCAGCTCCACCGTGCGACGACCGCAGGTCAAATGCACCGCATGGTCATACCCCGAGTTGATTTAAACCCGTAAACCACCCACCAGAGCGTTGTTTCACCATATCAGCATTATCCTTAATTTATGAGCATGAGTGTACGAGTATGTCGGTGCTTGAGAAACACCGTGTTGGAATCGAGTTTTGAATTCGAAGAGATCCTCCGCACATGGAGCACACTTTCCTTCAGCATGATAACGCCAGACACCACACTAGCACTGCGACGCCTTGGGTTCACTCTCAAGGGTCATCCTCTATACAGTCCCTACTTGGCTCCGCCCTATTTTCGTCTGTCTCCAAAACTTAAAGAACACCTTCTCTGCTGATGAGGTTGTGGCTCCGTCAACAAAATCAAACATTCTACAGTCACGGTATCAACAAACTGGTTTCTCGTTGGGAGAAATGTGTTAGTCCTACAGCCTCAAATTCTATACTGAGGAATTCAAACAGCTGAATAATTAAGCGTGCTGGGACCTCCGTTCTATTGAAAGCATAGGCGATCCATAATTTCGTACCCTCAAAAAATATGGCCCGGTAAGATATAGTGCAGACGTCCCTGCCCCCATCACAACATGGGGCGTATTCCTTTTCTGAGGTTCCTCTTCGTTGCCCATTTAGTTGATAATCATTCCTCTGCTTGACGACGGTGGATTGTTTCTTTATTCATATCGTTCTATGGTCGGTTAGGTGAAGTTCATTAAGCACAAAGAACTGAGATGCCACTATTAGTTTATTATATTCTTTGTGGAAAGTTATTATTGAATTACACTAACAACATCATGCAACGAGATTGGAATAAAATTACAAATTGGACATTCCTTCTTTGGGAATTGTTGCTCAGTGTTGTGGCGACAAGCGACCGTAAAATTCAGTACACTATTTGGCTTTCTTTCGAGTGTTTCCTCTGAGCAACTGTTCGCGCCAGGTCACATCTCTAGAATGCACATTAACGGCTGCTGAGCTGTCGTGCGTCCAAAAGCAAGCAACTGTCACACCTCACAGAGGTT
This sequence comes from Schistocerca nitens, assembly GCF_023898315.1. Taxonomy (NCBI): domain Eukaryota; kingdom Metazoa; phylum Arthropoda; class Insecta; order Orthoptera; family Acrididae; genus Schistocerca; species Schistocerca nitens. The sequence continues at coordinate 467,449,479 of NC_064619.1, read as the reverse complement.
GTATTTGTTCGTCAATCGACCGAGATGAAGGAACGGGGACCTCACCAAGCAAACCTTTGCACAAACTGGAAATTTTCCTTAGGCCAGGAAACCACGAAACTACGTCTCCACTCTGTAAATTGCGATACACCGCATATCCGCCAGAAAAATAAGCTGTTGTGCGAGACACAGCGCGTCTCCAGATAATTCACTTCCAAACATCGATGTAAATTATTTCCTTGAGAGACAGTTTTAGTAATCAAGACGAAATTTCAATTTTTTCATTAGTTTGCATCTTTATAAGTGTGCCAATGTTACGTAGTTGTTAGGTTTAACCAGTATCAGACGGAAGGCAGGGCAGTTCAGAGCTACATAGCTTTCGTGGTCAAAAGTGACATTACAAAAGCCGATGTACAATGAGGTGACAAAGACATAGGATAGCGATCTCGACATATGCAGATGGTGGTAGTATCGCGTACGCAATGTATAAAAGGATAGTGCATTGACGGGGCTGTCATTTTTACTCAAGTGATTCATGTGAAAAGGTTTCCTAAGTGATTGTGGCCTCACGACTGGAATTAGCAGACGGAAAGCGGAATGGTAGTTTGAATTAGACGTATGGGACATACACCGTGAGAGCTGTGGTGGCTCCATAATGATGTGTGTGGCGTGAACCAGTTCTCGACTGGAAATGGTTAAGTTAGGCTACTTGGAGACCATTTGCATCCATTTATGGACTCCATGTTCCCAAACAACTTTGGAATTTTGATGGATGACAATGCGCCACTGTCGCCTGATAAACAAAGTAAGAGCCTACGGAATATCAGACTAGCTGTGTGGCTGGATTGAAGATGATGATGATGATTATTAGTGTTTTAGGGCGCACAACAGCGAGGTTATCAGCGCCCGTTCCCAAAAGTTCAATTCAGAGCCGAATGGTGAGAGAATTGGTATTGTTCAAAGTGCAAGATGGGACACAGCACATCAAAACAGGGAGATAAAACTAAAAATAAAATAGCAGTACAAACAGGGAAAAATAATTAACGGTGGCTGAGTGACCACTTACAAATAATGGGTGACCAAACCACTGGACAGCACATTAAGACGTCAATCCCAATAGTTTGGGAAGAAGGCCAGACATCACACAAAAACGTAAAACTCTAGCAACACTCGCCTCATTATTAGTTAAAAGAGAGGGTAGGTCTGGTGGGAAACGGAAATCGTCCCTCAAACCCGCATATAAAACACACTCAGTTAAAATATGTCGTATCGACAGCTGTGTCCCACATGTCTGACACATTGGTGGCTCCTCACGACGTAACAGAAAACCATGTGTCAAAGGACAATGTCCTATTCGAAGCCGTGTAAGGGCTACTTCCTCAGCGCGTCGGTGGCGGAAGGAGGTGAGCCACGGTCGGACAGAATCCTTCACCGCTCGCAACTTATTATCCCTCACGTCCAGCCACTGAGCCTCCCACCAACGCATGACCTTCCGAGTCACGAAAGACGTAATGGCCTGCAGGGGGACGGAACAGCGAGCAGGTAGATGCTATTTTTCTTGACTTCCGGAAGGCGTTCGATACAGTTCCGCACTCTTGCCTGATAAACAAAGGAAGAGCCTACGGGATATCAGACCAGCTGTGTGGCTGGATTGAAGAGTTTTTAGCAAACAGAACACAGCATGTTGTTCTCAATGGACAGACGTCTACAGACGTGCCACAGGGGAGTTTTATGGGACCATTGCTTTTCACAATATATATAAATGACCTAGTAGATAGTGTCGGAAGATCCATGCGGCTTTTCGCGGATGATGCTGTAGTATACAGAGAAGTTGCAGCATTAGAAAATTGTAGCGAAATGCAGGAAGATCTGCAGCGGATAGGAACTTGGTGCAGGGAGTGGCAACTGACCCTTAACATAGACAAATGTAATGTATTGCGAATACATAGAAAGAAGGATCCTTTATTGTATGATTATATGATAGCGGAACAAACACTGGTAGCAGTTACTTCTGTAAAATATCTGGGAGTATGAGTTCGGAACGATTTGAAGTGGAATGATCATATAAAATTAATTGTTGATAAGGCGGGTGCCAGGTTGAGATTCATTGGGAGAGTCCTTAGAAAATGTAGTCCATCAACAAAGGAGGTGGTTTACAAAACACTCGTTCGACCTATACTTGAGTATTGCTCATCAGTGTGGGATCCGTACCAGGTCGGGTTGACAGAGGAGATAGAGAAGATCCAAAGAAGAGCGGCGCGTTTCGTCACAGGGTTATTTGGTAAGCGTGATAGTGTTACGGAGATGTTTAGCAAACTCACGTGGCAGGCTCTGCAAGAGAGGCGCTCTGCATCGCGGTGTAGCTTGCTGTCCAGGTCTCGAGAGGGTGCGTTTCTGGATGAGGTATCGAATATATTGCTTCCCCCTACTTATACCTCCCGAGGAGATCACGGATGTAAAATTAGAGAGATTCGAGCTCGCACGGAGGCTTTCAGGCACTCGTTCTTCCCGCGAACCATACGCGAGTGGAACAGGAAAGGGAGGTAATGACAGTGGCACGTAAAGTGCCCTCCGCCACACACCATTGGGCGGCTTACGGAATATAAATGTAGATGTAGGTAGATGTTGATGTAAATCGTTAGGGCACTCAATATTTCGAGATTCTCGTGTCAAGAGTGTGCCGAGAATACCAAATTTCAGACATTATGTCTCACCACGGGCAACGCAGTGGTGAATGGCCACTTAACAACCGATAGCAGCGGCGTTTGTGTAGAGTTGTCGGTGCTAACAGACAAGCAAGACTGCATGAAATAATCGCAGAAATCAATGTGAGACGTACGAAGAATGTATCCGTTAGGACAGTGAGGCGAAATTTGGCGTTAACAGGTTATGGCAGCAGGCTACCGACGTGAATTCCTTTGCTAACAGCACGACAACGCCAGCAGCGCCCATCCTGGGCTTGTGACAATACTGGTTCGACACAATACTGGAAAACCTTGTCCAGGTTAGGTTAGTCCCGATTTCATCTACATCTACATACATACTCCGCAATCCACTATACCGTGCGTGGCGGAGGGTACCTCGTACCACAACTAGTATCTTCTCTCCCTTTTCCATTCCCAAACTGAACGAGGGAAAAATGACTGCCTATATGCCTCTGTACGAGCCCTAATCTCTCTTATCTTATCTTTGTGGTCTTTCCGCGAAATGTAAGTTGGTGGCAGTAAAATTGTACTGCAGTCAGCCTCAAATGCTGGTTCTCTAAACTTCCTCAGTAGCGATTCACGAAAAGAACGCCTCCTTTCATCTAGAGACCGCCACCCGAGTTCCTGAAGCATTTCCGTAACATCAAACCTACCAGTAACAAATCTAGCAGCCCGCCTCTGAATTGCTTCTACGTCCTCCCTCAATCCGGTCTGATAGGGATCCCAAACGCTCGAGCAGTACTCAAGAATAGGTCGTATTAGTGTTTTATAAGCGGTCTCCCTTACAGATGAACCACATCTTCCGAAAATTCTACCAATGAACCGAAGACGACTATCCGCCTTCCCCACAACTGCCATTACATGCTTGTTCCACATCATATCGCTCTGCAATGTTACGCCTAAATATTAAATCGACGTGACTGTGTCAAGCGCTACACTACTAATGGAGTATTCAACATTACAGGATAATTTTTCCTATTAATCTGCATTAATTTACATTTATCTATATTTACAGTTAGCTGCCATTCTTTACACCAATCACAAATCCTGTCCAAGTCATCTTGTATTCCCTGATGTCTTAACTGAAGTTCCTTTCATCCTGTCCCTTATTCTTGTCAGTGTTTTCCTTATATTCCTTTCCTCGCCGATTCGACGGAGAACCCGTCATTCCTTACCTTATGAGTCCACCTAAGTCCGCCCCCGATAGTCAATACTAAGGGCCCGGATTCGATTCCTCGCTGGGTCGGAGGTTTTCTCCGCTGAGGGACTGGGTGTTGTGTTGTAATAATCATCATCATTTCACCCCCCTCGACGCGCAAGTCGCCGAAGTGGCGTCAAATCGAAATACTTGCACCCGGCGAACGGTCTACCCGTCGGGAGGCCCTAGTCACACGACCTACTACGTAGTCCACCTAATTTTTAACATTCTTCTATAGCATCACATCTCAAATGCTTCGAACTCTTCTTTCCCGATTTTCCCGCAGTCCATGTTTCACTACCACACAATGCTGTGTTCCAAATGTACATTCTCAGATATTTCTTCCTCAAATTCAGATCAATGTTTGATACTAGTAGATTTCTCTTGGCCAGAAATGCCCTTCTTGCCTGTGCTAGCCTGCTTTTTATGTCCTTGTCCGTCATGGGTTGTTTTGCTGCCAAGGTAGCAGAATTCCTTAACTTCATCTACTTCGTGATCACGAATCCTGGTGTTTAATTTCTCACTGTTCTCATTTCTGCTACTACTCATTTCCTTCCTCTTTCTTCGATTTACTCTGAATCTATATTTTGTGCTTATTAGACTCTTCATTCCATTCAGCAGGTCCTGTAATTATTCACTATCGTTGAGGATAGCGATGACGTCAGCGAATCTTATCATTGATATACTTTCACTTTGAATTTTAATTCCACTCTTGAACCTTTGTTTTATTTCCGTCATTGCTTCTTCGATGTATAGATTGAACAGAAAGGGCGAATGACTACATCCCTCTCTTAGACACTTTTTAATTCGAGAACTTAGCTCTTGGTTATCTACTCTTATTTTTCCCGCTTGGTCCTTGTACGTATTGTATAATACCCGTATTTACCTATAGCTTACCCATATTTTCCTCGGAATATCGAACACTTTGCACCATTTTACACTGTAGAATGCTTTTTCCAGGTCGATAAACCCTGTGAACGTGTCTGATTTTCCTTTAGCCTTGCTTCCATTATCAACCGCAACGTCATAACTGCCAAACTGATCGTCATCTAAAGCATCCTCAATTGTCTTTTCCACTCTTCTATGAGGTTCATTCAAATGAAACATGGTCAGCGCGTCTACCTTTGCCTTACACGTGAGTTGGCACCACGTAACTGCGGCTATGGTGGCGCCATCTATTGGTAGAGAGACAGACGCGTGCGCACCCTTTGATGTTGCATAGCGCCAGTGTGGTTTCACGCCAAAGAGAAGGTGGTCACGCAAATTATCGACCACTACCGAACATGTAGGCAAGTAAGCAGGAACAACGAGGAGTGATTCGATTTTTGGCGGCAGAATGTGTTGGAGGCCGTGAAATGTATCGACGGGTGAAGGGTGTGTACAGTGATTACTGTCTGAGTCGTTCAAGTGTTGTGAAATGGCGCAAACGATTCCTTGAGGGGCGCGAGTCATTGGAAGACAATGCTCGTCCTGGACAGGCTCATCGTGTCATCACACCGGAATTGGTTGCGGACGTGAATGCTTTAGTCTTGGACAACCGCAGAATCACTGTGGACGAGATCCATCGGTTATTGGATATTAGCGTGGACACTGCACACACCATAATGCATCAACACTTGAAATTTCGAAAAAGCTGTGCACAGTTGGTTCCCCACCAACTGACCGCCGAACAGCACATTACTCGAATGGCTCTGTATTTGAGCCATCTGCAACGTTATTCGGTTCCGTATTGTCACAAATGACGAAACATGGTGTCACCATTTTGAACCGGAAAGCAAGCGTCAGAGCAAGCAGTGGTAACATGCGACTTCACGTCCTCCAAAGAAATCAAAGGCCATGCACAGCAGTTCTGGTAAGGTCATGATGTCCTTCTTCTTTGACCACAAGCACCCACTGCTAGTTAAGTTCCTGGAACGGGAACCACCATCAATGCCCAGCGTTATCAAGCCACTTTACAGAACCTTAGACGAGCCAGCAAGTCCAGACGCCGAGGCACGTTGTCCAGTGGCGTTATCCTCCTGCATGATAATGCCCGCCCACACACGGTCAACGTGGTGAAGACGACATTCCAGCAGTTTCGGTGGGAAACACTGGAACATCCACCGTACAGTTCCGACCTTTCACCGTGTGACTTCCATGTGTTTGGACCTCTAAAACAAGCAATTGGCGGACATCGATTCGCAACGGACAACGAAGGATGTGACTGGGTCCAGGCCTGGATCCGATAGCAGCCTACTACCTTCTTCAAGGATGGAATCGACCGGCTAGTGTCGCAATGGGATAAATGTGCCAGCAGCTTTTCGACTATTTTTGAGTATGTGTTCTGTGTATAACTACATTTTTGAGTTAATAAAATCGTTACCGTTACTTTACACGATTGAGCGGGTTTCATTTGAGTGCCCCTTATATGTAATATCCTTATCAGCAACTTGGACGCATTAGCTGTTAAGATGATTGTGCAATAATTCTCGCACACGTCGGCTCTTGAAATATTCGGAATTATGTGTACGATATTTTTCCAAAAGTCAGATGGTATATCGCCAGACTCATGCACATACTGTCTGGAAAAAAAATGGGTCAAATGGCTCTGAGCACTATGGGACTTAACTTCTAAGGTCATCAGTCCCCTAGAACTTAGAACTACTTAAACCTAACTAACCTAAGGACATTACACACATCCATGCCCGAGGCAGGATTCGAACCTGCGACCGTAGCGGTCGCGCGGTTCCAGATTGTAGCGCCTTTAACCGCTTGGCCACAACGACCGGCACTGTCTGGAAAGAATCGCTGTGCGGTAATAACCACCTACCTATCAAAGGGGTAAGGGTTGGAGTGAAATAGAAGTGTTGGCCACGATGGATGCGTACCCAGATTTTATTCATCCAGTATTTCGAAACGAGAGCACTTACTGCCTCGCAACAAACTTTATACATCATTTCAAATCCTTACGAAACTTTTTCTCGCAGACTCCACATGATGATGAAACGAAAAAAGTTTATCGCTAACTACGTTTTCGCTGTTAATTTTCCCATCAGGCATGACGTTTTAATTTATTGCTTCTTTACCTTCTAACTGCATTCATGACTCATTTTGCTGACAGTCTTCACATATACCACTGAATGTGCCTGCAAAATTATATCATTGTGCGGCACTGAGGGAAGCGAGTAGGAAATAGACAAGGAGAGGTGGAGAAGAGGATGGACAGATGGGGGAGGCGGGGGGAGGGGGGGGGGTATAAGAGATGAGCAGAGAGAGGTGGAAGGAGGAGGTTGATCAATAGAATTGAGAAAAATACATAACGGGATACGCCAGATTCTCAGCTCTTTATGAACATACCTCGTATATACAGGGTGAGTCACCTAACGTTACCGCTGGATATATTTCGTAAACCACATCAAATACTGACGAACCGATTCCACAGACCGAACGTGAGGAGAGGGGCTAGTGTAATTGTTTACTACAAACCATACAAAAATGCACGGAAGAATGTTTTTTAAAACAAACCTACGTTTTTTTTTAATGGAACCACGTTAGTTTTGTTAGCACATCTGAACATATAAACAAATACGTAATCAGTGCCTTTTGTTGCATTGTAAAATGTTAATTACATCCGGAGATATTGTAACCTAAAGTTGACGCATGAAACCTCCGACGTTCAGTTGCGTGTTGTAACAAACACGGGCCACGGTCGGCGAGCAGCATCTGCAGGGACATGTTTACGATGACGGCCGTGTTTACGAGTGTGGCTGTAGTGCACTATTGTGGTTTGGTCTAGCTGTCGCAGTGTCCGCATGTAGCGCTTGCTGCTATTGTTATTCTGCATTCGTCTCCGCACGCAGACCAACTGTAGTACACCGTGTTACCAGACGTCTGTGACAGTGTAGTGTTGTAGGAACTGTGACCATAGTGTATTCGAACTCTGAAAAGGCGGAGATGATACTCATCTATGACGAGTGTCGACGAAATGCAGCTGAAGCCTGCAGGGTGTATGCAGAACGGTACCCGGACAGAGAGCATCTAACGTGCCTCACATTGCAAAACATTTACCGCCAACTGCATGCAACAGGTATGGTCGTAACACGCAAACGGGTCCGTAACACGTCCGTCAAAGGAGAAGCGGGTGCAGTTGGTGTGTTAGCTGCTGTTGCCATGAGCCCACACATGAGTACACGGGACATTGCGAGAGCCGGTGGACTGAGTCAAAGTAGTGTCATGCGCATACTGCATCGTCACCGCTTTCACCCGTTTCACGTGTCGCTACATCAGCAATTACATGGTGATGACTTTAATCATCGAGTGCAATTCTGTCAATGGGCATTAACAGAGAATGCGTTGCAGTTCTACCTGTTTACCGATGAAGCGGGTTTCACAAATCACGGGGCAGTGAATGTACGGAACATGCATTACTGGTCCGTGGACAATTCTCGCTGGCTCAGACAGGTAGAGCGACAGCGACCGTGGACTGTAAATGTATGGTGCGGAATCATTGGCGACCACCTCATTGGTCCTCACTTCATTGCAGGGGCCCAAACAGCTGCAACATACATCGCGTTTCTACAGAATGATCTGCCAACGTTGCTCGAAAATGTCCCACTGGAAACGCGTCGACGTATGTGGTATCAGCACGATGGTGCACCTGCACATTCCGCAATTAACACTAGGCTGACCCTTGACAGGATGTTCGACGGGCGTTTCATAGGACGTGGAGGACGCATAAATTGGCCAGACCGTTCTCCTGATCTTACACCTCTGGACTTCTTTCTGTGGGGTACGTTAAAGGAGAATGTGTACCGTGATGTGCCTACAACCCCAGAGGATACGAAACAACGTATTGTGGCAGCCTGCGGCGACATTACACCAGATGTACTGCGGCGTGTACGACATTCATTACGCCAGAGATTGCAATTGTGTGCAGCAAATGATGGCCACCACATTGAACATCTGTTGGCCTGACATGTCGGGACACACTCTATTCCACTCCGTAATTGAAAACGGAAACCACGTGTGTACGTGTACCTCACCCCTCATGGTAATGTACATGTGCGTCAGTGAAAAAGACCAATAAAAAGGTGTTAGCATGTGGACGTAATGTGCTGTTCCAGTCTTTTCTGTACCTAAGGTCCATCACCGTTCCCTTTGGATCCCTACGTAATTCGGTGCTCTCCGATACACACGATCGAACAGCGGAGGAGTGGTACTCAAGCGTCAACTTTAGGTTACAATATCTCCGGATGTAATTAACATTTTACATTGCAACAAACGGCACTGATTACGTATTTGTTTATATGTCCAGATGTGCTAACAAAGCTAACGGGGTTCCATTTAAAAAAAACGTAGGTTTGTGTTAAAAAACATACTTCCGTGCATTATTTTATGGTTTGTATTAACCAATTACACTAGCCCCTCTCCTCACGTTCGGTCTGTGTAATCGATTCGTCAGTATTTGATGTGGTTTACGAAATATATCCAGCGGTAATGTTAGGTGACTCACCCTGTATATCTATTAGTTTTTGACTGTGGATACCTCTTCATGTACTCACTTTTAAGTAACCTTGCAGTAAAATCGTAAACATGGTCATCAGGAAGTGTCTAACGTCAAAAGATCGAAGTAAACATTACTACTTAGTATTAAGTGGTATGCAATCCTATTTCTATGTAGTTAGTTTTCTTATATGTATATTCTAGCTCTATAGTGGCCTGTAACCTGTTTCTTAAATATTATTCATATCAAAAGATGGCAACTTAATTTGCTGAAACTAGTTATCAATGTTTAAATACTTTCGTTCTTGGCAAATAGAGTGCTTCCACAACAATATTACAGAATTGACAATATTTTATAGAGTGCCTTCCACAGAGCTGACGAAGTCAGGTAAATGTAATTTATTACTTCATTTGATTTAATTGTAAGTAGTATCTGAAACATAGTACTAATTTCAGTGACAAACAGTTCTCTGTTGCCCACGTTCCGCAAAAGTTTATTCAAGTTGTTAGATCACTTTATTGTACAGTAAAGTTGCAATTTAAGATGTCAACGGAGTACTGTAGCACGGAAGAATCGGTTACCAAATGGAGTATTAAATCTAATCCTCATAGCCGAAATGCTAGCATCTCAATATTAAAACTTTCACTATTAATTCACTAACAAATCGAAAAATTAATCGAGAAAGACACACTGGTTGCAAAGGAATTAAAAATAAAAACACCTATAGCGCTATTCTGAACTCATTAAAAGTAGCCAAATTATGAGTTAGTCACCTCTATAAGAATCCACAAAAGTATGACAACATGCACCAGTTCCATCTTTCACTACAGAATTATCGAGATACTATTTCAATAAATATGAGTGTAATATATTAATACTTGATTTCCGCTTTAGCCTCTGACTCTTTGCTGTCATACAAACCAGACTGCTGCAATAACACTTTGTTTGATATGTTCTACTGAAACTATGAAATTGAAATCTAGATCATGTAAAAAAAGATGTTTCGCTAATTCAAAGACTGCCATAAGAACATTATTTATCGACTAACACGTTTTTACAAATTATATATATATATATATATATATATATATATATATATATATAATGTGTGTGTGTGTGTGTGTGTGTGTGTGTGTGTGTGTGTGTGTCTGTGTGGGTGGGTGGGTGGGTGGGTGGGTGCGTTTGTATGGGTGTCAAGAGGAGTAATAGAAACAAACAAAGAAGGAAACATCTTTACAGATCAGTTTGTTTCAGCCTCTTTTTTCCATCAGTCTTCCGATTCGTTAGATGTCGCAAGTCAAGAATTCATCTCTTGCGCCAAACTCTCGGAGTAGCACTTGCATCCCACTACACCCTACGTCCTCAATTATTTGTTGGATGGATCTGTCTTCCCCTACAGTTTTTACCCTCTATAGTCCTCTCTACTACCATGCAGGTTATTCCCTAATGTCTTAACACATGCCCGCATCTCGTGGTCGTGCGGTAGCGTTCTCGCTTCCCACGCCCGGGTTCCCGGGTTCGATTCCCGGCGGGGTCAGGGATTTTCTCTGCCTCGTGATGGCTGGGTGTTGTGTGCTGTCCTTGGGTTAGTTAGGTTTAAGTAGTTCTAAGTTCTAGGGGACTTATGGCCACAGCAGTTGAGTCCCATAGTGCTCAGAGCCATTTGAACCATTTCTTAACACATGTCCCATTATCCTGTTCCTTCTTCTTGTCAGTGTTTTCCATGTGTTTCTTTCTTCGTCGATTGGGGAGAACTTCCTCGTTCCTTATCTTATCAGCCCACCAAATATTCAGCATGGTTCAGTAGCACCACACCTCTAACTGTTCGATTCTCCCCTGTCCCAGTTTTCCCACTATCCATGATTCACTACCATTCAATACTTTGCTTCAAACGTACATCTCAGAAATTTCTTCTTCAAATTAGCGCCAATATTTGATACCAGTAGACTTCTGTTGTCCAGGAAAGCCCTCTTTGCCTTTGCTAGTTTGCTTTTATGTCCTCATTGCCTCGTCCTTCATGGGTTATTCTGCTCCCGAGGTAGCATAATTCCGTAACTTCGTCCACGTCGTGATCACCAATTTTGGTGTTAGATTTCTCGCTATTCTTGTTTCTGTTACTACTCATAACTTTTGACTTTTTCCAGTTTATTCTCAATCCATATTGTGTACTCATTAGAGTCTTCATTCCATTCACCAGATCGTGTAATTCTATCTTTCACTGAGGATTCCAATATCATCAGCGAATCTTTCATTGATACCCTTTCACCTGAACTTTAATCCCACTGTTGAACTTTTTTTTTACTTCCGCATTGATTCTTCGATGCACATATTGAACAGTAGGTGTTAAAGACTGCATCCCTCTCGTACACCCGTTTTAATTCGAGTAGTTCGTTCTTGATCTTCCAATCTTATTGTTCCCTCTTGGTTCTTGTACATAATGTGTATTACCAGTCGTTCCCTATATCTTTTTTTTTTTTTTTTTTTTAGAATTTCGAACATCTTCTACCATTTGACACTGTCCAACGGTTTTTTCAGGTCGACATATCCCACGAACGTGTCTTGATTTTTCTTCAGCCTTGCTTCCATTGTCAACCGTAACGTCAGAACACCTCTCTAGTGCCTTCACCTTTCATAAATCCAGATTGTTCGTCATCTAACAGATCCTCAATTTTGTTTTCCATTCCTCTGCACACTATTTTTGCCAGCGTCTTTGGTGCGTGAGCTGTTAAGCTGATTGTGCGACAATTTTTGCAGTTGGCGGCTCTTGATATCCTCGGAATATGATATTTTTTCTGAAAGTCTGGTGGTACATCGCCAGTCTCATGGATTGCACGCACCAAATTGAATAATCGTTTGTTTTCCACTTCCCACATTATCTCAAAAATTCCCATGGAATATTGTCCATTCCTTCTGCATTATTCGATCCCAAATCTTCCAGAGCCCTTTTACATTCCGACACTAATTCTGCACCCCTTGTGTCTTCCATATCGACACCAATTTCTACTTCTGTCACTTGAGTGGACAAGACCTTCCCCTCATAGAGGCCTTGAACTCTTTCCACCTATCCCCTTTCCCCTCTGCGTTTAAAAGTGAAAATCTCATTGCGTTCCTTCGACCACAGAATGGGAGTATCTGTGGCGTGAGCATTCAGATGCGCAGAACAGAATTTTTGTAACAAAAATAAATTTCACAACACAATTAAACTGTCACATTCTCGAAACCCCGTAACTGTCTCCCATTTCAATGTCTAAGTTGGAAATTTTGTTCAAAGGCGCCTACAACCACCCTCTGTAACACTGCCCTGCGACGTTATCCTCGGGATCGGCGACACTTCAAACAGCAAGGTTTCAACATCTGCGAAGAAAAGGCCGAGCCTAGAAGTTCATGTGAGGTGTAATGTGAGTGAGTGATGTCATATTGGCACCAAAATACACCACAACTCTGCCCAACGCCACGCTGGACGTGTCATACTAGGGGAAGGTTATCACACCACCCCTTACCCACATTTCATCCCTTCTTTTGACGATGGAGGTCAGAACCGCGACGCCCAGCGTTGAATTAACACGGTTTTCTTATGAGTGGCCGAGGAAAACATTTCAGACACACAGCATCGACACGAGAAGACCTCAGGGAGTGACATAAATTGCGTCAATGAAACCACTCTTCCCTTGGGGCTTTGATTTCCACACATCTCATGATCGAAAACGACAGTTCACTGAGCGACAGCCGTCCGAGATGGCCGAGCAGTTCTAGGCGCTACAGTCTGGAACCGCGCGACCCCTACGGTCGCAGGTTCGAATCCTGCCTTGGTCATGGATGTGGGTAATGTCCTTAGGTTAGTTAAGTTTAAGTAGTTCTAAGTTCTAGGAGACTGATGACCTCAGCAGTTAAGTCCCATAGTGCTCAGAGTCATTTGAACCAAGTGAGCGACAGGCAAGACGACAACGACTTTCACACCGCTGAGACCCCTCGCACCACCTCTCGGACGATTAAACCCTTCTCTAAGGAGTTCGTAGGACTGCAAGCCCATTGCACTTCATCGCACCCCTTTGGCGTGCAGCGCTACAAAATTTTTTGCTCTGGTATACAGCTGTGCCCTGATCATGAGAGGGGGTGGGGGGGGGGGGGGGTGCGACATTGAAACATGCGTGATGTGTCACTCTCAGACCATCCAGGTCAGAAAATCCTGGGTCCCAGCCAGACACCTTTGTTGAACATGTTAAAAATGTACGTATTCAGCCAGCCACTAGACGCAGGTGTGACAGACACCCATTTCGACACCACTGACTGAGTGCCACTTAACTACCGCCTGCTTGTCGCATGCGAAATCTAAAGTAGTCGAAAGGGTTGCCTTTCACAACTGCACGTATTCATCAGTGAGTTGTTGTCTCTCTGCAGGTACATTTTTAATGTTCTCAACAAAGATGCGTAGGTGACATCGAGGGTGTAGCTAAACTGGGGGGGGGGGGGGGGAGGGGGTCTTAGAGAGACTCTTTGCCCTCTTTTACTCTCCATGCGTTGTCGTGTCCTGACAAAGGTGGGAGAGGGAAAAAGGGGTTTGCTGGTCAGTCTGCGCTCCGGAGCGGTACAGAGCAGAAGGCAGAAGGACAATTCACAGTAAAGGCATTTAATTGTTTTCTTCAATCTGAGCCAACACTAGTACAGACATTTACTAGAAATGCAGGTAGTGAGACTCGGTAGGGAACTCGTTGTGGAGACTCTCGGACAAACAGGGTTTTGAAACAGTTGTTTATTCCAGACGGGACTAACTAATACAGTTAGTTTTAGGGTTAGAAAATGCATCTGTTACAACAGAAGTCAGTGCAGAAGTCCCAGGAGTGGATGCTAACCACAGTAGCAAACACTAGCAGCATCTTAAGGCAACAACTCAGTTGCAAAACAAAACATAATGAATGTGACACTGTTCACTGAGGCACTCCAAGTGAGAGAGAGCAGACTTACGCGGAGCTGGACCGAGGCTGGAGTCGACGGACGCGGATTCGGCGCCCAGATCGTCTGACTGAGAACTCTGCCAGAATGCGGAATCTAGGGGTTCCAAAGAGTCGCGTGGGGGCACTGTTTTTCCCACTTAAAGCCACCCAGCCAATCCCGTAAGTCTCTTGCAAGTGCCTGCCAATCATGGTTTAGTTAGGTCCCCTCTACTGCTCCTAAGGCGGGGATGGTAATGCAGTTGCACTAAGTCAGTATTTGATATCAATATTGTTCAGCTGAAAGCTAAACGTAACTGCTCTGCCAAATAAGGCTTGCAACATTATTGTTATACGTCATTTAGCCCCGTCCCTCGGGCTCCCCGGAGTAGGGATCGCTGGGTCAACAGTTTTTGGCGTTATCGCTCTCTTTCTAACCCTTGTAAGTCTACTGACGTTACTGATCTCAGGGCTGGTATCAAGCTGGCTTTATACACTAGTACGTGCCTGTTGGTTTCAAAGTTCTACTGTGACAACGTACTACAGCGTCTAGATGACATATGAAGTTACATGTTAATTCCTTGATGAGTAACTAACGCCCTGGGACTGCGTCTGGGGGCGTCTGCATTTTCGCAAGGCTCTCCCCTTACTGTTTACTTCATGTAACAATATGTCTCCTAGTTTCGTCTGCCCTCAGTATCGTCTCTGCTTCCGCGCCTTGGAACACATGTCCTCCTTTCTCACAGCTTCAAGATAACACTACAGTAGCAAGGAATAATCAATATATTACAGCGTGTTGTGAAACCCAGCCCCCTTCTCCTACGTGATCACGGCACAGGACAGCGCGAAACAGGGGGGGTCGAGATAGCAAAAACACCTTTCGCTCCTTCAGATCACGTTCAATCGTCGAATGGCTTTAAACGGTCCATAGTGGATCCACCCTGTATGCCAGAGCAAATATTGCGGCCACGTTAAACTCCAAAAGGGTGCGATCACATTCAGTGGGACTGCAGTGCCACGACTTCCTCAGAGAAAGACTAAATTGACCGGGGGTATAAACAGTGTCATGGGCTGTGAAGAATGGCGTTCTGTTCCTCATAGCACTGCGAACTGTCGTTTTCGGCCGCGAAATGTGTGGAAATCAACACTCGAAGGGAAGTTGTGGTTTCACTGACGCCTCCTACGTCACCCTCTGAGGTCGTTTCGTGTCAGTACTGAGAAGTGGTGTGTCTGAAACGTTTACCTCTGCCACCCTTGATAAAACGGCGTGATTTCAACACTGGGCGCTGCGGTTCTCACCATCATCGCAAAGACCTCAAAAGAAGCATTGAAACGTGGGTAAGAGGAGTGTGGCGTCGGGCAGAATTGTGGCAAATGTCGGTGTCAGTGTGACATGACTAACCCAGGTTACACCTCAAGTGAACTTCTAGCCTCTCGCCTCTTTTTCGCAGGTGTGACACTTTGCTGTTTGAAGTATCACCGATCCTGAGGGTGACTGCGTGGGGAGCCATACTTTTACACCGTTACGGAGGAAAGTTGTCGGTACCTTTGAGTCAAATTTCAAACTTCTGCTTCGCAGCGGGAGACAAGAATAATGTCCCTTTGTGTTGCGCAGTGTACATTGCTCCCTAAGTCACGTGACTCTAATCCGGCACAAAACAAGCTCATAAGCGAGCTGCAGATGGTGGATGTCATTACATCACTTGTACAGGCAAATCCTATCCAAAAGTATCATTGATTTGTACAAGCTATTCATAGGCATCTTAAGAACTCGCATATGGCATCTCATATGGCTTGGCTTAAGGCTTTGAGGAAATAAATGCAAGAACATATCACTTGCTTGCTGGTGGTGACACTTATCAATGTCGCTATTTTTATTTCATTTATTTACTTTTTTATAGCAAAGTAAGACTATTCATAGCACTATTTAGGTGTTTCACTGGGCTAGCGTATTGCCGAGTCTCTGTCATATCAAATTATGTTGTTGTCGAATTGTGAAATCTCTTCCAAGCGCGCAAAAGTAAAAATCCCGAAATTTTCAAATCTAGAGCTATGAAAAACAGAAAATTAGAAACCTATCACAGTTTGAAATGCACTAAAAAAAATAAAAAATAAATAAAAAAACACCCACGAGGAACGAGGGAATTATCCTTTTGGGACGGAAATCGGTAGATGTAATCTATATGTAGATACAAACAAATGATTACAGTTTCAGAAAAATTGGGTGATTTATTCAGGAGGAAAAGCTTCAAAAATTGAGCAAGTCAATAACTCGTTGGTCCACCACTGACCCTCATGCAAGCATGAATTCGGCTTGACACTGACTCATAGAGTTGTTGGATGTCGTCCTCAGGGATATCGTGCCAAATTCTCTCCAATTGGCAAGCACGAAGGGAAGCAGTTGAAAACCTCGCCCTGTACGAGAGTGCATTATATTGCTGAAATATAAGCGCAGGAAATCAATGGAAACCATTGCATTAAAGACACGTAACGTATATCCACAGGACATGTAGCCTGTAATTGAATAACTGTCATGATGATCTCTCCACTGATAAAATATTCCGAAATAGTCCCCCATTCGGATCTCCGGGAGGGCGCTGCGAAGGGGGACGTTACAATGAGAAAAAGATTGAATAATCAACCAAAGGATAACCTTCGAAGAGTCGGGGAGCGAAATGTCAGGAGCTTGAACGTAGTAGGGAAACTAGGAAAAGCCGGCCGAAGTGGCCGTGCGGTTAAAGGCGCTGCAGTCTGGAACCGCGAGACCGCTACGGTCGCAGGTTCGAATCCTGCCTCGGGCATGGATGTTTGTGATGTCCTTAGGTTAGTTAGGTTTAACTAGTTCTAAGTTCTAGGGGACTAATGACCTCAGCAGTTGAGTCCCATAGTGCTCAGAGCAATTTGAACCATTTTTTTGAAACTAGGAAATCTGAAAAGGGAAACGGAAAGGCTCACTCTAAATATAGTAGGGGTCAGTAAAGTCAGGTGGGAAGAAGACAAGGATTTCTGGTCAGATGAATATAGGGTAATATCGACAGCAACAGAAAATGGTATAACGGGAATAGGATTCGTCATGAATAGGAAGGTAGGGCGGACGGAATGTTACTGTGAACATTTGAGTGACAGGGTTGTTCTTATCAGAATCGACAGCAAACCGACACTGACAATGATAGTTCAGGTATACATGCCGACATCGCAAGCTGAAGATGAAGACAGAGAGAGAGAAAGTGTATGAGGATATTGAAAGGGTAATACAGTATGTAAAGGGGGATGGAAATCTAATGGTCATGGGGTACTGGAATGCAGTTGTAGGGGAAGGAGTAGAAGAAAAGCTTACAGGAGAAAATGAGCTTGGGACAAGGAATGAGAGAAGAGGAAGACTAACTGAGTTCTGTAACAAGCTTCAGCTAGTAATAGCGAATACTCTGTTCAAGAATCGCAATCTTGGAAAATCTTGGAAAAGACCGGGTGATACGGCAAGATTTCAGTTAGATTGCACCATGGTCAGACAGAGATTCCGAAATCAGATACTGGATTGTAAGGCGTACCCAGGAGCAGATACGGACTCAGATCACAATATAGTAGTGATGAAGAGTAGGCTGAAGTTCAAGACATTAGTCAGGAAGAATCAATACGCAAAGAAGTGGGATAAGGAAGAACTACGGAATGACGAGATACGTTGAAGTTCTCTAAAGCTATAGATACAGCAATAAGGACTAGCTCAGTAGGCAGTACAGCTGAAGAGGAATGGACATCTCTAAAAAGTTGGGAAAGAAAACAAAGGTACAAAGAGGGTAACTACGAAGAAACCTTGGGTAACAGAAGAAATACTCCAACTGATCGATGAAAGGAGGAAGTACAAAAATGTTCCGGGAAAGTCGGAATACAGAAATACAAGTCGCTGAGGAATGAAATAAATATGAATTGTAGGGAACCTAAGACGAAGTGGCTGCAGGAAAAATGTGAAGACATCGAAAAATAAATTATTGTCGGAAGGACAGACTCAACACACAGGAATGTCAAAACAACCTTCTGTGACATTAAAAGCAAGGGTGATAGCATTAAGAGTGCAACGGGAATTCCGGTGTTAAATGCAAAGGAGAGAGCGGATAGGTGGAAAGAATACATTGAAAGCCTCTATGAGGGGGAAGATATGTCTGATGTGATGAAAGAAGAAACAGGAGTCGATATAGACGAGATAGGGGATCCAGTATTAGAGTTTAAAAGAGATTTGGAGGACTTAAATCAAATAAGTCAGAAGGGATAGATAATATTCCATCAGAATTTCTAAAATCATTGGGGGAAGTAGCAACAAAACGATTATTCATGTTGATGTGTAGAATGTATGAGTCTGGCGACATACCATCTGACTTTCAGAAAAGTAGCATCCACACAATTCCGAAGACGGCAAGAGCTGACAAGTGCGAGAATTATCGCACAATCAGCTTAACAGCTCATGCATCCAAGTTGCTTACGAGAATAATATACAGGAGAATGGAAAAGAAAATTGAGGATGCGTTAGATGACGATCAGTTTGGCTTTAGGAAAGGTAAGGGCACGAGAGAGGCAATTCTGACGTTGCGGTTAATAATGGAAGCGAGACTAAAGAAAAATCGAGATACGTTCATAGGATTTGTCGACCTGGAAAAAGTGTTCGACAACGTAAAATGGTGCAAGATGTTCCAAATTCTGAAAAAAGTAGGGATAAGCTACAGGGAGAGACGGGTAATATACAATATGTGCAACAGGCAAGAGGGAATAATAACAGTGGACGACCAAGAACGGAGTGTTCGTATTAAAAAGGGTGTAAGACAAGGATGCAGCATTTCGCCCCTGCTGTTCAATCTGTACATCGAGGAAGCAATGATGGAAATAAAAGAAAGGTTCAGGAGTGGAATTAAAATTCAAGATGAAAGGATGTGAGTGATACGATTCGCTGATAACTTTGCCATCCGGTAGGAAAGTGAAGAAGAATTACGTGATCTGCTGAACGGAATGAACAGTCTAATGAGTACAGAGTATGGGTTGAGAATAAACAGAAGAAAGGCGAAGGTAATGAGAAGTAGTAGAAATGAGAACAGTGAGAAACTTAACATCACGATTGGTGGTCACGAAGTAGATGAACTTAAGGAATTCTGCTACCTAGGTAGTAAAATAACCAATGACGGACGGAGCAAGGAGGACATCAAAAGTAGACTATCAATGGCAAAAAGGGCATTCCTGGACAAGAGAAGTCTGCTAATATCAAATATCGGCCTCAATTTGAGGAAGAAATTTCTGAGAATGTACGTCTGGAGTACAGCATTGTATGGTAGTGAAACGTAGACTGTGGGAAAACGGAAACAGAAGAGAATCGAAGCATTTGAGATGTGCTGCTACAGACGAATGTTAAAAATTAGGTGGACTGATAAGTTAAGGAATGAGGTGAGGAAAGGAATATGTGGAAAACAATTATAAGGAGAAGCGACAGGATGATAGGACATCTGTTCCATGGTACTAAGGGAGCTGTAGAGGGCAAAAACTGTAGAGGAAGACAGAGATTGGAATATATCCAGCAAATAACTGAGGACATAGGTTGCAAGTGCTACTCTGAGATGAAGAGGTTAGCACAGGAAAGGAATTCGTGGCGGGCCGCATCAAACCAGACTGATGACAAAAAAAAAAAAGAAAAGGCGCAGGTTGACTTGACGTGAAGGGCAACAAAATGGGGCGTACATTATCTTCGACGTACCACTGTACTGTCTTGGTGCCAAGGATCACAACCAAAGGAGTCATACTATGAAAAGAAATGACAACCCGGACCATCACTCCTAGTTGTTGGGCGTATGGCCGTCGACAGTCCGGTTGATATCCCGCCGCTGTCCGGGGCGACTCCAGTTACGTCTTCGCCCTGGAATCTCATTGATTGGAGTAGAATTGTATTCAGTGATGAGTCCCGCTTCTAACTGAGCCTCGATGACCAGCGAGGGCGAGTTTACGTTCTGCTACAATCTTTCTAGTCATCCTCACTCCCTTGTTGTTGTTGTTGTGGTCTTCAGTCCTGAGACTGGTTTGATGCAGCTCTCCATGCTACTCTATCCTGTGCAAGCTTCTTCATCTCCCAGTACCTACTGCAACCTACATCCTTCTGAATCTGCTTAGTGTATGCATCTCTTGGTCTCCCCCTACGATTTTTACCCTCCACGCTGCCCTCCAATACTAAATTGGTGATTCCTTGATGCCTCAGAACATGTCCTACCAACCGATCCCTTCTTCTGGTCAAGTTGTGCCACAAACTCCTCTTCTCCCCAATCCGATTCAGTACCTCCTCATTAGTTATGTGATCTACCCATCTAATCTTCAGCATTCTTCTGTAGCACCACATTTCGAAAGCTTCTATTCTCTTCTTGTCCAAACTATTTATCGTCCATGTTTCACTTCCATACATGGCTACACTCCATACAAATACTTTCAGAAAAGACTTCCTGACACTTAAATCTATACTCGATGTTAACAAATTTCTCTTCTTCAGAAACGCTTTCCTTGCCATTGCCAGTCTACATTTTATATCCTCTCTACTTCGACCATCATCGGTTATTTTGCTCCCCAAATAGCAAAACTCCTTTACTACTTTAAGTGTCTCATTTCCTAATCTAATACCCTCAACATCACCCGACTTACTTCGACTACATTCCATTATCCTCGTTTTGCTTTTGTTGATGTTCATCTTATATCCTCCCTTCAAGACACCATCCATTCCGTTCAACTGCTCTTCCAAGTCCTTTGCTGTCTCTGACAGAATTACAATGTCATCGGCGAACCTCAAAGTTTTTATTTCTTCTCCATGGATTTTAATACCTACTCCGAATTTTTCTTTCGTTTCCTTCACTGCTTGCTCAATATACAGATTGAATAACATCGGGGAGAGGCTACAACCCTGTCTTACTCCCTTCCCAACCACTGCTTCCCTTTCGTGTCCCTCGACTCTTATAACTGCCATCTGGTTTCTGAACAAATTGTAAATAGCCTTTCGCTCCCTGTATTTTACCCCTGCCACCTTTAGAATTTGAAAGAGAGTATTCCAGTCAACATTGTCAAAAGCTTTCTCTAAGTCTACAAATGCTAGAAACGTAGGTTTGCCTTTCCTTAATCTTTCTTCTAAGATAAGTCGTAAGGTCAGTATTGCCTCACGTGTTCCAGTATTTCTACGGAATCCAAACTGATCTTCACCGAGGTCGGCTTCTACCAGTTTTTCCATTCGTCTGTAAAGAATTCGTGTTAGTATTTTGCAGCTGTGGCTTATTAAACTGATTGTTCGGTAATTCTCACATCTGTCAACACCTGCTTTCTTTGGGATTGGAATTATTATATTCTTCTTGAAGTCTGAGGGTATTTCGCCTGTTTCATACATCTTGCTCACCAGATGGTAGAGTTTTGTCAGGACTGGCTCTCCCAAGGCCGTCAGTAGTTCCAATGGAATGTTGTCTACTCCGGGGGCCTTGTTTCGACTCAGGTCTTTCAGTGCTCTGTCAAACTCTTCACGCAGTATAGTATCTCCCATTTGATCTTCATCTACATCCTCTTCCATTTCCATAATATTGTCCTCAAGTACATCGCCCTTGTATAGACCCTCACTCCCTAGGGTAATTAAAATATTACTCTCATATGATAACACTCCACGCCAAAGAAACCAGTAGTGCATTTTCTTACTGTAAGTACTTTAAAATAAGCACAAAGGCAAGTAGATGTGTATAATTCAATGGAAATAACTGAGACTGTCACATCAGAACTTGAAAATTCCTCGAAATATGTATTCATTCAACGAATTGACTGGAAGCATAATGCCACACTCCCGAATGGGTCTAGCACTTGTCTCGTAGCCGGCCGCGGTGGTCTAGCGGTTCTAGGCGCTCAGTCCGGAACCGCGCGACTGCTACGGTGGCAGGTTCGAATCCTGCCTCGAGCATGGATGTGTGTGATGTCCTTAGGTTAGTTAGGTTTAAGTAGTTCTAAGTTCTAGGGTACTGATGACCACAGATGTTAAGTCCCATAGTGCTCAGAGCCATTTTGAACTTGTCTCGTAAACATATGGCCATGTAGTCATTAAATTACCTACGTTACTAACCCTTCATTACGCCATGTATCGATAATTTTCAACACTTAAAGTGTCTCTTAGTAATTTAATAACCATAATTATACCTTTGTTGCACTTATCTAGGAGAAGTGACGTATTGACGTATTTCGGTTTACATTCGTAGTGGCACCAACTTTCAGCATTGCTGTCACTAACAAAAAAGAGTGTAAATCAGGACAAATACCCTTAATAATAAAGTTTCGCGCTTATGGCAAAATATAAACGAACACAGTTATCCGAAAGACACATAACCCTCCCAGTTTTGTATTGGCGACACGCGCGGTACACTATTCGCTCCACACAGATAGTCCTGCCATTTGGTTTCATCAGTGTTAAATTATAATGGACTGACCGCTAAGAGAAAGAGAGAGAAAATAAAATTGCCTTTAATGAACAAAATTGCCACCAAAGGCACCAGAACAAGGCACAATTCTGGAAGCACTGTTGTCTGCTTTTGGGAAAAAGCCTCGGTAACACACAATGCGAATTCAGAGACGAAATGGTGCTCTTTATTTTCAGGTTACAATAAGAGCAAAGCGAAAGACGAAAGGAGTGAAACAGTGGAAATCAAAGAATGGAAAGCGGGACAATGGATCAGCGGCGAGAAGTAACGCCGTCCGTAACAAAAGTTACCGCACGAACTCCCACCCAGAGAAGTAAGATATTTGACGGTATCTGCTGACAACAATGAATTCAGTTTCTCTGTATCAAAAGGAAGACATCTGCAATAAAGCCGTAACAAATTAACAAACTGGTAACCAATATTACTGATACTGTATGTCACTCGTAATATGATGTCCATTTATGTAGAAAAAAAATTTAACACTATTGGACTATTCTTTTGTCAGACCCAAATTAAGGCACAGAGTCTGCTTTCATACTCTCAAGAAAACTCATCGTCTCGTAAGTAGTACTTCACTGCTGTGTTCGATATAGATCGAAAGTATATAGGACGTACGTTCATGCGTGCATTGCCAATTGTTAAGGAATTTCACAGGTACGGGAGTTTTATTCAGCACCACATTAATGATTTCATTATTTCTCGTCTCTGATTCGCTAGTGGACTTTATCTTAGTGAATTACTGTTCACACATTTTCGCAAGATTGCTCAGTGACAAGTGCCTACCGCTAAATTTTTACAACATCTTCCACCTGATAACATGATCAATGTAATTTTTTCTGCTTCAATGCTGTATCTAAAGTAGAGCGAGATCCTTGGAGATGACAATTTTTTACTTTCTTGTACCAGTTTCATGCGGCCCACTCATAAGTACTTCAAAAATGGTTCAAATGGCTCTGAGCACTATGGGACTTAACATCTGAGGTCATCAGTCCCCTAGAACTTAGAACTACTTAAACCTAACTAACCTAAGGACATCACACACATCCATGCTCGAGGCTAGATTCGAACCTGCGACCGTAGCGGTCGCGCGGTTCCAGACTGAAGCGCCTTTAACCCCTTGGCCACACCGGCCGGCCATAAGTGCTTAATGTATAATCAAAGTAATTGTTTATTATTTTTATCAATGTTTTTTGCCTTTTAAATATGTTTGTTGAATCTTTACCGTACGTACACTATCCCTGCCCCTATCATTTAATTTATGTGACACCGGCACCCATTTTTCATTTTAGTGTCGTTCTGTGTTATCCGTTGCGCGAAATTCATACAATGCCTTTCTGCACAGACGGGGAGCGTTCCGATTTTCGGAGAGTACAGACGGGATCAGGCATTAAACCGACAACATAACTTGAGACCCAAGAGGGGCTAATTGCAGCGCTCAGGAGAGAAGATCACACAAGCGTCCGTGAACTGTGCCAAATGTAAGCACGTAACAGGTACGGGTCGCGTGCGAGTGTCACATCAGGTGCTCAAAACATTGACCTTGAGCTTTGATATACGCAGTCAAGCTGTTCCGGACCGGCAAAATTACACATTCAATTTGAGCTGGACGTAGCATATGTCCGTCCTCATGAGTCGTCCGTATTTCCTTTATTTAATTTATGTAAAAGGTAAAAGTCCATAGCGGTTATGTCTGGTGATCGTACAAGCCATTTTTTGTTTCCTGAATGGCCGATCCGACAGCCTCCAAGTATTAACATGGTCTTTAGTTAGGTGTGTGCAATGAACGACGCCGGCCAGGGTGTCCGAGCGGCTCTAGGCGCTACAGTCTGGAACCACGCGACCGCTACGGTCGCAGGTTCGAATCCTGCTTCGGGCATGGGTGTACGTGATGTCCTTAGGTTTAAGTAGTTCTAAGTTCTAGGGGACTGATGACCTCAGAAGTTAAGTCCCATAGTGCTCAGAGCCACTTTTTTGCAATGGCCGAGACATCTATCACGTTGGTACCACATGGATCTTCCTTATATCCAGTGGGATGTCTTCCAATAACTGCAGCAACCTATCAGGGACCATAGGTACCTGTTCAGAGCCCCAGAAATAAAAACAGATACCAATTACGCGTTTCTTGAAAAGTCCGTGCCACACATCAACAGGCCAAGACCGTTGTGCGCTACCTCAATTGAACTGGCCAGTTGGCAGGCGAAGTAAATACTGATGAGCCATCGGAACCCCCTGCTATTATTCTACCCAACATCAGACCGTGGTAAGGTGAGGGCTACGACCCTAATTGCAGGGTGCCACTGATCTGAATGGACTCTGAGGGAAAGGTGGTAGATATCGCAACATAAATAACAGATTTAGGAACTAATACAAGAAGACGTATTCTGAAATAATCACAGAACAACGTATTCTAAACCGAGGGCAGCCTCCACTGACATAGACGCATTCACAGAACGACGTATAGACAGAGCATTGGGATGTAACTACCCAAGTTTAACTCTATAACAGTTCTGAGAGAAAATACTGAACCATGGGAACTAAGTTTCGGTAATAGAAACGGGGTGCCAGATTTCTGTGACGCTGCTGCTATCCATTAAAATCGTGAAATCCCGCGATCGCCAACCGAATGAAACGGCGATCGAATCGGAACATCATTACTAGACTGTGCTCGAAGTAACGAACCGTTAATCTTACCGAAGCATGGCTGTGTTTACCTATCGACACGACGCGATCACGGGTGACGAGGCAGCTGGCGAACCTTCCAGGAAGACGTTGCAAAATGGACCAGAGCGGTGATGCTCAGGGGTTTTGTTAGCTGTTTGACAACTCACACTGGGGTGCCTAAGGCTGAAAAGAGTAGTTCTCGTGCCAACCTGCTGGGTGGTCAAGCGGCTAGCTTCGCCTGCTGGGTCTCAGAACTCGCCGCTTCCTTTTTGCTCCAGAGGTTTCCCAACCTGTCGCAACCTCGGCCGTTGGGACGACGAGATTTTCTTTGTGCGCGCCTCAAGACCAAGAAAACTCTCCGTTTCAACTTGAATCTTTTTAACGGCCACCGACATATCAAAAAATTTATTAATTCGTCTTAAAATGACAGCAGCCGAAATCTGTTTACAGATTCCAGGTCCTCCGTATGTAGGGAATTGTTAGTACAAGATTTCTTTCGTTTCTGCAATTGTTTGGCCGTGCGGGATTAGCCGAGCGGTCTAGGGCGCTGCAGTCATGGACTGTGCGGCTAGTCCCGGCGTAGGTTCGAGTCCTCCCTCGGGCATGGGTGTGTGTTTGTCCTTAGAATAATTTAGGTTAAGTAGTGTGTAAGCATAGGGACTGATGACCTTAGCAGTTAAGTCCCATAAGATTTCACACACATTTTGATCTTTTTTTTTTCAATTATTTAGGTGCCTTAATTTGCACTTGAAACTTATATGCAAATTACGGATAGATAGCTGTTTGTTCCTCATCAAAAGTTCCGGAATCTGTCACCTGATTTCATATTCATTAACGATTTGTCGACTCATCCTTTTTTTCCGGCCTTGCGCGGCCGCCCACACGCTCCTCACTGCACGTGGCGTTCTTGGGATGGGTCGTAACACGATGTGTTACAGTTGTTTATCCACATTTCTCAGTCAGCGTGAATTCTCAACTGACCTGTGGAGCAAATTGCAAAAATTGATTTGCCCGTGATTTGTAGTCGGCATTTTATCGTTAAACAACTCTTGCCTATAAATGTCGCATCACTTTGCAGTTTTCATGGACCCTTTTCGGAGAACTCTAACCTATTTTGAAACGTGAAATTTTTCATGGAGCGACATGTGCAAAGGATGAAATGCGTCCGAATACGTATTCACAGAACACTTCTTTGGTTGATTCCGACCTAACGTTCAAGCTGCCTCCTAGTGACATGTGGATTGTGTTACCGCTACTAGAATGTTACCTGCGTTTGACTCATCAGTTACTGTCCTTTAACGTTTCTTCAGTTTCGTGAAATGTCTTCTAGAATGTTTGCAGGGAGACAGATCGTGAGGGTTTGGCACGTTCAAGGTACCGTTTGAAAGGAGTATACTAGGGCACACTTGTATGCGGCACCAGAATAAGATAATAATATTAATAAATTAATTTAATTGTATCCATATTTTGCAGCTTAAAATGAAACTAGTGTACTATAAAGAATGAATGTCTTGATAGGCTCGATAATGTTGATCGCTTACTGTGCGCGACCGCAAAACCAAAGTTACTGTACTGCTTTGTTGGAGTAAGAGAGCGCTTGGCGCCCAGTTGTAGGTAGCTGTCTGTGAGGGAAACACGACGGAGAACGCAGCTTCTGTGGTGTGCTGTGTGAAGCCACCAAGAGTTAGATTAACGTAGGTATGTCAATATTATTATGAATTACGTCCAAAAAGCTGCTTCTTTTTTTGAGATGTTTATTTAATCACGACAGGCCTGTTTCAGCACTATTGCTATCATCAGGCGATCTGGAAGTAATGGTTTTATTATATACTATTTTCTAGGGCAGACGGTAGCCTACTTCTCATATATAAGATTGACAACCTTACATTTATGGAATTCTTAACTTACCTATAACATAGCTGGTTAGTCACTTAAGCGTTTTTCTTACGTCTTTTAAAGTTATTTTATGGTGTAGCTTTCATAGGCTAAATTTTATTTGTTGTGTGACAATTTTTTGTTTGACGTTTAATCAACGATAAGTTTACATCAGATGTTATAGGTAAATTAAGAATTCCATAAATGTAAGGTTGTCAATCTCCTATATGACAAGTAGGCTACCGTCTGCCCTAGAAAATAGTATATAATAAAACCATTACTTTCAGATCGTCTGATGATGGCAATAGTGCTGGAACAGGCCTGTCGTGATTAAATAAACATCTCAAAAAAAGAAGTAGCTTTTTGGACTTAATTCATAATGTCTTTACACGTCTTATATCGAGCTGTGGGCCTATTGTAAACAAAATTACTGACGCTTATGTCAATATTGTTGAACATGGAAGCAAAAGTCTTCATGTAAATAAGGTAAAAAATATTAAATAATTATGATTTCTGGTTTTGCCAGCGCGTAAGTATAGATGGGTTGGCTGATAATTTATAATTGTTGAGTAACCCCAGAATGTACGTAAACTATTTTGATAAAGAGGCTAGTTAAATATTTCATTTTTGAAGTGCTTTTAAGCTATGTGTAATTTGATGATTTGCATTTATGTTGGATTAACGAAGTTAGATAATACTTGCTGTTTAAATCACATTGTTTGCGAATCAATTGTGAGTAATATAGCTTCAATTGCCAGATGTTTTTGAAAATGCAAACTTAACTTGCAGGATAATTTTACTAAGAAAACTCAGTGTTAGTAATTCACCATAATCAGTACCGCCTCCCAGTCCAGGCCACATATTTTTTAAAGAAGTTGAATTTTACTAAATGTTCACCTTTATCAGCCAAATGAATTCCATGTGCATTTCAAGTATTATAGCCAGCATTGCACACTGCTAAGCCTGTAGCTAGCATTCATATTTTTTATGAGAGACCAGAATATATCGCGTTACTCTGTTGCTGCTTTCGAGGTAAGACAATTTAATTCATTTGCTGTGTGCACAGGGACCATAGTTATCAGTTTCGCACAGGGCCAAATGATTCAGTGCGTAAGAGGCTCAATGTATTTTTCAGTGACTGTATTTCTTTATTGGTATTGGGAGTTGCATTGACCAATCTATTCGTGCAAAGTTTTGCTAACAATATCAGAGTAAGCACACCACTTGCAGTTACGACACGCAACACGATAATTAGCGTTCTGTATCCATTCCACGGTTCAGACATTCATTCAGCACAATCATAGACAGCAAAGGACTTGGAAGAGCAGTTGAACGGAATGGACAGTGTGTTGAAAGGAGGATATAAGATGAACATCCACAAAAACAAAACGAGGATAAAGGAATATAGTCGAATTAAGTCGGGTGATGCTGAGGGAATTAGATTAGGAAATGAGACACTTAAAGTAGTAAAGGAGTTTTGCTATTTGGGGAGCAAAATAACTGATGATGGTCGAAGTAGAGAAGATATAAAATGTAGACTGGCAATCTCAAGGAAAGCGTTTCTGAAGAAGAGAAATTTGTTAACATCGAGTATAGATTTAAGTGTCAGGAAGTCGTTTCTGAAAGTATTTGTATGGAGTGTAGCCATGTATGGAAGTGAAACATGGGCGATAAATAGTTAGGACAAGAAGAGAATAGAAGCTTTCGAAATGTGGTGCTACAGAAGAATGCTGAAGATTAGATGGGTAGATCACATAACTAATGAGGAGGTATTGAATAGGACATGTTCTGAGGCATCAAGGGATCACCAATTTAGTGTTGGAGGGCAGCGTGGAGGGTAAAAATCGTAGAGGGAGACCAAGAGATGAATACACTAAGCAGATTCAGAAGGATGTGGGTTGCAGTAAGTACTGGGAGATGAAGAAGCTTGCACAGGATAGGGTAGCATGGAGAGCTGCATCAAACCAGTCTCAGGACTGAAGACCACAACAACAACAACAACAATCATAAAGTCTTTTTATTTCACTTTTTTTAAAAAAAGAAAAAAGAAAGTTTCACGTTCATCATACGGTTGCACATCTGCTCTTGCGATTTTCTCGTGAAACGATAGCACTATTCACTTTTTAGACTGTGGTGGAGTTACACTGCGAAAATCAGAATAACTTCACTTGGAAGTTGTCTGGCCGCTACAGCAGGAGAGCACAGACTACTGTGCACCATACAAATAGCCAAACACACGAATCTAATTTACATGTTTCCTTACATGTGGCGCAGCAGCGGAGAAGTGTGTGGCCTCTTCTCCTGACAGTAGGACAGTAACTTGAGGCGCTGTTATCTTGTCACTCTTTGATCATGTTCAACACGTTTTACGTTGTTAAAGCCGTCATCGACGGCTGTTTGCAATACCGGAGAAAAAGTACAAATTTTCATTTAAAAAGCAAAGTCGGTGTCGTTAAAAATTGCTGTCCTACGTCAGAAAAAACCGTACCTCGATATATTTATTCGCTTTAGACATATTTTGACACGATTCTCAGCTGATTCATTACTACATGATGCTAATTTTTATCACTTTATACGAAATATATGACATCAATCACAAATGGCTCTGAGAACTATTGGACTTAACATCTGAGGTCATCAGTCCCCTACATCAATCACAGATCAGTAAAAACAGATGACAGTAAATAATTCATTGCCTACTTCGTGTATTTAAATGACTGAACAAAATCATTAAACCGTTTAACGAAATTCCCACTTTCCCGTAGAAATTTACTATTAATAATTGATTCTTAGACCACATAACTAAAGACCACACAGGCTCCTATCTCTATAGTAATGTGCACTGAAACCCACAATAAAGTCACCTGACGGGCGGTGTAAGGTCGTGGGCTGTAATTACACAGTGCGTGGCGTCAGCTGGCAGTACAGTTTCTTCTCAGTTATAGCGAAAACTCAGACTCACTTTAACAGCTTAGCGACCATTTATATAAGTATTCCATATGTTCCAATACATGTTCGTAGTTCCTACGAAATTGTCAATATTAATGTGATACGATTTAAATAACGAAAAACTGCGCCATTACGTATCTTTTCGTGCCTAGCACAACGCCTGCCGACAATTTATTCTCATTTTCAAGTGCATTTGTTTACATAAATATTTTTTGTGACGTATGCATGTGTGATTTTCTGCCTCTCTTGCACTTCAGTTGCCTTTTTGAGGTTGTACTGCAACGACACACAGAATATCACACAGAAGCGAATCATCACTTACGCTGATTTTGAAATCAAAACAGGCTGAAGAGATTTTACGACAGTATGGTTCCAAACAGAGTTTGTATACAGTCAGAGCTATTACATTTTCTGTGGATTACATCATTTACATAAAGTTGTCTATTACAGATTTATTTTCCTGTTATTTACTATTAAATTATCGGTGGCTTTTCTGTTTTGTTGTAGCTGTTGAGCAGAGTCTATGAAGAAACGTACATATTTATGAAAATTGCTGTAGCAATAGAAACATTTGAAACAATTAACTGATTCGCTACCTAGTTTCTCACTGAGAATTTTTTCTCCTTGCTTTTTGTGGGGTGCAAAAATTTCCATCTCCTCCATTAAATCCATTGTGTGTAATTTTTTAAAATCTGGAGTAGGATCTTCAGATTATGTTTTTGAATAGATGTCGAGTGATTTATGTGTGTTTTTAAGAGTGTTTCTATTGCTGATTTTGTAAATTGTTTATGTGTGGGACACTTGATGCGTTTAGTTTATATAATATAAAAGTTCCTGCCAGTTTGTTTTCTGTGATAACTTGAGCAAGTTTGGCATATGATTTTGTATATTTCTGAGTCTGAGAGTATTTTTTTTTTTTGTTTAAGATGTGAACTAATTTCTTGTAGTTTGTTGTTTGTGGAGAAAGTTACTCTCACTTTGTGTAACCTAAGTAGGTTTGCTATTTTTGACGAATATTACGTACATAATGTATGCTGTCCATACATTTGATTGTATTTCTAAAGAGCCAGGAATTTCTTTTTTGTTACTTGTTTTTGCATTTTGTCTATCATTGAGCTTGGGAAGACATTAGCCACTTCAGTTTGCTAATGATGTCAAATCCTTTCTTCTTGTCTTCTTTGTTCAATGGTGTTTTCTTTGCTCTGTGTACAATCGTTTTGTATCCAGTTTTCTTGTGTGCATCTGGTTGACATGACGTGGCAGGAATTGTGTTGCTGAAAGCAGACTTTTTCTGTATATCTTGAAATTCGGCCTGTTGTTTTGATTTTCTACGCACACATCTATGGAATTAATTTCGTTACTTTTTTGGTATTCAGCTGCGAAATTTATTTTGCTGTATACATTCTTAAATAATTTTATGATGTTATTAGTGTAACTGGTGTAACTTTTGACTAAAATTAGAGATCACCATAAATCTTCATACTCAACAGCTACAATAAAATAGAAACCTAATACAAATTCAATAGTCAATAATGGTAAAAAAAATTTTAAATAGACAATTTTAGGCCTATAATGTAATCCACAGAAAATATAACATCTCTGACAGTATAAAAACTCTATGTGAAACCATCCTGTCGTAATATCCCTGTGGCAAGCTTTTATTACAAAAACAAACAATGTAAGTGATGATTGCACATGTGTCATATTCTTCGTAATGGAAGAGGCACAATTTTTGTATGCAAATCAACATAAATACTGTCTCTAACATTAGCATACAAAAAACATTCCAATATGTATTTTGTCCGATTTTCCGATTGCAGTGTAACCTCAAAAAGAGAAGCAGAAAATCGCTCATGCAAACATCACAAAAAAATATTTGTGGAAACAAATTCGCCTGAAAATGAGAATGAATTGTCGAAAGTCGATGTGCTAAGAGTTAAAAAATGAGTAAATGGCGCAGTTTCTCATTATTTAAACTACGAATGACATAGTTACAAGCTTTCCAAAAACATCACTTATGATGAACTATATTAATTTAATGCGATAGACACACTTGCAGGCTTTCCAAACACATTAGTTATGATGAACTATATTAAGCTAATGCGATAATCTCGGTTCTAACACTTGTCCAGATAAAAGTTGTAATAGGACTGATCAATGATCGTATTTTCGTTAAGTTTTGTACTTGCCAATACATACTGTGAATTTGACAATGTGATACACAAAAACTTTTTTTGAAATTACATAAATTTGTGACTATATAAAATAATAGTAATATTTCCTTCCAATATAAAGATTTATGTTCAAATGATGGATCACACATTAGTTCAAATGGCTCTGAGCACTATGGGATTTAACAGCTATGGTCATCAGTCCCCTAGAACTTAGAACTATTTAAACCTGACTAACCTAAGGACATCACACAACACCCAGTCATCACACATTAGTATTATTATTTTATTTATTTTTCAAAAAAGAACTATTTTTTATTTTTCCAATTTATTCTGGAATTGTTATTGCATTTGAATTTATTGTCAGTATTGCGTTTCCGCAATTTATCCTGGAAATATTCGAAAATAAATAATTAGATGTACCGTAATTAAATCTCTTTGGATATAAAAGAACCGGTGCTTTGTAGGATACCTGTGCTGTGTGTGGTTGTATCTTTGTTCGACCTGTCGAGAGTGCGTGTAGGAGTGTGTTCGAGTTCAAGTTGGTAGCTGGAAGTATTTCCACATATGGAATAAAACTGTTTTAATGTGAATTCAAATGGCTGCAACATCGTATTATTAACTTAATGTATGAAATCGGTACGGTACATCCGGAATCCTTCTCGCATCCTCGCAGCAAAATATCGTTCCCTGAGACTACTATGCTAATAATAGAGCAAACGAAGCTGGACATCAAGAAACAAGATAATATGTAATGATTATAATCATTTTATTATTGTTAGTCACCTTCTCACATCTTCAGATTAAGTAGAGCTGAAGATAATTAATCCCAATGTAATCGCAGTGCTAGTGAAGTTTGGAAATTTATTTTCTTAATATCTGAAGATTGTTAAACAGTGTGAGAGTTGGGGGGAGGGATTTCGAAAGTGTAACAAAGGTTGAAATATTATATTTGCTGTTCTTTCTTTAATGCCGAAATTAAGTCTTCTGCAGTAAGTTCCCTGTTTTTGCTAAACTGCAAATCGCCTGGTTCGCATCGGTTTGGTTTGAAGCATTTTGAGACGGCTTGTGAGAAATGCATGTAAAATGTTTTCTTTATACTGTTGTCAAAAAATTCATGCACACCATGTCTTATTTTCAAAGAAAATGGATGTTTATTTTTTATGATCTTTAATAAATGCAGTAGAGATATTGAAATAATAAGACAAGATGCAAGATAATTCAGAAAAGAGTGTTTATTAGGAAGACGTTTATAGTGAGTAACATAAGATAGACATTTTGTCTCCCCAGAATCTTTGTTATTCATCGAGGGTTGGATTCAAGGATCCCAGCATTTTACACTTCTTTCTTTCCTGCATTTTTTCCCCTCCACTGCAAGGACTAGTGCCGCCTACTTCAGATCTGGTTTATTAAAGAGTCGTCGTTCTTTTCAGCCAATATCAGGTAATCCGTTAGTGGAGATAGGGAGTTTTCAATTGTGGATGAGTGGGACGAGCTTAATAGCTCCGACATTTACATGAAATCGAGGAAAATCTTGCTCGGAACTGGGGTACTGGTATTTTAATTTGTTTCAACGATGTATCATTCATTGTCATAGACAAAAATTAAAATTTTGTGTATTTGTTTCGTGTGTATATGTTGTGTATGCGCATGCGTTTTACTGTACAGAAAGATGACTTGATCCGAGAGTTAGCTTTCTGCACTGGTTAACAATGTAACCTAACAAAATTTTCCTAAAAAAGCTGTAATTATGTACTTCACATTCACTTACAGAACTATTCATATCAATTTAATGACTATTAATTCTCTGGCAATATAAACTGTTATTGAACAATCTAGTAGTGGTGCTTTTTATAGATTTATATCTAAACCAAACCAGTTTTCAGTGAAGTGTAGTTCCAAATGGAATGAAAAAATACGTTTAGTGATTCCTAACAAAAGATAATGAACCATTTCAATCTCATTTATAAAAGCAAAGCATCTTATAATTCAGGCTGTTCTCCTCTGGAGACAGTTCTTACCTGTTTCCTTCAAATGGTATATTTTGTATTTCACTTAGGTTCTAACGCTGAGACAGATTACAAACTGGAGGCATATCATCTTGTTTTAGTTTCCTGCCACCGGCATAGGGCACTGTGTGAAAACATTCAGAAGAAAAACTGTTTAGTATATAACTTTGTACGACCGTTTCCCCATGAAATTGTGTTTTTTTTTTTTTTTTTTTTCCAGGGAAATGGTCTACTCATTCCGTCATGCCGTATCAGTTTTGATGAGTGTGTAAAAAGAAGTCATCAAGTTCATATCTTGGACAAAAAAATAAATATAATGTAATCTATCTCTAATAAATTTCCATGCGTACTTTTGCAAAGAAGATATATAATGACATTTAATGATAAATATGTAACATTTATATTCAAATAAATAGAATACCATACGTATTTGCGCAGTTGGTTGCTTGGTTATTTTGGGGAAAGGGACCAAACAGCGAGGTCATCGGACTAGGAAAGGAAGTCGGCTGCGACCTGCCAAAGGAACCATCCCGCCATTTGCCTGAAACCATTTAGGGAAATCACGGAAAACATAAATCATGATGGATGCGGGTTTGAACTGTCCTCCTCCCGAATGCGAATCTAGTGTGCTAACCACTGCGCCACCTCGCTTGGTCAATTGCTCATTAATGGTATCACTTCTTAGCTTCAGCTTATAATATACTGCCTTGGCCTCAAAAAATGAAATAGCAAAATTTTGTTATTTTAAAATCAATGTTACCTGTCGAACGATATTCACGTTTTTTATACGCAGCTGAAAGCTGTTTAAAACTTCACTTTTATAAACAAAAGATCTTGGCAGGACACACTTCAACAAAAAAAGTTATAGTTTACTCCATAAACCACCTACAGCCAGTATCTATCACTCAGCAGATCGAGATGTTGATTTCAATATAATGACGTCATGCGCTATCTGTCTCGTCTGTGGTCTACGAACTTACCCTCGTAGAGTGGGATGATGTTGTTCGTTCTTGCTACTTACCCTTCGTAAGAGTTAAAGAGTTGCAGCCCAATAATACTGATCCTACACCATTGTAGTATGCGCACATTCAACATATGTAGATTTATATGGTTCACCTATCCTTATGATAGCCAGGAGAAACCTCGGCAGCTACACTGTGTGATCAAAAGTATACGGACATCTGGCTGAAAATGACTTACAGGTTTGTGGCACCCTCCATCGGTAATTCTGGAATTCAATATGGTGTCGGCCCACCCTTAGGCTTAATGGCAGCTTCCGCTATCGCAGTCATATGTTCAATCAGGTGCTAGAAGGTTTCTTGGGGAATGGCAGCCCATTCTTCACGGAACGCTGCACTGAGGACAGGTATCGACGTCGGTTGGTGAGGCCTGGCACGAAGTCGACGTTCCGTAACATCCCAGAGATGTTCTAAGGATTCACGTCAGGACTTTGTGCAGGCCAGTCTATTACAGGGATGTTATTGTCGTGTAACCACACCGCCACAGGCCGTGCATTATGAACAGGTGTTCGATCGTGTTGAAAGATGCAGTCGCCATCCCCGAATTTCCTCTTCAACAGTGGAAAGCAAGAAGGTGCTTAAAACATCAATGTAGGCCTGTGCTGTGATAGCGCCACGCAAAACAACAAAGGGTGCAAGCCCTCTCCATGAATAACACGACCACACCATAACACCAACGCCTCCGAATTTTACTGTTGGCACTACACACGCTGGCAGATGACACTCATCGGGCATTCGTCATACTCCCACCCTGCCATCGGGTCGCCACATTATGTACTGTGATTCGTCACTCTACACAACGTTTTTCCACTGTTCAATGTTTACGCCCCTTGTATCAAGCGAAGCGTCGTTTGGCATTTACCGGCGTGATGTGTGGCTTATGAGCAGCCGTTCGATCATGAAATCCAAGTTTTCTCGCTTCCCGTCTAACAGTCATAGTACTTGCAGTGGATCTTGATGTAGTTTGGAATTCCTGTTTGACGGTCTGGATAGGTGTCTGCCTGTTATATATTTCGACACTCTTCAACTGTGTCGGCGGTCTCTGTCAGTCAACAGACGAGGTCGGTTAATCAACAGACGAGGTCGGCTTGTAAGCTTTTATACTGTGCCTGTCCCTTCACGTTTCCACTTCACTATCACATCAGAAACAGTGGACCTACGGATGTTTAGGAGTGTGGAAATCTAGCGTTCGTACGTATTTTACAAGTGACACCCGATCACCTTACCACGTTCGAAGTCCGTGAATTCCGTAGAACGCCACATTCTGCTCTCTTACGATGTCTAATGACTACTGAGGTCGCTGATATGGAGTTCCTGGCAGTAAGTAGCAGCACAATGCACCTAATGTGAAAAACGTATGTTCTGGGGGGGTGTCCAGATACCTTTGATCACATAGTGTAGCTGCACAAAGAAAAGAAAATGGCACATTCTTCAGTAAAGTCTGTGATACTGTGCTTCTTCGCGACACTATGCCTCAGTGCTGCAGCGCCCCTTCCTTGATGAAGCCCTGGAGGTTAGCCGCAGCGACCGCGAGTGGAGTCTGGTGTGAGCTTCGAACGAGAGGGTGGCCTGGCGGAGGAGGAACCTGACTTCAGGAGGCGGCTAGCAAGTGTCAGTTCCGAGTGCAATTCCTGCAATTCTTCTGTATGCAAAATAGAAGGAAGGTCCGGGTTTACCGTCTCGTCGATATCGAGATCATTAGAGACGGAGCACAAGCTCGGAATTTATCGAGGTTGGGGAAGAATACTGGCCTGGCACCATCCCGGCATTTACCTGGAGCGATTTAGGGAAAACAGGGAAAACATTAATCTGGTTGGCCACACATTGATTTGAACCGTTGTCCGCCCGAAAGCGAGTTTCGTGTGCTAATCACTGTGTCACCTCGCTCTGTTACTGTATGCGAACAGAGGAGGCGTGGTGGTGTTATCGTTTGCGACGTTACCTGCCGCCTTCAGTTTGTTTTCATCTGTTCTGGATATCGGTCTAGCGCGCTGCGCTGTGGTTTCACTAAACCAAGCTGCTCAACAGGAATCTGTCTGACAATAGTAAAATTAGCAGGAGGGAACATTTTGTAGACAGATTACACTCCACTCAACGACACTGGAAGCTCTGATTGTTCTCTACCGGTGACATTTTATTTGCGGACTGCGTTTTCGGTGTTTCCCCTCTTCATAGTTTTAGGTCTAGGAAGTACCATGGTGATCTCAATGTTTGTTAGCAGACCTATGGTTCAAATGGCTCTGAGCACTATGGGACTTAACATCTAAGGTCATCAGTCCCCTAGAACTTAGAACTACTTAAACCTAACTGACCTAAGGACATCATACATATCCATGCCCGAGGCAGGATTCGAACCTGCGACCGTAGCGGCGCGCGGTTCCAGACTGAAGCGCCTAGAACCGCTCGGCCACCAGCGGCCGGCAGCAGACCTATGATTTGCTTGTTGTGACGTTTAAAATTAGTGGTAAAAGTAATTACAGTGATACACGCTTAACAAACAGTATTTATTACTTAGAGTGTATTGAAACTTTAGATATCTCTGAGACACATAAACATTTCATGAACTATTTTATAAAAGAAAGACGCCATGTTATCATTTTCTGATCACTTGTCTTGCGATTGTGGCGCGGTATGCCATTCGATGCATAGAGGCTTGATGCCTATTCATGTAAGATGAATACAGTTAAATAATAATTATCAGTAATGAATTTTGAAAAAGTTGTTCTTGCTGTGTAATGGTAACCTTTTCTTCTCCGTACCATTTACGTAAATGTGACCAGTGCCTTGTACGGGTTGAAACTCGTGTGGTATTTTAATTTGATTCCCACAAATAGCTTAAAATGAGTTTTCTTGCATTTCTCACGCTCTACATTCTGAACAACATGCATTTTAGAGTTATTTACGAAGTCGTATTTTCAGTTAACACAGCACGGTTATCTTTGACTGTTGAAAATTTATCTTTACGTAAAACCACACTGCCAGAAGCTTGCGTTAACTTCGGCTTGAGCCTGACGAAGTAATATTTCAGAACTAAACTAATTTTCAACGTATTTGGAATCACTAAGTGAAATACTTAATATCCATACCGGAGAGAATTTTTCGTAGCAGTAAAATATATCTATGATCTCAGAATATAATTCCTAACATCACGACATTTTCGCTTGACATAAGGTATATATATATATATTTTTTTTTTTTTTTTTTTTTTTGAAGTGCAATTTCCATTATTAAATTTAAGAAGTCCTTAATAATAAAAGATATTTATTCTTGCTTCCCCAATAATTGTTTAGGACGATACTTCCTCCATTTCCCATAGTAAAATTAGCTAGGGTCTAGTTTATTCTATATATTGGTTATATCAGAGCTCGCAGGCAGAGCCACTCCGGATTGGTTACAGTCGTTACTGATGTAGCTAGTTATGTGCTAGAGTCAGTTGTTGATGGCGCTTATTGCCACTGTGGGTGCTGCGCGTGAGTGGCACATTGTCCATTAGAGAGAAATTGTATATTGGCCAAGAGGTAATCCTAGTCCTTGCTGTATTAAACTTACTTAAATTTTGGACCGCAGAAGTGGGCAGTAACTGTTAATACAACGGTTGTAAGCAAGTATTTTAAGTAACTATTTCGTTCTTCTTAGTTATGTGGTATACGTTATATGTTGCTGGCTCGGGATTGAAAACTATGTGGGGCTGCTCAATGTAGTTGCTTTATGAAGTGTTATTTTAAATGGTTGATTAGCATGCCTGTTTAAGTTTATTCTGAGTTGTGAAAGTGTATTTATAAGTTACGTTGTGCCAGATATGCTAGTAGTTTTATGAGTGTTATTTTAATTTTGTTCACTGGCAAGCCTGTTAAGTTGTACCTCCAAATTGGAAGTGCATTGTTAAAATACACTGACGGGAAAAAATCGCCAAATTATGACCCAGTCGCATAAGAAAATTCAAATGGCTCCATGCACTAAGGGACTTAACATCTGAGGTCTTCAGTCACCGAGACTTAGAACTACTTAAACCTAACTAACCTAAGGACATTACGCACATCCATTCCCGAGGCAGGATTCGAGCCTGCGGCCTGAAGCTCCTTGAACCGCTCGGCCACAGCGGCCGACGTCGCATTAAGAGTGGCGCAAGTAACGCCACTATGAGGATGCAAATAAGGTTTGGTTTAAACACTTGCTGTAACGATCGTGAGCGTTAGTTACCTTTCAGACTGGGCATGGTGAGTTGATGCTAGTCAAGAATGCCTTTAAGGCGACAAAGATGCCATTATCAGAATCTCGCCGAGTTTGAACAAGGTCGTGGAACAGGGCTACGAGAAGCAAGATGTCCCTTCGACGATATCGTAGAAAGACGTGGCAGGAATATAGCCACTGTACATGACTGCTGGAAGCGTTGGCCACGGGAACGTGCGGTCGCAAGAAGACCGGGCTCCAAACGACAACGAGACACTACCGAGAGAGAAGACATTTTCTTCGGTGTATGGCTCTTTCACCTCGTACTGCATCTGCAGCAGTAACTTTGGCAGCAATTGGAACCACAGTTACACAACGAACTGTTACAAATCGGTTACTGCAACAACAGCTACGAGCCAGACGCCCTGTAACCCGCTTTCAGCTGACCCCAAACCCCCGCAATTTGCTGCTTTGCTGATGTCAAGCGAGAGATCTTTCGACTGCAGGGAGGAGGTCCGTTGTATATTCTGATGAAAGTTGGTTCCGCCTCGATGCCAGTGCTGGCCACGTGTTCGTTAGGAGGAGGCCAGTTGAGGACCTACAGCCAATCTGTCTGCGTGCTAAACACACTGGATCTACACTAGGACTTATAGTCTAGGGTGAGATTTCGTATGACAGAGAAGCACTCTCATGGTTATCCCACGCACACTGACTGCAAATTCGTACGGAAGTCTGATTATTCGATCTATTGTGCTGCCAATCATGCACAGCGTTCTATAGGATGTTTACCAAAATGCTAAAGCTCGACCAAATACCACTGTTGTGACCCAATATGCTCTACAGAGTGTCTACATGTTGCCTTGGCCTGCTCGACCACTAGACCATTCTGCAGTAGAACGCACATGGGACATCATCTGACAACAATTACAGTGTCATCCACAAGCAGCATTAACCGTCCCTGTATTGACCGACCAAATGCAACAGGCATGGACCTCCATCGCACAGACTGACATCCATCACCTGGATCAACACAATGCATGCACGTTTGAATACTTGCGTTCAACTTTCTGGCAGTTACAAAGGTTATTAATGTACCGGCATTTGACATCTGCAATGGCTTATCTTGCACTTACATTAATCTGCGATCTTGTACTGTTAATCACTTAAATATGTTTCCCTAGACAAATATATTCCCAAAATTTCATTACATTAATTATTTTTTGGCGTTGCTATTTTTTTCCTCAGTGTATTATCTATGTTCAGTATAGGATAGAAGGAATTTAATTGCCACAGGTGTGAGAGCGTAGTTGATTTATGTTTTGGCCAAATTATAATGGGATATAATATGTTTTCCAGATGTGTATGTCGCCTTCCCATCCATCTCTCTCTCTCTCTCTCTCTCTCTCTCTCTCTCTCTCTCTTTGTCCATCTCCTTCTCCCCCCCCTCTCTTTCTTCATTCCTCCTCCTCCCCCTCTCCCTGTCCTTCTCGTTTTCCTAACCCTCGCTCTCCGTCTTTAATTCCTCTCTCTATATCCATGTCCTCCTTCCCCCTCTCTATGTCGACATCCTCCACTCTTTTCTGTCCATATTTTTTCCGCCTCTCTGCCTTACAACTTTGTTTATTGTTATTGAAGACGAAAGTTTGATTAGGAACTGAAGTCGCCTAAAATGAATAGGTAAATCAATTGGAACTATTGGTATGCGGGGCAGGAGAGAGATCTTTAGAGCTACCCTTGGATCTGTGAGGATAGTAACTTCAGTGATAATATTTCGGATAGTTGTAATATACGAATGGGAAGGAGTACAAAGTTAGTCATAAATACAGCTTTAGTGTTTTCTGTTAAAACCTACTGCGAGGAAGAAAACAAAACAACACTTTGTTGTACATACAATTCTTGTATAAAATTTTATGTAAGTAGTAAGACTATGTATGGCGGAACCAATTAGTCTTAATGGTTTAAATGTTCTGCTATGGTAGTTAAAAATGTCTGCGAGAAAGTAAACGGAACCGCACACTTTCTCGGCTCAGAACAGCACTAGCTTCCTCGTAGTCGGTTTTAACAGAAAACTGTACATTGTTGTTTAAAAAACCTTAGCCTGAATGTTCCTCAGATTAACGTGAAAAACTTTGAATGAAATCGGTCATGAAATTTTCGTGTTTTTTGCTAATGACATTTCCCTTTATATATGAAATTTTTATTAGAGTATCGGTAAAAATTTGACGTAAACCGGTCTTTATGTAGTAGTAAATATTTAAGTGGGTGCTCGAGAAGGACCCTAAGTATTGGTTACCTGTAACATGTGGAGGACATTCATTTACAAGGTGTGAAGAAACCTCCTTATTAGTATTTAGTGTAAACTGTCTTTTGTTTATGTAGGATAAAAACCACTTAAATATTGTGTCTCTGAAACTGTAAAATTTTTACTTAATAAAATGTCAAGTAGTCATTCTGCACTTTATTAACGCAGTTGATAGTTCCACGAACCGCTTGTGTAACAATATAGAAACCCAAAAATGTTCCTCCTTTGCACTTGTACAGTTGATAACCGCATACTCCATTTCAGTTAGGGACATCTCTCACAAAATTTAGTTACTACGAATAAGCGAATAATTAAGGTAATGAAACAAGTATCTCTCTTTCCACTACTAGACGTCTCTTTAAGGAACCCATTATCTTGCCAGAAACGTGTACCTATACCCATGAAAAACTACGCTTTATTCATGAACATTAAAATAATTTTAGAAAAAAAACATTTGTACTAGAATCAAACCTGTCACTCCAATGATACATTTATAGTCGGCCAACTGGTATGTAAGTGGCACATGCACATGTAGGTACTTCTGTACAAGAAGCTGCGTGGGTGTGAGAGGTTTCTTCAGAAAGAAATCAGGCCTAAAATAATGTCAGTGCTGCAGGTACACTGCTGTTATTCTGTGGAGGAATTCTTGACTGCTTATGTAAAACAATGGAGTTTAATACATCTTATATATGTGCAGGCTACTTCTTAGGTTTTACCTGATTCGTTTTGCTTGATATACAGGGTGTTACAAAAAGGTACGGCCAAACTTCCAGAAAACATTCCTCACACACAAAGAAAGAAAATATGTTATGTGGACATGTGTCCGGAAACGCTTACTTTGCATGTTAGAGCTCATTTTATTACTTCTCTTCAAATCACATTAATCATCGAATGGAAACACACAGCAACAGAACGTACCAGCGTGACTTCAAACATTTTGTTACAGGAAATGTTCAAAATGTCCTCCGTTAGCGAGGATACATGCATCCACCCTCCGACGCATGGAATCCCTGATGCGCCGATGCAGCCCTGGAGAATGGCGTATTGTATCACAGCCGTCCACAATACGAGCACGAAGAGTCTCTACATTTGGTACCGGGGTTGCGTAGACGAGATATTTCAAATGCCCCCATAAATGAAAATCAAGAGGGTTGAGGTCAGGAGAGCGTGGGGGTCATGGAATTGGTCCGCCTCTACCAATCCATCGGTCACCGAATCTGTTGTTGAGAAGCGTACGAACACTTCGACTGAAATGTGCAGGAGCTCCATCGTGCATGAACCACATGTTGTGTCTTACTTGTAAAGGCACACGTTCTAGCAGCACAGGTAGAGTATCCCGTATGAAATCATGATAACGTGCTCCATTGAGCGTAGATGGAAGAATATGGGGCCCAATCAAGACATCACCAACAATGCCTGCCCAAACGTTCACAGAAAATCTGTGTTGATGACGTGATTGCACAATTGCAACATTACCTTCCTTCAATTGGGCCAACTGGCGGTGAATCGAGGAAGTACAGTACATACTGACGAAACTAAAATGAGCTCTAACATGGAAATTAAGCGTTTCCGGACACCAGTCCACATAACATCTTTTCTTTATTTGTGTGTGAGGAATGTTTCCTGAAAGTTTGGCCGTACCTTTTTGTAACAGCATGTATTTAAATGCTGATTTTTTGTTATAACGAATGTTACAACCTAGTGTGACTAGTATGTATCGCATTATAATCCTTTACGTACCATGCCTGATGGCTTCATGTAAAAAAAAAAAAAAAAAAAAAAAAAAAAACCCCAAATAACCATGCGAAGTAGTAAGAACAGTCCTCCTTTGTGATGTTGTTCAACTCGTGCGTCACATTCGAACCTTCTTTGATCTTGGCGAACATCAGTCACATTCTGAACTTTGTCGTTTTGTGGTAGGTTCACACTGAGAACATAAACTAGTCTCCGTCATCTGCAATGTTTTTTTACAAAAAAGAATTGTTAGCGGTTTTCATTTCAATCAAGTTGCAAGAGGTGTCCTAGTGTTTCTTTTCTGTTCGGGTGTCATCTTCTTCGATACCTTTTGCAGAATGTCTTGAACACTTGGATATGTTGCTCCTTTGTGATCTGTAACACAACACCGTTGACACACAAAGTCGAACGTCCACTACTTAACGCTGTCTGCTCACAACTGACTGGCCTAATGCACATCTGTTGTTTATAGTCGTTAGTTTACTGCCATGTGGTTACTGCGCGGTATCTCTCTCATACGCCAGACATAAAATCAGTCTCACACGTTTTTACCGGACACTTTATATTTGTTTAGAACCTTAATCTGTGACTTGTCCTACATGTGCGTGTAATAATAGCACATTGTACAATTTCAAGGATCAATAAACGTCAAATCAAAAGAAACACCCAAGGCAGATAACATGCGACGTATTCTTACTGAAAGTAAGAGCAACTGTTTCAAAATAGAAACGGGGACGACTGGAATAAAGAGGAAAAACGGAGTCATATTTCTTAGACACATTTTCTCACAGTGTCAGCCATTTGCACGAATATTATATTTTCGGGTCGGTAACAGTATGATGATGGATGGAGGGTGGTGTCGTCTGGCATCGTGCCGAAGACGGGCGCTAAAAGGTCAACACAGTGGCAGAAGAGAAAGCGCGGTAAATACTGGACACAGGGGAAAAGAGTGGCTACACGCGTTCTTTAACATGTTGCAGGTTTGAGGG
This sequence comes from Schistocerca nitens, assembly GCF_023898315.1. Lineage (NCBI taxonomy): Eukaryota > Metazoa > Arthropoda > Insecta > Orthoptera > Acrididae > Schistocerca > Schistocerca nitens. The sequence continues at coordinate 467,404,852 of NC_064619.1, read as the reverse complement.
AGCAATAGTTTTTACTCTGTGTACGGGCTATTTAATACCTTAGAACGTTAAAGGGGTTGGGGGGGGTGGAGGATAGAATGTTATATTGCTACTAAACCACCGTTAAGTTTACTACTCTACATTTTATTCAAAGGAAGTCATAATTTAAAGGTTATGCATTGTTAGATCTCCAATGGTATGTTAAATTAAGTACAAAATGTCCTCTTTTATACCCTATTGCAATCGTAAATTTTATGACTGTTTAGCAGTTTCGCTTTAACCCAGTGCGTAAAGAAACACAAATGTTTCGCTGTCAGGTGCTATCAGCCTCTCACTCAACGATAAGTATTGGCTGCGTGGCATGTAGAGGGCATACTTACTTCACAAGTGGCGTTCAGTAAGTAAGGCCGGCCGCGGTGGTCTAGTGGTTCTGGCGCTGCAGTCCGGAACCGCGGGACTGCTACGGTCGCAGGTTCGAATCCTGCCTCGGGCATGGGTGTGTGTGATGTCCTTAGGTTAGTTAGGTTTAGGTAGTTCTAAGTTCTAGGGGACTTATGACCTAAGATGTTGAGTCCCATAGTGCTCAGAGCCATTTGAACCATTTTTTTTTTTTCAGTAAGTAATGCCGTACATTCCTTTTCTGAAAGCAGGTTGGTTTTAATCAGGACTTCAAAACGCTATATAATTCCCCACTCTTTTAGGTTACAAAAACTTCTGTCTCAACATAATCTCAGTTCAATGCGATGTGTTTGCACCACCTAACTAGGACTCCTCGCCCGCATGGTATAAATTACTGGTCGACGTGGAGCCAAAACCTCGTTGCATCAATAACCTCACCATCATTCACGTACTGCTTGCCGCGGAGTCCATTTTCATTGGGGAAAGAGTGAGACGTGAAGTTTAGTGAGCTCCTCTGGGCGCGCAGACTTGTGTGAGGCCTTGCGTTGTCATGCAGAAGGAGAATTGACTGTGATCCGCCGATCACCTCGAATGAGAACGTCTGCAGGTTCCACCGCTGAGGAGTCACAACTGTGTTCGGCCCGTCATTACGCGGGAGATGAGACAGGTCTGCACCACCTTGTTGCGATGATGACAGACGCCTCGCCCTACGACTCACCATGCTTTTGTTCATTACCTCTGCAGACATTCAGCTTGCGCCTATGAATATTTACGCTGCTCTGATTTTCAGCCAAAAGAAAATCAGTGATAGTTCTCTTCTTGAAAATAACCGCCGTTAGGGACCCGATTTTGAAAGCTACGTATTACGCTGCCACTTATCGGAACTTCATGAAACTACAGGGGCTGAAGCGTGAATACCCCGCGATGTCCCACAATAAATTCCGCGTTTGCTTCAATGGAAATTGGCCGAAAAAAAGTGTTGCATTACTTACTGAAGGCCCCTCGTACGAGAGTTAGTCATAAAGTTTTAAGTATCACGTCGTAATTTAAAGTTACATTATAAATATCGCGTTTGTATGTAGGCACATGTCTGCACCCCTCTACAGCTACATCTACATGGATACTCTGCAAATCACATTTAAGTGCCTGGCAGAGGGTTCATCGAACAACCTTCACGATTCTCTATTATTCCAACCTCGTATAGCACGCGGAAAGAATGAACACCTATATCTTTCCGTTCGAGCTCTGATTTCCCTTATTTTATCGTGGTGATCGTTCCTCCCTGTGTAGGTCGGTGTGAACAAAATATTTTCGCATTCGGAGGAGAAAGTTGGTGATTGGAATTTCGCGAGAAGATTCCGTCGCAACGAAAAACGCCTTTCTTTTAACGATTTCCAGCACAAATCCTGTACCATTTCTGTGACACTCTGTCCCATACTTCGCGATAATACAGACCGTGCTGCCCTTCTTTGAACTTTTTCAATGTACTCCGTCACTCCCACCTGGTAAGCACCCCACACCGCGCAGCAATATTCTCAAAGAGGACGGACAAGCGTAGTGTAGGCAGTCTCCTTAGTAGGTCTGTTACATTTTCTAAGTGTCCTGCCAGTAAAATGCACTCTTTGTATACCCTTCCCCACAACATTTTCTATGTGTTCCTTCCAATTTAAGTTGTTCGTAATTGTAATACCTAGGTATTTAGTTGAATTTACGGCTTTTAGATTAGATTTATCGTGCAACCGAAGTTTAACGAGTTCCTTTTAGCACTCATGTGGATGACCTCACACTTTTCGTTATTCAGGGTCAACTGCCACTTTTCGCACCATTCAGATATTTTTTTCTAAATTGTTTTGGAGTTTGTTTTGATCTTCTGATGATTTTATTAGACGATAAACGACAGCGTCATCTGTAAACAACCGAAGACGGCTGCTCAGATTGTCTCCCAAATCGTTTCTATAGATAAAGTAAACAATGAAATCCCCTAGCTGCGGTACCGCAGCACGCTGCTAGAACATACCAAAATACAGTGACGCAGTTCATTTCCATTTTATCAAAGGGTTGCGCTAATTTTAGTTTCAGAAAATTTCGTTAAACTTCGTTAATAATGCAGCTGACCAGATAGGTAAGATTTTACAGAAACATAACATCAAGGTCTGGAATAACGCCATGCATCGCTAGTACAGAAGTCTGACGGTAGCAAGTGGCTACATACAGGTGGGGATGACTCACGGCTACTTCGTGAAAGATGTGCTCTTACTGTCTACCAGGAACTAATAATTGCAGCTCCATCTGAGAGATGTCGCTACCATACAGGCCATGATATCCTAAGTAGTCAAAACAAGGTACTGTCATAAATAATTTGATCCTCTCCTAGTATTATATCATCTGTTAATTACTGATTTCTTAATGTATTTAATTATTAGTGTGAATTAATGTGTAAACGGAACGTAATGCGATATGAGTAAGTGGCAGCATGAGAATTTCTATCCGGATGGCGTGAGTGACTCACAGGCTTAGGTGAAATTTGCGATGTATAATTCGCCAGTTAAATCAGTTGGGTAAAGCGAGGATTAGTTTGCCATTTGTGGATTTCCTAAAATTGTTAGTGGAGACGACAGCGCCATCGATATCGGTGACCAATGAGCCGCAGCGCTGGTATTTGGTATATGTGGGACTGAGAGTCAAAGATGATTCGGCTCAGAGATTTGTGTCGATTCCACGTGTTGTTTGTCAGTCGCAATAAAGAATTGATAACTCTTAATCATGTCGACCAATTATTAGTACATCTCCCAGCCTCCGTGGTGGAGATCTATTACACATTCATGTGACAAGTTTCTCTAAAGAATGATAATGTTGTTGGGTCAGTGTAATTAGTTCGGTTTAGAACTGCGGTCTGACTGGATTTCATGTTTCTCCGCTAACTGGATATGATGTTTCTCCGACAATCAGAAGACCTGTGTTGGGACCTACAGAATTGCTCTGTGGAGTCCAGAAAAGTCTGGGCTCTGTTTTACAACAGGGCCGGTGCGAGGCTGTAGAATAAATCAGCGAAAGGTGAACTGACATTTTCTGTAAGTGGAGGCACCCACACCGTGCTGCCGCAAGATCGTTTTTAGACCAACAAACAAAATATGCCAAGCACTCAAATCTGTGAAGGGTAAACGTCCTCACCTGTTTGTTTGCGGGGTGTGTAAAATTCCATGTACGTTTGGAAAGGTATATAATGGAAGTATAAACAAAAACATTAACACACATCTAAAGGAATATAGAAGGCTTCCCGACTAGGAAAAGCAGAAAATGAGCTGCGGCAGAGCACGTTCTTCAGTCAGTAGATCATGAAGTGAAGTTTTCTGGAACTAAAAATTTTATCTAGAATGACGATCTACTGTTTATGGGTATGGGGAGAATCCTCTGAACTATATAAACAAAGGGACAATTTAACAGAAAAGAAGAAGAGATGAAACTTAGTGTTACATGGCCACTAGGTCTACAGTATCTTTACCTTTGCCATACATAATCGATAGTTCAGTTATATCTTTGACAAAATAAACCGTATTACTTAGTTTTACACTATGTTAGGTTGTTGCATAATACCCACTCACTTAGGTAGTATGCGAGCAAACAAATCACAATCTACACACAAACCCAATCTTCTCAATGATCCATAAAAACAAATAGCCATTGACTTCACATGTAAAGCTATCCACTTTTTAACATCAACCTCTATTCTTTGTCCACCCTTATGTACTTGTTTCTATTTGACCTCTTATTCTAATTGACTTACTTTATTTTGATTTATTTAACACATTTGTTTGTATTTTATATTTATGTAAAATTCTATGTAATAATAAGATTCAGTAGTTTTGGCACACTACATAAATGACGTAGTAAATGGTATGACTACCGTTAGTGTTGGAAGTATTGGTAACGAAAGAAACATAAATTAAAGTGTAAAAGAGAGGGCGAGCACATTAGTCAAGATTAGTCCACTGCATATTTTATATCCTAACGGGATATAAACTGCATTTCATTAGCAATGAAAATTATTTTATCACGTAATTTTAGCGGTTTAATGTAATCAAAGCAATTACTTTTTATGCAAGTACAGTTTACATGCACAAACTTTATATATATATATATATATATATATATATATAATTATTGTAATTTTGCACTCAATAGAACGTTCTTCATCATGATCAAAGGCAACAGATTCCTTTCATCATTGATAAATGCGCATGTTGTTTATGAATTACAGGAACATGTTTCATGTAATTTCGACGAAGTATGGAAGTGATGTTTGATACAGTTTTGTTTCGAGTTTTTTTTATTTTACCCTTTTGTTGAGAAAATTTTGTTTTCCCTTTGCATTTTTTAAACTTATTTTTACTACAACATCCCTCTGTTTCACGTTACAAATCAACAATTTTCGAATAAAACCTGAAATAAACTTTGACAGTTTCAATTTTGCTATAAATACCATTTAAAGTAACAGACAGGAGAACATCTATGTAGAACGAGAATGTTCCGTAGGTTACCCGGCCCTTTATATATCCTCATGCTGTTTGTAGACGGTTAGTTCACCGCCTCCGGTTTTTAGGGGAACCTAGTAAGACACTGATTGCATATGTAAAGAAAGCACTCGTTGTGAGGTGACGCCCAATAGCTTTGCAACACACTTAACGTACCTTAACTGGCCAAAGCTGCTAGGAAAACTACCGTACTCGAAGATTAATTATGATGGTCAGTAGTAGCCTTCTGAAGTTTTACAATTCTAATCCTAAATGACTGAAAACATGTAAACTTTATTACTCATTGCACTTTTTTAAAAACATGAAATAAAAATTTAAATAAAATACGGGTATTATTAAAACCTGTGACTAAAAAGGGCAAAAATTATGTACAAAACAGCTCACCCTTCTCCCTCAGGGAAGAGAATAAACCTTAAGAAAAAATAAATGAAGTCTAACTCGTCAGTCCGTAAGACTCATCCGCAGAATCAGCACCTCTGAAGACGTCCTAGACAGCTGTGGACGAAACGTCAGGAACGAGAAAATTTCATGGACCACAACCACACAACCCAGAAGATTTACCAGCAGCTTAATAGAATGTCTTATATCTTTACCCCTGTAGCACAGCATGGGACGCCTATTAACATGAGTTTCTATTCAAACCATATCTGTCAAACACATAGGCCGTAGTATCGTACTAAGACATTGGATGTCGTTTAAAAATTTGTCCCGTTACTATATTGCCTTTCTTTATTATTTTTTGGTTTGTATCCGACCCCCAAGAGTTTTACTCGGTCGGCTCTTTGGTTGTAAATATAGACCGTAGCATTGTAATAGACACTAGTCGTCGTTTGAAAATTTCTTCTGATATTATATTGCCCTTCCTTTCTAGTTTATACCCGATCATTAGCGTCTTAATGAATCAGCTCCCGGTCGAAAATACAGTCGGAACAATTGTACCAAGGCACAGGTTGCCGTTAAAGAAACAGAGGTCTTGTGGTTAGATTTAGATGTTAACCGGTTCAGCTCCTTGATAGCACTTTGCTGTTCCTAAGAATTTGTAAAACAAACTTAAGTGCACTAAATATCTGCATATTTCCAAGGATATGAAATCAAGAAAAGCTAATAACCCAGTTAAGTAAGAACCTCGATTTTCTTTTATGATTTATCCGTCAGCTTTAGCTTGAACACCATCACTATTAGACGAAATGTATTTGCAGTTGCGAATATGGACAACCATCTGCTGTATAATAGAATGAAGAAAATGAACATTTGAGCCGGAGCGGGCCTCGAACGCGGATTTCTCGCTTATCGCGAGTTGTCTCCTTAGCATGTGGCTATCCGAGCAAGAATCGCAGCCACACCAAAACTTCGTCAACCATGTGTCTACAACCTGCAATCGTACATCCATTGCGTATATTCCCGTACAGGGCAGGAATTTTACTTGAAAGTTTCTTACCCGGTGTCGGCGGATAAATGTGATATTACAGTGCCTTTGTTATTTCGAATTACAATGTAATGTTCCTTCGGACGAGCATGGTTGACGACAAATGGAAGTTTGGATCTAGCTTTGAGTCGTGCACAGAAAGCCAAATGATGAAGCCGACCGTTCGCTAGAAGCGGGAAATCCGGGTTTGGCACAAATTTTCGCTTTCGACATTCCATTATACAGCTGCTGGTTGTCCATATTCGCGACTGCGAATACAATTAATTTATTTCATAAGGCTGTAATCACCGTAGTGCCTGTTCTTTCGGATATGCATGCATGACCGAAGGAACATTTCATCGTAATTCGGAATAATACAGGCACTGCTATATAGCCTTTACTATTAGGACAACTGTTGATTAGTCTTTTATTTTTAAGTTGTTTTAATTATAAACATCCTATACCCAAAGAATTAGCAGGAAACTTGCATAATTCGTCTACAGAGAGGATTTATAAAACACTTTTTTTGTATAAAAGACCGAAAATGACAATACAAATATGGCCGTTACATATTTTTATTATTTTTCGTTTTATAATACTCTGAAATACTGTTAGACGACAGCATCTTACACTGTTCATTTATCTTTCAAAATTAGTTTTCAGTAACTTAGTAATGTGGCAGACATGATTCGAATTATGTGACAATATTTTAAGTTTTCGACGCATGCAACTTCAACAGTAAATATGTCATTCTTCTGGAATACTTCATTTAGGTTATGTGTCTGAATTAAAACAGTAAAAAATATTATTTTATAACATATATAAATGTATGTTTAATTAGAAATAACAAGTTGTGAGTATACATTTAAATTCGGCGGTACTTGAAGAAAAGATTAAATTTCGTTAAGCGAAGGTGAAATGAGAAAATTTTCCGCTAATTCAAATGGCAAATATTTTATAGCTGCTGCAGATATATTGCTCAAGATCTGAAGCGCCTTTTTTTATTTTCCAGCGTGACAGCGATCAACAGATAAAAAAATGTGACTGTATGTAAATACTGACATATTTTATCCTATAATGAACAGTCGGTGCCCACAATGATGAAATATCTGTTAAACAATGTAATGTCTTATTACTGTAGTCACAATATAAGAACAAATTGCAGACAGGTACTTAAGTAATACACTTCAAGTAATATTTTCGGGCTTACAAAAACCATTGCGTAGATGGTAGGCATCACGTAATTAACGAACTCGCTCATAGTTGTTCATGAAGCTGAACACGAGTAAATTAATCTGAGATAACGCATTCCCCACACTATCCATTGTAATGCTAAGAAGTGCAGATTTCTATGCAAATGTTAAGCCTCTAGCCCGTGAAACAAGAGTATGTGCTCCCAAGTTGTGTTTTTGGAAACGCAGAAAACTTACCTTGCATTACTCTGCATGGAAGGAAACACGTACAGCGTCAGGAGAAGACAAGCAAATCAGCACCAAACAACACACGTCTGAATGCGGGCGAAGTTCAGCTCATTTGCGCAAAGACGGCCTTGCTACGCATTGTAGCGATGTAATCTTGAATTCAATTCGGGGCCGCGAAGATCCGACGAGATTGAATGGGAAGAGAGAATGGCTGCGTGCGTTGTCTCTCAGCTGGGCGCCCTTTGCCTTCGCAAGAGAGGGAAGCGCTAGTGGCTTTAAAGCGGAATTTAAAGAAACGCAGCCGTCTCTCCTTCAACAAACTTTTGCAGTAGAGCACGTGGTAAATTGAAATTGGTAAAAATTATTTTTCTACATCTGTGCTTTTATTTTTCGTGTTACAGTCGTGTTGAACATCCACACTGTGCGTCTCAGAAAAGGTGACTGATTTTATATTCGCGTAACCACTAATGCCATCTGTGAACGGGTGCTTCAATTAGCAAGCTTGATATTTCGACTACCTTCTATTTTAAATTAATAGCTCTGACAGCTTTAATAATCGATACTTTAACAATATGTTTTGAACTTCGGTCGTGGAAGGAGCAATGGCGCATGTGCGAACGTTAAGTTTTGTTCTACATTGGGTAAAAGTGCAACATTCACCGTTCAAATGATCCAGACTGTTTATGATGAGCCGTAAAAATGGTTTTAAGTGGTATTGCACATTTCGTGATGGTAAAGAGAGCAATGAAAATGATCCATGTCTAGGAGAATCGTCGACAGTTGGAGTAAAAGAAAACGTTCAAAAAGAGCTGGAATTCTTTTAAACGATCTTTGCGCATCTGCCACATTAACTGAGGAGCTCATTGGAATTCATAAGCCGGCCGCGGTGGCCGAGCGGTTATAGGCGCTACAATCTGGACCTCTACTGACGCAGGTCGCACGTTCGAACCTGCCTCGGGCATGGATGTGTGTGATGTCCTTAGGTTAGTTAGGTGTAAGTAGTTCTAAGTTCTAGAGGACTGATGACCTCAGAAGTTAAGTCCCATAGTGCTCAGAGCCATTTGAACCATTATTTTGAATTCCTTAAACAACTGTGCACCGCATTGTAACTGAAAATTTGGGCAACAAGAGGATCTGTTGTCGCTTTGTGCCCCTTTTCCTCACTGATGATCAAAAAGATTGCAGAATGGAACACTGTACACACATCAGACGAGCGGCCGCTAGGACCCAGACTTCGTGTCTTGCTTCGTAACAAGTAATGAAAAATGGTGTTTTGAGTACGATCCACTTACAAAGAACCAAAGTTCGTAATGCAAAGGTCCAGAATCTTCGAGACCGAAACAAGTGTGTGCGAGTATGCAGAAAAGCTGTGTCACGAAACTTCTCACCGTTTTCTTTGATTAAAAAGGAATTACCCACAAAGAATATGCAACAGAAGGTCATATGATGAATTTAGGATTGTTCGGGACCAACCTGAATACAGCAATTAAGGAAACTTACGTCTGCTACGCAACAATTCACCATCACACTAAAGCAAGATCCTACGCAATTTCATGGCTCAAAAATGTATCATGGAGCTTAAATACCCTCTTACTGACCTGATTTGTCTCATTGGAACGTTTGTTTATTTACAAAACTGAAAATGGGAATGAAAGGAATGCGTTTCGATACGATTTCAGATATCCAGAAGGTTACAATGATGGTATTGCATGGAATTTCAAAGGTTGAGCATCAGAACTGTTTGGAACCATTTTTCCAACGTTTCCAGGTGTGTATTGACTCACAAGAAGCCTATTTTGAATAAAAATTCATGTAAACAAAAAATAAACAACACCTTGTATTTCATTTTTCATCAATCAGGTTTCCTGTGGGACGAACTGTGTACGTAGCTAATGCACGTATGATCTGTAATAGAATTCTTCAGTTTGCAAAATGCGCTGTAAGCACCGCTAGAAACTTGGAAACAACCATCAACAGGGCACTAACACACGAACCTTTGAGGTACATTTACATGTGGCATGTAAACTGCATATTGTTGACAATAGGCCCAGTAGCGTTGCCCAGCAACTGCAAGCACATGTTCGGCAACATTGCTGGCCACTGTTATTCGGCAAGTTTTGCGGCAATATATTTCTGGCCCACAAAGCATGATTCACATTTTTGGCGCTAATTTTTGTCCTTTTGGAATGCAAATGCAGCAACGACGCACTCACTTCCATTGTGTCGCTTTTCTTCATTTTTCAGCAATACTGCGGGTCGTATAAACACATCTGCGCCGGAAATGTGGTGCCGCAAACATTGCCGAGTAACAGTGGCCAGCAGTGTTGCCAAACATGTGCTTCTAATTGCTGGACATCACTACTGGGTCATATTGTCAACAATATGCAGGTTCCATGGCCTATGTAAACATACCTTAAAGGACCGGGTTTCAGTACCCTGTAGACGCTGATGTATATCTTTTCGAGGCTCTTGAAAAATTACTTTGAACATAGTAAAAGCAATTCGTCCGATAACTGACAAGACCAGTAAAAATATGAAAGATTATATAAAGGTATGAACCAGACTGGCGATCACCGTTCAGTTTTTGCAATTGGTAATTTATACAAAGTTTAATTTAACTCAAAAGGTTTATAATTTAAACAGCGACCAGCCACAAGTATGGTTTACAAGTTTATTCAATTCAAACAATTACCAGTTTCGGATTTATTACAAATTCATCTTTAGGTGGCTCTTACAAGTTTCCTTTATTTCCTGCTGCGTCAGCGTTTTGCATTTGTTACTGAAGTGGCACACCCAGATAAAGAAAAAAATTTCAAGAACTCGAAATGTGGTTAAAATTTACACGGTGGATGTTTCTGTGTTCTGTGCGACGAATATATTCTGTATTTCTGTTACTCATTATGAAGTTTACTCATTTATGCACATGGACTTTGTAAGCGCTGTTTAATTCCCTGTAAACTGCTATAAGACACGCCCGCCGTTTTATGTTTTATGGCAGCACACGCACTCAGCTTCCACAAAACGTGACCTAGCTTTACGTGAGTAAAAAAAAAACTTTTAAAGATTTTAGAGTAGTAAATATGTTAAGTTAAATAATATGATATGTAAGGAGTATGAACACTGTAAAGTACTTCTTTAATTCAGCGATAGAATTAATTTAAAGTCGGAAAGAGAAGTAGAAGTATGAATAATAAATTCTTATGCGGCATTCTATTGAATGGCTAAGATTAGTAGAATAAATATTATATGTAAACAATTTAAGGTTTATAAGTGTGAACTATCTAATTAGATCTAATGCATGTTACGTTGTGAACAGAGTATTAGTACAGGGTGACAAATATTAAACTATATGAAATAATGTAATCATACCTTCTGAACGGTTTGCATTAGGACGTTCAAACTGCACAGCTGGCCGTAGGGCATGATGGGAATTACTATGGGCATTGTTGTTTGGTTGAGCGACGAAGCCCATTTTGACTTGGATGAGTTCGTCAACAAGCAAAATTGGTGCATTTGGAGGACTGAGGATATGCATTTTCGATCGAGAAGTCTCTCTACCCTCAAGGGTGACTGTGTGGTGTACAATCTCCAGTCACGGAATAATCGGAGCGATATTCCTTGATGGCACAATGACTACTGAACGGTACGTGAAGGTTTTGGAAGATGATTTCAACCCATTCCTAAAGTGAACCTGATTTCTGCAAGATGTGGTTCATGCAAGACGGAGCTCAATGCCATCGAGGCAGGAGTGTGTTTAATGTCCTGGAGGAGCACTCTGGGGACCGCATTCTGGCTCTGGGATACCCAGAGCCCACTGGCATGGACCTCGATTGGCCGCCATATTCTCCGGATCTAACACATGCGACTCCTTTTTGTGGGGCTATATTAAAGACAAGGTGTGCAGGAATAACCCCATAACGATTGCTGAGCTGAAAACTGCCATTCAGGAGGTCATAGACAGCATCGATGTTCCCACACTTCAGCAGGTCACACAAAATTTCGCTTTTCGTCTGCGCCACATCATCGCCAATCGTGGCAAGCATATCGAACATGTCTTAACCTAAATCCGAATATGTGTAGTGACACTGACATGTTAAATAAAGTATATGCACGCAGTAGTTTATAACTAATTTACTTTTTGGTATAGTTCAATAATTATCACCCTGTACATCTAATAGCACGCGCCTTGGACACAAAAGTTACATGCGCACATCTTCCGAAAGACTTTTAATGTTTTAAGCGGATTTACTAGCCCAGTTAAACATGGCGTCTAGAAAACAGCTGTCCTAGTTTCTGATTTAGTCAACACAGTCGCTATTTCTGTTCACTTAAATTTTAGATTGACAGTTTCATGTTCAGTCTAATATGTCTGTTTATCGTTCACTGCACAATAAGTCACCCGTCCATATTAGTCAAATACTTTGAAAACAATACGTATTCTAATAATCCAAGCACGTTTCAGAGACATTTGGGTGTTTACATGGGAGCGGTTGTGGAAGAGGAAAACTGGCAGCTAGAAACGGATTTCCAAAATCGACTTTGAAGTCTATACATGACCAACTAGAAACGGTATTGTGAAAGCGTTTTACGAAATCCGATTTTGGAAGCCCCTTGTAAACATTATGTTTGTGAGAGTTCCAAAAGCACAATATGTTATTTCCAACTTACTGGGTTGAAACAGTATAAAAATCGGATCTTACGTTGCATCCTACATTATACACAGAATTATGATTTTTTTACACTGAATAGCCAGTTGTAAAGTAAGAGATACACTCTAATATTAGTACATTGAACAGAATCAACACCGAACACAGTAGATAATCAGCTCTGTGTACAGTAATCGGAGTTTGAAAATCAGATATAAAGTTTGATCCTATGTTAAAAATAGTAATACGGCACATATCACTTATTGGCCTGTAAAATGTAAGAAATAAGTTGTACCATTTTTATATATCACAATATAGATATCACGTAAATTTCATTTTATTACAATAAACATACGGGAACTTTCTACTGCATTCGTACATAATGGGACGAAACAAAGAATGAAACACCGCTAAAGTTGTACTGCATTCATCTTGGACTATAGCAGTATTACGTTGGTTTAAAAGAAGAGAGGAGGCCTCGGATGGTCTTTAGGAAGGTGGTGTTGACTATGTTTGCTCATTTAGAATTAGATCAGGGAAGGTGTTCTTATGTATGTGAATCTCAATCTTTTATAGGAGATTCATTGGGCCATCCTTATCGGTAAGGTGTAAAATCTGCAGTCAGTTTTATATTTTATCTGCTATATGATTATTTTCTGCAATATGGGCGGCAAAGGCTGGTTTGTGGAAGTTACTCAGTCATAGTGCATCAAGTTGTCCCTTAAACCTGGTTTTCTTATATTGTAACAGGCCAGTTAGTGAAATATGCCATATTATTATTTATAATATGGAATGCAACTTTATATTTGAAGTTCAAACTCAGTTTATCACTGTAACAAATATCGTACCTTATGTACTTTTGTATTATATATAGAGCATCAGTCATCTAATGCCCATGTTCAATGTTCATGTTATTCAGTATGCCGACATTACAGCAAATTTTTTACTTTATAACTGGATTATCAATGCAAAAATATAATAGTACTATGTATATTAAAGAATTCAGCTTTAGATCCGATTTTATACTTAAATTCACCACTGTAACAACGAAAGAAGAAAAAAATTTTTATTGTGCTCTTGCCCTCTACAAAGTATTGCTCATCGAATGTCTATGTACAGTGCTGGTACCATTCAAAGTACTAGCACCTTATCTGAATTTTTAAATTTTTCCCGTGAGTTGAATGTTCAAATAAATTTCGGGCTTGCAACCGGTAGTCGTTTAATTCATTCCAAAATATTTCGATTGGGCACCTGCCAGCCGTCTTCATGTGAGCCATCGAAAACTGTCTTCGACGGCTCCCATGAAAATGACTGGCTCGTGTGCAGTCGGAATATTGTGGGATGAATCAAACGACGACGGTATGGTATCTGATGGTATGGTATCTGAAAAATTACTCTTAGAAGAAATGTCGTTAAAACGTTCGGATAAATTCTTAGCATCTGGACCACGTAATTGGTGATAATGACACAGCTGAACTTTACTTGAGTGCAAACAATAAAAGCAGAAAGGATGCTAAAAAGGTTATGTGCACAGCGGAAAAATGCGGAAAAAAGGAATGGACCGCCATTCTGGCAGCAGATGGGCCAGTCGGATCCGACCGGCTGCCGTGTCACCCTGAGCCAGGTGCGTCATCTGGTTGCAATATGGACGGGCGTGGGGTTAGCACACCGCTCTCCCAGCTGTTTTCGGGTTAGCAAACTTGATGCCGATACTTCTCATTTAACTCGGCAGAGGTGAGGCCTGGAATGTCACGCCAATGGTATGTGGGGTGAAGTATACCCCCATACGGTTTTTTTTTATATTTTGGATATTTTAACATTGAAATTAGTGGTTTAATCGACTCTAAGTTATTGCTATGCGTTAATGTTATTGTATATTATTAATATGCAGGGACAGTAACAAAATGCAATGTCGATTATTAATCACATACCAGTTACAAGTATCGAGATGCACAATACTGAATTTAATATTTTCTGTCCAAATTTATTGTACTAAAATAACTGAAGTTACAATCAATAAATGTTTTATGTATGGACAACAAATTTTTATGTATGGACAGTATCACAACACACTCATCATCCATAAAACATTTTCATAATTGATCATCTAATTTATCCTTACTGACACAGTTCATTTCTCCATTTACTCATTTCTTCTTTTTCCAGACAATAGCTATTACAGACCTCACCTCCATCACTTCCATCTCCTTCCTGCTCTGATGTGTCATGATTACTGACAGTAACAGCATATTGTTCACCTCCACTATTAGAATCAATTGGCCCCTCATCAAGTACATCATCAATCAGTGCTCGCACTTGGTCCCCTTCAGGCCCATAAGGATCCAAGTATAACTATATTTGCTCTTAATTATACAATCAAATCTATCTCATGCAAAATACGCACAAAAATGCGATGAAACAGCTACCTTGACGTTTTCGCCTAAGGGGACGAGAGTGCTACATTGGAGTTTCACAAACCCCAGCAACCTCAGATTTGTTTCAGCAACATCGCTAAGTCCCGTGCATAACTAAAGTTGTAAAACACATCTGCACCACTCTACTGACATCTTGTATCAGCTACCTGGAACTACAGAGTAGTGTGACATGCGGTCTTAACTTCAGAAATTCGTCATACGGGGAATACCACAGCCCTACACACACTGCTGCGCCATGTTGCTCCCAACTGGCATTACGATGCTGAGTGCATCCCATTCCAGTTCTCCCCCCAAGCAGAGATTTCTGGCAGTACCAGGAAACGAAGCCAGGTCCCCCGCAAGGCAGTCAGCTGCGCTTGTCTTTCACCTTTGGGGCGGAAACGAAATTATGACAAAGCTGCGTGCTTGAGCAGTGCCCAAAGAAAATACGAGGGTCGTCCACAAAGTAAGTTCCGTTTCTATTTGTATCCGCGTCAGCGCTACGATCGCAGTTCCGAGCATGCGCGGCAGTTACTCTGACTCAAGGAGAAGACATGTACGCCATTTTCAGATCGCTGCTGCCGACGTTTGCTTTGTAGTGCTTCTTTATAGTGTCAGCGGTAATTGAAAATGCCGCCGCGTGTGAAATCAGATCTGTGATTCGTTTTCTAAATGCAAAGAAAGTTAAACCAAAGGAAATTCATCGGCAAATTTGCGAGGTTTACGGACAAAATGCTATGAGTGATTCAATGGTTAGAAGATGGGTGAGACTGTTCCCTGAAGAACGTGATCAAGTGCACGATGAAGAACAAAGTGGACGCCCGTCTGTGGTTGCTGATGAACTGGTTCACACAACTGAAAAGAAGCTTAAGCACAACCGTAAGTTTACACTTAGTGCCCTTGATATGGAAGTTCCGCAAATCTCACGATCACTAAGTCATGAAATTGTTACTGAAAAACTGAAATTTCAAAAACTTTGCTCACGTTGGGTACCCAAAATTCTTACTGAACAACACAAAAAACAACGGATGGGCTGGGCACTTCAGTTTTTGACACGCTACAATGTAGAAGGCGATGGTTTTCTTTCTCGGATAGTCACGGGGGATGAAACTCGGGTATCGTACGACACCCCTGAAACGAAGCGGCAATCAATGGAATGGAGGCACACTTCATGCCCAACGAAGGTTAAGCTTACGCAAATCCTGACACCTCGAAAAGTCATGTGCCCCATTTTTTGGGACAGAATAGGCATTTTGCTAATTGATTTCTTACCACGAGGCCAAACAATAAATGCACATGGTTACTGCGAGACCACTAAGAAATTGCGCCGCGCAATACAGAACAAGCGCCAAAGATTACTGTCAGAGGTTGTTTTTTTCACGACAATGCCCAACCAAACAGCTCTTACGAGAATTTCACTGGGACACGTTTGATCATCCTCAGTACAGCTCGGACCTCGCTCCTAGCGACTTCTATCTCTTCTTACACCGAAAATCTGTCCTTGGTGGTCAACACTTCAACGCTGATGACGAGCTCAAAGAACGTGTTACCACATGGTTGAATACACAGGCGGCAAACTTCTATGAAGAAGGCACACAAAAACTTGTGCTACGCTATGACAATTGCCTACAAAATTACGGAAGCTATGTAGAAAAGTAGTTTAACAGTTGTCGATTTTTGTACAATAAATATTTTTTTCTGTATCTGTACACGTTTGTTTTATATAACCAAACGGAACTTACTACATCTACATTTATACTCCGCAAGCCACCCAATGCTGTGCGGCGGAAGGCACTTTACATGCCATGGTCATTAACTCCGTTTTCTGTTCCAGTCTCGTATGGCTCGCGGGAAGAACGACTGTCTGAAAGCCTCCGTGCGCGTTCGAATCTCTCTAATTTTACATTCGTGATCTCCTCGGGAGGTATAAGTAGGAGGAAGCAATATATTCGACACCTCATCCAGAAACGCACCCACTCGAAACCCGGCGAGCAAGCTACACCGCGATGCAGAGTCTGCCACTTGAGTTTGCTAAACATCTCCGTAACACTATCACAGTTACCAAATAACCCTGTGACGAAACGCGCCGCTCTTCTTTGGATCTTCTCTATCTCCTCCGTCAACCCGATCTGGTACGGATCCCACACTGATGAGCAATACTCAAGTATAGGTCGAACGAGTGTTTTGCAAGCCACCTCCTTTGTTGATGGACTACATTTTCTAAGGACTCTCCCAATGAGTCTCAACCTCGAACCCGCCTTACCAACAATTAATTTTATGTGATCATTCCACTTCAAATCGTTCCGAACGCATACTCACAGATATTTTACAGAAGTAACTGCTACCAGTGTTTGTTCCGCTATCATATAATCATACAATAAAGGATCCTTCTTTCTATGTATTCGCAATACATTACATTTATCTATGTTAAGGGTCAGTTGCCACTCCCTGCACCAAGTGCCTATCCGCTGCAGATCTTCCTGCATTTCGCTACAATTTTCTAATGCTGCAACTTCTCTGTATACTACAGCATCATCCGCGAAAAGCCGCATGGAACTTCCGACACTATCTGCTAGGTCATTTATATATATTGTGAAAAGCAATGGTCCCATAACACTCCCCTGTGGCACGCCAGAGGTTACCTTAACGTCTGTAGAGTCTCTCCATTGATAACAACATGCTGTGTTCTGTTTGCTAAAAACTCTTCAATCCAGCCACACACCTGGTCCGATATTCCGTAGGCTCTTACTTTGTTTGTCAGGCGACAGTGCGGAACTGTATCGAACGCCTTCCGGAAGTCAAGGAAAATAGCATCTACCTGGGAGCCTGTATCTAACATTTTCTGGGTCTCATGAACGAATAAAGCGAGTTGGGTCTCACACGATTGCTGTTTCCGGAATCCATGTTGATTCCTACAGAGTAGATTCTGGTTTTCCATAAACGACATGATACGTGAGCAAAAAACATGTCCTAAAATTCTACAAATTCTTACTTTGTGAACGTACCTCGTATAATCAAAATAGTACAGGATACCTTCGTGTGTAGTTAGGAAAAGCTGCAATAGTCGGTGAATGTGGCTGCACGTCACAATAACTATATTATACCGCAGCTAAGCGCGGATACTAAGTGTAGGTAATTCACGAAAACGGTCCGCATTTATAAACAGAGATTAGAGAAAATGTTTGTGACCTGTAGGGAAGAAAATGAACAGATTTCAGGATTGCTCTGCAACGAAAGATGTCAAAGGCAGGTTTGAAAATGAGATACAGTGGTGGACAAAAATAAGGAAACAGCGAAAACAAGGACATTAGTATGCCTAATACGGTGCAGGAAAACCATTGGCATTCAGAACGTCTTCATGTCGTCTCGGAATGGATAAATACAGTTTCTATGGTTTTCAATGGAAACTCGTACAATTCTTCCTGAAAAATAGTTGTAAGTGCAGGTAACGATTATGGAAATGGATAGCAATTACGCACGCTTCTGTTCAGTGTAGACTACAAAGGTTCAATAATATTGAGATCTTTATATATGAAGATGGTATCGGTGACCATGCAGCTCGTTAGAATGAAATTACAATGAAATGAATGCCCCTAGCTGCATACAGGCGTTGATATAAGTCAACGGGGACGGTTGACAAAATGTGTGCTCCGACCGAGACTCGAACCCGGGATCTCCTGCTTGCATGGCAGACTCTCTATCGATATATACACGACTCACCGGCCATTTGACCATCTTCTTCTGTGCGGATGCCCGAACTTTTACGGGAAGCGGCAAAAAGCCGAGAGTAATGAGTATAATGGGCAGGGGCACTATGCATATAGTGCGGGAAAATTGTTGGGAATGTGGGTCTCACCGGAGGCGTGCCAGAGATAAGTCCCTGGAGTCGCACTATCGACTGTGTCCTTGGTGGCTCAGATGGATAGAGTGTCTGCCATATAAGCAGGAGCTCCCGGGTTCGCGTACCGGTCGGAACACACATTTTTCAACTGTCCCCGTTGACTTATATCAACGCCTGTATGCAGCTAGGAGTGTTCATTTCCCTGTAATATTGAGATCTGGTGACTGTTGTGGACAGGGGAGAGCTGAAAACTCATTCTCGTGCTCACAAAACCAGTCCTGGACGATGCGAGCTATGTAAACAGCGGCCCTGTCGTGTTGGAAGACAGCATCACCAATGGGGTACCAACACTGTACCATGGGATGGACCTTATCACCCAGTATGGTCACATAGTCCTGGGCAGTTACGCGACCTCGCAGAGTAGCCTCGACGCCCAAGAAATACCACGATATGGCTGTCCAAAATATCACCGAACCACTGTTATGTTTCACTCTTGCGATGTAAACTGGGTGGGAAGTTGGCAGCAGTGTGAAACAAGATTCATCCGACCAAATGACTTCTTTCCATTGCTCCATAGCCCAAATTTTATGACTTCGACACACCGTTTTCCTTTTACAGACATTTGCATCACTGATGAATGGGTTCGGAATACCAACTCGCCCTGCATATCCCTTTCTATTGAGCTCTCGTCGTGTTGTTTTCTTGCTGAAAGGTTTCAAGTGTGGGACGTTCAGTTCTGCAGTAATTTTTGCAGCTGTCGCACTCTTTTATTTTTCGTCACAGCCCTCTGCAATGACCGCCAGTCACGATCACTCCACATCACTAAACATACGCTTTCGTCCACGTCATGACTTAGCGGACGATGTTTTTCCACTTTCCTTGTATACGGTATAATTCTTTACGACGCCTCTTTAAATACCAAACACTTCGGCTTCCTTTTTTACAGAAGCACCCACCATACGAGTTCCGACAATTTTCCCACGTTTGAATTCACTTAGCTCCGACATTATGCATTCACCAATACGTAAAATACTGTTCTGATCGTGACTGACACTCTCAATGCACCCGAACATTGCAAGGATGCCGTTCACGATCAAATACTACAGTGCAGCCTTCAAGCTTGGCTAGCATCTGTCTTTATATTCAAGGTTGCATTTCTTGCGGCGTTTCCATGTTGCTGTCCAACCCCTGCACATATTGCTAGTGTACTGAGGCGAACCTTATGTACGGAATGTTACGTGTTTGCGACACTTCTCAATACTTCGCCGCCCGTTCGTTAGCAGCATTTTTTTTTTAATATTGTAACATAGTTGCTGGATACCAGCAGGGTTTTAAAATTTATTTTCCTCCTCATGATTTTAGCGACTGAATGAGTCAAGTGCTACGAGTGATTAGCTAAGCCCTATTCGCTGCCTGGACTATCTTGATAGTGAATTATCAGACAGGGCTGTCAGCTGGAAACATATAGTTAGGCTATATTTTTACCAATCGGATCTGGAAAAACTCTAATAAAATACAAGTTATCATCTTAGTGAACTAAAATGTCCGCCCCCGGTAGCTGAGTGGTCGGCGCCACAGAATGTCAATCCTAAGGGCCCGGGTTCGATTCCGGGCTGGGTCGGAGATTTTCACCGCTCAGGGACTGGGTGTTGTGTTGTCCTAATCATCTTCATTGCATCTCCATCGACGCCCAAGTTGCCGAAGTGGCGTCAAATCGAAAGAGTTGAATCCTGCGAACGGTCTACCCGACGGGAGGCCCTTGTCACACGACACTTACATTTAGTGAACTAAAATGATCCAATTATAAAGATCGGTTACATTCTTGTCGATATTCTTTGCTCGGTTAGCAAATTTTAGGTTCGGTGTCTTATATAAGATGTAGTTCCTTACGCCACAAGCAAAGCGCTCTGGCCCTAAAGAAACGTGGCAAACGAATGCCAATTTTTCTGAATTTGATACTAATAAACCCATGCTCGTTACGATTGCTATAGTTAATAGCTCTACATCCGATAAGACTGATTTTTACCTTGACTAATTTAAGCCAAGAAGTCAAATTACGTTGCACGGCATACAATCGAAAATTCGTTAGTCATCTGTTAGCTTAAAACAGCGATGTAGCAAAGCACTTAATCTTAATATAATTGTTTTGCTCTAGCGTAAGATGAGCAATTGTATTATCGAAACCGTTGTATTCAATAATAAAAATCGATACAAAACGAATGGCTATTGTTTACTGGAACAAGTAAATTCATGTAGTTGCATAAATGATGAAGATACAGAAACATCACTGAAAAACAGCTCCGCAAGCACCACGCATCATATTTATAGTGGCCCCGAAGATGATATCGTGTCCAAATGTTGGTTCATCGACTGGAATTGAGAAATATTGAAGAAGCAAATCGAATGCTGGCCTTTTTATCCAAGCCCCTGTGACTCTTGCATCCGTCGAAGTATATACATCAGCAAGGAGTTTGTTTAACGAGTTATGTTGTAAGTGACTGTAGCGTGAATGTCACCTCGATATCGCTGTGTAATCAGACACTGGCGGGGCATCACGTTGTAGAAATAATGGACTGTTGGGGGGGGGGGGGGGGGGCTTGTTACCGATCTTTAATTCGTGCCTGATAATGGCGATAAACGGAGTGCATATGATGAATTTAATATAAAAACAAACCTCTCAAAAACGACTAGCTTCGAGGTGTAATGGCTTAGACTTGGAGTTTTCGAATCTCTAATGCCAGGAGGGCAGATTGCGTGGAAAACAAAAGTGTGTTCCGTAGAAAAATCGACACAGAATAACTGGAAACATGTGAAGTGCGATGCTACAAAATATTGTTAACAATGAAGTCAACAAATCAAGTGCACAGCGGTGGTGGAAATAATAGAAACTAGAGTATGGGAAACACTTACCTAAGGAGCGGACAAATTAGTACAGTTGCTGCGACCTCTAGAAATAGTTAAGTTATGACTAGACAGGGAGTAATAGAGGATAAGTATTTTAGACGCTGACAAAGATCAGAATATGTAAAAGAGATCATCCAATACGTTGGGCGTAATAGCTATGCAAAGAAGAGAAAACTGACACCAGGCAAAGAGACACAGAGCCGAAAGATGGATTACTATGAAATTTAAAATATAAAATTACAACTAAATTTTGTAATGAAGAATTCATAGTTGTTTATCATTACCTAATTACAATAATATTTGCACAACATCTCGGTGTTTGTAACCTGTCTGGTACACCGTTGCGTATTTAATCACTCAAAAATAATTTTTAAAGGTACTTGCAGTATCTGGGAATTGTCAGCTCTTCTCTTGTGGATGCTGATCACTGTGTCAACATTCAGGTTACGGAGTGTCAGAACATCAGTTACGTCTGAATACAGTTGTGCTAATGTCTATAACAGCGGGTCAGAAACGTTGTAAGTAGTGCAAACTGGAGGATTTAGAAAAGTAGTTCCAATTAGCACATTTTCATAAATTTACGAGCAAAAATAATTATTGTGAAACGAAAAATACAACAAATGTATTGAGCAGATTATGTAAAATAACTAAATAAAATTGTATGCAATTATGAATAGTGTTACTTCATAATGCTTAGAGCATAAAAAGCGGAACCATATGGCGTAGATATACATAGCAAATTTGGACAACAGGCAATAACATGAAACCACTGATTTAGTGAAACAAAGATTATCTCTCCTACTAGTTGTTTTCAAAGTATTTTCAAGAATGCTAATAAACACAAATTAAAAAAACTCTCGAACGGCAATCAAATGAGTTTTAAGAGAACTTTAGTAAAGGCAGAGCCTACTCGTAATACATATACCATTCGAAATCTATAATCCATCATGAACATCTGTGAGTTTCAAAGAGTATTTAACTCTGTTGATAGAGAAACCTTCGACGCAATATCCAATAATTTGATGTTAAAACTAAATTGACAGATCAAATCTATGAAACGTTTACGGACACAGTACCAAAAGTAAATTTCATAGGCGAAATTTTTATGCTCTTTAAAATAAATGCAGTTGTAAGCCCAAGTGGTGGCTTATCTACAGTCCTCTTCAACTGTGCATTACAAAATATAGTAGGAGTTGGTGATGCAAAATAAAAATAAAATCAATTAACAGCAATAAAACTAGTGATAAAGAAACAGTGTATTGAAGCAAACTGCCTGGCATTTGCAGACGATTTTGCTGTACTCTCTGAAAATCTAGCAGATGGATAAATACAAGTCATTTTCTTGGGCCATATAGCCAGTACAACAGGTTTAAGAATCTTTACTAAGAAAACCAAATATTTTGCTGACATAAGATAAATATTTGCTGACAAATCTTGATCAAACAGAAAGAATCAGATCGTTCCATCATCTATCTGAGATAATTCAAGAAAAAGAGTTTTAAAATTCTACCACAAATGAAAGGATTAAGGATATGAAAGAACAAAAACATTTACAATAAAATTCCTTGTCAATAAATGCAAAAACAATGTGTTAAATCACAATAGTGAAACCAGAATGTCCTACACAAAAATTTGTTGTAATGATCTATACATTAGACAAACTAGAAAAATTAGAGAGAGGAATCATGAGGAAAATATTAGGTCTAATAAGAAGCAAAGAAGCCTGGAAAATAATAAGAAGCTGTGAAATAAGTCCCAATATATGACAAAATAACAAAAAGAAGTAAAATGAGAGTGATATTTTTTGGACATTTGTGCAAGGTAAATAACACTATGCTGAGAAAATGGGTACTGAGATACCTCTGACAGAAGACAACAAGCTGGATCCGAGCAGTTAAAAAATATTTACAAATATACGACATAAGAGCAGGTGAAGCAGCAGAAAGAGAGACTCTCACCAGGAAAGTGATAAATATAGAAGACTTAAAAGACAGAAACGAAAGAGGACGGCTGTTACGTGGTGTGAATAAAGAAAAAAAAAAGAGACGTGAGGAACAGATGGAAAGTTGTTGGAGAAAAAGATAAGAATGAAATTTGAAGGACATGAAGGTCACCCGTTGTGCATCATTAGCCAAAACGGAAAGAAAGTGAAATTACTGAAGACAGTTTTAACAGCTTAACGGATTAGCATAAGGCAGAAAGAGAGTATATGGTGACTTCGATTTGCTCGATGCACCGGTGACTTTTTAACAAATTGGAAAATGTATTTTCAGCTATCGAGCCTGGTTGTCGAGTCCCGTCAAATAGTTAAATAATTCAGAAATATATGAATTAAACCGTAATAGCTGCAAATAGAAACATATTGGGACAACCATAAGAAATTTGAATACCAGATACAAAGAACACGTAAGGGCATCAGAGAGTGATGTACCCATTAGACATATAATTAAAAACTCCTTACTACACTGCAATAGCAGTAGACATAGTAGTCTTATCCTACAATGACAAAAGAAAAAGCATACTCCGTTTTATCAACGTTTTCGTATATCATAATTATTATTGAATTGTTTGCAGAAATGAAATGCAGGAAGTGCATTCCGTATATGTTCATAAATAAAAACGAAAATATGCTGAATGGCCCACAAAGCAACAACAGAAGGATAATACCCAAGATAATTCAGAGCTAATCATAAGCTGTTGTGGGAGGAATAGTGAATATTTCAGGAGATGGTATTATAGAATCACTCGAATAAAACATTCCGCACAACACATGTGCAATTGTTATTGGGTACAGGGACACAGCTGGTTACAAAGATAAGTTTTCATTTTGCGTGTTGGCACTCGATTTGCTATGGGTTTATTTATCGATTGTCACTTTTGTTTTTGGTACTAAAGACGTGAGAGTTTACGTAACTGAATTTTTCATCTGTGATTGTCATCTGTTCGGCAACTCTACTGTATCGTTTAAGTATGCCTCACCGTGTTACAGTGCCCTGTTGCCTAGGTTTTCCTTAAACCGAGCTGCCAGCTTCTTGGAAGAGTTTCATGACTGAGATAGTTGTCTTTGTCAGGATTTTAGATGCGCTCCATCCAACTGAGTGACCTCCGAGCTCTTAACTGTACGTCCCAACCAGTAAGGCAGATGGTCACCCTAATTTTGTCGCTGCCTGCAAGTGTCGAAGGTGACTACGTAATCATTCGAGAAAGTGTGAACGACAATAGAATCGCCAACACTGCTGGAATCTAAAAATATACTTTCTATCTGATACGTCTCGTGAATATCCCTAGTGAAATTTCATGTATGAGAGTAAAAATCAGGATGTATACAAGGGATACAGAGGAGAGCTATACTTGACAGCCGAAAATACACCTTCTAAGTACTACACAAATCGAAACATCCCCAAGTGAAAAGTATATGTTAGATTATATTTTTTGAGAGGGTGAAAGCATGTTGCAGACAAGACATACGGAGGAGAAATAGAGCAAGCGACGCATAGCGTGCGAGGTGTCAAGTCGGCAGGTGAGCTGTGTACGCACCTGCAGCTGGCGGTGCGGTGATTGGCGGATGACGGCCTGTGGCTGTCGGTGCGTCAGAGCCGTGGGGCGGCGGGCGGCGGACTGGCGCCGGCCGCAGCAGCCCTGGTCCAGCCGCGCACGCGCCGCCCCCGAGCCCTCCCCGCCGCCCACTCCGCCCCCGCTGCTGCTGCTGCCGCCGCCGCCCACGCTGCGCAGCGGGCCCCGGGAACGCGCCGCGTACGACCGCCGTCTGACCATTCACAACGTACCCCGTGCCAGCCGAGGCAGTGGCCGCAGTCTCGTGGCTCGTAGGTCGCATTATACTAGTCAACGGCGAAAATGTGTATCC
Organism: Schistocerca nitens; assembly: GCF_023898315.1. Taxonomy (NCBI): domain Eukaryota; kingdom Metazoa; phylum Arthropoda; class Insecta; order Orthoptera; family Acrididae; genus Schistocerca; species Schistocerca nitens. The sequence continues at coordinate 467,379,446 of NC_064619.1, read as the reverse complement.
AACGTAACTAAACAGACTAAAAACATGCCACTCACTGCTGTGAAAGTTGTTGTCTGACAGTTGGAAGGATACCAGCCCAGCTAGTGGCCAGACAGCCTATCGTAAGATTAAAGTTTTTTTAAATTATTTTTCTACGATTCGGGAGACAATCTGAGTAGCCGTCTTCGGTTGTTTGCACATGACGCTGTCGTTTATCGACTAATAAAATCATAAGAACATCAAAACAAACTGCAAAACGATTTAGAAGAAATATCGGAATATCGGAATGGTGCGAAAAGTGGCAATTGACCTTAAATAACGAGAAGTGTGAGGTCATCCACATGAATGCTAAAAGGAATGCGTTAAACTTCGGTTACACGATCAATCAGTCTAATCTAAAAGCCGTAAATTCAACTAAATACCTAGGCATTACAATTACGAACAATTTAAATTGGAAGGGACACAGAAAATTTTGTGGGGAAGGCTAACCAAAGACTGCGTTTTATTGGCAGGACACTTAGAAAATGTAACAGACCTACTAAGGAGACTGCCTACACTGCGCTTGTCTGTCCTCGTTTAGAATACTGTTGCGCGGTATGAGATCCTTACCAGATAGGACTGACGAAATACATCGAAAAAGTTCAAAGAAAGGCAGCACGTTTTGTATTATCGCGAAATATGGGAGAGTGTAACAGAAACGATACAGGATTTGGGATGTACATCATTAAAAGAAAGGCGTTTTTCGTTGCGACGGAATCTTCTCACGAAATTCCAATCATCAATTTTTTCCTCCGAATGCGATAATATTTTGTTGACACCGACTTACATAGGGAGGAACGATCATCAAGATAAAATAAGGAAAATCAGAGCTCGAACGGAAAGATATAGGTGTTGATTCTTTCCGCGCGCTATACGGAATTGGAATAATAGAGAATTGTGAAGGTGCTTCGATGAACCCTCTGCTAGGCACTTAAATGTGATTTGCAGAGTATCCATGAAAATGTAGATATAAAATGAAATACTTATTACGCTGTGAAACAAAAAAAGAAACAATGCACCACTAAGGAATGATCAAAATGGGACGGAAGTCGTTGCAAGTGATGTACATCTACAGACAAACAAATAATTGCAATTTCAGAAAAATATTATGATTTATTCAAGAGCAAGAGTTTCACAGACCGAGCACGTCAATAAGGCGTTAATCCACCCCTGGCCCTTATGAAAGCCGTTATTCGATTTGGCACTGATTGATAGAACTGTTGGAGGCCCAACTGAGGGATATCGAGCCAAATTCTTACTGGCGCCTTCGACGTCTAAGTCCCGAGATGGTTGGAGCGCCCTACCCATAATGCTTCGGCGACCTTGCTGGCCAAGGTATGGTTTGGCAAGCACGAAGAGAAGCAGCAGAAACCCTCGCAGTATGCGGATGGGCATTATCTCATTGAAATGTAAACCCGGGGCCGTAGACTATAGTTGACGTACCGCTGTGCTCAAGGGTGCTGCGGATGACAACCAAAGGGGTCCTGCTGTGAAATGCAGTGACTCTTCAGACCATCAGCCGTATGTTGGGCGACAGTCACGTCGACGTCATAGGGTTGCCCAGGCAGGGCGTCTCCAGACACATCTACACTGGTCATCGGGGCTCAGTTCGAAGCAGGATTCACCAGCCACGACAATTCTACTACATTCAACGAGATTCAAGGCCGAAGACGACTCTGGAGACGCCCTAGACAACGGTGGGCTATCAACCTGGTTGTCGTCCACCATACGGCCCGACAGCCAGGAGTGATGGTCTGGGGTGGCGTGTCTTTTCATAGCAGGACCCCTTTGCTTGTCATCCAAGGCACTCTCACCGCACAGCAGTACATCGACGACCTTCTATGTCCCATTTCATTGCACATCATGTGAAACCATCCCGGGATTACATTTTTCATAATAACGCCGGCCCGCGAAAAGCGATAGTTTCCACTCCTTGTCTTCGTGCTTGCCAAACCCTACTTTGACCAGCAAGGACGCCAGCTATCTCCCCAACTGAGAATATTTTAAGCACTACTGGCCGGACTCTCCAAACAGTTCAGGGTTTTGAGGACCTAGCGGGGCAGTTGGACAGAATTAGATCTTCACGAACACATCCAACAACTGTATCAGTCAATGCGAAGTTGAGTAACTACTTGCCTAAGAGCTAGAGGTGGACCAACACGTTATTGACTTGCACATTTTGTGGCGCTCTTTCTCTTGAAAAAAGCCATGCATTTTTCTGAAATTATAATAATTCATTAGTTCCTACCTATACATCACATCTACTGCTTTCTGTCCTTTTCTCTCTTATTATCCTTCTACTTCTTCTTCGAGTGTATATTTCTGCATCCCAAGCATTGACTAACTGTAGCAAGACATGAATGTTCTTGAAATAAAATTAAAAACTGATTCAGTGACATAAGGTGTAACGTAGTCATAAAGAAATATTTTCGAAATTGCATATAATTGTAGGTTACCCCACTGAAAGAAAAAACTACAGTATTTCATGCACCAAAAGCGTATGCACCGCTTTACAAAAAAAGTAAAGAACCAAGAAGACAAGATCGGATGTCAGCATAACTTAGTACACGTACACAAGCAATGGCTTGTATGTAAAAAGTTCTGTGACAGATATAATGTATACCAGAGCGTATTTTTGTTCTTCGTGTTTAGTGTTGTTACCAAAGCTAGTAGTGTACACTAGGGTGACAAAAGCTACAGGATACATCTTAATATCGTGTTATATCTCCTGATTCACGGCGTAGTGCAGCAACTCGACGTGACATGGACTCAACAAGTTGTTGGAAACGTCCTGCAAAAATATCGAGTCATGCTGTCTCTACAGCCGTTCATAATTGCGAAAGTGTTGCCACTGTAAGATTGATCTGACCTCTCAATTGTGTCCCATAAATGTTCTAAGTGATTCATGTTGGGCGATCTGGATGGCCAAATTCTCCGCTCGAATTGTCCAAAATGTTCTTCAAACCAGTCGCGAGCAGTTGCGTCCTGGTGACATGGCGCATTACAGTCCATAAAAATTCCATCGTTTTTTTGGGAATATGATGTACACGAGTGACTGCAAGACGTCTCCAAGTAGCTACTTCCAGTGAACTATCGGTTCCATTCCATGTAAACACATACGACACCATTATGGAGCCACCACCAGTTTGCACGGTGCCTCGTTGACAACTTAGATCCTTGAAACGATAGTTAAATCAAGACCCTAAGCTGTCGACAGGCGTTGATATACATCAACAGGGACAGTTGAAAATGTGTGCCCCGACCGGGACTCGAATCCGGAATCTCCTGCTTACATGTCAGACGCTCTATCCATCTGAGCCACCGAGGGCACAGAGGATAGTGCGACTGCAGAGATTTATCCCTTGCACGCTCCCTGTGAGATCCACATTTCCAACTTAATGTCCACACACAACATTCGTAGTGCCCCTACCCAATACACTCATTACTCGCGGCAGGCAATCTTAAAGAGTCCCGTAAGGGTTCGGGCAATGCGTGTGCATCCAGCATAGAGGAATGAGGTCAATGGCCGGTTAGCCTTAACTATATGAAGATCCTTATCTTCGTAGGGTCTGCGCCACACTCTAACCCTACCAGTAACTCTTACCAACTGAAATCGGGACACGTCTGACCAGGCCACGGTTTTCCAGTCGTCTAGAGTTCAACCGTTATGGTCACGAGACCACGAGAGGCGCTACAGCTCATGTAGTGCCGTAAGCAAAGGCACTCGCGTCGGTCGTCTGCTGCCACAGCCTATTAATGCCAAAATTTCACCACATTGTCCCAACGGATACGTTCGTCGTACGTCTCACGCCGATTTCTGCTGTTATTTCACACAGTATTGCTTGTCTGTCAACATTGAGAACTCTATGCAACGTCGCTGCTCTCGGTCGTTAAGTGATAGCCGTCAGCCGCTGAGTTTCCGTGATGAGAGGTAATGCATGAAATTTGGTATTCTCGGCACAATCTTGACACTGTGGATCTCTCAGTATTAAATTGCCTAACGATTTCCGAAATGTAATTTCCCATGCGTCCAGCTCCAACTGCCATTTCGCGTTCAAAGACCGTTAATTGCCGCGGTGCGGCCATAATCACGTCGGAAACCTTTTCACACGAATCACCAGAGTATAAATGACTGCTCCGCCAAGGCACTGCCCTTTTACACCTTGTACACGCGATACTACCCTCATCTGTATAAGTACATATCACTATCCCATGACTGTTGTCACTTCAGTGTAATTAAGGGGCCTGAAAAGCGTAAGATGAGTGATCGCTTTGAAGAATACATAGATGCTGCGTCCACGTGTCATATGGCGTTTTCAGCACTTGACGGAGTTAAAAATGGGCCCCATTGTGGGTTAGTATTTGGTCAATTGGTCAAAAGGTGGAATATCCAGATTTTTTGGACATCCAGATGTGACAATGGCCAGTTGTTGGAGCGCATGGGAAGTGAGCGCAGCTATACTCGTCTTCAAAATTCCGGTTGACGACGTCCGATCACGACAAGAGGCTCCTCCTATTGTCTTCCAGGTACTTCGTAGCCCCTGCACATCTGCGCCTCCATGCGAGAACAAACAATGGGCTATACGAATACATGGTTCGCGGCGATATGTACTGATAAAATTCTCTTGAGCTGACACGTTAAGTGATGTGGAACAACCAGTTCGCAACATGATCAGTGAAACTGCAGAAATGAGCCGCATTCTTTCAAAATTCAAGCCCTACATCCAGAATAATAAGGAATAAGTCGGAGCTTCTAAGGAGAATGTCATTAAAAGGTCGACAACGGTTGGGATTGTGGTATGCTGACACCATGCTCCTTCATACCGCATCCAGTGATGAATGACTGACGATGACATGACGGTCGGTTGACTATTGCGTGGTCCTTAGAATCTGGTCGCCCGATTTCCATTTTTTCCTTGCCTTTGTTGTTGTTAACACCGTGGATACACAGATTATAGAGGGAAACCTGACGTGAATAATGCGTCTGACAGTAAGCTTGATAACACAGAGGTAGAACATGTTCAAGATCTGTCGAACATTTAGATTCGTCACCAACAGGATGCTGAGATGGTACTGCATCTTGTTTCATTACTTCGCTTGCTTTCTCGATTTTTCTGTGGCATCTTTCTTAAGCAGTTTCAAAGACGGGATATTACATAGCAAATTTCATATTCCAATTTGCTATTTCTCATATAAAAATTACCAGTGATAACCAGTGAAGACATGTGTGAAGACGCCGCGGACAGCGGTGGCATGCCAACCTGAGTATCATCCAACATACAGACTGACAGACAGTAGTGATAGTCTTGGCTGACACTTCGTATCATAGCAGTTGCCCTTTTGTTGTCATCCATAGCACGCTTTCAGCGCAGAGGTAGGCCGATGCTATTCTACGGCTTGTTTTGTTGCCCTTCATAGCGAGCCATCCTTTGCTTACATTTTCAGCAAGATAATGCTCGCCCACACATGGAGGGATTTCCTATGTACTTGTCTTAGTTCTTGCCAAATCTTACCTTGTCCAGCGAGGCGGCCGGATCTCTCCCCAGTTGGGAACGTTTCCAGCATTATGGGCACGATGCTCCAACCAGCTCGGGATTTTGACGATCTAGTGCATCAGTTGGACAGAATTTGGCACGATATCCCTCAGGAGGATATCCAACAACTCTAACAATCAATGGCAAGCCGCATAACTGTTTGCATAACGACCAGCGGTAGACCAACCCATTATTGACTTGTTCTGTTTGTGAAGCTCTTTCTCTTGAATCAATCATCCAATTTTTCTGATTTTTTGTTCTCTTTAGAGTCTATATGCCAACGGCCTTACCTCAGTGGGAACAATGGTTCCTGTCGGATCACCGAAGTTAAGCGCTGTCGGCTAGCACTCGAATAGGTCTGTGTCCGGATCTGCGGAGTGCTGTTGGCAAACTGGGTTCTGTCAGCCCTTGTGAGGTCAATTGAGGAGCTACTTGATTGAGAAGTAGCGACACTGGTCACGGAAACTGACAACGGCCGGGAGAGCTGTGTGCTAACCACGAGCCCCCCCTCTATCCGCATCCGGTGAACCTCAGGGCTGAGGTTGAGACAGCGACAGGTCGGCACCGTTGGACCTTCAAGGGCTGATCTGAAGGGTGTTTGTTTGCTTTTAGAGTGCATATATGCACCAGGTGTCTCTCCTAAAAGTTGTCAGGCATATTTTGTCCGGTGTAGATATTTGCAGTTTCACTATTGCTGTGTGTAGCTGGAGTCAACCTAAGCAAATATTTCTCATCACGTCTTTCACACAACGCCCAGTGGCGACGGAGCGCGACGACTAGTTTTCCGTTATAAAAAACATTAATTTTTGAAGCGGAATTTCACGTGCCTGTTCGATAGAGTGGTCTCAAATTATTCTAATGTGATACTTGTTTTATCAGTATGTATTAGCTGGGACAGTAAAACACGAAGAACAACACAGCATGGCCCACGCCGACTGCAACCGCCATGCAGAGGCGATTCTCAGTTACTGGTTATTCATTGTGTTTTACTGTCCATGTTAATACACACTGATAAAACAGATATCGCGTTAGACTTATTTTGTGGCCGTTCTATCGAAAGAGCATGCAAAATTCTGTTTCGAAACTCTTTTTGTTTGTAACTGGAAACAAAGTGACGCTTTCCATCGACACTGGCAGTGGTGTTTGTTTGGGCTGAATCCAACTAGACATTGCAATTGTGAAATTGCAGATACCTGTCGAAACACCAGGGAAAGTGCGCCTGTCGAGACACGCTGCATATACAGGGCGTCCCACCGCACTGTACCACGCCACATACTTTCGAAACGAAATAAAATGTAAAAAATGCAATTGGGCAGGGACGCCCTTTCAGGTGCTCACAGATTGGGCAGAAATTTACAATGTAAAAAAATCATCACTTTCAGCAAAAAATTACGTTTTTTAATGTGCACATGTATCTTTTTGTACGGAAATGTAACTAGAGGTAGGGCTAGTGACGACAGACATGTGTTCAATTCTCTGAACATCATACCTTCTGAAATTCGTAAACTTTAAAGGATGCCAACGGCGCCACAGTTTCTGCAGTAACGCGCAGAGCAAGGGTTGCCTACAGCAGATTTCAGGCAGTGCAGGCAATCCGCGTTACGGGATTTCTGAAGAAACTGTGTCACAGTTTGCATTGTTTAAAGTGTTCCAGAAGGTATAACGTTTAGACCAGTGAAACCAAGTCTATACCACCATTAATTGTACCTCTAGTCTTCACTTCGGTGGAAAAAACATACAAGTGCCGTTTCAAAAAACGGAACTTTGTCTTGAAAGTGATGTGTGTCTGCCTGTAGGGATTGTGGATTCTTGCCTATTGCATGAGCCCCTGACTTCGATGCATGCCTAACCAATTGCATTTTTCACATTTTGTTTCATTTCGGCAATATAGTAGGTGCCAAGCTTAGATAGGGCACCTTTTGTATACAAGGTGTTTGTTTTACCTTGAGACATCTAAATATTTCGAAAACGACGCATCATACTAAAAAAATGTACTATGTAAAAGTTAATATTAGTGAAGGGAACATCTGTCTTTGCTACAAGTGGCCACCTCCTAACCACCTCCCATGCGCGGGCGGCGTCAGCTTTGTATTTTCAAATGAGAACTTCCCGTTTCTACTGCATATTCGGATTCTTCACCAAAAATTAAATAGAGTTTACTCAAACCATTGTTTCCCATTCGTGACAGACGGTGCTGTAATCGACAAATATGAAGTATGCCTGTTTTTGCAATAAAGATCCGACGCATTTGATTCTACATTTCATTTATGTTGTAAATGTAAACCTTTGTGTTCAGACGGTTGATATTGGTGTTTAAACGTTACTTGAATGTTGTAAACATGATTGTTCATTGCTAGACACATTTCGGAATGCCAGTGTGTAGTCATAGTACTTGTACTGCATATTCACATTTGGAACATTCGAGTAACTTTTGAACATCAGTATCAACCATTTGAACACAAAGGTTTACTTTTAAATCGTAAATGAAACGTAGAATCAAAAGCGTTGGTTCTTACTTGCAAAAACGGGAACACTTGATATCTGTCGATTAGAGCGCCATCTACCACGAGTGGAACACAATGGGCTGAGTAAACCGCACGTAGTGTTTGGCGTTAGAATACCGATACCAAAAAGAGTGAAGACTATGTATAAACGCGGACAGTGTGATAGACAAATGATACACTAAATTCAATCAGCGATGTAGTATAACAGATTCTAGCAAATAATGCGCTGTAAAGACTAATGACCGAATAAAATGCACTAATATTCAGGAATAATAGTCGATATCACACATCAACGAGGGGGCCGTTGTCTATGGCGCTTTGGATCTCATGGACGAACGAAGTGAGCTGAATTTCGTAATATCTATGTTTTTGAGACCATTTTTGGTTTTTATACCCGGAGATTTTCGATTTCCAAAAAGATCATAATGCGTGATCATAAAATATGTTCCATAATTCTACATTAGATTGACGTTACTGATATAGGCGTACAATTACGCGTACCCTCTTGAACACGAAACTGACCCGCAGTTTTTTTTTCAATCGCTTAATACTAGTACCTTATGTTATTCTAGCGATCCAATACAAACCACTGGTAGGGGTGGAGCAACGGGCCGCACATTATTCGTCTCCTGAGAGAGTGAGTGTACGTGGATTCTGCTCTATAAACATTCGAAATTTGCATGTAGGAAAGATATCCCATAACTGTCGTATGTAAGTTCTTATCCCTCTGCACTTCAGTAAGATATCGATGCGACAAGGACGCTTGTAATGAGAACTCACATGAGATTGGAAAAGTTAATTTGGGTTACTATTTCTTGAATTCTTCACTTAATAACTTGGTACCACTAGCAATAGTTGAAGAAACAAATACCTACTGCGGAAAATAAACAGACCCTTGCTTTAACATGTAGACTAAAGCGACAAGAAAGGGAATGGCAAAATAGCGTGTCTTGCCCTATGCGTCACAGTGGTGTACATCTTTCTCATCAGATGTCTCCCGTACTCTTCCAACATTTAAGAACCTAGAGGTATCTTCCGCCAGAGCAGGATGCAGCAGAAAACTAAACGAACTGTAAACAACGATGGTTGTTTCCAGAAACAATGATCCATCGATACGAGTCTGTCGTCAAAAATCATTACAGCTTGACCAGTAAGATCTATATGAAATGCACTCGCGGTTATGAATATGGACAGCCATTAGCTGTATAATGGAATGACGGCAATGAAACTTCTTGCGGGGCTGTGACTTGAACCCGAGTCCCGATCCGACACAAATATTCATTGCCGTCTTTCAATTATACAAAAAAATGGCTCTGAGCACTATGGGACGTAACATCTATGTTCATCAGTCCCCTAGAACTTAGAACTACTTAAACCTAACTAACCTAAGGACATCACACAACACCCAGTCATCAATTATACAGCTAATGGTTGTCCATATTAGCAACCGCGAGTACATCGCATGTATTTCATAACGGTTGTAGTCGCTGCAGTACCAGTTTCTTTAGACACGCAAACATGCCTGACGAAACATTGCATCGTACTTTTTAACAACACAGTAGCGTAGTATAATCTATTGTCGAGTAAAATACAGGATTCAGGCAATATGACAACTGAGTTATTGGCTCAACAACAGCCTTCGATACTGCCCGTTGGCTTTGAAGTGTGACGTTCTTGGAGTGTGGTGGGTGGCCTCATACGTGTATGGAGCTCTAGTTTGTTTTGCTTGGCGGCGTGAGTGTTGTCAGCTAATGCTACGTTTGTAGTATGTATTTGGTTTTTACAGGATGTTGTGGATCTAGATGTGTGGGGCCGGCCGAAGTGGCCGTGCGGTTAAAGGCGCTGCAGTCTGGAACCGCAAGACCGCTACGGTCGCAGGTTCGAATCCTGCCTCGGGCATGGATGTTTGTGATGTCCTTAGGTTAGTTAGGTTTAACTAGTTCTAAGTTCTAGGGGACTAATAACCTCAGCAGTTGAGTCCCATAATGCTCAGAGCCATTTGAACCATTTGAACCTAGATGTGTGGGCACATTCACAAGTATGGCTTCTGTTGTAACCACAACCAACAGCGGGAACGCCTTGGGCTGCGGATCGGAGCCGCCTGGCGGGGAAGCCGCCGGCGGTGGAGCACGCACCACCGGGTAAACACAAGAGGAGTCGGACGATAGAGCAACGACGACTGACAACAACCGACCACGACCGACTATGAGCGACACAACGAGGAAGAGATAAACAACGAAGGCCGGCCGCGGTGGTCTCGCGGTTCTAGGCGCTCAGTCCGGAACCGCGCAACTGCTACGGTCGCAGGTTCGAATCCTGCCTCAGGCGTGGATGTGTGTGATGTCCTTAGGTTAGTTAGGTTTAAGTAGTTCTAAGTTCTAGGGGACTGGTGACCACAGATGTAAAGTCCCATAGTGCTCAGAGCCATTTGAACCATTTTTTTAAACAACGAAGGCTTGTGGAAACCACAACACCAAACACCAAACGTAAATCCACTCGGAACCAGAGCCAGGCAAATGTCAACAACGAGCAACGACCAGAACGCAGTACCGCCGAGATAGAAACGAAATCCAGAGCGAGTACCAGACTGGCTGGACTAGGGCAGAGCGGGTCCCTATATACGAAACCGGAGGGAGCGGCTATTGGCCGCTGTCTGCACGTGCCTTAGCGGTGGCGCCCTCGCTGCGCGAGAGCCGCTGCGCGGAATAACCGCCGCCGAGGCGGAGCCCTCTATGGGCTGACCACGTCCATTTGTTCTGCCGCGTGTTCGACTTCCGCGGCGGAAGGTACTAGATCCCTCTCCCCCGGAATTGGTGCATAGGGGCGGAAATGCCCCGGACGATGCCGAGGCGGGCGGAACGAGGGCACGGGTTGTGAGACGTCCAGAGGGACCACTGGGGGAGGGGAGGGCAGACTGTCTGCGGCATCCATCAAGGTGTCACCAGAGGGCAGGGGGTCAGTGGGCGTCCCTATACCCCGGTGAGGCGGAAGGGGTGTCTGCAGTGCCGACGAGGAGATGGAGGTTGAAGGGAAGGGCTCCACCTCGAGGGACGTGTCCGCACCAGGAAGCAGGGAAGGCGGTGGGGGAGGAATCAAGGCAGGGGCTCGAGGACGGAGTTGGTTATGGTGGCGACGCTCGAGTCCTCTGTGTGTCTGTACGGTCGTCACTCGCCGCCCATGATGAGCCGCTGTCACCGTAGCGGGCGTCCATGCAGGTGTGCTGCCATAGGGGCGAGCTCACACGGCCATGCCCGGGGCGTAGCGCCGGGAGGGGCGAGAGCGGGGCCCAGAAGGGGATGGTGTCAGCAGGTGGAGGAGGGTCCGAGGTTGTCCCCCGTGAAGGAGTTCGGCAGGACTATGACCGGCCACCGGCGTAGTGCGGTAGGTTCTGAGAAACAAGGTGAGGGCGGAGGTGGTGGCCAACGGCTCCACTGATTTCATCAGCTGCTGTTTGAAAGTGTGGACCAGGCGTTCCGCCCCGCCATTGGATGAAGGATGGAAGGGGGAAGAGCGAATGTGTTTGATACCGATAGCAGAGCAGAAGGTCTGGAACGAGGACGCCGTGAATTGGGGCCCATTATCGGTGACCAACGTCTGAGGAAGGCCTTCAATGGCCAACACCTGGGCCAAGGCGGTGAGGGTGGCGTCAGGGGTGGTGAACGCCATGCGAACCACATATGGGTATTTGGAATAGGCATCAATGATGAGGAGCCACATGGAGCATAAGAAGGGGCCTGCAAAATCGAGATGGATACTGTCCCAGAGTTGGCTGGGTGTTGGCCAGGGCGCGAAAGATTGTGGAGGACTAGCCTGATGACGCGCACACACTGTGCAACCACGGACCAGGTGCTCAATGTCTGCATCGATCCCTGGCCAATAGACATGTCGTCGAGCCAACGCCTTCATACGAGACATCCCCCAGTGTCCGCGGTGTAATAAGTGCAGGACGCGGTGGCCTAAGTCCGGAGGGATGACCACCCGATGGGCGTCGGAGTCCGTGGACAACAGGAGGACGTCCTCCATCACCGAAAGTCTGCGTGAGACGTGACGCCACGGGCTGAAGTCAGTTTTCAAACGTTGGGTAAGGTAGGGAGGCCAACCATGGGTCACATAGCGGAGGACTTGCCGCAGAATAGGGTCCCTGCGCGTGGAAGCGGCGATTTTCGTGGCTGTCAGAGGAAATCCATCGAGAGTCTCCCGGCGGGCAGAGTCGATGTGGAAGCACAGGACTTCCTGCTGGTCGAACGCCGGATCTGGTCCTGCTGGGAGACGTGACAAGGCATCTGCATTAGTGTTTTTTTTTTTTTTTGGTGGGGGTTTAAGGGCGCTCAACTACTGAGGTCATTAGCGCCCAGTCACAATTGTTAGAGCATATAGAATCTAGTAAAACTCAAGGGCGGTGGGGGGGGGGGGGGGGACACCAGAAAGTTCTTACAAAGATGCAGATAAAATAAGTGAAGGAGTTAGATGTCTTTGGACAAGCCAGTCAAAGTAATGAAACGAAGAACACGAGCAGCTGCTCGAGCGTCATCAGCTAAAATATCCTGTAAAGTAGATGGCAGAGACAGGACAACACGAGATTGACTAAAATGGGGACACGACAATAAAACATGGCGCACTGTTAATGCATGACCACAAGGGCACTGCGGGGCTGGGTCACCGGAGAGCAGGTAGCGGTGGCTCAACCGGCAATGCCCAATCCGCAACCTGGTCAGAAGGACCTCTTCTCGCCGAGATGGTCGGGAGGAGGTTGTCCAAGCAGTTGGGAACGGTTTTACTGCCCGGAGCTTGTTTCCTTGAAGTTATGACCAAGTATCCCACCACAAAGACACAAGCCTCTTACAAACAACCACACTAATGTCAGATGACGGACACAATGGGAGGCTGGCCGAGGCAGGAGGACTGCAGCCTTGGCCGCAGCATCAGCAGCCTCATTCCCAGGCACTCCTACATGGCCGGGAACCCACAGAAAGCTGACAGGAGAGCCATCAGCAGCAGAAGAATGGTGAGACTGCTGGATCCGTTGCACCAAGGGATGGACCGGATATGGAGCTCCAAGGCTCTGAAGAGCACTGAGTGAATCAGAGCAGAGTACGTACGATGAATGGCGGTGGCGGCGCGCATACTGTACGGCCTGATGGAGAGCAAAAAGCTCGGCCGTAAAGCTGGAACACTGGTCGAGGGGCCGGTATTTAAAGGTGCTGGCCGCGACGACAAAGGCACAGCTGACACCATCGTCAGTTTTGGAGCCATCAGTGTAAATAAAGGTGTGACTGGCAAGTCGCGCACGAAGTTCGACAAACCGTGAGCAATACACTGCAGCCGGAGTACCCTCCTTCGGGAGCGAGCTGAGGTCGAGAGAAATATGAACCGGAGCCTGGAGCCACGGTGGTGTCGGGCTCTCACCCTCTCTGGAGGTGGTAGGGAGGGCAAAATCCAATTGTCGAAGCAGGCGACGAAAGCGGACTCCAGGGGGCAGCAGGGCAGACACATACAACCCATACTGACGGTCGAGAGAATCGGCGAAGAAGGATTGATAAGAGGGGTGGTCGGGCATTGATAACAGCCGGCAGGCATACCGACATAGCAGTACGTCGCACCGGTAGGTCAATGGTAATTCGGCAGCTTCAGCATAAAGACTCCCGACGGGACTAGTGTAGAATGCTCCGGTCGCAAGACGTAACCCCCAATGGTGGATGGAGTTGAGACGGCGTAAGAGGGATGGCCGAGCAGACGAGTAGACGAGGCTCCCATAATCCAGCTTTGATCGGACTATGGACCGATACAAGCGAAGCAGGACAGTGCGATCCGCTCCCCAAGACGAACCACTAAGAACTCTGAGGACATTAAGGGAACGTGTACAAAGGGCAGCCAAATAAGAGACGTGCGGAGACCAACAAAGTTTCCTGTCCAGTGTGAGCCCTTGAAACGTAGTTGTTTCCACGAATGGGAGAACAACGGGACCGAGATGTAAGGATGGCGGAAGGAACGCTTCATATCGCCAAAATTTGATGCAAACCGTCTTCTCTTCAGAGAATCGGAAGCCATTTGCCACACTCCATGAGTATAGGCTGTCTAGACAACGCTGAAGGCAGCGCTCCAGGAGGCATGTTCTCTGGGCACTGTAGTAGATCGCGGAGTCATCGACAAAAAGAGAGCCTGAGACATTAGGTGGAATGCAATCCATAATTGGATTGATCGCTATGGCAAAAAGGGCTACGCTCAAGACGGAGCCCTGAGGCACTCCGTTCTCCTGGAGGAAGACGTTGGACAATACGGAACCCACACGTACCCTAAACTTTCGATCTGTTAAAAAGGAATCAATAAAAAGGGGCAGGCGACCGCGTAGACCTCACCTGTGCATAGTGCGGAGGATACCTCCTCTCCAACAGGTATCATAAGCCTTCTCCAAATCGAAGAACGCGGCTACCGTTTGGCGCTTTCGCAAAAAGTTGTTCATGATGAATGTCGACAAGGTCACAAGGTGGTCAACAGCGGAGCGGCGGCGACGAAAGCCGCATTGAACATTGGTAAGTAGCCGCCGAGATTCAAGAATCCAAACTAACCGAGCGTTAACCATGCGCTCTATCACCTTACAGACACAGCTTGTAAGAGAAATGGGGCGGTAACTAGAAGGAAGGTGTCTATCCTTCCCGGGTTTGGGTATAGGAACAACGACGGCGTCACGCCAACGCATGGGGACTTGACCTTCGGTCCAGACGCGATTGTAGGTACGAAGAAGGAAGCTTTTGCCTGCCGGAGAAAGGTGGGCCAGCATCTGAACGTGAATGGCATCTGGCCCCGGAGCAGAGGACCGGGACAGTGCAAGTGCACGTTCGAGTTCCCGCATAGTAAAGGAGGCATTATAATTTTCCAGATTCAGTGAGTGGAAGAAAGGTCGCCGAGCCTCTTCTGCCTCTTTCCTGTGAAGGAAGGCAGGGTGGTAATGGGCGGAGCTTGAAACCTCTGCGAAAAAGCGGCCAAAGGCGTTGGAGACATCCACAGGATTAACAAGGACCTCATTACCTGAAGTCAGGCCAGGTACCGAGGAGTGGGCCTTAATGCCCGACAGCCGGCGCAGGCCACCCCAGACGACAGAAGAGGGAGTAAAACTGTTAAAGGAGCTGGTGAAAGAGGCCCAACAAGCTTTTTTGCTGTCTTTGATGACTCTACGGCAATGCGCTAGGAGTCGTTTGTATCCAATACAATTCGCCAACGTAGGATGGCGGCGAAAGGTGCGTAAAGCACGTCGTCGAGCACGGATAGCGTCTCTACAAGCCTCATTCTACCAGGGGACGGAAACGCGACGTGAAGAAGAGGTAGTACGAGAAATGGAACGTTCGGCAGCATTGATGATAACAGCCGTGAGGTATTCGACCTGACTGTCACAACTGAGAAAATCGGGGTCCAGAAAGGTCGCCAGGGAGGAGTAAAGTCCCCAGTCAGCTTTCGGTATGTTCCAGCTCGAAGGACGTGGGGTTGGGGTGTGGTGCAGGAGACACACGACACAGGGGAAGTGGTCCCTCGAATAGGTGTCAGAAAGGACATACCACTCGAACCGACGGGAAAGAGTGGTAGAACAGATCAAAAGGTCCAAGTGGGAGTAGGTATGAGTAGAGTCCGAGAGGAAAGTTGGGGCGCCAGTATTGAGGCAGACAAGATTGAGATGGTTGAAGACATCCGCCAAGAGGGAGCCTCTCTGACAGGATGCAGGAGAGCCCCAAAGGGGATGATGGGCATTGAAGTCGCCAAACAATAAAAACGGCGGAGGAAGCTGAATAATCAGGTGCATCATGTCAGCCCGACTAACTGCGGATGACGATGGAGTGTAGATGGTACAAACGGAAAA
This sequence comes from Schistocerca nitens, assembly GCF_023898315.1. Taxonomy (NCBI): domain Eukaryota; kingdom Metazoa; phylum Arthropoda; class Insecta; order Orthoptera; family Acrididae; genus Schistocerca; species Schistocerca nitens. The sequence continues at coordinate 467,363,541 of NC_064619.1, read as the reverse complement.
AGTAAAGGCAGAAAGAGTAATACGGACAGCTATTGCTTGGAGTGGGGTGGTCAATGGGATGGGATGGTAACAGACATCGTCCCGAACGAGCAACATGACCCCACCATGAGCTGGAATACCGCCCACAGGGGTGAGGTCAGACCGCTCCAAGGTATAGTGGGTAAAAGCAATACGATCAGTTGGGCGCAACTTGGTTTCCTGGAGACCAAGGACAAGCGGACAGTGCAGGCGGAGGAGCAGTTGTAATTCCTCCCGATTAGATCGAATAACTCTTATGTTCCAATGTAACAAAGCCATCACTAGTCAGAAAAAAGGGGGAACGAAACGGGTGAAGAGCTGGTCACTTCGACGGCCGCGGAGGGCCAGGTTTCGAGGGAACAACGCTACAACCAGTGGGAGGCGGATCCTGTTCCATCGAGTCGTCGCCAGCTGCAGCCGCTGTCCCGGGTTGCGTAGGAGGGGCAGCATCATTCGCCGACGAGAGGCCAGCTGAGCGCCTGGCAGCAGAGCGTCCCAGCGAAACTGAGGACGGCCGGGAGCAGCGAATCACGGATGGAGCGTCAGATGAAACGCGCCGGGGTGGAGAGGGGGATAAAGACTTCTTCTTGGAGGCCTTCTGGGAAGTCCGATGAGGCACAGGGATGGTGGGCTGGACCCGAAGAAGGTCCTCACGCGCGGGGTCCGTTTTGGAACGCCGGACCTCGGAAACCGGGGTCCGGAACGTTTCCCCGATGGACGCCTGAGAAGAGGATCGTTTCTCAGGCAGCGGAGGGGGAGGAGAAGGAGGAAGGGTGGCCCCTGGGGCAGAGGGGGCAGGGACCGCGAGGGAGGAGGATTTGGAAGGGAGGGATTTGGGAGGTGGAGGCATAGACCCCGGATGGGGTGAGGAGGTGGAGGGGGGACAGGATAGGGGTGAGGATACTGTGGAAGGAGTGGGCACGACTGAGGCAAACGAAGTTGTCAACGTCACGGGATGGAGGCGGTCATACTTCTTCCTGGCCTCAGAATAAGAGAGGCGATCCAAAGTTTTTAATTCTTGAATCTTCTTCTCCATCTGATATGCGGGGCAGTCTAAAGATCTAGGCGAGTGGATGCCAGGACAATTGATGCACCGAGGTGGTGGGGTGCATGTATGTTCCTCACGAAGAGGATGTCCACAATCGCCACAAAGGGGCTCAGCCACACACCGTGACGACATGTGCCCAAAGCGCAAACACCGAAAGCAACGCATAGGAGGCGGGACGTAAGGTCGCACGTCGCACCGGTAGCACACCACCTTTACCTTCTCCAGGAGAACGTCCCCCTCGAAGGCGAGGATAAAGGCCCCAGTGTCGATGCGACGGTCTTTGGGGCCGCGCTGGACTCGCCGGACGAAATGCACGCCTCGGTGCTCCAGGTTGGCCCTGAGCTCCTCATCAGATTGCAGCAGGAGGTCCCGATGAAAAATAACCCCCTGCGTCCTATTCAGTGCCAGATGTGGGACAATGGACACTGGGATGTCCCCTAGTCGGTCGCACGCCTGGAGCGCCGCCGACTGAGTGGCGGAGGTGGTCTTTATAAGGACGGACCCCGAACGCATTTTACTGAGAGCCTCGATTTCCCCGAAGATGTTCTCGATGTGCTGGACAAAGAACATGGGCTTGGAGGTGGCGAACGTCCCCCCATCGGTCCGAGAACAGACTAAATAGCGGGGGAAGTACTTCGCCCCAAGCCGGCGGGTCTGTCCTTCCTCCCAGGGAGTGGCCAATGGGGAAAGGGCAGGAGAACCAGAACCAGAGACAGTACCTTTCTTTTTAAAAGACTCGGCCGCAGAGCGACCCGATACATGTTGACGTTTCATCTGCGAAACGTCCGCCCCGAAACCACCCACTCCGACCAGAGGCTCTCCCCACGGGCGCCACCCAGCCTCAACAAGGGCCACCTGGCAGGATGACCGTTGCCGGGAGTCCTGATGCCCCAAGGAGACGGGTATCTACTCCTTGGCCGACGTGGGGAGGGTGCAGCTCAGGTATTGGCAGTACGATCCCTGTGTTGTCAGGGGGCTACAACCTAGAGGGTACATGACGACCCCACCACAACGGGCTGGCTACCGTGCTGGATTTCGGGTGCCATGGAAAGTCCATCATGATCGTAGGTGCAGATGGGGACGCACTATGGGCCTAACTTGTGCAACCCATCAGGCGGTTAGGCCCAATTTGAGGAATAGTGGGTGTGGTTACAACGCCGTTACAATGCTGAGTGCCAAGGTCTTAGTGCACTGAGGACCAGTGAGACACCACGTAAGGCGTCCTTCCCCAAAAGGCTCGTACTTCTGTAGAATTTTGAAAAATGGAGGTCAAACCCCAAGGGGGACCATCACATGGAAGGCCGAAACGGTTGAAACTCCTTTTAGTCGCCTCTTACGACAGGCAGGAATACCTCAGGCCTATTCTTACCCCGGACCCGCAGGGGGACTGCATTAGTGTGTTGACTGGTGGGCTTATAGCGGATGGCGTAAGTGTAATTACGCAAGAACAACGCCCAGCGCGGAAGACGCTGAGCCGTCCGTTCTGGGAAGTGCGAATGGGGCCCAAAAAGTGACACTAAGGGCTTGTGATCCGTGAGGAGGGTGAACTGCGCCCCAAACAGGTAAATGTGAAATTTCTGAACTGCAAAAATAATGGCAAGAGCCTCCTTTTCGATCTGAGAGTAATTGCTTTGCGCAGGGGTTAACGTCTTGGATGCATATGCCACAGGTTGTTCCGACCCATGGAATTTACACCCGTTACCGAAGTTAATAGAGTTCACCGGATCGTTTACTTATGAAAATACTCGCTCAAATGCTGTGCACTCTGCTCTACACGTAATACCTGTTCCAGTCTTAGATCGCACAACACGCCACGTGGTTTTAACTAATAGTCAAAAGCAATAATTTTGATATTCCGTCCGAAAGTCCACACGACTTCCACTATACCGTTCACTTAAATACACTTTTTACTACTTCGCGAACTCGTAATTAGCATTTTTCCACGATTTTACAGTACTTTCGTCGGAGCTGCTTTCAATGAGATGTTACTGGTTCGAACCCTCAGCCCCGACCCCCTAGATCACACCAAAGGCTTTGTTCCTAGCATAGATTGGCGCAAACCTGCATTTTTCTGATTGGCTGATATCACAAACAGCAAATCAGGTTGCAGTATTATCCCGCGCTAACCCGCGCTTTACTTCAATGACCAATCATAGTAAAACATTTCTTTCTATGGCAATTGCTAAATAAATAAATTTAGAAAAGTATCAAATATAAAATTACTCCTCCTGAAATTACCGATTAATTTGTGTTCTACTCACGATTTATTAGTACCATAAACTGACTGCACATTTAATTATAGTAAATCCCCTGTTTAGTTTACCTGGTACTTCATGAATAAACAAAACAATTTTCATTTACTTCTGTTCTTCTTCACTCATACAACACTCACACTGCTAATTACTACGCATATAAAACAATTATAATTATGAAAATACATTAAATACTAATCAAACATAACTTTACAAAATTGTTTTGACTACGACTGCTAGCACTGTCCGTCAACTGCTGACCTCTGCCGCCTACTAGTACAACTACGTGCAGCTCTGTAACTCAGGTCCATGTCAGCTGGTGACATTTGTCGATGACTCATGCCTATAACGATATCGTCCTAACAAGTGACAGGAGCGACGCGAAGGCGCTACGCCTCAGTGTCAAGAGAAATAAGTATCTGCTCCCTTATTCACTACTGCAATGGAAGAGGAGATTAATTTCCGTTCAAAGAGACTTGCTCGCCTACTATATTCCACACAGTGATGCCCAGTTTAGTTCCTTGTTCTCCAAAACAACGTTGCGTGCACTTTAAACTTCAAACAATAGCATTGTGCACAGCGTGTCGCACCCAACTGACGCTACAGACTAACACTGTAAGTAAAGTAATTACTAGCTACGATTCAGTACATCAGAATCTACATGTTGTTCATAGACTTTTGTAAACTTCTTGGTCTACTGGACTAGGGGATACTAACAACACGCCATTTTACACTGAGGTGACAAATGAATGGGGATACCTCCAAATATCGTGTCGGGCCTAGTGCAGCAACTGGACGTGACATGGACTCAACAAGCCGTTGGATGGCCGTTGCAGAAATATTGAGCCATCCTGCCTCAATTCTTTCTTTCTTTTTTGAGTCAACAGCCTTCTGACTGGTTTGATGCAGCCCACCACAAATTTCTCTCCTGTCACCCATCTCTCCATCTCAGAGTAGCTCTTGCAACCTTCGTCCTCAATTATCTTCTGAATATATTCCAATCTCTGCCCTTCTCTACAGTTTTTGCGCTCTACAGCTCCCTCTAATACCATGGAAGTCATTCTGTCATGTCTTAACAAATGTCCTATCATCCAGTCCCTTCTCCTTAACGGTATTTTCCACATATTCCTTTCCTCTATGATTCTGCGCAGAACCTTCCCATTCCTTACCTTATCAGTCCACCTAATTTTCAACATTCTTCTGTAGCACCACATCTCAAATGCTTCGAGCCTCTTCTTTTCCGGTTTTCCCACAGTCCATGGTTCACTACCATACAATGCTGTCCTCGAAACGTACATTCTTAGAAATTTCTTCCTCAAATTGAGGCCTACGTTTGATTCTAGCAGACTTCTCTAGGCCAGGAATGCCCTTTTTGACAATGCTAGTCCACTTTTTATGTTCTCCTTGCTCCGTCCGTAATGGATTACTTTTGCCTAAGTAGCATAATTCCTTAACTTCATCTACTTCGTGAACACCAATTCTGATATTAAGTTTCTCATTTCTGCTACTTCTCATTCCTTTGCCATTCTTCTGTTTACTCTCAATTCACATTCTGCACTTATTAGACTGTTCATTCCACTAAGCAGCTCCTGTAGTTCTTTTTCGCTTTTACTGTGGACAACAATGTCATCAGCGAATCTTACCTATTGATATACTTTCACCTTGAATTTTAATTCCACTCCTGAATCTTTCTTTTATTAACCTTTGAGAACATTTCTTTTAGAGACAGTGACTTTTTATTACTTTAAACTGAACAGCCTCAACCGCAAGAAACTTTTTTACAGTTAACCTCAAACAAAAAAGAAATGTTTCTTGCGTTTGAGACTGTTTATGTTGATTTTAAATCTTTTTTATTTCTGTCATTGCTTCTTCGATGCTGTGGTTTCCCTCAAAAAAAAAATAAATAAACTTAATGGCAGCTCTCTGTTTGGAACGCACCTCCATTGCGGACACCATTTTGAAGGCTGCGTATAAGGCCGTCACCTATCGGAACTTCATGAAACTATAAGGGCTGAAGCGGGAATGGCTCACGATGTCTCACAACAAACTACGCACTAGAATTAAATTTTCACTCTGCAGCGGAGTGTGAGTTTCATACTACGCATTTTTCAACCGAAACTGACTGAAAAAAAATTGTTGCATTTCTTATTGAACGGCCTTCGTACTTCTCGACATTTGGTTACTTTAAGCTCTTGGCGTCTTCGTTCAATGGCAAATCTCACGCCTCTCGATAGAACTGGTACAATCATATAATCGGCTTTTGGGCTAGACTATCAGCATTACCTTACCTAATGTGAGAAGTACAGATTTCAAAGTTTGTGCTAATAACAAAGGGCCTATTGGAATGTGGGTGAGTGAGCAGGCAGATCATAAAGCCAAAGAGGCGTGTAGCCAAAATAACATCATGCAAAGCGCCATCCTCCTGCAGTGGAAAGAGTCGTCAAGTGTGGGAAGGGCGGGGGGGTGACACTGGTACGTAGCTTGATGTAGTATAAATTTTCTTAACTTCTAAACATAATGAACTCATACTAAGTGGGGATGTTAATTTAAATTTTCTGGAGGATAGTTACTCAAGATCCATACTACAGTCTCTTACTACTTCTTATAATCTCATTTCCTTAGTACAGTTCCCAACCAGGATTATGGGTACCAGCAGCACTACTATTGAGAACATAGATACTACCACACTAGCAAATCACAGTATAAATTCAATATTTAATGGCCTTTCAGATCATGATACCCAGTTGCTTACATTTAATATAGTGTGGTCTGATTCAACTTATAACAGGAAGTGGGAAGCTATACGAATAATAAATGAAACAGGAATTGAAGGTATAAAAAACTGTTTGAGGAATACAGACTGGAAAGATACATACAATTCACCTGGGATAAATGAAAAATATAACTGTTTCTCTAATATGGTCATAGGTCACATCGAAAACCGCTGCCCTATTAAAGTAATCAAAGCAAATAGATTAAATGTTTCAAAACTTTGGATTACAAATGGAATAAAAGTATCTTGCAAAACAAAAAGAAGACTGTACTTAATGTCATGGGAAAACGATGACTACATAGTTAAATCACACTACAAATTATATTGTAAAATTCTAAACAAAGTAATCAGAACCTCAACACGTATTTATTTTTAAGAAAAAATAAATACCTCTAATAACAAGATAAAAACTATATGGAACATAGCAAATAGTTAAACAGGAAAAACTAATCAGGCAAATGAGGAAATTATGTTAAATGTAAATTATGAATTGATAAGAGATACTTCCAAAATTGCAGACACTTTCAACAACTTTTTCCTTTCAGTTGCAGACAACTTAGGTTTGCATAGTTCCTCAGAAGACAGCTTAAAATATTTTAAAAATGCATTTCCACAGAAGTTTGACAAAATTCAGCTATATCCTACCTCACCGAAAGAGATTTCTAATATTATTAGCTCTCTTAAAAGCAAATGTTCCCGTGGTTATAATGAAATCAGCACTACCATAATTAAATGTTGCTCCTCAGAACTTTGTGAAATACTGAGTTAATTATGTAATGAATCCCTCCACAGTAGTACTTTTCCAGATAGGCTTAAATATGCTATTGTCAAACCATTACACAAAGAAGGAGACAAATCATCAGTGGCAATATTTTCAAAAGTGTTTGAAATGATTATGTACAATAGACTTTATTAACACTTAGTACAGAAAAATATTCTCATTCGCAATCAATGTGGATTTCGGAAAGGATTGTCAGTTGATCAAGCTATATTCACTTTTACAGATGATATATTAGAATCAATAAAGCAAAAGTTATTACCACTTGGAAAATTCTGCGATCTGGGTAAAGCTCTTGATTGTGTTAAGTATGATATCCTTATACAAAAGTTAAAATATTATAGGATAACAGGAGTAGAAGGCTCATGGTTCTCATTCTATATTTTTAATAGAAAACAGTGTGAGTCTGTATCAGGCTTACCACATAACAATAGTCATTCAAAAGATGAAACCATCAGACAAGGGGTGCCCCAGGGCTCTATTTTAGGTTCATTGTTGTTCCTGTTATATATTAATAACCTTCAACATGCAGTGTCACAAAATGAAAATTTTGCCTTTTTTACAGATGACACAAGTATTGGTATAAAAAAACAGTGCCCATTATCTCATTGACCAATCAGCTAATGAAATATTTGTAAGTATCAATGGGCGGTTCACTGAATTTTGACAAGACCTAGTACATACAGTTTAGTACCTCACAAAGAATACCTGAAGCTATAAGTACAATGTACTCAGACAATGAAATTAAAGCTGTAGACAGTGTCAAATTTCTAGGGCTACAAATTGACCACAATCTAAATTCGAAAACTCACACTCTAGACTTAATGAAACGCCTTAGTTCAGCTACATTTGCAGTACGCCTGACAGCAGAAATAGGTGATTTAAAAATGAAGAAGTTAGTTTATTCAGCCTACTTCCATCCACTAATGAGTTATGGAAACATCTTGTGAGGAATCTCCTCTCACAAAGAGAACCTTCAAAATTCAGAAACGAGTCATTAGAATTATATCGGGTGTCAGTCCTAGAAATTCATGCAGATACCTCTTTAAGAACCTTGGTATTCTAACTACTCCTTCACAGTACATATACTGATTGATGTCCTCTGTCATTTCCAACATGTCTCTTTTTACACAAAATAGTGCAAAACATTATTATAATACCAGAACCAAAAACAATCTGTATGAGGACTATAAAAGCTTAACATTAGTACAAAAAGGAGACGAATACATGGGTACTCATATATTCGATAACTTACCGAAGCATACCGAAGGTCTTGTATGTGATAAAGGTCGGTTTCAGACTGAATTAAAGAACTTCCTGTTGGCCAAGTCCTTCTACTCCATCAATGAATATCTACACAAGGATTATACCTCATAGCTCTGTCTGCATTAGAATTGTACGATATCCATGCATCTGAGTAAAAAAGAAAATAAATAAAACCTTTGACTCTTCCCACATCCCAGAGACTCCCCTCCAAGGGATCCATGGAAACCGATAAATGTAATATAATGTCATGAAGCCAATCATCTGGCCAAGTCCGACCTCTTACTGGTTACTCGGATGCGATGAGGTCACCCTGACTCGCCTCCGGATTCAACGCAGTTCTAAAATTAATGGCTTCTTACTTTGGCGATTCCTGTGGCACACTTATCCTTATATGCCACATTTTATGTGCATGTTATATTTTAAAGAGAGGATGGAAGTAAATTTCTTAAGTGGAGATCTGCCCCTTATTTTAGCCTACGATGAAATGAATGTGGCATATTTTGAAAATTTTATGTATGGGTCTGGATTTCAGATCAAGTTTTAGGTTGGAGGTTTTTGTGAGCTACTGAGTGGCCAGCGCATCTTATTTTGTTCCAGTCATCGGTCACATTCAGCTATTCCAGTATTATAGACCATTCCACTGAATCTCCCTTTGTTTTATTATCAGCTCACAAATAAGATTTTAGTATTTCTGTGAGCGTTTGCGCTTGCACAAGCGTATGCTTGTGTGTGTGTGTGTGTGTGTGTGTGTGTGTGTGTGCGTGTGTGTGCGCATGGTTCGTGCGTGCGTGTGTGTGTGCGTGTGTGCATGTGCGTACGCATGTGCTTATGCCTGCGTGTGTGCGTGTGTATCAGTGAGTGGTTCTGATTTTCGAGTATTTTTTTAATTCATCATTCAGTTTTTAACGTTTAACATTTTTGACCACACTCATCTCGTCCCATAAACGCCCTGGCTTTCGCGAGCCCAAAGCAAAATATACTATTACACGAGGAGAAGCATTGTTTATATGTACACGTCGCAAAAGAAGATTGTGTCCAACCAGAGACGAATATACAGTAATCGCGACAGTGCATAATAACTATAGGCCGTGCTACGTACAACCAGGTAGATTGTAACCTGTATTGTTTTGCATATCCTGTCATCTGCAATGTAACATGCCGTGGGTTACCTTAAAATATCTCCATCAGGGACGATATTGTTCCCCAAACACAGATCTTCCACTTCCTCTATCTCACCTTCTACGCACAGCAGAAGAACTTTTTTATGCGAGAAAACATTCCTGCAGCAAAAATAGGTAGCGCAAAAGACACCGGTCAGGTCGCCTCTATGAGTAAACTTTATAGCAACGTCTCGCACGGGGATAGCAAGAAAAGCCTCTGACCGTATCGCCATGTCCGTAACCTTAAGTTTTGTGCCAAATGTAACTGTCAGTGTTAGAATGAAAACTTTGAAATCCAGATCGATGCAAGATACTTTTTTCCACACAAATTTCGTGACATCGTAGCCTAAGTTTCAAATGGCAAGCGAAGACCACCGACATCTAGAAAAGTGGCACATAAGGTGTTGTTTTCACAGGGAGGTCCGTATTACAGTTGGATCCACTAGCGTTTCAATTCGTTTTACTAGGTAAGTAACAGACGAGACTATACGGAACGTTGCTGAATACCGTCGACGGGTCACGTGTTTTCTTTGCACCAGTGATAACACAGGGACGTTGCTGAGGTAACACTAGTGCTCTTTCTTCAAGGACTTCACAGACATTCTTCCAACAGTACAACGCCACAACTCACATGCGCCTCAGTATATTTGGTACCTGTTTGCGGCCTGTCACTCACTGCCGCTTCACCAAGTTACTAAGGAAACCCATCTTCGCCAGCTGATAACACACCGCCATTCGCCCATAAATGCCCAGAAAGTGTAGTGAGAATGTTGCAGGTTGAAACATATCGCCATATCTAACAAGTGATTGCACTTAGTTAACAATACGATTAGAACTGGTCGAATCGTCCAACACGAAAGTCATATCATTTCCTAAGGTGCCCACACTTCGTTCCCTGTGAATCAAACTATATTTAACATATTTCGTGTCTGGTGAAGAGGAAAATCCAGTTTCAACTTAAGACTTGAGAACTGCTACTGGCCAAAAAATAGATATTTCGTAGCTTCTTGCCTAGTCACCAATGACGATCACTACTGTATTCGAGTCTCGTTCACGCACGAAAACTGTAGTTAGTTAGCATTGGTTGCAGCTGTTGGATTTGAATCCATATCTGGAACAAAATCTTTCGACATGTCATTCAAAGTTCAAACATGTGCAGAACTAGCTGCTCAAAAGTACCTTAGACATTTAATGTCAATTTGTGGTTAATAGCAAGAGCGACAGATGACTTTAGAAATATATATATATATGAACACTGTGATATTAGTGGCGCTATTGGTTTTGAGATTTCCGTAGAGCGTCTGACGCTATTATAAGGAACGGTCAAAAAGATTCCGTTAGAAGGCCGTGCAGCCTATAATCAGTATGTCAATCAGGAAAATCGCCGTCAGCATTGAAGCAATCATCCCACCAATGCACCAGATTGATGGAACAGCGTGTTCTGCTGCGTGAAGAGTCCGTAACACCTGCTGCACATCCTCGTCCGACAGAAATCGTCAACCATTCAAGGAACAGAAAACGTAACAATCGTGTGGGGAAGATCTGTACTATAGGGTGGATGCTTGATTGCCTCCCACTTGAATTGGCCTAACTTCTACGTTCCGACATTCGCGATATGGGGACTTGCGTTGTCATGGAGGAGCAGCACCCCTTAGTGCACCATTCCACATCGGTGGTTACCGACAGCCATGCTGCTCCATGTATACTGAAGAACCAAGGAAACTGGTACATGTGCCTAATAAACTGTAGGTCCCCACGGCAAGGCAGAAGTGCCGCAACATGTGTCATGGACTCGACAAATGTCTGAAGTAGTGATGGAGGGAACTGACACCATGAATTATGCAGGGCTGTCCATAAGTCCGTAAGAGTACGAAGGGGTGGAGATCTCTTCTGAACAGCGCGGTGCGAGGCATCTAGATATGCTCAATAACGTTCATTCCCGGGGAGATTTTGACCACCGGAAATGTTTAAACTCACAAGAGTGTTCCTGGAGCCAGTCTGTAGCAATTCTGGACGTGTGGGGTGTCGCATTGTCCTGTTGGAATTGCCCAAATCCGTCGGAATGCACAGTGGACATGAGTGGATGCAGGTGATCAGACACTATGACTACGTACGTGTCACTTGTCAGAGTCGTATCAGGAGTCCCACATCACTCCGACTGCACACACCCTACATCGTTACAGAGCCTCCACCAGCTTGAACAGTCCCCTGCTGACACGCAGGGTCTACGGATTCATGAGATTGTCTCCATACCCGTTATCTCTGTTGACAGGCCCACACGAGACGTAAATCTTTGTGTCGTGCAGCCACAAAGGATACACAAGTGGGCCTTCAGCTCCGAAAGCTCATATAGATGATGTTTCGTTCAATGGTTCGCACGCTGACACTTGTTGCATTGAAGTCTGCAGCAATTTGCGGAAGAGTTGCACTTCTGTCACGTTGAACGGTTCTCATCAGTTGTCGTTGGTCTCGTTCTTGCAGGATCTTTTTCCAGCGGCGATGTAGGAGATTTGATGTTTTACCGGATTCCTGATATTCAGGGTACATCCGTGAAATAGTCGTACGAGAAAATCCCCACTTCATTACCACTTCGGAGATGCTGTGTCCCATCGCTCGTGCGCCGACTATAACACCACGTTCAAATTAGCTTAAATCTTGATAACCAGCGATTGTAGCAACAGCAACCAATCTAACAACTGCGCAAGACACTTGTTGTCTTATACAGGCGTTGCCGACCGCAGCGCTGTATTCTTCCTGTTTACATATCTCTGAATTTGAATACGCATGAGTGTACCAGTTTCTTTGGAGCTTCAATGTATATTCTTCATTCTCTGATGGACGTTCTTTGGATAACAGTACGTTGGTCCTGTTCGGAATATTTGGTAACAACGTCGCCATAGTTCACGCTGTCGCATTTACCGCACGTTCGTCGAAAAGACACGAAAGCCACACTAATCCCTTGCCTACATGTCGGTGCTTATATACCCGCATCAGAGTGCACAAAGTTGCTTATACATTGCAGCAACGCCATCAAGCGGAAACGTTTTGATAATTCCTTATAATTGCTGTCTTTCGAACTGGTTTGTTCTTTAACTAGTTCATGGAGAAACCGTCGCCAAGTTAACAACGGTTAGTAGGTGGATGGAAAAGCATTTTAGGCAGAAACAACATTTCGAATTATCACAGAACTTTGGGAGCCCAGATTTTCATGCAAAATCTAATATCACCAAAAATTTTAGTTTTGACTGAGGTACACTGAGTGGTTTATGTGAGAGAATTATGTCTTAGTACAGAAATGCTGTCTCGGGAGTTTCTAAACACATTACGAGACAAAGAACCACCTGATAATGCCAACGAGTACTGGAATATACTGAAAGAAGGAATCATTAAAGCAGGACAGCAAAATATAGGATATGTAAATGGGAAAAGGTAAAAAAAACCATGGGTCACACAAGAAATGATTTCCAAGATGGAGGAGAGAAAAAAATTGAAAAACAAGCGCACTGAAGATGCAAGAAAGATTTACCGAAGGTTAAATAATGAACTGCGAAGAGAAACAGAGCAGGCTAGGAAAAAATGGCTAAAAGAGGAATGTGATGAAATTGAAGAACTCGACAGGAAGGGAAGATACGACTTACTATACAACAGAGTAAGGACTATGACATGGGAACAAAACAGAGCAGGAAGTGCTACTATGGAAATTTTGAGTAAAGATGAAGAGGTAGTGTACAAAGATCGTGACGATGTCCTCCAGAGATGGGAAGAATATCTAAAAGAGCTATATGACACAAATAGCAAACCAGAAACTCTGGAACTTGAATCACACAACAGTGTAAGTGATGACGAGAAATTACCAACCGTCATAATGGAAGAAGTAAACTCTGCCATAGGTGCAATGAAAAATGGCAAAGCGGTAGGTACAGATACGATACCGGGAGAAATATTAAAATGCTTGAACCAAGATGGGATAATAGAAATATTGAGATTATGCAATAAAATATATGACAGTGGTGAATGGCCTGAGGACTTTCTGACAACAGTAATGATTCCATTACCGGAAAAACAAGGAACCAAGAAATGCAGCGAGCACAGGACAATCAGTCTCATTTCACATGCAGCCAAAGTGATGTTAAGAATAATTAATAAAAGACCTGAAAAAGTAATGGAGGAGAATCTTGGCGAGGAGCAGTTTGGCTTTAGACAGAATACGGGAACCAGAGATGCAATAGGGCTCCTACGAATCTTGGGAGAAAGGTTTATTGAAAAAGAAAGAGACCTATATATGTGCTTCATCGATCTAGAAAAGGCATTTGACAATGTGGTTTGGGACAAGCAGGCGACTATAATGAGGGAAAAGAGAGCGGACTGGAAAACCAGAAGACTTGTAAACTCATTATATCTTAATTAAAAAGTTTCATTTAAAGTGAGAGGAGAGAGTACAAACTGGATCGGACTAGGAAGAGGAATAAGACAAGGATGCTGTCTATCACCTACTCTTTTCAACTTCTACTAGGAAAACATGATTAACCAATGCTCATTAGATGGCAAAGGCGTAGAAATTGGAGGAAGAAGAATAGGGTGTTTGAGGTTTGCTGATAACATGGTCCTTCTAGCCACAGGGGAAAAAGAATTACAGGATTAGGTGGACACCATTGAAACTAACGGAAAAAAATATGGAATGAAAATTAAAACAAAAGTATTGGCACCAGGAGGAAATAAGGAAATAAAAATTATGCTGAATGGAGAAATACTAGAACAGGTGCAAAATTTTAAGTATCGTGGAAGCAAGATAGTGCACCACTGAAATTAAAACAAGGATAGCAATGGCAAAAGAGGCGTTTAATAAGAAAAGGAGAATTTTCTGCAGCGGTCTGGACAGAGAACTCAGGAAGAGACTCATAAAATGTCTTGTATGGAGTGTTCTTCTATATGGAGCTGAAACATGGATCATGAGGAAGAAAGACAGAGAAAGACTGGAGGCTTTCGAGATCTGGACATGGCGGAGGATGGAAAGAATAAGTTGGATGGACAGAGTAAAAAATGAAGAGGTACTGAGAAGAGTGGGAGAGAAAAGACAGTTACTAGATGTAATAAAGAGAAGAAAAAGAAATTGGATTGGGCATATATTAAGAAAGAATGACGGACTGATAAAGACAGTTTTAGAAGTTTATGTAGAAGGGAAAAGGAAGCGAGGAAGGAAGAGATTCCAGATACTGGATGACATGATGGACGGTACAACATACAGCAGCCGTAAGAAGGAAGCAATGGATCGCAGAAAATGGAGAGGCAAAGGACCTGCTAATATAGCAGATAACTGATGATGATGACTAGTGGGGTTGTATCAAAATTTGGTAAGTCACTTATTGTAATAAATTAAAGTTGACAAGGACTAAGGAATGTCTCATCTCTAATAACTTGTTTCCCCTTATCTGCAATATCACAGTGTTAATTGGCATCTGGATTCATTGCCATATAGAGCAGTGTTCTCCAGGAATATTTTGTGGTATCCATTTTGTTTAGTCAAATAACTGTGCTGCAAAGAGATTAGAGTACCTGCAAGACAGCTACATTATGTGGGCTGCTTGCAAATCAGACGGATCTCAATTAATGTCGTTCGGATAGTTTTGAGCGTGACAGAACATCACCACGTAGTGAATGGTGGAATATTGGTGTGTGCACTACATAAATGTAGAGATGGGGTAACATAGAACAGCCGTGCCATTTACTATCTGATGGGAAAAGTAGAACGACGGCGGAAGGTACAGCAGATGATGCGAAGGAGACATTTTTCACGAAGATATGTGTACCAACTTCAAGAAGTGTCTCTCGTAGAATGAGAAAAAGTTCGTTGAAGCTTTATCTTGAGTGCAGAGCAGATATTTACATCTCAGTGACTTCAGCCGCAGTATAAAAGAACGGAAAAGAAACGCACGACTGGAGAAGAATACCCAAAACGAACTGCATAGTGCGAGTGTCCAGTAATTAACAGTTGCAGTGAGATTCCGATTATCCGGCTTACGGATTATCCGTGCGTCATTCGGTGATTTTTGAAAAAATAAAAATTGAACACTGCAACATTGTTATTATAATTAGGACAAAAATGTTCGTTTAGAATACAGTTATAGTTGTGAAGTGTGGGTGGCGGAAACATCCGCGAGTGATTAAATAGCGATGACTATGAACCGGGATTTAGGTAGCTAAATGAAGCGGATGTAGTGAAGCAGATTTCTTCGATAGAGGAAGAGAGCGAATACGGGGCGAACGTGGAAAATCCGTTATCATGCACACCGAGGCAACAAAACGATGGACAAATTTCGTTTTTACTAAATCAATGTTGACTCTCCAGAAAATCAGGGAAAAGTAATGAAAAGCAGAAAAAGAAACAAATAAAGACCGGTTTCGAGCTCGTTCCACCATTAGCCGGTTTAAATTAATTTACATCTTTCCATACTCTATGTTTCAGATCAGTATAGCTGGGGTAGCGATGTTACTTCCACATTACATTTATCACATTTTTTTACAAAAACCTCCATTTTCCAAAGTAAACACGTTAGATACTGTGAGTGCGTGTGCTTCTGAGGTTACTAACATCTAAAGTGCCACTACTGTATCAAAGACACGGAAGTGTTAATGTACAGTTACACTTAAAACATCGAAATACTTTTGTAAAAAATGTGATAAATTTAATGTGGAAGTTATGCGGATACTCCAGCTATATTGACCTACAACACTATGTAAATGAACGTAAATCACCTGATGATGGGAACAAGCCCGAAACCGATGGCATGTTAAATAAAATCACCTTCTATTGCGACTGGTATCGGTTATTATTTTACACCCTATAAAGGAACAGTCACGGAGTTCAGCTGCATCTATTATCGACAAAATTCAAAATAAATAAAAATTAACCATTACTTCTCGAAAGTGAGTTGGCAATGGCGCGAAATAGCATGTTTTAAGTGTATTTTTATTAATAAGTTGTTACTTTCTGGCGAGTAAAGTCTAAGTAAGGTAGTGGGCTTCCAAATGTGGCATGTAGTATCTGGTCAGTCCAAAAAGTTTCGAGACTGGATTAATAAAACATAGAGCAAAGTTAAGATGGTGGCACTCATGTTTCAGGTGTTCTGCATAGTTTCCTCCCACTTGATTATATCGCACAGAACTCTGATACAGCCATGTGAAACTGTCAGATAAGACCTCCTTTGGGATGTAGTTGAACTCAGAGCGTTACATTAGCTTGAATGCCGGTTATATTGCCAAAGCGTTGACCTTTCGTGTGTGTTTCTGCACTTTGTTGTTTTCCGGTGATTCGTGTCAACACCTAGTACCGTCACTCGTGACGATTTTTTCCATAAAATAAAAGTCCGCGGTTTACTTTTCAGTCAAGTCACGGCAGGCATCCACTCGTCGTTTTCTTTGTTCGAAGTCAAGGATCAGGGGACGAACTTTGCACATACTTTTCTCTTCTTCAAAACATTCTGGAGAAAAGCCTGCAATCTGATTCTAAAAATGTTGCTCCACTGTGATTTTTAACACAATAACGCCAACACAGTACGGCCGCACGTCCATTACTTAATGCTGCCTGCTCACAACTGAATGGTCGAATGCATACCTGTTGACAGTTGTTATTTCAAGTTGCCACTGTAGTTAGTGCACTGACGCTGCTTAATACTGCAGGAATGAAATCAGTCTCGGAACATTTTGGTTGGACGGTGCATGCTTTGTAAATACGGTGAACAG
Source organism: Schistocerca nitens (assembly GCF_023898315.1). Lineage (NCBI taxonomy): Eukaryota > Metazoa > Arthropoda > Insecta > Orthoptera > Acrididae > Schistocerca > Schistocerca nitens. Next base: position 467,346,506 of record NC_064619.1, on the reverse strand, counting down.
CAATCTCCAGTAAAAACATGTGTATTTAAGATTACCCTTGTTATCCTTGCAGTCTCGAGTCCGCATTAAGCTGGATAATCGGGAGCATGCTGTATAAGGAACTGGCGAGAACAGATACAGCTAAAATGCTTTCAGGCTCCCGGCATCGCTTGCGAGCTGTTTTTGTTACCCAGCTTACTGAGATAGACGACTCTTGCTAATTCGAATCCCAATGATTCGAATCACTCTATAATTGCGACTTTTTGACAAGTCCCTTGAAAAAAAACTGTATAAGTCGAAGAAATTCTGTATGTTTTAGTACATTCGACAAATTGAGGCGGTTGTCATGACAAACCGCATCGCAAATGCCCCATAATTCGAAGCCAGCGGCTATTTATCACTTGATCATTCGAACTGTTTCATTAGTTATTGTTCAAAAATTAACGAAAGTGAAGTGTTCTTGTGCATTCTCGAAAATGCGTATGTATCCTTCGTTCGAAATATTAAAATAAATAAAGACCAATTAAGGTAAGAAATCAACAATATTTTAATTTGGTGTCTAGTTATTACTTCCTGTTCCATTAGTAAAAAAATACATATATTTAAGAAACTACCGTATCATATCTTAATTGCTTGTGAGTCTTCTGTGTTGTATGGCCGTGATCCGCGAAACTTTACCGTTCCTAATTTAGTCCAGAGTTGAGTGGAACATCTTCAGACATGCTCCTGGTTCCGTTGAGTCTTGGTCATCCTGTAGTGTAAGTAGTAACTCTACGATCATTTCTTAACTTGCACTCATATTTCTATATTTTCCGGATTCTATCTCTATCAGTCAAACTGTTTTGTTTCGAACAAAAACATATCTGTCGCAGTTTATGTCTTAGAAAAAAGAATAAATCATTCGCTGTTTTCTTGGCCTTGTGTCTCTGACCTACTGTACGTTTCTACACTCGCATTAGCAACCGTGTAGTTATTTATTATTGTGCTTTTCTTTCCTGTAGGAACCGTTCCCCCCGATGTTTTCTCTTTACAGTCTCCATTAGCAGCTTTTCATGGTATCCTTCTGTGCCGCATTGTAGCTTATGACAGTCCCGAAAAATACTTAGCATCACCTTCGCCGAGGATGGGTGGGTGTTCGCCTTTTTCGGCTAAAGTGAATCCACATGCGTCCACTGCTTGCTTTCCTCCTTTGCTTCTGGTTCATAATGATACACCAAACACTCGCCCATGGCGATTAGAGCACCAGGACTTCCACTTCTCTTGCGATTTCCGGTTCTTCACAGAGAGGTGGAGTACCATTTCCTTCTCGACTTTCAGCGCCATCGAAGCAGTATAACATAAGATAGTATATTGTTACTGTGCATTTCTACCGTCTCAGCATGGACTTTTGCAGCGACGTTCTCCTTCAAATGCAAAAAACTTTTTCCAGTGGGCTGCTCCATTTTCTGTTGGCTTCTCTGGCTAATAGGATGAAATTAACATGGAAACAAAATATGTAATTATAGAAATTTATTTTTTCGAGCTGGTTATTAAAACTACCCCTTGCGTAATATCTCCTGATTGCCTGTCATTGAATCTGTGCAATCATGACCACCTGTCCGTTATTACGAACTGGCATTCTTCATCCCACCAGGGAAGAGCTGCCTCTTTTGCTGTCCTGGGGTCTGTGGAATGAGAATGATGTGGTCTGCCCAGTCTACGAGGATATCTCAGTGTTAAAATATAATTAGCTGACTTTATGTCTCCTAGTTTGCTCTATTTAGCACCCTCTTGGGTAGTTTCCTTTTGGGAACTGCTCTTTCTGGGAAATGTAACCAGACTGAGAATAAGTTCGTGGAATGGATTTCGGAACTAATTTTCAATGAGCAGGCGAACAAATGGAAAGATCTATAGCAGAGAAGGAACCTATACCTGAGCTGATTTCTGTCGTTCGTCCTCTATTCAGAATGCGTATGTGGTTTGGAAAGGTCTTGGCCTCGTAATGGATAAATACAGGTTCTGTATGGTTTTCAAAGGAATTTTATACCATTCTTCCTGCAAAATAGTGGCAAGTTCAGGTAACGATGACGGAGGTGGATAGCAACATATGACCTTCCCTCCAAAGTAGACCACAAAGGCTCAATAATATTGAGATCTTATATCTGATGACTGTGGTGGACAGGACAATTCATTCTCGTTCTCACAAAACCGGTCTTGGATGATGAGAGATGTATCAAAACGGGCCCTGTCATTTTGGAACACAGTATCATCATTGAGGAGCCAATATTGTACCGTGAGATGGACCTGATGAGACACAATGGTTACATAATACTTGGCTATAATATGACCTTGCAGACTAACCCCTAGGCTCTGTGGGATATTGCGATACGGCTGCCCAAATGGGCATCGAACGCCCGACATAATTCACTCTTTAGACGTAAACGAGGCCACAAGTTGGAAACAGAGGGCAATATGGCAGACCAGACCAAACGACTTTCCTCCATTGTTCAATAGTCCAGGTTTGGTAGCTTCGGCACCACGTTACGTATTACGGGTACTTGCATCATTGATGTATGGTTTGGGTTTCCAGCTTGCCGTGCTTTTCTCAACTTATGGACCTCCTTTCGCGTTCTTTTTGTTCTGTCATGGTTGTGAGTGCAACATTCAGTTCAGAAGTGAGTTCTGGAGTTGTTGTCCACTTACTTTTCGTGACAATCCTCTTCAATGACACTGTGTCACGATCACTCAATACACGCATTCCTCTGCGGTGTGACTTAACAGATGATGTTTTTCCGCTCTCCCTGTATGCTATATAAATCTTTCATATGGTTCCTCTCGAAATAGCTGCCTTGCTCTATTTCGGCAGGAAGACTCTGCCCGCTTTCGAATTCACTACTACACATGATTCTGTTCTGACCATGACTGACGCTTGGAACGCGGCCAAATACTGAAGCGTAACCCGCAGACTCGGCTGACATCTGCATTTATGTTCAAGCATTCATTTATCGCGGAGTTTGCATATTTTTGTTCCACCTCTGTACATCCAGGTTACTTGTGTTGGCAACTGTTCTTGATTCGAATTCTGGGCAATTCACTGCCTCTTCTTTAGTGAAAGTATTTCAGTTAACCGTGCTTAGAGCCACTCTTCAGTGGCGCTATCGCCGGGAACAGTATTATTGCTATCACGCAGTGAACGTGTTGATTATGTTTTGCCGCTAATATTCTTCAAAGACGACTATAATCTCTTTGGATTTTCTGTCAGAATTCGAGACAGTTACGTTGTGGAAATTATTTAAAGCACCTGGCATCGAAGCGCACACTCAGTTTCGAGCGTCTGGAAACTGCCGCCAGTCTGTGCGGTTTTGCGTAATTTTAAATCCGGCATGCTTTTATCGTTGCTTGTGCAACAGTTTCCTAACCTGTTTCGCGTACCATGGTAGATCTGTTAAGAAATTCTTTCTTTGTTAGCTTCCCTACTTAACCCTGCCATTTTAATAATGTACCCCGAAAATTATTATTTGTCCAGGTGGGAGATTTTCCGAAGTTCGTGTTCATATCCTAGCTGGCCGTTCTGTTTCAGGTTTTCCGTGATTTCTCTGAATAGTTTGAAGTGGATGCTAGGACTGTTCCTTGGAGAAGATCCGGCCGATTTCTTTCTCCACTGCTGTTTAACAATACTCGTGTAAAATCTCTAATGACCGTATCGTCGATAGTCAAAACGTAAACTTCCTTTCTTTTATAACAGCGTACCAAAGATCAACTAGACACCTTAGATATAATGACAACACCTTACTACTCGCAAAGTGTTAACGTTCCTGATGGTTTACAAACTGTCAGTGTTGACTGACTCTCTCCAGCATACAACATATCGGTAGTAGATTGACCCACTGTTCGATTTTTCGGGTACTACTACATATACATAGATACTCCGCAAGCCACCGTACGGTGCATGGCGGAGAGTGCCCTGTACCACAACTTGTCATTTCCCTTCCTGTTCCACTCGCAAATACAGCGAGGGAAAATCGACTGTAAGAGCCCTAATTTCTCGTATCTTATCTTCGTGGTCCTTAAGCCTAGTTTACACGACGACACTACGTTGCAGGCAACTGCGCTAACGGCCACTGCGCATGCGCGCCACGCGTTTGCGCAACTCGTGGGTGAAGCTAAACAGTTTCGGCGTGTTCCAACTTTGGGGAAACTAGTTGCATGAGTTTTGAGGTTATGTGTGTTCGTAGAGTGTAGATAAACTGAAATATCAGAACGTAGATAGTTTGACAATATCTTAGCTTCAGGGCAAAATTTATTGAATTAGGAGCTCATATACAAATGAATTATGAAAAATACAAGCAAATGTAATTCTAGCTGTAGAAATGCTCTTGTCTACAAGACTAAAATCCCATCGTTCGAGTTGGTCCACTCTTTTTTTTTGTAAGGAATATTGTTGAGAGGAGGGAAGGCTACGCAAATCAAGAAGCTACATTCTTTATACAATATTCATTTATTTAAAACGTTGCAGCATTGCTCCCCATTCACATATGACTGAATTTTGAAATATTGCCACTGTACTGATCTATCTTCAAGAGAGTAGTTTGCATACCATTCTCTTCTTAATGCGGCCTGATTCGAATAATTACTGCTGCTAATGTTAATAATTATTACTCTTAATACTTATTGGTTTTAATGAAAAAGCGTCATCACCAACTAAAACCTCATCTTATAGCATACCAAGTATTCTCGATTGTAATGCATGTAATGTGATATGTAATTTCAGTTCTGGCGACAGTGCTTCATGCATTACAGTGTCTTTATTCCTTATCGCAAAATTAACTCTATTTAGAAAAAAAGTTAACAGTTCTGGTAACATTATAAGATAATTAAAAGAACTACTTGGATCTTCCGTTATAAATTATTGTAGCAAGGATGCTGAGCAACCGAGCTCGACAAAAATAATTACGTCTTGAATAAGGAATAAACAATACTGAAAAGAAATCTTCTCAGTTAGTAACATTACAGTAATATTGTTGGGGAGATCATAGATGTGAACGTAAACAGTCACTTCTTGGAAGTGCCAGTTGTCTGAGGCCTGAAGGTCTTTAGAAGAAAACAAACAGTGCTAGAAAATTTGACTAACTACAGTAGTTTACTACATATACAATGCACTATCCTAGCCAAAATTCAAGTTCTGACAGAACAATCCAAATAAAATTGAAGTTTGTACACTTAAATGCGCTACGAGTTATCCCAGAGGGAAAGTTCGGTTTGAAAGTTTCAGTTTGGTGAAAAACAGTCAATCCAAAGTAGAAACAGAGACAAGAAATCTTATAAGTACATTAGCTGATCAGTGAGATGAAACACGGCGTCGTTGTTACGACAGCTCCAAAGTGAGATACTGATTGATGGAATGCGACCTCATTCGGCGCCTGGTTCACAAAGCCTATAGGAGTGAAATGCTCGTAGTGGTCCTCGGAGGAGAATGAGTCTGTTGGACCAGTGACCTCTGATGGCGCCTGGATGTCGTCTGATGGGCAGCCGAGTCGTCGCTAAGTTATATCTGTCTGTGAAAAGGCTGTCTCCTGGGAGTTATGTAATTGCTTCCTTTCGATGTATTGTCGGTTGCTAACTGGCTAGGCGCTAGACCTTCCCAGGGACACAATGACTGAATGTTAGAGGGTGAAGTTAGGCGATTTTGCCTAACAATCGCCGTTATGTTGCATATATTATTTCTGTGAACGATTTTGTTATGTCTCCCGGTCGCGCAATGGTCTCCTCAAAAGTCAACTGTGTAAATGTCCTGTAACTGTTTACTGCTGTCCAATTGAAACAACAGTAGTAGTGACACTGCAGCTATCTCATTAAGTTTTGCCATAATATGGTTTCGTTGATCTGTAGCAGGTGGATGCGTTAATTATGTGTTTTTCCAGATGCATCAGAAGTACGTCGCAATTTTCTGTAGGCTGGGTGGCGTCTCCAAGTAGGTTTGACGTATGCCCATTTCTTCCTTCTGGCGCTTTTTCCTCAAACTTAGATGATACGTAGTTTGTCTTTTAGTTTAGATGAGATTAACTCGCCATTTGAACACCCATTGCTCTACTTTGTGCAGATGTTTCACCACCTTTCGACTAACACTTTGCTTTCTCATACCTGTGCTTCAGTGCAATGTGTCATGCACTTTGAGAGACACTATTTTACTACTTGTTGGTGTTTCTGGAAGTCATCCGTACATAGGCAATATAGGAGATGGATATAATGCACATGGGGAGACGTCGGTTGGGCTGTGAAGGCTTTAGATTTTTTCTCAGTGACGTCTCGCCTCACTTAATCTATGTAGTCCATGTATTACTCATATTATTTTATTAGGTAGGCTGATCATTAGTAGCCTGTATAATTGGTAATTGTACCATAATTTGTCGAAGTCGAGCCCAGTGTCCATGCTCCATCGAACCATAGCATGAAAATGGTTCGATGAACCCTGTGCCAGGCACTTAAGTGTGAATTGCAGAGTAACCATGTAGATGTAGATGTAGACGTCTTTTCTTCGTCCAGTCATGAATCCAAAACCGTTTCTTATTTTTTCCTTATGCAGCGATTCCACGCAACAAGCTTTAACTCCATCACAACTCGTGCAAAGTGCAGCTACCAAAACTTTCATTTCAGACACGAATCCGGGGCCCACAAAACTACGAAACTGAAGTGTATTCTGGTGTCGCCGTGTCTAGTCACATATGATGAAACCACTTGCGTGCAACTCATTCCACGCAACGAGTGGCGCAACCCAATGTCGTCGTGTAAACTAGGTTTTACACGCCCTAGAATCGTTCGGCAGTCAGCTTCAAATGCCAGTTCTCAAATTTTTTCAATAGTGTTTCTCAAAAAGAACGTTGCCTTCCCTCCGGGGATTCCCATTTGAGTTCCCGAAGCACCTCCGTAACACTTACGTGTTGTTCGAACGTACACAGTAACAAATATAGCAGCCCGCCTCTAAATTGATTCGATGTCTTCCTTCAATCCGACCTGGTACGGATCCCATACACTCGATCAGTATTCAAGAACAGGTTGCACCAGCGTCCTGTCTGCGGTCTCCTTTACAACTAAACATCTCTTTCCTAAAATTCTTCCAATAAACCGAAGTCGACCATTTGCTTTCCCTACCACAGTTAGCAGACAAATCACTTATGTATATAGAGAACAACGGCGGTCCTATCACACTTCCCTGGGGCCCTCCTGACGATATCTCCATCTCTGATGAACACTCGCCATCCAAGACAACATACTGGGTTCTATTATTTAAGAAATCTTCGAGCCACTCACACATCTATGAAATTATTCCATGTACTCCTACCTTTGTCAACAGCCTGCAATGGGGTACCGAGTCAAATGCTTTCAGGAAATCTAGAAATACGGAATCTGCCTGTTGCTTTTTATCCATGGTTCTCAGAATATCATGTGAGAAAATGGCAAGATGAGTTTCGCAAAAAGCGATTCTTTCTAAAACCCTGCTGATTCGGTGATATAAACATCTTAGTATCAAGAAAGTTTATTATATTCGAACTAAGAATATATTCGAACTGGGGCAAAAAGAAGTTAATGATATTGTTCTTTAATTCTGCGTGTCCGTCGTTTTACCTTCCCTATATACTGGAGTCACCTGCGCTCTTTACCAGTCGCTTGGGACTCTGTGCTGGTTGAGAGATTCACGATAAGTGCAAGCTAGGTAAGGGCCAATGCCGTAGAGTACTCTTTGTAAAATTGAACTGGAATTCCATCCGGACCTGGTGATTCATTTGTTTTCAGATCTTTCAGTTGTCTCTCTACGCCAGGTATGTTACTTCTATGTCTTCCACACGGGAGTCTGTCCGATGGTCAGATGACGGTATGTGTGTTCGGTTCTCCTGAGTGAACGATTTCTTGAACGTGAAATTTAAAACTTCGGCTTTCGTTTTGCGATCTTCAGCTGCCACACTAGATTGATCAACAAGGGACTGAATGGAAGCCATAGACCTGCTTAACGATTTTAGATACGACCAGAATTTTCTCGGGTTCTCTGCCAGATCTTTTGCTAAGGTGTGACGGTGGTAGTTGTTGTATGCTTCGCGCATAGATCTTTTCACAGACTACTAACCTTCGCTTGTTGTCATATGTGCGTCCCCTTTTGAACCTAGAGTGCAACAGTGTCTGTTTCCTCAGTAGTGGGTCTTTTCCATCCTTTGTGCACTTACTAGGCACGTAACTCTCGAGACCACGATTTACAATCTGCTTAAATTTCGCCCATAATTCCACTGCATCCATCTTACTGGAACTAAGTGATGCCAATTCATTGTCTAAGTGAGATGTTAACAACTGCTTATCTACTCTATCTATCAGAAACACTCTCCTAGCCTTCTTGACTGATTTATTAACTTTCGTAATCATAGTTCCTATAATGACATCATGATCGCTAATCCCCGTTTCTATGCTGTCATTGTCGATAAGGTTCGGCCTGTTTTTAGCTACAAACATTGCTTGTGGGCTGCCCAACTAGCTGTTCGAGATAATTTTCAGAAAACGTGTTTAAAAGTATTTCGCATGACTGTCTGTCTGTACCCCGCGCAATGAATCCATAGACATCCCAGTCTATACTCGGCCGGTTAAATTCGCCGCGTTCGCAGCTCGTGGTCGTGCGGTAGCGTTCTCGCTTCCCTCGCCCGGGTTCCCGGGTTCGATTCCCGGCGGGGTCAGGGATTTTCTCTGCCTCGTGATGACTGGGTGTTGTGTGATGTCCTTAGGTTACTTAGGTTTCAGTAGTTCTAAGTTCTAGGGGACTGATGACCATATATGTTAAGTCCCATAGTACTCAGAGCCATTTGAACCAAATTAGCCGCCAAGTAGTATTGCATTTGCTGGGTATTTACGGACTATTGACCGTAGACTTTCCTCGAATGACTCTAGAACTGGAACAGCGGAATCGGGTGGCCAGTAAAAACAACCAACAATTAACTTAGTTTCACGTACACCTGCTATATGCGACCAGATGACTTCAATGTCACACTCAACTTCGATCTCAATAGAAAAAATATTTTTGTCAACTGCAAAGACACAACCCCCTCCCACGATCTCTAATCTGTCTTTCCGATATACGTTTCACGACTCGCAAAATATCTCAGAGCTTTCCAATTCGGGTTTCAATCAGCTCTGTGTTCCAAGAATAATTTGAGGGCGAGAACTTTCCTGGAGAGCAGTAAATTCGAGAACTTTATTACGAATACGTCGACAGTTTATTGACAGAATTGTGACAGTCGAAGTGCCTTTATTCTGAACGCCGTTTGACTTTCCTTGCTGTGAATAGACTGGCGAGTGTTCTTTAAGCACCTCAAGCTATCGCCTAGCCTAAAAAACCCTCATGTGCACTTCACAAGTACTCTGCTACCCGAGTAACTACTTCCTTTGTGTAGTGCACCCCTGACCTATCAAGGGCAACCCTACAAATCCCCACACGATAACGCAGGTCTATAAATCTGCAGCCCAGACCGTCCCAGAGTCGACGAAGCCTTTGGTTTAGAACCTCCACTCGGCTCCGGACCAAAGGACATCGATCAACTCTGGGAACGATGCTGAAAATTGCGAGCTCTGCCTGCGCCCACGCTCGCGAGGCCAGCAGTCTTCACCACCGTCTCCAACCGCCTCTACGAACTGAGGATCGCCTCAGAACCCATGAGACAGGTGTCATTGGTGCCGACTTGAGCCACCACTTGCAGATGACTGCCGTGCACGCTCGATAGCCACACGCAAGGCCGCCTCCACATCTCGGATGAGATCCCACCCCCACCCCGGCAGACATACCGAGTGCATATTGGCTTTCTTTCCAGCCCTGAACGCCTTCTGCCTAAGAGGCTCCTTAGCGCGCCTAACATTGGAGCCCCCAATAACCAGTAAACCCCTCCCCTCCTGTGTCCTGCTCGAACCCTGCTGAAGGAGCGGCCACCTTTCCATTCACAGGGTGGCCAGGCGGCCAGTCTCCACATTGGCCCTCCGCCTCGAGCGACGCGAACGCGTTACCAGCGGATCTGTCAGTCAAAAAGAGAATGATGAAGACGGTAGGCACTTAATGTTAGGACGCTAAGGTACAATAGGAAACTTGAAAATCTAAACGTAGAAATGGAAAATGAATGACTATTCAGCAGGTATTCTATTCACTCAGGTAGGCTACATACGTCAACAACAGAGCGGATGACAGTGAAATTGAAGAAGTGTATGATAATATTAATGAACTCGTAAAGTACATCAAAGAGAATAATCAGAATGCAGTCGCCGATGAAGAGAATCCCTCGAGGAAGAAAAATGTATGAAAAATGTCAGGGAATCACAGAAATAGTTTTCTACAAATAAAAAAAAAGAAATACTCTGGAACCAAGTTAAGAAGTGTAAGAGTTATCCACATGCTGACATTGATATTGATGATGCCGTAACGTTAATGAAACGCTAGTTGAAATTCATGAAACAAAAAAGCATCTGAATCCCAGACAAATTAATGGATCTGAAAACCCTTGAAGGAAAAAGTGTCAAAAGAAAGAGACAGTTCACGGAGTTCTTGCTGTGGGAAACACTTGGAATGGTCTTAAAAGATGTGCAGCAGGTGCAACATAACGTGTACTATGATTGAAAACGGCAAACAAGTGGCAGCCGTGGACAACAGATGAGATGCTCCGATTACTACGAAACCATGAAAATGAAAAAATGTTTTAGGTGAACACCAAAATCAACTTCTCGAGAAATGTAGAAAAGCTGTATAAGAATGGTTGGAGGAAATATGTCATGAGATAAACACAAAATTGAAACGGAGAAACGTAAATTCTGCATACATACTAATAAATAATCACTTTAGGAAACAGAGAACAAGGAATATAGTGGTTATACATGAGAAACGTAAATAAGTAACGCAAGCAGAAAATAAGGTGAGAACTTAGAAATAATAATTCGAGAAAATGCGCAGTTACTTAGAATAAATTAGGTCAGTTGGAAATGAGGACGCGGTATAAGGTTTTTGTAGGGGTGAATTGCTAATTAATTTCAAAAAACTTTGCATGGAACGGAAAGGAAAAATGTCCAGGAACTACCAAAGAAAAAAGGACGCAGCTACTACTACTCAAACTCATGAATGGAATTCTTATTAGGGTGAATGTTCCATGATACATGAAAAAGAATAAAGCCATTACATATTTGAAGAAATCACAATGGTTAAATGTAAAAATTGCTACACAGTCTCGCATCACATGCGTCATAGATATCCACAACAGTAGGATAACAGATAAAAGACGGATAAAGCTAAGCGTATAGTTGAAGTCGTCAGCTTCAACCAATGGCACCAGTGGATCAACTCGACCCTGTCGACTCTGTATATCTATCATTTTAGAGATGGTTGCGTGACTCGGCTGTTCGATAGAGTATATCAAATTAAACTCCTTTCAGCCGCCAAATTTCCAACCTTATTTTATTTGGCAACCTGTTTCAGCCTTTTACTACGCCATCTTCAGGCCCCTGACCGACGTGTAGGAAGAATCTACCTCGGTTGTGTTCAAAACAGGGTCAGCAATACTGGTATTAGTAGATACTTGCTACAGTGATCACTTCAACCATCACCTGCCTTATTTGAAAAGGCAATTAAAAAAAATTGTTAAGTAATACGTTCTGCACAATGAAGGATTATTTAGAGGACACAGATTAGGGGTAGGTAAAATGTAACTCAAGTAAATAATAATAATAAATCACACCAACAATAAAGAAAGGCAATAGGAGTCATTCACTAAATTGCAGGCCCTTAGTATTAACGTCGATATGCAGCAGGATTTTGGAACATACATTGTGTTCGAACTTTATGAATTACGTCGAAGAGAACGGTCTATTAACACATAGTCAACACGTACTTATAAAACATTGTTCTTGTGAAACACAGATAGCTCTTTACTCACACGAAGTGTTGAGTGCTGTCGACAAGGCATTTCGAATTGATTCCGCATTTCTAGATTTTCAGGAGGCTTTTGACACTGTACTTGTAATCATATTACGTGCTTACGTAATATCGTTTCAGTTATGCGACTGGATTCGTGATTTCCTGTCAGAGGGTTTACAGTTCGTAGTAACTAACGGAAAGTTATCGAGTAAAACAGAAGTGATTTCTGGCGTTCCCAAAGGCAGTGTTATAGGCTCTCTGTTGTTTCTTATCAACTTAAACGAGTTAGGAGACAATCTAAGCAGCCATAGTAGGTTGTTTTCAGATGATGCAATCGTTTATCGTCTAGTAAAGACATCAGAACCCAAAACCAATTGCACAATGGTTTACATAAGATATCTGTATGGTGCGAAAATTCGCAATTGACTCTAAATCATGAAAAGTGTGAGGTCTAAATCAATCAAAGCTAAATATCTACGAATTGCGATACGAACAATTTAAACCTGAAAACTCCTGTGAGGAAAGCGACCCTAATGCTGCGTTACATTTGCAGAACACTTAGAAGACGCAACAAATCTACTAAAGAGACTGCCTACACTATGCTTGTCCGTCCTTTTTTGGTGTGCTGCTGCGCGGTGAGGGATCCTTATCAGATACGAGAGTAATACTAACTCCTTATCCTCTTCCTGAGCACATATCACTCGTAATAAAGGGAATCTGACTCAATTTTTCAGGCAAGACAATGGGAAGCTGCGGTACACAAAATAGAAACTGAACATTGTGGCTACGGTCCTCACGTCATCTGTACTGTTTAGTGTTACATCTAAAATAACGTGTGCAGCGACTGGTAGTGAGTAATGAATGAACAGTGTACCACTAGTCTTTCACATTACTGAACAACTTATTCAAAACAATAATGCACCTTTTGAATAAATGGAATGAGGCAACACCGTTTCAAACAGATTGACCTTTCATTCGGGAGGATGGAGCGCTAGATCCTCAGGCAGTGATCAAATTTTACGTTTCCTGTGGCTTCCGTAAATTACTCGAAGGAAATGCACGGATGGTTCCTAAAATATGGCCACTGCCGACTAGGAAAGCAGTTATCACTTAAAGAACCGGTTTTCGGTTACAAAAGCTCTTCGCGTCTCCATTTTAACCTTACTGTTAAGACCGCTCAAAGTAACCGGTTTCTGAAACAACCGATTTTCGGTTTTTTATTGTTATTATTTCCATTAATAAACGTAGACACCGAACAGAGACTAAAACATTCTAACAGAGGTGAAGGAAAAGATCACGAACTATATAGGGTGATTCTGCAGCAGAAATCGGTCTCATTGTCTCATTAAGGGTTCAGTTAATATCCCAAGTTTGAATCACGTTAATAAAATTTACTATCTCTTGGACGTTTGTGGACCTTTTGTTCTTCTAGGATGCCGCAAGTTTGTTGTGGCTGCTTTCAAGGGTATCGCCAGGAGTGCCCCAGGGAAGTGTGATAAGACCGCTGTTGTTTTCTATATACATTGTAATTGGGCTGCTTCTGTGTCGGCAGCGCTGTGTAGCGCTTTGCATTGGATCTCTGACTGCCCATTCTTTGTTAAGAGACTCTGTGGCTGGTTGGAATCGTTGTTGGAAGTAGTGTTGCCAGTTGAAAGTTAGTCACCGGCGGTGATTGGAGTACTGTTGGGCAGTTGGAGGTGAACAGCCAGCGGTGATGGATGTTAGATGTGAGAAGTTAGTATTGATGGAGGGTAGAGGTCTGAAGTATTTGCGTAGGCTAACGATCTGTACATGTTCGACTTTGAGACTGAATATTATTCATGATTATATACCGTTGTTCTAGATGTCAGTGACGATTTATAGTCGTGTTTGAACTCTGGATGTCACATTATTAAGGTAAAAAATACATTATTTGGTTTGCAACAAAATCTTTCCTTTGCTAACCACATGCCTATTAGTAGTTAGTGGCTTTAGTAGTTAGAATCTTTTATTTAGCTGGCAGTATTGACGCTCGCTGTATTGCAGTAGTTTGCGTAATGAAGATTTTTGTGAGGTAAGTGCTTAATGAAATGTGTAGGTTATTGGTAGGATTTCTTTTTAGTCAGGGCCATTCTTGCAAAGCGATATTAGGTGGAACGAACATGTGAGAATTGTGGCAGGGAAGCCACTTCGGTTTATTGGAAAAATTTTAGGAAAGAGTGGTTCTACTGTAAAGGAGATCGCATATAGAACGCTAGTGCGACCTGTTCTTGAGTGCTACTCGAGTGTTTGGGAGCCGTAACAGGTCGGCTTCAAGGAAGACATCGAAGCAATTCAGAGGTTCAAATGGTTCAAATGGCTCTGAGCACTATGGGACTCAACTGCTGAGGTCATTAGTCCCCTAGAACTTAGAACTAGTTAAACCTAACTAACCTAAGGACATCACAAACATCCATGCCCGAGGCAGGATTCGAACCTGCGACCGTAGCGGTCTTGCGGTTCCAGACTGCAGCGCCTTTAACCGCACGGCCACTTCGGCCGGCTACTTCAGAGGAAGGCTGCTAGATTTGCTACCGGTAGGTTCAAGCAACACCTAAGTGTTACGGAAATGCTTCGAGAATTGAAACGGGAAACCTTGAAGGGAAGGCGACGTTCTTTCTGAGAAACACTATTGAGAAAATTAAGAGAACCAGCATTTGAAGCTAACTGCCGCAATTGCACGTAAGGACCACGAAGAGAAGATACGAGAAATCACGGCTCATACGGAGGCATATAGTCAGTCGTTTTTCTCTCGCTCTATTTGCAAGTGGAACAGTACAGAAAATGACAAGTAGTGACACAGGGTACCCTCCGCTACGCACCGTATGGTGGCTTGTACAGTGTCTAAGTAGATGTAATCTTTAACAGTAAATGGAGCATTGTACTTCATTGCTACCGTACTTCCTAAAATACCTCCAAACTAAGAATGGTGCCATTGTACAATACAAGTGATGTCCGAGGACGACAGCGAGAAACTACCACATCGACCAGCTGGGGGCAAGTCTCGCACGCTGCACGTACACGCGTGTCGTCTAACAGGCAACGCCAAACGGCAACAGGTACATTATTGTCTGTCAAATTGTGTACCGATTCTGATGTCATGTGTTTGTTGCTAGTTTATAGCTGTAGACGTTGTTATTAAGGGGGGTAGGACGTCAAACGGACCGACTTGGAACAGGAGAATCACCACAGGACATCTTAATTTCTACTGTCTATACTTTTAGAAATAAATTCATAAAACTTTGTCACCATGACCAGGAAGGATTGAGGACTCACACTCATCGCAGTGGAAATTCAAAAACGTAGCAAAATACCTTTTTTTACATGTGAAATTTCATCATTTTTTTCACTTATTACTGGCTGCATTTGTTGCTATAGGTACACTTTTCTTCCTAAGTAAGAGAGATTCTCCGATGAATTTTTCATACCATACAAACAGTAGTTACAGGTGTATGAAACTCTAGAATTTTCCAAGTCTATTAAAAAATTGTGGAAAAAATTGGCATAATTAACTATAAAACTTGAGTTTTCTCTAAAAATGAAGTTTAAAATGTAACAGTTAATTCATTTTTTCATAAATTAAATAACTTCTAGAGTTTCATACACCTGTAACTATGGTCTGTACGCTGTGCAAAAGTCATCGAAGAATCTCTCTTACTTAGGAAGAAAAGTGTACCTATAGCAACAAATGCAGCCAGTAGTAAGTGAAAAAATGATGAAAGTTCACATGTAAAAAAAAAGTGTTTTGTTACGTTTTTGAGCTTCCGCTGCTATGAGTATGACTCCTGAATCCTTCCTGGTCATGCTGTTAAAGATTCATGAATTTATTTGTAAAAGTATAGACAGTGGAAATTAAAATGTCCTGTGCTGCCTCCCCTGCTCCAAGGCGGCCCGTTTGACGTTCTGCCTCCCTTAAAAGTGTGCTGATCGCTTTTCTCCATTTCTACGGTAATCCAATATTTCAGAGCAATGGATATTTTACGAATAAAAATTTTTCGTTTTTTAAAAAAGCTTTATTTAAACACCAAAAATTTCCGCACTGCTGCTGCGGCAAATTGATATCTAGGTTTTTTACTGGTTAATGGTAAAAAATAAAGATAAAAAACAATTATAGCCGAGACCAAACAAATACCGAAAATACCGTTTATTCAGATCTAAAATAGCAGTACCGATTTTAACCGGTGTGTTTTTCCTATCCCTGCGGCCAGCTATCCATGCCATGCTTCTCAAAATAGATCTGTAAATCCCTATGCATATGAATTACGTTATTTTTGTTGTTCTTCAATTGTAATGCTATGGTGTGTCCAATATCCTTATAAACTACTCCTGCTACTGTTACAATTATTAATACTACTTCTACTACTTCTGCTATTACTTCTAAAAGGAGAGAGGTAAGAAATAAATGGCAGCTTTATCAACATAATTTTATTACTTTATTTCTGAGAGTATTGTGGATATGTGTAACTGCACATGACTGTTTGTTCAATGACAGCATTACATGATACGAGGGCGTACTGAAAAATAACGCCTCCGAATTTTTTACGTGAAAACCCTTAAAGTTCTCTAAATAAAACAAACTTTATTAACATTCTACATCTTTATTCTTAATTTCTTTATATCTGTAGCCCTTTGCTGCTAAAGCGTGTAACATCACAGTGTGTAACGTTAACTTTGTTGGTGCGTGAGAAACAGCATGCTGTACTCGAGTTTCGAAGAGTTCGTCCACCCATAGACCTCCGTCTCCTTCAGCATGACAGTGCCAAACCACACACGACTGCTGCGACATCTGCAGCTATCCGACACCTTGGGTTCACATCATCGATCATCCTCCATACAATCCCACTCCGATTTTCATCTTGTTTCCAGAACCTACACTACTGGCCATTAAAATTGTTACACCAAGAAGAAATGCAGATGATAAACGGATATTCATTGAACAAATATATTATACTAGAACTGACATGTGATTACATTTCCACGCAATTTGGGTGCATAGATCCTGAGAAATCAGTACACAGAACAACCACCTCTGGCCGTAATAACGGCCTTGATACGCCTGAAAATTGAGTCAAACAGAGCTTGGATGGCGTGTACAGGTACAGCTGCCCATGCAGCTTCAACACGATACCACAGTTCATCAAGAGTAGTGACTGGCGTATTGTGACGAGCCAGTTGCTCGGCCACCATTGACCAGACGTTTTCAATTGGTGAGAGATCTGGAGAATGTGCTGGCCAGGGCAGCAGTCTAGCATTTTCTGTATCCAGAAAGGCCCGTACAGGACCTGCAACATGCGGTCGTGCATTATCATGCTGAAATATAGGGTTTCGCAGGGATCGAATGAATGGTAGAGCCACGGGTCGTAACACATTTGAAATGTAACGTCCACTGTTCAAAGTGCCGTCAATGCGAACAAGAGGTGACCGAGACGTGTAACCAATGGCACCACATACCATCATGCCGGGTGATACGCCAGTATGGCGATGACGAATACACGCTCCCAATGTGCGTTCACCGCGATGTCGCCAAACACGGATGCGACCATCATGATGCTGTAAACAGAACCTAGATTCATCCGAAAAAATGACGTTTTGCCATTCGTGCACCCAGGTTCGTCGTTGAGTACACCATCGCAGGCGCTCCTGTCTGTGATACAGCGTCAAGGGTAACCGCAGCCATGGTCTCCGAGCTGATAGTCCATGCTGCTGCAAACGTCGTCGAACTGTTCGTGCAGATGGTTGTTGTCTTGCAAACGTCCCCATCTGTTGACTCAGGGATCGAGACGTGGCTGCACGATCCGTTACAGCCATGCGGATAACATGCCTGTCATCTCGACTGCTAGTGATACGAGGCCGTTGGGATCAAGCACGGCGTTCCGTATTACCCTCCTGAACCCACCGATTCCATATTCTACTAACAGTCATTGGATCTCGACCAACACGAGGAGCAATGTCGCGATACGATAAACCGCAATCGCGATAGGCTACAATCCGACCTTTATCAAAGTCGGAAACGTGATGGTACGCATTTCTCCTCCTTACACAAGGCATCACAACAACGGCCGGCCGGTGTGGTCGTACGGTTCTAGGCGCTTCAGTCTGGAACCGCGTGACCGCTACGGTCGCAGGTTCGAATCCTGCCTCGGGCATGGATGTGTGTGACGTCCTTAGGTTAGTTAGGTGTAAGTAGTTCTAAGTTCTAGGAGACTGACGACCACAGATGTTAAGTCCCATAGTGCTCAGAGCCATTTGAACCATCACAACAACGTTTCACCAGGCATCGCCGGTCAACTGCTGTTTGTGAATGAGAAATCGGTTGGAAACTTTCCTCATGTCAGCACGTTGTAGATGTCGCCACCGGCGTCAGCCTTGTGTGAATGCTCTGAAAAGCTAATCATTTGCATATCACAGCATCTTCTTCCTGTCGGTTAAATTTCGCGTCTGTAGCACTTCATCTTCGTGGTGTAGCAATTTTAATGGCCAGTAGTGTAGAAAACACCTTCGAGTACTTCACCTCGATAGTGATGAAGTGGTGCAAGCAGAAGCGAGGTTATGGATCCGTCCACAGAGTCAAACATTCTAGAGAGACGGTATCGATAAAATGTGTTCGTCGCCAGGGGGACTATGCAGAAAAATAAATATGTAGACACGAAGAATAAAGACGGAGAATATTAATAATGTTTGTTTTATCTCAGAATCTTCGAGAGCTTTTACGTAAAAAATTAGACGGTATTACTTTTAAGTAATGCCTCGAGCATTTATTACTGAATGAATAATACGTAGCCGCGCGGTTAGAGGCGCCATGTCACGGATTGCACGGCCTCTCCCGCCGGAGGTACGAGTCCTCCCTCGGGCATGGGTGTGTGTGTTGTTCCTAGCATAAGTTAGTTTAAGTAGTGTGTAAATCTAGCGGCCGATGACCTCAGCTGTTTGGTTCCTTAGGAATTCAGACACATTTGAACATTCTGAAAAAGACGTAGTGACGATTTTCCTCTCATTTGCTTGTTTTGCTGGAATTGTTTGCCACCGCTCATCTATACAGCTCAAGTGGAGGTGCGGAATACGTATGTTCATCGAATTCTTTTATCTCAAGTTACTGATTAATATTTTCATTCATTGTGTTATGCAGATCGCATCAAGAAGGAGAAGCCATTGAGATGTGGAACCATCAATGAATACACTATCAAAAGACAAGGAAATTATAGAAATTGAACCTGTGTACTGTATTAGCAGCAAGCAATCACCCTACTGCATAAATCTATTCATGCTTATGACAGCTAAACGTAATACAGTAAATTAGAAGAAATGTACCTTCTTTGAAAGAAAAGCTTCTGCCTCGTTAATTAAATTGTGTACCATATTATTTACTTAATTGCAGTGGTATGTTTCAAAGAAAAAACTTACTTGCATCTGGAAATATTCAGTGCTATTTACAGCATGTGACTACTTGTTACGAGTTTAACAACAAATCCCTCAACTAGCTATGTAAATGACAAAATATTTCAGTCCCTGATTTAGGCATTCAAATAATCTGTTGAAAGGCTGGCTAATGAGTTATGTTGCCTTATGGTAGACGATAGTTCGTTGAAACTATTCCCACCAGTCTCCATACTGTACTTTAGAGAAGGAAACGAAGAAAGTATTGCGACAGTTCAATGATTTTCATTATCAGTAACAAAAACCATTCAAGAGTAAACGTCTCAGGAAGTGAGTGTCAGAGGGCAAAGAACCTTACGACTAGGGAAACTCCAATCGACCCCCCCCCCCCCCACCACCACCTCAGATTTAGTGGTAAGATGACCCAACTGATAGCCCTTCAAAAACTGAACACAGATCAAGCATGAAAACAAGGAGAAGGTGTACTGAACTGTGAAAAATAAAAGGAATATAGAAACAGTGAACGGCCCAAGCTCTAGATATGCAACACAGAGTGGATTGGAAGAGCGATGGCGTCTTGGATTTGCGGTCACGTTACTGGGCTGCAAGGTGAGAGATCCGTGTTCAAATCTCCGTCATGCTCCTTTTTCTTCACAAAATTATGAACTGTGCGCCCGGTCATTGACGTGACTGTTCGCTGTATTCAAATTTGTGTCTGTGTCGTGGGGTAACGTTCATTTGCAACAGCGAGGTGTAAGGAAAGGACCTATAATGAAAGTGGATTCCGCACAAATACTCTATTAGCAGCCGAAAGGAAGTGACTCTCGAATGGGATACGCAAAAGTTTGATGACAAGGCGTCAGCCGGAGAACACGTCTGGTGTGTCAAGACGGCATTGGCGACAGTATGCGTGTCATATGATAGGAACCTCTTACAGATGCACCTAACTTGTACGGCTTGTATGTGAAAAAGATATGCCTCTTTGCCCGATTTCGATGTTCGTACTAATGTGATCACTCCCAGAGAAATGATGAAAACATAATCATTTGTCACATAAACTGCGACAAATGAATGCAACAGTTTCACAATCATAGTTTTCCCTGCGCTGCATCAAATCATATGTTTTTAAATTCTTTGAAGTTTTCCATGTGTACAACATCAAAGCCTACATATGTTCAAGAAAATCTGAACATGGCTTGGAATTGCGGAAAGCGAAGTTGATTGTGTTGGAGAGCTTGGATTCTGTTAACAGATACACTAAAACGTAAGCAATACTGCTCTGTGTATCTGTACAGCTTTGAAAAATGGTTGAGTCCTTTGACGAAGTATTTCACTTCTCTAAACTCAAACACATCTAACGGTTGCGCAAAAAGTGTACAACCTGGAGGAATGGTAATCACGTCTCCTCCCTCATCAAAACTGTACGACGCCTGATGCTTCTGTCCTATATAGCTGTCAAGGAGTAAAGCAAAATCTCTGTTCTCATAAGGAGCAATCACACTTTCATTAAAGTTTTCACTAGTCTTTTCCCCATTTTGCCTGACGCATTGCAATTCACAAAGACTTTGGCGGTTTGCGAAAGTACCCTATTCATCTGTTGCTCATCTTGCAATCCAAATACACCATTTTTTTCCTGCAAACATCAGTAAAATATAGGTAAAAGAAGTCCTGCTTTGTTAAGGGCATACTGTATGGTACAACTGTGAGAAGTGCCATGCAGCTGGTCTACATTACATTTAGTGTTGTCTTCTCTAACTGACGATAACGTGCTAACGTGCGGGTCGATTTCGTTTCATAATTAAAATCAGATAGGCCTGTGTTGATGGTATGTGCGTCTTCATTCGGTTGGAATTTGACGTTAGTTGCTGTAACAAACTTCTTGGAACAGTCTACAAGTTCTTCCAGTTTATTCACATAGTTTTTGCTTACATACTTGGTAACCTTTTTGCTCGTAATTTTATATTCCCTTTTAAAAGTGAATACCAGTGAGGTGAAGCCTTACGTCCAGACCGATTCGTTTAGGTTAATGCAATTCCCAAATCTGTAAGTCCATATCAAGCACTGCATTTAATTAATTCCTCGCTTGAATAAATTGTTGGTATACATGGTTTAGAATACACTGAAGTTCTGTCTAAGAGTTCTGCCTCATTCCAGACTTCTTTACGGTATTTAAGTGTGCTTCATCTGTCCCTTTAAACTTCTCCAATTTGTGTGTAACTTCACTCCGTAATCTAACAGTATCGTTTAAATGGTTTGGACCAGACTCTATATTGGAGAATTTCCTTCGTGTAATCCAACGACATGCCGTCAGACTGACGTCGCAGCGCCTCTTCTTCGTATGTATCATCAACACTCTCGTCATCTGGTGCATACAGTCCCGCAGCAATCAGCAACGTATCGCCTTCACCGCACTTACTATTTATCGACAATCTGTTGTGAAATACTTCGTACACAATGGCAAGGAGACGTGTGCTACAGAGTGGTGCAGCATCTGTCGTAGGAAAGCTGGACAAGAGTAGAAACCATGAGCAAACAAGCAAATATAGCTTCGCATAACTGGTAGCTTCCTCCAAGCGTATAAAGCCCCATTACAAATAATGCGGCAAGAAATAGAGTCCTGCTGATACAACAGCAAAAAGAATTAGGCTCTCTGAACTAAAGCACAAACGATGGTGTCGGAGCCACGACTAGGTGACGTCTGGGTAGCGTCACGTAGCGAAGTGGCTCCAAGTGCAGGGGGCTGTGTGGCTGCGACCGGCTGTCCAATATAACGGCGGCAGAAGCCGGCCGTGGTACACACAATCGTAGGTGGAAGCACAAGCGGCCAAAGACACTACTAGCTAGGGCATAGCCACCTATGGTAAACTAACATACATGAACAAGCAACACTGACTGGTAATTACCAGCTGCTACAGGGTGTTTCAAAAATGACCGGTATATTTGAAACGGCAATAAAAACTAAACGAGCAGCGATAGAAATACACCGTTTGTTGCAATATGCTTGGGACAACAGTACATTTTCAGGCGGACAAACTTTCGAAATTACAGTAGTTACAATTTTCAACAACAGATGGCGCTGCAAGTGATGTGAAGGATATAGAAGACAACGCAGTCTGTGGGTGCGCCATTCTGTACGTCGTCTTTCTGCTGTAAGCGTGTGCTGTTCACAACGTGCAAGTGTGCTGTAGACAACATGGTTTATTCCTTAGAACAGAGGATTTTTCTGGTGTTGGAATTCCACCGCCTAGAACACAGTGTTGTTGCAACAAGACGAAGTTTTCAACGGAGGTTTAATGTAACCAAAGGACCGAAAAGCGATACAATAAAGGATCTGTTTGAAAAATTTCAACGGACTGGGAACGTGACGGATGAACGTGCTGGAAAGGTAGGGCGACCGCGTACGGCAACCACAGAGGGCAACGCGCAGCAAGTGCAGCAGGTGATCCAACAGCGGCCTCGGGTTTCCGTTCGCCGTGTTGCAGCTGCGGTCCAAATGACGCCAACGTCCACGTATCGTCTCATGCGCCAGAGTTTACACCCCTATCCATACAAAATTCAAACGCGGCAACCCCTCAGCGCCGCTACCATTGCTGCATGAGAGACATTCGCTAACGATATAGTGCACAGGATTGATGACGGCGATACGCATGTGGGCAGCATTTGGTTTACTGACGAAGCTTATTTTTACCTGGACGGCTTCGTCAATAAACAGAACTGGCGCATATGGGGAACCGAAAAGCCCCATGTTGCAGTCCCATCGTCCCTGCATCCTCAAAAAGTACTGGTCTGGGCCGCCATTTCTTCCAAAGGAATCATTGGCCCATTTTTCAGATCCGAAACGATTACTGCATCACGTTATCTGGACATTCTTCGTGAATTTGTGGCGGTACAAACTGCCTTAGACGACACTGCGAACACCTCGTGGTTTATGCAAGATGGTGCCCGGCCACATCGCACGGCCGACGTCTTTAATTTCCTGAATGAATATTTCGATGATCGTGTGATTGCTTTGGGCTATCCGAAACATACAGGAGGCGGCGTGGATTGGCCTCCCTATTCGCCAGACATGAACCCCTGTGACTTCTTTCTGTGGGGACACTTGAAAGACCAGGTGTACCGCCAGAATCCAGAAACACCCCATGGCCTCTTGTACGACTCACTGGCGCAGGCGGAGCTGTATGCGGATACATACCAACAACAGATGACTACGCCCCCCACGGAGGATGGAGATGATGCACTCCACCGTGCAGAGGAGGACACAGCGGCGGAATGGGAAGCCATTCGGGACGCCCCGACTAACACTATGCCCCGGCTGACAACGCCGGAGGAAATTCGGAGGATTATCAAGTATAGCAAACACACCTCACCTGGAGCAGATAGAATCAGCAATACGGAATTGAAACACCTCCCGAGAAAGCCTGTTGTGCTTCTCACCCGGATAGTGAACAGCTGCCTCAGGACTGGATACATCCCAGAGGCATGGAAGATTGCCAGAATAGTGCCAATACCAAAACCGGGCAAGGATCTCTCACACCCTGACAGCTACAGACCCATAAGTTTACTGCCGACGCTGGGAAAGGTACTGGAACGTGTCCTACTGAAACGCATGCTGGACATCCTTGTGGCACACAACATCATCCGACCGGAGCAGTTTGGCTTCCAGGCGAAGCTATCGGCTGAGTTACAACTACTGCGCATCACGGAATCTATCCAAGACAATTTCAACAAGAAACGACATACTATTGGAGTCTTTCTCGATATAGAGAAGGCTTACGATAAAGTATGGCGACGCAACTTGATCGTCAAGCTCCGACGTACCACTCCCCTACCAGACTGCTATTTAAAACTTCTTGACAATTTTCTTCAGGATCGCAGATTATATGTTCGCATTGATGACAAGAATTCAACAACAAGGCCTGTCCTTGAAGGACTGCCACAAGGATCGGTCATCTCTCCACTGCTGTTTAATTTATATATTAACGACCTCCCGACGGTGCCACATGTTACTGCCAGTTTCTATGCCGACGACACAGCGCTCCTGACTGCAGGCACCAGAATGGACCACCTCGTCACACGGATGCAGCGCCAACTAGATTTAGTGGACCACTGGACCCACATGAATAAAATAACGGTCAATGCAGAAAAAACCAAAGTTATTGTCTTCACACGTCGGAGACCCATTGTCAATGACCGCCTGCGGATATCAGACCAGCCACTCCCCTGGGCAACAACTGTAAAATACCTGGGAGTGCATCTAGACGCCAAACTGTTGTATAGTCATCACATTATGGAGAAGAAGACGTCTGGCCTCAAAATGCTGGGAGCTCTCCTCCCCTTTCTGAAGAGCTCATACCTCAGCCAACGCACGAAACTCCAGTTGTACCATGCCACAGTCGAACCATCTATTTTGTATGGATCGACCTCTTGGGGTACTACGTGTGCCACTAACTACAAGAAGTTACAGGTTGTACAAAGCAGATGCCTACGATGGATCACAGGAGCCCAATGGTGGATCCGAAATCATGACATTCATCGAGCCTTAAGCGAATCTTACCTCTCAGACAAGGTCAAGGAGAAGGCACGAACCTTATTTCGGAAGTTGGACATGATACGTGACAGTACACCACAACTCACCACAGTAGGTGCAGTAGAACCCTTACGCAATCACAAATATAAAGTACCGAAGGCGATAGTATTTGAGCCTCCGTAAATGATATCCCTACGGAATTCTCCATAATTTAAGGACATATCGTCCTTTAGCACTTCTACACACATGTTTTCAAACACACACCAAAAGCAGCGAGTTAAAGGATCCTTCTGTGTGCCCAAACTAAAGCTGAAAGAAGAATAAATAAATAAAGAGAAAATTTTTACCCCTTCCATTCCCTACAGAAGTAAAAATCAACGAAGTTGATCAGACTTCAGCACCACCACACAAAAAAAAAAAAAATCCAGAAACAATTGAACAGCTGAAGCAGTACATCTCATCTGCATGTGAAGCCATTCCGCCAGACACGTTGTCAAAGGTTTCGGGTAATTTCATTCAGAGACTACGCCATATTATTGCTACACATGGTGGATATGTGGAAAATATCGTACTATAGAGTTTCCCAGACCGCAGCGCCATCTGTTGTTGAAAATTGTAACTACTGTAATTTCGAAAGTTTGTCTGACTGAAAATGTACTGTTGTCCCAAGCATATTGCAACAAACGGTGTATTTCTATCGCTGCTCGTTTAGTTTGTATTGCCGTTTCAAATATACCGGTCATTTTTGAAACACCCTGTATTAGAGCCGACCAACAGGCAACAGCAGGGACACCGACGAACTCGCCCACTGACGCACAAACAAACCGCCAACATTACCTCACATTGTGCATCCGATATATGACCTATTGGACACAAGACCGATACTAAACCTAACCGTTGCAGGTTGCTGACGCTGAACGAGAGCTCTACACCGGCATCCAGCGCCAGCCTCCGAGCAACACAACCGCACAACGTCAAGGTATTGACATGCATGATACCCACTACTAACAAAGCTTACCCTTGCACGACCTATCGCAGGCAGCAAGACATCCGCTACTCCTCTTACCACCCGACCTAACTATCGCAGAGGTTTTTTTCCCTTGGCTATTTTTTTCCTCTGCCCTTCAAACCGCTACCCTTCGTTCGACTTCGACCCAATCTATCTCCAGATGAGCGCGTATTATTGGTTAACCTTAACCAGACGTACGCAAATATCGCAGTACGCACATCCTGTGACACCTTACTTTAGTGAATACTAACCCTTATGCAGAGATGACAGTAGACCTATTGAGTTGGCCATCATGCCGGTGTGGGCGTGGAGGGGCTGCACCTCTATCTAAAAGCCCGTGGTACAGAACTACTGCAGGCGTGCACCATTGCCATTATGCCTGCCGGATCCTGTACGACCGCTATCGGCCTCTGACCGACATTTGAAGTTTCCAACTTTGAGACGCCCATGGGGTGGTATTGATATGTGAAACCACATAATCATACACAGGGTGTTACAAAAAGGTACGGCCAAACTTTCAGGAAACATTCCTCACAAACAAATAAAGAATAGATGTTATATGGACATGTGTCCGGAAACGCTTAATTTCCATGTTAGAGCTCATTTTAGTTTCGTCCACCTACGCTCAATGGAGCACGTTATCATGATTTCATACGGGATACTCTACCTTTGCTGCTAGAACATGTGCCTTTACAAGTATGCACAACATGTGGTTCATGCACGATGGAGCTCCTTCACATTTCAGTCGAAGTGTTCGTACGCTTCTCAACAACAGATTCGGTGACCGATGGATTGGTAGAGGCGGACCAATTCCATGGCCTCCACGCTCTCCTGACCTCAACCCTCTTGACTTTCATTTATGGGGGCATTTGGAAGCTCTTGTCTACGCAACCCCGGTACCAAATGTAGAGACTCTTCGTGCGCGTATTGTGGGCTGCTGTGATACAATACGCCATTCTCCAGGGCTGCATCAGGGCATCAGGGATTCCATGCGACGGAGGGTGGATGCATGTATCCTCGCTAACGGAGGACATTTTGAACAATTGCTGTAACAAAATGTTTGAAGTCACGCTGGTACGTTCTGTTGCTGTGTGTTTCCATTCCATGATTAATGCGATTTGAAGAGAAGTAATAAAATGAGCTCTAACTTGGAAAGCAAGCGTTTCCGGACACATGTCCACATAACATATTTTCTTTCTTTGTGTGTGAGGAATGTTTCCTGAAAGTTTGGCCGTACCTTTTTGTAACACCCTGTAAATGTTACATGTTCATCCAATCCCTTAAAATACTTGTAGATTCTTTAAAATTCTGAAAATATTCATGGATCTTGTTATACAAGTCACGAGCTGTATTTGCTGGATTCATATTGTCCATCTAATATCACTCAAGTATTTAACATTCCTATGGCGAAAGGCACAAATAGTCCACCGCCAACCAGGTAGCTTCTTCAACAGGAATCCTCTCTCCGCCGAGAATTGTAGTCAACTGACGTCCGTTGTGTGT
The DNA here is from genome assembly GCF_023898315.1 of Schistocerca nitens. Taxonomy (NCBI): domain Eukaryota; kingdom Metazoa; phylum Arthropoda; class Insecta; order Orthoptera; family Acrididae; genus Schistocerca; species Schistocerca nitens. The sequence goes on along the minus strand of NC_064619.1, from coordinate 467,319,194 downwards.
TTATTTAGTTTTGTTTTGATATTTGCTTGTTTATGCGTAGCGCCCTCATACCACAGCGCAGTTATCTTACATCGGACCTACTGCTTACAGTGGGGTCCGATCCACTAGCAGGTTTATATCCAAGATATTGTGTGTTTTCACTGGTACTCGACACTTGCGAGCCCGTAATTTCTAGGCCATGAGCCTCCAGACGTATGAAACTCCTATTTGTTCTACACAGGCATCGCGTGTTATGACTCCTGCGTTCCGAAATTTTGACTCTTGAATTCCTTTGTCGGCCGGCCGCGGTGGTCTAGCGGTTCTAGGCGCTCAGTCCGGAACCGCGGCTGCTACGGGCGCAGGTTCGAATCCTGCCTCGGGTATGGATGTGTGTGATGTCCTTAGGTTAGATAGGTTTAAGTAGTTCTAAGTTCTAGGGGACTGATGATCACAGATGTTAAGTCCCATAGTGCTCAGAGCCATTTGAACCATTTTTAATTCCTTTGTTGCAACATAATTCACACCCGATTACTTATTCTTCGTTTCTATGAGACGTGAGTGCGGCACCTCGCCTGCTCTCAGTATTCATCACATTTACTTGAGACAGTAACATATTCTTACCAGAAGACTCATATTCTACAACCAACGTGTTGTATTACAATTTCCAAGACTACAGAAACAGAATAGACACGTTATTGTCCAGACTGACAGTTCATAATTTTTTGGGAAAGAAAGAAATGTGGCACGAGGGAGATACGAACACGGAACTCCCACGTTGCAGTCCAGCAGCGAACCACATAACCACAACGCCGTGGCTCTTCCAGTTCGCTCGATGTTGCACATCTTGAACTTAGAACGTTCATTGTTTCTACCTTGCTTCTTTTTTCAGGGTTCACTTCACCTTCTGCTTGCTTTCATGCTTAATCTGGGTTCAGTTTTTGAAGGGCTATCCCAGGGCTATCTTACCGCTAAATCTGAAGGTGCGGGGGGGGGGGGCGGTCGATTGAGAATTTCCCTTGTTAGAAAGACTTCTGCGGAAATACGCTTATCTACTTTAAGCAATATGCTTATTGCTCTCTTCTACTGAATAAACACTTTATTTACGTCAGTTATACCGCCCAGAAAATAATACCATAAGTCCACAGGGAGTGAAAATGTACAAAGTAAGAATATATTCTTGTCTTTAAGTCAAAACAATGGGTTATGTGTACCATATATCTTTACGCTGCCTTGTGTGTAAGGAAGTGGTAAAGCGTGACATGACGGTACTATGTTGAAAACATATGAAAGGTCAATGCCAACGGCTTCCGTTGTACAGTCTGAGCTGTAGAGTAAACTCTCTGTGAAGTGTAGCTGAGTTATAAATGAACATCTTTAGAGGATTATGTTCTTCTCAGGTGGAAAACGGAAAATAGATAACAGTAGTGCTAGTAAAACTCCTGTTTTTATTGAGTAGTATCCTCTGACCCATTAATCTAATCATGATAGTTCACAGAAAATGACAGAATATGTAGTGGAAAGACCGTCTTTTTGAAAGCAATAAAAAAACGAGCCAGACGGCGCAAAGAATTATAAAAAAAAATTCTTCATTTCCGTCTATGATCACAGACATGTTAGGTCCTCAGACTGCAATGACCATCTTCAGATCTGCCGCAAAACATAGGAAAACCACAAATACAACTAGTAGATTGTTTACTACTTAGAACAGTAAAATAAGCCATAACGAAAAGTGTTGCTGACATACATGTGAAAATCATGCGCCTTGAATGTGACGAGGCATAACTGTTTTAAAAACATGTCCTAGTATAATAGAGCCATAGTGTTATCGTCGAAACATAAACACAAAATCGGCTCAACATCGTCAAATCGGGTTTATACTAGAGTCACTTTGTTAACAGAGCTACTTTTCAAAACAAAGTGCCGAACAGTAGCCACAATATGTTTTTTGTGTCGCAAGCTCACCAGATGTCGCTACTGTAGGCGTACACACATTCTTCAATCACGTAATTATACGATATGGAATAAAAAAATTCACTCGATAAAGTCTGTAGTAGGCTTACCAGGTGTATAAGCCATTACAGTAATAAAATGAAATAAATTAAAACACGACCACAGTTAGATTGTTAAAAAAGGGAATAGTTAAGTGCCAATAATTCCGATACCCTCTAAGCCGGCCGAAGTGGCCGTGCGGTTAAAGGCGCTGCAGTCTGGAACCGCAGGACCGCTGCGGTCGCAGGTTCGAATCCTGCTTCGGGCATGGATGTTTGTGATGTCCTTAGGTTAGTTAGGTTTAACTAGTTCTAAGTTCTAGGGGACTAATGACCTCAGCAGTTGAGTCCCATAGTGCTCAGAGCCATTTGAGCCGATACCCTCTTGTGGCGAATTTTAGATAAAAATATAGTAATTACATATATAAGAAGAAGTTTAGGGAGTTCACTGAATAATAAAAAATGATAAAACAAGATCGCAAAGAAACCAAATGAATGAAAACAGACTGTACCAAGTAATGAGCGTCCTCCGTTGGTGTGACCGCCAGAATGCCGCAAAGGCGAGAAGTGGTCAGAGGGACTCAACCGACAGAGGGCAACTCGTACTCTGCGACACATCGTTCCAAGTAAACAGTGACAAAACACCTTACCAGTCAGTTAACCAGATTATCTAGTTAATTAAATATATTAGTTGAACAGATAACGGACACGAACACACGAGAGTAAAACTTTTAACGTAAGAAAACGAAAAAAACTATCTATGTGGTAGTTTCCGTAACTTATAGAAATTTATAGAAACAAGATAGTAAAACGTCTTCTCTCAGTCAGAATACCAATCGTATCCAGGTGTACGAACTTTCGTCTGCTGGAAAATGTGTACCAGTGTCGTAACTCATGCCACCGAAAACGTAAGTCACTGTGATGAAAGATTCTGACCCGCTTCCTAGCCAAGCCGTTCACGTGTGTTTTTCGCCAGATTAGGCATGTTTATATGAACATTATCATGGAATGAGTTACGCTAAGCGAGAGCTTCTCTTGGCGCTGCGCGGACACCATCTTCTGTATAGCCCATATACTCGAGCCATTTAGTTTCTACCGTTTACTGGCCGGCCGAAGTGGCCTTGCGGTTAAAGGCGCTGCAGTCTGGAACCGCAAGACCGCTACGGTCGCAGGTTCGAATCCTGCCTCGGGCATGGATGTTTGTGATGTCCTTAGGTTAGTTAGGTTTAACTAGTTCTAAGTTCTAGGGGACTAATGACCTCAGCAGTTGAGTCCCATAGTGCTCAGAGCCATTTGAACCATTTGAATCTACCGTTTCCTGACCTGAATAAAGGACATTTATTGACGTTTGACAAAGATATAGAGATTGTGAGAGTGGCAGTATTTTATAGAACCGCAGTGAACTACATACTGCTACAAGAAGCTGATCGTTTGACTTATCTTTGATTTTATAACCGTTATGAAAACTTCTTTTGATAAAATAAATTATCGGTAGCAATTTTAAGATTATTTCATTTCACTTCCCTTGTGCACAACGACATTTCTCCTGAAATGACGACAGCAGAAGGGCTCAACCTCACTTCGTGTGGGATCGATAAGAATTCTTACCGTATGCAGCGTAAGATAACGTACATTACGGTGTAAGATAACGCATGTAACCAAGAGAAAAAAGGTAGTCACATCTTTTACCACCTACTGATGGCATTATGAATCTACATGAAACGGACAGACACGTGGAATTAAGTAAATCGATAAGAAGACATTTTGATAGGTCCATTATAGTCAAGTGCCGTCCACCTCTTAAGGAAACTTCTCGTGTGACGCCTGTGCGACGTACTCCAGATTACAGCCGAAACAATTCATACGCAAGATCCGTGGATTATAACAGGTCATTATAGCTCATAGAAAACGGAAGTGTAACGTACTTGCTATGGAGATCATTAAAGGCTTTCATCCTTTTGATGACGTTATTAATAGGCATTTCATTGCGTTGTGTCGTCACAGTAGTTTCTAACTTCGGGACATTTTTACCAGTAATACACCATCTATACTCACAGTTTGCATATTTTCTTTTCACTTGCTACTAACAAGTTGTGACTAGCAATTTGAAATACCCAGTATACTAATAATATCGGACGTTGAATTTAATAAAGTAAAATTTTTTAACTGGCACTGCCCTGAGTAATTTTATTTTCTTTTACACTATCCGTCAATTCGAACGAAAATAATGCTACTTATGCTATTTTAATACATAAGTGAATCATATATTAAACTGTGTTGTTCGAATCATGCGCAGTCATTAACGTGTGAATTCATTTAAACGGTAAACTCGGATGTGGAACGTATAGTGCAGAACATTTTGTGGCCAGATACAGACAGCCATTAATAATGTTTTATTTGTTCGTTAGTCTCATCTTGCAAACCAATTTTCCCTGGTTTATAAATGTTTTACTGTATTGTGTCCATATTCTGTTAAAAATGAACAACTGTAACTTTTACTGAATATGGACATTTTACTTATGTGTATTTTTAATCATTAAAATATTATATAGTTCACTGGTCCACGTCAATAGTTAGAATGATAACAGTAGAACAGGAAGAAGTGTATGGAAGTCCCTCAGTGTGATGAAGGCAAAAACACGCCAACGGGAGTGCAGGAGGGCATACAGAGAATGTGCCAACTAACGACGAGAACACAGCAAGTGCCATTATCCGATTTCCCAGCAATTTCGCTCATTGGAAGAGGTGTCAAAATAAACTAACCTGTGTCTCGGCTTTTCCGTAGATACTACACCACTCTGAGAAAACAACTGTCAAAGCTTTCGAGGTTTTGTACGTCCCTTTTACCGAGTAAATAGTTCAGCCGAAGTGACTGCATGGTTTCGCGCTCCGTGTTCGAAACCCGATTATTATTTTTATTTTTTCATTTGTCTATGCATGTTCGTAGAAGATTACTACACGACTTTTTCAAATGTACATTGAAATAACGTTGTTCTTATTCTTATTGCATGTAATATTCCATATCTGATGAATGATTTTAAAAAATACATGCATGAGAAAATTATGTGAAATTAATTTCGGTGAAACTGCTGTAGAGTATCTTGATTCGTAATCAGTTTCATGCTCCAGGTTTCGGTAAAGTGAACCGTTATGCGTGGTTTGCTGAGAAGGAACTGTCACAGCGAAAAATCACTAGCAATGTTAACCACGTTTCTTTCCTGAATGAGATTCAATTGAAGAAATATCGATCCGATAAACCTACCTTCACGTGATACTTGTGGTGTTCGGAATATGTCCACGATCGACATCATCCAAGGGAATGCTACAACTCTTATTGAAGAGTAAACATAAAAATAAAATACATGAATTAATCTAAGAATTGATTTAAGAATGAAGCATAAAAATATGAGAATTTAAAGCGATTGTGACCCTTGAGATACTACAAACAAATACACTAAAGAGCCAAAGAAACAGGTATACCTGCTTAATATCAAGTAGAGCCCCTGTGAGCAGAAGTGCGAAAACACGACGTGGCATGGACTCCAATAATGTCTGAATCAGTGCTGGAGGAAACTGACACCATGAATCCTGCAGGGCTGTCCATAAATCCGCAAGAGAACGAGGGGGTGGAGATCTCTTCTGAACAACACGTTGCAAGGCACCCAAGATATGCTCCATAATGTTCATGTCTGGAGAGTTCGGTGGCCAACGGAAGTGTTTAAACTCACAAGAGTGTTCCTGAGTCACTCTGTAGCAACTCTGGACGTGTGGAGTATCGCATTTTCCTGCTGGAATTGGCCGAGTCCGTCGGAAAGCACACTGGACATGAATGGGTACAAGTGATCAGACAGGATGCTTAAGTACGTGTCACCTGTCATAGTCGTATCTAGACGTATCACTCCAAATGCACATGCCCCACACCATTACAGAGCATCCACGAGCTTGAACAGTCCCCTGCTGACACGCAGGGTCCATGGATTCACGAGGTTGTCTCCGTACTCGTACACGTCCATGCGCTCGGTACAACTTGAAACGAGACTCGTCCGACCAGGCAACATGTTTCCAGTCATCAACAGTCCAATATCGGTGTTGACGGGCCCAGGCGAGGCGTAAAGCTTTCCGTCGAGCAGTTATCAAGGGTACACGAGTGGACCTTCAGCTCCGAAAGCCTGTATCGATGATGTTTCGTTAGACGGTTCGCATGCTGACGCTTGTAGATAGCGCAGCTTTGAAATCTACACCAATTTGCGGTCTTGCAGAATCTTTTTGCGGCCGCAGCGATGTCGATGGTTTGATGCTTTACTTGATTCCTGATATTCACGGTACACTCGAGAAATAGTCGTACGGGAAAATCCCCACTTCATCGCCACCTTGGATATGCTGTGTCCCATCGCTCGTGCGCCGACTGTAACACCACGTCCCAACTCACTTAAATCTTGATAACCTGCCTTTGTAGCAGCAGTAACCGATCTAACAACTGCGTCAGACAGACACTTGTCTTACATAGGCATTGCAGACCGCAGCGCCGTATTCTGCCTGTTTACATATCTCTGTATTTGAATACGCATGCCTATATCAGTTTCTTTCGCACTTCAGTGTACCCTATTTATTATATTATGCTATTATTATTATGTTATATAACTGCCTGTTGTCAAACCCGGTCGTAATTTTACAATTAATATAACGTTCTTGTATCCCCAACTTGATAAGATATATTCGTATAGTAATATATTCGTATAGTAACCTTCTCAGGGCATGGGTAGATAAATAAATAAATAAATAATCGGATTTCTAACACGGGGCGCAAAACTGATAAACCACGCGCTATCTACTGTACCAGCATTTCGGCTGAGATTATAGCGCGCCAAAAGACACATAAAGTACCTTGATAACTTTGACTGTCGTTTTCTCAGAAATGGTAGAGCATCTACAGATAAGCCAAGATATGTGTGCTCTTATTTTGACTTCTGAAGTGAAGTTTGAAAATTTTTGGAAATTTGTGGTAAGTTTTATGGGACCAAACTGCTGAGGTCATCGGTCCCTAGGCTTACACCCTATTTAATTTAACTTAAACTAACTTATGCTAAGGACAAGACACACACAACCATGCCCGAGGGAGGACTCCAACCTCCGACGGGGGGAGCCGCGCGAACCGTAACGGCTACCCCGCGCGGCTGAGTGAACTTTCTGAGAGCTCTGGTTATAGCACTTGCGGTGTCCTCCTCGTAAGTACAAAGTACGTGCCGGTTGTTGACGATAAGGACGTACACAACCCGGTGTGGATGTGAGGCTAGGGTATCCCCAGTTCCCAGAAGTGTGAGCCTCGGATGAATGTTGGTTCTGCGTTTAAAGATGTTGAAATCCAACACTATGCTCCGTGGTTAAGCTGCTGAGGCTGTTTCTGCGTGGTACTCGCCGTCGCTGACGCAGCACCTCGTAAAAAGATGAAGTATTGTTTATATTAGAAGCGTAACAATAACTGGACCAGCATTTATTGTGTGTCTATTTTTGTGAATGTATTGACAAAATTTAACTTACATGTGTATCCAAACTTCTGATCCAGATCATGTTAGCTATGATAGGATCCTCGTCCAAATCATAAACTCTGCCTCAAAGTTATTCTGTAACAGAAAAACAGTAAGGAATAGTGTTTCACCTACAGGATAGAGTAGCTAGGAACACACAATGTTTTTTGGCCCATACTTCAGTCTGGTCATTGATTTTAGAATCACATGAAGTAATACGCACTAGCGGCCACAGTAAGAAGTTTCCGCCATTCTCCGTAGTTTTTGTTATTGTTAGACGTGAGTTTGTGTTTTGCGCAACATTTGTAATTATTTCTCCTTCTATACATTTAAGTGCTGTATAACATATTAAAGCCATCTCGAATATATTGCTAATTATTCAGGTACAGAATGGTGTAATAAGTAAAATGCTGTATAATTTTGTAACTATCTGCATATCATACGGACATTTAAGTCAATCGTTGTTGGTCGGGCGCTATCTTGTATCTTGAAATAGAACATGTAATATTTGCAAGTTAAACAATTTTATCTTTCTTGGAAATGGACATTGTGTTAGTTTCCAGTACCTTCAATCTCAGTATGTCTGTAGCTCGTAACTGGTTTTTTGGACTCGCATTCGGGAGGACGACGGTTCAATCCCGTCTCCGGCCATCCTGATTTAGGTTTTCCGTGATTTCCCTAAATCACTTCAGGCAAATGCCGGGATGGTTCCTTTGAAAGGGCACGGCCGATTTCCTTCCCCATCCTTCCCTCACCCGAGCTTGCGCTCCGTCTCTAATGACCTCGTTGTCGACGGGACGTTAAACACTAATCTCCCCCTCCTCCGTAACTGGTTTTTGATAATATTTCTACTTAATTTGATTTCACTCACGGAATACTGGTGGGTAGTAGAGTAATAATATTATAGACAAATGCAGTACCAATAAGATTTTCTCCACTCCAACGCTTTTAAATTTCAATATAATATTTCTTCCTGGGTACATGACAATGTTGTATCTCGGGACAAGTTATCACATTTGGCAAAACCTTAATTTTCTGGAGTAATTTTTGTAACTTCAGAAAAAGATGTAGCACATTCAAATAAATGCCATGCTCTAAAAATGAAATAAGAAATATATTAATTTTCTAGTACAGGGCTGGCTAGTCGCTGAAGCCTGAAAAGTATAGCAACACACAACACACCAACCTCTTATTTATTCAAACAAGGACTGCAAGAGAACAGTAAAAGCAGCGGAATTGCCTAAGCTCTAATCTATAGATTGAGTGCAGCGAAATAAGGTTTAGAGTGATCTGGAAATTTTGGAAATTTGTGGTAAGGACTATGGGACCAAACTGCTGAGGTCATCGGTCCCTAGGCTTACGCACTACTTCATCTAACTTAAACTAACTTACGCTAAGGGCAACACACACACACACACATGCCCGAGGGAGTACTCAAACCTCCGACGGGGAGAGCCGCGCGAACCGTGACAAGACGCCTGAGACCGCACGGCTACCCCGCCCGGCGTTTAGAGTGATATATTGTATAATGTGAAAGTAATATTTGAAGTAATTAAAAATAGACATTAATCTCAAAATATCTAAATCTGGTATTACTATTCAACAAATTTAAAATAAATGTTTAAATTTTGTTCATCTACCATTTCTTTATGGGTGAAAGAGTATGTTTATTCATGAGTACTTGTGTTATTGGACTTCCTATGTGAAATAAGGTCTGCAGTTTGCTTCCATGATAACGTTAGAGGCTGATTTATCCAGAACCATCCTCATTATTTTCGTAATCGTTAATGGAAAGAAGTGCTTTCTTCCTATTTAGTATCCCATATTAAAAACTAAAGTTAACACAGTAGTAAAGAGATGATATCATAAAATAGTTCTCTGACGACACTGTTAGTGAAAAAAATATTTTATTTATTCAAGATTGTAATTGCATTGTTTACTAAAACACATCTCCGAAAGGGGCTGGCGAGCGTTGTTTTACCTTTCAAGAACTATGTACAACCGCTTTAGCCTACTTTCCTAACAAGGGAACCTCCCCATCGCATCCCCCTCAGATTTAGTTATAAGTTGGCACAGGGATAGGCCTTGAAAAACTGAACACAGATCAATCGAGAAAACAGGAAGAACTTGTGTGGAACTATGAAAAAAATAAGCAAAATATACAAACTGAGTAGTCCATGCGTAAGGTAGGCAACATGGAGGAGGGTGTTAGCTTACGAGCGCCGTGGTCCCGTGGCTAGCGTGAGCAGCTGTGGTCGTTGGTTCAAATCTTCTCTCGGGTAAAAATTTTAATTTTTTATTTTCAGATAATTATCAAAGTTCAGGCACTCACACATAATCAACTTCGCTCTCCAAAATTCCAGGACATGTTCAGATTTGCTTGGACATATACAGAATTTGACGGTCTACGCACGGAAACATTTGAAAACGTAAAAAACATATGTTTTGACAGAGCACAGGGAAAACTGTGCGACTCTGAAACTGTTGCATTCATTTGATGCAGTTTATGTGACAAACTCTTATGTTTTCATCACTTTTTTGGAGTGATTATCACATCCACAAGAAAACCTAAATCGGGCAAGGTAGAAGAATCTTTTTACCCATTCGCCAAGTGTGCAAGTTAGGTGGGTCGACAACATATTCCTGTCATGTGACGCACATGCCGTCACCAGTGTCGTAAAGAATATATCAGACGCGTTTTCCTGTGGAGGAATCGGTTGACCTATGACCTTGCGACCACATGTTTTCTGTTCCTATTGGAGAGGCACGTCCTTTCGTCTACTAATCGCACGGTTTTGCGGTGCGGTCGCAAAACACAGACATTAAACTTATTACAGTGAACAGAGACGTCAATGAATGAACAGACAGATCGTAACTTTGCGAAAATAAAGAAAGTAAAATTTTTACTCGAGGGAGGACTCGAAGCGGTCGCAAAACACAGACATTAAACTTATTACAGTGAACAGAGACGTCAATGAATGAACAGACAGATCGTAACTTTGCGAAAATAAAGAAAGTAAAATTTTTACTCGAGGGAGGACTCGAACCAAGGACCTTTCGTTCCGCAGTTGCTCATTCTAACCACGAGACCCAGCGCTTATCAGCTATCATTGTCCTTTATGTTGCATATCTTGCACATGGACTACTCAGTTTGTATATTTTGCTTATTTTTTCATAGTTCCATACAACTTCTTCCTGTTTTCTCGATTGATCTGTGTTCAGTTTTTCAAGGCCTATCAATTGTGTCAATTTATAACTAAATCTGAGGGGGGTGCGATTGGGAGGTTCCCTTGTAAGTAAAGCGTTAGTAACACGAGGGCGGTCAAAATTTGATCTATACATATTTTTAAAATGGATGTATGAATATATGTGTATGTGTGTTCCACATCTTCTCCTAGATCATTAGACTGATTTCAAGCAAACGTAATACACATATCCCTTACTGTCACGCAACAGTCGCTGTTGGGTTAAGAACCTGCCTATCATAAGCAATTAGATGCGTAAAAAAATGTCGCATCATGCATGACATTTAAATTTATTACTTCTTTGCTACTACTCTAATCGCAATGTATTTTGCATCGCAGAGAGTATCCACACATGCAGCTGAATGTCGCTACACAAGTATATAATTGAACAACACATGGTTCAAGAGATATGACGTTAAAACACTGAGACGCCTGAAAAAATGACGCATCATGTCTGAAGTATTAATATACATATCGACCACTACTAAGACACCCCTATAGACATGTCAACTTAAAAGAAATCATTGACATCTGGCGGCGCTTCTGACTGTTTTCAACTCCGAAGCGCAAACAGCTGCAGGCAAAAACAAAAGCCGTCTATAGACCCATACGGGAGCGTTGCAATAGAGACGTTCAGAAAGTCGCGATGTAGACCCACGAAGCAGCTGCATCCGGCACACAGAAACTGCCCAGGATCATCTCACACCGAATCTACTGCAGGAGTACATATGAGCTCTCGTTTCTAATACAAAATTGACAAAACAAGTACTCGGGCAATGCCGGGTTTGTTAACTAGTATAATAATACACTAACAACACATATCTTGCACATGGACTACTCAGTTTGTATATTTTGCTTATTTTTTCATAGTTCCACGCAACTTCTTCCTGTTTTCTCGATTGATCTGTGTTCAGTTTTTCAAGGCCTATCAATTGTGTCAATTTATAACTAAATCTGAGGGGGGTGCGATGCCCTTCTCGTGAAACTAACAATAAAATATGGTGACTGAAAACTGCCTATTTCTAGTAAGTATCCCAAGTTACGTTTTTACAGTAACGACATTCAACGGTCATTGGCTTCACCAGCATTTTACTGTGACTCGAGGAATCCGTATTACGCAGGCATAGACTGAGAAAAGAGGAGAAGTCTGCCTGTATTGGGAATAACGAAAATTCTTGAAGAGAGCTACATTTTGTGTTAGAGTTTGTATCAAGACGTCCTTCGGATACAACTTTCGATGCGTTGCATGCCGCGTTTTACGCGAGTTATTTGTCGTGGAATCCCGACTGAGCCTTTGCAGGCTATTACAGAGCCCCACGAGGATTTTCGGGGATTCGTCTCGCATGTTACTCTCAACATTCATCACTGTCGTCTCTCGTCGTCAAAACTTGATCTACGAGAAGTCATATGACAGACCCAGATAAATTGGAGAGACGACAGAAGCCACAACACATCCGAATTCGCTTAAAAATCTGGTAACGCAGATATTATGCTACCATCTAATTACGTGGACCCCCATCGGTTTAGAATTATTTCCTACTTTCATCTTTGATAGATATCGGGAAATTTTATAGACAGTGTGTCAATTCAGACTAATGCTAAATATATTCAAGCAGAGTGGCTGAGGAAAATACTTCACAAACGACTGTTTGTGTGAAGTATATGTTGTCAGAAAATGCCGTTATAGCATATACTCTGCGTCGATTTCCAAGGTATGGTAACTTTCATACGTAGTGCTTTCATCACAGCAACATTTTATTGCATCTCCTCGGAAACATTTATCTGTGGAAAAGTGTAAGCAACATGACATGTGATATTTACATTTTTCTCTGACTCCCACTCGCATTTCTTTCATAAGCTTATTTTCTCTTTTCTTATGCCGAAACTCGCTCAGATTTTTCCTAGTTCTGATTCAGTTCCGTTATTTCCTGCGAAACTACGACGTGCGTTATTCGCTCAAAGTCAAAAAAAAAAAAAAGAGACTGTCCGAATGGCATGGAAATCGGTAGATGTGATGTACGTGTACAGACAAACAACTGATTACAATCTCAGAAAAATTTGATGATTTATTCAAGTGAAAGGGGTTCACAAATTGAATAAGTGAATAATGCGTTGGTGCACTGGTGGTCCTTATGCAAGCATGAATTCGGCTTTCATTGATTGATAGAGTTGTTGGATGTCCTCCTGAGGGATACCGTGCCAAACTCTGTCCAATTGGCGCGCTAGATCGTCAGATGTCAGAGATGGTTGGAGAGCCCTGCACATAATGCTTCTAACGTTCTCAGCTGTGCAGAAAGGTAGCTTTTGGGAAGCACGAAGACAAGCAATAGAAACTCTCGCCGTGTGCGGAAGTCCATTAGCTTGCTGAAATGTAACCCCAGTGTGGCCTACAGACTTACATATCGTTGACGCACCGCTGTGCTGTAAGGGTGCCGCGGAAGACAACCAAAGACGTCTGTTTATGAAAAGGTGTGGAATCCCGGACCATCATTCTACACTCATGCACATAAATTAAGGAAAATGCTGATATACGGTGAAACAATGCTCTGGTGGGCGGTTTGCGGGTTTAAATCACCTCTGGGCATGACCATGTGGTGCATTTGACCTGCGGTCGTCGCACGGTGGCACTGGCAGCAGTCCACATACGCAGATGTGTGTTGGTGCATGCCAGAGTACGGTGCAGCGAGTAAGTGGGCAGACGTTTTCAGACGTGCTAATGGTGACTAAGTGTTGAAAATGGCTCAAAGAACACATATTGATGACTAGGGCACTGGAGGCTGGTCAATCACAGCAGGTCGTAGCACGGGCCCTCCGTGTGCCACAAAGTGTGATCTCAAGATTACGGCAGCGATTCCAGCAGACAGGAAACGTGTCCAGGCGCCGCAGTACGGGACGTCCACAGTGTACAACACCACAAGAAGACCGATATCTCATCATCAGTGCTCGCAGACGGCCACGGAGTACTGCAGGTAGCCTTGCTCGGGACCTTATCGCAGCCACGGGAACAGTTGTCTCCAGACACACAGTCTACAAACGACTGAACAGACATGGTTTATTCACCCGGAGACGTGCAAGTCGCATTCCACTGACCCCTGGTCACAGGAGAGCCCGTAATGCCTGGTGTCAAGAACACAGTCCATGGTCATTGGAACAGTGGCCCCAGGTTATGTTCACGGACGAGTCCAGGTATGGTCTGAACAGTGATTCTCGCCGGGTTTTCATCTGGAGTGAACCAGGAGCCAGATACCAACCCTTTAATGTCCTTGAACGGGACCTGTATGGAGGTCGTGGTTTGATGGTGTGGGGTGGGTTTATGACTGGTGCACGTACATCCCTGTATGTCTTTGACAGAGGAACTGTAACAGGTCAGGTGTATCGGGACGTCAATTTGCACCAGTATGTCCGTCTTTCCAGGGGTGCAGTGGGTCCCACCTTCCTCCTGACGGATGATAACGCACGGCCCCACCGAGCTGCCATCGTGGAGGAATACCTTGAAACAGAAGATATCAGGCGAATGGAGTTGTGTGCCTGTTCTCCAGACATAAACCCCATCGAGCACATCTGGTATGCTCTCGTCGGCGTATCGCTGCATGTCTTCAAACCCCTATGACACTTCAGGAGCTCCGACATGCACTGGTGCAAGAATGGGAGGCTATACCCCAGCAGCTGCTTGACCACCTGATCCAGAGTATGCCAATCCGTTGTGCGGCCTGTGTACGTGTGCATAGTGATCATATCCCATATTTATGTCGGGGTACATGCGCAGGAAACGGTGCCATTTTGTAGCACATGTGTTTCGGGACGGTTTTCTCAACTTATCACCAATACCGTGGACTTACAGATCTGTGTCGTGTGTGTTCCCTTTGTGCCTACGCTATTAGCGCCAGTTTTGTGTAGTGCCACACTGTGTGGCACCACATTCTGCAATTATCCTTAATTTATGAGCATGAGTGTTGGTTGTCGGATAGTATGGAGGGCGACAGCCAGACTGGTATCCCACCGCTGACCGCGAAGTCTCCAGACACGTGTTCGCTTGTCATTGGGACTGAATTCGAAGCGAAACTCATCACTGAAGACAGTTCTACTCCAGTCAACGAGATTCAGGCAGCATATGCTCGATAGCATTGGAAACGGACTTGTTGCTATACAGAGTACAGAGGTCAAATGCAGTCGACGCAACAGGCGCTGTGAATCCAGCCCTCTTTCTGTGAGTCTCCTATTACCGGTCATTGTGGTCACTGAAGCACCAGTTGCACGTCTGATCGATGATAATGACGAATACAGGGCTCTGAGTGCCTCTCTGACTTCTGCTCGGCCCTCACATTCTGTCGTCTCTCTATATCGGCCGCTTCCTTCTTGACGCTGTGTTCGGCCGTGGTTCACCCACTCCGGCCAACCTTGTCGAACAGTGGCATGGCTCCCATTCAAATGTCGGGCGATTCGTCGATTACTCCAACCGGCTATTTGAACCCAACTACATGTCCTCTCTCAAATTCTGACATCTGTGTACATTGTTCACGCACCTGTCTGCATTGTTACTGTTCAGCTGAGTACGCGGAAGGAAATTCGCAAAGACTTCATGCTCTGGTATCGACATGTCCCCTGTTTCCTAGCTTTGCCAGCTGCGCGGTGAAATTGCTCTGCAGCGTCACACATTCATCCCTAAGCCACCAAAATATACGATTTTGTATTTTCGTCGATATCTGTATGAATATCAATTTGTGAGCAGTTTGCTTAATTCCTTCGTCGTGCGTCGTTTTTTGTGTCCCTTCTTATACTCCTTTCTTTTCTTGAACAAATGTTTATTTTCGCATATTTTCAGATCTTTGGAAAATGTTTTCGCGTTTCTAAAGATTACGCATTCATATGTTCTGACTCTTTACAACTTCAAGACTGGGCGGAAGACGAGATTAGGTGGTACTGAATAACTACTGTAGACAATATTGTGTCTCACTGTTTTAGAGGCACAAAACGCGTGGGTCTTTTCAGCTCGTTACTAAATGCAAATAAGTAGGAGGCCGAGTTGATAGGAGCTGAAGGAGTCCAGGTTGCAATAATATGCGGTACGGCACACTGTTAGAGAGAAGGATTATTATTCAAGAAACACACAGTACAATGAAAATTACTTATCTTCTAGTAGTTTGTAGGACGACAGCTACTGCTATAACTGACACACCATATTCTCTGAGACTAAGCCTGATGGGCCCTCCTCAGAGAATCAACGCAAAGAGAACTGGCCGAGGGCCGATTATGAAAGTGCGTCTGCCTAGGTTGAAATCTAGCTAAGAAGTGAGCGAGGCACACTCCAGTTCCGTCGAGGTGCACAGCCCGCTAGAGTGCGCTGTGCTCGGCAGACGACGGGCTGCCAACCTTGCGTTGGCGCGGCGTTGTAGTAGTATCTGTGGCAATGATACTACAGGCAACACTTGAATAGACATGAATTTTAAACAGAGTTTGTTTCACTAAACAAGAGTCATTGACTTACTACAAGCAGTGACGAAAAAGTACCAATGATAAGTTCCTCTCAACACTAAAATTCATATTCAAAACCCTCTAACAGAACTGCACCACAAAATGTACAGGTTCAGACACTCCTATCATCAAACTAATTCCATATTTCATAGGGGCTACTCACTGATCAAATAACTCGCAGGCGAGACTAAATCCGAAAAATTTAGAAGTGACGAAGAACTTCAAAGACGATACTAGCAAACGCGGCTGAGCCGTCCACCAAACCACTGTTCAACATTGACTTGCGCTGCCGCAAATGCAAGAACAAATGCGCTGAGAGCTCTCGTAGCTTCCAGGCTATTTGCTGCCCCATCTCCCTGACTTATGATACTAGAAGTCTGCGTCATAACGCGTATTATCAGTGCAGTTTTTTTTTGTCATCAGTCTTCTGGCTGTTTGATGCGGCCGGCCACGAATATCTCTTCTGTGCCAACCTCTTCATCTCAGAGTAGCACTTGCAACCTACATCCTCAGTTATTTGCTGGATGAATTCTAATCTCTGTTTTCCTCTTCTGTTTTTACCCTCTAGAGCTCTCTCTAGCACCATGGAAGCTATTCCCTGATGTCTTAACAAATGTCCTATCATCCTGTCCCTTCTTCTTGTCAATGGTTTCCATATATTCCTTTCCTATCCGATTCTACGGAGAATTTCCTCATTCCTTTCCTTACCAGTCGACCGATTTTTCAACATTCTTCTGAAGCACCAAAAGCTTTGGTTCTCTTCTTTTCCGGTTTTCCAGCAGTCCGTGTTTCAGTATCATACAATGCTGTGCTCCAAACGTACGATCTTAGAAATTTCTTCCTCAAATTAAGACTTATGTTTGTGGCTAGTAGACTTCTCTTGGCCAGAAAGGCCTTTTTGCCAATGCTTGTCTGCACCTCTGAATGATGTTACAGCAATGAGAAAAGCTGTATGGGCCACCTACTTTCATAAGTTGCCTTAAAGGAGCAGATCCTTGGTGTGTTCCAAGTGGTCAAATATACCATCATAATCATTCTTTTCCTGAGCCTGTTATGAATGAAATAAAATCAATTTTTAGAAGCCTGAGTGACCCTGTTTTGCTTAGTAAATGTCTTCATGGGGGCACTCAGAATACAAATGAAAGTTTCAACCATTGCATATAGGAAAGATTACCCAAGAATGTTTTTGTAGGACTAAATACATTAACAGTTGGTGTACTATATGCAGTGATATATTTCAATGATGGAGTCATAGGAAAGTTGGAAGTCCTGAGAAATTTAGGGATAAAATCTGGCTCCAATATGGAAGATCAATTGCTTCCATGTAACAGACAACAGGTGCATGAAGCTGAAACATTCGCTCTTCAAGTTACCAAGGAAGCAAGAAGTGGTAAAAGGAATGCCAAGAGGAAGCTTGAAGATGAAGAAATGCTACGGGATGAAGATTATGCTTCAGGAATGTTCTGAGGCACAGTTTAATTGGACTCATATCTCCATTCGCAATTTCCCACAAGTTGTATTTTTCAGAATTTAGGTACAAATATTTCCTAAAGTATATAAGTCATTGTTCTAATTTTTTTCTGTAACTTGCAGTAGTCCATACTTATGTAGTAGACCTAAGCTTTATTGCAGAATCAATTAAATTATAGAAAAAATAACATTTTTATTAGGAAGAAAATTGTAAAAATTAAAATTTAAGAAGTGATATTTTTTATCCTAGTAATATACATAACAGGTGAAATTAAATAGGTCTAGTACCTCAGCCATCATGTCATGCACATCTGGCAAAAATTTGGTCTCCTTCAAATGCATAACAGTGGATTTAATGGTACCTCAATTTGAGGAAGCATTTTGGAAAAAAAATTGTATCAATTTCTTTGTAATTTTTTTAATAACCCTAAGTAGGTTCAAAAATATTCAAAACACTTCTA
The DNA here is from genome assembly GCF_023898315.1 of Schistocerca nitens. NCBI lineage: Eukaryota > Metazoa > Arthropoda > Insecta > Orthoptera > Acrididae > Schistocerca > Schistocerca nitens. The sequence continues at coordinate 467,301,054 of NC_064619.1, read as the reverse complement.
ATTTGTTTAGAAAGTGTGTTGCATTACCTGATATCAACAAAAAAAAATTGAAAAATATATACATTATAAACAGTGCCCGGAAGAGATAGATGTTGATTTTTACACAATATTGAACCGCAAAAGTACCCTGTATCCTTAAACGGAGCATAGTTCGAAAGAGTTATAAACGGCATTTTATATGCGCTACCAAGACAAGAATATCAAGACTATGTTTATTCTACGTCAACTGATACATGAGAGTGACAGTTTTAATGTTGTTCAGAATTGTGCAAGTTGATCATACAAAAGACATATATGTAAATTATTTGTTATGTATACTACCATCTTTAAAAGATACAATCTGCTCTTTGAACTTGAGTATTCACATTGGTGATATTTCTCACCGTTCTCTTGTAATTTACATATTTAAATTCAGTGTTATTGTTTACGCTGCTTAGTGTCAATATGTTTCTCATTACTGCTTGGTTAAAAACTAATCAATCGCCTAATTTTAATACTTCTCTCTTTTTGCGCCAGTTTCGTATGTCGTGCTGTAATTCTGAAGAAAGGAAGGAAGATTAGAGTTTAATGTACCGTCGACAGCGCTGTCAATAGCGACGCAGCACAAGCTTGGGTTACGCAAGATGGGAAAGGAAGTCGGCCATGCCCTTTTCAAAGGAACTATTCTGGCATTTGCCTGGAGCAAATTAGAGAAATCATAGAAAACACAGATCTGGAGGGCTGTCGTCTCCTCTGCACCACATCACCCGGTCTGCAACATCAAGTAGTTGAATTGATAGCTCTTACCACCAGCTATCCAACTATACCTTAAGTGCTAAGATGTGGCAAGTACTTTTTATGTTATTAATTTTACATGTTCAAGGGAATAGTCTTGTCTCTCTTTGAAAAAATCTTTTAATACGGTTGTCGTATCGAGCAGCCGTCATCACCAGTACTTTTGTTTCTGCATTCTGCATATAAACTAATGAGAGGACATTCTGCTGTGGAGTCGGTGATGGTCATTCACGAGTACAATACTGACCATAGCGCGGAAACTCCTATAGTATTTGACATAGAGTGGGAGTATCGGTGTACCCATAGACTACAATGATGGTATGCCTCAGATGTTAAATGACGGAACACTGAAAGGTGAAAGATGCAGTGAGGGCATTGAGTTGCCCACTCTATTGTCGCAACTCCTGTGTTGTTGGAGAGATATACGTCTCCAGTAGGATAGTGTCTGTATGCTAATGTTTCATGAGAGCCATCTTGCTCTACGTGATGTGTGTGAATGGTCCACTAGCACTCTCATTATGCATGTGTGGACTACGACACGATGCCGTCTACAGTTTGTTCACTTTTCCTCCAGCCTTGGGATACCTATTTTGAAATCGGAAGTCGACGTCGTTTGGCAGACAGTGCACACTTTCTCCTTCTCCACCCTGCACGGCTGAACGTTGAACCCTAATCATCCAACCTTCCTTCACTTCGTCCTACATCCTTTTGCGAGACACAGCTAACTCCTTCTGTTCACAACATCTCTGACAGTCAATATGAAGAAAAAGAGAACAAGTAATTTTCTCGTTCGCATTGCTGGAAATATCCACACCAGTTGTGGCAACATATGGAAATGTGGTGGTACATTACGAAGGGCATTCAAAACGTAAGTTACGTATGTCCCCTCCCCCTGCAATCTGGGTACAAGCTTCATGTTTATTACTGAAGTCTCTCGAATTTCTTGCAATGAAGCGAGGTGCTGGGGTTAAGAGGTGGACATTTCACCCAAATTCATTAAAGAAATCGGTATTAATTAGGCTAATATACTCAGCCCCCCTTCAACTACCACAGCTCCTATAACGCAGTCAGACAATTTTTGGTGGGAATTATAATACGGCCTTGTTTGTAATCAGTTTAAGAGGTAATTTCGTAGCTGATCACTCGTATCTGGCAAAAGGGCGCTGATAATAAACGTGAAATTCAGCTATACACACTCAAAGAGCAAATCATCCACCCACATGAAAGTTGGGCGCTTGGTAGAAAGCCGTGCTGGAAGTTGCTGTTAATTATTGGACCACCTGGTTCTTGCAACTTAACAGACACTCTCAAGCAATTAAAAATCCATGTTTGTGTACCTAATATAAACATAACTTACCAAATGAGGATTGTACATTGAATGCAGGTGACTGATGGTCCTTTCAACTGACATGCAGCACTCGATACAGGACATTTGCAACAAATATTCAGCACCCATACACCTGACCACAATGAAACATTATAAGTGTTTGTGTGACATTTTGTAGGTGGTGATAAATACTCGTATTATATGCCACGTTATACGAGACAATTCGGAAGGTCAAACAACATCAAACAAACAAACCCAACAGAATTAAATATGCTGACATAGTGGCATCAAATATACATAACAAATTTACAATGCCAGAATGAAACACAAAAACAGGATTTCATTTTTCAGTAATAAAAAGTTATTCGTATCGAGTGTTTTATGAAATCCTCTGAAGGAGGCTACCCATTTATGGAATCCCTCTTCATCGATTTACCAAAACCTAAAGTTAAAAAATAGAATTATCTCGACGAATTATATAAGAAAACACGCCAAATTAAAAACTTAAAAAATAGTGTTCAGCTGCTTGAGAGACACGGAAAGATATCACGTGTCCAGTGCCCTTGATCGTATAGGAACTAAATAAGCAAAAATACGTAAGAGACTGATAAGCTTGGAAATACCAAGGCTCTCAGACATTACAACACACAGTTCATTAGGGTCTGAAGGTTGGACAACAATCAAATTGTCTTGACAGGGGAGTGGGGGTCGTCATGCAGGACTATCATCTGCCATTGGCAATACCAAAATAAAGAGCACATACGCCTACACTTCACCCTCCCACTCACTTCACACAGATCGTCTTCCTCTGTGATAGTGGTCCAGGGATGCGAGTTGGCTTCGGTGCGGTCGCACTCTCAAGAGAAGGTGCGGCTCGTGCAAAGGCCATCAGCCAGATGTTCCTCAGAAGACGCAGCAGGAATATGTAGAAAAACGACATAATGTTCAGTAAGGGACGAAAAGACAAGACGAATGATTGGAATTGGAAATAAATTTCAGGAAGAAAAGATAATGCGTACGCGAGAACTTCGTGTGCCGGCCGCGGTGGACGAGCGGTTCTGGGCACTTCAGTCCGGAACCGCGCGAATGCTATGGTCGCAGGTTCGAATCCTGCCTCGGGCATGGATGTGTGTGATGTCCTTAGGTTAGTTAGGTTTAAGTAGTTCTAAGTTCTAGGGGACTGATGACCTCAGATGTTAAGTCCCATAGTGCTCAGAGCCATTTGAATTTGAGAACTTCGTGTATAAAATTACATACTTATATTGTTCTACAGCTGATGATTTACCTGTGCTGGGTTAATATTAATCTTAAAAACAGGGTACGCAGTAATTTTCTCGGCGCTTTGATCAGGTTGTAAACGCCGCAATTTTACAATTACGTTGATGTTTCAGAGTTTCTACAGGAAATCAAACTGAATTTACTATAATAAAAGGTTCCCTCTCATCGCTCAGTTTGACAGTAAACCGCGGGTAACACATCGTGTCGCCGAATACTGTCGCGAGGACAGCTGGTGATGTACAATGGAACGTATTTTGATGCCGGCTCTTTGCAATGTGATTTCTTTTCCTCTCACGATAAGAGCGGTTTTGGAGCTTTTTGATCACATTCTTTACCTAGCGATAAAAATAGATAACGCAGGGTCGCAGTTACAGAGTGCATTTTAATACTGTACAACAGCAATCCTTGGTCTTGAAAAATCTTGTCGTATAGTAGTGTACTTGTTTGTCTTCCCCAAGAGTCAGTTAACAGAAGCAATTTGGCCTTCTGCGCGTAGAACTTCATCACATCAGACAAAAAACATTTTGTGAAAGAGCTGTTGTAAGTTTCCCAGACTTTGACGAAGTAATAATGACGCTCCTAAATTTTGCGGCGTACTTATCCAATATCGAACCAAAAGATGCCAGCATTCTCTTATAGGCACATGTAGACTGTTGGTAATAATTTCCAGAAAGATTTATAACGCATTGCGCTTTATACGAGTTGGTTACTTTGTTCGTATTTCGGTTTAATCGCCGTCTAACGTAAAAATTGTAAATGAAAGGAGTTTTCACGTAGAGACTCAACATCATGGTCCTCCGATTACCGTTCTGTGCTGTTTCCGCTGCTCCAGCCGCTGCCTGGAAATTACGATAAGGTAAATGAATCGTTCCTTGCCAGACCCACGCAAAAAATGCTATTTGCTCTAAACGCTTGGTCATCTGTAGCTCCCACTTCTGTAAATTTCATTTCTGGCCAAATCCTGGATAGAGCATACCACAAATTTGGATGAAATTCGTGATAACGAGTAGGTGCAGTCCCCTTGTTAGTTGAACGACTTTCGATTTGTAGCTGGCGTTGTTTCGTTTGTGTTGAATACAGAACCACTTCGGTAAAGAATACAAGAACTGAAAAGACGAAGTATGTGACAGTAAGTCTGAGGATTAATGACAGTAAGACCAAAATAATGTACAGTGTCCGATAGCAAGGTAGTAAAAATTAAAGATGAAGCTGTAGAAATACAGTTGACAAATTTGCATGCTTCGAATAACCAATAACCAAAGTGGATGGGCGCCTAAAAAAAATAAACTCGATGCTAAACAAAACTTGCATTTCATCAGGAAAACTGAGAGTAACTTCCCAATGTGCCTTAAACAAAAAGTCTGCAATGGAGTGTAACATGGAAGTTGAATGCGCAAACAAACTAATAATTGACGGTTTTCTGCGAGCATTGTATAGATGAATGTTTGCTTAAGAATGGACAGAAAAAGATGGGAGTTGAATAACAGATAATGACTACTACGAAACTGAAATAAAGATGGGCTCCGCATAAGATGAGGCGTAAAAATGCAAAATGAAGTAAGTATATTCTATGCTGGATAGTTGCTTGTCAGAAAAGACCTATAAAACGGTCAAAGGAAGGTGAATTGACGACATCAAGAAACAAGCAAGTCATACTTGGATGCACAAAACTGAATATCGTAAAGAGAAGTACAGAAGATGCCTGTATCCAACAGTGGATGATAAATGACTCACGATGACGATAACTATGATGATATGGATGATGATGATACCAATGATGTGCTACCTTTGTATAAGAATGTTCATTTTCATCTGTAAATAGCTCTTATTTCAGTCAGTTAAATTAATTGTTTGCCTTTAATGAAACAAGTACCATTCTTCACGATGTGAAAATTAGTACCACATTATACCACGAACGCAAGCGAACCTAATTTTATCTATCGTTTGTACTACAAACAGCTAACGTCAAAATAGTTTTCAGTGCCGTGTTTCATCACGTGCCCAAATCTCCGCTCGTCTTAATTAAACTCGGCAGGCCGGAGTGGCCGAGCGGTTCTAGGCGCTGCAGTCTGGAACCGAGCGCCCACTACGGTCGCAGATTCGAATCCTGCCTCGGGCATGGATGTGTGTGATGTCCTTAGGTTAGTTAGGTTTAATTAGTTCTAAGTTCCAGGCGACTGATGACCTCAGAAGTTAAGTCGCATAGTGCTCAGAGCCATTTTGAATTAAACTCGCAATTAATTCTGTGTTGAAGCTCGCGCAGCTATTCATCACCACGTTAGTCACTATAGGTTATGATTACGTGAGCGCAGCTATCCTGGAGTCAAAATATTATCTCAGCCGTTGCTAACTGGCGCCCATGTATCCACTGTCTCTTTACCAATAAAATACTACGCTCATTGAATAAATCCGCAAGTCCTCCTTCAAAATCAAAATACACGCCTTTCCAGACGCTGTCTGTGTCGCTATCTACTGCAAACATTCTTTTCTTTGATGGCCTGCAACGCAACTGTTAGCATGATTACTTTGATTGTAACATGTATTACTGACAGTATTTACTGTAACCAGTTGCTCTATGCGTACAACGCAGTAAAACCCATGCAGTTGCAAACTCGTAAACGAAAGCTAAAGGACAGTTGGGGCATCTGGCCCTAGGAATAGCTGGGCCATGGTTTTTTTTCCATAAAAGCTGTGAGAGTAATTTCACTTCAAGAGGTTGGCAGCACTGTAAAAAAAAAGTCGTCCCCCATGAACAAGCAGTCTTTTCTTTGTAAGTGTTGCGGCTTTCGTGTGGATTTTTTTATTACTTTTTTGTTCCGGATTCCTATAGCAAGGTGGTGCCTTATAGATTTTACGAAATGTCTACACGTTCACTGTAAGTATTATCAATGTTACAAATAATTTTGCATAAAGTAGAAGCATAGCAAACAAAATGTTACTCGCAACTTGTGTTCTGCTTTAGAGGTTGGCCGAATTACTCCACAAATATTTCAAAAATTGGGTACGTGGGCCAGGCGCTTGGGTTATTATGAGTTGGCTTCCACCTCCGCTCACTAAATATGTGCCGAAGCTATTTAATAACGCATGATATAATTGTACCAGACTGGTGTTAGGAACAGCGCAACTAAAGATGTAAACAGATGGAATTTTTGAAATGTAAATTGCATATTTGCAATCGCTCTATGATGTGTAAATAGCTAAAATTCTCGGACATCTTTTTCGAGTGACTGCAGCTGTACAATGAGCGAAAAAGAGATATTGAAAATTTAGAATAAAGCCACGCCAACGGCGGATCAGGCTACCTCGAAATGTTGCTTCTTTCCCACAAAAGGCTGAAAAATTAAACTGATAACACAAGGGTAGTTAGAATAAATATGTGTACCGGTAATGCAATAAAGTACTCAAACTCATTTTCATTGAGAATTAGCTTAATAGATTACAAATTATTCAGAGCTACAGAGAACGATGCTGTTTGGTGAGATCAGAATGGTAAAAGGCAAAAGCGAACAGCCAGTCTTTTCCTAGCTTCCCGTGAAGATTGAAGGCTGCGCCCTCATTTATTTGTACAGATAATGTGTTAACTTATGGACTCTCTTGTCCGGAATCGTTACTCAAAATTTTGCACATAACAATTATTTTTAGAAAGGGGTATTAAATTCAGTATATGGCCCACCTAGGACCCATTTGCCCCAAGGACAACCATTTGCCCCTAGTACATTAATTAACATTATTAATGTTTTTCAATTCATTACTGAAGTCAATCTGTTTATTTTTCCTTGTGAATTGTATTAATTTTACTAAGTGTCTAATATTTCAGTTCAAACTGCGAATGTCTCAACTAACCTTAATTTAACCCAGCGTAAACTTTTTTCGACTAATTTTTTTTTTTTTTTTTTTTTTTTTAGATGTTGGTGAGAACATACAAAAACTCAAGACCGGAACTGGCATAAACTACTCTGGAGAGGATTTAGAAAAAGCCATCCAAGACGTCAAGAACGGCGATAGGAGCACCCGGGAAGCAGCTACATTCTACAATAGTCCTTGGTCTACACTGAAACACCGCATTCTGGGCACACGTGGTAAAGTGTCACTTCAAGAGTCAGCAAGGATGGTGTTGCATTGTTGTTGTCTACTGCTGAAAGAGAAGAGAAGGCGCACTGTTTGAAAGTAATGAACAATAACGGGTTTGGTTTATCTCGACGAGAAGTTTTAGCTCTCGTTCAACGTTACAACACACAAACCAATTTAAAACTCATTTAGATTCATAGACCAGAGGCGTGGTTTTCGGATTAAGCATCGCTAGTCACTCAAGACACCACAAAGTATCGAACATCTAACGTATGATCAAATCAACCAGAGGGTAATGTACAACTTTTTTCAAGTTTTAGCAAAACTATGAACGAGCTGAATCTTCATGGGAAACCAGAAAAGATTGTCTGTTGTGATGAAACCTCGTTTTTCCATGAGCCATCGAAAACCAGTATTGTTGGGGTCATTGGAGCAAAAAGCACACGCAAAATGAATACATCTGGGGTTGAAAACATATGGGTGCTGTTATGCTGTTCTGTAACAGGATAAATGCTTCCACCACTGTGTGTATTCAAAGGCAATTATGTAATGGACAGTTGGTTTGATCAAGCTTTTGCCTCACAAACAGCAGTTTCAGCAAGTACACACGCATGGATGGTCACCACGTTATTCTTCACTTGGTTCCATGATATGTTTTTAACAAATATAGTTAAAGAAAGAACAGTACCGTTAATCTATGATGGTAATACTAGTCATATTTCAACTCAATTGATTAGATTAGCCGGCCGCGGTGGTCTAGCGGTTCTAGGCGCTCAGTCCGGAGCCGCGCGACTGCTACGGTCGCAGGTTCGAATCCTGCCTCGGGAATGGATGTGTGTGATGTCCTTAGGTTAGTTAGGTTTAAGTAGTTCTAAGTTCTAGGGGACTGATGACCATAGATGTTAAGTCCCATAGTGCTCAGAGCCATTTTTTGATTAGATTAGCCCAGCAAAATCAAGTCAAAGCCGCACTAGGCTGGTTTGGGAGTACTCTGTCGAATGGGCACTCAAAATTCCATTTTAAAAATAATTTCGTTTTTAACGAGAACGGAATGTTTTCCATCGACACTGGGTGTCGCCTGAAAGGTATGAGCTGTGTTTGTTTCGGTTGTGCCCAACTACAATTTGCAAAAAACTAAACTGCAAATTTCCGTCAAAACAATGCGCCTGACGACTCTCAGGGGGACTCCTCCTATGTAGAGTCCACGCAGCATTCGGTGGCCGATTCGCAGTGACCAATTCTGGTCCGAAGGGCTGCGCGAGTTCATTCGTTTGTTTGGATGGGGAGGGCGTCAGTGTTTGGCCCACTACGGTCGGTAGGCGACGCGCTGCGACGACAGAATCGAGGCGCATGCCCTGCAATCTTTCTCAAACGATTTTACAAAAACTATTCAGTAAAAAAAATACTTGTAACTTAATGTTAGCTTCATGATGACGTGCCCATCATTTTGTTAATGGTCATAGTTATTATTATAATTCCATTTAAGTAAGACACTGCAAGAAATCCGAAAAAGTTCGCAGTGAATAATAGGGGTAGCTATGATCAGGGGCATAGCTGCAGGGGGACGAGATTGCCTAACCCCCCCCCCCCACTCCCCATCCTTCTCGCCCCCCCCCCTGCCCCCCCTCCCCCCCGCCCGAGCCACGCAGGATTTTGTTCCCCTGATGAACACTTACTATGAATCGACAATAGGTGTCAATGTAATGTTTAGAAGCAGAGCGAAGCGTAATAATGTTTATTAAGTTGGAATGCTAAGTTGAGCTTCGGCTCTCTACTTGTTGGTATACTTCTTGGAGTCTGTGTTGCTGTTTTGACTGCTGCCAATTCTAGTGGTCTAATAGCAGTAACACTGTAGTAGCCCGGAGAACTCGTGTGTATCAGCTGAAGAATAAATAGTGTAACGAGTGTGTCTGAACTCTAACAACTCTATGATATGCTTTCACATAACGTTATTACTTCTGTGTGTAATTTATACTAGAGCCACTGATTATCTGCACACAACCATGCCAAGCGGCATCTTTCATGGCAGACATATAACATTGTCCCACTTGCGCCTTCTTTCCTGCTTTCTCCTCACCTAAATCTCCACTGACGCCGAAGCTTAAATTAGCACAGACAACTTATATCGACCTCTGTCGAAATCTACGGAGCGGAACTGTGGCTGTGATCACTGAAACTTGAAATAAAAAGAAGTGGTTTAAACATGATAGTGATTACCAAAAACTTGAAACCTTTTAATACTTTAGACTTCAGAGCGTCTCGGAGCTGAATCTGTAGTGATGTAACAACAGTATACCCATAGGCGTTCACAAGGGGAGGCAGTCGGATCACTTTGCCTCGCCCCTATCCTGAAAACCTGGGGTACATAGTTTTTTTCATATATTGAGGGGATAACCGTCAATTGTCTGTGATATAATGTGTTTTTGTGCCTATTCAATTTAGCTCTGATAGCTTGAGATGTCTCGAAAATGCCCAGCTCATTTACATAAAAAACTGGAATTCGAAAGTCTCCCTCCCTCCCCCCCCCCCTGGAAAAATTTCTGTGAATGCCCATGACCATACCTAATACATAAGTCTGACCTATTTCCGATGGCATAGCAATGCACAGTGGCTGTGTCCTATGGTCACTGACCAGTCATTGAGCGTGTATTGGTTTATTTGAGCGACAAACAATAAAGACGAGTATAGTCTGTGGAACTTTTAAAACATTTCATCCCATTTATATCAAGGAGGGAGTTCCAGTACACAGCGTGACAGATTGTGGTGTTTGTCCAGTTCGACTGAGGTGATATTTCACGATAAGTTTTTTTTTATTTATATTTTGGAAGAGTAAAGTATTATTAAATAATTATGTTAATTTAAACATCCTAACGTTATATGACAATAAATGTACCTTTTGTACCATCCATTCAGTACTGAGGTTACGGGGTTACTGTTTAAATAAACAGTCTGTCTCTAACGGCCTTTTAAATGCACTAAAAATAAGGGTAATGCTCCAGAAAACCCATTGGGGAATAACATTTTAAGAGTAGAAATGTTACTTTTTACGTTCTGTATTGTGTAGATTGTAGAATAATGTTTGTAAACGCACGGAAAATGTTTCATTACTCAGTTACAGGGATGTATTACCACGCCCACAAGGTGTATGGGACAAGGGAGAAGAGGGAAGCCACGGAGAAACCATTCTATAGTTTAATATGCCTAAATACATAACTTTGCTTTTGTTTCATATTTTATTTCGGTAATAGTTCTAAAGAGCTGCCGATCCTTCCCTGGTATGCCACACCTACAAATTATGCCTTAAAATACGCAATTTTGAGAATATTTTCAGATCGTATTTATCCGGAAAACAGCAGAAGTTGATAACATGGTGAAGGAAACTGAAAATTGTTGCATACGCCGAAATCACGTAACTCTAGCCTAGTGGACCCATAAGCCAACAGCTTGTTCAGTGGGACGTTCCGGAGGGAAATGTCCCACAGTTCTGACATTTGCAGCTCGTGTTGCCATGTGACGCCTTGCTGCGATGGAAACCACGCAAGGAAGTAACAACGTTTCGTGGAAGCGCGTTGGGGCTATGTTCACGTTCACATCTTGTTACTTATTTGTAGCTATGAGTATGAAATGAAACTGAGTTAATGAAGCACCTCAAGATCAAGCAGTTAACTGCGTAATGGCTAGTGCACCATTACTAATAATTAGCGTCGGCTTGTGTAGATTGGCAAGCACGAATACTTCCAAATTCTGCCGTCGAATTCTTAGCTGTAGTAGGGGGCATTGCCTCAAGAAAAGGTGGATAAGCTATTTAGTATAGTCAACATCACGCGAATGCAGTTACGCTTAGCGTACAAAGAAAGAAGCTGCAAGTTTACGTAACGCAAACATTTACGTATGATGGCGGGTCAATCGTACAGATTACAGCCATGTGAGTGTGAAAGAGATGGGAACGGTATATGCTCACTACTTTCCTTTCGACAGGAAAGTTTTTTATTTTAAATTTAAAAAAATAGCGAGTTACATGTGAGCAGTGGCACGGCAATCACACTTTTTCATTTAAAACCAAAAAACTTCAAAATAGAAGTGTACATCATTGAAACATAACTCGCCACGCCTCAGTCACACTCTTCAATTAACCCGACGGAGAAAAATCAGTCAATGAAAAACATAATCTACTGACTGCCATAACTAGCACCTTCGACGTTAATAGTTTCATTATTGTAATGAACAAAATATTGCAGTGACGTGCTTGTTTTGAAGGGGTCTATCTTCTGGAGCAGAGGTTCCCGGACGGTGTCACGCGTACCACAGGAAGGGGGGGGGGGGAGGGGGGGGGGCGTACGCAAGGATATTTCAGGTGATTCAGGTACAAGTAAACAAAACACGTAATGCTATAAATAAAACTATTCGCTTACATTACTTGTTGGATAGTAGGAAAATGGTTGATAAAAGTAGCATCTGTGTAATGTTAAATGTAATGGATTAACCGCAGACTGTTTCAGACTGTATGCGAACACAAGAACCCTCTCCACACGTCCCTTCATTAGTCGTCGCTGCCTTGGCCAGGAGTGAATCATCTCATTTCGACATTAGCGATGTTTTGATAGAATATTGTCGGTGATTATACGAAAATGTTCGTGTCGCTTTGCAGTTGCTGCTAACTTACGCAGTGTTCCAATGTGTAGTGCTGCAGAAATTACGCAGTGAGCGGCATATTGTTATTGTCGCTTTGTGGGCATTACGTTGAAATGGTATCGTGATATGAAGAAAGCTTACGTCTGGAACCGGAGTGTGCATATTACAATGAGCTGATTCTTGACTATTGTAATTCTGATGTGAAGTTCAAGTTAACCATGTAACGATTTTTAAGTAAGGCAGCTCATTCTATCACCAAGAATGCAATTTAAAAAATGTAAAACGACACCTAAACCATGTGCGGTGTACTTACCTACAATTGGGCATTACAGTAAAGGCTGATACACAAACCAATGATAACTCAATTCCCCAATACACTGTATGCTTAGAGATACTTTCAAACCGGAGCATGAAGCCTTCTTTACTAAATCGTCGTCAGAATTCTAAGCACTCTGAGGTAGTTGGTAAACCTATTGACTTTTTTTATGGAAATCTGGGTATTTTAAAAAAGTCTCTAAATTTATGCCAAATTTCATAAACACTAATACTAACAAATAAGTTAATAAAAATCTCATAACTAGATAGTTTTAGAAATGCAAAAGAAGGAAAACCTCACACAATTGGAGAGTCTCGCCTCTAGAGACATGGTCCAAACAGTTTTGGAGGAAAAAGCTGCCAAAGGAAAGCAAAAGGTAAACTGAAGAATGGCTTCCAGTATTGAAGAAACGTTGTTACTACAATTGCAAGAGCGCGCTTATTACACTCTCAAATTGGCGCATCTACTCGTTTTTGTACGTTCTGGCCGTTATGAAGATACACGGGTTTTTATTTTCGAACCGCTGAAGTCAAATGCTACTACAGAAAACATTTTAATATGTTTCACCTTTATTTGTTTAAAGTAGGTATTCCTTGGCAAAAATGTGTTGGTATTCATACAGAAGGGGCCAAGGCAATGTATAGTCATTTGACAGGGCTGGCAGCAAAAGCGAAGAAAGTTGCACCTTAGAAACATTGCCTTCTCAAATATATGACGGATGTCCTGAAACTCTTTACATTGTTTTGACAGACACTGTAAAGTTTATAAACTTCATCAAGGCGAGGACTCTAAATTCACGTTCGCTCACATCATTGTGTGAAGATACGGGACGTAAACTCGAAAGTTCGTTCCTACATATTGAAGTAAGGTGGCCCACTTGCGGAAAGATTTTAAACAGAGTATTTCAGCTGAGGTCCGAGGTTTTTATGTTTCTCAGTGACAAAAACACTGATATATTACATGGAGATAAAAAAAAGAAGGGACGTGGTGCAACAAACCCTGTGCGTTGTTTTGAAGCCAAAGTGGGCGGGATCTGCGTCATTTTTAAGTATCCCGAAACATTAGCAGATTTACGATTGCTTCTTTCATTACTTCTGTCGTGTGCGCGCAACAACTGTTTTAAATACTAAAAATTATAGACTTAACGTGAATAACAGTGACAGGAAGGCGATTTCGAAAGTTTTTCTGTTCTTGAATGCGTATTTCCTCTAGTAATACGATACATTTGGCCTCGTTAACGTAACTTGTTTTTTGGTACTATATTTAGGATAACGAGAAACGGGGGGAAGCGATGTGAAAAACATGCTTTCGTAATCCATTCAATGCCACTTTCACTGCATTTTTACCGATAGCAAATGAAACTGGAACTCCGAATCCAATGCCTCTTTGCTTACTAGTATCGGTTCTGCTTCTTGTTCGTTACATTTTCATCTTTCAGTTCGTATGCACAACATTTTTAGTGTTCACGTTTGTCAGCAATTCTTAACCATCATCACTAACACATTACAGTAATAGATTTACACATTACAGTAATACATAATCTACCGCGGAATAGGAGGAGTTATCTAAGAGAAACGTATTCACTTTACTTTCAAATTTTACTTTGCTGTGTGTCAGGAATTTTATGTCAATGGGTAAGTGATCAAAGCCTCTGGTTGCAGCATTGTGAACCCCTGTTTGTGCTACAGACAACCTTAATGTGGAGTTATGAACGTCAATTTTTTCTTCTGGTACATCATTATTCCTGTTGAAGTTTAGTGAATTTTTTTACAACAAACTTCACTGGTGAATAACTATATTGTGAAATTGATAGATTGCTGCTCACACACCGAGCAGCAAACAGGCACGATGAAAAGGTGCTCACAAAGTATTCTGTCAAGGCCTTCTTCAGAAAGAAAGCAAAGCACACACACACACACACACACACACACACACACACACACACACACACACGACCGCTGTCTCCGGCTGTTCTAGATAGAATCTTTTTGAAAGAGGGAAGACATGTAAACATGAATAATTATCGGCGAGATAATTTAGGGCATGAGTTGCTGCCCCAACAATCAGAGCGGTTACGTAGCTGTATGTTGTACAGAAACGAAGCCGTTGACACAATGTAGTTCGGATGTCGGATCGTATGCGGTTTGCATGGCAATGAAAAACAAAGTAATGAAGAGAAATAACGGACACTGAGTAAAGAAGGTCAAATCTAAAGTCAAATCACACAAATACAACCACAACAATCAAAGTAAACAGTGCAAAAATAACTGATGTATGCAAAAGGAAATACTGCTTAGGCGGCTCCACTTAACGAATGAAATGTGATTCCTCTAAACTTTAGATTAGGATAGGATCGATTAGTACACCCGTAAACAACGCAAGCTGGCTTTTTTTATGAGACAACTACATCTCTACACACTCAAAGCACACAACACTGTCGAACTATAATCCGTTCATCATAAGAATAAACCTGATATAAACAAACACAAACGCGTTGATTGGTCAGAAGCCGTAGCACATGTACACTGGTGTTGGTACGCTCTTGGAAGTAGGTCCTACTTATGTATTATGCCGTGTCCATAAGCTTGCCAAACCTCAACAAGCCATCACAAATTCAATCGTGTGGATAGGGCGTTTGGCTTGAGTTGCTTAGATTTGCTAGCGCTTCTGGCCGATCCGGTCGAGTGTCTGTTTTTTGGCACAATTCAAAGGAGGTTTGCCGCAAGCGGTTGCGACGCGTCCACACGTTTGTTGTGGACTTAGTATTGTTTGTGCACTGGCGGCGGACAGAAGTGCCTTCCTCTTTGTATAAAAGTAGGCTACAGCAGGGAAAATGACTACCAGTAACTGGTCCAACGAGGAAATATTACAGTTCATTGAATGTTATCAAGCAGAACCCTGCATTTGGGACCCGAGGAATAAAGACCATAAAGATAAAAAAGAAAGTGGCTGATACCTGGAGTCGTCTCAGTGAAGTTTTCAAGAAACCTGTCAAGGAGATTAAAAACAAAATGGAAATTCTTATGGTCACATTTCGTAAACATTTAAAGAACAAACAAGATTCTGTTCGTTGTGGCTCAGGTACAAATTTATTTATTTATTAATATTTACAGGATATACAGGGTGTTACAAAAAGGTACGGTCAAACTTTTAGGAAACAAACCTCACACACAAAGAAAGAAAATATGTTATGCGGACATGTGTCCGGAAACTCTTACTTTCCATGTTAGAGCACATTTTATTACGTTTCTTCAAATCACATTAATCATGGAATGGAAGCTATAAAATAAAATAAATAATAAATAAAATATTTCAATTATTCACTATTTGTGATGTATATGATTGTGATTGGTTGTAATTGATATTTCCTTATCTGGAACGTGGACGTTTAATTATTCGGAATCAGACGCTTGACAATGGCTATTTGGTAAAGGCAATGTTACTCGTAGTTGACCGTGAAATAAAACTGAAATAATCGGACTTCGTAATTAAATCGTTTCCAAAGACTGCTGCAGTAGGTACGGACTCATAATCTAATCTCAATATTACAATGATTTGCCAGCCATGCCAATACGTCGTACAGAGGTGATTGTCTACTGAACATAAAAAAGTTACATAGTTAGTTAAATCAGATATATTCAATGAAATTGCCTACAGTTCATAATCCTACATACTTTTACAAATACAAATTCTTTTCAGAATCGAGTGCCTAGTGTGGTTGCAACTCGCAGTATTCTTCTATAACATGAAAATATGGCGGTGTGCCAGACAATAAAATAAAATACGTGCTTCTCGCACCACTTCTACCAGAGCTCTCTCTTCTTAATCAAACATAAGAGTAACGTAATTATGCTTTTCTTTTATCAGCGACACAGCGCTGCAGTTGTGTGCCATAGGCTTTATTTATTTGTCACTGATTATTTATTTAATTAATATTTCGCGTTTCCGCGGAAACTCACGCTCGGCATGCAAATGTGCCTTTATATTGCCCCCTGAATTGCGAGGCGAAAGGACACACCTGCAGGCGAGCAATTCACCTAAAGGCACAAGAAAATCTAAGTTATCTACAACTATTTACATGACTTACATTACACATATTATACACATTATGTACAAAATTTGAATGACGCGGGTGCGCCGTAAAAGTTCTTATGTTGGCAGATAGAGTGCGCGCATGCGCAGAAGCGTCTGTGTGACTCCGGCACTGCCGTTATATTGTACAGTTAGATCACGCGGCACAGTATTGCAGTTCATATTGTTCGTGTGCGCGCGTTTCTAAATCGTTGCACAAAGAAAATATTCAAGCAAGATTTCATATGAAGACTACATTCTATGACAGGTAACTTAGTTTTAAATTTACAATATTTGTTATAACACAATACAACTTAGATTGTTGAATGTTTCTTAGTTACATAGTATTGTTTTGAAATACTTCAAAGAAAAATGTCCGTATGTTTCAGGTGCGTTGACCTATACACATCGTGACGTTATTTCAGTTCATATTCACCTGCTGCACAATAATTTTTTACAGGTTAGTGTCGTCGTGGTAAAGTTTTTTGATCACAGTAACATCGTTGTATAACAACGTGATTAATACATAAGCGTGTCCATTTCCCATTTCCATTATAGTCGTTGTGCTACAGTTCGTTGTGACAAAAAGCATTGTTTATTACAGATCTGACGTGACCCGTCGAGTAATTGGTCCACGTGCAGTTCGTTTTTTACATTCCGTGGAAGCTTGGTTGCAGAACCTCGGACGGCACATAGCTGGCGTCGATCCTTGGACAGTCCAGGTAAGAGTGTCCGTCACATTTCGAGAACATTTCATTCCCTGAAGTTCCAACCAAAATTCTTCCACCCATCGTGTTGTTTTCTGGACAGGCACTTTGTGTCCATTTAATCCAGTTAACATCTTGAAGTTAGGTACTGTAGTAATGTCACTAGACGATGCACGAATTATGCACTTCACATTTTCAGTTTTTTTTTTTTTTGCTGAATATAGCTCACCTAAATGTTCGTAGTTATTAATCAAAGAAATGGTTCATCGCGTTTACATAGGTACGATGCATAATGAATGGCATTAACCATTTCTTTCACATAGGTTTCTGCGTGGTTGCAGAGTTAGTAATGTTCGTTAATGTCCGTGAACAGTGGTTCACTATGCAATGTCTTTTTGGCACTCGTTTTGTTCCAATTTTTTACATAGTAACAGTTACATTATACATCATTGAAAGAAAAATAAACATGAGTAATCGTACATTTACACGTCACATATTTTCTTAGCATAAACATAATTCAGTTGCACATAAACATGTTTACATCATCATTACATAGCTATGGGTTATTACATTGTGTCACATTTGATTACATGAATTGCAGATATTGACGTCCTCTTTATCGGTTTTGCTGGAATTTTATCGATGTTTATTTTATGATGTCATCTGAAATTAAGATTGGTTAGACACAACATTCATTACATCAGTAGGCAAGACCAGGCATTTTCACTACTCAATAAATATTCAAAATAATAAGAGACGGAAAACTGTTCGATTCCTCGCGTTTTGTGCGTGTGTGTATAGTGTCTGTGTGGCCTTGACTACTGATAGATGCTTTTCGTGTTGAGAGATGTGCGTCTAATCTATTTTTCGAAGTAAAAGATCGCTTCACAGATGACGTCTGTCGGTTCGTCAGGTGTCATACCAAGTCAGTGGTACCTACAGTAACAAATGTTTCGTGAAAAATTAATATATCATTCACTGCTAAGTAAACATAAATTTTATTTTAATATTCCGTCTTCCAGGTGGTGGCGCGCGCTGAAAGAAGAGTTCTTCTGCCTTCAACTGCGTCACTGGAACCGCTGAAATGAAAATTTCTATACTACTTATTATGTGTGTTGTAGCAACAGAGTTTTTCGAGTTGCTTAGCAATGTTTTGATGGGTATGACTTTGACATTATTCCGCATGAAATGCTCTAAGATCTCGGTGTGCGTATAGCCCAATAATTTTGTTAGTTCTACGATGTTGTAACAGATACGCACCAGGATGCGGTATGTTAATAATTATATAAGGTCCTTCATATAGCAGACGCCACTTAGCGTTGCGTCGTTTTAGTGTTACAGATTTATGATGAGTACGAAGTAGTACAAGCATTCCTACCTCGAATTTTTGTTTTCTTTTTATTGTGTTTCTGTGATGTTTGTTTCGTATCTGTGCGTGATGTGTCAGTGTAAATTTTTCTTCTCATATTGCTAAAATAACAGTATGTGCTGATCTTTGCTAAACACTTTTTCGTCCCATAATGACCCCAAACTAAGTGTGTGTGCCAAATCAGATTACGTTCAGACTCTTTGGGGATGCATACACACCAGTTAGTAGCATTTGGATGTCGGCGATAAAATAACACATCATTGTGTAACTTGTAATACTTAGTCAAAGGATGATTGTGTTTTTCTACCAGTAATATTATTATCTTATACCAGTGAGGATCAGATTTTTGTAATTCAGCCATGTTTCTGCACATATCAATTTAATATTGGTGATACTGCTTATCTTGCATTAAGAGAATCCTGTAGTCATTTACATTTTCCAAGTCACTGTTGGTATCATTCATACCTTGTGGAAGTCTAGACAAAGCGTCTGCAATGGTGTTGTCCTTACCTCTTATGTATTTAATTTCAAAAGAGTAGTTCTGAAGTGTAACTGCCCATCGTGATTGTCTAGGATGTACAAGTTTACAAGTTAACAAAAATGTCAGGGCCTGGTGGTCAGTGTAAATTACTGTATGTTTTCCAAATAAATAATAATTGAATTTCTTGAATGCCCATACTATGGAAAGTGTTTCTAACTCAGTAGTGGAGTATGTACGCTCACATTCAGATAAAGTACGACTCGCAAACCCAATAATTCTTATCTGTTCCTTTTCTTTATTCTTTTTATAGAAATTAAAAGACAAAACGCTCACAGCTGCACCTGTATCTAGGATAATAGTAGTTGGAATCCCACCTACTACACCAGTAGTAGATGCTAAAACAATTTCATTTGTGTTTGAACGACATTGTGTACTGTCTTGCAAAAGTTCATCTGATATATTGTTATTGTGGTTGTATCTTATAAATAAAACAGGTAATTTTTGTTTAGAGTTATTCGGCATATCATTATTCTGTTGTTCAAGTGTGGTGTCAAATAACTGATTAACATTGAAGTCGCCCCCCAAGAATTCTTCAGCCACGACCTGGGGCATAGAAGTGACTGTTTCTAGTTTGTCGGATTAGCATTTGTACTAGGTACTGACACAGATTGAGGTTGTGTATCAGGTGTCATTTCTATTATATTCACATTCGGATATTGCCTATTGTGATCTCCAAACTTTTGCGGTTGTTGTTGCTGTTGCGCATTATAACTTACCTGTCGGTCGTAAGGTACGCTCCAATTTTATCCTGGTGGCTGCTGTGGTAAAGCAGTGTTTGAATGAAAGTACTGATCGTTACGAGTCCAGCCTTGACGCTGTCTTGGCTCGTAGTTATTATTATTTCTATTTCTGTTTGTGCTTTTGTCGTTCCCTTTGTATCCGTTGTTACCGTTGTAGTTATTACCGCGGTGCCTTTTGTATGGATTGCCGCATGAAGTGTTATTACTGTTGTAACTATTGTTTGTATTGGAATACGCGTGTTGATTTTGATTTCCGTATTGAGACGGCATGTGAGTTTGCTGTTTTTGCTGTACCGCGTATCCAACTGTGGGCGCGCCAGAATTGAGTTGGCAAGCCTGCATGTTTTGCATTCCACTAGTGTAAACATTGTGGCTGCTGTTTTGCCGCGCGAAGCGCTGATCTTCAAGTAACATGTCAACCGAATCTAAAGCTGTTAAGAAATAATCTGAATCGTCATCCGGGATATGTAGGAGTTTTTCTTTAATGTTGAAAGGCAATTTGGCCTTCAACGCACGGAGTATATCGCGTGTTGCGACTGGTTCGTCTAAAAAGTGTCCCATGTTCAAGTATTTTTCAAAATATCTGCGTAAGTTGCCATTTTTACTGTTAAAAATTTCAGGTTCTAGAATTTGTCTTCTGAGTCGCTCCTGGACGGATTGCGACCAGAATTTGTTCAGAAAAGCACGCTCAAACTCACTGTACGTGGTACATACGTCAGCTTGACTGTATGCCCAGACAGCTGCATCGCCTTGGATGTAACCGACAATATATGAAATCTTTTTCCGGTCACTCCAAGTGCGTGGAAATGCGTTACTAAAAGATTTAAGAAAAATCACCGGATGAATGGTTCGTTTTTCTGGGATAAAAATCTGAAATTGCCTGTGTTTCATTAAGCTTTCTTCTTCCTTCGCATTGTGATATGGATTTATTCCACTGTAATTACTGCTATGTTCAGCTGGCGAGTAATTACAATAATGTTGCTGTGGTTTAGCATGATAATAGCTTGTGTTTGTGTTTGCACATCGTGGTATGTATTGTAGTCGTGGTGTGTTTTGTTCTTGTGTGTTTGTCGTGTGCGGTATGTGTGTGTCATACTCGAATGTATATTGGTTCCTGAACTGTGCATTTTGACTGATATTTTCGTTACATTCAGTCTGTGGTCGATCGGTGAATTCTCTCATGGGTGCAGTGACGGATTGTACTGCATCACTGATCAGCTGTTTGTTATTAGTCATGTATTCCGCTACGGAGTCGTGCACAATTGTTGGTAAATTTTCACGTAAGCATCTATCAAAATGTTTGTCTTTGTTCACTACCCAATCATGAAATTCTTTATTAATGTTTTGAAAATGAGCTGTGGCATCAGATTGTAAGATGTCAGTCAGGTGTTGTTCAACATTGTCAAATTTATTCTGCACGTCAGTAATTCGTCTTTCAAGGTTGTCGTGCACTAAAGGATATGTTTGAATTTGTTCAGTAAGAACTTCACACGTGACATTAAGGTTTTTTACTTGTGTCTGTAAAAGTGCTACGTCACTTGTAGTCTTTTCTTGTCTCGTATTAAGCTGGGAAAATTTAGTACTGAGTTCATTCATCTGTTTGGTCAGTGTGGCGTCTATAAGTTCCACACGTTTACATAAAGTGTCATTACCTGTCTTGAGTGCTATGAGGTCAGATTTAATTTCGTCATTTTGTGTCTTTAAGGTTGCCATGTTCTCCGCGTTCTGTTTCATTAACATTTGTAACATGTCGGCAATGTTTACCGTTTGCAAGGTCTGTGCCCCCGCCGCGTCATTAGACGTGACGTCATGCATTAACATGGGCTCTGACTGAGACTTTGAAATTTTTGTGGTGGACGGGCTATTGTCAAAATTTCCGTCAACACTTGCGTCAATGTTTGATAAATCGTCACTACCGGTTGCTGTCGTAAAGTCATTTTCTAACATTTGTCTCTCGTCCGAGTCGGATTGTGTCTGAATAGTACGTCTTTGCTGTTCCATTTTTGCGTATTGATTTCTAGTTATTACCATGCCACACGTGATATATGTTTCAAGAAAATATTTGACACTGATTTTAAAATAAGATGCAGTTGAGCATGAATCGCTCGTAGCAACAATGGCTGTCCGTTAATTTAAAAATATAAACTGAATTTGAGATTATTGGTAATGGCTGCTGGCCATGTTACATCATATCGTACAGAAGTCGGCCATATTGTACACTCGTGTATTGGTATTGTTGCATACGTTATTGTTTAGGGAAAAGTACTGAGAATGGAATTTATTACTGAAAACAGTTATGCGCGAAAGAAACACTACAGAATTTACTGAAAAGCTAATACACTGAATTTATATGTCTGGTCAAGCCTGCTAATGCAAAGATGCTGCGTCTTACCTTATTTTGCTGGAAGTTTCATTGCGTCTTCCGGCAAAACTTTAGAATTGGAAAATATCTTCAGATTTTTGTTATCTCTCATACATTCACGTCCAGGTCCAGAAAGTTGATTTTTGACATGAAACAAAAAGAACAATGTAACAAATGACAAAATAACAAGTCCGACACGCAGTCGCCAATATAAAATAAATAAAATAAAATAAATAATAAATAAAATATTTCAATTATTCACTATTTGTGATGTATATGATTGTGATTGGTTGTAATTGATATTTCCTTATCTGGAATGTGGACGTTTAATTATTCGGAATCAGACGCTTGACAATGGCTATTTGGTAAAGGCAATGTTACTCGTAGTTGACCGTGAAATAAAACTGAAATAATCGGACTTCGTAATTAAATCGTTTCCAAAGACTGCTGCGGTAGGTACGGACTCATAATCTAATCTCAATATTACAATGATTTGCCAGCCATGCCAATACGTCGTACAGAGGTGATTGTCTACTGAACATAAAAAAGTTACATAGTTAGTTAAATCAGATATATTCAATGAAATTGCCTACAGTTCATAATCCTACATACTTTTACAAATACAAATTCTTTTCAGAATCGAGTGCCTAGTGTGGTTGCAACTCGCAGTATTCTTCTATAACATGAAAATATGGCGGTGTGCCAGACAATAAAATAAAATACGTGCTTCTCGCACCACTTCTACCAGAGCTCTCTCTTCTTAATCAAACATAAGAGTAACGTAATTATGCTTTTCTTTTATCAGCGACACAGCGCTGCAGTTGTGTGCCATAGGCTTTATTTATTTGTCACTGATTATTTATTTAATTAATATTTCGCGTTTCCGCGGAAACTCACGCTCGGCATGCAAATGTGCCTTTATATTGCCCCCTGAATTGCGAGGCGAAAGGACACACCTGCAGGCGAGCAATTCACCTAAAGGCACAAGAAAATCTAAGTTATCTACAACTATTTACATGACTTACATTACACACATTATACACATTATGTACAAAATTTGAATGACGCGGGTGCGCCGTAAAAGTTCTTATGTTGGCAGATAGAGTGCGCGCATGCGCAGAAGCGTCTGTGTGACTCCGGCACTGCCGTTATATTGTACAGTTAGATCACGCGGCACAGTATTGCAGTTCATATTGTTCGTGTGCGCGCGTTTCTAAATCGTTGCACAAAGAAAATATTCAAGCAAGATTTCATATGAAGACTACATTCTATGACAGGTAACTTAGTTTTAAATTTACAATATTTGTTATAACACAATACAACTTAGATTGTTGAATGTTTCTTAGTTACATAGTATTGTTTTGAAATACTTCAAAGAAAAATGTCCGTATGTTTCAGGTGCGTTGACCTATACACATCGTGACGTTATTTCAGTTCATATTCACCTGCTGCACAATAATTTCTTACAGGTTAGTGTCGTCGTGGTAAAGTTTTTTGATCACAGTAACATCGTTGTATAACAACGTGATTAATACATAAGCGTGTCCATTTCCCATTTCCATTATAGTCGTTGTGCTACAGTTCGTTGTGACAAAAAGCATTGTTTATTACAGATCTGACGTGACCCGTCGAGTAATTGGTCCACGTGCAGTTCGTTTTTTACATTCCGTGGAAGCTTGGTTGGATTCTCGTCAGCCCACACATGTTGATTGTGAAAATTTACAATTTGATCACGTTGTACAGTACATACCGACGAAACTAAAATGAGCTCTAACATGGAAATTAAGCGTTTCCGGACACATGTCTACATAACATCTTTTCTTTATTTGTGTGTGAGGAATGTTTCCTGAAAGTTTGGCCGTACCTTTTGTAACACCCTGTATACAATACACTTGATAAATATATGATTGGAACAAATTGTATATTTTTCAAAGTTCTATATTTATTTTTACTAAAATAGTTGAGTTATTAACAAAATAAGTATGTATATGACGTAAATAATAAGTAATAATAATTTTCCCACAGGAGTCGAAGATATTTACGAACCAGTTTGGTTTGCATACCAGCTTATGGAATCATTTCTTCTGCCAATATGTACCAACAAGATTGGTTTGAACTCAGACACGGTAATTAAAAACACTTCAGTATTTTGGAATCTATCAATTTTGATTTTTACTGTTTCTCTAATATGAAGTACATGCTCTAAAATTAAGAAGTTAGAACTCCTCATGAAGCATTCGTACTCCTACAAAAGTATGAAGTAAATTCGTCCCTAATCTTGACGGCATTTAGCGGTGATCTTCGAGGTACAAGTGGCAAGTTTTGTATTGCATTTTATTCTTTTATATTCCGCTATGCACAGTGTTAACAGATTCCCATTACTGATCCCATACACCCAAAGTTTCAGGGGGAATATATCTTGCTGAAGAAGATCTACTTTTTCTGAGAAAGTTATGTAGTAGCACACAGGTCACAGTAATTTCTGTCACAGCCGGCCCTGGTTGTCTAGCGGTTCTAGGCGCTCAGTCCGGAGCCGCGCGACTGCTACGGTCGCAGGTTCGAATCCTGCCTCGGGCATGGGTGTGTGTGATGTCCTTAGGTTAGTTAGGTTTAAGTAGTTCTAAGTTCTATGGGACTGATGACCTCAGAAGTTCAGTCCCATAGTGCTCAGAGCCATTTGAACCATTTTTTCTGTCACAGTTTCGAGATCTAAATTAATAGGTCCTCGAAAAATTCTGAACACTTAAGTTAAAATGCCAAAAGTATTCTCCACTCCAACCTAGGTTCTGGACAATTGTTCGTTAGATATTCTTTTTGGCGATCCAATCACATGATGTCCAGGGTAAGGCTTCATAACATGCGTAATGAGTGCAAATGCACCACCTGTTAAAAATACGTGTGACACGTTTACGTTATTATTCGATCGAGGAAGTGGGCATGATGTGGGAAAGTTTATTTCGTTTCTGCAGAGTCTTTGCCATAATAATGAAGTGTTAAAAACACCACCATCGCTAATCGTCCCTTTACATCCTATGTCAACAAATATAAAGTTATAATTGCTATCGACTAATGCTAAAAGCACTATACTGAAATTCCATTATGAGGCGGACACTCGATAACTATATGTTTGCCATCCAACGATCCTACACAAGGGGGGAATTTACTGATGTATCCCCTTGCTATATTAATCCAATCTTCCGCTGTAGAGGGCATCTGAAAAGATAATGTTAAAATAATAATTAAAATTTGAAATAATTTTTTTACAGTAGAATTATTAATAAAATCTAATTTCTGCAGCAATCAAGATCATCAGAAACAGCTGGCGAAGAAACGGTGGATGAAGCCGAGGAGACAGAAAATTATAACAGCGTGGCGGGTTCCTCGACTCCTGCAGCTACAGTTTCTTCGCCATCTACAAGTAAATCTAGGGAAAAATCTCGTCGTCGCACTGCTTCGAATATAGCGGAACAGCAAAGGGCCACAGCATTTGGTCAAGTAACGAATGTACTTAGTCAACGTCCATCATGTGCAAATGCTGATGATGATAAATGTGATCTGTATGCTAAGCTATTAGCCAAAAAGATGCGGGAACTTCCTCAAGACGACAGGAAATTAATGATGTATGAAATAGATGGTTTATTTATCAAAAGAATTAAACAGAGGTCATTTTCGGTGAAACACCATCCCCTCATAATTTATTTCAATATTCTAGACCATCATCAGTGTCAAGTAGATATATAATAGTACCAAACCGCTCAGCACGTGTCCAAGCGTCATTTTCTGAACCTTCTACCCCAAATCAACCCTTTCACTAACAACCCCATCTCCAGTTTTCAAAGATCCTCCAGTCCATTACCACCACCACATCCTCGAAATAAAGATGACAACATAATTACTTACTCAACCGAATCCAACCCTTCAAAGCTCACCTCTACAATTACAGTAATACCGGTACCGGTATCTGATGAAATAATCGTGCCTCAGAAACAAAACATTATTAACGAAGCATTTCAGAAAGCTTACTAAGATTTTGAGCAATATGATACTAGTGCGTAAGTAATAACAATTGTACAGAACACTGATTAATATTTTTGTACACCTAGCTCTCCAAACTAATAAAAAATATTAAAAACAAAATATCAAACATGTTTCACTTTACCTTTATTTCATCTTTCAGAACGTTATTAATAGCTCTACAGACTTCAGGTGTAATTTTTGATATTGCTGGGGTGGATACTTTAAACAAATAGTATAGACTTTTGTAACTGTCTCCAGATATTTAGCTGGTATAGCTTCTCTGAAGTCTGTATTTTTCTTCGAAATCATAGGTGAAATTTCATTCAGCAAATATTCAAAATCAGCGTAGCTCATCCTGCAGAAGTTATCAGACTGTCGAGATGGTTCATGAAGAAGCTCATTACATTTTTCTTCCATAAATTCTCTGCAATCACAGATTGTAAATCAATAATTTTTTCATAGACCTAGTTATATTAAATGAAATACACATAAGAAACAATATAATGATCATAGATACATGACTGAAGCTATAATGTAATAATTTAACAATTACCTGATACGGTTTCTATGAATTTGTAACATCCACCATCTTCTTTGCCGTATTTTTCGTTTTCTTTCCTCATTTTTTTTTTTATGATAAAGATAGGTTAAGCCAAAGGTTATGGCCGACACAACCTCTACGTCCGTTATGCTTGCTTCTCAAGAACAAACAAGCGCACTCGCGAGCGTGTGGATAGTTCCCCAAACGTAGCCAAGCGTTTGTAGAGGCTTGGAGTTTGCGGCGAGCTCCAAGCGTGTGGACGCGGCATAATGTTTTGGGCTAGTTAAGATGGCGGACACCGGTTTCAAATTTGTGAATGACTCCTCCCTTCCTTTTTTTACCTCCATGGTATATTATATGAAAAATTTGTTCGCTGATGATCAGTGGTTATCTATATCGCCCTATCTCGCTGATATGTTTGACAAGCTTCAATTTTTTATATGGGTTAACAGTGAGGAAGTACAATGCTTTCTTAGCAAATAATAGAATGTCGTCTTTCAAAAGAAAGTTGACTCTTTTTAATTCATAAGTGCTAATCAATAACTTTTTTGCATTACCTATTCTTACACCATTTTTGGGAGACAATGAACTTGCTCCCGTGAAAAACTTAGTTCGAGACATCATTATATATTTAGAGCTCCTTCAAGAAAGCCACGAAATTTACTTTCGCGAAATTAATACAAAATATGACTGGATAAGACATCCATTTTCAAGAAAAGTATCAGAAGTAATCCATTTTCAGGAAAAGTACCAGAAGAAGTAATCACGAAAGAAACTTTCATGGACATGACTAGTGGCAGTTCAAGGGACGGTGATTTCAAAAAGAAAACTCTTGCTTTCTTTTTGGATGGGAACAAAAAGCGAATAGGTACCCTTTTCTTTTGAAACAAGCAGTCCGATTTTTGGTGCCATTTCTTACTACTTACACGTGTGAGAGCTAGTTTCCTGACTTGTACATCAAAATTAAATACAGAAACAGCGTTAATGTTGAAAATATGCGAGTGAAGTTGAGTTCAATCGAGCCAGACTTTCAAGCTGTGATTAAAGATACACAGCAACATGCTTCCAACTGATACATGTAGACGTTTTTTCATCACAATCTAAATTTGAAAACTGTCCAACTACTGATTCTAAAGTCTGATTTGGCGTCGAAGTTCGATTTGATCCCGAATTTTTTTCCTTTTTGGACTCTAATTTACTATAGCCTTTACTGTAGCGTACTCGTTGTTCAGTTTATTACTCCCTTACACAATTGATTTATATTATTTGTGACGTACCACTGTAATTTATCTTTTAAATGTTATTGCTCTCACTGAATATTTGTATCAGAACTGGCGAAATATAATTTAGTGTTATTTGCCACAAGTAAGTACCGCATGTAGCATGAACGACTCTGTAAAAAAAGTATTTCCACGAAACGTTGTTACTTGTGTGCGTCACGTTTCTACCACAAATAGTAGTTGATCGCACGACACAAAAACAGCATTGTTTTGCCAGCACTGAGCAAGATGGCGAAAATGATTCCCCCCGCACCATTCGTCAGCCGCTGCAGCAGTCGTCGCTCACCTTCCCCCACCCTACAGTTCGTTGAAAGTGAACAAGCTATACTGATACATACTAATTTCTAAATATGTCATGTGATACGCAGTGCCAAAAGCCGGGGAACCCCTGTTCTAGATGATTACCAAAGTCACTCTGCGGAATTTTCAGTTATTTAATTCCATGTAATTTCTTACTTTTCAGATTACGCATTAGAAAACACACGTTGTAGAAAATCATTTTACTGAGAGTACTTTCATTATTTTTCCTTGACACACGGCACTTGTGATTATTTTAGCCATACGATGCCACAACATCTCAACATCTCACATCTCACATGTTCATTGTCTCTCTTCAGGAACTATCATGGAGCAAACAGCTCAAAAAGAAACCTCGCAAGCACATATTAAATCTTTTTTTTTTCAACGTAAAGTAGCAAAACTGGAATAGACCAATGAAGACGTTAAAGAAAGTTGTGAGTATGTTAAAAGTACAGGAAAATATTTCTAGTTTCACTTCTTGTTTTCAGTCCGATGCAGTCAGTTCTGAAGATGGGTACAATTTTGTTACTGTTTCTCCACTTCCAATCCCACCAGTATAAAATGACTTCTTTTGTCGACAGAAGTAACTCAAATCGATACTGACAGATACGAATTTCTTCCACTTTTTTCCACTGACACTGTAGCCCAGGATGGAACTTGGGCTCCTCGATTGTTTTCCGCCATTTCTCTGTGGACTATGCTGTAGACCTCCAGTTACGGCAACCAACTCGGGCAGCATCTTTTCCAACCTCATCACTCCACCTCAACCTTGCTCGTTCTCTTGCTCTTCTTCCTGCAGATTCACTGCAGCAGGCTTTCGTTGCAGGATCTGTCTCGCCGAGTCGTATTACATGTCCAGCCCACCTCAATCTACACAACTTTATGAACTTGACCACTTTTCCCTCCTTTTAGCAGTCATAAAGCTCGTCATTCCTTCTCCAACTCCAATTTTCATACACAGGTCCAAAGATTCTTTTCAATATACTTCTTTGGTATGATCCCAGTCTACTTTCATCCTGCTTTGTAATCGTCCGTGTTTCTGAAGCATACGTAGGGACTGGGAGTATCAGCGTTTCATAGAGTCAACACTTAGTCTCTCGTAATAGGAGCTTGGATTTAAAATGTCGCAGTATTCCAAAATAACATCGATTAGGAGCACTTAGGCGGGCCATAATTTCAGTCGAAGTGCTGCCATTTGATTTTATCTTTGCGACCAGATAAGTGAAACATTGAACTCGCTCAAAAGTCATCCCATCAATGGTTACTGTGGGCTGTAAAGGTTGATTTGTACCATTATACATATACTTGGTATTCCGGTCATTAATTTTCAGGCCCATCTTCTCTGCCATCAGTATTACAGCTGAGAAGGCACTTTGTAGATCTCTAAATGTTCTGCTCATTAGGTCCAAATCATCTGCATATCTCAACAGTTGTACAGACTTATCGTAGATACTACCTCTTGTCTGGATACCCGATTCACGCACCACTTTTTCGAGTGCTAAATTGAAGAGTAGACAGGAAACCTCATCCTCTTGTCTGAGTCCAGTTCGTATGGGATACAGGGGTGATAGCCTAGACTGCACTCGCACAGTACACTGGGGGTGCCTTAGGGTAATCTCTGTCAAACGCACCAACTTCTCAGGCACCTGAAATTGCCGAACTGCCTTATAAAGTTCAGCCTAATTTATTGTGTCATATGCAGATTTGAAGTCAATAAAAAGATAGTGCATACCAACATTAAATTCGTTGGTCTTTTGTATTATTTGCCGGAGAGTAAATATCTGGATCATAGCTGACTTTCCCGGTCTGATTCTACACTGATAGCTTCCAATAATGTTTTCTGCTACGGGCGAGAGTCTACTAAATAAGATATTTGACAATACTGTATATGCAACATTTAGGAGTGTTATGCTTCTGTAGCTGCCACATTTAAATACATGTCCTTTCTTGTGTATCAGACACACTTTCCCTGCATTCCATTCCTCTGGCAACTCTTCCTTTTCCCAGATACGGCACAAAATCTTGTAAACCCTGCGGCTTACAATAGCTCTGATGTTAAATTATCAGTTCCTGGTGCTTTACTGTTTTCAGTCGGGCTACTGCTTTGTCTACTTCTCCTTGAGAGATGGGAGAGACTGTGGCCTCATCAACTTCTTCCGAGTGGGTTAGGATTGCCTGAATAGAGGGCTCAGGAGTTCGCTAAAATATTCTACCCAACGTTCCAATATCTCTTGGTGCTCAGTTAGTAATATGTGATATAGTGCAAGATTCTCAGTAACCTTCTCAGAGTATGTTTTAGCAATCTATTCATTTTTTAGCTTTGATACCACATACTTTCTTTGGTATGTTCTTTTCACTTTCCTTGCGATGGATATTCGATGTCTTAGTTTCGCAATTACAAATGGTTCAAATGGCTCTGAGCACTATGGGACTCAACTGCTGAGGTCATTAGTCCCCTAGAACTTAGAACTAGTTAAACCTAACTAACCTAAGGACATCACAAACATCCATGCCCGAGGCAGGATTCGAACCTGCGACCGTAGCGGTCTTGCGGTTCCAGACTGCAGCGCCTTTAACCGCACGGCCACTTCGGCCGGCCGCAATTACAAGATAGTGGTCTGAATCCACATTAACTCCTCTCTATGTACTTCCATCTAGTAAGTTTTGAGAAATGCCTGCCGTCAATAATTACATGGTCATTTTGGTTGAAGGTATGCTGAGCAGGGCTACACCATGT
Source organism: Schistocerca nitens (assembly GCF_023898315.1). Lineage (NCBI taxonomy): Eukaryota > Metazoa > Arthropoda > Insecta > Orthoptera > Acrididae > Schistocerca > Schistocerca nitens. Next base: position 467,269,994 of record NC_064619.1, on the reverse strand, counting down.
TACTTTATGGATCCTTTTGTGTGGGGACATAGTGCTACCTACAGCCATGTTACGTGATAGTGCAAACTGAACAGCTCTGCGGCCATTATCATTTGTGTATTCATGGAGGATATGCTTTCCTGTTACTGGACGGTAATGATCTTCTTTCCCAATCTGTGCATTTAGGTACCCAATAATTATTTTAACATTATGCCCAGGACATCCATCATAGGCTCCCTCAAACTTCTCACTGAAAGCGTCTTTATCCTGGTCGTCTGCTACTTCCGTTGGGGCCTGTGCATTGATCAATGAATAGTTTGCGAATCGGGTCTTCAATCTCATTTGTGAGATTCTAGATGTTATTCCGGCAAATCCACCCACTATATGTTTAAATTTTTGTCTTACTGCAAGCCCTGCACCAAATTCATGGCTGCACTTTGGACATTGGTAGAAAATTATCCAGCTTCCCAAATGAACCACTCCATGTCCATTCCATTTCATTTCCTGTAGTGCAACTATGCCTGCCTTGGTTTTATCGACCTGTTCTAGCAGTGATCTCAGGGTCCCAGCGCTGTATAATGATCTTACATTCCAGATTCCATTAAATGCATCATTTTTCCTTTTTCGTTTACTCTTTCCTTTCCCTTTAACAGTGCTTTGCCGTTGTCCATTTATCGGTCCAACTTCTTTTACTTTGAGGTTTCTGAAGAGGATTGTCTTTTTTTTGTACAGAAAGGGGTTGTTAGCCACTTGCCCAACCCCCCACTTGGAAGACCAGGGTATGTATTGGGTTTACTCCTTTAGGGAAGTTGGCTTCACAACACCTCTAGAGCCCTCCTTGTTCTATGTTGTGAAACACGCTTCTTCAACGTAAAGTAGCAAAACTGGACTCACCCAATGAAGAGGTTAAAGAAAGTGCTGAAGATGTTAAAAGTGCAGGAAAATATTTCTAGTTTCACTTCTTGTTGTCAGCCTGATGCAGTCAATTCAGAAGATAGGGACGTTTTTGTTAACGTTTCTCCATATCCAATTCCACCAGCAAAAAATGACTTTTTTGTTGACAGAAGTAACTCAAAGCGATGCTGATCGATTTGAAATATTAAACAATATATGGTAACTATGCTGAGAAAGGAAGCATTTGAAATGGGTCGTCGCGTAACGCACAGCCTACAGGCGCTAAGTACTAGCGTTTTATGGAGCGATTTACGTCAACAAAAATAATCATCACAATTTTTCTACTGTATTCCCTTTACTACCATTCATTTCTACAAAAATTTTCAGTAGATATAATCTGTGTTCCAGTTCTAAACGTTGAAACAGTTTATGACATTTCAGTTGCTAATCTATTAGGATATTGACCTGAAAAAAATTATCTACGCCCCTCGCTATAATTCGGCGTTTGGTCCATATTACATAATATGTTGCTACATATGACATTTAGTTAAGACATGCGGTTTGAGATACTGAAATGAGATTTCGGCAAATGATAGCATGCAAAGAGGAGAGTATATTGTCATACAGTTATTGGCTTAACTTCAAAATCTACCGTGTTATTCCACTAACTGCAGACTTTTTCGATGAAAGAATGTAATTTTAAGGGCCATCGATAGCTGGTGAAACCAGACATGCTGGAACTCCTAAAGATTTTATGAATGCTGTAAATCCTTGTCGTCAACGGCTTAACTATTAACCATTCTACACACGGCCACCATTCACTACAAATAACTGTCTCATTACAACGCTGACATTTTATAATAATTTACTCTGTCCGACTTTCTTCCAGGTCGACAAATTCAATGTATCATTTTCCTTCAGTCTTGCTTCGCTATGTTAGAGCTGCCTCTCTGGTGCCCTTTCCTTCCCGAAAACCAAACTGATCGTCATCTAACCTCCTCAGTTTTCAATAGAGTTAACTAGTTTTACCGCTACTATTACATGTTCACAGTAGTTGGCTACCCAGATTACCAAAAATTATTATGTAGCATCTATAATTTGCACCACTATACGTCTCGGACAGTTTTAGTTTGCTGTTCGTTTCCTTGTACAGTTACGATGCACTAAGATACAACTGTTTTGAAAGGAGATTTTGCACTTGGCTGCAAACTCGCCGTTTTTCGATGTCGGGACGTTTCCACCATCTGAAGAGTTCCATATTTTCTTGCACAAAGATCTACGAGTTATCGTGGACTGATGTTGGAGACACAGTCCTGTTGGAGCCACGTCACGAGGTTCTCATCCTTCAGGCAGAAATTAAGCAATAAAGCATACAATTTCTTAGGTTCAGGAATATACAATATCACATAAAAATTGGTCAAGGTATTACATAGGAAAGGCCGGCAGGAATTTCCATACCAGATGCACTGAACACATCAGCTGTTACAAACATAAGTAATTCACAATCTCAACCACAGCAACACACATGAAAAACACTAAATACCTACTCACAAACATGGAATTTCTTAAGGTATTCCGTCACTTCTATAACTCGCGTGCAATGGGTTTAATGGAGGAGTTAGAATCTTTTTTTTTCTCCTTTATTGAGATTCGATTCCCCCTGAAGGGGGCGGGTGGGCAGCAGCTTAGTACGCCGCTCTTTAAAAAAAATGAAGATAATAAATAATAAAAGCTGTCGATAAAATCGGTGACTTAAATGGTAAAATGGTGGAAAATTGTGGAACTCAAAACATAAAACAAAGGATTGGCGGTGCTAATAAAATACACAGGAAGCAGACAGGTAAAATAATAGATAATTAAAAAACACGGCGACAGTTTGGTTTCTGTTCACAAGAGATATAAAAATCACACCCCACGACAGCATGATTTCTGTTCGCAACACTTTGGAAAAGATGCACAACACTGAACACTCACTTGAACACTGTACTAAAAGTTGGCACAAATATGACACACCATAGCCGAGGGCAGACAGGGGGACCCTTGAAAGAAAAGGGGGAAGAAGAGGAAAAACGAAATGGGGGGGGGAGGGGGGCAAGGAGCCGACGGAGGACGAGGACTCATAAGAGGGGGTGAGGGGGGCTGGGCAGACGCAAGAGGGAGTGGGGAAAGGCAGAGGAGCGGAATGCTAAAGGACTCAGGTGAGGGGGGTGGGGGGATGGAAGCAGAGAGAGATAGTAGGAAGGGAAAAAACAGGATAGAAGGGGTGCGGGAGAAGAGTGAGCCCAGGGAAAGGACAGAGGAAAGGAGGGGGAGATGAAGATCAGAGTTGATAGGAGGGATAAATGGAGGGAGAGAGGGCAACATCCAGGAGGGGGAGTTGACAGAAGTGACCTTGGAAAAGGAGATGAAGGGTGTAGAGATGTAGGGTAGGGAGAACACAACAGTGAAGGCGTGGCAGAGGGCAGGAGTTGGAGAGGAGAGGATCAACCAGGGGATGATGGGGAATGAGGCGGCGGGAGGCGTAGAGTATGCGGATATGTTCAAGGAATAGGAGCAGGTGGGGGAAAGGAATCAGGTCGTAGAGGATCTGCGTGGGGGATGGGAGGCGTATACTGAAGGTAAGGCGGCATGCACGGCAGTCGAGGATCTGGAGGGACTAACAGAATTTGGGGGGGGGGGAGGGGTGGATATGCTGGTGGGACTGGCATAACAGAGGATGTGACGGGTTAAGGATTTGTAGGTGTGAAGGATGGTAGAGGGGTTCAACCCCCATGTCCGGCCAGAGAGGAGTTTGAGGAGTCGGATGCGGTTGTGGGCTTTGGATTGGATAGAGTGGAGATGAGGGATCCAGGTGATGTGATGGTCAATGGTGAGGCCAAGGTAGGTGAGGGTGGGGGAGAGACGGACAGGACGGGTGCAGATGGTAAGGGAGAAATCAAGGAGCTGGAAGGAGCGAGTGGTACAACCTACGATGATTGCCTGGGTCTTGGAAGGATTGATTTTCAGGAGCCACTGGTTAGCCCATATGGCAAAAAGGTCAAGGTGATTCTGGAAGGCGTTGGGACCATTGGAGGGTAGGAGCAAGGGCAAGGAATGTGGTGTCATCGGTACACTGCAGGAGGTGTACTGGAGATGGGGGGGGGGGAGGGGGATTGGGGCATATCTGCCGTGTACAGGAGGAAGAGGAGAGGGGAGAGGGGAGAGGGGAGAGGACAGAGCCATGGGGCATACCTGCAGAGGGGTAGAAGGTGCGGAAATCGGCGTTATGGATGGTAATTAAAATCTATTGTACAACACAAAATATCAGGAGAACAAATTCTCAATGACAAGCTAGATAGTAAACGATCGATTGATTTCTTCAAATGTTTCTCTTGTATGTAACAGATATAGTACATCCTTCAATATGAGCGACATTCAATAAGTAATGCCACAAATTTTTTTTCGGCCAGTTTCGGGTGGAAAACTGCGTAATTCGTTGTGGGACATCGTGTAATATTTCCGCTGCAGCCCCTGTAGTTTCATGAAATTCTGACAGGTGGCGGCGCTATACGTAGCCTTCAAAATGGTGTCTGTAAGGGAGGCGTGTTCCAGGAAGAGAGCTGTCACTGAGTTTCTTTTGGCGGAAAACCAGAGCATTGCAGATATCAACAGACTGTCATCATCGCAACAAGGTCGCGCAACTCTGTCCGATCTCCCACGTGCCGGCCAGCCGCACACATCTGTGACTTGTGCAATGTTTGAACGTGCGGGCACTCTCTATCCGAGGTGATCGACGGATCACAATTAAACACCCCACTGTTCAACTAAACATCTGTTGGTAGTGCGGGCACACTCGTCCTCCATTTTAGGTACTCAAAAGTGTGTTCCCGCTACGTCCCTCGCCGCCTAACAGAAAACTATAAGAGCAGCGAACGTCCATGTGTGAGTAATTACTTGCCCATTACGGGACTGATCGTGACAATTTTTTGTCGAACATCGTCAAAGGCGAAGGAACATGCGTTCATCACTTCAGACCGGATACAAAATGGCAATCCACGAAGTGGCGCCATACCACCTCTCGTCTGAAGAAATAGACCAAAGTTGCACCCTGCAACAGTAAAGTCATGGTGACGGTATCCTGGGACTAAAAAGAGGCTGTTCTGTTTGATGTCCTCCCTCATGGTGCAACAATCAGCTCTAAAGCGTATTGTGCTAACGACTTCAGCGCGTTCGTCGCAAATGAACTCCTCCTCCTCGATGACAACGCAAGGCCTCACACAAATCTGCGCACCCAAAGGAGCTCATGAAACTTCATTGGACTGCCCATCCATCATACAGCACTGATCTCGAGCCTTTCGACTTCCATGTCTTTGGTCCATTGAAGGATGCACTCCAGGGAGAGGGGGGGGGGGAGACGGGGGGGATGATGGGGGAGGGGGTTTACTGATGCAGCAAACGTTGGCTCCGATGTCGATCAGTCGAGTAGTACCATGGGGGCAACACAAGCCCTCTCAGTAACGTGACGTAAGACTGTCGCATTTAACTGACATTATGTAGAAAAATATAGTTTTGTAGCCAAAAGAAATGGTGTATTGGGATCCTCTACAACAGCAACCTCCTTCCAGAAGAAAAGTGCTGCACTGCTTATTGAGCGCCCCTCATACGTTTATTCATCCACACATTCCTCTCAATATTTCCTAAAAAATAATATAAAAATAGAATGTAAAGCACAATTGTTATTTAAATAATCGATGTTGTTACTGATAGCAGTTATAAGTGACAATGTAATGTAAATAGTGTAATGTACTGAAATAAAACTCCTCTGACGTATCCAAACCTTTTGTATTGCAATACTGTCGCAATGTCTTTGTAACATTTCATGATTTTACGTAAAGAAACAGAGTCACGGTTTGCACCCGTGTGATTTTATGCACAATGAGAGAGACACAACACTTGTAGCAGATACAAAAGAAATACTTTTTACTAAGATTAGCGTCTAAAATATCAAGACATATTTGTCCGATTTTCTAATTACAGTAAAATAACAACGAAACGGCTGTAGGACAAGAGAAGCAACAACATTCCGCCCTCTGTATGTAAATAGAAAGGGAAGAAGCCATAATAACTGGTACAATAGGAAGTAGCATCTGCTGTGCACTTCATCGTGTTTTACGGAGCACAGATGTAGATGTAGAACACATACACAGACATCACATACGATACTGACGTAAATTTCAGCACATGAAAAGCAATAAATTCCTGAAGCGCGTCGTGTTACGCATGAAAGCACGCGACTGGTGCTGTGTTTTGTAATTTAAATCATTAATGACGCAGTTGTAGGCTTTCAAAAGGCATCGATTATGACGAATGAAATTAAGAAATAGTCGCCTCAAGGAAGTGGATGATGGATTTCGTTTTAAGAAGTCTGTATTTTATTACAACACACGAACATGGACCTTTGCATAGTACAACGTTACGAACAACTACTAACATATAATCGCGCCTCGACAAAGTAAAACAAATTAAAGATTCCCATAATAAATCTAAGGAAACCACAATAAATGTAAATCTGGACAGGCGGACGGGGATTGCAACTCTACTCCTCCTGTAAACGAGTCCAGTTGTAACGATGGTACATTCTTCTTGATCGTTACTTAAAATTACTTAACTTTTTCCTGGAGTTCATTTTGATGAAAGAACATAAATTTGCAACTTCTCATTATTTATTGACAACAGAACTGCATTCTCGACACGTTTAAACAATGCAATTCACAGACATCACTCATCTGTCTGACAAACGGACTCTCAAGCAGACTCAGCAAATACAACTCAACCACTCGCAGCCTCGCTGCTTTCCCTTATATAGAATTTTAACAATTGCTCACAAAATATTCCATTATTAATTTTGTATAATTTCAATGTTACAATTAAAATTTACAAAATCTAAAGAAACTGATGTTACAGCCGAATAAGGTATAAAATACAATATTTGAATAACAATCTTTTCTAGTAATAGCTTTAGTTTTCCACAAGGAAATCATTCTGAACTTTAATTACAATTTGGATTTAGTTACTAACATGCAATGGTGTTAGAAATCTTGTGCTTTATCCGACTGCATATGAGAAAGTTACAAATAAAGCCTCAAATTCTAAAATTGCAAAACTGTGTGATGTAAACAATTGGAGAGTTAATTAGAAATGTAATTAAAAGGACTATTAATTGCAGAGGAAGACATAAAAATAAATAACAAATGAAAATACATCGCTTGCTAATAACTTTCAAGCCGTTTCTCAAGATAATGAGGTTCTTTGTGTTAACTCGTTACTTGATTGTAATTATGGTAATTAGAGGCGCCAAATATTTATCCCTTCAATTTCTTTATTATACATTCAATCCAGTATTTGTACATAACTTTGTTAATGACAACAATCTCTTGACAATGATGACAACGTACGATCTTCTAGAACATTACATACGTCTTAGCAATGAATATCAAGTTTTTTATCAAGTAAGACAGAATAATATATATAAAGTCATACATACAAGGCCTTAGGAAGCACTGAATTGTCCGATAACTATCCGGGTGCATATAAAAAGAAGGTGGTATCAGTCATTTCATTTGAATTTTGGGGAAGGCTATTCTCACAGCAAAAATAGACACAGATGTAGTTCGACTGATCTAGAATTAAACATGGGCTTACGATGTTACATTAAAATATTTGAATTCCACCTGTTTGTACTCGCACATCGAGTATTGCCTCAAGCAGAACTATGACTGCTTCACGCTCTGAAACACTTCTACGCTTTTCAACTGCTAAGCCATAAAATATTCGTGACGTTATGTAAACGCAACAGTGTAGGTTATGAGGGCTTATACCCTGTGAACACGAGTTTGAATTGTAAAGGCGCTAATATGATCACCTGATTTGTTAATGAATCAGTCTAGAGCCAACAAGGGACATGTGTACATGGCAGTATGCGCTAGACACGCTACACTGTTAAGCATATTACGAATTTAACAGGGCGCTCGTCGGTAACTGTGCTTCTGTGAAACCTTCCACACCGCAACTCCTGCAATTCGTAATATCTGACAGAATACATACGAGTATATCTGTAGTGACTTAACAGCTCAACCACCACGCGCCAATGCGAATTTCAGTGTTGCGTACTTCGACCATAAATATAATAGACTGGCCCTGACGTCGTTTTCGTGGCTCCAACATCTCTGGGCTGAAGTCACGTGAATGTTGGCAAAACATGGTTGTTTCGTGTTGCGCTTATGGCTGAACTCAGCGTTTTGTCGGGGGAAATGGCATTACATTTCACGTGTGTTTCTATGATAGTGCAGATGCGTTTATTGAAATCTGCTGAAGTGACTTTTATATGTTTTTTACAATTGAAATAGAGTATCACGTAAATTAAAGTATTGAACGTGATGCCTGTACAGTCAGACTAATATTACATTTTGGAAAGTATCTATGATAATTCGGTTACAGAAGTCAGTATAATCGTTTCTCGTTCCTACTTATAGGCTCCCTAAGGATGAAAACCGAAGGCAGCTTTGGATACAGGCCCTGAAACGGAAAAACTTTAAGCCATTTGCACATACGCGCCTTTGCTCGAAGCACTTCGCGGAGAAGTGTTTTGATAGGTTAGTTATTATTTACAATGTATATCTATAATTTGTATTTACAGTGTCTGTCATTTTTAAACCTAGGCTCCAAAATTATTTTCTGAAACTTCAAAGTCTCACCTTTCATCTAAAATATAATTTTTTTTAAACTAATAGTTTAAACTTTTGTAAAAATAGTGGGAACTGAACCTTTGAAGTGCACCTAAAATTGATACTCTAAAATGGACCTACTCCTAAAGTCATCAATTTTGACACCTATAGTTGACATAATTCCCATATCCCATTTTCTTTAAAAGTCACTAGAGCTCAAAACGTGGCGAATCCAATGTTTAAAGTCTTGACACGAACCCACTCCTACTGTTTAAAAGAATTTTAACGACATTTTACTCTAATCGATAGTTACAGTAATTTCGTCCCGCTGCCCAACAGAGTGGCGTCCGATGTATTTGTTAGATTTTATAAATGGTACTGCGAACAAATCCAGGTCAAATGTAGTTCTGGCATAATTTTCACAAATAAAAACTAATTTTTGTTGGAAGCGTTTGGCAGTCAATTGAGAAATGTGGGTAAAATACTGATTTGAAATCCCGCCACGTTTTGCCAACAGTCACGTGGTTTATGTTGGAGCCACACTAGCCGCATAGCTTCTGCACAGCAAGGCCAGTCTACTAGTATCTATGGTCGAAGGTTGCGTAGCATACGGTGCAATGCAGTGTTCTTAGCAAATGAATCGCGGCTATCTCAGCAGTTCCGCGCCCAGCAGCTAGGAGCGTTTTTTAAGCATTTATACGTTTTCTGTGCGTTCTATTTAGTCTTTGTTTTTGTGAATTTGTAGGTTAACACTCATTTCACATTTTCTGCAAGCGTGACGTCCTTTTGACGTCACGCAATATCGGCAGCCGCAGAAACTGCTATCGACTTCCGTTAGCGTTCGATGTGGGCCTCTCTCGCGTGAATAACAGGTGGACTTGTGAGATGACTGTTACGAGCGAAATATTTGTGACGAGGAAGAATACGAATGTTATTGCTCACCGTTTCACTCGCAGCAATTTAAATTGTGCTCTTATATATATATATATATATATATATATATATATATATATATATATATATAAAGGACGGTCATGTGCGGAACAGATCTGGTGCTTAAAGACAATATTACCAATGAGGAAATGCAGAAACACAGTAGTTACATTCATCGACTTCAGGAAAGCATATGATTCAGTGGACCGTGGAACCCTGTTTAAAATCATGGAAGAATTTGGGATCGACCGAAAGACACGAAAAATCACAGAACAGACACTTACAGGAACAACGGCCAAAGTGAAATTCATGGGCGAAGTATCAGAACCCTTCGAAATCAAATCTGGAGTCCGACAGGGGGACGGACTATCCCCAATCCTTTTCAATATTGTTCTAGAAAAGATAATCAGAGAATGGGAACCTCACGTAAAGGGTATCCAAATTGGTATCAAGAAAGAGAACCGAAGTCAAGTGCGTTGCTTTCGCTGACGATATTGCAATTATCACCAATAACAGAACAGAAGCGATTCACGCAGTGGAAAAACTACATGAAATTTCACAAAAAACCGGACTACAGATATCTTATGAAAAAACCCAATATATGGAAAGGCAGCCAGAAAATAAATCCTCTTTAATAACAAAATATGGTAAAATTGCACAAGTCTGCCATTTTAAATACCTCGGTGAAACTATACAGTCCTCAGGATTAAACCGAATTGCCAATGAACAAAGAATCACCAAGCTCCAGAAAGCCTACAAGCTAACATGGACGCATTACAACAAGAAGTGCATTTCGACAGACGCAAAATTAAGGCACTATACAACAGTGATTCTTCCAGAAGCAATCTATGCAGCTGAAACAATGGTGATTGATGGTCATTCTAAAATTAAGGAAATAGAAAAGCAGGAAAGAAAAATTCTCAGGAAGATTTACGGTCCAATCAACAAAAATGGCATTTGGATGAAGAGACCACAAAACGAGCTCTATAGAAAGATCAACATAGTAACAGATGAAATCAGAAAGCGCCGAGCCAAATTTGATACACACATCTACAGAACAGCAAAGAAATTATTCAATATTATAACAAGGAGTAAATGTGGCACGGAATGGCTGAAAGAAGTCCAGAGGGATCTACAGCAGATCAACATAAAAAATCTCGAAGATCGCACCGAGTGCCGGCATAAAATCACAAGTGTGAAGTTTGGGGAAAGAACATCGTGTCAGCCTGGTAAAAAATGGACAGAGGAACGGAAGAAGGACCATTCTGAGAGGATGAGGAGGTTTTGGGAAGCAAAGAAGAAAAACATCCGAAGATGAAATTATGAATTCAAGTTCAATCGCTCTCCTAAAGGGGAACAATCGTTATAATAATTATATATATATATATATATATATATATATATATATATATATATATATATATATATATATATATATATAGTGAGGTGCGAACCTGCATCTTTTGACTCATTTAAGCAAGATGCTATCTATTATGTTAGAGCCTATTCATGTGATTTTTGCCTTAAGTCTCCATTATCTCTTGAAGGCTTATATCGCTGATGCGTTATTAACTGACATTTAATGATAAGGTTGACGTTTTTGTGATACATTTTCAATGCACCGTTGCCTTGAAACGGCATACTCCAAGTTATAATACAAAAGAGCTAAAATAAATATAGCACCAGCCGTATCGATTGTTGGTATTGCGGTGGGCCTCACGATATTGCGTGAATTCAAAGTGACTTCACAATTGGCAGAAATGTTGTGAGACGAGTGTTACACTGAATTTATTGGTCATGTATGCTCCTTGCCATTATTCTGTTACCTGGTGTTAACGAGTTGTAGCCTGTAATCAACTCCATTTTATGACAAGGATTATAGTTCGTATTACTGCATTTCTGTTCCGTCTATTTATAAGAGTGACGACAAGCGTGCAATCTTAAAAAACTTAAAAAGAATCAGTACAAGTGTCATTCACTTAGTCGCTACGAACACGTAAAGCAAGTCAGTTAACCAAAAGCGGAGCTGAACCCGAAAAAATCTAAAACATAAAACACATTCTCTTGGAGTTTCTTTCCGGTGATGATTCGAATTAGTATTAAACTGAGAATCCAACAGTACAATATTTTGCAACAAAAAAATCTGACTTCTGCTTTGTAGGTGAATGAATGTACCAATTGATGTTATCTGTAATATTACCCACCAACATTAGCCCAACATCGCCTATAGGCTAGACGATTTCAGAAACGTCCAAAACACGTACAAACTTACCCTACAGTTTCTCAATTATTTTATCCCGTTTATCAGTTTAGCACATCGTCATCTCTGTTTTTATTTTTTTTAGTACGCTTCAGTATAATCAGAGCTTCACGTTGGTGTTCGTGGTGTTCAGAATAAATAAATGAAAGCTGACGAAACATCTGCAATACCAACGTCAACGTCAACAATTAGAAAACGTGGAAAAGAGGTACATAAGTTAACTACAATAGAAAGTTAAAGTCTCGGGGGAAAAAAACCATTGATAACGTTGAATTTACGTTGTTAATAATCGGACTGGGGGCTTTCCAAATAGCTGTAAGGATTTTCTCTAGACCAGTTTTTTAAGGCAAAACAACAGGGCTTGTCGAATGTAAATAGTTGTGGAGCATAAATCCTCAGTATCCTTCTAGAGCTAAGACCTTAGGATTCACAGAAGGAAATTTTTCTTCTCTGATCTTTTTGAAGGGCAAGTTCCGGTTCACAAACTCAGAAGAGAGGAGAAAACTCAATTCGATCATCAACTGCATGTCAGTTTGCACTGGGTTCCATGACGTTACCATTTCCCACAGATCGCTCTCCTTCTGAACTCAGTCACATACTGAAATTGCTCTCTTTGATAAAGACGACACAAGTGGTATTTATTCCCACATTTTCACTTCGTTTCATAGTTTTTCGGTGACAGCGTGGCGTAACATTGACCTCCTGGTCACATGTTCTTACAACTACAGAGAGATCTTACCACGGCAATCACAGCATAAGACATTAACAAACATTTCATTAAAAAATGCAACGCTGCTCCTGGCGACTACTACATCACCTATACAAACCTACAGAATCCCCACCCTCATATAAGCCCCTGCACATAAAGAAGGTAGTGGCGGCCGGTGAACCGTCCGGAACAGCAGGCTTACACACGAATATAGTAATGCCTTCTAGTGATATTGTTCTAATTGTAGCCAGTAGCTAGTGTGTGTGGACCTGGTGAGTGAAACATTCTCCGAGGATGTGAGACAACATGGAGGAGACTGATGAGTATCAGGAAGCTGTTGATAAAGGCGTGAGTGGAACTGTTACTGATTAAGTGAAGAGTTTCAAGAAGTATTAACCAAAAATAAGTCGTGAAACTTCCTAGCAGGTTAAAACTGTGTGCCCGACCGAGACTCGAACTCGGGCAAAGGTCCCGAGTTCGAGTCTCGGTCGGGCACACAGTTTTAATCTGCCAGGAAGTTTCATATCAGCGCACACTCCGCTGCAGAGTGAAAATCTCATTCTAAAAATAAGTCGTGCTGAGTTAAGGACTGTGTATGTCATAGAGATCAGTTGGCAGCTTCGTCAACAATACCTCGGGAACTTGTCGGGGAGGATCCTCTAGAATACAAGAGAATGTTGCTGTTAGAAGTAGTTTATCTTGTCGCGAAATTGAAGAAGATAGTTCCTGTGAGTTAGAATTGGCAGAGGACATAGTTGGCAACCGGAATACAATAATAATTGGATCCTTGTACCGACCCCCTAATTCAGATGATACTGTTGCTGAAAAGTTCAAAGAAAACTTGAGTTTGATTTCAAACACGTACCCAACTCTCGATTATAGTTGGTGATTACTTTAATTTACCCTGGTTATGTTGGCGAAAATACATGTTTAATTCCGGAGGTACGCATAAAACATCATCCGAAATTATGCTTAAACGCATCCTCTGAAAATTATTTCGAGCAGTTACTTCATGAGCCCAAGCGAATAGTAAAACACACTTGACCTCTTAGCTACAAATAATCCTGAGTTAATAAGGAGCATCAAAACGGATACAGGGATTAGTGAACACAGGGTTGTCGCAGCGAAACTGAATAGTGTAACCCCGAAATGCCCCAAAAATAAACGAAACATATACCTTTCAAAAAAGCAGATAAAAATTCACTTGACGTCTTCATGAGAAACAATCCGCACTCCTTCCATATTAGTAATATAAGCGTAGACCAGATGTGGCTTCAATTCAAAGAAACAGTATCGGCAGCAATTGAGAGATTTATACCAAATAAATTAACAAACGACGGAGCTGAGCCTCCTTAATACACATAACGGGTCAGAACACTGTTGCAGAAACACCAAAAGAAACATGCTAAATTTAAACAGAATGGTGCGAAAATTGGAGTTGACCCTAAATAACGAAAACTGTGAGGTCATCCACATGAGTGCTAAAAGGAATTCGTTAAACTTCGTTTACACAATAAATCAGGCAAATCTAAAGATCGGCCGGCCGCGGTGGCCGTGCGGTTCTAGGCACTGCAGTCCGAAACCGCGGGACTGCTACGGTCGCAGGTTCGAATCCTGCCTCGGGCAAGGATGTGTGTGATGTCCTTAGGTTAGTTAGGTTTAAATAGCTCTAAGTTCTAGGGGACTGATGACCACAGATGCTAAGTCCCATAGTGCTCAGAGCCATTTGAACCATTTTAGAGAATTGTGAAGGTGGTTCGATGAACCCTCCGCCAGGCACTTAAATGTGATTTGCAGAGTATCCATGTAGATTTAGATGTAGAATTATGAGAATGAGCGTGGGGTAATATGACAAACCGTATAATTCAATTGAATATACACTGAAGGGTCAAAGAAACTGGTACACCAACCTAACATCGTGTAGGGCACCTGCGAGCAAGCAGAAGTGCCTCAACACGACGTGGTTTGGACTCGATAACGTCTGAAGTAGTTCTGGAGGGAACTGATGTCATGAATCCTGCAGGACTGTCCATAAATCCGTAAGAGTACGAGGGGGTGGAGATCTCTTTTGAACAGCACGTTGCAAGGCATCCAAGATATGCTCAATAATAGTCATGTCTGGGGTATTTGGTGGCCAGCAGAAGTCTTTAAACTCAGAAGAGTGTTCCTGGAGCCACTCTGTAGCAATTCTGGACGTGTGGGGTGTCGCATTGTCCTGCTGGAATTCTCGAATCAGTCGGAATGCGCAGTGGACATGAATGGATGCAGGTGATCAGACAAGATGCTTACGTACGTGTAACCTGTCGGAATCGTATCTAGGCATATCCGGGATCCCATATCGCTCCAACTGCACATGCCCCAGACCATTACAGAGCCTCCACCCGCTTGAACAGCCCCGTGCACGTCTATCCGCTCGATACAATTTGAAACGAGACTCGTCCGACCAGGCAACGAGTTTTCAGTCATAAAAATCCAATGTCGGTGTTGATGGGCCAAGGCGAGGCGTAAAGTTTCGTGCTGTGCATTCATCAAGGGTATACGAGTGGGCGTTCGACTCTGAAAGCCCATATCGATGATGATTCGTTGAATGGTTCACACGCTGTCACATATTGATGGCCTAGCACTGAAATCTTCATCGTTGATCCCGTTCTCTGCCGGATCTTTTTTCGGCTGTAGCGATATCGGAGATTTTATGTTTTACCGGATTCCTGATATTCACGGTACACTCGTGAAATGGTCGTACAGGAAAATCCCCATTTCATCGCTACCTCGGAAATTCTGTGTCCCATGGTTCGTGCGCTGTCTATAGCACCACGATCAAATTCACTTAAATCTTGATAGCCTACCATTGTAGCAGCAGTAACCGATGTAACAACTGCGCCAGACACTTGTCGTATGTAGGCGTTGCCGACCGCAAAGCCGTATTCTGCTTGTTTACATATCTCTGTATTTGAATACCCATACATATACTAGTTTATTTGGCGCTTCAGTCTAAAATGTAAAAAAAAGTTAAGCGAATGAGAAACGCAGTTCCTGTCAGTCCAAAACTAGAGGCTGTCTAACGATTTTTAGTTAGTGGTGACAGTTGTCAAACTCTATAAAAAAATTTTTTAAACTAGTTGTCACTTGACAGGCAATGGGCTGCAGGGCTCCCGCCACCAATAAACCAATGGCAGCCGGCGCTGTCGGCTGCCACTGCGTTGCCACTTCGCTCTGCTGAGATGACTAAGGCATTGTGCCAGCCAGTCCTCAGCGAGCCGTTGTAGACGTGCGGGTGAGAGATTTGGGTGACTTGTAGCTTCGCGTGTCTACGGTGTCTGATGAAAGCAGTCGCAAGAGAGGGAGGCCGAGGCTGCACACTACTCGGAAACCTCCAAAAAGTGGCGGACATGGCGCCGTTATACGCAGTCAGGCGCGTGAATACGTGTGTTCCTTAAGGGAGTATTTTGAGAGAGAGAGGGATGCAGGAGGGCCTCTCGTTCCTTTGGATAAGGTGGTGGAGCGAACTGCAGCTGCTCTGCAAGTTAGCGAACGATCAGTAATAAGAATCTGCAAGGAGGAATTCACGAAAGAAGGCTCAAGTGAATCATCTAAATTGGAGGCACCTGGGAAAAAGAGGCGGCTAGAGAGAGGGTCATAAAACTTGACTCTTTTCAGGAAGATGCCATTCGTCGTCAAATATACGCATTTTATTCGAGGAAGGAGGATCCAACACTCAAAAGACTACATGCTCCCCTCACAGCGGCTGAGCTGTTTCAGGGTAGTAAATCGTCTTTGTTACGAGTCGTGAAAATGTTAGGATTCCGCTATAAATCCATCTCTGGCAGAGAGTTACTAATGGAACGCCAAGATATTGCAGCCTGGCGACGCCGCTTTCTTAGAGAATTAGTGGGGACAAATTTTGATGATATCGTTCGGCTTGATGAAACGTGGGTGAATGCAGGACATAGTTTTAAAAAAGGCTGGACAGACGGTACCATCAGTGGTAGTATGGCAGCTCCGATCGGCAGAGGAAAAAGGATAATTGTAGCACATGCCGGAAATTCAAAAGGTTTCATTCCAAATTGTCTGCTGCTGTTCAGTTCAAATAAGGCCTCCGACTACCACGAAGAGATGAACCACAATACTTTTGTGAAATGGTTTGAAGACTGTGTGCTCCAGATCTTTACAAAAAAACTCTATCATTGTTAGGGATAATGCTCATTATCACTCAGTAATACAAGATAAAGCACCCACAAAGGCAACGAGGAAAAACGACATTGTTAGCTTGTTACAGAAACATAAGGTACAGTTCGACAGTAATTTGACAAGGGAAGGATTATTAGAACTTGTATCGCAACACAAGCCAAAGAACCCGATTTATATTGTGGATGAAGTAGCAAAAAAATACGGGCATAAAGTGCTCAGATTGCCTCCTTACCATTGCCATTTCAACGCAATAGAGCTGATTTGGGCTCAGGTTAAACGGCATATTGCTGCATAAAATAAGAAATTCACATTAACCAAAGTGGAATGCCTTTTGAAAGAGGCAGTTGAAATTGTGACATCGGAAGACTGGCAGAAGGTAGTGCATCACGTGAAACGACGCATGGAACAATGAAGGTATCTTACAACAAAGTGTCGAGGACTTGATTATATCCGTCAATACGAGCAGCGACACGGATAGTTCCACTGACTCTGACTCTGAATTAAGCGGTGTTTTCGTATTGTCTGATTAGTGTGTAGTGTACTTACTGCCATTAAAAATTGTGTTTGTGAATTTATTTCGATTAATTCTTATTCTTGTTGTGAGACTGAGAAATACTGTTTGGCCAGCTCTCGTCATCTCCTTACGGTAAGTTAGACTGAATTTTAGTTCTGTTTCATTTTGTATATACACCAAGGATGTCATTCAATGTGTGTAATAGTTTTAGAGATTTGCAATCTATAGAAGAAAACTTTTCCGGACGCGAAAACTTCTCACACTTCAATAGTTAATGTAACAACGGCCCTAATTAAAATTAAGAAAAGATATTTTATATGCTTATAGATACCACTGAGACCGATACTGTACGTAAATTTCAAAATATTTACATAATATTTATAGGAGATAGAGATTTTAAACTTCATACTTGTTTCGAGTTCAGTACTGATAGGGTCGCTTAAAAACGCTGTTTTCAGAAATTTATATACAGGAAACGTAATGCACTACGAAAACTTTTAAGGATTCTTTGCCGAGTGCATTATTTTGGTAATGAATGGAAAAAAATATTTTGCTGTGACACCATTAGTTTTTCAGTAATGACGTGAGAAGTTAGAAGCTGTTTGCGAAATCGAGAATTTAAATGTTTTCAAACAAATTAACGTAACTCTTGTCCTAATTAAAATTAAGAATAGATATTTGATAGATTGAGAGAGATTGTAGAGATATACATCATATGTGGTTTGGAAATTTTTTACTTACTTTTTGTAGAAGATACAGGCTTTAAAACGATTTTCTATCGCCAGGGGTAGCGATGCGCTGAGGCGGCTGCCTCCAGCCAGTGCTTGACGTGGCAACGCCGCAACTTCACAACGTCAAGTGACAACTACTTTAAATCAGACTTAGCCATCATGTTTCGAATACCGGACTTCAACGTTTCAGGTTTCATGCCAGAGGTACTTACAGCTGTACCTACAGCGTTAGAAGAATACATGAAAGTAATATCTCACTAGTTATTGCTTGTTAACCAGTTAATTTATAGTATATGGTAGAAGAAAAATCGAGAGCAGGCCTGCCTTTTGTATCATGCAATAAACAGTTTTGAAAAGAGGAGCACGTTCTTAGCGTTAAAAGTAAATAAATGCAGAAATGTGTGAATATATATTTTGTGGTTCTCGCTCCCAACAACTATGCCAAACATTCAAGAGGTGATTAAACAAAATATATAAATTTTATTTAGTACAATTTATTATTAAATACTGGATGTAGAACAAAACTTGCTATCTAGTCAGGGAATGACATTTTAGTGTAAATGTCTGTAAAGAAAGTACCCTTCCGCTATAAATTCGCCATCTGAATCACTGGCGTTGGAAGAGGTTCCAGATAACTTCGGAGTAGCTGATGGTTGTGGGACTTCGAACAATATTAGTCTCTCATGTGTCAATACTGACTGAATACGGTTTTGGGATGTAAGTCTATTTTTCAAGGGAGGGTCTCTCAACTAAGCTACAAAATATTTCCCAAATAAGTCAACCTCGTCGATCTGAGGTGTGTTTGAAGTTGACGGGTAACTCTCGCATATTTTCTATAACTTCTCAATGTCGCTCTCAACTTTTGCCAACTTGCTTACAAGCCTTTTTCTTTTTATTGTCAATTTTTAAAATTTTTTTGTTGGGTGTTGGAAGAAGTAGGGCTTGTGATGAGCACACAATCTTCTGTAAGATGTCAGTAGTTTGAAGATTGGATGCGCTGTTTTCGTCATCTGTCCCATCATCTTTAGCACTGGTAGCTGGTGTAATCTGAAACTGAAAGACTACCAGTATTTAATAGCTCTCACAGCTCTCAATGTTTCTGTTTATGTATTTTTACGCACTTGCAAATTTTACTTTGTAACTAATATTTCTTTTTTAGGTTCCACAAACATCGGAGGAAAGGCTGTAAGTACAATGAATTCGAAATAAAACGGAATTTTCCCTTATGGCGCTATTGACGGAAAGGAGGTCACCACAAAGTCTCGTCTGGGAGTCGCTCTGAGTTTTACAACTACAAAGGAGATTACAGCGTTATACTTTTGGCATTCGTAAATACTGACTGTAAGTTTCTATACACAGATGTGGCAACCAATGGAAGAGCCAATGAAGCAAATGCATTCCGGTTGTTCTTACTTAAGTCAGCCATAGATAATAGTACGCAAAATTCTCCTAATGACCACTTCATTTTGGGTGATGACGCGTTCTCTTTGTCACCGAACTTAAAGAAGTCCTTTTCAAAACGAAATCTGACATTGGGGAACGTATATTGAACTATTGTATTGTTTATCGTGTGAACGCTTGGGATGGTAAACGCGTTTCTTATAATCGCAGCAATATTTAGCGTCTTTGGAAAATAAATCAAAGTTGATTTAGAAACAGTAGATTTTGTTGTACAATATAGATGTTGTCTCCACAACTGGTTGCGAACAATTTCAGCAGCAACGTACTGTGAAAGATTATGGGTTGACCACGAAGGCACTGACACCGGACTTTTTCAGTACGGTCAGCGGCGTTCCACTGGGACAAAATACCGTCACTTAGAGGGGCTCGCTCGACAAACACATACTCGAAAACTGCTTCGGAAACAAGGAAGAAAGTGGCTGAGTACTCCAGTGGCAAAGCAGATGTACTTAGGCCCTACTTAGTTATTTGCGAACTCTGTAAAATAAATTGCTCTGAACATCTTACTAACGTTACTGTTCAGTGAATCACAAAGTTTGTTCAGATGTTAATAGTTAATAAGATCAACAACATTGCCAAATGTTTTAAAACACAATGGGTTGGCAGTCGTAATCGTCTGATACAGACTAGTATCTTATTAATTAACATACTCTGAAAAGTACTTTCTTTTGAAGTAATTGTTATTATCGTTTTCTCCTCATGTTTACAAATATGTCTGTTGCTTTTGTTTCTGTTTTAGTGAGTAATAGAAATTATATGTCCTAACGTCAAGGAAGGTAACAATTAATTATCATCTATTTACTGATTCATCTGGGCTCGCGGTTTTGATGTGACACACTCAATGATTAAAAACCAAACTTAACAAATTCGATTTTTACCTCCTCGTGATGGCTATATCTCTCAAATGGCTCTGACCACTATGGGACTTAACATCTGAGGTCATCAGTCCCCTAGAACTTAGAACTACTTCAACCTAACTAACCTAAGGACATCACACACATCCATGCCCGAGGCAGGAATCGAACCTGCGACAATAGCAGTGGCGCGGTTCCGGACTGAGGCGCCTAGAAGACTCGGCCACCGCGGCCGGCGATAGATCTCTCAAGAAACTGTCGGTTGCAGTGAACTATGGTAGCTTCGGTACATAGATCTATACATGGCCTTTATCGTCTTTATAAAAACTCTCAAAAAACTTAATATGTCGGGAACTGTTACTCCTAATTCCTATAAAACAGTCATTCTTTACTTTCATCATAGAATTTTTCCCTCTTCCCTTGTTGGCATAATCACAACGAGGTATTTTCCATAACAGTTCATAATTTACGTTGGTTTTGATTGCGCTTCTTCGGATACTGAAGACATTTCGCAAGGAAAGTATAATACGCACAACAGTAGTTCCTCAACAGCATCTAGTGCTCTAATGGCGACTAGCACCTTTTAAGACACCTCCAGTAATGGCTTCCACTAGAGCAAGTAACCCTGTTACTGGTCCTTTGGCGTCACAAAGCTCAAATGTGCTTGAGTTTGCCGGCCGCTAGTAGCAAACTGGGCGGTGAAGGGGAAGTATCCCTAACAGGGAGACAATCGACGGATAATTACTAACGGTCGGTACTGGCTAGTACTACTGCCCACCACTACTGTTCCTGCGTGCAGGGGGCTTATTCTTCCTTACCATTCCCTACAATGTCACCCTTCATGGATGTTATTGTTCTGGGATAATGTCTCCCGAATCTCACTTTTCCTTAAATCCAATAAACACAAGTGACCCCTCCTCCTAACAACCCATGACCCTCCTCTCGGTGTTCAGCAAGGTCTTCGATTGCATCATCTCTGAGCGCATCCATAAACGCCTGAGTATGCTGTCTATTAACCAGCACGAATCCAGTCCAGCTCACAGCCATCTGATAATAACCATCTTCTACATCACAACCGTCTCCATTCCCATCACCTTAGAAGACCTGCCATTTTTGCTTCCTATGACCTCAAGAAAGCCTATGCCAGAATATGGCATTCTGATTTTCTTTCCGATCTCCAGATATACACATTTCCAAGTAACTACACCCTACCTACTCGTATCTAAACGCCCACCGTTTGTCACCATTAAAACAACCAATTTCCTTGTTTCTCATTCCGCTGCTTGTTTGCGCCAAGACTCTGTAATGTCTCTCCTTTTCTGCATGTCCTCTGCATCGCTCGCATACCCAAACCAACTCCTCCTGTTCATGTCGCACAGCATCCTAATGATACCACTCCCCTAACACTCTACCCGACATTGCAGAAATCTCAACTGTCCCTCTAATTTCTTATTACCCAGTTTCTGTCGTGGTGCAACCTCTAGCTCCTCAAGATACACTATGTGATCAACAGTATCCGGACACCTGGCTAAAAATGACTTACTAGTTCGTGGCGCCCTCAATCGGTAGTGCTGGAATTCAGTATGATGTTGGCCCACCCTTACTCTTGATGACAGCTTCCACTCTCGTAGGCATATGTTCAGCCAGGTGCTGGAAGGTTTCTTGGTGAATGGCAGCCCATACTTCACGGAGTGCTACACTGAGGAGAGGTATCGATGTCGGTCGGTCAGGCCTGGAACGAAGTCGGCATTCCAAAACATCCCACAGGTTTTCTATAGGACTCAGATCAGGACTCTGTGCAGGCCAGTCCATTAAAGAGATGTTAATGTCATGTTAACACTCTGCCATAGGCCGTGCATTATGAACAGGTGCTCGATTGTGTTGAAAGATGCCATCGCCATCCCGAATTGGTCTTTAACAGTGGGAAGCAAAAAGATGCTTAAAACATCGATGTAAGCCTGTGCTGTGATAGTGTCATGCAAAACAACAAGGGGTGCAAGCCCCCGCCAAGAAAAACATGATCACAGCATAACACCACTGCCTCCGAATTTTACTGCTGGTACTACTAACGCTGGCAGATGATGTTCACCGGGAGTTCGCCATACTCACACCCTGCCATCAGATTACCACATTGTGTACTATGATTCGTCACTCCACACAACGTTTTTCCACTGTTCATTCGTCCATTGTTTTCGCTTCTTACACCAAGCGAGGTGTCGTTTAGTGTTTACCGGTGTGATGTGTGGCTTATGAGGAGCCGCTCGACTATGAAACCCAAGTTTTCTCATCTTCCGCCTAACTGTCACAGCACTTGCAGTGGATCCTGATGCAGTTTGGAATTCCTGTGTGATGGTCTCGATAGATGTCTGCCTATTACACATTACGACCCTCTTTAACTGTCAGCGGTCTCTGTCAGTTAACAGACGAGGTCAGCCTGTACGCTTTTGTGGTGTACGTGCCCCTTCACGTTTCCTCCTATCACATCAGAAACAGTGCACCTAGGGGATGTTTAGGAGTGTGGAAATCTCGCGTACAGACTTATGACACAAGTGACACTCAATCATCTGACCACGTTCGAAGTCCTTGAGTTCCACAGAGGGCCCCATTCTGCTGTTTCCAATGACTATTGAGGTCGCTGAGATAGAGTACCCAGCAATGGGTGGCAGCACAATGCACCCAATATGAAAAACGTATGTTTTTGAGGGTATCCGGATACATTTGATCACAGTGTATATCCTTCCAAAACCCATATAATAACTATAGGACGAACCAAGCACAACTTCTATCACCACTATTCGTTCCTCACCATTTACGATACTCTTATCCAATTGACTAATATGCTAAAATACCTCTAACTAACCTTTAACTTTGCACTAATAATCACACTCACCTTCTAACCATGAAGCAGAAAATGTGGAATAAACTAAAACTATCGACTAAAGCTGGGGATTGTATTTTTACACAATTCTCCTCCCCTACAAATCCTTGATCCGACTCACCCAATCGTATGCCAATGCCGCACGCCTATGCTCTACATCCAGTTTCTAATAGTCGTTCCAAATGCTTAAAACCATGCTCTTAGTTTTGCTAGCTGCATCCACTTAAATTCTCCTACCCGAATGTTTTACTTCCCTCCTGTTCCAAACATCTCACTGTATTCCGGAAACACGAGACCAACAACCTCATCGTTTGTCCTTTTACAGATCATGGCGTGCTGCATATCCTGTCGACGCTACAACTACACAACCACCATTTCTGTTTTCAACATAATTTCCACAGCTTTCTCTCGACATACAATGAAATTTCGTCCTGACATTTATCGTTCCCATCACACCAACTCACATCTCTCTTCCCTTTTTCGCGCCCTTGTTTTTCAGATGTGCAAGGAAATTAATCTTCTGGGGTCTAATTTGTGCATGTGTCTATGGGAGAAGAGAAAGGGGGGAGGGTTGATTTAGTGTAATCTTCCATAGTATTGTTTGCTTGATTCAATCTTCTGTAAACATAATTCAACCTGTCAGCAGCAGTTAATAATAAAATCAACATTATGCCCTTCTCTTTTGTTTGACCTTTTCTGTCCATGTCCCATTCCTAATCCATTACATATGGAAACATTTACATTCGTTTTTCTAGCATTCAAAGTACCAATTTGTACCTGGTGGCAAAAACTGGAAGTAATTTTTTTCCCAGCCTAAATCGGTTCCTCATTAACGCATTAGAATATTGACCAAGTTTTATTGGCATATGACAATTACAGTCTACACGGGATGTCTGTGAGTTGCTGCACTTTAATTATAACTACTCAGAACAAGATGGAGCGGATAGTATGAGAAATGAGAAGTCCATTCAAGGTGTTAGATTACATGAGTAGAAAAGTACAGCACAAGTATGTGCACAGGATAACGGTAGACTGTACGGAAAGTAAGCTTAGTGAATAAAAGGATAGTCGCCCGCTTAAAAGAGGTCAGTAATCTCTTTGAAGCGCTGTAGATGATGTAGAAGGGCTACCAAACGATCAAGTGATTTTCCGCAACTGACGTAATTCATGACAGTGACGTGTTATGTATATGGCAATCGATTGTATAGAATCAGTACACTAAAACTATTAATTGTGGAGGCGTGACAGAATGAAGCTGTCGTGTTTGGACGTACCCATGACCACACCGTTAATTAATTTGCCCGTTTTCTGATTATTCAGAGTGGTCCAGTGTGTCTGCAAGACGTAATGTACCACTTGCGGCACTGTAATGCCTCATAGGAAAAGTGGCCGAAAAATAGAATCTAACCGATAGGGACCGAAGACAAGTGTCACACCTTGTAAATGATCATCAGTTTTATACCTGACAGGAATTCCGGCGCTTAGTGAATGTAGGTCCATCTCAACCAGTCCCCGATCGAACGTTACGAAGAGAACTGCATGCAGTGGACATTTGGAGTTCGGTACCTCGCAAAAGGCCATTACTGGCTGGTGCACATGAAGATGCAATTCTCCACTGAGCCATACAATACAAAAACTGGACAGTGGATGACTGTAGGCCGTTTATCTACATCTACATCTGTATTCTGTAAAGCACCGTGAGGCGCATGGCGGAGGATACGTCCCACTGTGCCTGTTCCATTTACATATGGAGCGTGGGAAGAGTGATTGTTTGAATGCCTTTGCGCGTGCAGTAATTAATCTAATCTTATCCTCACGATCCCTCGGGGGTTGTAGTACATCCCTAGAGTAATTTTTTAAAGCCGTTTCTTGAAACTTTTTCAATAGACTTTCTCGTGATAATTTACGTCTGTCTTCAAGAGTCTGCCATTTCAGTTCCTTCAGTATCTCTGTGACACTCTCCAACGGATTAAACAAACATGTGATCATTCGTACTGCCCTTCTCCGTATACGTTCAAAATCCCTTGTTAGTCCTATCTGGTATGGGTCCCACACACTTCAGCAATATTCTAGGATGGGTCACTCGAGTGATTTGTAAGCAATTCCTTTTGCAGAAAGCTGCACTTCCGCAGTATTCTACCAATAAACCAAAACCTAACGTCTGCTTTACTCACAACTGAACTCATGTTATCATTCCATTTCACACCTCTACAGAGTATTACACCCAGAGACATCCGATTCCAACAGTGACTCATTGATATTATAGTCATAGAATACTACGTTTTTTCGTTTTGTGAACTGAAAAATTTTACATTCCTGAACATTTAGAGCAAGCTGCCAATCTCTGCACCATATTGAAATCTTATCAAGATCTGATGAATGCTTCACCTGCAAAAAGCCTGACTTTACTATTAATATTGTCTGCAACGTCATTAACATACAACATGAACAGCAAGGGTCCCAACATACTTCCCTGGGGCACACCCGAAGTTACGTCTATATCTGATGGTGACTCTTCGTCCAAGATAACATGCTTTGTTCTTCCTACCAAAAAGTCCTCAACCCAGTCACATATTTCACTTGACACTCAATATTTACAGTGTGTGTTTACCAAGAAGGTTCCTTCCAATTGTGAACTGTTCTACTGGATGCATATCTACCTAGTATGTGGTCAACTATTCTTTTAAATCGAGCCAGGATTCCTCTACATGCTCCTGGCCTGTGCTAGAAGTTCCAAGTTCCTCATCGAGATATGAGTAGAGACAGCTTTTTATGCATTTGCATACTTGGCTCCTTTTCACCTGTTATTGCATATTTTACCTAAAAACTAGTGATGAGGCATATTTTTGCTCTATGTTCACAACATTTTTAAAGTTTAGACAGCCGACCGATGTGGTCGAGCGGTTCTAGGCGCTTCAGTCCGGAACCGCGCTGCTGCTACGGTCGCAGGTTCGAATCATGCCTCGGGCATGGATGTGTGTGATGTCCTTAGGTTAGTTAGGCTTAAGTAGCTCTAAGTCTAAGGGACTGATGACCTCAGATGTTAAATCCCATAGTGCTTAGAGCCATTTGAACTATTTTGAACCAAAGTTTAGATGGGTGGTCTCTAGTTCATTCTAGTTTTGATATCTCACAGATTGACCGCGACCTAGAGTTGCGTGCAGTCGCTAATCGAGAAGCCACTGCCTAACGAAATCTTTACAGAAGAGAACAGGAACAGGCAGACAAAGTCAATGCTTCTGCGACCGCGTCCCCGGGTAATTCCCTCCGCTGTCATCCCGTACGCGTCGGCAACAATTAAACTACACAAGCATTTAGTCGCACGTCCATTGTTTCAGTTTCGCTTTCTATGTACTTGAACACAGTTGAACGGATTTACGACGTGTCGTGTGTATGGTATTGCGCGTCATGCCGCCCGAAAAAAGAAACGTCGTTTCGTGGATAGCTGACCATCCTGGAACATTTACATACAACGGAATTGTTTTGTATTGTCAAGTTTGCGAGAAAAACGTTTCGTGCAAAAAACAGTTTCAGATAGACCAGCATGTCAAGACAGATTTTCATATTACAGGAATGCAGGAGAAAAGACTACGACAACAACTTCTGACAACAGCAAGTTGTAGTAGCAGGAATTTGTCCAAGGCTAACCAAAAAAGTCGGTTTAACATTGATCTATGTGAAGCGTTCATTGCAAGCAATATTCCTCTTCACAAATTTACAAACCGTATCCTCAAAGTCTTCCTGCGCCAATACTGCTTAAATCAAAGTATACCAGATGAATAAAAATTCCTTAAATATTACCTACCGACAATTTACGTAATTGTTCTGGAAGAAATACGCAATGAATCAAGGACAGCATTATCTGGATTTCAGTTGACGAAACTACAAACACTTGTGACTGTTAAATTGCAGATTTAGTTGTTGGTGCTTTAAAAGAAGAGCCTTCTGCTTCCTATTTAGCGGCCTGCAGAGAACTTCAAAAAGTAAATCATTCTACGATCGCCAGATTTGTAAGTGAGGATGTTAGAAAAATATTTCCAGACTCTTCTGCAGATGAAAGGGTGTTTGTGTTTATTTCAGTTACTGCTCCCTGTATGATCAAAGCAGGAAAAGCCATCCAAGTAGGCTATTTTATCCCAATTTGATTTATGTGACGTGCTTTCTTTGCTATGGAGTACATTACCTTGCTGAAGAAGTACAGTGCACGTTTGTGAATGTAAATAAACTGATTTCATCCACAAAGAAAGTTTTTCTAAAGACTCCTGCTCGCATGAAGACTGTTGACAAATCATCAAATGCCGTTTTAGAAACGAATCATTTATTAAGCATCAAGCAGTACGACAGTATGATACGAAACACCAACTGCACATGTCAAAACATAGCCAGAGATCTTCACAACTACTCCAAAACGAACCAAGGAATTTATGAGACATGTGACAGACAACCTTCAAAGAATATGAACGAAGTAGACACTACACCAACAAGTTCCTTCATCATTTGTAACTTTGTGAATGGTATCCCTTTTGTCAGAATGTCTGCTGCCTTCCACTAGTTGGTATGTAATTCACTTCAATCTTCCTCTCTCTAACCAGTTAACGAATGTAATGATACCTTGTCTCTATGTGTTTTGATCGTTCATAAAACTTTGATCCATTAATAAATTTGCTAGCACTTTGGTTATCAATTTGTAAAACAGAAACTGATAACTTATCAACAGCTCCAATTTCTTTCAGAAGTCGGTCTAACCATACAAGTGATTTGCAAGCCACATATTCTGCCTCCATTGAAGAAAGAGCAGCGCACTGCTGTAATTTACATTTCCACACAACTGGCCCCCATGGAACTTGAGCAGGATGTCACTTGTTGATCGTCTAGTGCCTCTGTCCCCACCATGGTCAGCACCACTATAGGCTTCAATACTACAGTCTTTATCCTTCCTAAACTTAATGCCATCTGTAATTGTTGATTTAAGATACCTCAATATTCGTTTGAGTAATGCAAAGTGCGCCTGAGTTGGTGAGTCTTGAACTCTCGAAGCAACATTAACAGCATATGATAAATCTGGTCTTGTGCCTTGTATTAAATATATCAAACTTCCAACCATTTCGCGATACAGTCCAGTATCATTAAAAGGTGACTCACCTGGTGTCCATCCTGGTTCAATGGGTAAAGACAATGGTTTTTCATCCATCATATCGTATTTCTCTAAAATCCTCTTCATATATGCAGACTGATTTATTTGAATAGAGTTGTCAAACCTCTTGATTTGTAAACCCAAGAAGTAATCAACTTTTTCTACACTGATTTGTAAACGTTTACCCAACTGTTCAATGAACTTAGCTATGGCATCAGTAGAGCCCACAGCCATTCCATCATCAACATAAAACAATAATACCAGGTTTTCACCATAAAACATACATGGATCCGAACTGCTCTCTCGTAAGTTACATTCAGTAAGGAATCCAGCAAGACATTCATACCAGCATTTTGAGGCTTGCTTCAAACCATATAGACTCTTCAGTAACTTAGATACCCTGTACTATCATCAAATCCCTCTGCCTGACTCATGTAGATTTCTTCCTTCAAAATACCATTGAGAAATGCTGTCCTCACATCAAATTGCCTTATACACCAATCATGTTGAATTGCAACATTCAAACGGCATCTAATTGTCTCCAATCTTGCAACAGGACTAAACGCGTCAACATAATCTACTCCAAACCGTTCAGTACATCCTCTTGCCACCAGTTGAGCCTTATTCGAACAACATCATTACTTGCGTTTAATTTTGTAGCAAAGACCCATTGATTTCCAATCACGTTGTTTGGTTTAATTTTGTAAACTATTCCCATGTTCCATTTTTCTTTAGAACATCCATCTCTTCCTCCATTGCATTCTTCCATTCTTCGAATTCTCTGACTGCAATGCTTCTTTATACCTTCTTGGTGTCTAACAAGGATATATCATTCTTGGTTGATGTACTGAATCTTCACAGTAACAGGTTGGTTTCTTCAAATTTCGCCGTTCACGTAAATTGTGGCTTCCTCTTTCCTCATTTATTGCTTCCAGTCTACTTCCAACTTCTCCCTCAGTGTCATATGACTGGTTGTTAACACTTTCATCACTTGTAGCAACATTTTAGTTCATGCAATCCACTTCAAAATCAATATCTTCATGCTCAGTCTCCAAAATATCTGCATTCTTATCTATAGCTGACATTTCAACAACCCTTTTAGACCTTTCAGTACCGATAAGAGGTTACTGTAATGGCTTGCAATTGAACTTTATATCTCTGCAAACACACACGCACCTTTTTCACGAAAATAAACACGGTATCCGCAATCATCATAACCAACCACATGTCCTTTTGAAGATTTAGCATCAAACTAATTCCGTTTCCGTGTAGGAATCCAAGCATATCATTCAGTTCCAAATATCACCAAATTGTCTAAACGACCTTCTTTCTTCATAAATATTTCAATTGGAGTTTTACCTTTAATTTTTGTGGGACCCGTCAGATACAAAGTGTACGTTGCAGCCAGAACAGCTTCACTCCACAATGCTTTTGGCAGATGTTCAGCAAAGAAAAACCAAGAACATGCCATTTCACAAAGGTTCTATTTTTCCCGTTCATAAATTCCATTCTGTTGAGGTGTATCCCCCCCATGAACCATGGACCATGCCATTGGTGGGGAGGCTTGCGTGCCTCAACGATACAGATAGCCGTACCGTAGGTGCAACCACAACGGAGGGGTATCTGTTTAGAGGCCAGACAAACGTGTGGTTCCTGAAGAGGGGCAGCAGCCTTTTCAGTAGTTGCAGGGACAACAGTCTGGATGATTGACTGACCTGGCCTTGTAACACTAACCAAAACGGCTTTGCTGTGTTGGTACTGCGAACGGCTGAAAGCAAGGGGAAACTACAGCCGTAAGTTTTCCCGAGGGCATGCAGCTTTACTGTATGATTAAATGATGATGGCGTCCTCTTGGGTAAAATATTCCGGAGGTAAAATAGTCCCCCATTCGGATCTCCGGGCGGGGACTACTCAAAAGGACGGCGTTATCAGGAGAAAGAAAATTGGCGTTATGCCGATCGGAGCGTGGAATGTCAGATCCCTTAATCAGGTAGGTAGGTTAGAAAACTTAAAAAGGGAAATGGATAGGTTAAAGTTAGATATAGTGGGAATTAGTGAAGTTCGGTGGCAGGAGGAACAAGACTTTTGGTCAGGTGAATACAGGGTTATAAATACAAAATCAAATAGGGGTAATGCAGGAGTAGGTTTAATAATGAATAAAAAAAATAGGAGTTCGGTTAAGCTACTACAAACAGAATAGTGAACTCATTATTGTGGCCAAGATAGACACGAAGCCCACACCTACTACAGTAGTACAATTTTATATGCCAACTAGCTCTGCAGATGATGAAGAAATTGATGAAATGTATGATGAGATAAAAGAAATTATTCAGGTAGTGAAGGGAGACGAAAATTTAATAGTCATGGGTGATTGGAATTCGGTAGTAGGAAAAGGGAGAGAAGGAAACATAGTAGGTGAATTTGGATTGGGGGAAAGAAATGAAAGAGGAAGCCGTATGGTAGAATTTTGCACAGAGCATAACTTCATCATAGCTAACACTTGGTTCAAGAATCATAAAAGAAGGTTGAACACATGGAAGAATCCTGGAGATACTAGAAGGTATCAGATAGATTATATAATGGTAAGACAGAGATTTAGGAACCAGGTATTAAATTGTAAGACATTTCCAAGGGCAGATGTGGACTCTGACCACAATCTATTGGTTATGAGCTGTAGATTAAAACTGAAGAAATTGCAAAAAGGTGGGAATTTAAGGAGATGGGACCTGGACAAACTGATAAAACCAGATGTTGTACAGAGTTTCAGGGAGAGCATAAGGGAACAATGGCAGGAATTGGGGAAAGAAATACAGTAGAAGAAGAATGGGTAGCTCTGAGGGATGAAGTAGTGAAGGCAGCAGAGGATCAAGTATGTAAAAAGACGAGGGCTAGTAGAAATCCTTGGGTAACAGAAGAAATATTGAATTTAATTGATGAAAGGAGAAAATATAAAAATGCAGTAAATGAAGCAGGCAAAAAGGAATACAAACGTCTCAAAAATGAGATCGACAGGAAGTGAAAAATGGCTAAGCAGGGATGGCTAGAGGACAAATGTAAGGATGTAGAGGCTTATCTCACTAGGGGTAAGATAGATACTGCCTACAGGAAAATTAAAGAGACCTTTAGAGAAAAGAGAGCCACTTGTATGAATATCAA
The DNA here is from genome assembly GCF_023898315.1 of Schistocerca nitens. NCBI lineage: Eukaryota > Metazoa > Arthropoda > Insecta > Orthoptera > Acrididae > Schistocerca > Schistocerca nitens. Next base: position 467,238,600 of record NC_064619.1, on the reverse strand, counting down.
GAGATCAGATGGAAACCCAGTTCTAAGCAAAGAAGGGAAAGCAGAAAGGTGGAAGGAGTATATAGAGGGTCTATAAAAGGGCGAAGTACTTGAGGACAATATTATGGAAATGGAAGAGGATGTAGATGAAAATGAAATGGGAGATAAGATACTGACTGAAGAGTTTGACAGAGCACTGAAAGACCTGAGTCGAAACAAGGCCCCGGGAGTAGACAACATTCCATTAGAACTACTTACGGCCTTGGGAGAGCCAGCCCTGACAAAACTCTACCATCTGCTGAGCAAAATGTATGAGACAGGCGAAATACCCTCAGACTTCAAGAAGAATATAATAATTCCAATCCCAATGAAAGCAGGTATTGACAGATGTGAAAATTACCGAACAATCAGTTTAATAAGCCACAGCTGCAAAATAACATCTTCAAAACATCGTTCTGTCCATGTCTGTCCATTGAACACCTATACATCAATTTGGCCTGTACCAAATGCTTCAATACGTACACCGTTCTTGGCACTACCCGTCTTCCTCGGAGTTTCAAATTGTTCATACGTAGTGTACCAGTCACGCCGATTTGTTATGTAATGTGTTGCACCACTGTCAATGTACCACTCAGCACAGTCCACTGTATTCACATCTACTGAAAAACTGTTGTGTCTCACCACCGATACTGTTTCCACCGATTTTGAAGTACCTGTGTAGCTGCAGCTTCTTGATGGTTAAAATGGCTCTGAGCACTATGGGACTTAACTACTGTGGTCATCAGTCCCCTAGAACTTAGAACTACTTAAACCTAACTAACCTAAGGACATCACACACATCCATGTCCGAGGCAGGATTCGAACCTGCGACCGTAGCAGTCGCGCGGTTCCGGACTGCGCGCCTAGAACCGCTAGACCACCGCGGCCGGCGCAGCTTCTTGAATTATCCACTAATGTTAAATTAGTTAACAACACAGCACAATCTTCTCCTACCCTGTCTTACACTGTTTTGATAAGTGACCTACTTTACCAGACGAAAAGCATTTTCTGTCTTCATTCCTTTTATAATGAGGCGCTTTTCATGAATCTGCTTCAGAGGAGGTAGGTTTGCGCTTCTGTTGCTGTTTGTTAATCTTCATTTTCGACATCATTGCTGTAGCAACACTTTCGTCATCACGATCTGTTATTCTTAGTTCATAATTCAAACACCGTTTTTGCAATTTATTCCGTGTGTTATCTTCAGCAGGTAGATCATGCCACGTAATATAAATGTAATCGAACTCTTTTGGAAAAGTTTGCAAAAATCGTGCACAAAGGTCACCACCGTCAATAGGCTTCTCCAACAACGAAAGCTGAGTTTGTAAATCAAATTTGGCTAGATGACCTTGTATACCTCCAGATGCCTCCCACATAATGTTATGGAATTTATGTCTAAGCAGATCAATGTTTTCATCTGACTGCACATTATAGATCTTGTGTAGCTTATCCCAAACTTTAGCAGTCTTGCATTCCCCAACATGAAGTAAAGGTTTGGTGTCAAGTGACAGAATTAGTCTTTTCCTTGCTTTTGCATTAGCCTTTGTCCATTTTGCAAGTTCGGTTTCGTAACTCTGTCCGCTTCCTTCTGGCCTAATCAGTTCACCACTTACGACATCAAAGATTTTGACACACTCTGAAATAGTTCTCATAATAATTGTCCAGTTCCCCCACCTGCGCCGGTGAGTTTATCTAGTTGTTGTCTTTCGTCGGCCATTGTCTCGTCTGTACACTTCTGTATCGTCGAGTAATTCTTTTCCGAAATCGGCACAACTGTCGCACTTCATACAAACTTTATCAACCGCACACATCTGCTACCATGTTCTCAAATCATCAAATGCCGTTTTAGAAACGATTCATTTATTAATCATCACACAGTACGACAATATGATACGGTGCCGCGCGGGATTAGCCGAGCGGTCTTCCGCGCTGCAGTCATGAACTGTGCGGCTGGTCCCGGCGGAGGTTCGAGTCCTCCCTCGAGCATGGGTGTGTGTGTGTTTGTCCTTAGGATAATTTAGGCTAAGTAGTGTGTAAGCTTAGGGACTGATGACCTTAGCAGTTAAGTCCCATAAGATTTCAAACACATTTGAATATGATACGAAACACCAACTGCTCATTTCAAAACATAGCCAGAGATCATCACAACTACTACAAAATGAACCAAAGAATATATGAGACATGTGACAGAAAACCTTCAAAGAATATGAACGATACATACATTAATACTTTCACAAAGACCCACAAAGAGAAACTACCAATTGTGACTTTACCTCCAGAACCAGTGGTAACCCGTTGGGGTACGTGGGTCAAAGCTATGTTGCTTTACAATGAACAAAAATGGTTCAAATGGCTCTGAGCAATGGGACTTAACTGCTGAGGTCATCAGTCTCCTAGAACTTAGAACTACTTAAGGACATCACGCACATCCATGCCCGAGGCAAGATTCGAACCTGCGACGGTAGCGATCGCGTGGTTCCAGCCTGTAGCGCCTAGAAACTCTCGGCCACCCCGGTCAGCTACAATGAACATTTCGAGGCCATTACAGGCGTAGTAAATGACTTCGATAATGCAGAGGCTTTGGCAGTTTGGCAGTGCAAGGAAGCCCTTAATGATTCCGGTATTAAAAAAGACATTGCTGTGATTAGCACTCATTTTTCCTATACACCTGCAAGGATTAAAAATCTTGAAACTCAAGGTTTGATGTTGAAAGAATCTATTCAATTAATGAATAAAATTATTCTATTGAACTTCTCATTGCCAGAAGTATTCCCAAGAAAACGTAAAGAAAAGTTTGAAAACATTTTAAACATTAACCCAGGCTTTGACCCCTTGTGCAAAATTTATAGTTTTATTAATGGAACTGGTGAACTTTTACCTAAAATAATTAGGATAAACATACTTTAGTATCCAAAATCAAATACTGTCCACTTACCTCAGCTGATGTAGAACGGTCCTTTTCTACTTACAAAAATGTTCTGAGTGATCAAAGACACAATCTTACTACCGAACATTGGGAACAGTACTTGTTTATTTATGTTTACAACACTAGAGAAATGTAAAATAAATTGTAAATGATGCTGTGGTCCATAAATAATGCTTTTGTCCAATATTATTAATTAAAAGTTAATGCTGTTCAAATAAAATCATGATTGTATGTTGTTTTTAAATAAAATATTTCCGAGTTTTTGAGCGTGGCTGAGTGTGATATATCTCGAAGTTGGTCTTGTACATATCGATTGTTTCACTGCAACGCACTCGTATCGCATCCGCTTGTTACCGACAACAATAGCAAAGAAACAACAATTCTCGAAACACGGTATGCTTACTATTTTGCAAATTTTTTGGAAAATAATCCCAGAAAGGCCCCCATCCTAACCTCCACCAGAAAGTATTCAGATAACGATACCGTCTTTGTAAAAGTACCTATTTTCGCGTGGCTGGCGCACTTCCTCGTAATTGATATGCACAGGTTCGACTTTGAGATATAATGCATACAGTAGCTACCATGTTTTTTTATTATTTGATCTTGAATATTTCGACACTTTTCGTGCATTTTTCAGACATACTGAACATATATATCTTTCTGCTTGTTTTAGTTGTTCCTTTGTGCTTTGGTAATCATTGTTGGCACAACCACATCATGGTCACTGATACCAGTTTTCATTTGGACATGCTCAAAGAGGTCAGGTATATTTGTTGCTAATGGATCCAATATACCTCCATCATGAGTAAGGTTCCTAGCTATCTGTTCTAGGTAGTTATCAGAGAAGGCATTTAGTAAAGTTTCACAAGATATCTTGTGACGCCCACCACTAACACAACCGTAATTTTCCCAATTAATTATTGCATGATTGAAGTCTCCACCAGTGATTACAGTACGACTGGGGAACTTACATATAAGTGTGCTGAGGTTTCCTCTAAAGTTTTAGGTTACATCAAGAGATGAGACTGGTGGGTGATAAAGGAACCAGCAGAATGTGGAATGTGCAGTTGAGGCCAGAGGCGATTCTGTGATGTTTTGGTGTTGTTATTCTACTGTGACTTGGCCAGATTCGTTCAGATTACCGGTGCATGAAGCGGTATATTTATATCAACATTCTCAGTGATCAAGTGTTTCCATTTCTTCGTCTTCTTCTTCATGATGAGAATGCTGTGGACTCTTCCGTCTTCCAAAATGACAACGGTTGTATTCACAGGGCTGTAAACATACGTCCTTTGTTTGATGAACAGATAGGCACCCTACTGCAACTTGACGTCCCGCTAAATAACCCTATTTTAATACATAGATACTGTGTTGGACTATTTGTAGAAGCAGATGAAACTTAGGAATTAACGTCCTACGAAATATCATCTTCAATGATTCGCTTCAATTGGATGCGACGAACTTGAAAAGACTTACTGATTCCTCTCCTCGACGAACTGAGACCATTACGGAGGCTAGAAGTGTTGTTATAGATATTAGCGAGATGTTCTTGAAGGTGACTCATTTTTTGTCCCATGTGCTTATTTGAGTGATTCAGATGAAAGCTCCCCTCCCCTTCTTCCCCTAATCCCTTAAGCTCCTTCACTGATATCTCGCATTGCCTAGCACATACTATTAATCCATTTTGGAGTTTTCGTCTTTTTTTCTGCATTAAACATTTGTAAAATTTACAGCAGTGGGTAAATAATTTCTTAGTTACACTTTTTTTTAGGTGTAGTGCTGTTCTATGTCCTCATTTTATTTGTATCAGCTGTATGGTTCTGCAAATTTAATTCTGCTTACTTAGGATGTTTTCCGATATTGTTAGGGTTGAATTGTTAAAGATTGTCTGTGTGAGGCATCCAAAACTTTTCAAATCTTTTCGTTAACATGCTATTATCTATGAAGACATAATCAGCTATTGTCTAATGGTCATGTAGGCCGAGAAGCTATTAGCAAGAAAAATTTTAATTACATGTTTGTAAAACATGACATATACAGGTATATTGTACTTATTTAAAGACACCTTACCTAAAAACTTGTTTCAGATATATGAAATGCACCATTCGAGCACAACAATCTTCTACGCCACGTATCAATTTCATTTTACAACGAAACAAGCTAAATTTGTGCTGCAACAACAGTGATTTGATAATGCTCGGCTCGGCACAAAAAATATATTGTCTGTAGCAACGTTTCGGGCAGTTAGTGCTCCACCCTGGCGATGTGTTTTCCTTCGGCTTAAGCTTGGCAGACAGACGACTAACGGAAGGTTACTTTCCAGCACATGTTACGGTAATTCCGCATTGATCAATGACCCAATGTCCGTGAGCAACGGAAGCAGTTCCGCTACGAAATCACTTCACTGTTTCTCAGAGACACACCGGTAACAACCTCTATATATCTCCACTACGACGCCATTTTTCTCATGTCCGGCGACGAGTTGACTTTCGAGATAAAATAAGACTTACAAAAAAAAGAATGTTTGTCTTCCTCTTTTTCCTCATTTTTGCTGTAATTTGATTTACACACTCAACACACAGAAAAAATTAAGTTTTCTAAACATTTAATGTTTTTTTTATGTTTGTGTGTCACGACTCTTTACATAGACAACATTTGACTCAGATGTGGAAAGAAACAATTTCTTTACTATACTGATGAATTCTCCCATCGCTTCTCGGAGAAACAAGTTCGTAGAGAAATGTAGGATTTATGTCTATGTGAATGCTGCCCTGTATGAAATTCACAACCCTTTAGTAACTTATCTTCACAAGCTACGATATTATTTCCTTTACAGACTGCAAATAGTTAACCCTATTCCTCGGTTAGCTGGCCCTGGATTTACCAGCCCGAGATCGTACAACCTGTCCTAAGCATGAAGTATAGGCAGGTAAACCTGGCGTGGATAACCCCAACATTTCATAAACGGCTCGAGATATCGAAACAATATTACTATAACAGTAGTAGCTACCTGATTTTTTTTCTATGGTTCACATTTGTACGTGTATCTCTTTTTATCTGAAGAGGTAACAAGCAGTTAGTTTTTTCATGTGGAACAACGAACTTCATCAACATCATCCATGACGTCTGAAAAGAGATATTGTACAGAAAAATAAAACTTTTCAGAGGTTTCTTACTGATTTGGAATTGGACGTAATGTCTTTAAAGCCAGTTAGATTATTTACAACCATTATTATCATTATTGTTATTATTGGTACATAGAATATTCACACACGCACACACATTTGCTGATTTTCACCTGTATATTACATGACACCATACTTTACATTGCAGTAGACTTCAGTAACTTTAAATGGTTTCATTATTTTATAAGATATATGAGGTGCGTTAGATAAGCAATGTGACTGGCGACACTTTACATGAACCGACAACGCTGTTGCCATCCCTTCCACACAATCTTACCCTTGGCTCTGTACCAGTATGACCTTGCTGCTGTTGATATACAGGTACTGAGAGCATCTGAAGTGAAGTTGTGTTTGTCAAGTGAGTTCCAAACATGGACCATCGCAAGAACGAGTAACGTTGCGTCTTCACTTTTTACGAGTACTGTGACGTGTAAAAAGTTACAATGGGTTTATCGAGTTCATTCTCTATCGAGGGCACATATGTAAATAGACAGCATAAGTTCACTTAAGGATATCGAGAAGAAATGAAAGACGGACCTCCTGCACAATGACCACCCTCAAGAATGGATGACAGTGTGGAAAGAGTGAAGAGTCTTGTGAGGTCAGAAAAATTTGTAAATAGTTAGCTACATATGAGCTTTCTTAGTGCCCATCGATTTTTAGTATAAGACTTGTACGTGAGAAAATAGTACACAAAGTTGCTTGCAAGAAACCTCATGACTGACCAGAGGAACTATTAGGAGAACGTGTTTTGATCTTTTGGAGGGATCCATAATTAGGCAGTGTCATTATTTCAGGATACAAATTACGGACTTTCGAATAGGATACCGAGACAAAAAGCCGAAGTTGGGAGTGGAACACTGTAAAAAGTCATTGTTTGAAGAAAGCTAGAATAAAAGATACAAACACAAATGTGTGATGCAAGCCCATGATCTATTGCCCCGACTGCTGGTAGAGTGCAGTCCTTCTATCTGCCACGGCACTAAGAGAGTGGATACTCATTTTGACAGCAGGCTTAGTGGAACTGCGGCCATCCTAGAGGAACTAAAATGAGGAAAAATCATTGTCTCTACCCTGAGTTTGAACTGGGGCCCTAAGTTGTGGAGTCTACTGCTCTAGCCACTAGACCATCATAGCCTTAAGCTGGCATAAGCAAATCCAAAATCAAACCAATGCTTATTTGCTATTTTCTGGTAGCTGGAGGATCGTTCACATTGAATGTAGTCCTCCAAGACTGAATGTAAATATAACTTTTAATCAGAAAGTCCTTGAAACACTCAACAAAAACATAGCATGTGTCTAACCTGTTACTGCATGCATTTTGATGCTGCACCATAGCTGTGAGCCGCATCTGATATTACTCACAAGCAGTTAATTCTTGACAACATATAACATTCCTGGGTTTCCTCAGATAACTAATTACCAGATCTCAGTCTTCTTCTCTTTTTATTACTCCATCTCAAAAACCTCTCGAAAGGGCGTTGCTTCACTATGTTGGATAGTATCCAAAAGAGCATAACCGATGAGTTGAAAGGCATTCAAGTACAAGCTTTGCAGAACTGCTACAAAGACTGAAAACAGTGTCTCTGTCGCTGCATCATTCCGATAACTTACTTATTAAAATGAAACAGCTGAATTTCTTCAACAACGTCATACTGTGGCTCTACAGCTGTCCCGGAAACAAGTGTCAACGGGTCATCCGTGGGTTGGAGAAGCCATGATGGAAAAATGTTCTTCGTCCACTGCTTCTCTGCTTGTATGTAAACGACATTTCAACTGAGCTTCATTCTCGTATACACCATTTGTATGCTGACAATATCCAAATGTGCCTAAGTGCCAGCCCTGCAAACATCGCTGCTGCTGTATCACAATGGCACAAAACCCGGGGCTTAAATTAAACCCTAAGAAGTGACAATTCATCCTCATCTCACACCGAAAGTAGATCAGTGGATGTTTTCGTGAAAATACGTTTCATTGGTATCCACTTATTTTTTTAGAAACCTTGGCATCTCAATCTGGAAGAACAAACTGTTGCAGCATGCAGGAAACCTCTCTACAGCCCACATGGAATCCAAAAATTTAGAAAAATATTTGCATCTCAAATTTAAGTAAAATTAGTCCAGTCTCCAGTCTGACCAAATCCTTACTTCTGTGATGCGCAAGGGCTATTTGGAAAGTAAGGAACAATCATCTGCAAGATGGAAACCACTGTGAAAATCACAACTGTTTTATTTGGAACAGTTAGCTACAAATTCCAGCTACTTCTTTAAATAGTCACCACTCGGATTTAGATGTCTGTCATAGCAACCTTCCTGCCCGCTGCCTGTGGCGATTTGGTTTTCCGTAACTCGATTCGAATACGGAACCATTGTGTACAGTGCTGTATCAAATCCACTACAAGGTGAGTCAGCAGGAGACGTGAATCGGACACAACATTACCAATTACTATGGTAGGAGAGGGCGCTAGGCCATGACGTGTGAGGAACATTACCATCTTCTAGGAGAAAAAAATGCAAACTGCCATTGTGGCTGCATGGTACAGCACGTATTAGACCGCAGTCTCTGTAACAAAGTATGATTGAATAATTGGTGTCTAACGTGGAAACCATGCATTTCTGGACATAATTTCATTAGACCTTTTTCGTTCCATATCCTCTCATCGATCAATACCTAGAGTCTGTACACAGTGGAAAAAATCTCTCTGTGTAAGTACAAACATAGATGTTCGTTTCTTCAAAATCTCAAATCTCCAAAAGTTCTTCATGCATTGCTGTGAAATTGTAACACAACGTTGCATTCAAATACAGACGTGTTTTATACAGGGTGGTCCATTGATTGTGACCGGGTCAAATATCTCACAAAATAAGCGTCAAATGAAAAAACTACGAAGTACGAAACTTGTCTAGCTTGAAGGGGGAAACCAGATGGCGCTATGGTTGGCCCGATAGATGGCGCTGCCATTGGTCAAACGGATATCAACTGCATTTTTTAAAAATAAGAACCCCCACTTTTTATTACATATTCGTGTAGTACATAAAGAAATACGAATGTTTTAGTTGGATCACTTTTTTCGCTTTGTGATTGATGGCGCTGTAATAGTCACGAACATATGGCTCACAATTTTAGACGAACAGTTGCTAACAGGTAGGTTTTTTCAATTAAAATACAGAAACTAGGTACGTTTGAACATTTTATTTCCGTTGTTCCAATGTGATACACGTACCTTTGTGAACTTATCATTTCTGAGAACGCATGCTGTTACAGCGTGATTACCTGTAAATACCACATTAATGCAATAAATGCTCAAAATGATGTCCGTCAACCCCAATGCATTTGGCAATACGTGTAATGACATTCCTCTCAACAGCGAGTAGTTCGCCTTCCGTAATGTTCGCACGTGCATTGCAAATGCGCTGATGCATGTTGTCAGGCGTTGTCGATGGATCATGATAGCAAATATCCTTCAACTTTCCCCACAGAAAAGTAGGGACGTCAGATCGTGAACGTGAGGGCCATGGTATGGTGCTTCGAGGACCAATCCACCTATCATGAAATATGCTATTCAATACCGCTTCAACCGCACGCGAGCTATGTGCCGGATATCATCCATCGTGTTGGAAGTACGTCGCCATTCTGTCATGCAGTGAAACATCTTGTGGTAACATCGGTTGAGCATTACGTAGGAAATCAGCATACAATGCACCATTTGCATTGCCTTCGATAAAATGGGGGCCAATTATCCTTCCTCTCACAATGCCGCACCATACATTATCCCGCCAAGATCACTGATGTTCTAGTTGTTGCAGCCATCGTGGATTTTCCGTTGCCCAGCAGTGCATATTATGCCGGTTTACGTTACCGCTGTTGGTGAATGACGCATCGTCGCCAAATAGAACGCGTGCAAAAAATCTGTAATCCTCCCGTAATTTCTCTTGTGCCTAGTGGCAGAACTGTACACGACGTTCAAAGTCGTCGCCATGCAATTCCTGGTGCATGGAAACATGGTACGGGTGCAATCGAAGTTGATGCAGCATTCTCAACACCGACGTTTTTGAGATTCCCGATTCTCGCGCAATGTGTCTGCTACTAGGGTGTCCTGGGACAATTAAGAAAAAAAACGGGACTAAATTTAATACACATACAAGTTTACCTTTACAATGTGCACTCAGATGATCCCAAATCACTTTTTACAATTATTCTGCCACACTATCACCGTACTTTTCACTTTTATGCACTTTATCAAGAAGTGCATTTTCGTTTGAAAAGCCGGCCGCGGTGGCCGTGCGGTTCTAGGCGCTTCAGTCTGGAACCGCGGGACTGCTACGGTCGCAGGTTCGAATCCTGCCTCGGGCATGGATGTGTGTGATGTCCTTAGGTTAGTTAGGTTTAAGTAGTTCTAAGTGCTAGGGGCCTGATGACCTAAGATGTTAAGTCCCATAGTTCTCAGAGCCATTTGAACCATTTTTTTTTCGTTTGAAATTGTATCATAAAAGTCAGTACACGATACTCCATTAAAGTGTGTTTTGACAATGAGGAAGGCCCTCGCTGTTTCAACTTTCATTCTGTTTTTTTCATCTGCCCACAAAGAGTTCATTAACGAAAACACACGTTCCACAGCAGCATTTGACCCGGGAATTTCCAGACAAAACTCCACCAAATGAATCACGTTTTTCATGTTAATGTTTTTACTTTTGAAATAAGCAAATATTTTACACCACGTTGCACTAACAATTTCTTTGTCTCCTTCTTCACTTTTTATGAAGTTCTGTGCATGTGAAAATTCATCGAACAGTTCGTCTTCATCAACAGGAAAATTTGGTACAATACTTTTAACAAAAACACAACAGTCCTGAATATCCTTCCGCTCTAGCTGCTCTTTTTCAGTATTAACCCAGTCAAATGCTTTAAAAGGTATGAGAAATGGTAAACACCATTCTTTAATATACTCTATGCAAGAGTCATAGATAATGCCGGCATAAATATAAAATTGTTCTACAGTTAATTCACCCTCTTCTTCCAGCTTTCTTAGAGTCTCGTGTACAAAGGATGTGAGAAATCTTTCAGATTTTCTACATTGTAATTTGCCCAATAATTTGTTTAATTCTTGATAAACTTCCACTATTGTGATTTCTTGTTTCTCAATACATTTAATTGTTGTGGAGAAAGGTTTTAGCTGGCTAACAAGAAAATGTAGAAGAACAATAGACATGGGGTTATCAAAGAATTGTTTAAGGATAACAGGACACGTACTAAGGGAAATGAAACATGATTTCAAAGCAGGAAATATCTCTACAATTCTTTCCAATGCTGGTAGCAGAGATAGCCACCTTGTTTTGCTGTGCCCAAGTACAGTTTTGTATTCAGTTTCAGTAAACTTACAGAATGACTTCAGAGATTGAACCCTTACTGTATATATATGGAAATGCTGGTAGATTTTGTTTACAATTAATTGGCAGTCGATGGGTAGGCAATCAGAGCCAGTTTGTAAGGAATTGTGCACCACATGTGCTGGTCAGTCAACACCTACTATATTATTCACTGTGTTCTGTTGCAGTTTCTAGAACAAATTGTTTTTTCCTTTCCTCTGCTTTCCACCAAAATTGGTGTTTGTGTTGTCTGCAGAAACTACAATCACCTCTCCCTCAAGATCATATTTCTTTAAAACCTCCAGCACATAATTCTGAAGTAAATCTTAAGTTTCTCCAGCTAAATTAACCAATTCGAGCACTTTCACCGTGATGCCATTTTCAGGGTGAAAATACCTGATAAGGAGAGGAACCAACTTTAAATCTTGATGATTCGATGTATCAATCATTACAGAAATGAATCGAGGACTTTGCAGTTTATTTAAAACCTGCTCAGCTGCATACGGTGCAATAACATTTGAAATAATTGCATTACATTTTGTGTGTCCACATGTGAATTTAGGATTGAAAAGTTTTTGATAACTGCTGTAGTACAGTCCATTGACTTAAAGCTATGGTTATGCATTGCACTGTGGTGTGCAAACGTAGCTTCTCGTGCTGCAAACTGCCTATCCATTTCTGTTACTGATTTTGAGTTTACGTAATAGTCACTCACGCATTTATTTGCTCTTTTCGTTTGATCACTCATGCGATGTTTCTTCGTCTTCATGTGATTCACAATGTCAGACCTTCCACCATGACCAATAGAAAATTTTGATCTGCACAACGTACATTCTACAGTTTCTCCACTACGAGTGATAAAAGGAAACTCGCTTTTTATATTGCTGTTAAAATTACACTTTCGTTTTGGCATAATGAAACAGTGATTGCACAGTGCAAAACATTAAAAGTGTGGTGACGAAAGCCAGAGAGCAAGTATCAGTGGTGTAGAGTATATCTGTACCGAAAGGACGGATTCAGTGGATCGATTTAGAAGAGAAGAATCTTCGTTGTTATTCGTAGCCTATAGTGCGTTTAAAATTACTTGTGATTTTTGACAGTTCGGTACATGTTTGGGGTATGCTGAAAGTCATCACACGCTTCCTAGCGTAAATAATTACGCAGTTAATAGCAAGTCAAACAACCAGTAGCGTAAAATACTCTAGCCAAGCGGAATTATAAAAAACGGGACATTTGAGCGTCCCCAAAAAAACTTTCGGGACAGCGGGACATTTTGGTAAAAAACGGGACTGTCCCGGGAAAAACGGGACGAATGGACAAGTCTGCTACTGATATGCGGATTAGCCGCGACAGCAGCCAAAACACCCACTTGGGCATCATCATTTATTGCAGGTCGTGGTTGACGTTTCACATGTGGCTGAACGCTTCCTGTTTCCTTAAATAACGTAACTATCCGGCGAACGGTACAGACATTTGGATGATGTCGTCCAGGATACCGAGCAGCATACATAGCACACGCCTGTTGGGCATTTTGATCACAATAGCCATACATCAACACGATGTCGACCTTTTCCGCAATTGGTAAACGGTCCATTTTAACATGGGTAATGTACCACGAAGCAAATACCGTCCGCACTGGCGGAATGTTACGTGATATCACGTACACGTTTGTGACTATTACAGCGTCATCTGTCACTAAGCGAAAAAAGTGGTCCAACTAAAACATTCATATTTCTTTACGTGCTACACGAATATGTAATAAAAAATGGGGGTTCCTATTTAAAAAAAAAACCAGTTGATATCCGTTTTACCTATGGCACCGCCATCTAGCGGCCCAACCAGTGTGCCAGATGGTTTCCCCCTTCAAGCTAGACAAGTTTTTTCGTTTGACGCTTATTTCGGGAGATATTTATCCCGGTCACGATCAATGGACCACCCTGTATACCTACTGGAACACCACGCGACATGTACGTAATATATATTTAATGAAAGGGGAACATTACAAAAATATAAATTTTATTTTGTTCAAAATTGTTACCTCTGAAGTTCTTGACCAATTGCTTCGAAATTTTGACTCAACGTTGAATCCTATCACGGGCATATTTTTAGGTGTCTAATTATTTAATAAATGATTTATAATGTATTTATATGTAACTTTTACATATATTTAAAAATAAGTAAATAGAAACACGGACATTTACCAGTGGAACGTTGTGTCAAAATTTCAAAGCAATCGGTCAAAAACTTTCTGAGAATTGCGATTAGGAACATCCAAATTTTCTATAGAAGTACAATCATAGATATTAGTTTCTTCAGAATCTCAAATCTCTGGAAGTTCTTCAAGGATTGTTATATTTCACTTCAAATACGCTATCTGGTATACATGTAATAAAAGGGGAAAGGTTATAAAAATGTAAATGCTGTTTTGTTCAAAATCATTAATTTCCAATAGTTCTTGACCGATTGCTTTGAAATTTTGACACAACGTTTGATTCATGCAAACAGGAAGTTTTATTTATGTCTCATTGGTTTATGATTAGAATACTACTACAAAAACTGAATTTACAATGACAATAAACAATGTTCTTGGTCAGAAAAAGAGGTAAGAGGTGATGGGCAGAGGATGGGAAGTAATGGGCGTAGAAAGCAGGAAAGTGGAAATGGACAGAGAGATGTGGCAGGAGGAGATGGAAAAAGTGGAAGGGAGAAGAAGATAGAGGGAGAATGGGGGGGGGGGGGGGGGAGGAGGAGATGACGGACTGAGAGAGGGAGAAAGAGAGAGAGAGCGCAGGAGGAGGTGGAGAGAGAGAAGGGGGAAGGAGAAGATGAACAGCGAAAGGAGAAGGTAGTGATGGACAAAGAGAGGGATAAGGAGGAGCAGATGTACATAAAAAGGGTAAGATAAGGAGATTAGGACGTATATCCAGTTGTGATACGTACTAGAAATGTGTACTTTCTCTTTTCTTTCTTTTCCATTTAAGCAGCCTAGGCCACAGCAAAGCATGACTGGGTACAGGTAGTCCCACATATTCTTTACTATACATATTGTCATTTATTATTATTACTATTACACACACCAAAAAATGTTTTGCATCAGCCCGGTTCCCAGAACTCCTGAAGATAGACGTTGACTGTGGATACTGTATCACAGACACAGTCCCTTTGACTGTTCGGACATGTCACTAAATTTCCCCAAAGATGTAAACAACCTTGCATGAGCAACACCTACTAGTTGGGGGGGGGGGGGGGGGTCCTACAGCCAATCAGTTCCAGTCATTGCACCAGGAAGGAGGCACATAGCTTGTGTTGTCTGTAGTTCAACCACGCCTAGATGGTCATTACCACAGTTCGATCATGTCCGCATTGTACTTTGTGCCAGGAAGGGCTCTCAACAAGGGAAGTGTCCAGGTGTCTCGGAGTGAACCAAAACGATATTGTTTGGACATGGACGAGATACAGAGAGGCAGGAACTGTTGATGACATGCCTTGCTCAGGCCGCCCAAGGGCTGCTACTGCAGAGTATGACACTACCTGCAGATTAAGGTTCGGAGGAACCCTGACAGCAACGTCACCATGTTGAAGAATGCTTTTTGTTCACCCACAGGACGTCTTGTTCGGCTCAAACTGTGCGCAATAGGCTGCACTATCCACAACTCCACTCCCATTGTCCATGGCGAGGTCCATCTTTGCAACCACGACACCATGCAGCACAGTAGAGATGGGCCCAACAACATGCTGAATGGACCGCTCAAGATTGGCATCACGTACTCTTCCCCAATGAGCATCACATATGCCTTCAAGCAGACAATTGTTGGAGACGTGTTTGGAGGCAACCTGGTCAGGCTGAATGCCTTAGACATACTTTCCACTGAGTGCAACAAGGTGGAGGTTCCCTGCTGTTTTGGGGTGGCATTATGTGGGGCCAACATACACCGCTGGTGGTCTTTGAAGGCACCATAACGGCTGTGCAATACATGAATGCCATCCTCTGGCTGATAGTGCAACCACATCGGCAGCATAGTGGTGAAGCATCTGTCTTCATGGATGACAATTCGCACCCCCAACGCGCACATCTTGTGAATGACTTCCTTCAGGATAATGACATTGCTCGACTAAAGTGGCCAGCGTGTTCGCCAGACATGAACCCTATCGAACATGGCTGAGATAGATTGAAAAGGGCTGTTTATGGATAATGTGACCCACCAACCACTCTGACGGATCTATGCCGAATCGCCGTTGAGGTGTGAGACAATCTAGATCTACAGTGCCTTGATAAACTTGTGGATAGTATGCCACGACAAATACAGGCATACATCAATGCAAGATAATGTGCTGCTGGATACTAGAGGTACTGGTGTGTAAAGCAATCTGGGCCCCCTCCTCTGAAGGTCTCACTACATGGTGGTATAATATGCAATGTGTGGTTTTCATGAGCAGTAAAATTGGCGGAAATGATGTTTATGTTGATCTCTATTCCAATTTTCTGTACAGGTTCTGGAACTCTCAGAACCTAGGTGATGCAAAACTTTTTTGATGTGTGTATTGTATGTTGAACATGTAGCATACAATTGTAATGTTGACTCAGTTAGAAAGTCTTTGCATATGTAAGAGAGAGCCTGAAGACCCCAATTTTGCCAAATGAAATACAATGCCTGACAAAAAGTGTGAAACTTCCAAAAGACACAGTCGGATGTCAGTGCAACTTCGTACATGCACACCTCATCAGTGGATATGTAAATGTAAGGGACAGCCAAATGAAAATGAGACAGATGGGAAAAAGTAAGTAAACTGTTTCTTATTTCAGAAGTATTAACTGCTGTGTCATTCAAGCAAGACACAGCCAGGGCAAAGGCACCACAGGCACAAAAATGCAAGCTGGTGCCAGTGCGTTAGAGACTCACCACTGGTGTGAGTTCTACCAGCGCCATGGGCGGCGGTGAGGAAGAAGATATTGACTTCGCCTCAGCCAATTGCCATGTGAGTACAATCTCCCAACAATCAGATGACAATGGATAGCAGCCTACTCAGGAAGGAGAAGAGCAGCTCTTGCCCACTTGATTATAGATCATTGTCCAGGGCTGGCTTAGACAGGGAATGTTGGAGTGTTGCAGAACTTTCATTCTCCTATCCTTTTACCTGACCCTGGAGCACAGCTGTGTAATAGTGGCAGGGAGAAATAGTCTCAGGGATGTATTGCACCAGAAGCCGTTTCGCGAACTTACAAAAGTCAGCCTACCATGACAGCAGTGGCAACTCAGCCTCAACAACAGTAGCGATGAGGCCTTTACAATAGCTGGTGAGGAGGGTTTACAAAATTAACCATAGCTGTTAATACATTTATCCAATAATGTCACATACCCTCTCAACGCATGAACTTTCATTTAATTTCCTTTCCAACTCCTCTTCTAGACATTCCACATTTTTGTCAGGTAGTGTAATAAAGACTTTTGTTACACTTCGTATTGTCTGTTCGCCTGTCTGTATGTCCCACCTATTTCAGTTTCATTACAACAATTATGTTAACCATTCAGGTCTTTTTCATAACCAACAATCTATAGGAATGAATATTAACACTGAGGTATGCTACAGTTTCTAAGTGCTGTTCTAGTAATATTTTCACACTATACCCCATCATCCACAAGGACTTCAGGTTTACATAAAGCTATTACATATTGGTATCCTGAGCCTTATATTGTCCTGGCAGACAGCTCTCTGCATGAACTATACAGCCATCTATGAACCTTGAGAACTTACAAGATACTTTAGTAAATAATAATAAAAGCATGTTTCCTCCGTACAACTTATTTTAAAAAAATTTGTAAAGACAAACATCTGCCTTGCTGAGGTTGGAAGCTTTCCTTGACATTTTTCTCATGTTTGTTTGTGGATTAAATTTGAGTTCTGCCTTCTGTCACATACACAACCTACTGGTACGGTATTTATTTTAGTTTTTACACAAACATATTTTGACACCTATGTGTCAGCTCCTATGGATCTCAATTAATTTCTGTAAAATATTACAAAAATTATTGTTGCTTTTCTATTTTAGGTCTAAAAACTATGATGTGTGCATTTTACTTATTTTCTTTCGATTGCTCAGATGAAACTATATTACTGGTACTTGTGAAAAGTGAATTTCTGCTGATTGACTTGTGTTATGTATTTTTAGATTAAAAGCATGTCATTTGTAAAGTTGTCATAAAGAATTTGCTTATTTCTGAAAATACTTTTACGTCAGTAGTAGATGTATGGCCTATACTGACATATTTCATGTAGTTTTGCATCTTTGGCATGTTTTATTTTTCTATTGCAATTGTATCATTGTTTTCCATACCATTTTATACTTCATTCTCATCTATTTTTACACAATTTTTGCACAGAAATGAGATCTGAGACATGTGTGTTCCACCAGTGCAGTAGTGCTCTGTCTTACTGAAACCAGAACCGGCTGCAAACCTTTTCTCTGGAAACAGCTTTTGGGAGTCTCACTTATGCCTGACTATGGCACGATATTCGGTTTCCAAGTTTCCCAAATTCTCACACTGCGATGGTTTACTTTTACATTTAAACATATGTGCCCATTTCACAGAACACTAAACATGAAAGAAAATCGTTATTTTCCATCTCCAGACCCAGAATGATTTCACAGAATACTACACATTGTTGTTTACCACTATCATTGTAGTCATCGATTCCTGTATGGAGTGAGGGGGGGGGGGGGGGGGGGGGAACACATTGTAGTTCACTACACAGCACCAAATTTTATTGGAGGAAAACAACATTAAGAATGGGATTTTCCATTAAAAGTTATGAAATAAAATAATTACCTGTCCTACCTTTGTGAAACATATGATTCAGAGAAAATGTATGTACTTTGTGCTGTAGACTCTGAATCTAAAATAAAAAATGAGGATTCTCATCGAAGATTTCAAAGTTGCCCCCTTTACACACACACACACACACACACACACACACACACACACACACACACACACACACACAGGGGTCACGGTTAATATTTAATATTATTGGATGTCCCCCCACCCCCCCTCGTAGATGAACAGATTTTAATTATAAATTATTTGGATCTGATTTGTAGTTTTTGAGATATTTCAGTGTCTTCAGATAAACTGAACACCCTGTATATATAGGGTGAGTCACCTAAAACTTGCACCACAAATATTGCGGGAATGGAAAATACTATTGGTGTGTAGGTTTTCACAAAATGGAATCGTAGTTAGGGTTTGTATTGCTAACGAATCAACAAATTGTAATAATTCTTAGAAAGTGTATTTTTTTGTGCAAACACACACTTTGTAAATGGAACAATGCCTATTGACACTAACAGAATAAAAGTAGAGTAAATTAAAATGTCAGTGGTGTCTATTGCAGGATTCTAGTGTGAGTCGTTTAGGAGATATCGTATTTTGAAATGTTCCCACACAGACACTGGTAGAATACCTGTGGTAGTACACACTAAAGAACAACAAAAGTGCATACATTAGTTATGTGAATTATAACCAGTAATGAGACAACTGACATTGCACGATGTGTTCAGAATGACTGCCAGTAGTGGTAATAGATGCTTCCAGTCTGCTATGGAACAAACGCTGCATTTCAGCAGGAATATCTGAGCAGGCTGCAATAATACATTGTTGCATATCATCGGGGGCCACCGAGGTACAGATCCTCTGCATGCAATACAATGATTTGGAATCAATTTGTGGAGACATGCTGTAGTAATTAGTGCACTATGGGCTCGACAGCCATCATGTTGGTACCATAAGTTCCTTCTTTTCCACAGAGGAATGTCTTCTAGTATCTGTGGAGGAAGCTAGGTCTGTCAGGAGGCTGCAATACTTGTGCACATTCAGTGTTCCATCTATGAGAAACAGACCTATGAGCTGACAGTTCACTATTGCAAACCACATATTTACACCCCAAGAACACTGACATTCCATCTGAAGAAGCCAACAGGACATGTCAACAGACCAATAGTGCATGTTTCGGCAGTTTACATGACTATGATTGGTAAATGTGGCTAAACAAGATACTTGATACATCTGGAGTATCCTATCTTAACCATGAACAGAAGTTAACATGATCCTCATAATCATTTCCATGCAGCTCTTAATGGAGAGAGGTGTGATAGGGATGGAACCAATCTTGATGAATAATGCGTAGGACACTAAGCTGACTGATGCCACTTCCTCATTCAATTTCACAGGAGCTAACATGAGGACCGACTGCAACAGCAGTAAGAACACTCATTTCCCCCCACTTCTGTCATCACTTGTTTCCTTCTATTATGCTGTCTAGGTATTACACTACCATTTTTGCATAACTGGTTGAAGTTTATAAATAATTGCCAAGATGGTTGATATCTATTGGAGTGTCTTGCCTCATACACCATACAAAAGTGAACTGCATTCTTCCTATGCTCTCCACACACCATGAGCATGTCTGCTTTTTCTGCATTGGTAAATCCCATGATCCATTCATGACCTACTGCTTGGACTGTCACACACTAACTGATTAGCAAATCACATTGCACTCAAGGAACACACAAGCACACTGTAAGCAAACATAACAACATCGTACATTGCAACTCAAGTTGAATGGTACAAAAAAGTGTCAGTGTCACACACACACACACACACACACACACACACACACACACAGAGAGAGAGAGAGAGAGAGAGAGAGAGAGAGAGAGAGAGAGAGAGAGAGGGAGGGAGGGAGGGAGGAGAGAGAGAGAGAGAGAGAGAGAGAGAGAAAGTGAAATATTTCCTGTTAATGTACATCAGACAAATCAATTCAAACGAAGATACGTTGTTCCTTGGGAGCTGCTTCCAATATTGTTAGCCACACTAGACAATAGACTTCTCTCTTTCACTGAAAGTGAAATGTTTATCGTTAATACATACAAAAGAAGTCAGTTCAAATAAGGTATCCTTTTTTGTAGCAGCTTTGGTATTGTGAATCACACTAGACAGTGGACTTCAAACAGAAAGTTGCAATATGCTTTTCTCTGTTACACATACGGAAGCAGAGATGGAAGGGTATGGTTCACATATTAGGCACATGGCATAGTTACAAAAATCTTTAGCATGGGCTGCATACAGCCCACCAGTCTGACACAAATAGTTTACGGAATTGTTATCCCCTAAAGAGTTCCTGCAACATCTGTCTTTGTTTCATTAAATATTGTGCTAAATGTCAACATATCTTCAAAACTGCAAACACAATCCTTCACTCTAGTGGAACTACACTATGTGATCAAAAGTATCCAGACACCTCCAGAAATGTACATTTTTCATATTAGGTGCATTGTGGTGCCACCTCCTGCTAGTTACTCCATATCAGCAACCTCAGTACTCATTAGACATCATGAGAGAGCAGAATGAGGTGCTCCGCAGAACTCACGGACTTCGAATGTCGTCAGGTGATGGGTGTCACTTGCATCATACCTCTGTACTTGAGATTTCCACACTCCTAAACATCCCTAGGTCCACTGTTTCCGATGTGATAGTGATGTGGAAAAGTGAAGGGACAGGTACATCATAAAAGTGTACAGGACAACCTCATCTGTTGACTGACACAGACCGCCGACAGTTGAAGAGGGTTGTAATGTGTATTAGGCAGACATCTATTCAGACCACCACACAGGAATTCCAAACTGCATAAGGATCCACTGCAAGTACTATGATAGTTAGGCAGCAGGTGAGAAAACTTGGATTTCGTAGTCGAGCTGCAGAACAGTGGAAAATTGTTGTGTGGAGTGACAAATCATAGTACACAATGTGGTAATCCGATCGCAGGGTGTGGGTATGGTGAATGCCTGGTGAACATTATCTTCCAGTGTTAGTAGTGCCAACAGTAAAATTCGGAGGCAGTGGTGTTATGCTGTGGTCGTGTTTTTCATGGAGGGGGCTTGCACCCCTTGTTGTTTTGCATGGCACTACCACAGCACAGGCTTACATCGATATTTTAGCACCTTCTTGCTTCCCAGTGTTGAAGAGCAATTCGGGGACGGCGATTGCATCTTTCAACACAATCAAGCACCTGTTCATAATGCGCGATATGTGGCAGAGTGTTTACACGACAATAACATCTCTTTAATGGACTGGCCTGCACAGAGTCCTGACCTGAATCCTATAGAACACCTTTGGGATGTTTTGGAACACTGACTTCGTGCCAGGCCTCACCGACTGACATCGATACCTCTCCTCAGTGCAGCACTCTGTGAAGAATGGGCTGTCATTCCCATTCCAGTAACTGACAGAATGTACGCCTGCAAGAGAGGAAGCTATCATCAAGGATAAGGGTGGGCCAACACCACATTGAATTCCAGCATTACTGATGGAGGGCGCCACGAACTTGTAAGCCATTTTCAGCCAGGTATCTGGATACTTTTGATCTCATAGTGTATGTCTCTGGTGCCTTTTGGTCTACAAGATGATGGGAGAACTATATTTCATGTAAAGAAAAAGAAATCAGTTTTTGTCAAATTTGATTTATCAAGCACATAAATGGGGTTATAACTGTGATTTATTTAAAGGTGAGCAACAGAATATTATTGTTTAATTTTATAGGTGTAAGCAAACATAACAACATCATACATTGCAACTCAAGTTGAATGGTACAAAAAAGTGTCAGTGTCACACACACACACACACACACACACACACACACACACACACACAGAGAGAGAGAGAGAGAGAGAGAGAGAGAGAGAGAGAGAGAGAGAGAAATATTTCCTGTTAATGTACATCAGACAAATCAATTCAAATGAAGATACGTTGCTCCTTGGCAGCTGCTTCCAATATTGTTAGCCACACTAGACAATAGACTTCTCTCTTTCACTGAAAGTGAAATGTTTATCGTTAATACATACAAAAGAAGTCAGTTCAAATAAGGTATCCTTTTTGGTAGCAGCTTTGGTATTGTGAATCGCACTAGACAGTGGACTTCAAACAGAAAGTTGCAATATGCTTTTCTCTGTTACACATACGGAAGCAGAGATGGAAGGGTATGGTTCACTTATTAGGCACATGGCATGGTTACAAAAATCTTTAGCATGGGCTGCATACAGCCCATGCTGCAATGCAGAGACTTGCATAACAGTCTTTTGAAAGTGATACTTCTGTTTAGTTCAATGAATTCTGTCTTTTACAAATATATCATAAATTTGAGAAATCTCTGCTAATAAATTCTGGAGTTATTAGTTGTTCAGGTTAGAAATGCTCTTCTAGATACATTATCATAAAGAATTATGTGGCATACTGCAAGAATAAATGTAGAAGTTGCTGGCAGTTTCAAAAGAAGGTTTCATGTGTGAGGAACTACCACACACAGCTCTACACATTTTTAATAACAGCATATTTCAAGCAACTTATATTCCTCCATTAATGGCAGCAGAAGCCAGTGTTGATAAACACTTAACTTACTTGTCTTCTTCCAGAACAAGCTAAATAATTTATCATTAGAGGGAAAAATTTTAGTTTCATGACCATTAGTTACCTCATATTTCACAAAAAAATATAAGAGAGAGAGGGGGGGGGGGGAGTAATACAGGTCAACCAAGTTGCTGTTAGCTAAATATGGATGCCGTATGTTTTTATGGAAATACTAGAGGGATGAAATGAGAACATTCCTTTATTTCTATTTGCAAGAAATAGAACTTACAAATTTGCTATAGCCACCGGAGATATTTATCCTCATTATGACAGACATGCTACAAAAAGGTCAACTTCCTGAAGTTTTCACCACAAAAATAGAAACAGGCAGTCAGTGATGAGTGATGAATGTGTACGTTGATACATGGTAAGTGAGACATTTGTATACAGAAGCAATCGAATGTAGCATTGACACAACAACAAAACTCAGACATAAAATCAATCTCTGCTGTCTCACAAAGTTGATGTGGAAAACTGCGGAACTAGGAACTAGAACATGTAGGAATAATGCAAAAATCTAAATTTATGTTTTCAATACTGAGGACATGAATGGCAGATGATTCAAAATGTCAGTTTCCATCACAACTTACATCATATCATAATTTAAATGTAGTGATAATGAAGTATTTAATAATTTATAAATAATCTCTTTATAATTAATACAACAGGTACTGCAATTCTGAATCAAAGTTGAGTAACAACTCTTGTTTTCTTATGTACGGCAGACTGTATTACAGATGTGTATGATGAAAGGAGGTCATCCATTTTGTATCCTAGAGACGTTTCGCACAGTAGCTTAGAGCCTCTGACAAGATCACCAATAGTAACATGGAAAAATGTGTTGCCAGATGACCAGTTGGATATCTGAGAATATGGATGAGTATCCAGCAAATCCTGAAAATCAAGGAAGAGTTATTTTTAGATAATCCATAAAACTTCTAAATCAAGAATTCGATACAGATTGCTAACATAAATGCTAACATTGTGAATTAAGAATTTACCATTATTTCTAAATTTGTTCCCCATGAGATCCCCTCATTGATTTCAGGAGCAATTAGTTTCCCCCCTATAGAATGATCACAAACAACATTTGATTATAACATAGCTAATATTTTAATTCTTACAAGATGAGAAAGAAGCACGGCATGGATCAAATATATAAAAAAAATGCTGAATAACAAAAAATAAACAGACTATAAATCACATTGTAGAAAGAAGTCAAATAAGAACAGGAGGAATAGTCAATATTCAGGAATATGACAGGAATGATCCTTCGATCTTAAAAAACTCCAATAAACTTGGGCTCTAAAATGCATGCATTAAGAGCTATGAGTCCTTCAAGATACTGCATTCTTTTTGGTTTCCATATTTTGAAAGGAGGTAGTAGGGACTAAAGACAGAAAAAAATGTTCACTAAACATGGACTCTAAAATGCTCACTTTTAAGAGCTATGTGCACTTGTTCAGTATAAAAGACATGTTTCAAAGTAGTAAAGATGAACAAGTGCTCATAGTTCTTAAGGTATGCAGTTTAGAATCCGTGTTTACTGGACTTTTTTTCTTATTTTTGTCCATACTACCACCTCTCAGAATATGGAAAGCAAAGAGCTTAAGTAGAAGGTACTTTTTTCACAATATCGAGGATGAAGAAGTGTTCATAGTTTTCAAGGTATGCATCTTAGAGCCGATGTTTACTAGAAATTTTTGCTTCAAATGATCATTTCTGTAATATCCCTGAATATTGAATGTTACTCCTACAACACCCTTACTTATTATTAATAAATAATATTTATGAAATATTCCATTGGTTCTTGGAGGAACAAAGACAAATTGATAACTTAAATACAAAGTATTAATGTTCCACAATAATATTTATTTAATAATTCATAATGAACCAGCTTTCAGCTTCTTAGGCCACCGTCAGATTACTTAATATTAAACAGATAATTCACACAACTTCAAAAACAACTCAGAGCTGTACAAAGATTGCTGTACAAAAATATGTGATGGTTTAAGACTATATGAACACAAAACACAAGCCTAATGTAATATCTAAAGAGGCTCTGAACAAATAAATCTTATATTACAATATATTCAAGTATTAAAACTATGTGAATGTATAAGCCAAAAATGTTCTACATGTGTGTAAGGGTACAGGCTACTATGGCATATGGACAATCTGGTGAGTGTAACGAACAGAGTGAGTAAAGGGAGGGGGAGAAATAAGTCTATGGAATGTGGGTATGAAACAGTTGTAACAAGCTTATTATCTAATGGTGAGAGAAATAATAACTGGCTCTGCTTAATAAGAGTGAGTAAAGGAACTGTGTTTGGTCAATAAGGACCAGGTCAGGATTCTACACCTACATCTACATCTACCTAGATACTCTGCAAGCCACCTTTGCTGAACAAGCTCTGAATGGATGTCATTCATGTGATGTGAAATGTAATGTTCTCCATAAAGGAACTAACAGCAGAAAACTAACATTACTTCAAATTCTGGCCATTAATAAACACCAAGTAAACCAGACCTGGTCCTTAATGACCAAACACAGTTCCTTTACTCACTCTTATTTAAGCAGAGCCAGTTATTATTTCGCTTGTTACAACTGTTTCATACCCACATTCCATAGACTTATTTCTCCCCTTCCCTTTATTTGGTCTGTTCGTTACATTCAGCAGTTTGTTCAAATGGTTCAAATGGCTCGGAGCACGATGTGACTTAACTTCTGAGGTCATCAGTCCCCTAGAAATTAGAACTACTTAAACCTAACTAACCTAAGGACATCACACACATCCACACCCGAGGCAGGATTCGAACCTGCAACCGCAGCGGTCGCGTGGATATGGACTGTAGCGCCTAGAACCGCTCGGCCACTCAGGCCGCAGCAGTTTGTCCATATGACATAGTAGCCTGTGCTGTTGCTCACTTGTAAAACATTTTTGGCTTACACATTAACTTAGTTTTAATAGTTGAATATATTGCAATATACGACTTATTTGTTTAGTCTTTTAAGGTATTACATTATGCTTGCTTTGTATCGATGTAGTCATAAAATGTCACATATTTTTGTGCAGCAATCTTTTTACAGCTGTGAATTCTCACTTAAGTTATATGGACTCTCTGTTTAGCATTAAATTATGTAATGATGGTCTAAGAAGCCAAAAGCCAGTTCATAATGAATTATTAACTAAATATTATTGTGGAACATTAATATTTTGTATTTAAGTTATTAATACTAATAAATATTTTTAAAGAAATTTCTGCTGTATTATAGTCAAATGGCAGAAATTTCTTTCAAAATGTTCTACATGACTGTGGTCTCCCATGAAGGAAAAAAACATTATTAATAAATAGCTGTCATTAAAATACAAGACTACTTTTCTCAGTGCTGTGCATTACTCTGAGAAAATGCAAAGCACATTACCCATTGCTTTTGAATACAAGCCACTAACTCTCTTTCAAAATTAATTTATTTACTGCTTTTACCTACTAAAACTACAGTCTTGTTATCTAATGCAGGTTTATATTCATTTTTATTTTCATATTCATATTTATTATCAAGCACTGACCACATACATGATACAGGCTTCATCAGATGTACACAGATAATAAGTAAATACTTTTAGACACATACGTAAGTGATAAATATACATAATATATAACACTATTTTGAGAAGGAAAGTTGTTATGCACCATATAGCAGAGATGCTGAGTTGCAGATAGGCACAACAAGAAGACTCTCACAATTAAAGCTTTCGGCCATTAAGGCCTTCGTCAACAATAGACACACATACACACACTCACGCAAACACAACTCACACACGCAACTGCAGTCTCAGCCAACTGAAACCACGCTGTGGTTGATGTCCTGCAAATATGTGGATGACATAAACTGAATCACTTGAAAATGGCAAAAATGCCGAAACCTGGGTCATAATTAAATAAACAACAATAGTCAAATGGCACTGTGTTCATTTAAAAATTGCTGTATGACTGTTGCTCAGGAACATCAAAAACTGTTTACAATAAACAATATTACTAACTCAGTAGAGAAATAGACGGAATACAAAATAAACATAACGACAAGTTACGTACATGTAACAAAAAAAGGTTTCAATACATTCATTTTGCACATTGATGTAACTGCTACCTTTGTTACATTTTGTTTAGATACCATTTCACTGTAAAACAAGTTTTTGATTAAATACCCTTATGTATTTAGATAATTTATAATACAGCTTTAATCCCTGGTATCGATACTGTTGTTTTGTTTTTCTTTCAAGCTGCAAACATTCACCAGTTCTTATGTTGTATTTGTGTATAGAGCTGTTTGGGGAATAGTAATGTATATTTTTCCTGACATACACTAATGTCTGGAAAATATTCACACGGACATTGAAGATCCTTAACTCCTTAAATAGCTCAAGGTAGTCAGACCACATACTCCTTTCTTAGCAAGCAAACTTGTCAGTATGACTCTGAAGTAGTGGGATCACAGTCAGTAACTTATTTTATTACTATAACTCAAGATGTTTCCAAATGTTAGCTGTCTGTCCACACAAGAGACAGGCATTTAAGTTCCACATTCCTGAAGGTTCTCCTTTTTGATAGCATCTGTAGAACACAATGAATGAATAATAAGCTGAAGATTCTTCCATCTTTTATGTGTAGATCATGTCCCACGAACTTCAGTCTCCTTCCAGCACCAGTTTTGTGCAGACTCTGTAGACCAATTATTCTCAGCACTTCATAATCTGAAATTTTGTCACAACAGCTAATCTTCAAAATTCTTCTCAAGTATCATTGATGAAAAATATTGAGCTTGTGTGCTGATTTTTATGGCACTTTCCTGGTCTCACACATTCATCTGGCCATAGGTGGATGACAGAGAAATAGACCCAAATTTCTGTGGACATACTTATAAAGTCTAATTGCTGTAAGGATAATATTCATTGGAAGCCTGCAGAAGCTTTCCCATTTCTGTGGGTGATGTCTGCATCTACATCCCCATTATCACACATAAGGCTGCCAAGATATGGAAACTGATCAACACCTTGTGGTGCCTTCTGTTGCACTATAGCTGAGATATGAGGGTGGTTTGAAAAGTTCTCAGAATGGAATAGAAAAAAAGTACTGAAACTTTTTTTATTTTTCAATGTAGTCTTGTTGTAGATTAATGCACTTGGTCCAGCAATGTTCCAGTGCCTTGATCCCATCTGGAAAGTAAGTTTCCTCCATGCCTGCAAAATAGTTGTCAACTTTGACTCTCAATTCTTTGTGTTTGGGCGCGCAATGTCTTGATGGAAGATGAGTTTCTTCCTTGCTAAACCTGGCCTTTTTTCGCATATCTTTTGTTGCAAATTGGCCAGGAGGTTAGCATAGTATTCCCCAGTAATTGTTTGCCCAGTGAGGAGGTAATCTACAAACAGAATCCCCTTCGCATCCCAGAACACTGATGCCATGACCTTTCCGAAGGAATTGTCTTTGTTTCCTTTGGTGGCAAGGAATCAGCATGTTTCCACTGCTTTGACTGTTGTTTTGTCTCTGGGGTATAGTAGTGCACCCAAGTTTTATCTGTGGTCAACAGCTGGCACAAAAAAATCTTGTTCGTTTCTCCCAAAATGGGCCAAACTCTGTCCCGATATGTCTGTTCTCACGCGTTTTTGATCCAGCATCAAGAGTCATGGCACCCATCTTGCAGATAATTTTTTCAATTCAAATTCTTCAGTTAAAATGTGATACACCCTTTCAGATTACATCTGGCAAGCTTGAGCAATTTCACACACTTCCAATCGGCGATGCTCCATGACTATTTTGTGCACTTTTGCAATGATTTCTGGAGTAGTGACACATCTTGGCCAACCACTGCACGGATCGTCATCTAAGCTGCCCCAACCAAATTTAAATTAATTTGTCCACTTGGCAACATTTGAATATGAAGGAGCAGAGTCCCCCAGTGTAGTCTAGAAATCAGCATGAATGTCCTTTGCTTTCATACCTTTCTTTACGAAGTACTTAATCACTACTCGAATCTCGATTTTTTTCCATCTTCACAAATCACTACACAGGAACAACAACAGAGCCACATCAGCGCCACAGCTCTCTTCCAAGAGCACTGATGTACCACCTATTTACAGGCAACAGTCCAATGAATATCACGTGAACAACTCGTTGCACTAGCGCTGACCTCTCATGGTCATTCCGAGAACTTTTCAAACTACCCTTATAGATATGTTCCCATTTCTTATGGACGTGGTTTTTGAATAACAACAGTGTAAAACATAGCTCAATCTGTGGTTTTATTTGGTGTAACACATCTGCAGAATTGTTGTTAGGACCAGGTGTCCTTCCTTTCTTGAGTTGAGAAATGGCCTCCTCTTCTTGCACAAATGGTTTGACTGCTATTGCTGCAGCATGGGGTGTGGATATCATCACTCTTCAATTTGTTCTGGAGTTCATCTTCCTCATCTCATATTTCTTCTGGCAATAGCATCTCAAGTATATGTTCAGCATAATCCTTCTAATTGACTATCATCGAGTTGTCAAATTTCCAATTGCTGATAGAGCTAGACCTGATTTAACTCAATTACATCAAATTATGAGCTGTAGTTGTGGAGGGAAAGGAAGTGAAAGTGCAAGGCAGTTAAAAAGTGTTTTGCTAGTCTACATTTTGGAGATCGTTTAGGGGTCTACCATAACCAACAATCATACTTATTTATGTATAAAACAATTCACAGCAACTAGTAGGGTATTTAAATATGATGTCATTGGGTTAGCCGTTCACTTACAGTTTTGTAAGGAATGCATCAAATGTTTAATTGTTATGGATTTTGAACATTCCAAGCTATTGTTCAGTTTTTGTCAATAAGACTCAATCCTTATTGTTGGGTAGGAATGGTTGATTTTTGTGAATTTTGAATACTCTTAACTAAGATCTCTGACATTTTATGTACATACATCCTCATTTTCTGAGGTGTTGGAAGTTGAATTTCAGGGTGGAGCTTGTTCCAGTTGGTGCATTAGATGTCCAACACCTTCTTCAACAGCTAGATATTTTCTCCATCAGCTGAAAAGTCTCTGTTCCTTATTCCAAAACTAATCATATTATGGTAACCTATCATTATGCTATCAAACAAAAAATTAAAAGAGACACCACCTGTAAGTTAGCTACTTCACTGAACATTTTAATGAAATTATGATAGGTACTGAAATGAAGTTTGCCAAAAATTCTGCACCCACAAGGTAAGCTCAAGTATAAGCCAGAATCTTAAAAAGCTATAATTGCTTATGATAAAAGCTTTTACTAGAATTTTCATTTAACATGCCCTCCCATTTGATTTTCAATTTTTCTTTTACTCTTTAAATGAATTTTACCTCATCACCGACCTTTAGTAAATTCATATTTAATTCTCATATAATTTCAGTTTTCTTACACTGAAGTACTTAACTGATATGATATCCATTACGCAAAAAAAAAAACCAGTAAAAGTAGCATGTGCACAAATTGTAGTGATCAAATCAGAAAGTTAAATGATTATATACATAGTCTTCAGCTAACGATAAAGTTCTAACGAGTGATATGAAAAAACTTACATCTGAAAAGTGTGAGCCTTCATGAAAATTGCATGTACTTTTGCATGATAACCAAACTGTTCCAAATATGAGTATGAAAAACTAACGTCTAAAAAGTGTGAACCGTTATCACTATGAAAATCACATACACTTATAAATCGTAGTCATACTCTCTCAAATAAGTGTGCTGCACTTGCTACTGAAACAAGTGCTAATGATAAACATCAAAGTATGAAGTATGATGGCAACAAAGTTTGTAAACAGCACAGCAGTGGAGCAGATGAAACAACAAGACATAGTGACAACAGAACCAAGAATCAACCGCAAAAAAGGTACATGTTCTTTTCTTAACAAACAACCATGGCAGAAATCTGGTGAGTATTTTACAATAACAAAGACTTCCAAGCAATGGGAATAGTAAAACTGTGTGCAAATATGAAAAATGTTACCGATGTCAACCTGCAGGAAAAAATGAAACATGAAACTGAATATGTCATGTGATAGCTGGTGCCAACGATGTACAAAAAATGAGGCACAAAATTGCATGGGTAAACAAGGAGATATGAAAAATTAATATCGAAGTCAAACAGATGTGTGCTTCATTTGGAAATCAGAATAGTTACAGGTAAAATGGACAAATGTCTACATACCAAACATGGGGTGCATCTAAATTTTGAAGGGAGGAGACTTTTATGTGGGAAAATAAGCAAAATTATTGCAGATAAAGATGACTAAAATAAAATTATCAATCCCAGTGGTGATAGGGATGCTTTTTTAGAGTAGCAATTTAATCCTTATATACCAGAATGAACAGTCTATAGTGAATAAAACAGAGCACTTGGACGTATACTCAAATGAATCAAAATCGCAGTTTTTATAGTGAGTGAATTAGGTGGGTGCAAGGAAGAGGAAGCATATGGCTACAAGCTAAGCAATGATGAATTTATAAACTTTTACTGTAGAAGGGCACATAAAGGTGGAGGGGTAGGCATCTGTAGTAGAAATGATATAGCATGTGAAAATGCCAAATGGACTGATGATGTGAGTAAAGAAATGGTACTTGAGGCTGCAGCAATAAATTTGAAACTAGGGAACATCAGCCTAATTATAGCAGCTCTTTATAGATCACCTAGAAGCAATAGTGTAGAATTTTTCAGTTGTCTGGAAGACCTGCTGGAGAAGACATCAGCATGTAAAAAAAAACGTGATGTTTGTTAGAAACATCAATTTAGACTCTTTAAATAATAGAATAATTATTTGTGTTATGTTGACTTACTTCAATGTTATAGGTATTATCACATAAACTTAGAACCTACAAGAATTACTGTTGAAGAACAGTCATGCATTGACCACATTCTCACAAACATAACAAAGGAGGACAAATGTAACCACTGTAGAAAACAACATATCTGAGCAGAGCCCTTATTATGTAAATTTATGTAGGGACAATAGATATAATAAAAATTGATTCATTTATGTATAAAAGAAAATTTAATTATAATAAACTTAAGTGGGCATTAGGCAATGAAAAATGGGAACCCTTTGACAATGCAACAAATGTGAAGGATAAATGAGGAAATTTCAACAAATTATCCAACAAAACTTTAAATGAAACTCGTACTTCAGTAAAACAAGTAAACAAAGCTATTAATCACAAAGCTGAGAATTTCCCTCTAGAAATCATTGAACTGAGAGAGAACATGAGAGAATGTTACATACTCTTTAGAGATACTAAATTACTACACTATTTAACAAAATACAAACTGTTCAGAAAAAAATACAGTGATTCCTTCACTAACCTTAAAGCTCAGAAATATACCTATCAAATAAGCAACTCAACCTACAGTAGTAAAACAGCCTGGAAAATACTGTATAAAGAATGTGGGGAAGAGCAATCTCACAAATATACCAGCCTACCAATAAAAGAAAATGACAATATAACAAATGACTCAAAAGAAGTGTGTGAGAAATTCACATGGATGCTTAATACATATGGCACAAATGAAACACATGATTGGGCACCCAACTTAAATGTTACAAAAAGTAGCCAATCTTTTTTTCATCCATGACATTACAGAGAGGTACCTCCTAGCAATCATTTCAAAACTTCAAGCTAAAATGTCTTGTGGCTAGGATGACATTAGACTTAAGTTGCTAAGGGAAAACTGAGGAGAATTAGTGAAGTCTCTGAAAACATCTAATACATATCTCCCTCTGCTTTGGAGAATTCCCTGATCTTTTGAAAACCACTGAAATACTACTGGTGTATAAGAAGGGAATAAAAACTGACATAAAAAACTATAGACCAATATCATTACTGGTAACTTCAGAGGTTGGGAAAATATTAGAGAAAATAATATTAAATCAATATGAGGCATGTTTCATCATAATCTATTTAACAATCTACAACATGATTTTAGAAAAGGAAGATCCATTGTCACAGCAGTAGTAACTTTTATACATGAAATATTAAAGAAGCTAGATGAAGGAGACAAAGTAACAGACACCTTGCTGGATATGAGTAAAGCTTTTGATATTGAATAACAATGAAAACAATCAATTACTGATGAAATTATTTAATTGGGTAGATGAAATATCTACTCACCAAGCAGTGGCAGAACACACACAGAAAAGACTCATGGTGCAAGCTTTTGGGGCCAGTGGCTCCTTCTTCAGGCAGAAGAGTTGAAGGGGAAGGAAGAAGAGTGAAGGAAAAAGACTGGAGAGGTCTAGGAAAAGAGGTAGATTTTGGGAAAGTCACCCAGATCCACAGGTCAGGAGAGACTTACCATATGGGATGAGAAGGAAAGACTGATTGTTGGGGACTGCATCAGACAAGCAGGAAACAGTGTGTCAAGCTAACTTGTAAAAGGAATGAATAGTTCGTAACAACCAAATCAGCCCACAAGATACTTCAATGTGGTGTGCCCCAAGGAAGTATCTTGGGGCCTTTTCTGTTTCTTGAGTATATAAATGACTTAATTGAACCCCAAAACACCATGGTTGTAAGCTATGCTAATGACACTTCAATGTGGTGTGCCCCAAGGAAGTGTCTTGGGGCCTTTTCTGTTTATTGAGTATATAAATGACTTAATTGAACCCCAAAACACCAAAGTTGTAAGCTGTGCTAATGACACATCTTTTGTCAGCTGGGGCCGTGATATGCAAACTACTACTTACAGTCAATTATAATTTTCTGTCAGGTTATCTTACTGCAAATAAAGTATTTGTAAATGAAGAGAAGACAATGGCAAAGTAATTTATGCTTAGCTATAATCAGAACGTAACTCTATCTACACCTCTATTGGCCCTTACTAACAAACAAACACAAATTTTTGGGTGTAATTGTTGATGAACTCCTGTCATGTAAAGAACATATAGACTAAATTTGCAAGGAAATCAGTACAAATGTGTATCTACGGAAAAGGGTCTCAGCCCTCCTGGACCATGATAGCTTGAGACAAATATACTTAAGAGTGATACATCCAGATCTTCAGAATAGTACTGAGATATTGGATGGGGCACCAGCTGTTTATACAGACAGACTCTTCAGACTCCAGAAAAGGTAGTAAGAATGGTAGCCAAGGTAAACAGGAGAGAGCCCTCTAGAGAAATCTTCAGAAAATATAAAAGACTAACCATCTACACTGTATACATAGTGCAGATAATAATGTTTGTGAAACAAAATCCAGAATATAATGTAACAAACAGTAATGTACATAGGAACAATACATGGGGGAAAAAAAGACTGCAGACCATAGTCCACATACAATAGGAGCCATCTTCTATAACAGACTTCTGTCTGACCTCAAGAGAGCTAATTTAAACATTTTAAAGAATAAACTTGAGCGTTTATTACTAGAGAAAAGCTGTTATTCAGTAGAAGATTTCAAGCTGTAATCTCCCTTTGTAAAACGGTGTATAAACCATAAGTTTGTTTTTGCAACAAAAAGATGATAATTTCTGACCACTATTTGTATCAATGTGGGCACTTATGTATGCTAACTAAACCTTTGTATGTGTGAACTAAAATCTATAACAATGTCAAAAAACTGGTTGTTATATGGACAGCAGACAAACAAATAAATAAACAAAAAAATCATACTGCAGAATGTAAGTATTGGCAAAATTGAGTGAGAAGGAAAACCACAATGACAATAACTTTTTGTCCTTCCCTTTAATCATGGAAGTTCTTGACAAACTGGAAGAAGTCTATTCTACACCTTGTAGCATGTATTACAGCTGTGAAAATTTCACTAAAATCAATGTGTTCTTGAATGACAGAACTGATTTGAAGGAGCTTATGCCCAATCTCAACAATGATTACATCCTTGTTGTCAGTTAGTTTAGTCTCAATACTTCATCTTTTGCTCTTTTAATTAAATTAATTCTAAGCATGACTTATCACTAAATATTGTCCTTGGAAATGTAAAAAACAAAACAGATGCTCCCATAATTTTGTGTATTTCAAGTGAAATCTGTATCATAAACTAGAGTATATAGAGGCTAAAAAGTAGGAAAAGAAATTGAGAGGGCTGAACAAAACAAAACAAAAAATAGCAAAGCATATAGACTTCTTATTAGCTAATCCAAAATTCTTGCAATTCTTTTTGTTCTTTTCTTGGATTAAAAGCTTCCCTTTCTCATGTCCTGTTGACTTGATGAAGATACCCTCATGGACCAGTAAATAGTGTCTAGGTGATATTCTGTTATACCTGTAAAAAACCTATACTACATAGAAAGTGATTCATTGCTCACCTTTGTAGTTGGATGTATAATACTAATCCCATTCTTATTTATTCCTACTATAATTACTTCAGGATACTTTGGTTCTGTGGCTTGTTTAACGTCAAAGAAAGCAGAACCAAATGTTGGCCACTTATAAATGTATGTCAGGAATGCTTGTTTTGCTTCATCAGCTGTCATACCTAGATATAAAACATGAAATAAAAATTATAGTCACTAAGTAATCGTGTGTGTGTGTTTTAACATACATCTGTTAAGGCTGCTTTAAAATAACCCATGCAAAGGCATCAGCTTGGTTTTTCTTTTTTTTTTTTCCCCCTTACAGTTGCAGATTTATTCTCTAGGGAATAACAGGTTCATTACATAAAGGCATAAATCTTTTCTGCGGGTTTCTGTTCAAGAATACCTATTCCTATCTCTTTACAGAATAACAGGTTCATTGCACAAAGGAATAAATCTTTTCTGCTGGTTTCCATACAAGATCATCTCTTCCTACCACTATCACCTTAGGAAACAATTAGTTCTCACACTATCCCTTCTTTATACTCATCATTGCTCCACATGTATGTTTTTATTGTGTACCTGTTTACAATAAATATATTACAAATCTGATGTAACTCCCTTTTGGTGGCAGTAATCCCACTTAATATTGCTATTTATTTTCCTAACAAGGAAACATCGTCAGCTTGACATCACATTTTACGGGGAAAAAGCACACAAGCAAGATATCAGCACTAGCAATTGACCACACATGAAAATTTGGACCATAATTCTCACAGTAAGCAGTTACAACTATCTGAAGAAACACCTTTTAAACTTTTGCATACACTGTTTGTCATTCGCACAGCCCCACTGGGGCCACTTAATGTCCAAGTGCAAAGCACTTTACAGTGGAGTAAGTAAGAGGTTTCTGAAATACTGTTTTGACATTGGTAACATGCTTTCTATATTGTGGCAAAGTGTGTGGTTTTTAACCTATAGCTAGTGCTAAGATTTCTTTGGTTTGAACATTTTTATATAGCGATGCACAAATGCAGTGTAAAAGGATGAAACGAATGAGTGTGTCATTAAAAAGTAGTGTAGCACTATTTAATTATCAACATCACTCTTGTACATTATTTTCTTTGAATTTTAAAAATGCCAGTGTTCAAGTGCATTTGCCAGAAATGCACTATTCTTCAAGGTGACAGGTATTATTAAATTGTAAAGTGAAAATCATTATAATTATCATTAACCATAATAATTAGTCAATTGCTAAGGTTTATTCATTTTATTTATTTTGAGGCATGAATACATCTGTAGCAGTCAACACAAGAATGTTGTTAAAATAATATTGAAAGTATATGTGCATGAGGTTGAAATTTATGTCCTCTTATTACTTACTATTTTTCACAAAAATAACATGTATGCTAGAACAAAATTTCACATTATATCTTCTCCCTCCTCTTTCCTAGCCCTCAACATCCCACAAACAGGAGAGCTCTAGTCGGCACTCCAGTGCATAATACTTCACACTGGGGTTTTAGGCAGCTGAAGTGGGGCAGAGCGAGCGAAAAAAACAAACTCTAGACATGAAAGTTTAGAAGTTGTACTTTCAGAAGGTCATAACTGCATACTGCCAGAATTGTCGCCCAAATTTTCACATGGGTCCAACTACTGGGGATGATATCTTGCTAGTGTGGTGTTTTCTGCTTAAAATGTGTGGTCAGTTTGGTGATGTTACCTTGTAAGATGAGTTCATAATTTTTTGAGGTAATGCTCTTTGCTACTTGGTCCCCATATAATGTTTTTCTTAACTGAAGTAGTTTTTCACGAACACAGAATTGCTCATATCACCGGTCTCCCTCATTAAATGAAATAAATCTGCAATGACATATGCTAGTTACAGGGCTTTAACCACCCTGTACGTAGTTCTAACAAAATTCTGAAGATCAGAAAAATTCTTCAAACATTAAGACAGACTACAATCCACCCACTCTACATTAAAGGAGATTAAAAACAGCCCAGGTAACCAGAGGTACATCTTTCTTAAACCACACATACAAGATTATCTTCAGAATTCTACAAACTTTATAGACTTTAAGAAGGCATATGAATGTGATCATAGCTCTGTGGTATTGAAAAATCTTTAAAAAAAATTGTACTCCAACCAAAATTTGTCAGGTTGCTAGAACCCAGCAAAAAATGTATAGTGAAGTTCAGAGGAAAATGTTCTGAGCTGTTTCTCATAAAAGCAGGTGCAAGACAGGGATACTGCTTGTCACTACTACTCTCCAGCCATGTATTTGAATGTACAGGGTGGGTAAAAAGGACTTTACAACCTTGAAATGATATAGAAATTTATTTTGACAACTTATAGAATAGGTGGTTGTGTCATTTTGTAGCAAACAACCTTAAGTTTGATTCATGTAGAGGATCAGTATCCCATTCTGCCACCAGGAGCACCAGTGTAGTGAACAGTTAAAATGGTTACTTTCACTGGTATTGTGTCTCTGGATATGCTCAAATACTTTGTAATTCCACAGATTGATGCAGATGACCAAGAGGGGATGGTTTACTATCAGCAGCACAGTGCACCACCTCATTTCCTCATAGAAATTTGAGGTTTCCTTGATAATCGCTTCACAGGTCGGTGGGTTGGCCTTGAAGGGGCAATCGCACGGCCAGCTCGCTCCCCAGACTTGATACCATTGGATTTCCTTCTCTAGGGTTTCATTAAAGACCATGTGTTTCTTCATCCCCTACCAAACAATTTAGTTGACCTGAAAAGTTGGATCTACACTGCTGCTGCACAAGTTATGCCCAATTTTCTGTAATGAGTATGGGAAGAAACTGATTACTAGTGGGATGTTTTCCACATCACAAATAGTAGTCACACTGAACCAAAATGACAACTGACACTTTTATGTGAAACTTGAAGTTGTTTGCTACAAAATGACAAATCTACTGATTCAGTAAGTTATCTCAATAAGTTTCTTTACCGTTCCAAAATTGTAAAGTCCTTTTTGACTCACCTTGTATAATGAGAGAATGGAACTGTCTGGAATTCTCTAACGCCCTTGCTCTCCTGTCCAAAAATGTTCAGGAAATTACTACAGGAAATAGCACTGAAAATTTGTCTCTGAATAGCCTTCAAAACACAGAAATTATGGTAACTGATCCATCACTTATAAAAATAATCGCAATGGAAGAGCAGGGAATTAAAAATGTAGATAAATTTACATATTTAACAGAAATAATAACTTAAATCTATGTGAGGTAACATAATTAACAAACTAACTAAAGTACAGTACATCACCAAGAATAAATACAACAAAAAAGGTTGCTCAATAGACACAAAATTAAAACACTACAAAACAGTTACACAAATAAAACAGCATCCAAATGAAACCATTTTCAAAACAGCTAACACTACAGAAATATACAGAGTACTCAAGGTAGAAAGAAGAAAAATCAGAACATACATAAACAAAAAATACCAAAGAGACTAGCCTCTAATGAAACAGTGTACAAGGAAATGTAAGCAGTAATAACCACAATCAAGAAGAAACACATTATAGTTTTCTGACATCTAATCAGAGCATCTAAAAACATCTGGAGGATTAATAGAGAAAGTGTGAAACAGGAAAAGCAACATTAGGTGGATTATAGCAATCGAGGAAGATATGAGGAAACTACAAATTACAGTAGAAATTAGACTCTGAAACTAGGTCAACAGACAGAGCAATGGGAAGGGTGATTTCAGACAATGAAAGATAGATTAGATCCGAGAGAATCAAGATGTACCAGGTTGAAAGGAAACAGGAAAAATCTTATTATAAAATCAGCTTAAGTGATCCATTGAAGGCCACAGAGTGAATTATAATGACTATATGCACATTAACAGGTTTCACTGTATGAACACAGGACATACTGTTCACTTAAGAGCATTTAATACCTATTGCTTACAAAACTGATTAATTCTTGACTCAGTCACTGCAAAGTATAATCAAAGTAAGCATATGTACCAGTCATTTTCATAGTCAATGCAACATCAGTGATAGCAATTCTGGAACAATGTGGTTGTAAGTGTACAGATCTTGTAGTATTTTAAGTATACACAAAATACTGTCATATCAGTTGCAAACAAACAAGTCTTTTCTCTATCTTAGTTCACAAGAAAAGTTTTTCCATTTCCGAAATATTCTGTAATAATAATCGTTGAAGAAAAAGTCAATGGACTGATAAATGTAGTATGCGTAGTTACCAGCATTTTGTTTGTAAGCTGAGCTAATGCTCTTCTTCCAGTCACTTGCACTTTGGAGTTTGTGTAAATCATTGGGTACAAGTGTAGATAACATGTCACTGCAAATCAAGATGGTATAAATTAATGTCATCCCATACAGCTTAAACTATATTGCTTAATTCCTGCTATATATTTCATGCTACTTACGGAATAAACTGAAGTTGTAGTGTATTGTCACCAAATTTTGCTCTGTATATCAGAGCAGCAAGCTTAATTGTGTCAGCCTTGGAACATTTGTGATAACCTGCAAAACAAAAAAATTGACATTAAAGGATTCTTTATCATTATATGTCTAAAAATTTTGGAAATAAAAATCACTGTTCTTTAAATATACAATGTGAGGTAGGGAGGTCTGCGATGGGGACCACTAAACCTTGAGAGGCCAAATGAGGGGCTACTTGAATAAAGGAGTGGCATCATCAGCTTCATAGAATGGTAACAACAGCTGGAAGAACTTGTGACACATTGATCACATGTCCCACGATCATAGATCATTCCTTGTATTGTCTTATAGGCAGCAGTCCACAAATTCGAACATCCATGAGTAGTGTTTATATTTTACATTTCTCTCATTAGTAGTGACCCACAATTTGTTTAATAGTTACATTCCGAACTGAAGTCATTTGTCAGCAATTTTATGGAGAAAAAATCACTTATATAATTCACAATCTAAATTTGAAATGTGAATTTCCAAAACTAATATCAATTCTACATGGTAAAGAAGTACTCAAATGCCAAAATGGGAATAACAAGAACACAGAAAACCAATGGACACTTGTTAAACCAGAAACATTAAGAAACTTCAGATAACTACTTCATCAAAAGAACATGATACACAGGTAATAGCAAAAACACAAAGATAATCTAAAAACAGGAAACACCAAAGAGATGCAATGATTTTTTTACAGTTAGCTCCAGGGCATTCCCTGCAGCAGCGCCTGGACCAAGCACCATCAAGGAGTCAGCAGTATGTATGATTAAGCCAGCTACAAGTAACAGAAGGATCCACAATGGAAGTTCGCAAACAGATATATAATTGCAAGACAAGTTAATCCAAACATCATGTAACAATGAATCACTTTTATTTGTGCATTTAAATATCATATCTTTAAAAAATAAAACTAGTGATATGAGTATTCTTTTAGGAAAGAACAAAAACATGATATTAAGTGTTTATGATTGTTGGTTAAGTGAAGGTCAGTTGGATTTGTGTGTACCACCTGGCTTTGATTTAGTCACAGGCTTTTATGCAGAAACACAACAGCATGGTGGAGCTTTAATATACATTAGTAGTTACCTAGATTTGCAGTATAGTGTCTAACTTTGCTGATTAACGTATAGGAAATGTGCTTGAAGCAGCTGCAATGCTACTTTCAACACTAAAACTTATTATAGTATCGGCATACCATACTCCAGACAGTGACAGTGAATTATTTACATAGGTCTTAGAAAAATGATCTTACACTTTGAAAAATTAAGCAAATACAGAATATTAATCTTTGGAGATATAAACATTGGTATGAGGCTATAGAAACCAAAACAGCTTTATCTACAGAAAATGTTAAGATCCCATGATCTGTATTGTGTTAATAATAATCCAACAAGGCAGTCATCCTGTCTTGATAATGTCATCACCAATGTTGAAAAAGGCCTGTATGAGCTAGGTTGTTCAGTGCTTACTTTCTTTCAGACCATGAAAGTACACAGTGAAAATAAAAAATTAATAAACTTATATCTGACTGCCACAAAGCAAAGCATATTAGGCTATTGGATGATAAAAATATTGGCAACTACATAACACAGTTGCAGAGTATTAGATGAATTGACATCCTGCTTGAAAGTGTGAACATTGTGAATGCATTTACAGTTTTTATCAATGTACTCACAGACCCTTTTAAGATCTGTTGCCCAAAGGTTCTGAAAATAAATATGTTAACAGCCCAAAAAGATAACTCTACATCCAAATGGTTCACACACTCTCTCCAGAGGCTTAGAACATTACTTATGATTTATTGTGATAAATACAAAAATTATGATGCCGACAAAGCTAGTTACATTAAGTTAAAGAGGAAATACACATCAGAAATCAGATTGGCAATGTGTAAAGCAAACGACAATTACATTAGTAAGTCCCACAACAAGTTTAAAGATGCTTGGAATGTTTTAAAGACTGAACTGGGGAGAAGCAAGAATTATAAGTGATGACTTAATGTCAGTATCGCACCATATGAATTCAATGTCTATTTTGTTAATGCTTGCGACATAAGTTCCTCTACAGCAACTGAGTCAAATAATAAATATAAACATAACCTAAAGGATACTATCTCTTTTCTACAACAATCTGAATACATTTGTTCTACATCTGAATGGAAAGAGGTTCATTTAAGTGATATCACAAAATCAATTGCAAGACATTTATGGTTTATCTAATTTTGTAATTAAAAAATAGGAGACATAGTAACATACCCACTATATTTATTCGTAAATTGGATATTTACTGGTGGTTGTTTCCTAGCATGTTTAAAAACTACAGTGCTCACACCACTACAAAAAAAGGAGGTAAGTCAAGTCCAAGTAATTGTCGACCAATTTCTCTAATACCCATTCTACTGAAAGAAGAACCACCTCCAAATCCAAAAGCATCTATCTGCCAAGAACATTCTCAGTAATTCTCAATATGG
Source organism: Schistocerca nitens (assembly GCF_023898315.1). Lineage (NCBI taxonomy): Eukaryota > Metazoa > Arthropoda > Insecta > Orthoptera > Acrididae > Schistocerca > Schistocerca nitens. The sequence goes on along the minus strand of NC_064619.1, from coordinate 467,196,362 downwards.
ATTCTGACCAGGCTTATCAACTGTGAAAGCAGTGGAAAATATTATTTCTTTCAGTTTGCCTGCATTTGAATCCACACTTTCTGAAACTGTCATGCTTGTTGCCCTAAATAAAGCTTTTGACTCTGTCAGCCACAGAATTCTATTAAAAAAGATCTTCCATTGTGATTTCAAAGACAAAGTGCTGTCTCTGATTACATCTTATCTGAGTGAGAGAAGACAAATTGTACACATTAACAAATACAACTCAGACACTGGGTGTCACACAAGATGTCCCACAAGGTTCTGTACTTGGACCTTGCTTTTTGTAATTTATATAAATGATTTGTCCAATATGATGTCATGTTAATATAACACAAAATGCAGATGACACCACCTTTGGTACAGTTGCTACTGCCTTGGACACACTCAAGCGGAAAAGTGCAGAACAACAGAGAAAATGAATTACAAATTAACCACTCTAAAACTGTAATTATCCTTTTCAGCCCATGTAACAATGACAACTGCAGTGTCTCAGTAAATCTTCTCAGCATTCATCTTGTTCCAGAATTAACATGGGAAACTCACACTAACTATGTATCCAAAAGTTAGCCTGAGTCACCTATAGTCTAAATAAACTTTAGATTTGTGTGAAGGACAAGCTGCTACTGAGCTCCTATTATGCCTTTTTCACAGCCTCCTCACATACCCACTACTGTTATGGGCAAATCCTTTGGAGCAAAAAAGAATTTTTATTTGGTGGAAAAAGGCCATTACCTCCTGCTTGAGTAAGAAATCTTATATCATGTACAGAATACTTTCAAAAGCTCAACATACTGACAGTTGCATCATTGTTTATTCTTAACTGCTTGGTGCGTATCAAGGAAAACAAAAGACAGCCATAAACTACGAGAGTCTATACATAACCAAGACAAACAGCAAAGGCAAATGATGGATATCCCAGTTACTAGACTTAAAAAAATAGTTACACATACATAAGGATACAATTATTTAGTACTATGTTAGCTCCTACAGCATACAGTGCTTCACTGAATGTCTTCAGAAATATTACAAAAAAGTGGCTTGAACAAAAAGCCTTTTATAATACGGAAGAATTTAAAATATGTTATAAAAATGATATGATCACTATATTACTTGAGCTATTCCAAAAACATTATTTTGTCATACTGTTGTGTTTTATTTTCACACTGCTTTTATACTTAATGATTAACATGTATCAAGCTTCTCTCATTTATTCTTGTTAAACTGCTTTCTTTGACATGTATATTGTACTACACACACTGTTTCTCCTTATCATTCTACATGATGCATTTATATTTAATGAGTACTGATTGTGTCCAGTAAAAACCATATATATTTCTTCAACATGTTAAAAATGTAGGACTACTTATACAGCTATACAATATATGTAAAATGATGACATCAATTGCTTGGGAAATACCTAAAGATGGGTCAATAAATCAAATCATTACATCAATCAATAATCGTCATAAATTACAAGAAAATATAGATAGAAGTTAGAGAAGAATTCAAGGAAGGAAAAAGGAGCAAGAGAAGACGTGTAAGAGAACAGTAAAGAGCAATTGAAAAAGAAACTATGGAAACTAAGACCTTATGAGCAGAAAATGCTAAGTAAATGCCATGTAGTACATTCCTTTCTTAAAAATTTAAATACATTGATTTTAAAAAGGAGATCAACTTAATGTGAGCTATGAAATTAGTATCTAATTCCACACTGTTATGTGGCACGAGTTGTCGACATGGAATATTGTATTGGAATTTGGTGCAACAGAGTTTGTAAGTTTATCAAAGCGAAAATTTGCTTCAGAAATTGTAAAATTACAAGCAGACAGAATTTCTGGCCAGTACTTACCTTCAGAAGGCAAAATTTCACACACTGCTACAGATACAAAACTTTCTATGACGTAGACGAGTACTTTGATTGTGTGTAAATTTATTGCCAAAAATTTTAATTTATATGTCTAAATTTGTACTTTTAAAAATGCCTTGAAAGAGTATTCCATTATTATGTCTGTAGTACTTGTACTAGTATGATAACTTTGTTGTGACAATTCCTACATCATGTAAATGATTTACAGGAAGATAATAAAATGAAATGAAATGAAATGAAAATGATAAACTTACTTAAACATAGAAAAATCAATGCCTAGTTTTTGGAACTGTTAGTTCCTTCCTTGGGGGCAAAAGAGTAGTAACATTTTCATACACTGTAAAGCCCCAGCATATAATTTAATCAATGAGCAGTAAGAATAAAATAATCTTTATTTATTTTACTATACGAATGACCAAATTATTTTTCATGAATAATTCTGGTTTCTTGTATAAAAAGATAATTATATCATAGATGTTTAGAGAGAGGACTGTTGAAACATTCCAGGTTTTTAAATAATTAACAACAAAATTCCCTTGTGTAACGTATACATTTATGATGGCTCTTTTTCTAGATCTTCAGCATATGCAGATGATATTACAGACCGTATGCAGCAGAAGAGCCAAATTGGGCTTGGTGCAGCTGCTTTGCACATCTACCACAACCATTCACGTAACGTGACTTTGTATAGGTCTTTGTGGCAAAGCCTCAGACTTGCCGCAGCTCTATAGATGAATTCAGTACTACCAGCAGTCTATTGTGCTTTGGAGTTGAAAATGGACAGTAGCACTGTCAGCTGTCAAGGTTCTTCTTTCACCATCTGAAGTATAGAGCTTCCTCAAAAAGAATGGCATATGATACCTTTTTGTTCATTGAAAATAACAGTAGTATGCCACTTTTTGTGTGTCCATGTCAGTGTCACTGGGTAATATTTGCATTTCAAATGCAAAACAGCACCATTCTCTTGATAAGTATTCAGTATGCACATTTCAGTTTAAATTTATGTCTAGATTTTGTCATAGAAATTATGGTCTCAGTGATAGACCTCTTCCACAACCTTTCCCTAATCTATCCTTCTTTTCTCCATGAACAAGAAACTAAGAGTTCTTAAAATTACCTATTTTTAAATTTATCTGTCTGTGTTACTTGTAATTTCTATCCTAGTCCTAAGTATAGACCAGAATTTATATGTAGCTAATCATACTGCTAGTCCTACCAAGAGGAACAACTTGTAGATTAAAATGTGTAGATTCATGAGTCACTCTGTCTTTCATTGTATTTATTTTGGCAGAATGCAACTGGATTGTTTGGAACCACACAATACTTGGAGCATGTGTTATGAGAAACCCACTCACATTAAGGAGAGCCACTGGAGATGCTTTAAGAGATAACAAAGGATGTGACAAGTATAGCTCTGGAAGTGGTATGAATGATGAAAGATGATGAAGGAAAGGGTAGGGAGAGAAGGAAAGAAATGTATTCTTCATCTATGAAGTCTGATCAGAAACTAGGATTACAAGACCAATATTCTTGGAGTGCAGTAATTCTGATACACATGCTTGGCAACTGTGCAGAGTTTCAGCCACTTACCACCTACAGCACTAGTTACGGGTAATCAAAAATGGTGAATCATTTGTAAAACTGGTCTCGTGAAGAAACGTGCTCAGTTATTCAATTTCTGCGGGTGAAAAACTTTAATGCAGCAGAAATTAATAGGCCACTAGTAGAGGTTTACAGAGTGACTGTAATGTCTCATCAATATGTCATATAATGGTGTCAAAAGTTTGCAGGCTGTAGAGAAAACATCAGTGATGAGGGCTGCAGTGGGCGACACAGCATGGCATTAACAAAATGAACTCAGCTGATATGGAGGAGCTGATTCAGGACATCAAGAGGAGCACCTGGGAGGCTGATGATTCACTTCAGATGAGAATGTGAAACACTTCATAAGATGGCTGAACATGCAAGGACATAATTTTTACCTGAATGGTATATTCAAACTCATCCCATGAAGTGACAAATGCTTAAACCAGCTATGGAGACTATGCCAAAAAATAATCTAATGTATGTACTATCAGTTGGCTACACTGATTGTATGAAAAAAATGTATACATTTCACTGCAGGCTGTGTAACCTTAGTTTCAGTTCACCCATCATGATTTTAGCGAACAAGTACATACTGAGAAAGTTTTCTAGTTATAACAATGGAAAGTATTGTACACCATATGTTATTATGAAACCAATAAACACTTGTAAATTTACTGCTTTTATACTCTGCTAAGGAAGCACATTACTCCTGAACCATAATATAAATATATAAAAAAACACTCCTTATTTTTACAGTAATAAATTTACTCAAAAGAAGAAGGAATATCATGTGAAAATAATATTTTATCTAACACATAATATATTTAAAAGATACTCACAAGTAATAAAATCAGAGATAATGCTTGTAATGGTCATGTGATTATTATTATTATTATTATTATTATTCCTTCCTTTCCAGTGTCCTTTATCCAGCCAATGCCAGGCCAGGACTAGTGTGGTACTTCTCCAAAATCATGGAGAATCAACCACATCCACATTTAGGCTATTATTATAATGTGGTCACGAATCCCAAAGGCATTTTAAAGTTACTGCCAGCCAGCCTCCCCTCCCTTCCCCTCCTCTCCCCTCTAGAGAGGAATCTATATATCCCTTCTGTCTGCATCTAGTGTGACTGCATGGTCAAGTGACATTGTTTTCCAAGTTGTTTGAACATTGTGTATCTCATGTGAGAAACAGCCCAGTATTTACCTAGATGGATGTGAAAAAATGCCTAAAAACCACATTCAGGTTTGCCAGCAAAACCTGACACCACTGTTAATGTTTGGGGCAAGTTCAATATGAGGCCAGAGTGCCTCCTTATGTCTTGGTAGCAGGTGCTTGAACTTACTCAGCTATCCAGGTAGGTATTTTTATTATTATTGTGTAATTTTGACCAACTTGGATCACTGCAAGCCTTATCACAATGAGCTTAGAAATTTGCTTTATTTTACAACCTGAATTTCCTTATTTCTTAAGCATGTTCCCCAGTCCAGGAACTACTTCATGTGGTCACAATCTTTTTTCAGAGGAGATCTCTGTCAAGCTTATCTTCAAGTTTGATGCCTAGTTCTTAGAGGCCTCCTTTGCTGCTTACAAACCTATGTATCATGATTTTGAACTTTGTAGCAAAAATCACAAAGACTTTTTAACATTCTGTTGCTCATTCATTTGAAGTGGGTGTAAGAGTTTGCTTGTCCTTTGTGCAGTTTCTGTTATATTCTCTCTTTTATAGTAACTTCTTTTTCAAAACATTTTTGTTGGATTTTCTGGTAATTGGGTTTTAGAGTTGGTTTTACAATTGCATCACTAATCTTTGTGTTTCCAATGATGATGTACATGTTTGTCAGATGTTGTAATGGTGCAATTTTAATTATGGACAGTGTTCTCAAAAGATATATGTAAGTTCAAATATACAGTGATTCTTTTAGGAGATTGATTTAGGTCATAATTGTTTCTATTAAATTTGACAACATAATGAAATCATCATCAAAGGCTAGGCAATCTGCTTTATTCTCTTCAGGTTTGGTCTCATGTCAGATTTTGTACATTAACTGCTGCCTCCAGATCTTTTCAAGAAACATTTAAAAAGCACAGAAGGAAAGTTGTCACATGGTCTGACAACTGCTGTAACCTTAAAGTGACAGACATGTATTATAAGTGACAGACATGAGATTATAAAGACATGTGTATGAAGGTAATTTTAAGCGATTGGAACTTTTGTCCTGTTCAGCATCTTTTCCTAAAGCCATATTGGTATTTGTCTATTTGGTGCTTTATTTTGGTTTCCAAGCAATCGATTGCATGTTAGTGCTGAAAGATGGATAAAATAAATAAATAAATAAATTCTGTGTGCACATTGTAGGAAGTAGAGCCTGCTGTAATTGGTAACATTTTTCATGGTCTTTATTGCCCAATGAATGGTTAAAGACAGTTTTCCAGAATTCACATAGTTTCCTTGCTCTAAAATTCTTCTGTTAGCTTTTTTTATTTCTAATTAGTTTTACAAGGCTTCTTCCAAATTTCTGTAACAAAGGTGCCTTATTTTCAACTGAATAATGTGGCAATTTCATCTTTGTAAGGTCAATTGGACTGCAACTCCTCAGTGTGGATTTTTCAGTCTTGGGCAATTAGAAGGTACTTAAATTAATCAATATGAAGCTTATAATTTTCTTCATTTGACATTTACTGTGTATCATCTTTTCACTGGCTGCACCATAACCAGGGTTGTGGCCCCTGAGTTTCTTTTTGAATCACCTATAAAACTTTCTTGCTTCATTCTTCATTACATTTTTTGCCCTTATTGATTCCAAAAATTCATTTCATAGAAATGATTTTGAGTTCTAATTAATTTAGCTGATTGAGCTCATCAGATTTTGGAAGTTCTATACTGAATGTAGTTTAATCTCTTCATAGTAGGGTCTCTTCTTGAGAACTGTTTTATAGATATCATTTTTTATAGATATCATTCCATCCAACATATTCCTTGTTTCTTTTGCGTTTTTGTAAGTTCCTTGGTAGCATCATTAAGCATTTTCTGGTGTTATTAAAACCATACTCGAGCTCTTTCATGAAACTATGCAATTCTTAGCTTCAGTTTCTTAATGTGCTCTGTTCAGAAGTGTTACTAGTATTTTTAGGGATGAGATGAACTTTTTGTGGGTATGCAGTGATCCAAGTAAACATTTATGTATTTTATTGTCTTTAACATTCATGACTTCAAAGCTTTCTTACTCAAAATCACAACATGCTATTTGAAACTCTACAGTTGTTTGGACAATGGATTGTCATGTAACCTACTGTATAGCTTTTAGCCAACTACAACTTATCTTTTTTCTATTCACTAAAGAGATACTACAAAGTAATTAGGCAATAACTTTTTATTTTTAAGCTCAAACACCTTGAACTGAAAAATCTAAGTCAGTGAAAAGAATAGTAATAAAAATTAAAGAAGACTGAACATGTGCTCATCACCACAGAATATTGCTGCATTTCACTGTGCATTCATAGATGTTCTTCTGGTGACTCCCACACAACCTCCCCCTCCTGCTGTAGAGTGTAGCTCCAGGAGTGTAGCTCCAGGGGCATTTATATTTCACCTGACACCTAGCTCTCATCTGTACTGAAGGCATTGCTTGAACTTCCTCAGCTTCCAGTGTTAGCAGTGTTGGCACCACATCCCCTTGTGGTACCAAGACGGTGTCATCCATGTCCAGTAACATGAAAAATGAAACTTTGTGTTCAGTATGTACATTCTCTTTAGTTGGTGACATATGTGCATGTTTGATCGGTTCCAAAGATACTTCTTGGCTCTTCCCATTTTGATCTATATGCATGACATATTCGACCCATGAGCGCACTCTGTATGGCCCAAAATATGGGGGCTGCAGCAGTCACTTGACAGCATCTATCCATAGCATCACATGTGTACATGACATTGTGCATGAATGTAATTACTGCCCCACATCTTGAGACATCGGATGGGCAAAGTCTGGCCACATGCACGCCATATGTTTGCAGCACATACAGCAATTCAGTGTGTCATGCCCCAGTTTGATCAGTGAAGAATTCTGCAGGTAGTCATAATAGTTCAAAATAAACCAATTCTGCAGTGGATGCTCCTAAATCTGCTTTTAATGTAGTACGAAGGCCCAACAAAATCAGTGGCAAACCTGACAACCAAGATTGTGCATGGCACTTTAACATTGCTTTTAACATCCTATGCCAGTGATCCACCATTTCATTGCTTGTTAGGTGATGTGCCATGGTATGGTGATGGTGGAAACTGCAGATGTTGGCCAATTCTGAGAACAACATCGTTTTGAACTGAAGCTGCTGGTCTGTGGTGAAATGCAAAGGGCAGTTGAAATGTGCATTCCACTACGAAAGAAATAGTTGTGCCACCGTTTCTGGGGAAATGTACAATAATGGAACCACCTATGCCCATCTGGTGAAGCAGTCCACTACAGTGAGGAGGTAACGGTATCCTTCCGATGACAACAGAGGTCTAATGATGTCCAGGTGCACATGTGTGAAATGTTATTTTGTAAGTGGGAAGTCTCCTACCACTTTGTGGACATGTCATCCAACCTTGGCCCTCTGACTCTTTAAGCATGTTTTTGCCCAACTACAGCAGTCCTTATTTATATTGGGCCACACAAACCTGTCCACTATCAGTTTAATGCTGGCATTTATTCCCAGGTGAGCAAGCCCATGGATGCTGTCAAATAATTATCATAGCAGTTTCTCAGGTACAGAAGGGTCTCAGTTTTCCCTGTGATAAGTCACATCAAACTCAGAAATAATTCACCAGCAGATCATATTTGCCGCAGACATAACCCAGATGCACTACTGCAATGGAATTCGGCAAGTTGTTGGTCTGTCTCTTGTGCAGCAGCTGACTCCTTGTAGTCAATAGCCTGAGAGATTGATTCCAACTGAGACAGGAAATCAGCCACAACATTCTCTGTTCCTTTTATTTGCTGCAGTCTGTCATGAATTGGGCAATAGATTCGAGTTCTCTAAATTGTCGCAGTGAGCAGCCATCCTTATCCCTACTGAATATGAAAGTAACTGGCTTGTGATCTGTGGAAACCGTGAATGCTCTGGCTTCCACTTGTGGCCTTAAGTGCCTCACAGCTTTGTAAATTGCCAGCAATTCCCTATCATAAGCACTCCATTTAACTTGTGATAACATAAACACACAGGAGAAGAAACCCAGGGGCTGCCAGTGGCATTTGACACGCTGGTGTAGAGTTGCGCCAATCACTTGCTGGCTAGCACCCACAAAAATTGTCAGTCACACCTAGGAACCTGGTGTGCCAACATCATTGCCTGACATGGACATGCCTTGATCTTATCAAGTGCCATCAGCATCTCTGGTGTCAACTGCTGACGTTGTTTGACCACTGTGGCCTTGCCAGCTAATGCTGAAGTAAAAGGTGCCTGGATGGCAGCTGCATTAGGCAGATGTTGCCTGTAGAAATTAACTGCTCTAATAACTGGTGTAGCTAGTGATAATCAATGGGGTGAGCCATCTCTTTGATAAGGGCAAGTTTATCTTGCAGTGGTCTGATACCAGCTGCTGTCACTGAATAGCCCAAGAATGGCACCTGATATCATCGAAACAAACAGTTTGATTCATTGACCAAAATGCCACATGCATCAATGTATTGGTAAACAGTCTTTAGATGCAGTTCATGAAATTTCTTGGCTGCTGAAAAGACCGGGACGTTGTCCAGGTATGGAAGCAGTATGGTAAAGCTCTTAGTACTTCATCAACAAACTGCCATCAAGTTTGTGCCACAGTTTTCAAACCAAACAGCATACAGAGATGTTCGAATAAGCCAAATGGCTGTCTTCGGTATATCAGCCGATGTGATTGGTATTTGGTGATATGTTCTCCAGCAATTAATGACAATAAAAATGATCGTGCCCCCAGTGCATGCATAAAATCCCTAATGCGTTGTATTGGATAATGATTGGGAATGATACCGGTATTGAGTTCCCGGCAGTCTCCACATGGTCTCCAAGTCTTGTCTTTCTTTTTTACTAGATGAAGTGGCAATGACCACGGACTGTCAGATATATGGATGACTCCTGAGCACAATTGTTCTTTGAATTCTACCTTCGCTGTGGCAAAATTATCAGAAGCTAACTATCATGGCTGCTGAGACACTGGTTGACCAGTTGTGGTCTTGATGTAATGGACTGTATTGTGCTTAACTGCCTGTGCACACGGCACAGATTTGCAGTTTGCTACATGTGGCGTAATCCTCTGTCTATCATCAAACATAGGCAGAGAACTTCATCCTAGGGTGCCTTTGATGCACTGCATACCCCAGTGGATGCTCGACAAACCAATAACTACTTCAACTGCATAATGAAACAAGAAATCCACACCCAGTATTGTGTCTGACATGTCAGCAATCATGAAAGTCCATGGTAAATGTTCTTGGAAAAACAAGGTTTACATCTATCTGACATTTTCCATAAGTCATTATTGAAGTCTGGTTCACTGCTGTGAATTTTGAGATGAAGGAAGCTTCACATCGCAACTTCTAATGGGCAAAGCACTGATGACTGAACCTAAGTCGATTAGATAAGTGCTGCTAGATTTAACATCCATGACAAAAAGTCAATGGAACATTGAGGGTAAATGAAAAAAGGAAAACTCACCATTAGTTGCCCATCCACCATTAGTTGCCCATCATCACTCTCACCTCACAGTGGTAAGTGCTGGTGCTCAAACTCACAACTGGGGGCACCTATCACCAGTTGCTGTCACCATTTAAGTGAGAGCAGGGCGGTGTGCACCATGTCGCCTTGTTTCCAAAGCGACAGTGGTTCCAGCAGATAGACATGTTGCCATCTCCTTGCTCTTGTTATAGGTGCCTGCCTTGCCTCTGAGCAGTGTCAGTATCTGTTGCTGCAAGCTGTCAATGTGATTTCCTATCTCATCCAGTTGTTGATGTTATAGTATCACTGCAGCTTCCTGAAGGTCTGTACTGCCGTATCTGAATGTCACAGATGACAGTACCGTGAATCTAATGAGGTATTGACCTTGTTAGCTACTGAGAGCAATGGTGAAACATCACATGCCTTGGAAAGAGCCACAGCCACTTTAACTGCCTCTTGCAACTGTGCGTACCAAACATGTTGCTGTGTCATATCTGTCAACTCAGTGTCATTGACTAAGGTTCGCAGGTGCTACCAAAATTCCAAAGGTGACTTATCTCCTATCTTCACACCATGTAGTGCTTGTTGGGTACATTGTTCCATTGGCTGATACAGCCTCTCAAGGATTAATTGTTTAATAAAATGCATATACTTCCACCTGGCATGCAGGTGGAGTATTATATCTGCACTGATCATTGCTGTTTTATTGTCAAGCACACTAACAGCGATGATAAATTTAGTATCTTTGTTTACAGTGCCATGGTGCTGGAAAGTCAGATCAAGCATTGTAAGCCATAATTCAGGTTTATCAAGAATGAACTGTGGTGGGTGTATGTTTATCTTGCTACTGTTATCCGCCAAATGGCTGTTCCTTGATGCAGTAGAAAAGTTCAACACCACATTTTCCTGGTTTTCAATGTTGTGTCATATATCTTTGATGTGCTTCAACAAAGTGTCGCGCCGATCCATAGTAATCTGTGTGATGTGCGGATGCGGTGACTCCGCAGTAGACAATACTGAATGGTGCTACATTTGTTCATCTACAACAGAATTCAATATACAGGGCCACCACTTCGGCCAACTACAGCTTATCTCTGTCCACTAAAGAGATTCAATGAAGTAATCAGGCAACAACTTTTTATTTTTAAGCTCAAACAACATGAACTGAAAAATCTTTGTCAATTCAAAGAATAATAATAAAAATCAAAGAGTAAAGAAGATAGTCTATGCACTTGTTGCCACAGAATAATACTGCACTTCACTGTGCATTCACAGACATTCTTCTGGTGACTCTCACGAGTTCATGGTGAAAACTCATTGACATAAAATGCAGGCTGTGATTTTTGAAAAGGGAAACCAGTCTCCACCATTACAACTGGTTCTTTTTTAAGCAGGATAACTTCTGATGATTTTCCAGTAATTCTTCTTTCACAATGAAGCAACTTCAATAAATTTACTGTTTACAGTTTCCATTGTAAAAAATAACAAAATTTCTTAAATGAAATCATATATGCAATACAAATATTTTTTGAAATGTTAAATAACTCAACTAAAAATGTATACTTTACCTCTAAGATATTTTGGTATCTCCTGAGGATAGTGAAATATTGTGTCAGCATATTTGTCTTTGCCAGGCACAACATTTATCCAGAGTTTCCTCATGAAAAATATCTGATACTGAAATTGAACAGCACCCTCTGCAACAAAATCGGAAGTCTGATGATAACCAAACTGTATAATGTTACAATACTCACTCTCAAACTCATTAGGGACAGGTCTTTATCACTTACTGTGTGATATCTTGATATTAACCTTACAGACTAGTTCACACAAAAGCTTACTCAACATAGAAAATATTATGTTCTACTAATACATCAAATATTAAATATATTCATGTCTACTGTCATAGGCTGATTTGGTATCTAATTCAATACAATTAAGTCAAGAATGCCTTGACTTAATGAAATTCAAAATTTACTTAAAAGAAGTCATTTTTGTATGTTGGGTGTTGTTATATTTTGAAATGAATCAGCAAATCAAGCTGTAGCATACTGAAGTTTTGTTACGCTTATAGCAAGTTATGATCCACCCAGCAGTCGGGGAAAAATATCATCTGATGATGTTCCTAATAAGATGCAGGCACAACTGTCACAAATGTAAAGGCCACAAGCAAATTGAAAAAGGTGCAATTTTAGTTGAAATGGCATTCGGCCGTAGTCTAAGCAATTGTTGCTGAGTTTGTTTGAGTTTGAAAAGCAAACAATGAAATCTTTATAGTCTCTGGAGGCTAGTCTGTCATCATAAGGATACAAAAATCAGGCACAGAAACATGCCTCACACCACAGCTATTCGTAATGCCTGTAAAACTAAAATACCCATAATGTAAATACCAGCCATCAAAGTCTACATCGTATGATCAATTGTGAACATCATTATGCAAATGACAGGCAACAAGAAAATACAAGACTTAAAGATGTAAACATGAATAAAAATATTTCCAGAATGAAATATTCGCTCTGCAGTGGAGTGTGTGCTGATTTGAAACTTCCTAACAGATTAAAACTGTGTGCGGGACCGAGACTTGAACTCAGGACCTTTGCCTTTCGCGGGCAAGTGCTCTACCAACTGAACTAGCCAAGCATGACTCACGATCCATCCTCACAGCTTCAATTCTGCCAGTAACTCATCTCCTACCTTCCAGACTTCACAGAAGCTCTCCTGCAAACTTTGCAGAACTAGTACTCCTGGAAGAAAGGATATTGCAGAGACATTGCTCAACTACAGCATAGGGGACATTTCAAGAATAAATTTTTCACTCTGCTGCAGAGTGTGCACTGATACGAAAGTAGGAAATGTGGTACTGACAGAATTCAATCTGTGATGATGGGGTTTGAGTTGTCCTTGTGTAGCTCAGTCAGTAGAGCACTTGCCCGCGAAATGCAAAATCCCAAGTTCGAGCCTTGATCCGTCACACGGTTTTAATCCTCCAGGAAGTTTCATGAATAAAAAACTTTTAATACATAATTCAAAGAATATGGTAAACTATGTGAATGAATATTTTAGCAGTAACTATTAAACTGCAAAACAACTCATAGAAACACATTGTGTGACAATGAAAAACTATGTACCTAACATAATGTTGCTGGTACCCTTCTTGAAGAAGTAAGTGAGAGGTGTGACATACTAATAAAGACAGCTATATGCACTTCCAGGGTATTTGCTGAAGGAGTCCATAAACATTACTAATCCACCTATATAAGTAGTCTTGAAGCATTCTCGTGTAACATGAGAAATGATCCATTAACACTTTATTGCTGTTGAGAGCAACTGAAACATCTCAAAGTGAAATAAGTGATGCAAAAAACGTTGAAAATTACAGCCCTGTTTCTCTGTAATCCTTTTCAAAAATAAAACTCAGGTGATGGGTTACTAATTTTAAAAGAACCAGCTGCAGCAAAATGTACAGCACCCATCTCCACAAACCTGAGCAAACTGGTTGACAAATGATTACTTAGTAGTGGCTCTGAGCACTATGGGACTTAACATCTATGGTCATCAGTCCCCTAGAACTTAGAGCTACTTAAACCTAACTAACCTAAGGACAGCACACAACACCCAGTCATCACGAGGCAGAGAAAATCCCTGACCCCGCCGGGAATCAAACCCGGGAACCCGGGCGTGGGAAGCGAGAACGCTACCACACGACCACGAGATGCGGACTACTTAGTAGTGTTTTAAAACTAATAACAATAATAGGGTATAAAATAAAAAAAATCTTTATGCACTGAAAACAAGGGGAGTATTCAATAAATTACTTCAATCTTAACTAGAAAACAGTGACAGAGTGCAATGGGTAGAGATACTTCAAATGGATCTAAATGTATAAACATATTTTTGGATCAAAATACATGGTCCAATCACATCACTGTGCCCATCTCCTGTGTTCGATGTCAGTAAGCCGACTCACAGACAAGAGGTGACAGCACTAGCAATGGAGGGTATATAAAGCATGTAGGGTGGAAGGAGGAACAGTGCACTCAACATAATGTGAAAACAAGAGTGATTCATCTTATTTCCAGCAGGGCATGATCATTGGCTTTCAGGCCATGGGTGGAAGCATTCCCAAAATGGCAAAGTTTGCATGGCAGAATGATGCTATCTGAAACTCACACCAAGGCAACTCACCATAGGCCATAGATGACAAGGGTGAATGATGGCTGCGGAGGTGTGTATGGGCAAACAGACATGCAACTGTTGAGCAACTGACCACCCAAATGAACTAAGGGGCTACCAACAGTGTCCCCTCGTTGCTGTTCACTGTTCAGTAAACGTTGGTGCATATAGGCCTCTGCAGCATGTGCCTGGTTAATGCATGCATGCTGTCTGCTGTTCATCAGCAACAAAGGATGGAAACTGCGTGCCAATATCACAACTGGACATCCACAGAGTGGTGACGGGTGGCCTTTCCAGATGAATGGTGTTTTATTCTCCACTGGACAGATGGACATTGGTGTGAGCAGCATGAAAAATCCGAAAGCTAACACCCTGCAACAATCATCAGAAGTGGCCAGGCCAGAGGGCATTCCCTGAGTAATCTTATCTTTCTGGAAAACACAATTAATCAACATTAGTATGCATTTATCCTTGGTCACCATATCTTGTTTCTTCTCATCATGATGGCATCTACCAGGAGAGCAATGCAATGTGTCACACAGCTTGCAGTGTATGTGTGTGATTCGAAGAGGACCAGGATGTGTTTAACATAGTCCCCTCTCCACCAAATTCCTCATATTTAAATCCACTCAAGAATATCACTTTGACTGAGCTGTTCATGCCACGGATCCTCAATCGAGGAACCTTATAGAACTGGTCATGGCACTGGAGTTGACATGGTTCCAAATCACTGTTCGTACCATCCACAAGCTCCCTGACTCTCTTGCTGTATCTCTTGCAGTGGTCTGCACTGCAAAAGATGATTATTCAGACTTTTGCAGGTGGTCATTTTAATGTGACTGGACAGTGTATGTACAGAATATGTCCTTGAGGGAAATGAATGTAATCCAGTATTGTTCTTAATTTACACTGATGAATTCCAAATCATGTCACACAATGGAAAGCAGCACAGTTTGCTAATGACAGTAAAATAATCACTGCTGAGTTATTAGCCATACAAAGCGAGAAGGGTGATCAAGCATTTACTGGGATAAATAAATGATCAATAAATAACAAAGTATCCTTTCATGCAATGAAAGTAAATAGCATGAACTTCTGCATAAATGAGGAGCTATAAAGAAGTAAATTAAAAATGAATGGTGATCCCACAGACTGTGTTACCAACTCTTTTTTGGATATACATTGACCAGCAACTAAAATTAGATCAACAAGTCAATATACTACTTTGGCAAATAATTTTCAAATCAGGGTATGTCCTTTGAATATTGGAACAAGTGCTTGACAGTTTGCATAAAAAAAATAACATTCTTTGGCCACACAGGGTGGGCAAAATAAAATTGGCCGAGAAAATATTTATAAGACTGATGTGGAGTTGGCTTTTGTTAATGAACAGGAGAAATGCCCATCACAGAAAACGCTGGAAGCTGTGATTGCAATGCATCAGTCAGTTACTGTCAGATGTCTGCATATGCGCATCCCCGTATGCTCAGTCCTGAGCACTTCACTGTGAGTGAGTGAGAGAAGCAGACGTGTTTAGTGACTAGTGGAATGCAATACAGAATTGTGCTCATAAGAAATCAGTGTGTGTTCTTTGTTGAATGTTATATGATGCATAGTTGTGCAAAATATGTGCAGAACTGTTTGCACAAGAGATTAAGACTGATCGGTTTTGGCAAAACCTCCAGGAAAGCCTGAAATGCAAAATTTAGCAGCAAAATGTTTTAAAATGGGCTCTGTAGCCAATAAAACCATAACTATTTGAAAAGAGTTCAAACACTACAAAAAAACTGCTGGAGTGAAGCTCTGGACCAGTTTTATCATATGTGTTAAAAGGACTTCATTGTTTTCAGCTGCTTAAAACATTTGGTATTTTTGTTGTTTAACGTGATTTATTTTCCAAACCATAATTGTCATACGATTCAGCCACTTATGTCCACCATGACCTTTTTTTTTTTTTTTTTTAAGTTATCAGAGTCATATAAAACGTCCACCTTTAAAAAATCTTATTAAATAGTGGTTGTTAAAGCTATTATACTCACATTACTCATACTTTAGTTGTTCCTCAGGACTAAGTATAATTTGTTTTAGTGAACATGATATAGAGTATCAGGAGCAGATGGATAAGGGCATATGTGTCAGAGTTTGAGATTAGGAACCATGATTTGCTAGACATTTCAACAGGTAAGCACACAACTCTGTTTGAGCACATGATGCAGCATAACTGTCACAAAGTTCATAATTTCATACTTTTACAGAAAGCATGAGAAAACCAAATTATGACTTTTGTACACCAAAACATTGTGAGAATAGCCAAGGCATTGTGAGCTAGTGAGAACAAACCAGAAGAACAACCAAGAGAGAAACCTAGATATAATAGTGAGATCAATACAGCATAAAATGAACTCAGCAAAACAATAGGGTCAATAGGCTGCAGTGTAGCTGCTTGGTGGTGGCTAGTACTGTGCTTAAATAGCAAGAGATACTGCCTATCTCCATATGGCTTCAGCATAAAGTGTTTTCACTGGGCATAGTGCTAGCAGGTTCAGCGTGTTCATTTCCATACCACCAACTGTGGGAGACACAAATGCTTGGAAACATATGAGTCAAATGTTATGAAGTCAAATGTGTTGTAGAATATCTGTGGAAGTGGTATACAAGAACCCCTGAAACTGATTCATTATGTTTATAGATGCTAACAGTAGATAGTAGGCAAGCCTGACCAATTTTAAGCTACAAGTCATGAGAGCTGGTGATAGGAAGCTCCACTAATGCACTGTAGATGGCAAGATCTTCACACATGTATTTAACTGCAACATGATCGAACCCCTGCTCACTTTCACATCTTGCCCATGAAGACCTGTGTCATGAGACTGAGATGGTCCTGATTCATGCCTGGCCAGTCTGTTCACCTGATCTAATGTAACTACATTCATTCTGGCGTAGTCAAGTGAAAAGTCTTTTTGTAGAAGACCATTCAGACTGAAAAAAGAAAAATTCTTGCTGCCTATGATGTTTCAAGAACCATAGTTGTTGAATGGGTACGACAGACTTTTGTGCAAAGATTTTGTGCCTGAGTAGAAGCTGGGGGGTGCTTCTTTGGACAAGTATTGTGAATTAAAAATTTAGTGCAAGTTTTACACACAAATAAAATTATTGTCAAAATATGTCTTTTTGATGGTTAGTTAATTAATAGTATATCTGAATTTTTTTCATAACTTGCAACTCAGTCATTCCCTGACCAAGGTTTCCTGCCTAAAACTGATACATTTTCCTTTCTCAAACACCCACAGAAATCTGTATCATCATCATCATAGAAACAATCTCATGTGAGACATCATTTGAGTACTACTGTCAAATAAAATACTTGTTACCAAAGACTACAGAGGAAATTCACTCAGCATTTAAAATACATATTGTCTGTTTTGTCTGGTCATCTCAGGTGTTTTTAAGTGTATGTCATTTAGTCTTCTTAAAAAGTATTTCCATGCCTCTCTTCTCTGTTCTGCAAGGATGAGCCTTTGTTCCAAAGGGTGATGGTTCATCTTTCCTTCGTGCATGACTATCGAGGCCTTGCCACATTTCATGCCAAAAAACAGACTTTTGTCAATAATTATGCGGTTTGAAGATACACTTGTTACTAATTATTTATCAAAAGATGAACTTACAGGTTTTTATTTTGAATAGTAAGATGAAATTGTACTTTTATTTACATAGTAAAGTATAATATAAGCCATACCATTTCTCGATGGCCGTGCCTTCCTCATCCATTGAGTTAGCTCATGTACAAAGTCAAAAAAGAAATCAGTCTCAGGCACTGAGAAAACTTTATCCCAGACTTTCACAAAAAGACTGAAGCCTTCCCAGGATTGGAGTTGCAAGCGTTCTGCCACATTTCTACTGAAGTCTTCAGCACGAGTTGTTGAATCTACTTGGAAAGCCTAGAAAAGACAGTTTTCATCATTTAAAGACAACAACATAGATAAACATGCAAAACTAAAAATTAGTCACCTCCAGAAACCTTGATAGTGGCAACAGTCCATTAAGGAAGAGAGTCTGCTTCAGTTATGCCATTACCAGCAGGGGCCACTCACTGATGAGATCCCACAGAGCTACCAAATAGCATGGATGGCGACTGCTACTCTACTTCTGGTTTATGAAAACTTCATCAGTGAGAAGTGATCAATACATCATTTCCACTGCAGTCTACATGAGGTGACAAAAGTCATAGGATATCTTGTAATATCATGTCAAACCTCCTTTTGCACAGTGTACTGCAGCAACTCGATATGACATGGACTCGTCAAGTTGTTGGAAGTGGCTGCAGATATACTGAGCCATGCTGCTACCTCTACAGCTGTCCATAATTGCAAATGTGGTGCCGGCAGAGGATTTTGTGCATGAACTGACTCTCAATTATGTCTCATAAGTTTTCCATGGGATTCGTGACAGGCAGTCTTGGTGGTCAAATCATTTGCTCAAATTGTGCCGAATATACTTCAAACCAATCACAAACAATTATGGCCCACTGATATTGCACATTGTCATCCATAAAAATTCCATTGTTGTTGGGAAGTTGAAGTCAATGAATGGCTGCAAATGGTCTCCAAGAGGTTTATTTGGACGAGAGGCTCCAGTCCATGTCAACAGAGCCCACAGCATTATGGAGCCTCCACAGCTTGCACAATGCCTTGTTGACAACTTGGGTCACTGGCTTCATGGGGTCTGCACCACATTTGAACCCTGCCATCAGCTCTTACCAACTGGCATTGGAACTCATCTGATCAGGCCATGGTTTTCCAATCATCTATGGTGCAAACAAAATGGCCATGAGCCCAGGAAAGATGCTGCAGGCAATGTTGCGCTGTTAGCAATGTCGTCTGCTGCTATAACCCTTTAATGCCAAATTTTGCCACATTGTCCTAACAGAGATGTTGGTTGTCTGTCCCATATTGATTTGGCAGTTATTTTACACAGTGTTGCTTGTCTATTAGCACTGACAACTCTATGCAAATGCCACTGCTCTCCGTCGTTAAGTGAAGGCTATTGGCCACTGCGCTAACCACAGTGAGAGGTAATGCCTGAAATCTGGTATTCTCAGCACACTCTTGACACTGTGGATCTAAGAATATTGAATTCCGTAACGATTTCCGAAATGGAACATTCCACGGATGTATCTCCAACTACCATTCTGCATTCAACGTCTCTTAATTCCTGTTGTGCGGCGGTAATCATGTCAGTAATCTTTTTACATAAATCACCAGAGTACAAACAACAGCTCCACCAGTGCACTGTCCTTTTATACCCTGTGTACACGATATTACCGCCATATGTATATATGTGCACATCACTATCTGATGACTTTTGTCACCTCTGTGTATTATCTCAGCCTCATGGGGAGACGTTTAGCAGTGTTGGTAAATGTGACAACAGGAAAATATTCCCGGCGTATCGAATATTACACAAGATTTCGGGATTGCAGCCGGATCTCATCGACTTCTTTCCACGATATTTCGGCTGACAACCTTACAGCCATCTTCAGACGAGTGTTTGACACTGTAGATTGCTAGTGCAAGTCGCTCTATTTATACGTAAAAGTGCCGCCGGCACGCATGCGCAAGTTACCGTAGCATGCGCGCCACCTGTCGATTCCAAGGCCCTCTACAATATTACTGCATCTATGGAGCGCAAACGAATGCATGAAAAAAGTAAAACATACACGCAGATGTGTCCAAAACAATAAAATGCAAAATTTCAATATTAAAATTAAAATTACTTGTCGCTCGACATGTCAGAAGCCATAAAAAGTTTTCTTTTGGTTGAAATTAAAGAAATCAACGGGTCCCAGGCCTTATTCAATAAAAAGCCGCCATCACGGTTAATGTGATTTTCCGCTAAACGTATTTCCACGGATTCCTTCACAACTGAATACCAGAAGGATCTCGATGGGACCAAGATTTTCGTGGCCGAATAATCCATAGTATGTCCTGTGGAAATACAATGTTCGGCTATGGCCGACTTACTGGGCTGTAAAAGGCGAGTGTGGCACTCATGTTCAACGCAGCGGTCGTGTACTGTGCGTGTAGTCTGACCAATGAAGGCTTTCCCACACTCGCAAAGTATTTTATAAATTCCAGCCTTCCGTAATCCCAGATCATCCTTGGCTGAGCCCAGAAGAGCACGAGTCTTTGTAGGTGGCCAGAAAATTTCTTTCACACGATGTTTCTTTAAAATTCTGCCTACTTTCAATGAAATGTTCCCGACGTAAGGGAGAAATGCTCTGGACTTAAACACCTCCTTTTCCTCTTGATCTTGTGGGTGGTCACATTTTTTTTCTCCTTAAAGCAGTACTGACCTGATGTGCAGAATATCCATTATGTTGAAATACAGATTTCAAGTGCTCTAATTCGTCTGCAAGGCTGTCTTTATCAGACACGCATGCACACCGGCGGCACTTTTACGTATAAATAGAGCGACTTGCACTAGCAATCTCCAGTGTCAAACACTCGCCTGAAGATGGCTGTAAGGTTGTCAGCTGAAATATCGTGGAAAGAAGTCGATGAGATCCGGCTGCAATCCCGAAATCTTGTGGAACAGGAAAACAGTTTTATGATCAGAATGTACAGCTAATTACAGCTCATTTAGATGTTTTCTCTAGTGTTAAGCACTATTTTACATTTTATGGCAGATTTCACTTTGGAAAGCACAGCATTCAGACAAATGCATTATTATGTTTCCATAAAGGGTATTCAGATTAAAAAAGGTGATCACATTGTGTTAAAAAGATAGATTTTTCTAAAAATGTAACTCATTACATGTTGTTATAAAATTATGAGACAGAATTAATGACCAGTACTTACATTCAGAAGGAAAAATATTTGGCACTGCCAGCAGACATATATAAAAGTGCTCAAAATTATCCTAGATTTTGCAACTAGTTGCTTCCTCAGAGAGGAAACAGGGACGGGTTGGGGAAGCAAAGGTCACTCAGACTCCAGGGTGGGAGGGTTCTACTTAATGTATGCACAAAGGGAAGTAACTGTTCTAGAAGCTACGATGATTTTGTGTACTTTTATACAAATCTATTGGTAGTGCTAAAAATTTTGCCTACTGTAGGCAAGTTATGGCCACCAGTTACATCTCATAATTATACAGCTTTAGCAACTGGATTTTCTTTTTGGCCTATAGAGGATATGCTGAGTTGCAGATAGGCACAACAAAAAGACTGTCACAAAATATGCTTTCACCCAACAATGCCTTTGTCAAAAATAGATCACACGCACACACACACACACACACACACACACACACACACACACACACACACATGACCACAGCCTCTGGCAGCCGAAGCTAGACGATGAGCAGCTGCAGCAACAGCAGCAGTGCGTGATGGGAGAACAACTGGGTGGGGATAAAGAGGAGGCTGGAGTGGACAGGGAAAGGTGTGGGAGACAGGGAAGTACTCCTGGGGAGTGTGCAGGGATGAGGTGGAGAGAGGCTAGGGCAGCTAGGTGCAGTCAGGAGGTTACACAGAGGGCAATGGAAAGAGGGGTGGGGGTGGGGGGGGGGAGGTGAAAAGACTGTTTGCATTAGTGGAATAGAGGGCTGGGTAGTACTGGAATGGGAAAAGGGAAATGACTAGATAGATGAGGACAATAATGAACGAAGGTTGAAGCCAGGGGGGTTATGAGAATGTAGGATATATTGCTACGTTCCTGAAACCCTCCTGGCCTCAACTTCATTGGGCATTGTCCTCACCCATATAACCCCTTCCCTTTTCCTGGTACAATATTACACAGCCCTCTATTCCACCAACACACCCAGTCTTTTTACTTCTCTCCTTTTCCACAACACCCCCCCCCTCCCCCAATCGCACTCCCCTGACCACTGTCTAATCTCCCAACTGCACTTAGCTGCCCTACCCTCTCTCCACCTCATCCCTGCATGCTCCCCAGCAGCACTTCACCATCCCCCATCCCTACTATGCTACCCCTCCCCCTCCCTTCCCCAGCCTCTTCCTTACCTCCACCCAGTTGCTTCTCCCATCATGCACTGCTGCTGCTGCTCATAGCCTGGCTTCAGCTGCAAGAGACTGTGGTCATGTGTGTGTGAGTTTCATTTGCAAGAGTATGTGTGTGTATGTCATCTATTTTTGACAAAGGCCTTGTTGGCTGAAAGCTCATTTTGTGACAGTCGTTTTGTTGTGCCTATCTGCGACTCAGCACCTCTGCTATATTGTGAGTAGCAACTATGCTTTTCATAATATTGTTACATTTTAGCCTGGATTTTCCATTGTTTGAATTTTATTTTTGATATCATTATATGTTACATAAGATAAGATCTGTAGCATTACACTTTTAATAACATTCTTTATCTTTACATATGTTGTTGTTGTTGTTGTTGTTGCGGTCTTCAGTCCTGAGACTGGTTTGATGCAGCTCTCCATGCTACTCTATCCTGTGCAAGCTTCTTCATCTCCCAGTACCTACTGCAACCTACATCCTTCTGAATCTGCTTAGTGTATTCATCTCTTGGTCTCCCTCTACGATTTTTACCCTCCTCGGTGCCCTCCAATGCTAAATTTGTGATCCCTTGATGCCTCAAAACATGTCCTACCAACCGATCCCTTCTTCTAGTCAAGTTGTGCCACAAACTTATCTTCTCCCCAATCCTATTCAATACCTCCTCATTAGTTACGTGATCTACCCACCTTATCTTCAGCATTCTTCTGTAGCACCACATTTCGAAAGCTTCTATTCTCTTCTTGCCCAAACTAGTTATCGTCCATGTTTCACTTCCATACATGGCTACACTCCATACAAATACTTTCAGAAACGACTTCCTGACACTTAAATCTATACTCGATGTTAACAAATTTCTCTTCTTCAGAGACGATTTCCTTGCCATTGCCAGTCTACATTTTATATCCTCTCTACTTCGACCATCATCAGTTATTTTGCTCCCTAAATAGCAAAACTCCTTTACTACTTTAAGTGTCTCATTTCCTAATCTAATCTCCTCAGCATCACCCGATTTAATTTGACTACATTCCATTATCCTCGTTTTGCTTTTGTTGATGTTCATCTTATATCCTCCTTTCAAGACACTGTCCATTCTGTTCAACTGCTCTTCCAAGTCCTTTGCTGTCTCTGACATAATTACAATGTCATCGGCGAACCTCAAAGTTTTTACTTATTCTCCATGAATTTTAATACCTACTCCGAATTTTTCTTTTGTTTCCTTTACTGCTTGCTCAATATACAGATTTAATAACATCGGAGAGAGGCTACAACCCTGTCTCACTCCTTTCCCAACCACTGCTTCCCTTTCATGCCCCTTTCATGCCCCTGCCATCTGGTTTCTGTACAAATTGTAAATAGCCTTTTGCTCCCTGTATTTTACCCCTGCCACCTTCAGAATTTGAAAGAGAGTATTCCAGTTAACATTGTCAAAAGCTTTCTCTAAGTCTACAAATGCTAGAAACGTAGGTTTGCCTTTTCTTAATCTTTCTTCTAAGATAAGTCGTAAGGTCAGTATTGCCTCACGTGTTCCAACATTTCTACAGAATCCAAACTGATCTTCCCCGAGGTCGACTTCTACCAGTTTTTCCATTCGTCTGTAAAGAATTCGCGTTAGTATTTTGCAGCTGTGACTTATTAAACTGATAGTTCGGTAATTTTCACATCTGTCAACACTGGCTTTCTTTGGGATTGGAATTATTATATTCTTCTTAAAGTCTGTGGGTATTTCGCCTGTCTCATACATCGTGCTCACCAGATGGTAGAGTTTTGTCATGACTGGCTCTCCCGAGGCCATCAGTAGTTCTAATGGAATGTTGTCTACTCCCGGGGCCTTGTTTCGACTTCCTGACACTTTCAGTGCTCTGTAAACTCTTCACGCAGTATCTTATCTCCCATTTCATCTTCATCTACATCCTCTTCCATTTCCATAATATTGTCCTCAAGTACATCGCCCTTGTATAAACCCTCTATATACTCCTTCCACCTTTCTGCCTTCCCTTCTTTGCTTAGAACTGGGTTGCCATCTGAGCTCTTGATATTCATACAAGTGGTTCTCTTCTCTCCCTAGTGAGACAAGCCTCTACATCCTTACATTTGTCCTCTAGCCATCCCTGCTTAGCCATTTTGCACTTCCTGTCGATATCATTTTTGAGACGTTTGTATTCCTTTTTGCCTGCTTCATTTGCTGCATTTTTATATTTTCTCCTTTCATCAATTAAATTCAATATTTCTTCTGTTACCCAAAGATTTCTATTAGCCCTCGTCTTTTTACCTACTTGATCGTCTGCTGCCTTCACTACTTCATCCCTCAGAGCTACCCATTCTTCTTCTACTGTATTTCTTTCCCCCATTCCTGTCAATTGTTCCCTTATCCTCTCCCTGAAACTCTCTACAAACTCTGGTTCTTTCAGTTTATCCAGGTCCCATCTCCTTAAATTCCCACCTTTTTGCAGTTTCTTCAGTTTCAATCTGCAGTTCATAACCAATAGATTGTGGTCAGAATCCACATCTGCCCCAGGAAATGTCTTACAATTGAAAACCTGGTTCCTAAATCTCTGTCTTACCATTATATAATCTATCTGATACCTTTTAGTATCTCCAGGATTCTTCCAGGTATACAACCTTCTTTTATGATTCTTGAACCAAGCGTTAGCTATGATTAAGTTATGCTCTGTGCAAAATTCTACAAGGCGGCTTCCTCTTTCATTCCTTCCCCCCAATCCATATTCACCTACTATGTTTCCTTCTCTCCATTTTCCTACTGACGAATTCCAGTCACCCATGACTATTAAATTTTCATCTCCCTTCACTACCTGAATAATTTCTTTTATCTCGTCATACATTTCATCTATTTCTTCATCATCTGCAGAACTAGTTGGCATATAAACTTGTACTACTGTAGTAGGCATGGGCTTTGTGTCTATCTTGACCACAATAATGCGTTCACTATGCTGTTTGTAGTAGCTAACCCACACTCCTATTTTTTTATTCATTATTAAACCTACTCCTGCATTACCCCTATTTGATTTTGTATTTATAACCCTGTAATCACCTGACCAACAGTCTTGTTCCTCCTGCCACCGAACTTCACTAATTCCCACTATATCTAACTTTAACCTATCCATTTCCCTTTTTAAATTTTCTAACCTACCTGCCCGATTAAGGGATCTGACATTCCACGCTCCGATCCGTAGAATGCCAGTTTTCTTTCTCCTGATAACGACGTCCTCCTGAGTAGTCCCCACCCAGAGATCCGAATGGGGGACTATTTTACCTAGGACACCATCATCATTTAATCATACAGTAAAGCTGCATGTCCTCGGGAAAAATTACGGCTGTAGTTTCCCCTTGCTTTCAGCCATTCACAGTACCAGCACAGCAAGGCCGTGTTGGTTAATGTTACAAGGCCAGATCAGTCAATCATCCAGACTGTTGCCCCTGCAACTACTGCAAAGGCTGCTGCCCCTCTTCAGGAACCACATGTTTGTCTGGCCTCTCAACAGATACCCCTCCATTGTGGTTGCACCTACGGTACGGCCATCTGTATCGCTGAGGCACGCAAGCCTCCCCACCAATGGCAAGGTCCATGGTTCATGGGGGGCTTTACATATGAGGTTTCAATAAATGAACATGTTGCATGGTATAAATTTTCATTCAAAAATGGAAGTCAGCTTACCTCATCACTGTCATCAGGGAAATATACTTTATGAAATATTCTTGTGGTCTTGTGCTGTATTGCCTCAACCTCAACCTGATGAGGAGGATGCTTCCTCTGGCCATATCTCATTGTCCTCTGTAAGCGATTTATGCAAGTTTTGGCAATTGGATGGCTGCGTGTCATTAAAAATTGCATCAGATCCTGAAACATTAAGATTTAAATATATTATATAGATCTCCTTTAATATTGGGCTGATGCATAAGTTTGTAGTGGTTTCCTTAAGTGTAATAAACACAGCAGATACACATAACAGAGACTTAATTCGTCAATAATATATTCTCCTTTGCTATTTACAACAGTCTGCCAATGCTGGGGGAACTTTTTGATTCTACAACTGTAGAAATCACATGGTTTTGAGGTGAAGAACTCATCAATCCATGTTTGGACCACATTTTCATCCAGAAAGGAAGTTCCTTAAAGATTGTTTGATAGAGAGTGGTAAAGGTGAAAATCTGAGGGTGCAAGATCAGGCAAATAATGTGGCTGTGGAATGACCTCCCAACCCAGCTCCTGTATAGTGTTTTTTTGTTGGTCTAGTAGAATGTGGGCAGGCATTATCTGGTCGCTAGTGTTGGACTGTGTCTGCAAGACATCACAGTTCTTGACAATTAATGTCAGCAGTGATGGGTACACCTCGGGGAAGCAATTTGTTGTACACCAAACAATCGTTTTCCACCTGACACACAACATTATCTTTTGTGGATGCATACAAGTCTTTAAATGGGGAGTTGCAGCTTCATTTGGGCTCAACCGTTCCTTTTTCACCTTACGTTAGCATAAAGACACATTTCTCAACACCAGAAATGACACAGGATAGAAATGGTTGGTGTTGTTCATGAGCCAATTGATAACAAGCGAGCAGAGATGCACATATGGCCACCCATTAATTTTTGTGATTTTGGCTTAGAGAATGCAGTTCCCATATGCCCAATTTTTGAATCTTCCCCATTACATGAAAATGTCGATTATCACAGTTCATCATATTTGCCAGTTCTCAAGTACACTGACTTGGATCACTGTGGATTAATGCGTTTAAACAATCTTCATCAAACCCCAAAGGTCTTCCTGTATGTGGAGAGTCACTAACATCACAACAAACCTCTTTAAAACAAGAAAACCATTTTCTTGCCTTGCTCTGTCCAGTGGCATTACCCCATACAGGGTGCAAATGTTTCTGGCTGCCTCCACTACTGTCACCCCTCCACTGAACTCAAACAGAAGAATATGTATGAAATGTTCCAATTTCTAACATCCACAGCTCCACTCATTATCTCCAAAAAAGCAAAATGATATTATGCAAACTCAGATAGCAGCAGTGAACTAAAAATATAAAATGACAATCAATAAATTAACCTGTAGTAACCAGAATACATACATATGATGACTCAACTGACTTGATTTTTTTAATTGTCTGATCAGTAGGCAACATTTGCAAATGACATATATGGTATGTGATTTATTTTAATTATTGATTTTAAAATCATAGGTATTCTGCAACTATAATCAGAAGCATAGTCAATGGAACTCCGCTCAAAACTAGTTTGTAGAAATTACATAAGAAAATGACAACACTCACCTATAGTGGACTGATGAGTGGAACATAAATACACGTAACAGAAAACAGGATTCACATTACCTTATGAGCTCTCACTCTTTTTTGAGTAAAAGTACACACATTCACACAAACAATCAAACAGACACTCCTGTGGCCAAAACAAGGTTGATTATTGAGTATTGATAGTAGTTGTATGGGCTGATGGAAGTGAGCAGTGGGTAGGGAAGGATTCAGAAGGCAAGGAGAGGGTAGCAGGTTAGAGGGAGACTAGTCTTTTCACAGATAACTCACTGGCACTAAAGCAATATGGAGTTCAGCGAACAGTGCGTACAAGATATATAGAATGAGGGAGTGTTCTGATTTTCCCAAAACCTAGTCACAGTAGGTCTAACTCTGACCTGATTAGTTGTACGTGACTATTGAGAGCTTTGGTCTTTCTGATGTACATCTGCTTTACATATATTGAAACTGCATTATTAGGAGCTGTGGGTGTATTTCATTATTATAAAGAAGCATAATAATTCAAAAGAGAAGTGACATCTGAGACATCTATTTGTGTACCTAATGGTCCTTGTTCTTGCGAGGTATGGGACATATAACTTCCCCTTGTTTGTTTGGTTCTGAATTAATGATGTTCAAGACCTTTTTTAATTTCGTAGTCTGTCCTCAACATGCTCAGCTTAAGATCTTGAGCAGTGTGGAATCTTCCTTCTAGAGAACTTATATCAAAAATGTATCATTTCCAATGCATATTCTTTGTCCTTTCTTATTTGCACTTTCCATACTGGTGTTTACAACAGACCATTCAAATAAGTCTTAGCAGCATGAAATGGAAAAATGTCACTTGTGTATTTCTCATTTTGAGAAGCCTTTTCTTAAGAGAGGAGCATGTCTTTAGTTTTCTTTCTTGCAAAATCATTTGTTATTGAAAGAAAGACAGAAAAATCATTGCTATTCAACAGCAGATTTTTTTCTCTGTTTGGAGTCAAACAATTTAATTTTGCAGCTGGTTTGACTATATGTGTCATTTTATGGTCACTACCAGCATGAAGCATTGTGGCTCAGTTTCCTCCTCAGCTGTCACTATATAAATTGATTTTACCAACACCTGTTGCTGGAAATTTTCAGCTTTTTGGCAATTTTCTCTGTGTGAGGAGTTTTGCTATATATATTGTTTAATGCCACTGTTTTTTCTGCTGAAGCTTCCAGTGCATCAATAGTAAAATGTTTGCAGCTGATTTTGATTTATTGTTTTTTTCTGGAGAAGATTTTTATTTTTTTTTTTAACACAGCACTTTTCCTTTCTGCATTTTGAGCAATAACTGTTCACTGTACTATCACAGACCACAACTGAAAGCA
Organism: Schistocerca nitens; assembly: GCF_023898315.1. Taxonomy (NCBI): domain Eukaryota; kingdom Metazoa; phylum Arthropoda; class Insecta; order Orthoptera; family Acrididae; genus Schistocerca; species Schistocerca nitens. The sequence goes on along the minus strand of NC_064619.1, from coordinate 467,167,386 downwards.
ATTCAAATGCATTGTCATGCACAAAATTTATACTGTTTACACAATTTACCACTTTCTGAACGTTGTTTTTGTTTGTCACAGTACTGCAGGGTTCCTGTTTTCTTGCAAAGATTTTGATGTGTTTTGCTGTAGCATGGCTCATGATTTTGTGCTAGAAGTTTGTTTATTTCCATTTGTTGCACACTGATTAAAGTTTTCATTTTGCCACTAGTATAATGTTTTTTCTTAGGGAAACACTGAACCTTTACACTTATCACCATTGTGCAAGCAGTCTCTTCTATGACACTCCACTTGTTTATGGAACAGAAAGATGGCCTAACTTACACTAACAATCAGTTTAATAAAAGATAGCTGCTGTGCTGGAGAGAGAATGTCTTGTCACCGTAACAAATAGAATAACTTGTCATGTAAAATATTTTGTCATTGTTGGAATAATAGACTACCCTCAAGACCTAATTTGTGGTATAAGCATATTTAGCCATGGCCAGAAAATGAGTGCTAAATGCCTGGGACACTTCATCTTTAAGATCATGCAGACAGAAGGCTTTTGACTTGCCACCAAGTCATCGATTAATCATAAATACTTTGAATAAAATTGTAGCTGCCATTGTCAACTGCCATATTCAGCAACATGTTGATAACAGAGGCCCAATGACTATGTAAAATGGTAATAGTTGGTGGATGGCATATAGTGCAGAATATAAACTGATGTTTCAGTATTGGACAACAATAAACTGGTGAAAAGCTGCACTGTCCAGAATCACCCTGTTGCTATGACGTCTAGAAATAATTGCCCCACATATGTAACTCTGCTCATAGAACATCAAATGGAGCAGAAACTAACATGGGTGAAGGAACACTGCCATTGGATTATCAAAGTACATAGAAAGGTCAACTGGACTGTTGAGTCTCACACACATTGGTATTCACTGACAGAAGACTGAGTACATCTAAAACCACATGAGACAAGCCTGCCAACAGGGCATCATTGAGGCATGTGGTGCAGGTATTCTCATTTGAAAGATGTTTACACGGGATGAAATGGAGTGCCTGAAATGTCTGTCTTTATCTCTCACCAGTGAACAATACATGTTCTTAATGTCCAATCATGTGCATCCATTTGTCAGCCAACAGCACCAATCAGGCAACCTATACCTTAGTAAGATACTCCCTAGCTCCCAGACTGTATCATAATGGTTTGAGGAAAATCCATGTACATGAGGTTACTTGTGTGACCTCCTAAAGCTTCTTATCCTATTCCCATCAGCACATTTGGTATACCATTGAACAAGATGTATGCAACTTGGATCTAGTTCAAACAAGTGTTCTTGAATTGTGGGCAGTGGTTGAGTGATCATGGATCAGGACGGCTCCCCAAGAGTTTCAATGTTTCACGGAGTTCACAATATGATATGCCACCATAATCATGATAGTGAAAACAGATAATACCTGTTATTAGATAGGTGTCTGTAGTTCAGTTGCTAATGAGTCAATGGTATAATAAAAAAGATACATAGCCATGAATATGATAGTGGAATGGGTTGCAGAAATAACAGATCAGTACAGACAGAGCAATCAAATTTGCAGTTGATCTACTCCAAAGTTCAATGAAAGTTTTCTTAAATTCAAAAAATGGGCGCTCACAATTATTGATGTAAGTAAGAGTGGGTACCTGTACCTCCATAACACACAATTGAACTACATTCTAAGAGCTTTACTCATGATTGAGTCTATTTGACTGTTCTATTTCGTGTTGATACAAACTGATACACCCAGGTGTTTGTATAAGTTGAATGATTTCAACTGTGACTCATTGATGTTGTAGTCATAGGCTGCTACTTTTCTATATTTTGAGAGATGTATGATTTTATACAGTTGCCAATATTTAGACCACTTTGAAATCTTGTCAACATCTGAATGGTTTCCCCCCACCCCCCCACCCCCCCCCCACCCCCCAGAGAGTACTTCAGTACAGATAACTGCATCATCTGCAGAACATCTGAGGTTACTATTAGTATTGTCTGCTGGATCATAAACATATAACATAAGTAGCAATCGAGCCCAACACAGATAACAAGTGCATGTAGTGTTGCAAACCTCTCAAACAAGTACTTCATTTCTGTTACTGCCAGCTTGGGGTTATCAGCCTCAGTGAACAATGCAATGGAGTATCTGAGACCAGTCGTTAAAAATAACTTCAGTGAAATGGAAATGACACTCACATCTCCCAAAGAAGTAGCATCCATAATAAAATCCTTAAATCTAAGTATTATGATAACACATCAACGAAGTTAATCAAAGAGTGCTCATGTGAGTTAAGTTCTATATTAAGTTATTTGCGTAATCACTCTCTTATCAGCAGAACATTTCCAGACTGGCTTAAATAAGCTGAAGTAAAGCCTCTTTACAAGAAGGAGGATAAAGAGATCCATTAAACTATCGATCAAGTTCATTTTTGCTCGCTTTCTCAAAAATATTTGAAAAGGTTGTGTTCAAGCATCTCCTTAAGCATCTGACTGCAGATAATATATTGTCCATGTCACGGTTTGGATTTCTTAAGGGTTCTGATATAGAGAAAACTATTTACACTTACAGCAAGAATATTCTTAACTCAATAAATAATAAATCAGAGGCTACTGGCATTTTCTGTGGCCTGTCAAAAGCCTTTGACTGAGTGAACCACACCATTCTCTTACGTAAATTAGAATATTATGGTGTCACCGGTAGTGCTGCAAAATGGATTGAGGCTTATCTAATTAACAGGAAACAAAGGATGTCATTGTGAAATACCTGTGCAGTAAGCAATCAGTCTTCATCTGATTGGGAATTAATTACATATGGCATTCCTCAAGGTTCCATCTTGGGTCCATTGCTTTTTCTTGTGTACATTAATGACCTCTCAGCTGTTACATTGACAGATGCTAAATTTGTTTTGTTTGCAGATGATACAAACATTGCAATAAGTAGCAAGTCAAGTATAGATTTAGAAATAACTGGTAATCAGATTTTCACTGACATTAATAAAATGGTTTAAAGCTAATCCACTGTCATTAAACTTTGAAAAGACCCACTATATGTAGTTCAGAATCCGTAAGAGATTTCCTTCCAGCATGTGTATAACATATGAAGACATGCGGAATGAAGAGGTTGACAGTTTTAAATTTCTGTGATTACAACTTGATAATAAATTCAGTTGGGAAGAGCATACTGCAGAATTGCTTAAGTGCCTAAATAAGTCTATATTTGCAGTGAGAATGCTGTCAGATGTAGGAGATAAAATATATAAAAAATTGCATACTTTACTTACTTTCATTCTATTATGTCATACGGGATCATATTTTGGGGTAACTCATCAAACCAAGCAAGAGTTTTTAGTGTGTAATAAGAATCATTTGTGGTGTAAATTCAAGAACACCATGTAGAACCTTGTTCAAGGATGTTTGTATTCTGCTTCTCAGTATATTTATTCCTTAATGAAATTTGTTGCAAATAATATACCTCTGTTTCCAAACAATAGCTCAATAATAGTACCAATACTAAGAATAAGAACAATCTATAGAAGGAGTTAAACTCACTTAACTTGGTCCATAAAGGGGTCCAATATTCAGGAACACATATTTTCAATAAATTGCCAGCAGCCATTAAAAACTTGGTTCCAGATAAAGAATGATTCAAACAGAGTTTGAAAGACTTTTTGATAGGCAACTCCTTCTATTCTATAGATGAATATTTTAACAGAGACTGTTAGGCCAGTTTAAGTAAAAATATCTATTAGATTTCACTTTTGACAGCACTTTGTCACAACAGTTAAGCTTAGGTATTTTGTTCAAAAATGGCTCTGAGCACTATGGGACTTAACATCTGAGGTCATCAGTCCCCTAGAACTTGGAACTACTTAAACCTAACTAACCTAAGGACATCACACACATCCATGCCCAAGACAGGATTTGAACCTGCGACCGTAGCAATCGTGCGGTTCCGGACTGAAGCGCCCAGAACCGCTCGGCCACCGCGTCCAGCAGGTATTTTGTATATGATAAATTTATTAATAGTGCATAACAATGTTTCATTCTGACAGTGTATTAGCTGTTACAGTTTACTGTGTTGTATTCACCTATTTTGACAATCTCTCGAGAAATGATCGGAGTAGTAAGTATTATATTCAAATGTTTTATGTTTTTTATGTTATACTTATTGACATGTTTCACACAGATAAGAATCATCTCGTTTTTTTGGGTCTATGGAACTAAAATCTAATCTAATTTAATTGTTTGTTAATAAGAGGTCTGTCTAAAAAGGATCCAAACCTCGATTTTCCCGTGCAAAATAGAGATGATAGCATGGCGCCATTGTACACAGTAAAGGAAGAGACCTTTATGTGCATGCATGAATTTTGTCCCAGCCTTCCAGCATGTCAGTCACTGCCTGTCAGTTGCTGAATGAGGTGCTACACAACATGTTCGTTAGATTACCAATTCTCTTAAGATGACTGAACATGTTGAGCAAAAATACTGCATCAAATTTTGTCAAAAGCTTGGTGATTCTCAAAGCGAAACAATTCATAAGATTCAGCAGGTGTTTGGAGAAGATGCAATGGGTGTAACACAAATTAAGGAGTGGTTCAACTAGTTCAAAAATGGCCACACATCAGCAAAAAGTGACCAGCATTCTGGCAGGCCCCAAACTGCTCGGAGTGCAGCTGTTGTTGAGAGGGTGCAAAATTTGGTGATGGCAGATCATCGTTTGACCATGTGGGAGATTGCTCAAGAGGTTGGAGTGAGTAAAGATTAGGCACATGCAATTTTGCATGATGATTTGAACATGCACTAAGTGGCTGCAAAATTCGTGCCCAAGTTGTTGTCACCAGAACAAAAAGACCTCCATTTTGACGTTGCACAGGACCTTCTGGACACCACCACCACTGATCCTGGGTTTCTGAACACCGTGATAACTGGAGATGAGTCATGGATTTACAGGTAAGACCCGGGAAAAAAAACAACAACATTGGAATGGAAGCATCACGAGTCTCCAAGGCTGAAGAAACTGCAGCAGGTGCAAAGCAAAATCAAGGTGATACTGACTGTTTTCTTTGATGTCCATGGAATTGTGCAACATGAATATGCACTGTAAGGACAAACAGTGACAAAGGAGTAGTATCAAGATGTTCTCTGGCGACTTTGTGATGCAGTTTGGTGCAAAGGACCAGACATGTGGACAGCAAAAAACTGGCAACTGCATTACGACAATGCCCCTGCACATTCATCCCACTTGGTCCAAAATTTCTTGGCCAAACATGGAATTACAGCCATTTGCCAACCTCTCTCCTCTCTAGACATGGCTCCTTGTGACTTCTGGTTGCTTCCAAAATTAAAGATCCCACTGAAAGCATCCCATTTTGATAGTAGAGAAGAGATAATGCAGAACACGATGACGGAGCTGAACACCATTACAAAAGAAGATTTCCAGAGGTGTTTCCAGCAGTGGAAGGTTCGGTGGGCTAAGTGTGTGCAAGTACAAGGGGCCAACTTTGAAGTGTATTAAGGTCCCAACCCCATCAGGTATTAGAAATATTTTTTCTGGCCAAAGGTCAGATACTTTTTAGACAGGCCTCGTAAATGTTGGTATGGTATCAAGTCAAATGTTACTCAGAAGCCACGAAATATTGCATCTGTATGATAACCTTGTCCATGGCTTTCTTGATGTCATGTAAGAAAACTGCAAGTTGGGTTTTGCAGTTCAATTTTTCAGAACCCATACTTGTTAGCATGGTGGAGTTAATTTTATTCCACATACTTTATTAAAATGTTTGAGCTCAGAATGTGTTCTAGTATTCTACAGGAGATATATGTCAATAAGACTGGACAGCACTTTTGCTGACCACTTCTGCTACTCTTCTTGTTGATGGGTATTTCCTGGGCTTTTTTCAAACCACTGGACACAGTCTTTTGTTCAATGGATCTATGGTACATTGTATGTAAAATAAGAGGAAATTCGGCTGCAAATCCTGTATAAAATCTAATAGGCATTCCATTGGACCCTGAAGCTTTGGTCAATTTTAAAAATTTCATCTGTTTCTCAATGTCACTGACACTAATATCTAGATCACTCATGTGCCAATGTGTCCACTCACACATTAACTGTAATCAGTGGAAATCAGTGTTTTTTCCGACCAACATTGAATATTTTTGACATGTTGTTTTGAAGGACAGCACCAAACAGATGAAGCACCAAGTATCAACAATTGATAACCTCCATAAACTGTGGAAGCTGAAGTAACTCCAATTGTCTCTGGGTAAAGTCATCTATTATTCAAAATTTTCCCTAACATGGCAGATATAACTCACCCATTGAATGAGTTGCAAAGAAAATGTGTTCCTTTTGTTTGGTCAGCAGACTGCAACAGAGCATTCACCAACATTGCAAAAGACATCAGCATGCCTCAGTATCTTTACACTGTGCAATCAGCTCATCCTAGCAATGGATGCTTTCCATTTCTGTATTACAGCAGTGTTAGCTCACAGACATACTGATGGCTCTGAACAGCCTCTAGTGCATGCCTCCAAAATGTTAACATCCACTCAATGCAATTATTCTCAGATCGAGGAGGCTTTAGCCATTGTGCACACTGTCCTGAAGTTCTGTGTTTTCCTCATAGCAATCAATTCCATCTCAACATGGACCATAAGCTGCTTGTGGCACTGTTTAGCGCACTGTTCCAACATCAGGACGAGACCACACAATGGCTCCTGCTCTAGATTTTGTTTTTGAGTGCACAGAAGTGTGAGATTCAATATTGGTCAACAGCAAAGCATACTAATGCAAAGGGGTTGTTGCGTCCATGCATGGAACGCAAGACAGCCTCTAAAAAAGTCAAAGATGTCTGTTTACAGATCGATACTTGCTTGCAGCACATGGTGGACTGACTTCCGTTGATGGCCCATCACATAGTAAAGTGTAACGTTCCCTGGCAAACTCACACACTAACAAACTGAAATTTATTTGTACCATATACGCCGCTCTCAGCAATCTGTATATAATGTAATTATTTAACGAAAAACATTATTGAATTTTGTGTAAAAGACATTTGTTATTATTTTAATATTTTTTGTAGTAATATTCTCTCTGTATTTAGGATGGTAATATTTCTATATTCATTAGGTAATTGCAAAATGTGTCAATATCTGCGATAACAGAGATGTGAAATTCAGCCAGAGGGAAATAATGTAGTGAAATTACAAAGAAATGTTAATAGTCAGCAATACTATAAAAGGACAATGCACTATGTATTCTTTGGTCTTCCTTGCTTAGAGCTGTAAGCGGTAGGAAGCTGTGTAGATGTATTTCGTGAATGTGTAGAATTCTTTTGTCTCTGTCTGGACGTAGCCGCCATTAGACGACGCGCTACGAATTAATGTGAGTTGAATTGTTGTTTGAGCTAAATATATCAGTATTTATCAAAAGTGTGAATTATTTATGTAAATTAGCTTGCCCACGTCATCTATAAAATTTCTTTAAGAATTTTTCAGCATTTTTTAGCGGTGTTGCTGGGCTGTGCCGCGACCAACAATCGCAGATCTGAAGAGGCGGCACATTTAAAAAAATTATCAAACCCGTAAATCGGGAACAGATGCATAATAATCAATCGTGAATTAAGAAATTGTTCTTTCTTTACAGTGATCCTGTGGCTGATAAAATTTGAATTAATTATACGTTTGTGCATTCGTAGGCGGATAGTTAATGTTAGTTAACACTGAAATTTAAACAGTTTGGTTCTTTAAAATAACTCAAATGCATAGTGAAGTAGGTTTGATCAGTGATAAATGTCGGCTTGGCAATAATTATAACATTTTCTGCTGATAGAGATAATCTTGTGTTCTATGGCTATTGCCGGGATAAAATTCAGTAAAAATATTTAACAAAAAAAAACCCACTGCATCAGGAAAGTGTATGCCAAGGCCGAATGATCTAAAGGACTCAATTCTCAACTAAATATTATCCAGTTAATATGAGTGCACGTAATATTTTTCTTTAAATGTACGTAATTCTTAAGAAAGTAAAATTTTTATTACCACACGAAATTAAGAGAGTGGTTCTACAACAAAGTTCGCACGAAAAAAAATTAACTTAAAAGGCAAAAGATAAAATTTATTATTCATCATTCTTTAACGAATTCGACATTACGGCGATTTCGTTAAATTGGCGCCCAACGTGGGGCCCGAATAGGCAGTGGCCACTAAATACCCGTGAGATAACTAGGGAATTAATATAGTCGAACTTTGTTGGAGAACATTTAATAATTTTTCTATGTATTGTATGTATTTCATAACCAATATTGTGTGGTAATACCTGTGTATGATTTTTTGCATGAGAACACTATGTACCCAGAGGCAAGCTGAAGAAGAGAGCTCATTATTTCGAAAAATTAATTACCTACCACAATATCAGGGGGCAGCTGCACCCAAGATAGATCACCAAAAGGTAAAGCTACAGTGTAGTTGTCCTGTGGGTAGTAAAGTAGCCTCAGTGCAGTGTTCTCGGATCATTAGTGGTGTGCTTGTTGTTAGTACTTTGTTTTAAAATAACAGGACATTTAAGTAGTTAGTCATTGTAGTATATAGTAAGTGTGTATTAGTTAATGTCCATTTCTTGTGTGATTATGTCAGTGAAACCTGAGTGTTAGGATATTTAGTTCAGATTTTATTTCCTTTGTTTACTATGGTTAGATTGCGTAGTCAGAAAGATATCAACATGGATAATGAGCAACAGTCAGTAAGTAGTGATACCGAGTTGGAAAGTGGGATACAAGGTAATGTCAGTGACGTAGTTCAGGAAGTACAATGTGAGAATCTGGGGGCAGAAGGGCAAGAAATGTTGCCACTGCCACCCAGTGATTCAGTTGATAGCGGAAATTCTGTGCAATCTGCAAGCACTGGACACGGACCAGAGAGTGGTGTGATGTCAGAAGTGCAATCATTAAGAGTTATGTTCGAGCGCATGCTCAATTTCCAAGCTGAATTTGTACATATGCAAGCAGAGCGTGACCAGAGATTGGTAGCTGAATTTGCATGCAAACAAGCAGAGCGCGATAAAGAACGTGATGCCAAACAAGCAGAGCGCGATAAAGAACGTGATGCCAAAGAAGCAGAGCGCGATAGAGAACGTGAAGCTAAACAAGCAGAGCGTGACCGACGCCTGCATGAGAGGGACTTACAGTTGATGCAAACTTTAGAAGTTATGCAAAGTGAGATTGTTAGTTTGAAACAAAAATATGAAACCATACCCAAAACAGTGCAAGAATTAAGCGAAAGAGTAGACAGTATTCAAGTTGTTGAGTGGTACGTAAGTAAATAAATTAGTGAAATTAAAGTGAACTAGAAATTAGAATATAAATGAAAAACTTGGTTTAGTTTAGAGAGTTACATACTCGCAAGCAGCGAGCCGTACAGCAGAACAGAAGAGACAATGACCCTGAAGTCAGCAAATTCCACATAAGCGGGCGCTGTCGATTCAGCCGTCAGGGCATCGCCCGAACGGCTCACGTGTTTCTCAGTTGTCGTATGTGAGCAAAGGCCCTCGCCTACATCCCAAGAGCCAATGACCGACGTTAAGAAGATTCTTCGAGAAGCTTTTCAACGTGACAGAAGAGGCAATGACCGGCTCACGTGTTTCTCAGTCGTCACATGTGATCAAAGGCCCTCACCTACATTCCAAGAGCCAACGACCGACGTTAAGAAGATTCTTCGAGAAGCTTTTCAACGTGACAGACGAGGCAATGACCGTGAAGTCGTTCACCTCCAGCAAACTGAAGTGAATAAATACGCGAGACGCAGTGGGCCAGACAGATGAAGTCAGATGAAGACGGAGACGGAGACGGAGACGAAGACGGAGACGGAGAGAAGAGACGAAGAAGACGAAGAAGTTTTCAGTCAGTTTCGGTGCTGAAGACCGTCATGCAAGAAGAGACTGCATCATGCACAGACGCACCAAGTCCGCCGCTGTAATGGAATAGCAAACAGCAGCCGCAGCGCCAGAAGACAGAAGTTAAAAGGTATTTGAAGTCTGGTTTTTACATACCCGGGTGACTCGTGAGGACGGGAAGGAGACGGCCTCACATCAGCAGTCACCTGTGAGCTGGGATGAAGACCTGACAGCCGAAGACTGGCAAGCAGGAGTCCGTGGTTCGAGTCCGCCACACTGGCCTTCCCCCGCCGCGCCGCTCCGCTGGCCGACGCAGAACACACGCGGCCGCTTAGAGAAGAGAAACACTGGGACGCGACACCCAAGGTATCATCCGATGCACGATTTCGCTCGCAATAATTAAATGGGCCACCTCGCGCTGCGCTTCTCCAGTCAGCTGGGCGAGACAGCGACACGAGATACACACCGCTACGCGTAATCAGACGCCGCCGCCGCCGCCGCCGCCGCTGCCGCAGCAGACTTCACAAACGACACAGCTGCCGCTCTCCGAACCAGAACATCCCGTAAGATACAGTTGTACAAATCTTCAATAAAAGTTATCTTATGTAAAAATGATGTTTCATTCGACCTCATACCCGAGCCAAGGAAGAACCCACCCTGCCCACATGTTGTTAAGAGAGAAAAGTTAATTTATTTAATATTTTCACCCTCACAGAATGCTTTAGAATGCTCATCCTGACAATTGACTTGCATCAAAAGAGAAAACCCAGTTACATTTAGTGACAGAAGTGTCACATTTAGTAACACAATTGATACATTTGATGTCAGAAGCCGTTACAGTTGTTACATTTGGTGTCAGAGAAAAAACCCTTGGCTCAATATGAGGTGCGAATGATAGTCACTAAAGGTCCACAGTTAGTATTGTTTAATGTGTGAAAGGATAGAGGTTTGCATAGCAGTCGTAATATTTTCTTTATTTAGAAGTGTATTTTCTCTCATAATTTTAAGAGTTTTGTCGAAAATATTTAAACATTTTTTTAATTCAGTGTGGTAATATTGTGTAACTAATAGTTGGTAAAATGATGACACGAAATCGTACAAAGTCAGAGTCAGCACCACAAGCGGTTTCTACTGAGGAAGCTATTCAGAGCTTAGTTAATCAGATAGCACAGCTTAAAAATGATAATAATGCATTATTTAAGCAGTTGAGTGAGGTTAGGCAAACCAGTTCAATCCCTCCCACCCTAGATTCCTCAGCAGCAGCCTTAGTAACTCCTTTTTCAGGTAAACCTGGCGAGGACATAACAGCCTTTTTTGATGATTTAGTAGCAGCTGCAAAATTAGGATCATGGTCAGATGAACAGCTCTTACAAATGACAAAGTTAAGATTGACAGGAGAGGCTAAAGCACACGTCTTATACCATGAAGAATTACGGAATGCTCCAACATTTGAGGAATTGAAGAAAGGATTGCTTAAACGTTTTCAAAAACAGAACAGCTGTAGATTTTATAGGGAACAGTTAAACATTATCACTCAGAGGCAAAACGAGTCGTTAGAAAGTTTTGTAGATAGGATTAGAAAAGTTAATATTAACACCTATCAGTTGACAACTAGTGATGAAGCAAATAAAGTTATTTTACAAGAGGCAGAAAATAGAGCTCTGGATACATTTTTACGTGGGTTACCTCCTGAAACGTCCCGTCGTGTCAGGGCAGAGTTTCCTAAAAATTTAGCAGAAGCTGTATCTGTGGCGACAGCTTTTGAAGAAATTGACAGTGCCACCAGATACAAGGAGAAGCGAAATGTATTTTCAGCAGGAATACGATGTTTTAGGTGCGATCGACAGGGACATATAGCAAAAAACTGCAGACAACCTCAATGCACTAATTGTCAAAGAATAGGCCACACATTCAAGGAATGCAGGTCTAAGAAAGTTTTTGGAAATAGAAATCAGTTAAACTCAAACGGGAATGTCGGAGCCGCCGCCAGGCGTTCCCAATAAAATTTCATGCCATTAAGGCGAATGTGAAGGCGGAATGCTGGTTATCTGCTACCATACAGGATAAGGAGGCAAGGATACTAGTGGATACAGGTGCAAACGTATCAATAGTAAGTAATGAATGTATTGGAGAAAAGAAATATGACCCTCCAAGGTATAGATTGAGTGGAGTAGGAGGAGGTACAGTGAAGTCATTAGGATGTACATCACTGATTTTCTATATCCACGGTGTACAATTTCAAGAAGATGTAGAAGTGGTAACAAAAGTAACTGACGGGTACGACGCGATCCTAGGACTGGATTTCCTGAATAAACATCACGCTAAAATCGACCTCAGACAGCAAACTGTCGAACTTAGCGGAATAGTGTTTCAGCTAGGTGACACCGCTGCAAAGGGCCCTCTGCCGCAAGATTTCCCTAACCGGAAGGCGAAATCAACTATACTGCGTGCAACGTCCTTGAAGGTTGATTCGCGGGATCAGATACCGTCTGGCTCAGGAAAACTTTTCTGGATGACCGTTGACTCCGAAGTACCTACAGATACAGTGTGTCTAATAGAGCCTTTAGAGGAAAATGAGGAATTAGATGTATCACATTGTTTTGTACGTAGAAGTGTTGTACGGGTTCAAGACGTTGAGGGAGAAAGAAAAGTACCGGTACATATTGACAATTTCGGAGTGGAGGACAAAGAGTTGCATAAGGGAATATTAGTAGCTACAGTCAGTACTTTTGAAGAAGAAGATTTCATTTGGTCAGATATTAACGATGGTCAGAAACCAGACGCCTATAAAACCGCATTACGCCAGAAGATTGAGCATTTGAAAGGAAAGGATAGAGACACGATAGAAGCAGTTTTAGTTGAGTTTCAAGATTTATTTAATGCAGAAGGTCCACTGCCAGCAACAGATATCACACAGCATAGGATCCCAACAGGAAATAGCCCCCCAGTTTATAGGAAGCCTTATAGAGTTGCGCATCACTTACAGCCAGTACTGGATGAATTTATAGAACAGCATCTAAAAGATGGAATTATAGAATATTCTGATTCGCCTTATAATTCAAATATTGTAATTATTCCAAAGAAGTCTCCCGACGGTACGAAACGATATAGATTTTGTTGTGACTACAGACACCTTAACAAACAAACTATCTCAGATGTTTATCCTCTTCCAAACATTACAGACATCATTGACAGTTTGGGTAACAGTAAATACTTTTCAACAATCGATCTACGTAGCGGATATCATCAATTGGAAGTTGCACCTGAAGATAGGCATAAAACAGCATTTTCTACCCCTGGAGGCCACTGGCAATTTAAAAGAATGCCTTTCGGTTTGAAAAATGCACCAGCAACTTTTCAAAGACTACTCGATGGAGTATTGCGAGGACTCAAAACTCAGCAATGTTGTGTATACCTAGACGATATTATTGTATTCTCCAAAGACATTAATGAACATGCTGTGCGTCTGCGTAATGTTTTTCAGAGACTTAGAAAAGCTAAATTAACATTAAATATGGAAAAATGTAGTTTTGCATTGACAGAGGTTACATACCTAGGGCATGTCATTAGTGAAAAAGGAATTAAAACAGATCCTCGATTAATTTCGGCAGTTAAGGACTTCCCAACACCACAACGCGTTAGGGAGGTACAAAGTTTCATTGGTCTCGCATCGTACTACCGGAAATATGTTCAAAATTTCGCTGAAATTGCCCGACCCTTAACCCAATTATTGAAAAAGGGTGCAAAATTTCATTGGTCTGAAGATTGTGAATTAGCATTTCAAACCCTTAAAGATAAGTTAACACACAGTCCAGTATTAGCCTACCCAGATTATAATAAAGAATTTATTTTATCCTGCGACGCAAGTGGTCATTCAGTAGGAGTTGTTTTGAGTCAGAATATTAATGGCGCGGAACACCCCATAGCCTACGCTTCGAGACAACTAACAACAGCAGAAAGAAATTATTCCACAACGGAAAAAGAATTGTTAAGTGTTATTTATGGTATCAAATACTTTAAATGCTATTTGTATGGTAGGAAATTCAAGGTCATTACAGACCACGCAGCTTTAAAATGGTTGCTTGGATTAAAGGATCCATCTAGTCGTCTCACGCGCTGGGCCCTATGTCTTTCCGAAATGGATTTCGAAGTTATCCATAAACCAGGCAAAAAACACACGAATGCAGATTGCCTAAGTCGGAAAATAGCACTTTTGGAAGCAACAGGCCGAGATACTGAGGATTGGAGAAAGGCACAAGATGAGGATACAGAATGCAAAAAATACGCAACTCAAAAACAATTTTGCTTTGAAGATGGTGTATTATGCCGTAAAACAAAACTTGGACCGCGAATTGTTGTTCCCCAACACCTTAGACAAGAAATAATGGCAGAGGCCCACGATCATATCCTTGCAGGACACGGTGGACAGCGGACAACCGAAAGACGTGTAGCAGAGCGATTTTGGTGGCAAACCAGAAAGCAGGATGTTGCGCAGTACGTTCGTAATTGCATTGCGTGCGCACAACGAGCTGAACTTTCTCGTTCAAAAATACCCTTACAGAGGCTCCCCGAGGCTTCATGTCCATATCAAATCTGTGGAATCGATCTCTACGGGCCATTTCATAAAACACCTGCTGGTAATAGGTATGTTCTTACAATTATAGATCATTTTTCACGCTATCTAGCTATGGTGAGTCTCCCAGATCAGCAAGCAAATACAGTTGCCCAAGCTTTAGTTAACAACTGGATACTTAAATTTGGCGTACCTGAAGTTATTATCACAGATCAGGGATCTAATTTTATGTCTGAACTAATGAAACAGCTATGCCACTTACTAAAAATACGTAAATTACGCACAACTCCGTTACACCCTCAGTGCAACGGGCGCACAGAAAGAGTTCATCGGACAATTGGCAAGATGCTTAGTTATTATATTAACGAACAACATTCCAATTGGGATACGTATTTACCAATAATCGTGTCGGTATACAACGCTAAAACGCATGAAGCAACTGGCATGTCACCTTATGAAGTGGTCTATGGGAGAAAAATGCCGTCCCCTTTTGATGTAATCAGGCAGAAAAACGGAAAAGTCGGAGAAACAGTAAGAGATTTCAGTCGAATGATGAAGGATGTATGGAAAAAGGTTCAAAAATCTAATACAAAGGCTTTGGAACGACAGGAAAGATTAGGTAATACCCAAGCTAAATATCCAAATTACAAAATCGGTCAGTGGGTTATGCTTTCGACTCCTTACATGGCTAAAGGAAAAACGAAGAAATTTGTAACAAACTACAGAGGTCCTTATCAAATTATTGAGATCACGTCACCAGTCAACGTTAAATTGCAACTGCCCACCCGAACTACTATTGTCCATGCAAGTCGTTTAAAACCTTTTAAGGGCGCTCCAGATGTGATTCCTTCAACAATAGTGTCTGCTTTTCCGAAGGGTGGAGGAAGTACCCGAAAAGGAAAAAGAGTGGCCACGCCAGCACAACATACAGACATGGCACCATACAATCTTCGACCAAGAGTACGAATGTCCTAGTTGAATCTTAGTAGACTGTAGTATACATATGTAAATAATTAATAAATGATAAGGGTTTATTTTTTAAGAAAGAAAAGTTGAACGTAGAGACATGTAGATCTTGTAATTAACAATGTATTCCTTCTTTTCTTTGTTTTTGTTTTTACTAGGTTGGTAGGTTCATAACCATGTTGTTTGCTTTTTTCAGAAAACGCCATGCAAGCATTTCCTACACAAAACCTGTCCTACCTCAATGACTCCCTTGACAGTTCCCTTCTGAAGTCATTAGATATGTTCATAAACTCACAGCAAGGCAAAATTGATGCCAATGTTATGATGCAACATGTTTTAAAATTAAAAGGTGAACACAAAACTAAAATTATAATGCTAGGAACGGGTATATCTGGAACCTTTGTGTTGGTGTTTCTGCTTTGTACAGTTTTTTTAAGACGAAAAAATAAGCCAAATAATAATATACCACTTCATCAAATCCCTGTTAATTGGATACCACACTCTTAACTAGTGTACTTCAGTGGTTACTTTTGAGCACTACTGTATTAATTTTGTTTATTGTACTTCATTCTTTATTAAACAGACTCATGTTAAAATGAACAATACTGTAGAATAGATATTCTTGCATTAGTATAGGGTAGATTAAACAGGTGTTGCTATGTAACTTTCTAAGTGAATAATCTATTTTTGTTTATTCATTGTCATCAAGGTCTGTTACACTTATTACAACCATTTATGTGTGAGCTATGTGATTCATGAGCGTACAGTGCTTTAGTAAAGTGATAAAGTATTTTCAACATACTTAATGTGAAGCGTGTGTAATCTTCTAAGTCGAAAGTTTTCAATGCTTGTGCTCTTGCCGTGTGAAGAGTGGAGGAATGTTGAGTGGTAAATTCGAGGGCGAATTTCTCCGAAGGGTGGAGGAATGTTGAGTGGTACGTAAGTAAATAAATTAGTGAAATTAAAGTGAACTAGAAATTAGAATATAAATGAAAAACTTGGTTTAGTTTAGAGAGTTACATACTCGCAAGCAGCGAGCCGTACAGCAGAACAGAAGAGACAATGACCCTGAAGTCAGCAAATTCCACATAAGCGGGCGCTGTCGATTCAGCCGTCAGGGCATCGCCCGAACGGCTCACGTGTTTCTCAGTTGTCGTATGTGAGCAAAGGCCCTCGCCTACATCCCAAGAGCCAATGACCGACGTTAAGAAGATTCTTCGAGAAGCTTTTCAACGTGACAGAAGAGGCAATGACCGGCTCACGTGTTTCTCAGTCGTCACATGTGATCAAAGGCCCTCACCTACATTCCAAGAGCCAACGACCGACGTTAAGAAGATTCTTCGAGAAGCTTTTCAACGTGACAGACGAGGCAATGACCGTGAAGTCGTTCACCTCCAGCAAACTGAAGTGAATAAATACGCGAGACGCAGTGGGCCAGACAGATGAAGTCAGATGAAGACGGAGACGGAGACGGAGACGAAGACGGAGACGGAGAGAAGAGACGAAGAAGACGAAGAAGTTTTCAGTCAGTTTCGGTGCTGAAGACCGTCATGCAAGAAGAGACTGCATCATGCACAGACGCACCAAGTCCGCCGCTGTAATGGAATAGCAAACAGCAGCCGCAGCGCCAGAAGACAGAAGTTAAAAGGTATTTGAAGTCTGGTTTTTACATACCCGGGTGACTCGTGAGGACGGGAAGGAGACGGCCTCACATCAGCAGTCACCTGTGAGCTGGGATGAAGACCTGACAGCCGAAGACTGGCAAGCAGGAGTCCGTGGTTCGAGTCCGCCACACTGGCCTTCCCCCGCCGCGCCGCTCCGCTGGCCGACGCAGAACACACGCGGCCGCTTAGAGAAGAGAAACACTGGGACGCGACACCCAAGGTATCATCCGATGCACGATTTCGCTCGCAATAATTAAATGGGCCACCTCGCGCTGCGCTTCTCCAGTCAGCTGGGCGAGACAGCGACACGAGATACACACCGCTACGCGTAATCAGACGCCGCCGCCGCCGCCGCCGCCGCTGCCGCAGCAGACTTCACAAACGACACAGCTGCCGCTCTCCGAACCAGAACATCCCGTAAGATACAGTTGTACAAATCTTCAATAAAAGTTATCTTATGTAAAAATGATGTTTCATTCGACCTCATACCCGAGCCAAGGAAGAACCCACCCTGCCCACATGTTGTTAAGAGAGAAAAGTTAATTTATTTAATATTTTCACCCTCACAGAATGCTTTAGAATGCTCATCCTGACAATTGACTTGCATCAAAAGAGAAAACCCAGTTACATTTAGTGACAGAAGTGTCACATTTAGTAACACAATTGATACATTTGATGTCAGAAGCCGTTGTAGTCATTACAAAGTGGCTAATGCCAATATCGTAGAGGAGATCAGTGTCTTGACTAATAGGGTAGAACAACTAGAACTTGACACAACTCAAGTAATTGAGGACAAAGTGACCGAACAAGTGCACAAAGTAGAACGTAAATTCACAAAGGAATTAGATGAGAAAGTGCACGCTGCAATTGAGGCCAGAGAGGTGGACTCAACTGCGGATGTGCAAAATCTTAAAAAGATAGTGCAAAAGGACATTCCGCTGTGGCAGCGGAGTGTGGACCGCCGTCTTGCCGAAATGGAACTTAGCTTGCGGCAGGACGAGGCACAGGCGTATGTCACGCCAGCCAGGTCCAACAATTATAGGCCTATAAATACTGCAGTAAAAAATTGCGACTGCGAGACAGAACAGGCAACCAATGTAAGCGGAACAAATAAATGTCATTCCAAAGTAGTGATTGAAGAAAGTCTGATTAGGAACCGACAGTTTCAGATCTTTACAACGGAGAAGAAATCTGTTCACCCTGTAGTGTTTATCAAGGGATTTAGAAACATTTTGCCTAGCGTTTGGAGTCATACCCAGAAAATACAGTTTGTTATGTCATACATACAAGGAGATGCTGCATTATGGGCAACCGAAGCAGCTGACAGTTGTGATACATATGAGCAATTCGAAAAGGCATTCTTGGCCAAATATTGGTCAACATGTATTCAGGAGAGATTACGGAAGGAAGTATATAATCCAGAGCCGTATTCTCCACGACTAGGCAATTTGCGAAAATATTTTGAGAAGTACATTAACAAGACCCGTTACTGGGACGAACAGATTTCATCTCGGGATTTGATCAGGCTTTTGAAATCACACTTGCCGATACATGTAAAGGAAAAGCTTATACACGTGCCTGAAAATGATATGGAACATTTCTTGTCTGTTCTGGACTCAATTGACCTAATTCAGGAGGACGTTAAGGCAGCCTCTGAACAGGCTAGAAATAACGGAAACGGTTATAGAAATGGTAGAAATAACACGCCTCCACCAAGTAATGGAAACGGCGGAGGTAATAATAGGAGACAAGAGTATGCACAAAACGGAAATAGAGGTAGAGACCGGAACGGCAATAGTCCGCCGGTGAATAATGACCGAAAGAGGAGGTTCGATGACCGGTATGAAACAAGCCCACCAAGCAATCATAGATGGAAAAATGCCAGGGGGCCGTACAACACTAATACTTATAATGATGCAAACCGAACTTGGCCACAGAACCAGAGGCCCAGTCCGGACCGGCAAAACAGTGATAGATATGACAATAACCGACCGCCACCACAAAATGCGCCAATTGCGCAACCGTGGCGGCCGACGCAACACAACGTGCACATAGTGGAGGTCAGTGACACAGAGCAGCCACGCCCATCCACTAGCAATAATTCAACAAACTAGATGCAGCCGAGATACGCTCTCCATCGTCGGCTGAGGTTTGGAGTGAGAGCAGCCCGACACAGAATAAAACACCGAACAAAATCTGTATCCTTAGATATAATGACGGGGTACAGATGGGAGACGAACTAATAACTGAACCATCCACGTGCATAAAGGAACACAAAGACAAAGTACAAGCGATAATAGAGATCAAAATTAACAATATTGATGTGCAAGCAGTCATAGATACAGGTGCTACTGTCAGTGTTATGAGTATGGACTTATTCAAAGTACTGGGGAAGGAAAGGCGTATGCTGACTTTTCCCGTGAATAATTGTAAAGTCACTGGAGCCATAAGTGCACAGCGACAAATAATTAAACTCCAAGTGCAGGTAGAGATGTATATAGGGGAAGAAGCCATAGCGAGCTCATTCCTGGTAGTAAAGGGTTTAAAAGTAGCCTGCATTTTGGGGGTAGATTTTTTGAGAGAAAGGGACGCAATAATCGACCTTTCTCGGGGAAAATTAAGTTTGATGAATGCTGGTAGGAGAATAGAATTGTCCATGCTCAGATCCGGAGAGGTACCTGTACCTGTACCTAAATGTAATGCTATTAATATAAAATGTAGGAATCAGTCGATACTACATTTAGACAATCATTGTCTAGGACAGAATCTCTATTATCCTGACGTACAAGGTGATCAATCAAAAGCGAATATGGACGCATTAGTGAACAAAGTGTCACAGTCCGAAAATTTGAATTCTATGCAACAGCAGGATTTGGTACAGTTATTATTTAATTATGCAGAGGTATTTTCAGAACGACCAGGAATTGTTAAGGGATATCAGTACAAGATCGAGGTAAAGCCTCACAAAACTTACTGTCGAGCCTCATACTCCATTCCTTGGTCCAAGAAGGAAATAGTAGCTAAAGAAATAAGAAAACTGATCGAGTGGGGAATAATAGAACCGTCTTTGTCCCCTTATAGTAGTCCTTTGGTGGCGGTAGCAAAAGCTGACGGACAGGTACGGTTAGTACTAGATGCAAGAGACATAAATGAAATTATTGTACCTGTCAGGACGCATCCGGAAAATCTTGATGAGCAAATTCAAAAATTCCATGGAGTGCAATATTTGACATCTATTGATATGAGAAGTTCTTTCTGGCAAATCCTGCTCACACCCGAGTCGAGGAAATATACTGCATTTATATTTGGAGGAAGGAGCTACCAATTTAGGGTACTACCTTTCGGCCTAAATGTAAGTGCAGGAGTTTTCATAACAGCCCTTGACGCGGTTTTGGGTCCGGATTTGCTGCAAAGGGTAACAGTGTATGTAGACGATCTAGTGATTGCCACTGCCACCTGGGAGGAGCACATAGAACTACTGAGTAAAGTCTTAGAAAGGTTTAAGCAAGCGGGGGTAACAGCAAATCTTGATAAATCCAAATTTGGACGTAATCAGATTAAATTTCTAGGTCACATAATAACACCACAAGGCATCAAACCTGACAGCAAAAAACTTGATGCAATTCGTGGGTTTCCTAGTCCGAGAACTAAGAAACAGCTCAAAGCATTTATAGGTCTAGCATCTTTTTTTAGACGGTTTGTTCCAAACCAATTAATGAATAACGAATCTTTATTGAGCCTGTTGCGTAAAAGTGCGCACTGGGTGTGGACAGAAGAATGTCAGCGCGCATTTGACGCTATCAAAAATGCCTTGGTGAATGCAAACATACTGCGACACCCAGACATGACAAAAGATTTTTGTATAGCGACAGATTCGTGTTCATACGGTCTGGGCGCGTGTTTATTTCAGTGGGACAGGAGCAACGACCCCACAACAATCAATGTAATCGGATTTGCCAGCCGCACACTAAACAGCTGCGAGAGAGCATATTCCGCTACTGAATTAGAGGCTCTTGCAGTGGTTTGGGCGGTAAAGAAATTTAATTATTACATCTATGGTAAAGAAGTCAAAGTATTCAGTGACCACCAGGCTTTGAGCTATCTTATGACTTGCAAATTATACCATACCCGCTTGCTAAGATGGAGGTTAGCATTACAGGAATATAAAATTAAAATCATGTACCTAAAAGGACAAGATAACGTTGTAGCAGACGCCTTGTCGAGGCTCCCATTAGGGCAATCCTCAATATCAAATATTTTGGAACAATCGGAGGAATATCGAATACTCTTAGTACAAGATAAGGTACATAGGAGGGACTTTTTACATATGTGTAAGAATATGTCTATATTGCAGGAAACAGATCCGACTTGGCGAGATATCATTAGCAAAATTAAAGAAGGAACCAATCTTAAAAGTGTTCAGAATTTCAAAATAGTAGATAATATTCTGTATTATAAAACAGGTCTGTCAAATGACCATGGAGTCGTGTGTATACCACAACAGGCTATCCCAGCTGTAGTGTGGCACACGCATTTGGCATGGGGTCACCCTGGGATAGGCAAAACAATAAGGATTTTATCCAAATTCTGTTATTTTAAGGGGATAAGCCAGCAGACTCGCACCATTATCAGGACTTGTCCTCTGTGCCAAAAAGCTAAGTTTCAAAATAAGTCCACAAGGTTTGAGCTGCATCCTATAGTGCCTCATCGACCACTTCAGTTAGTATCTATAGACATAGCAGGACCCTACCCACGAGCCAGGGGTGGATTGAAGTACATTTTAGCGGTGTATGACCTTTTCTCTAAATATTTAAAAATATACTGCCTTAAATCAGCCACTGCTCGTGGAATAGTTAAATGGTTAGGGAAAGAATATTTTACACAAGTGGGTAAGCCAGAAGCGATAATATCGGATAATGCTTCCTATTTTACAGGCCATACCTGGAAAAACTATTTACATGAACGAAATATAAAGCATATACTAATTTCCCGCTTTCACCCACAAGCAAGTTTAGTAGAGAGAACATTTGGAGAGTTAAATAAATTTTTCAGGTTATACATTGCATATAAACACACAAGATGGCCAGATCTGATACCTAAGTTTGTAGAAATTCACAACGCAACCCCGCATGCTTCTACGGGGTATCCACCAAACGAGATATTAATGAATAATAATAGAGTTCTGAACGAGTGGCTGGCACCTTTGCCTAAGGTCCCAGTCATTCCTGAGCCTAAGGAAGAGAAGATAAGAAAAGCAGGGTGCAACCTTACCAGGTGCGCTCAGAAAAGGAAAGAAAAATATAACCGACATGTGACGAATAACCAAAAATTTAGTGTTGGGGACTTGGTACTCTTACGCAATCATCCTAAGTCCTCGGCATCCTTGAAACAGAATAGCAAGTGGCAATTGGTGTACAATGGACCTTTTAGAGTAGTAAGTGTGCCACATGAGTGTAGCTATCTCTTAGCAGATCCCCACTCAGGGAGAGTACGGGGACTGTATTCGCGTAAGGATGTAAAAGCATTCCTACAATAAAAGATTAATAGTCCTATGTGGACACCGTTCTTTTGTAATTAATGAACATTAATAGTGTATGTACTAGTGTAGAAGTGTTTAGTTATAAGAATATGATTGACTTTCTTATGTGTATGGATATTTATGTTATGTACTCTTTTAATTTGTGTTATCTAAAACATGCTCTAAATGTTTGCACAGATAATCTGATTAGTGCAATTATTTGTAGTGTTAAGCTGTGACAAAGTTCAGTCAAGAAGAACATTTTAGTAAGGATTAGTTAGTGTATTACATAATTTCCAATATGTGTGTCAAATTTGAAATATTTCTTGGCACAATCTTTTCTATTATGTGTATGTATGTATATATGTGTAGCTGTCAGATTGACAGATCCGAACCCAGAATAATATCAGTAATATGAGGCCCTGAGAACTTTATTATCTCACCAATATTATCAGAGAAAATAATGCACCCAGTAGTGACCCGAGGGCACCACGGGAGGCAACCTTGTTGTAAATTAATGTAACGCAAAGTTACGCACAAAGAAGCTTCAATTGAAGCATGTGCATATTCAATCAGTTAAAAGGAGCTAGCCAGATACAGTCCAAGTAAATTTTTGCCTACAGAGACTACACTGTAGTTACGTAGGACGTTAATAGTAAAGTGTGACATGAGTACAAAGGAGTTATTGAACAATATGCCTGAATCCGGCTGGAATGCACAAATAAAATCTAATCGAACACGAATATAGATGACTATGGGCAAACTAATACGAATTTTGAGTAATTGTTACCATGTACGCAAATCTCACACCTTGGTAAAGAGTTACGAATGTGCTGTTACAAACAAAATTGAGCAGCGGAAATTGTAAATAGAAATAAAGGAACTTTAACAAAAGTGCAGTATTGTGCGGCAGAGACAGACAGTGACTGTTAAACCTGCAGCAATACGTCACGGAGTAGTTGTGTATAAGTAATAAAAAAACTGTATCATCACCGTGTGTGCAAGTGGACAAGGAACTAGCACGACACGAACAGTGAACCGATAACGGAAGGTGATCAAGTTAGTGTCAAACTTTAACTCTTTGTGTGTCAAGGGACGCTAGGAAAGCGCATTGACTACAGAAATACATTTTGATTTTGTCCTAAGGTGAAAACTTGCGTGTGACTAATGACAAGTCATGACATGGTGAAGAATATTGTGTGCCCATAAAAGTGTTACTGTGACAACGAAACATTGTGCAAACCAGACTAGTGAAGGCCTACTGAGTAATAACTACCACTAACTGTGTGCGTTCTTTCCCACAGCAGGAAAAATGCCTATAAGGATAGTACACTGTTTGTGAACTTGTTGCATGTTTCCTGGAGCACCGCGAGAAGACGTCGCACGGGCGAGCTGATACCCAACGCGCATCCGGCTACATCAGCTATGCAGCGGCCACGGCAGCCCGTAGCAGACCAGACAGCCACGCCCCTCCGCGCTATAGCTGTCAACGCCGGGGGCGGTGACCTACACGGAGTCAGCGCGCCGCGCCGAGCGCCGCCCAACAATCACTCCGCACCGCTCACCAAATACAACATTATTGACTTTTTGAAATGTTCACATAAACTGAATAACATGTTAATGACTTCATTTCGATAAACATTGAACATTTACTATGTACGTACGTGAGTGATATATCCTAGGACAAGTGACCTTGTAGTGTATCACAAGAATAATAGTATCACACACACAAAAACCTTCCATTGAACTATATGTGACTGTGATATTGTGTAATTGTGTAACCCGTTTGTGACAAACTGCTAATTTAATTCAAATGAATAACTGTTAAAAAGACAATATTGACTATAAACCAACTGGGATGGCTGGGCTCCGGCACAGTTTTGCCCAGGTTTCCTGTTTGCCTACGCCCAAATGGGGGAGCCATGAACTTATATAACCCTGGGACTAAATAAAAGAGCCATTCCGTAAAACATACAGAAGTGTAAAGAACGTTACTGGCACCATTGTGTCAAAGTGTAAAAACTCTTTGCCAAATGCTGCCAGGGGGCAATGTAACGTTCCCTGGCAAACTCACACACTAACAAACTGAAATTTATTTGTACCATATACGCCGCTCTCAGCAATCTGTATATAATGTAATTATTTAACGAAAAACATTATTGAATTTTGTGTAAAAGACATTTGTTATTATTTTAATATTTTTTGTAGTAATATTCTCTCTGTATTTAGGATGGTAATATTTCTATATTCATTAGGTAATTGCAAAATGTGTCAATATCTGCGATAACAGAGATGTGAAATTCAGCCAGAGGGAAATAATGTAGTGAAATTACAAAGAAATGTTAATAGTCAGCAATACTATAAAAGGACAATGCACTATGTATTCTTTGGTCTTCCTTGCTTAGAGCTGTAAGCGGTAGGAAGCTGTGTAGATGTATTTCGTGAATGTGTAGAATTCTTTTGTCTCTGTCTGGACGTAGCCGCCATTAGACGACGCGCTACGAATTAATGTGAGTTGAATTGTTGTTTGAGCTAAATATATCAGTATTTATCAAAAGTGTGAATTATTTATGTAAATTAGCTTGCCCACGTCATCTATAAAATTTCTTTAAGAATTTTTCAGCATTTTTTAGCGGTGTTGCTGGGCTGTGCCGCGACCAACAATCGCAGATCTGAAGAGGCGGCACATTTAAAAAAATTATCAAACCCGTAAATCGGGAACAGATGCATAATAATCAATCGTGAATTAAGAAATTGTTCTTTCTTTACAGTGATCCTGTGGCTGATAAAATTTGAATTAATTATACGTTTGTGCATTCGTAGGCGGATAGTTAATGTTAGTTAACACTGAAATTTAAACAGTTTGGTTCTTTAAAATAACTCAAATGCATAGTGAAGTAGGTTTGATCAGTGATAAATGTCGGCTTGGCAATAATTATAACATTTTCTGCTGATAGAGATAATCTTGTGTTCTATGGCTATTGCCGGGATAAAATTCAGTAAAAATATTTAACAAAAAAAAACCCACTGCATCAGGAAAGTGTATGCCAAGGCCGAATGATCTAAAGGACTCAATTCTCAACTAAATATTATCCAGTTAATATGAGTGCACGTAATATTTTTCTTTAAATGTACGTAATTCTTAAGAAAGTAAAATTTTTATTACCACACGAAATTAAGAGAGTGGTTCTACAACAAAGTTCGCACGAAAAAAAATTAACTTAAAAGGCAAAAGATAAAATTTATTATTCATCATTCTTTAACGAATTCGACATTACGGCGATTTCGTTAAAAAAGGTCACCTGGCAAGCTCCCATACTCTGACAGGTGGCCAATATTGTATACAGTGGTTGGCATGAGCACCTGCCTGCCAAGGAGTCTCATCTGCTCTGCATCTATTTTCTCCTCTGTCATCAGCTGACAGTAGGTGACAGAACTCTCCTCCTTAGCACCACCTTGGATGACTCTGAGGGCTTGATCACTCTATTCCTGTGGACTTGTACCCCTACTGTCTTACATCCTAGCCACTGGGGAATTGCCATATGACATCCACACCATTTCACCTGTCCGCCCCCAGTAGCTGAGTGGTCAGCACGACAGAATGTCAATCCTCAGGGCCCGCGTTCGATTCCCAGCTGGGTTGGAGATTTTCTCCACTCAGGGACTGGGTGTTGTGTTGTCCTAATCATCATCTGGGCATATAGTTTCAGTTGATGGCCTGCATGGCCACTGACAACAGTGTGAGTGATGCACAGTCAGTGAAAATTCACCATGGACACCAGTAATGTCACTCTCCTGTTATCAGAGCCAGTTGCACCCACAGTAGAGTGCCAATCTTCCATGACACCCACCCACAGCCGACACTGGCAGACGGTCCACCTGCAAGCACCGCTCTTTCCCGAGGCTGGACATGATGGGGGTGCCTTAGCTTCAGGAACTGTTGGGCACTGTCACTATCAAGATGTGGCTGCCAGTTGTGCCGGGTCCTCCACTAATGTTAGACAGCAGCCGCATGGACACTGGCCTCCTACAGGAGCAGTCATCAGCCCTCCCCCAGTTGTCACTGCACCTGCTCCATGCCACTGACGGCATGATGTCATTGTTCCCATGGATGGCACCCTATTATCAAGGCCACTTCCGGCCATGTGCTTCACTGAGTCAGAGGCACAACAGCAATGCCTCATCAGTTGTCATCAAGCTGAACATCATCAACATACAGCTGCTGTTCCATCATTGCTGCTGGTGCTGCCCCCAGTGCCACTGCTGCCACCATTGCCGCACCACAGCCTCCTCTGCTACACCATTCTGTCTATGGTGCCACTCCTGTCTTCTCAGCCTCTTGCATTTTCCCACTGAAGATGGTGGCACCAGCTCCCCAAAGGGGGGGTAGAGATGTGGAGCCTTGTTCGTATATGCTGTGATCATCACAATTGCAGAAATTTCATTTGATGCCACCGGGGAGAAATTGAAATGAGAGTGCCTCTCATTTGTTGCCAGTGCCACCACTGGCTGAGTGGAGATGGTGGCACACCAGCAGCACACCCCACTCTTTCCTATATTGTTCCCGCTCCATTGAGGTTCTGTCTGCCAAGTATGACTGTTCCGTAATTTATTATGGTGAACTTGCCGGTTATTGGACTTGGCCTGACTGTTTTTACCATTGTGCCTGACATGTGTGCATAAACTCTGGTGCTTAGTCACTGCAATTGTATTTTCTGTATACTTGTTATTTGCAATAAAACTATAGATACCACACTTTTTGGCAATGAGGTTGGTCATTTTCTATGTGTGTTCCATGAGAACAATGGATTCAGCATTGATTCAGTTGTTGTAGTAGCAGTTGCAGCTGCTACTTGAACAGCAACAACAGCAGCTAGACTTGCTTTCTAAGTTGGTTACTTCAGTGGGTGCCACAATCTGTCTGCAGCCGCCCTCAGCACAGATAATCATGCCCCCAGCTTTTCCACCATTCCAAGAGGAGGAAGGAAAGTGGGATTCATACATGCAGCATTTACAGCAGCAGTATGCAGCTTTTCATGTAGCAGACTCGGCTGTGCAATAATCAATTTTCTTGTGTTGGATTGCGTCCAAAACTGTTTCTTTCTCTCTTCAGAAATTCGCTTCATTAACAGACCCTGGGGCATTGTCATTTTCTCAGATGTGTGATTTTTTCAGAGCTTATTATCATAAGCAAACCCACCTTTTTCCTTCCCATGTAGACTTTCACCAATAGCAACTGCAATTAAGCAGTCCTATCAGGCATGGATAGCTGATCTTTGGGGTTTAAGTCATAACTGCAGATTTACTTGTGTTCAATGTCAACAGTACTGTGCTGACTCTCTGATACAAGACATCATTGCCACACAGTCTCAGACACTATTATGTTATGTATTTGGATTAAAGAACATGGACATATTGCTAAATTTAGGTTAATGGCTGTCTGTGCTTTGTTCACATCATTTTAAGAGTTAATCGCTGACTGTGCTTTGTTTACATCATTTTAAGAAATAAAACTCATTCATCTTGCCAAAAGCCAAGAAGCATTTTTTTTTTTTTGGTGCAACTCTGGGTTCTTAATACAGGGCCCTGCCTCTTGGATGCACACAAGATTAATAAGTTGTTGAAATACACTGTCACTCACCGTGTGTGCACTAGGTTTGCTTAGTACATTTGTCCAGAACAAGAGTGTTTCTGACTTATTTAAAATTCCTAAGTCCATTATCAGTTTGATCTTGTTTATGTTATCTGAGTAATCACACAGTCAAAAATGGTTCAAATGGCTCTGAGCACTATGGGACTTAACACCTATAGTCATCAGTCCCCTAGAACTTAGAACTACTTAAACCTAACTTACCTAAGGACAGCACACAACACCCAGTCATCACAATCACACAGTCATAATTTCTGTCAGTCATTAGTTAGTCATCATCACATTGTTCTATTCATCATGTTTATACATGGCATCCTACCATATACAAACAGATTTATAACACTGATACTGATATTTTATCTTTGCTACCACTGTTATTACATGTAAGCAGTTATTCTGTGGTCCTGTACCCTAACATGATATTAAATACTTTGCTTTGATGGATACTGATGTTAACAGTGATCAAAACTGGGTTAGTATTGTTGTTGTTCATGTTTACAAGGATAATGTGTCTGTAATTACTTCATTGGGAAAAAAATGGTTCAAATGGCTCTGAGCACTATGGGACTCAACTTCTAAGGTCATCAGTCCCCTATAACTTAGAACAACTTAAACCTAACTAACCTAAGGACATCATACACATCCATGCCCGAGGCAGGATTCAAACCTGCGACCGTAGCGGTCACGCGGTTCCAGACTGTAGCGCCTAGAACCACTTGGCCACTCCAGCCGGCCCATTGGAAAACATTCAACCCTGAGACATAATCACTACCAAGGGGTTGGGGACTGTGTGGCCCTATCCTACCTCTCCTAGTGCATCTCTTGCTGTTGAGCAACTGTTGTGTATACATTCTAGGTGTAGTTGTAAATAAAGTCATGATACGTTATGTATTTGGATTAAAGGATGTGGAAATATTGCTAAATTTAATTTAATGGTTGACTGTACTGTATGTACATGTATGTCTTAAGAAATGAAATGGAGTGATCTCGCCAAAAGCTGAGAAGCCCCTCTAAGTGCTCAATAAATCATGTGAGCTGCTGCAACATGCTGTCACTCACTGCACGTATGTTAGGTTTGCTTAGTGACCAGTCACCATAAGAACATTTCTGACTCTCATCAAATTTCTAAGTACATTTTCAGTTTAATCTTGTGTATTGGTGTCATAATTTCTATCAGTCAATAAACTAGTTAACATCTTCCCACCATATCATTCTATTCATCATGTTTATAGAGGCCTCCAACCACATGCAAACAAATGTATGATGTTGATATTGATTTTAGAATTGCTACTGGCAATGTTATATATTAGCAGTTATTCTGTGGTCATGCAGTCTGTCATGATATTAAATTTGGCTTTGCCATAACAATAGAGGACTGTTTACAAGGAATATTGCTACTTGCTTTATAGCTGATGGGAATTTTCACTTTCTGTATCTACAAGTAGATAATTGGATACTTTCTTGGAGTAGCTGAGCAGGTATATTATTTGCATTTGAAGTTTAATGATTTTCGTTTTCTTGTTTTATAATCAGTGGAAGGTTGTTGAAAACCTTTGCACTAAAGCACAGAAACCTTCTCAGAACCTTACACAAGGAGGCAAAGTCTCTAAGAAAATTATTTTTATTTCTGATGTTATAGTTACATGAATCACAGTTCATATGGACCTGATTTTTATCTCAATAACATACACAATTAAAATGTAATTTTAGTACAAAGTGGGGTATGAATTTAATTTTATCTGAACAAGCTTCTACAAGATATGTGTTTATATACTCTATTGACTTTAACTTCACTGATAATTCCATACAACAAAAGGTGGAAATGTATTCAAATTGAGCCAGCACCCTGATCATAAAGACAACACAGTGAGGCATTCTTCAAGCAAAATATACTATGAGCACCATTATTGTTTTCCTATGTGTTGGCTCTATTTTAGCTTATTGTCCAGCTATAATCATTTAATGTGTGGCTATCAGTGTCAATTTATAGAATCAGGAGATCCTTCTCGCTTGT
The DNA here is from genome assembly GCF_023898315.1 of Schistocerca nitens. Taxonomy (NCBI): domain Eukaryota; kingdom Metazoa; phylum Arthropoda; class Insecta; order Orthoptera; family Acrididae; genus Schistocerca; species Schistocerca nitens. The sequence goes on along the minus strand of NC_064619.1, from coordinate 467,137,083 downwards.
CTGAAATTGTATGAGTCCCTGTCAGATTAAGATATTAACTGAAACTTCCTGGCAGATTAAAACTATGTGCCAGACTGAGACTCGAACTCGGGACCTTTGCTTTTCGCAGGCAAGTGCTCTACCAATGGAGCTACCCAAGCACGGCTCACGACCTGTCCTCACAGCTTCAATTTTGCCAGTACCTCATCTCCTACATTCCAAACTTCACAGAAGCTCTTCTGGCAGAATTGAAGCTGTGAGGACGGGTCATGAGTCATGCTTGGGTAGCTCCGTTGGTAGAGCACTTGCCTGCGAGAGGCAAAGGTCCAGAGTTCGATCCTCAGTCCAGCACACAGTTTTAAACTGCCAGGAAGTTTCATATCAGCGCACACTCCACTGCAGAGTGAAAATCTCATTCTGGAAGATATTAATTGTTCTTGCCATTAACCAGTTGTAGGACTGTCTAGCTATAATTTTCTAAGCCATCTGTAGGTCATTAATAAACAACAGTTCCAGAAACATTTGTGTCTGCTTTCATCTAGGTAACAATGACAAGTAGGTAACGTAGCGGTTCTCTGTGAGTTTTTAGTCAGCCAACAGGGGCAATTATAATAATGAAGTGTTCACACTACAACATACTATTGTATTCACTAATAAAGTGAGTTCTTGGGCTTAGAAACAAACAATTTCATGCAGTTATTTCCACCCCCTCTGATATTTGGCTGCAAAGGCATTGGAGATGCAATGTGACTATTGATAAACATAAGTTTTTTATACTCTGTCTCTATAAAAGTTATTTCTAATGATAGTGTATACTTCCCTAAGTTATTATCCCCATGACCCAAAGATAGCAGAGGCCACAATTTAAGTATTCCCAAAAGTAATTGTTATCAGACAGTTAACATTCAACACAGTGACACACTATGGGATCTTAACTATACATATTTTTAAATGAATTTTGAACATGTAACATTCATCACATATTATACAAAAGCCTTATGAACTCTGATGCTGATATATGAATCCTACCACAAACTACTACCTTTTTTATTGTGACTTTCTGCCTGATTTCTGCCCATAAAATACAGAATAATTCTGCTGAGTCACTATGTTCAAATCACACAACAAGATGGAGATGATGAGAAGGAAGACAAAAATGCATCATAGCTCATATACTGGAAAAATCTACACCATATGAACTTACCTTAAGTAATATCTTGCTGCAACAGAACAAACCTGTTGCCAGCCACATGAGTTCCCAACCACGTTCTTCACTCAAGTGGTTTTTATTGTCAGTCAGCTGTCGCATTATCTGACAGTAAATTTCATCCTTCAGAATATCCTAAAAAGAAAATTAGGTGCATCACATACTTAAAAATAAAATGCAGAAATTATGATTATAATTAAACAGCTGAAATCTGTATCACATGTAGTACAATATTTTATGCATTTCATCCTCTATTCTGCATGATACTATCCTCTGTCTAATACTTTATTCCCCTTATCCTCATAAAAGGTGGGTCCCTCTCATTCTGTGATCTGAGTGACTTATCCTGCCTTTTTAATCTTCCCCAGTCTACCACTCTCTCCACTCTAAAGAAGGAAATATTATTAGTTCCAAAATCTAGGACAGTGCATGTATATTGGTAGTATTGATATTTCTCCTGAAAGTCAGTACTGGCCATAAGTTCTGTCTTATAACTGAATGCTATCCATGCATAGATAACTTCATGTTGTAAATTCCTAATATAATGTGCAACGAAATTCTCACACTACATTATAAATAAGATATCTCAAACTCCTCTTGCACAAGAGGAGTCATGTGTCTTTAAAGACTGGTTTGATGCCACCCTTCATCTCTTTCTTTTTTGTAGTAATCTGTTCATATGTACATATTTATTACCTTAACATACTCAGTAATCTGTTTTAAATATTTTAATATTTCATCTCCAACATTCTTTCAATGCCGATTTAACTTTTCATGGAAATCTTATCACACACCCGCTAACCTCTCAACTTCTTTTGGTAAGTGTTTTCAAACATTATCTCTCCATGTTAAACCTCCAATTTACACTTAATATCCTTCTGTAACATGACATTTTAATTGCTTCCAGTTCCCTCTTTTCCATTTATCCCAAAATCCATATTTCCCTTTCACAGATTTGTGTGCCTCATGTAGACTTGCAAAACATTTTTCTCAATATTTGTTTCCAGTATACCTTTTGTTGAAGAAACTTTCTTTGAATCTGTCAACCTGCTTCTGAAATCCCACTTAACTTGACCATCATTTCACAGGGTGTCTACGACCTGGGACAACCGGGAGATCCGGAAGAAACCCGGGAGTTTTTTCATCCAGGAGAAAACCAGGAAAAACCCAGGAATTTTTTTTAATTCCAGGGATTTTTCATTGTTTTTGTTCTCCGTTAAATTTTTGTAATTTTGACTGGTAAGAACCAATACTCTAACAAAGGATATTACTGTATCCTGCTACTGCAGAATAATGCTGCAGCAATAAAACACGAACAAGAGAAAAAACTAAAATAAAACTTAAATTGCAAAGGAAATGTGCCAAATACAGCAACAAAACACAGTGCTCATACAAGCATCTACCAGCAGCAAAACATGTCAAAGGCTTTAGGAAGACTATGCAATGCTTTGTAACAACAAATTGCCTCCGATGAGCATGACGTCACAACTGTTAACAATTCGTATGACTTTGAAATGTGTCCCTGTCAGTTTTTGAACATTATTGAACGCATCCTAAGCTGATTTCTGAATGAATCATAAGTTGATTTGTGAATGCGTGCAGAGTGTACGTGATGTCTCTGTCAGTGGAATCCTCATCCATCCTGCAGACAAAAGGGGCTATACGAGCTGAGCAGACTATAGCCAAACGAAAGAAAGCCAACCATTGTCTGATTATGTGGTTGATTGGGTTTTCAAATGATGAGCATTGTTATGATTACCAGTGAAATCCATAGATTCAGACTACCAGAGTGCGAAGAAACAACTAACAAGAACAACAGGTAAGAAAGATTACGTATTATCTTCTAGGTGTATCCAAGAAAATGAAACTTTGACAGAAAATTTTTGGCCAGATCGCTTACTAGCAAGACCAGTTGTACAGTCTCTGGCTAGCAGCCGCTTTAAGGTCTATTCTGGAAGTAGCACGGAAAATGCATTTACGAACACGTAACAATGCCTAGCTGGAGAATAATCGCAGGATAACTAAAATGGTGATTCTGGCAGAGTTAGTGAAGTTAACCGACAAATAAGCTTTGACATTGGCAGGAATAAATACAGAATTAGTGATGACATCATTGTTTGTTAGAACAAGGAAGGAGAAGAAATGGTGACATCACTTAAATTATGGAAGAATATGACGATTCCAAATTTATATAAAAATTACGCAATACTACTTTTCGATCTCATGCTTGAGAAACTGGAGCGTATGAATGAAGTGTAAAACTATTTCCTAATGCAAAGCTTTTTGCTTGTAGTAGGCCTAATAGGCATTTGATATTGGTACTTTGTGAATTATATTCTGCCGTGTTATAAAAAAGTCCATTTCTGCCAAAACAGTCTCATTTATTTGGCGTGTGTTACAATTGCTGCAGTATTATAAAGGCCTATTTTGTTTTATCTTGCAGACAGTAACAAAATACAGATAATCAGGTCGAGAAACCACACCAGTCTTGGGCCTGTTTGTAATTACAGCTTTTTCAGTATTATACGACGACATTTCGATTTTTCATGTAGCAAAACGTTTGACGAACTTTGATAAGGTAACAGATCAGTTTGCAGAATGGAAAGCATGCCATGTAAAGCTGCAGCAAGATTAGAGCGAAAAAAATTCTTGGAGCTAAGGATTCAAGAAATGTGTACTGTCTTGCTTGTCTCTTCTCTTTACTGGTTTTATGTATCCTATACTCAATTTTATGTCACACAAAGCAGCAAGTTGTTAGCTAATAGGGAATAAAGAGTGCAAATCTTCTGAAGAGGTTTTTTTTTATTTCCACTGTCCTGAATATAGTTTGATGGCATCCAGTATAAAATATACACATTTCAATTCCACAGACCGAAATACAGTGATGTGCAATAGAAGAATGCTGTGTGAAGAGGTGTGGCGCTGCACTTTGGCACACTTAAGATCAAATAACATGTCTTACAATTCCTCGGACACGTATGTTTTGTGTATCAGACTCTTCAGAAAGATGTGCGCTACAAAATGAACATATTTTTGAAAAGTCAATTTTTTTTTAAGTTTTAGATGTCCTATCTCAAACACTCGAGGGACACCACCATTTCCTATTGCCCCAGTTCGGAAATATCGTAGATACGGGTCTGATGCACAGAGCAGTCTGAGTTATAATGGGGAAGTGTGTAGTCTCCTGTGACCCATGTTTACATTTAGTGATTTTGCTGTTTCCTCTTTGTCTACTGCACTCACGTCAAATGAAAACAAAATTGATTTCTTTGGCCGGGAGCTATCATTCACATAATTACGGAAGGCTAAAATATGTTATTAGTTTCAGATTTTATTTTATTTCCACCTTTCTGACAGTCAAGCATTAATTGCCATGTAGAACAATGAAGTTATTTTTATCGGTTTGCTGAAGAAATTTTCTTTTATAAATCTTTTTCGCTGAGGCAGGCAATATATTTGAAACAAAGGGTTTAATTTCAAACTATGGGCTAGTTTCAACTGTTCGGTGCATTTCAAGTGTACGTTTTTATCTTCTAGCATGTATGGCATTATGCCATAACAAAGAACCAGACATGAGATATTAAAGTACTGGTACCCAAGGAAATTTACATCCTGAAACCACATTTAAAAGCTTAATATCAAGTCGATGCCTACTTCACTGGGAATCTGGGACTCATTTAAAAATCAGATCTTTGATGACAAGCCATTTAGAAGAATTTATAGCCCAGAAGATCACACTTTTATGTCGTCATTAAAAAATTTACTGGCACATTTGTGTGATATATCTTAAAATGTAATATGTGCATAAAAGACCAACATTATATGTGAAAGCTTATCTTCTCTTCAGCATATTGGCCTTAGAGACCAATATTACATGTGAAAGCTTTGTTTTTCTTGTAGCAACATTATATATATATATATATATATATATATATATATATATATATATATATATATATATATATATATATATATATATATATATAAAAAACAGAGGGAAACATTCCACGTGGAAAAAATATAATTTTGTGTGTATATTTGTGTTTGTTTGTGTGTCTATCGACCTGCCAGCGCTTTTGTTTGGTAAGTCTCATCATCTTTCTTTCAGATATATATATATATATATATATATATATATATATATATATATATATAACAGAGGGAAACATTCCACGTTAACTTTTCCTGTTCATGTGTTCGCGCTACTTAACAGTGATGTTACTATTGGCTGACTACACCATGTGTCTGAAGCTCTGAATATCCACTGTCATCGGCTGGCAAGATCACATGACATGAGCTATGACTGGCTTACAAATACGTATCGCAATCTCAATTTCAGTGCTTCGGAAAATAACATGCGGTGTTTGGTGGAATTCAAATTTATACTTTCATAATACGAAAATAGGCAGCGTACATGTTACTGTTCATCAAACATCTTTCCAAAAGATAGTTTTTCCCCTGAGTTTCGTTTTCTAAAGCGCTGGGAAATTCTACGCCCATGTACAAAACCATAACCATTCAAAGGATTGATAAGTTATACAGTTCCGAGAGAAAATATACTGTCAGTTAACAGGGAAAAACTATGTTTCACCTGGGAGAAAGTGTATTTTTAATCAGGAAATCCAGGAGAAATCCGGGAATTTTTTTCCTTGTCCGTGTATACACCCTGTTTCAATAATGAGGATCTGAAATCAATATTTTATACTGCAAAATTTTTCCAAACTATATTATATAAGAAAACATCATAAGATAGAAGATGGATTAACACAGACAGTTAAAACAGTTGTTAAATCAGCTTTGCAAAATGTAGCTCTACATCATCCTGCTGTTTTAAAAATGAGTATCATGAAGCCAATGCAGAAAACAGGAAGTAATGAAGGTGTCTTTAACTACAGACCAGTATCATTAACCCCAACCTTCAGTAAGATAGTTGAAAGTATTATCTTGTCCCAGCTTAGTACTCACAAAAAATGAACCACTTATAGATTTCTTTACATAAGGGCTAAATGGGACCATAGCAGTTACATAGTTCTTCCATGAATTTCCCTGTCTGTTGGACCAAAGGATGCAAACTGCACGTATATCCTCGTGCCTGACAAATAGTTTGACACAGTAAACCTAGATTACTTCTAAAGAAACTTAAGTCATATAATATGGAGACTTCATCCGTGCACCTTACATCAACATACTTTTTGAACTGTAAGCAATGCACTAAATTGATTTACAAGTATATGAAAAAAATTATAAAATTTCACTCCACCAGTGAAACATTAATACAAGATATAACTAATGTCTCAATCCTTGGTCCCTTTCTCACATATATTAATGACACTGGACAACCCATTAACTCCCACATTATAAGCTATGCAAATGATGCCTCAGTCATATTCTATGGTACAAAATAGCTTTGTTAACAGAATTAACAAAATACTTTAATGATCAGGGCCTCAAGGTAAAGGCCACCAACTCTCAGTTATTGGCAGTTATCACCATACCAATGTCAAGAACATACGTATCATCTCACAAGGGAACCTCCCCATCGCACCCCCCTCAGATTTAGTTATAAGTTGGCACAGTGATTAGGCCTTGAAAAACTGAACACAGGTCAATAGAGAAAACAGAAGAAGTTGTGTGGAACTATAAAAAAATAAGTAAAAGATACAAACTGAGTAGTTGATGCGCAAGATATGCATCATCAAGGATACTGTGAGCTCAGGAGCGCCGTGGTCCTGTGGTAAGCGTGAGCAACTGCGGAGCGAGAGGTCCATGGTTCAAGTCTTCCCTCAAGTGAAAAGTTAAATTTTTTATTTTCAGTTTACATGACAAACTGTTATGTTTTCATCACTTTTTTGGGAGTGATTATCACATCCAAAAGAAAACCAAAATCGGGCAAGGTAGAAGAATCTTTTTACTCATTCGCCAAATGTACAAGTTAGTGGGTCGACAACATATTCCTGTCATGTGACGCACATGCCATCACCAGTGTCGTATAGAATATATCAGACGTGTTTTCCTGTGGAGGAATCGGTTGACCTATGACCTTGCGAACAAATCTTTTCGGTTCCCATTGGAGAGGCACGTCCTTTCGTCTACTAATTGCACGGTTTTGTGGTGCAGTCGCAAAAGAACAGACACTAAACTTATTACAGTGAACAGAAACGTCAATGAACAAACGGACAGATCATAACTTTGCGAAAATAAAGAAAGTAAACTTCTCACTCAAGGAAAGACTTGAACCAAGGACCTCTCGTTCCGCAGCTGCTCACGCTAACCATGGGACCACAGCGCTCTTCAGCTCAGGCTATCCTTGATGTTGCATATCTTGCGCATGGACTACTCAGTTTGTATATTTTGCTTATTATTTCATAGTTCCACACAACTTCTTCCTGTTTTCTCTATTGATCTGTGTTCAGTTTTTCAAGGCCTATCCACTGTGCCAGCTTATAACTAAATCTGAGGGGGGTGCGATGGGGAGGTTCCCTTGTCATCAACAGAAACTGGCAGCTGCAAATTTCTAGGTGTGTACACTGATGAAGTCTGTGGTGGACAAACTACATTAACTTTGCATGTCGAAAAGTCCGTGGTGGTTTATATCTCATTAGACACCTTGTAAAGATAGTTCCCAGTCAAACTTTGAAAATATTTTACTATGGAATGATTTACCCCTTTCTTAACTGAATTGCATTGCTATACAGCTAATATCCACTTAAAAATATTGTAGCTATCATGGAAATGAGTAATAAGACTTATACATGAGATAGGCCATACAGAAGCTGTCATGAGGTGTTTGTGCAGCACAAATGCTTAACAATATATTCTCTATACATATTTCAATTACTTACATTTTTTGTAAATAAACAAACTGAAGTTATCAAGTGCAGTGACATACTTGAGCACAACAGAACAAAGTATAATTACTTTTGGTGAAGAACAAAATTCAAAATGACAGGCAGAAACCCATACATCAATGGTTTGTGCTATGTCTCAGCTACTCATCAATGAATTGTACACCCATGTCCCTGTGTGGCTCAGCTTTGGTCATCATCTGCCTTCACCAGCAATAGGGCCTCCAGGGCAGACACCAATCTGTTCTCACTGCACATGTCTGTAAATATTCCAGACAGCAACCAAACAGGATGGCAGGTTGTCCCCCAGAATCTTCAGCAGGTGCCACCTCTTATGTGCCAGGCACTGTGTGTGCATCCATGGACACAGTACTGCTATTGTGGGCACTATTTCACCTCAGCATGACATGTGCTTGCAAGTAGGTAGCACAGTACTCATGCACATGACCATATTTATAACAGCACACAACCACGTAGAACAAAAGCGGGCCTCATAAGCTGGCGATGCAATTTATGCTTAGCTGTAATCAGAAGACAACTCTATTTACACCTCTACTGGCCCTTAGCTAAAAAACAAACACAAATTTTTGGGTATAATTGTTGGTGAGCACTTGTCATGTAAAGACCATACAGACTATATTTGCAAGGAAATCAGTACAAATGTGTATCTACAGAAAAGGGTCTCAGCCTTCCTGGACCATAATAGCTTGAGACAAATATACTTCAGAGTGATACATCCAGATCTTCAGTATAGTGCTGAGAAATTGGATGGGGCACCAGACTCCAAAAAAGGTAGTAAGAATGGTAGCCAAGGTAAACAGGAGAGAGTCCTGTAGAGAAATATCCAGAAAATATAAAAGGCTAACCATCTGCACTGTGTACATACTGCAGATAATAATGTTTGTGAAACAAAATCCAGAATATAATGTAACAAACAGTAATGTACATAGGAATTCTGCATGTATTACTTTCTCCATGTGCTATGTAACTGTTTGTTTAATCAATGAAAAAGCTGCTCCAGTTGGTCTATAGAACTTTATTAAGGCCACTGCCAGCTATTTTGTTAAGCCATACATATTATAGATGTATAGATGCATGTGACTGGAGCCAAAAGGAAACAAAGAATAGATTATGTTTATGTACAGACAAACTATAATACTTACAGTTGTGAAGTAATATCCAAAAGATATAAGAACAAATCAGGGAGATTTTAAATCTTGCTTGTCTAATGAGGTCATGATAGTACTGTCATCTCAACATTGTGTAATTTATTACATTATAATTGTTCTTTGGGTTTAAAGAGATTTATTTTTTGATATATTCTAATTTTCATGTTGTATAAGTAAGAAGCAAAAATTAGCTCTTTAATAAAGGCACAACATAGTTGCTGTGAATGGGCGTCCAAGTCAAGTCCACATTTATATTCTTAGTGTGCAAAAGTTAAACGACAGGGAACATGACACATACAAGCTGTCTAAACATACAGCCTATACTAAAATCAAAGCTATACCAGGAACCTCTGCAGTTCCCAGCAGTCCAACTTTTGAGCACAAAGAATATACATCTGCATTTGACTTCAATTCCCCTTCCACTACAACTATGTAAACCTTTATTAAAAAATATTTTTAGCCTCTTACTTATACAACATGCAAATTCAAATATTTCAAAACATAAATTGCTATAAACCCAAAGAATAATTATAATGTAATGATCAAACAATGGAAAATCCAGGATGGAATGTAACAGTTACGAGAAGGAAAGTTGCTACTCATCATATAGCTGAGATGTTGAGTCACAGAAAGCCACAACAAAAAAGACTCTCACAACTAAAGCTTTCAGTCATTAAGACCTTCTCAACACTAGACTCTCTCTCTCTCTCTCTCTCTCTCTCTCTCTCTTTCTCTCTCCCTCATGCAAATGCAACTCACACACATGACTGCAGTCTCAGGTAACTGAAACCAGTTTCAGTTTCACTTTCAGTTGCCTGAGACTGCAGTCGTATGTGTGTGTGTGTGTGTGTGTGTGTTTGTGTGTACAGAGGCATCATAGGGAGCCATTTTTTAGGCAGGCTCATGCATTAACGAGCATTTGACTGATATTTTCTGTTTGTGGATACACAGGCAAGAATAGGTATGATGAAATGTATAGTGCAATATCAGCTATTTTGGAAGAGGTGCTGCTTCCCAGGGACTTATTAGTTGCTTTATATCTACTGTAGCTTGCTTAATACACTGGCACTTGTTAAGCAACAGTAGTTATCTATATGCTGCAAGACTGTAATTATATTTACAATAAAAATCGTTGAAACTTCCTGGCTGATTAAAACTGTGTGCCAAACTGGAATTCAAACCTGAGGTCTTTGCCCACTTTTACTTCTGCTAGTACCTCATCTCCTACCTTCCAAACATTGAAGAAGTTCTCCTGGGAAATTTGCAGCACTAGAATCTAGTTAACTGGCTCTATGAGAGGTTGGATGGGAGAATGCTAAAGAAAGTCTACAAAACTGAAAATTACAAAAGAAAATGATATAATATGTTAGCAGAAAATCTGTATTGCTACCAAATCAGAAGAAAGCATCCTTGAGAATAATTAGAGACACAGAAACTTAGCTAATGTATTCAATCTAAAAGTACACTGAAGAGCCAAAAAAAGCAGTACATCCACCTAATATAGTGAAGGGCCCCCCACGAATGTGAAGAACTGTACAGCATGATGTGGCGTGCACTTGACTAATGTCTGAAGTAGTTGCAAGGCATGCTCAATAATATTCATGTCTGGGGAGTTTGGTGGCCAGCAGAAGTGTTTAAACTCAAAAGAATATTCCTGGAGCCACTCTGTAGCAATTCTGGACATATGGGGTGTCACATTGTCCTGCTAGAATTGCCCAAGTCCATTGGAATGCACAATGGACATGAATGTATGGAGGTGATCAGACAGGATGCTTACATACATGTCACCTGTCAGAGTTGTATCTAGACATACCAGGGGTCCCATATCACTCCAACTGCACATGCCCCACACCATTACAGAGCCTCCACCAGCTTGAATAGTCCCCTGCTGACATGCATGGTCAATGGATTCATGAGGTTGTCTCCATACCCATACATGTCCACCTGCTCAATGCAATTTGAAATGGGACTTGTCTGACCAGGCAACATGTTTCCAGTCATGAACAGTCCAATGTCGGTGATGATGGGCCCAGGCAAGGCGTAAAGCTTCATATTGTGCAGTCGTCAAGGGTACGCAGGTGGGCCTTCTGCTCTGAAAGCCCATATTGATGATGTTTTGTTGAATGGTTCACACACTGACACTTGCTGATGGCCTAGCATTGAAATCAGCAGCAATTTGTGGGAGGGTTGCACTTCTATCACGTTGAATGACTCTTCAGCCATCATTGGTCCCATTCTTGCAGGATCTTTTTCCGGCCACAGCGATGTCAGAGATTTCATGTTATACCAAATTCCTGATATTCACAGTACACTTGTGAAATGGTTGTATGGGAAAATCCCCACTTCATCACTACCTCGGAGGTGCTGTGTCCCATTGCTCATGTCGCAACTATAATACCACATTCAAACTCACTTAAATATTGATAACCTGCCATTATAGCAGCAGTAACCAATCTAACAACTGCACCAGACACTTGTTGTCTTATATGGGTGTTGCCAACTGCAGCACTGTATTCTGCCTGTTTAAATATCTCTGTACGTGAATATGCATGCCTATACCAGTTTCTTTGGCACTTCAATGTAAAACAACACTTTATTATTGGTAAATATATTCATTTTTCACTCTCAAAGATATGTGGATGTCAATTATACACGATGTAAAATAAGGCAATCACATTCTGAAATTATCAGAACATTCTATATGATAATTTTTTTCCTGCTCATAGATAGCCCTTATTGATGCCACATCTTGCAATAGTCTCTAGAGAGTATTGCTACAACAGATGTTCCTGAATGAAATCAGAGGCAACAAGCCACACATAGCTTATTGGTCCATCACATTGAGACACAACAGCAGCACAGAGGTGTTGCTTGCTACACCTCTCTCTCTCTCTCTCTCTCTCTCACACACACACACACACACACACACACACATACACATACAGGTGGATGCATTTGGTGTTTGTAAGAGTGTCTAATTAAACCAAAGAAAGAGTGGAACATTGAAAATTAGTAATAACTTTCCACAAGTGGATTATGCAGCATCAATCAGCTACAGGTGATGATTTCCCATCCTCATTTTTGTTAATGCTTTTGTAACTATTTTGGTTACTTGTATAAAATGGAACATAATCATGAACAAGCAGAGAGACATTGTTTTCACCTTTGGAAGTTCAGGTGATAACAAAGCTACAGAAGGCTTCAATGTATTCCAAGTGAGAACTATTAGGTTGGTGCATAAGTTCATAGTGTTTTTGTTTTGGATGTTGACATTCCAGTTGCTATGGGTTTATTCTTCAATTGCCATTTTTTTTAATTTATAGTTCACTGTTGCTATTTCAGTCCACACATTGCCATTTTGTCATTTGGAGATAGTGAGTGGAGCTGTGGACACTAGAAAATGGAGTGCCAAGGGAAGAAATTGGAATACTTCTGACATATTCTTCTGTTTTGACTTCAGTAGAAGGATGACAGTAGCAGAGGCAGCCAGAAACATTTGCACCATGTATGAGAATAATTCCATTGGACAGAAAAACAAGGAAATGGTTTTCTCGATTTGAGGATTGTTTTGACATTAGGAATTCTCTGTCCTGTGGCGCACCTACCATGGAACACTAGTGGCTGAATGTCTGGCCACAATATTCAAACACCCATGGCTCTGCACAGTAAGGTGAGGAAGCCAGCAGGGAGGCCAGCAAAGGGCAATTCCAGAGGTTGCACTGACACCACAATCATTACATGCATTTAGAATCGGTATGCTCAGATTGGCACTATGTTCTGCTACTGCAGCCCAGCTCTACAGCCAATCAAAATGAAGTAATCCTCGGTGAAGCGAGGATTTAAGCTCCCACTGAAGCAGCAGACAGCAGTGATATCACTGCCAAAAACTGATAATCATCACCAGAGTCACCGCCACCACAGCCGTCATTGTCCAGTCCACCATTCACCTCCGCTCTTCTGGCCAAGACATCGCACTAGCAAGAACTAGAAACTACCAGCTAGGCGGGTATTGACTAGTACATCATTTTGGGGATTGTAATGAGGAAATTTAACTTGAAATCACTTGTACTCATAAAAGAACAGAGCATTCGTGATGAATGGACAAGTAGCATTTCAGAACTTAACTTTTATTGTTACCGCTATATGGGGTAACAAGTGACTTCATTCTTGGCAGTGGCAAGAACAGACTTTTATGCCCTCTAAGAATTACAGAAGAAGTGTTTATTTGCTGTTTAATCTGGAAGACTCTACAAGTACATTTAGGTTGTTTGTTCAAATCAACAGAAATTTGTGAATAAACAATTCATCAATTCAGTCGAGTGTGTGTGTCCTGTGATGGACATAAAACTCTACATTTAGAAAGACCTTAGGGGTTTGAGGAAATCTTGTAAACACATTAATCCACAATGATCCAAGTCAGCATATGCAAGGACTGGCAAATAGGATGAACTGTGATCAGTCCACCATCATGTGACATTTACACGCAATGGGGAAGATTCAAAAATTGGGTGGAGCATATGGGTACTGCAAGCTCTAAGCCAAAATCAAAAAATCTGTGGGTGGCCTTATATGCATCTCTCCTTGCTTGTCATCAATTGGCTCGTGAGAAACAATGGCCATTCCTATCCTGTATCATTACTGGTGACAATAAATGATGTCTACATCCTAACAAAGGAAAAGAAAGACATTGATAAGTCCAAACAAAGCAGCAACTCCCCATACAAAGACCTCTGCTGACATTTATTGTCAACAAACTGGGACATCTTGCTGACACAATCAAAGAACAATGACCAGGAAGACTGCATGAAGTGATACTTCTTCACGATAATGTCACCCCCCCCCCCTCCCCGCAGTCTGCTAGACTGACAACAAACACTATACAGGAGTTGGGTTTGGAAGTCATTCCAGACCCACATTATTCATCTAACCTAGTGCTCTTAGATTTTCACCTTCCCCACTCTCCATCAAAGAACCTTCAAGGATCTTCGGATCTTCCCTTCTGGATGAAAATGTGTTCCAAACATAACTCAATGAGTTCTTCACCTTAGAACCACATCATTTCTACTGTTGTGGAATTGAAAAGTTACCCGAGTGATTGTAGAGTGTTGTAAACAGTAAAGAAGAATATATTATTGATCACTAGTCTCCATTATGTGTATCTGTTATGTATATTAAACTTATGGAAAAATGCTATGAATTTATGCTCCAACCCAGTACTTACTCAGAATGCAACGCAAGGGACAAATTAAAAAGAAAAGCACATCTCACACACCCATGAATGCCAACTCTGGGAGCTCGGGCCAGAATGCAACTATCAAGTGAGATAGAAGCACCAATCTGGAGGGATCAGGAAAGGGATAGTAGTGTGTATGGGTGGGGGGAGAGAGGAGAGCAGTCTGAGAATGTGTGCGGGGAGTAGAATGCCAACAGGTACAGGGTCAGGAGGCCATGGGGCAGAGAGGTGGGGAAAATGGAGCAAAAAAGGAGAGGAGTCGAGAAAGATTGACTGGTGCTTTGGCAGTGGGTGGCAAACAAAGAGGGTTGGAGATGAGAATGGGAAGGAGGTGATAGGACAGAGTGGGTGGAAACTGTGGCGTGGAGGGTGTGAGGACAGTATGTTACCGTAGTTTGAGACTGGGATAATTACGAGAGCAGAGAATCTGTTTTAAGGATAACTCCCATCTGTGAAGTTCAGAAAACCTGCTGGTGGAGGGCAGGATCCATATGGCTTGAGTAGTGAAGCAGCCATTAAAATCAACCATGTTATGCTCAGTTGAACATTGTGCCACAGGGTAGTCTATTTTGTTCCTGGCCAATATAAAAAGCTGTGTAATGTTTGCAAAAGAGCTGATAAGTGACATGGCTGCATTCACAGGTGGCCCAGCCCCTGGTGAGGTTGAATAAACCTATGACAGGACTGGGATAGGAAGTGCTGGGTGGGTGGATTTGGCAGGTCTTGCACCTGGATCTTCTGCAGGGAAATGATGCTTGTGGCAAAGGGGTTGGATTGGAAGTGACGTAGGGATGAACTGGGATGTTGTGGAGGTTATGTGGGTGACAGAACACTACTTTAGGAGGGGTGGGAAGGATCTCTGGTAGCATGTCCCTCATTTCAGGACGTGATGATAGGTAATTAAAGCCCTGGCGAAGGATGTGATTCAGTTGTTCCAGTCTGGGGTGATGAAGGGGGCACTCCTTCATGGCTAATTCTTGGGGGTGGTGGGTGGATTGGGAGCGTGAGGGGGAAATGGCGCAGGAGATCTTTTAGCAGACTAGATCTGGGGGCTATTGCCTGTCTGTGAGACTCCCAGCATACTGGGCAAGGGAATTCTTGTCACTGAAGATACGTCATCCCTAGGTGTTCAGGCAGTATGGCAGAGATTTTTTGGTGTGAAAGGGGTGATAGCAGTGGAAATACTGGTAATGTTGGTGGATTCAATGTGGGCAGATGTTCAGATGGAGCTATTGGAGAGGAGGAGGTGAGTGTCTAGGAACATGGCAGACAGGATTGAGGAGGTCCAGGTGAAGCAGGTAGGAGAGAAGAAGTTGTTGATGTTGGAAAGGAATGAAGATAGGGTGTCTTGACTCAGAATCCAGATCGTGAAGATAACATCAATGAGCCTTAATTATGGCTTTAATCAGAGATTGGAGGTTGTATTGAACTTCTGGGATGAGATCACTCTAGCACAGGTTACAGGCAGAGGAGTCATGTAATTGGCAGAGGCCTTCTGCCAGGTAGTCACTGTAATCCATAACAACAGGGGTTGAACCTTTCTCTGCAGATAGGATGATTAGGTCAGGACTTATTTTGAGATTTCGAATGGCTATTGTTTCTTCTGCTGAAAGGTTTGTGCTCTGAAGAAGACACCTGCAGAATGATGGCAAGGCTAATTTGTAGGTAAGGACTATCTGTTGATAGTAATACAGTTGACACTGATATGTTAGGGCAGGTTTGGACCAAGTAAAAATATTGATTAGATACTGTATGTGCCACAAGGGAAATGCATGTAAAACTTGACTACAGAAACAGAAAAAATCTTTTTGAGGTAGTGCATCAGAAAACTTTACTCTTTTATCTAAGTTAATTACAAGATGAGTTATACGACATTGAACTTGCAAAGTGCATTTTGGGACACACTGTACTTTAGGGGCTTCTGTGTACTTCTAATTACAACACATATTTTTGGAAGTTACACTATCAATTCAAACATGTTTTTAAAAGTATTACACTATGATTTTATTTTTTCACAGCTATCCTTCTTGTCCTTGGAAAGTGCTTCATGATCCTTTCCGTAATATTTAAGGAATATAAGATATAATTTCAAAATTTTAAACCTGTCAAAATTGATATTTGTCAAATTTAACATGACAGCTTAAAAATGTAAGGACATGTTAGCTCATTGACACACATCACAATAAAGAGACTTCATTGGCTGTCATTCTATCATTCTTTCTCTTTCAAGTACACACTCATGCATGAACAATGATACCCATCCACAGTGACAATGACTATTTAAGTAGTTGGTCAGGCCAAACAATGACTCATATACAGACAGCATCATCACAGTGATTGGTGGGTGTGCTTTGTTGGTGGATGAATGGGAGCATGTGTAAAAAAGAGGAATCTCAAAGGCTCGTCAAGTAGCTATACAGTAAAATCATATCTGTGAGCCACACATAAACATAATGCAGGTGAATGGTTGAGTCATACTTGAAATCACATTGTGTTTTCTGTCACTCGCATGTCAGCACTGAGAGTTCTGACAACTATTGGAAGTAGCCACTTGTTGTTCTAAGTTAATGAAGATGTGTGGTTTGTGTTTTGTATCAGTTTGGAAAAAGAAATGCTGTACCTATGTAAATAGTGCAATTTTTTATTTATATCTGTGAAGAGTTACCTCTGAAATTGTAAAAACATAAACTTAATCATCTTGTAAAGAAATGCTGCAAACTTTATCTTGGATGTAAGGTTGGGAAATAAGGTAAAAGGATAAGATCACATGTGACTTTTGGTTTTCCCATGATTTGGAGGGAACCAATGAACAACACAAAGAACTTCTATTTTTGTCAGAAAAAACACACAGAATCACAATGAAAACAAGGAAAACTGTACAATATTTTAATTTATCGTCTGCTATAAAGGTTGTATGTCACAGTGAAGAATTGCTGATACCAAAAAGGCTGGAATCTTCTTCTTTTCAATACAAAAATGAGTGGTTATCATGACCACAAAGCTGTTTTTTTCTGAATATTCCTACAAATAAGGTGGCATGGCACTCCTCTTGTTGACCCCATAATTGTGTATCTACCTACACAGAACAATAAGTTGGGCCTAGTTAAAAACCTTATGAAAGCCATGGACAAAACTTCACATGAATTCATGTACTTGAGAGAGATGTTTCCATCAATTACTGAAGTGAAAGGAAAGGAGGACATTTTTGCAAGACAGAAAATTATAGAATTAATACCTCATGAATATTTGCTTGATTTGCTGAGTGATGTTGAAAGAGTGGTGTGGCTATCTTTCACAAGCATCTGTGCAAACATTTTAGGCAACTGTAAAACAGAGAGCTATCACAAGATTGTACACGAGCTACTGGGATAATACTAACATACGGTATGCAGCATATCACTTAAACTACATTTATTGAATAATCATCTGCAGTTTTCTTGAAAAATCTTAGTAGTGTTAGTGACGAACATGGAGAACAGTTCCACCAGGTCATTTCTCAAATGGGAAAGTGTTACAAAGGCAAATGAAGTACATCAAGGTTGTCTCACTACTGCTGGCCCTTATGAAGTGATGTTCCTGAAGCAATTATCAAAGAAAACCATGAAATAAATGTTTCTAGATACGATTCTTCTTCACTTTTTTTAACTCTTATATTACTCATTTAATACATTCTTTTGTGTACCCACAGATTTTTTGCTATTTGCATTTGAAAGTGTTTTTGTGGGAGCATGTTATTTTGCCAGATACATAGGCTGCTACAAGCATTTGTAAAAACCATTATTACATAAAAATTGAGGCTGGTTCAGAAATTATGAAATAAGATTTGGATTCAGGGGCAATTTATCTTCCAGAATCAGTGTGTATCATTCTTAAAACTGATTTTTTAAAGAGTTTTATTGTGCAGTATACCACATTGATGGAATTTTACATCTGGAAACCCAGTGATAATACACAGAGTGACTAGCTAGATGACCAGAATGTGGAGTATTTAAAGTTACATAAAAAATGAAATTTAACTATCATTTGATGTAATATACTTACATATTTCAATGCACAGCTAAATATTTTGTCTGTGAATTCACTACCATTGTGGGGTCTTTTGCTTGGTTGATCACCCATGTATTTGAGAATATTTGTGAAAGCTATGCATGCAGTATTGGACAGGTCACTGTTGTCAGCCACCTTCTTCAGCAATGCTAGCTTGATAGGCTCTCTGGTGTGGCGCCACAATTCCTCAATACCAACTCTGCGAGCTTCCTTAAGTGTTTGACCTTTTGGTGGTGCCACACTTTGACTTTCCCTGTGGAAAGATACTCTGTATTACATTATTATACTTGTTGTAACTAAGTCAGTTGTGATGGTGTTGATAAGGCAATTTTCTTTCAGAAGCCAAATAACAAACCCACAGATAAGAAAGGAAGCTACTTAAAAAAGCAATCATATACTAATAATTATAATACCATAATTATTCAGCCACCGGGGTCTATTGAACTACTTTTTAATACATATTCAATAATTGCTTCACTTACAGAAGTCAATTAAATAAATAAAAATGTAATTATTTAGCTAACAGGTTTCCAGCTTACAAGGTCATCATCATTTGCCACCAAACATATATTTACAAAGGAACATTGTTTATTTGGCCCACATTAATCCAACTTTCCAGTTATCTGGATTTATTTTTTTGTTCCCTTCTACAATCAATGGACCAAGGCGAAGAACATCAAACATGTACACAGAAGATTTTATTTATTTATTTATTTATTTGGTCCTGTTGATTACACATTACACATCTACACAGTTCTGCTACTTCAAACACTACCGAAGTTTGAAACAGAAGAAACTTACACTCTATTTCAGTAAATAAACGTGAATACACTACAGTAGCTATAGAGTTTAGGGGCAAAAGGTTTGCATATTTGTAGCACACATTAGAATTATTGAATTTAGTAGACTCTTTCCAGATTATGTGGATTTTTGCTAATCTGGATCATGTCCAGTTTCACCTAATCTGGATAAACAAGGTTCTTGAATATAGATAAAAGTATGTGTTCTAGAACTAAAATATCTAAGAAATAGAATTCAGCACTAAATACATAATTTAAAGAAACAGTTAGAAGATGAAATTGAAACAGAAGTAGAATTGAGAAAATAATGGTGGAGATGATCTGACAAATGTACTGCCATAAGAGGGAAGGATAAGGCCATCTGCAGTAACTATAAACAGGCACAGAAAATGACACAAGTCTATCAAATGGAATCAGTGCTCTCTTCATCCAGCAAAATAAAAGAAAGTTTGGTTGAAAATTGATACAAATGTGACAGATTGGCCTAATAATATACACTCCTGGAAATTGAAATAAGAACACCGTGAATTCATTGTCCCAGGAAGGGGAAACTTTATTGACACATTCCTGGGGTCAGATACATCACATGATCACACTGACAGAACCACAGGCACATAGACACAGGCAACAGAGCATGCACAATGTCGGCACTAGTACAGTGTATATCCACCTTTCGCAGCAATGCAGGCTGCTATTCTCCCATGGAGACGATCGTAGAGATGCTGGATGTAGTCCTGTGGAACAGCTTGCCATGCCATTTCCACCTGGCGCCTCAGTTGGACTAGCGTTCGTGCTGGACGTGCAGACCGCGTGAGACGACGCTTCATCCAGTCCCAAACATGCTCAATGGGGGACAGATCCGGAGATCTTGCTGGCCAGGGTAGTTGACTTACACCTTCTAGAGCACGTCGGGTGGCACGGGATACATGCGGACGTGCATTGTCCTGTTGGAACAGCAAGTTCCCTTGCCGGTCTAGGAATGGTAGAACAATGGGTTCGATGATGGTTTGGATGTACCGTGCAATATTCAGTGTCCCCTCGACGATCACCAGTGGTGTACGGCCAGTGTAGGAGATCGCTCCCCACACCATGATGCCGGGTGTTGGCCCTGTGTGCCTCAGTCGTATGCAGTCCTGATTGTGGCGCTCACCTGCACGGCGCCAAACACGCATACGACCATCATTGGCACCAAGGCAGAAGCGACTCTCATCGCTGAAGACGACATGTCTCCATTCGTCCCTCCATTCACGCCTGTCGCGACACCACTGGAGGCGGGCTGCACGATGTTGGGGCGTGAGCGGAAGACGGCCTAACGGTGTGCGGGACCGTAGCCCAGCTTCATGGAGACGGTTGCGAATGGTCCTCGCCGATACCCCAGGAGCAACAGTGTCCCTAATTTGCTGGGAAGTGGCGGTGCGGTCCCCTACGGCACTGTAGGATCCTACGGTCTTGGCGTGCATCTGTGCGTCGCTGCGGTCCGGTGCCAGGTCGACGGGCACGTGCACCTTCCGCCGACCACTGGCGACAACATCGATGTACTGTGGAGACCTCACGCCCCACGTGTTGAGCAATTCGGCGGTACGTCCACCCGGCCTCCCACATGCCCACTATACGCCCTCGCTCAAAGTCCGTCAACTGCACATACGGTTCACGTCCACGCTGTCGCGGCATGCTACCAGTGTTAAAGACTGCGATGGAGCTCCGTATGCCACGGCAAACTGGCTGACACTGACGGCGGCGGTGCACAAATGCTGCGCAGCTAGCGCCATTCGACGGCCAACACCGCGGGTCCTGGTGTGTCCGCTGTGCCGTGCGTGTGATCATTGCTTGTACAGCCCTCTCGCAGTGTCCGGAGCAAGTATGGTGGGTCTGACACACCGGTGTCAATGTGTTCTTTTTTCCATTTCCAGGAGTGTATTTCAAAATGCTATGCATAAAAATGTGAGTTTTCCAGGCCTCATACCTCAGGTTCTATTGGTGACAGAAAAGTAGATTTGAGTGTACTGAATAGCCATTGGGCTAGGAACCATTTGTATACCCAACAGAAGGATCATCTTACTGTAGCTATCCTACAGTAGGCTTAAAGGGTCAAAGTTTGAATACGATACACTTCCTCCAGCTTAGGCAAATAGAGGAAATCAGTTGGTTCATTTTGCATGAAATGTGGTCTGCGGTGCCCCTTAAGAGGCCTATGATTTAGTTTATGGGTGGTTTCTGAGAAAACCCAAAAAAGTGTTTTTCAGCACTGGATATCTAAATAAATAACAGCAGCAAAGTGCTCAAATTATAACATATTCTCCAGGCATCTACGTAGAAGTGCCATCTTCCCATTTTCAAAAATTTTGATCTGTTATCAAAAAACATCCCAAAAAAATGATTTTTGGGTACAAAAACCAAGCTGCGGATTCCAAGACAGCTATGTTTATTTTTATCATATATGTTCCTAAGATCCCAATCACAAGCAACTCTGAACATTTTCATGATACCTTTATCTGTTCCCAAGATACATAGGCCCAGAGCTACCCTAGTTGTACACATAAAATCCAGTGTGAGGTGAAAACATACCCTAGTTTATAAATAGACACAGCACAGAGAAAGTGTCTCCATTATCATCAGTAGGGTTATGAGAACCCCATGTAGCAGAACTGAAGCCCATGCAAAATTTTTGTGTACTTAAAATCTGGTCTGATGTGTAAAATTAGTTTTGTGTTATTTCAATTCCATATAAGTAAATTACCAACATTTTCCTGACCCATAAAGTTCTTTTCATACACCTGACATCTGCAGCTGCAGCAGGGAAAAGAAGAGAACTGTGGAAAAATGCTCCTACTGGAGCACAGAAAAAGTGAATATTCTTCTGTTTAAAAGACACTGAAAGAAAAGTGGGGTACCAGCTGCCTCATTCTACCTACCTCAGCACCCTTAAAAATTTTCCCAAAAATTTTGGTATGAAAATGTATTACCACTTCTTATATGCTGACAGAGGAGACAGCACCACTGGGAAAGAGATGGCAAAGTAATAAATACTGGAAGACAGTAGACAGTGGCTGTGATATAGAAAAACGACAAAGTAATAAATACTGGAAGACAGTATACAGTGCTAGTGATATAGAAAGAGCAAAGGAGACAATGATGGTGTGAGAGAAAGAGGGACAAATTAGCAGTGGAACCCAGTTGACAATGACAGAACAGTGCTAGGAAAAGTTTGAAGGAGACAGTACCAGTGGCAGAGGAGTAAAGAGAAGGAGAAAGAGGAAATGGGTGAGAGCCAGTGACAGAGACAGAGCCTATGAAAATGACAATAAGGAAGAGAGACATAGTGACAGTGAGGAGTGGCAGGAGCAGTGGGAAGGAATGAATGAGATAGCAGCAGTAAGAGACAGTGTTAGTGAGAGGAGACAGTAGTAGCAGGACAGAACAGAGGAGACTGTGTGAGTTGAATGAGTGAGCGAGAATGTGCAAGTGGGAGTGGGAGTGAATGAGTACAGGTGGCTTACAGCGATGGACTAGTAGGTGTCGACAGACCAGTGGATGTGAGCGAGCTACAGTTAGGGGTGCTCATAGGATTGAGAGGTGAGTTTCATGTAATGTGAATATGTTTGCAAACCAAAATTTTTGGAAAATTTTTTAATGGTGCTGAGGATGGTAAAACGAGGCAGCTGATGCCCCAATTTTCAGTCAGAGTCTTTTAAACAGGAGTATATTCCCCTTTTTTGTGCTCCAATTGGTGTATTTTTCCACTGATTATACTATTCATTAATTGTGTTGGAGTATCTGTATAACTCAAACTATATAGATAAAATTTCCTTTTTCCTTCTCATCCCATATGGTAAGCCTCCCCTGACCCACAGTTCTGGGTGACTTTCCCAAAATCTACCCCGTTTCCTAGACCTCTCAAATCCTTTTCCTCCACCTTTCTTCCTTTCCCTTCAACTCTTCTGCCTGAAGCAGGAGCCACTGGCTCTGAAAGCTTGCCAATCACAACAGTCTTTTCTGTGTGTCTTCTGTCACTGCTTGGTGAGTAGATTTTTTTATCTATCCAATCAAATAACTTTATCAAACTATAAAGAGTTGTGTGTGCCCCTTCACACATAATTTTCCACTGAATCAGTCATGAAGTGGAGCCAAAGATAACTAATGACTAAATAATTAGTTGGTGGTCATACCATACATCATAATATTCAGTAGCCGCATCAAAGTTGGTACATGACATTCCTCTGTCTGTCTTGGAACAGTAAATACCAATTTTATGACTTAAATAGAAAGCGGCCAGTCTTTCTTCCACAGAGATATGATGCCAAGGGTTGACAGCAGAAGCAACATGGTGATGGACAAGGCTATTACAAGGATTTGATGGGCTGCTGAATATCACTGTGGGAGGGAGGGAATAATGAAGGAGGTACACTTCTCCTTTCAGAGCACCATACACAAGGTGAACTGCCACTACCAAACAGTAGCCAACAGTCAACTGGAGCACTTTGATGAACATTGTGCCACTCAGATCAATGTGTTTTGACTGCTTCTCTACATTTATCATCTGGATTCCCCCCCACTCCTTGACAACAGCTCCTTTAAATTGTGCAGTTGATTCTGCCCCGTTAGCAATGATTGAAACTTGGCATTCAGGTTGCACAATGTAGGGAAGTTTAAAATTTGTCACTGTGTTGACCACCCAGCTTACACCAGCAAAATGTGTGTTATTCTCCGAATATAGGTGGTTTTGAAAGACCATGCCACAGTACGGGCCTACATTGACTCTACAACCAGATTTGGAAGTGAAACAAGCAGCTCCATGTTTTTATGGGCTTACATGAAGCTGTTTGGTCTTTTTGACATATTGCACTCAAGTCAATTAAACAGTGCTGAAATCAGTAGATGAAAGCTGATGCACACCATACATGAGAAGTATCTGGAGAGATATGTTGGAGAGAACTGACTGAAGTTTCTGAAAAATGTTTTCCTTCATTTGCAGAAATCCAGGTAAAAGCAGAATCCAAATATTCAATCAGCTGATCAATTTCCTGGAATTTCTGAATATGGGTTTACACTTCATAATATCTCCCCTTAACTATCATCCAGTATCATCAACCAGTGTCATTTCAAGTATTTATGGCTAGATAAACACAATGATACATGGCAATCAACAATGAATTAGATTTATATCTAGTATGAGGTAAGAGTAAATCATTGTTTGGAAGCATCCTAGCCAACAGTTGTTACAGTTTGTTGCTGAAAACATCATCTCCAGAAAGCTTGGTATCATGGGCCAAGAATCACATTTCTCCTCAAAAGCTGAAATAACTGCATTTACGTTAGGATTCTGTGTGTGTGTGTGTGTGTGTATTGCATTCAGGTTGGGATTCTGTATGTGTGTGTGTGTGTGTGTGTGTGTGTGTGTGTGTGTGTGTGTCTATGATTTTTACTCTCCATGCTGCCCTTCAATACTAAATTGGTGATCCCTTGATGCCTCAGAACATGTCCTACCAACTGATCCCTTCTTCTAGTCAAGTTGTGCCACAAATTCCTCTTTTCCCCAATTCTATTCAGCACTTTCTCATTAGTTATGTGATCTACCTATGTAATCTTCAGCATTCTTCTGTAGCACCACATTTTGAAAGCTCCTATTCTCTTCTTGTCAAAACTATTTATCGTCCATGTTTCACTTCCATACGCGGCTACATTTCACACAAATACTTCCAGAAAAGACTTCCTGACAAATCTATACTCGATGTTAACAAATTTCTATTCTCCAGAAATGGTTTCCTTACCATAGCCAGTCTACATTTTATATCCTCTCTACTTCGATCATCATCAGTTATTTTGCTCCCGAAATAGAAAAACTCATCTACTACTTTATGTGTCTCATTTCCTAATCTAACTCCCTCAGCATCACCTGATTTAATTTGACTACATTCCGTTATTCTTGTTTTGCTTTTGTTGATGTTCATCTTATATCATCTTTTCAAGACACTGTCCATTCCGTTCAACTGCTCTTCCAGGTCCTTTGCTGTCTCTGACAGAATTAGAATGTCATTGGCAAACCTCAAAGGTTTTATTTCTTCTCCATGAATTTTAATTCCTACTCCATATTTTTCTTTTGTTTCCTTTACTGCTTGCTCAATATACAGATTGAATAATTGCCACAGTATAAAGCATAATTCATTACTCCAAATCATTTGTTTCCAGTCATCCACTGCCCAGTGTCATTGCTCTTTACGCCACATAAGTATCAGTTAGGACTGACTACACAGGACTGTGTGGCTGATGATGAGCTGCTCAACCATTGTACCAGATTCTTTTAAACTCCCTACATACAGTCACTGTGCTACCTGGACTTCCGGCAGCGTCCTTGCGCTGATTTCAGGGTACTTTTTACAGTTACCCGCCTCAATGGTCAATCATCCTGATCCATCATACATGAAGTCTGCCTTTTTTTGGTACAGCTGTGGTAGTTCCTTTGCATTTGCAAATTCACAATCACATCACCAAAAGTCAAATAAGATAGCTTTAGAAGGGCTGTGAAATGACCCTGATGCAGTTGTTACACAGGTGACAACCAATGACTTGCCCATATTTGAAGTCATGGAGGAGGAGGAGGAGGAGGAGATTAGTGTTTAACGTTCCATCAACAATGAGGTCATTTGAGACAGAGCACAAGCTCAGATTAGGGATGGATGGGGGAGGAACTTCGCTGTGCCATTTTGAAGGAATAAAGTCACTGAGCTTTTGTATTTTGTACTTACTACTTATCTAGTGACAACACAATACTCCCCATCTACTTCTATACTGGCAGGTCTGCCTCTTGTGACATCTACTGGTCAATTCCACATTACAAAGGATGTCCAGTTAAGCATGGTAAAAGAACTACAATATCTGGTCAAAAGTATGATCAATACTGTAGTTGACCTACCATGCTTGATCTCATTTGGCCAAAGTTGCAGTAATGCAGCAACACAAAAACTGACCTCATTCAACTGTCATACTGAAGGCAGCATTGAAAGGTGTACATTGTATCCTTGGTGGAAGATATTTCATATAAAACTGAATGTGCTCTGCAAAATGTACCTGGAAATGTGTGGAGTGATTCAAACAGCCTAAAATGGATTAGTAGCACTAAACACACTAAAAACCCATAGAAATACTTGACATGAGGCATGGTCAGCTGTTACTAAATACAAGTAGGGGCACTTTTTACTAAAATCAGCCAACTGGCAATGAATTGTGCAAAACTGTTGTTAACCAACCAGTGAAAATTTAATCATTTCACATTATTGATTTCCTTCTAATCCTCCTCCTCCTAAAATTTCCCTCCATATGGGGGAATTTTTCTGTGTCCATGCATACATTTATTTGTTGATTTCAGGCAGTAAATTTATAAGTTATTTGTTATATTTCATCTAATTGCTACTTCAACAACTCAGTGTTCACAAATATCTCAGGAATTTTGCAATATAAACTACCTGACAAAAATAGTGAAGCATCCAGAAGGGGAGGAGGAAACATAAGGAAACTTTACAGATTGAGAGGGTATGTGATGTTTTCGCAGTGATTATAATACGAAATTTACAAAGAACTTGGCAGTAAGAGCCTACTTAACAGTATGACGTCACACACAATCTAGCCTGGATGCATGCACTGATTCAGTTGGGGGTGTGTGTTATAAAGCCATTATATTCTCTATTGAGCCAAGCTGGCCCACAATTGTCATAAATGGCCCTTGATTTTCTAGATACTGGCACTGGGATGGAGTTGTCATCTGGCATCATCCCATGCATGTTCTATCAGCAACAGATCTATGGGTCTTATTGGCCATCATAATACAGACAGTTCATAGATGTATGTTTCATGTACGGATGAGTATTGCCTTGTTGGAAAAAGGCAACATGATACTGTCACATGAGGAGTAACACATGAGAACACAGGATGTCTGTCACATACTGTTGTGCCAGCAGACTTATCTCAATCACTATTCACTGTGACTGTAAGTACTACCCCACAGCTCCTGACACCAGAATACCAGGAATAATACTGCCGCACCTCTCCAAAACATTGGAAGAATGGGAACTCTTCTAGGACAGTGCCATACTCATAAAAACGGCCATATGGGGTAGTGTAGAATGAGTGTGCCTGCCCTCTCATTTCCATGCAGTCCAATATCCGGTCACTGTTACATCCAAATGCTCCACAAGTCCTTATATTGCACAACTCAACTAGCTGGGCATATGAAGATCCACAGTAAGGCCCTTTTCAATCTCTGTCAGGTGCTGATAATACTGTCTCTCATGAATAGTGGCATCTCCATGCCATTCCATATCCTACCAGGCCTGGTACAGACATTAGACACAAAAAAAAAAAACACTAATCCACTCTGATGGCCATTCTACCTGTCACAGAGAATTGCAACTTCAATCAATTACATTCCCTCTGATGACATGTATGTGTACGAAGTTATGTTGATGCCTGACCATTTCGTCAGGCATTGTGTAGACTAATATCTATGTTCACATATACAGCTTTTTCTCTATTTTGTTAGATTATATCTGTGATAGTGATGGAGCTACAAATAGTTCTTTTTTCTCACATTATATATACTACATATTTATCATGAGACAATATACATTTAAATAAACTTACATAAATGAAGGAAATAAAATGCACTGACATATCAGTAAATGTACACGGAATTTTTCTTTATGTATTAAACTTCTGGAAGACAATTTGTTTTTCATTATTCCATATGCTTGGTTATGTAGTCTATTGCAAAAAAAATTGTTCACCATACCTGAAATGATCTTTTGCGAACTCTTTCAGCACATACATGCGCTGACGAGTAACTGTATTAATCCGAAACTGTTGCTCTTTCATTCGCAGAACGGGATCTTTCTCAAATATTGCCTGTTCTCATTTTAAAAAAAATTTAAAAAATAATAAAAAAAGGACTCTATGTTAGTAACAAAATATTTTCAAAACATGAAATGCATATCAGTGACATTAAGGAACAATTCAAATATAATTAATGTTAGTTGTAAACTTTGTTCATATTATTAAAAATAGAATTGTTAGTAACATAGGAAACTGAAGTAGCTCAGAAAAGGTGAGGCTGACACTAAAAGGAATACCCAAGAGATGCTTTCACAGTTGTTATTAGTGAGTCTAGATGGTATATTACATGAAAACATAGATTTTGTCTTTTGAACAGCATACTGTAAGAGTAGAATAAAAGAAAAGGAATGTGTGGAAAAGTGTAATAGAAAATGAAGAATCACTAAGAAGCAAGGTGATTGGAGACCTTTCTAATATTTGGTTTAGGTCAGATATGCCTTTAGTTCCATGGATCCACAGTGAAGAGATCACCAATAATATGGAATATGTCATGAAATAACAAAGAAAGGTAAATTTGTCATCAACATTGAGATTGGTTTGAACACTACAGTGGTTTACTAGGCATTCTTCAACTGAAAGTTGTATGTCAGTGTGTTCCCCAACTCTTGATCTAACCCATGCAATTATATGGGGACCTGCAGCTTACAGTAGTGTGAGCTCTGAACCATTGCAATTTGACATTGTTGATTAACAAAAATTGTCAGAGATGAAAGTGGCAGATAAAAATCCCAGGACTGATAGGGGCTCAATGTTTAGATTTGTAGTCTCCTACTTTATCACTGAGGCACATAGCCATGCACGATACATATTTACAAAAGAAGGGGGTTATGATAATGTTACTCTTACAGATCACAAGTGAGATGGTCCACATGGATGTGAAACAATAAAAAGTCTTAAACAAATTAGTGTTCAAAAGGTGACAACAGTCTGTCAAAAAATATGTAAATGCACAACACACTAAAGCGCATGTATGATTCTTAGGCTATGGCCTGTGATATGATTAACGTACGGAAGTTTGCTTCAACAGGTATCGGTTGTTTTCATTTTATGTTGTAGCATTCAGTTTGTCACAAAATTCAGATAAATTATTACAGATTTTGAAATAGGGAGTGCATAAATAATATATTATGTGTGAAATCAAACATGGAAAATCCAGGATGGAATGTAACAATATGATGAAAAGGATAGTTGCTACTTACATTACAGTGGAGATGCTGAATTGCAGAAAGTCACAACAAAAAGACTGTCTAACTTTCAGCCACCAAAGCCCTTGTCAAAAATAGACAGACACAACCATCTCCCCCCCCCCCTCCCACACACACACACACACATACATACACACAGAGCCAGAGTCTGGCTCCAGCTGCCAAACTATCCTTTTCATTATATTGCTATTATATGTGAATACTGTCAAATCAAAAAGAAAAAAATTACCATTAGTAAATTTGTAAATAAATATAGGATAGGAACATTACAAAATAACTATTTTATTTTACAAGATTAATTTTCATAATTTTATGTTAATTTAGCAAGTACACAAAAATCTTAAAACCAACAAAAACATGGAAAGGATAGATTGCTACTCACCATGTGCAGGAGACACTGTGTCAAAGACAGGTACAGTGAAAAAGACTGCTGAAATGTTTAAGCTTTTGGAAGAAGGACTTTGAATGCTAAACATTCTAGCAGTCAGTAGGTGCTCAGTGTGGTGAGTAGTAATCTATCATTTTTTGTTCCATCCTGGACTTCCTGCTCTTTAAAAGTAACAAGTAGTATTTTATATTTACTTGAATAAATGTTTGTGTTGTATTTTCTTTGAATTCTATTCTCTTTCATTTGGTGTCATGAATTTTTGGCAGAGCTTGGCAAGCAGTGATTCAGGTGTTGTCAGTCATCCAGGATGGTGAAGTATTCTAACATATGAACAGTCAGCACAACTGTGTGATGGCTGGTGACGTGAGCAGATTGAAAAGTGAGTAAGATAGTAGAAGTTAATTCAAATGTTTGAGTTGGGGCAAAAAAAAAAAAAAAAAATACTGATCCACACAAAGTTCTCACAGCAAAAATGAACCCACAAATTTTCTGCAGATAATGGATGAACTATGTTCAATAATCAATAAGAGGATCCAAAGTGACTGAAGAATGAACGAATGGCAAAACCACATGTAAGTGGCAGGTTGTTAGAGATCTATGTCCCACCACGGAACATGGGGGCTAGTTCTGTAAAGCAGAACAGGCAGTGATCTGTGGTAGATCAGAGTGCAGTGCTGGTGCAGGTACATGTGTTTCAGAGCACACCATTCAGTGCAGATTGTTGAAAATGTTTTCCCATGCTGATCCAACAACATTGTTAATTATGACTGCAATGGTCACAGGCTCAATGGAAATCTGTCTCCAGGTCCGATGAATCACATTTCTTCTTACACCAAGTCCATGGTTGTGTCTGGATACAACATGACCCAGGTGAACGGCTGCTCAGAACATGTACTGTGCCAGGCTGGAGGGGGCTGTATTCTGGTATGAGGAAATTCCACCCAGGTTTCCATGGGATGTGTTGTAGTAATCAAAGGCCACATGACAGCTGTGGACTACACAAATGTTATTGTGAATCATATGCAGCCATACATGCTTGGTTACTTCCCCAAAGATGATGACTTCTTCCATCAGGATAACTATTTGTGTCACAAGACAGGAATCATGATACAGTGGTTTGAGAAGTGTGACAGTGTTGTCCACAAAATTTGATTCATTTGAACCCAGTGAATCAATAATGGGACATATCAGGTACCATCATGACACACACAAACTGCCGGTCCGTAATACAGGAACTGTGTGACCTCTGCATAGACATCTGGTGTCACATACCTCCAGAAATCTACCAAACACATCTCAAATCCTTGCAATGTGGAATCCCTGACATATTCCATTTCAAAGGTGAACCAACACACTTTTATACATTAACTGGTTCTACTAAGAAATTTGCCAATGGTGTTGGGAGAGTTGGCCATGAATAAATCCTTTGGGTTTGTTCCTCTTAAACTGAACTTCATCAGGGGCTAAAGTTTTTATGATTGCTAGCAGTTTCTTTAATACATTATTCTTATTTCTACTACTGATTTCATGAACTGAGCAGATCACAGAATGCATCAGTAGCCTGTAATTTATTGTCTATGGCATTAAGTACATTCCTGCTGTAACTGTAAATAGCCTTCTCAATACTGGAACACTTTAGAAATCCATATTGTGGTTTTTACAATCTATAAATGATTGTTAGATGACTAAAAAGGCACTTTTATAATGCCTTTCCTAAAATATTTGATAGCCTTGATCAAAGTTAAATTAGACAGATGTTTGATGGTATTTCTTTGTCTTCTTACTCACACACGATTGACTTCAGCACATTTCAGCCAGTTGCAAAATGTTCCAATAATAAACATCTGGTTACACTAGTAACTTAATACATTACGAAACCCAGAAGACCACTCTGTAATTAACTTTGAACTATGGAAAAGATAATATGGAACAATGACAATGTTGTGAAAGGAACAGATTATTTACCATATAGTGGAGATGCTGAGTTGCAGACAGGCACAACAAAAAGACTGCTAACCAAGTACACATTCAGCCAAAAGGCTTGTTTCTGAATGAGACAAAGATGATGTGACTTACCGAACGAAAGTGCTGGCAGGTCGATAGACACACAAACATACACACGAAATTCAAGCTTTCGCAACAAACGGTTGCTTCATCAGGAAAGAGCAAAGGAGAGGGAAATACGAAAGGATGTGGGTTTTAAGAGAGAGGGTAAGGAGTCATTCCAATCCCGGGAGCGGAAAGACTTACCTTAGGGGGAAAAAAGGACAGGTATACACTCGCGCACACACACACATATCCATCCGCACATACATATATATACACGCACAAATACACACAAATACAGCTCACACATTCATGACCACTGTCTCTGGCTTCTGAGGCTGGACTGCAACCAACAGCACATGATGGGAGAAGCAATCTGGGTGGTGGGGGTAAGAAGGAGGCTGGAACAGGGAGGGAGAGGGATAGTAGGGTAGGGAAAGGGAACAGTAAAGTGCTGCTTCTGGGAGCATACAGGGATGAGGTGGGAGAGGGTAGGGTAGCTAGGTGCAATCATGTTGTTAGACAAAGGTTGGGGGAGGGTGGGAAAGGAGAGAAGTAAAAAGATGATGGGTGCATTTGTGGAATAGAAGGATGTATAGCTCTGGAGTGGGAACAGGGAAGGGTATAGGTGGGTGAAGGACAATGTCTAACAAAGGTTGAAGCCAACAAGGTTATGGGAACATAGGTGATATTACAGGGAAGTTCCCACTTGCATAATTCAGAAACACTGGTGTTGGTAGGGAGGATCCAGATGGCACAGGCCATGAAGCACCCATTGAAAAGAAGAATGTTGTGTTGAGCAGTGTGCTCAGCAACTTGATGGTCCAGCAGTTTCTTGGCCACAATTTGTCAGTGTCCATTTGTGCGGTCCGACAGCTTCTTGGTTGCCACATAGAATGCAGCACAGTGGTTGCAGCTTAGCTTGTAGATCATATGGCTGGTTTCACAGGTGGCCATGCCTTTGATAGAATAGATGATGCTTGTGACCAAACTGGAGTAGATGATGGGAGGATATATGGGACCAGTCTTGCATCTAGATCTATTACAGGGATATAAGCCATGAGGTAAAGGGTTGGGAACAGCGGTTCCATAGTGATGGATGAGGTTATTGTGCAGGTTCAGTGGGCTGCGGAATGCCCCTGTGGGAGAAGTGGGAAAGATTGTCGGTAGGATATTCCTCATTTCAGGGCAAGATAAGAAGTAATCAAAAATCTGGCACAGAATGTGATGCAGTTGCTCCAGTCCTGAGAGGTACTGAGTCACTAGGGGATTGCTCCTCTGTTGCCAGATGGTGGGACTGTTGGAGATGGTGAATGACTGGAGAGACTCTCCGTGCCCTGAAATGAGGACTGTCGCATCCACAGTCTTACCCACCCCTCCCACAGTGGTACTCCATCACTCACTGAACTATATTCTCATCCATCCCTACACAACCCCTGCTCCCAACCCCTTGCCTGATGGCTCATATCCCTGTAATAGATCTAGATGTAACACGTGTCCCACACACCCTCCCACCACCAACACTCACCCCAGCGCAATCACAGCATCACCTAACCCATCGAAGGCAGGGCTACCTGTGAAACTAGTAATGTGATCTACAAGCTAAGCTGCAACCATCGTGCAGTATTCTACATGAGCATCACAACCAACAAGCTGTCTGTCCGTCTGAATGGCCACCGACACACTGTGACCTAGAAACAGCTGGACCACACATTTTCAATGACTGCTTCACAACCTGTGGCATCTGGATGCTTCCTACCAACACCAGCTTTTTGTGAAATACGTAGGTGAGAACTCTCCCTGCAATATAACCTACATTCCTGTAACCCTCCTGGCCTCAGCCTTCATTAGTCACTGCCCTTCACTCACCTAAACCCTTCTGTGTTTCCACTCCAGCATTACATATGCTTCTATTCCATCAATGACCCACAGTCTTTTTACTTCTCTCCTTTTCCACCCCCCCCTTTCCCCCCCCCCCACCCTCTGTCTAACCTCCCTAACCTCCTGACTGCCCGACTACACCTAACTGCCCTACCCTCTCCCCACCTCATCCCTGTATGACCCCACAAGCAGCACTTTACTGTCCCCCACCGCTACCAAGCTATCCCCCAACCTCCCATCCCCATCCCAGCCTCCTCCATACTCCCACAACCCAGACTGCTTATCCCATCATGCACTGTTGCTTGCAGTCTGGCCTTGGCAGCTAGAGACAGTGGTCATGTGTGTGTGTGTGTGTGTGTGTGTGTGTGTGTGTGTGTGTGTGTGTGTGTGTATTTTGTCTAATTCAGAGGAAAGCCTTTTGGCTGAAAGATTACTTGTTTAGCAGTCTTTTTGTTGTGCTTGTGTGTGACTCAACATCTGCACTATATGGTGAGTAGCAAACCACAACTACAAAAGTTGTTTTATTTTAAAGATTTAATGGTGGATATTACTCCTTCTGGTGAAGTGAGGATCGTGTTCATATTATTGAAGTCATTTGTAACAGTTGATCTGAGATATTTCATGGCAACAACTACTGAACCTGACATTTCATCTTTCCAGTAACAGCTATGAAATACTTGTTAAAATGTTTTGCAACAATGCACATGGAACAGATGTTATGTAATTTATTGACTCTTGAGTATTGCTAAATCAGTCAAGGACTCTTACCAGCAGGATTAATTGTGGTGATAGAAAAAACTAAAATTTTATTTTTTCATTTAACACGATTGAGGATGTGTAGAGATGCTCATCCAAAGCAAATAAGATGCTACAAGAGAGGTGTTGTGCATCATGAAAAGAATTGTTGCTCATATTTTGAGCATTTACTTTCCAAGAAGAATCTTCTCTCATATATCATATACAGTGACCATGACTATAAAATCAGAGAAATTCAACATACAGAGGGTTATGAAAAGTCATTTGCTTTGTGCACCTTTTCTGAATGGAATGGAGGAAGTAAAAATAATGGAACATGAGGGACCCTCTGTCACAAACTGTAAACTGGCTCAATGAGCACAAGTTAAATGTTTACAGTAAATGAATTCCATGTTACATATAGGAAGAATGTTTTATTCTCATCCTTTACCTTCTTGGCCATAAGATGAATTTTTTCCTCCTTTTTGTTTCCTGTTTGTTGTTTAAATTTCTTTTTCCTTACTCTTTTATATTTTCCTCTTGTGCTTATTTGTTTCCAATATTCTCAGTCGAACAATTTAGTATAGTGAAGGAA
Organism: Schistocerca nitens; assembly: GCF_023898315.1. Lineage (NCBI taxonomy): Eukaryota > Metazoa > Arthropoda > Insecta > Orthoptera > Acrididae > Schistocerca > Schistocerca nitens. The sequence goes on along the minus strand of NC_064619.1, from coordinate 467,102,070 downwards.
GATGATGTGTAGCTATTTTGCAAATTACAGAGCTACATATAAAAAACCTGGCACCAACACATTCCCAGATTTCATAAAATTTATATTTTGCTGATTTTATTTCATCACACTCTTCTTGTTAAATACTCTAACTGCAGCTCTTCTAACAGCCTCCATTCTCTTGCAAGTTAACTGCCATTTATCATATTGCACACCATTGACTCATAAAATTCCAATGACCATCATTCACTGGCATTTTTTTCATTCTGGATCTTTTTCATTATTTCCCTAATGCAATTTTTGTGCATTTCTTAGTGCAACTATTCACAGGGGTTAGTTCTTATCTCTGGTTAATTTGCCAGTTCATGCATTCATAATAAAATTACAGTACTGGGAGATTGTTGTAACACTCCTAGCTCTTTAAAAATGGAAACTGTCCACAGTCAGGCTATTGGAATATGCAGCAGAAATTCAGAACTGTGTTATTGGTATTGCAACTGTCTAACTTAATCATAGTTAGGTTTTCATAGTTATGTCTTATGTCTTTGCCATCAATGGGCAAAGATACATCAATAGCAGTGACAGTGGATATCATAGGTTTAGCAGTTTCAACGTAAGTGGCGGTAATTGTGCCACACGACGACTGGCCATGCAAGTTGGATATCTATGGAACTATGACAATGGCAAAATAACAGGCCACAGAGCAGGCACAAGTCAGTTTCTCTTCTGGCACTGACCTTTAGTTGATTACCAGCTATGCTATACCACCATCTTCTCACTACCACTGCCACTGGAACTCTGTTACAAAAGAGCTACATTCCACTGAACTCTGCCAAATTTGTCATCTCACCTTACTGTACTGCCATGTGACTTTGACTCTGTCAGCAGTGTTTCACTACAGAAGATAGACTCTGAACATTTCCTCAGGTTATTTGTACCGTCGTGGCCTACATTATGTAGAAATATCTGAAATTGTTCAAATTATTATCAAGAGTCACTCAATATTGTGACAAACACATAACTTCTGGAACTTTAAGTGTCTGTCCCTGCTACTCAACTTATTTTCTTGTGGATCTTGATTTTTTCCTGATTACAAGGATCTGGCGATTTAAGTTTTATTCATGTTTGATGGCTACTAAATACTGTAGCCATAAAAATGTTAATTTGTTTGCTGTAGGTTACAGCATTTCTGTAAATTACTTCAAGCTACTTCTGGGATGGTCCCTTTGGAAAGGAAATGACTAATATCCTTATCTGTTCTAAAAAGCTTGTGCTCCATCTCTAATGACCATGTCATCCTTGGAACATTAAAACCTATCTTCCTTCCTTCCTTTCTTCTTTCCATAACACACGAACCTTAATTGTGAGACATCACACATCATTTAAAGGCTGAAATTAAAACTGCATTCAGTTTATTATGGGTTATCACTATCTTACAATTGGGTACAAATGTTAAAAAAAAGTGTGTATACTGATAATGCATAATACACATTTGCCAGATTGTGCTCTGTGATACAAAACCATACTCTTGGTGCCTGCTTCATCATTACAGGCAACTTATATACTCCCCACAAGCTGTACCACAAAACTTCAAGGATGGTAACTTATTCTATGGCATAATCTTGACAAATTCTGGCCGCCTGGTCCCAATTGTTCCTTTTGCTGTCTACCTGTTTTTCTCTTCTTTGGCTCCCTCTCTCCTCATCCCTATCAAAGTGTCTGGCCATTCAGATTTCTGCTCTCACTGCAGGTAGGTCCCTCTCATCCTGGGGTCTGAGTGAAATGTCCTTCCTTTTAATCTTCTCCAAGCTACCACCCTCTTCTTTCCAATGAAGCAACTGTTAGTTCCTAAAGCTAGGTTATGTGTCTTTTACTTTTATACATCTCCGTCAACAGCATTACACATTTCACTTACTGAAGATAAGCACTGACCAGCAATTTTGTCTCATAATTTATTAGTTTGCTTGACTGAATGTTTCTTTTGATATTAAAAACCTGAACTCTCAGGCATTTGAATATAGACACTAACTATCCCGCAAAAACCTACCCACAAAGTTTTATGGAGCAGTATTAATTGAGGAATCCAGAAATACACTATGGTATCTATATCCTTCTCCTATGGCAAGACAAAGATAAAATTATATTATTTACAGCATGCAAAAGACATTTAAGCCATCATTCTACCTATCCTTCAAAAGCAAATTGAATGGTTGGTATCCCAATATGTGGTACAATTGGAAGTACCCTCTGGCATGTACTTCAAAGTGGTTTGTAGAGTATAGATGTAGATAATACTTTGTGGAATAATAAAAAATAACTAAAGTGAGTTAAAAGTTGCTTAACACTCACCACAATATTTGGTGCTGGCCTAACTACTGCAGGGAGCACATAAATCACTTCCGTAGGGAAATGACCCCTCTGTCCAGTCCTGGCATTGATTCCATTTCCCCATGAAGAGTTCATTATTTTATCACCATCAAACTCCTCTTCAAGAATCAAAAGATCTCCCCTCTTCAGTATTAGGAAAGAAGATCCCGAATCTTCAACAACAGAAAAACATAGAAAATGAGACATGTAAGTTTTTACCACCAAGTTTTATTGGCCAACTTTAATTTTGAACAAATACAGACATCAAAAAATGTATTACATTTGAATACACTGTGAGAGTATGCAGTGAAAATGTTATTACAAATATTTACTACCAAAAACAGTCTTGATCACAAATTATTTATTCCGGTGATTAGTTTCGACAACAACTGTGCTCATCTTCAGACCAATGAGTAAGAACCTCTTTCTGGTGGTAAATCACTACTTTACCACCAGAAGGAGGTTCTTACTCATTGGTCTGAAGATGACCACAGTAGTGGTCGGAACCAGTCACCAGAATAAATAATTTGTGATCAAGACTGTTTTTGATAGTAAATATCAAAAAAGTGTTAAATAAATGAAAAATTCTGAGATTTCAGTTCTCTAGAACCTGATGTACAACAAAATTCAAATCCAGAGAGAAGGAGTTGCATTCTGTCACAGAAAGGGGACAACTAAGCTATGGTTCAAAAGGTAGATTGACTATAGGCATGGTTATTAATTTCTGTAGTGCAACTCCATAGTAGAGTAATGGAAGAAAGGCAATGCCCTCATTTATGTAAACACTGCTACTTGGAGCCTTACTTTTCTTGGGCTCCTGAGTATCAGATAGACTTTTCTCACTTAAGGCTGAAAAGAAAAATACCAAGTGTATTGTCATGCCTGTGGTGTATTGTCATGCCTGTGTAATGTGTGTTTCATTACCTCTGCTATGAAAGTGCAATGGAATATTTTTGGACTGGTAAAACTGGATGTGTTTGATACTATGTTGGTGTGAGTGGATATCCGAGGAAACAATCTCTGCAAATCTTTTGTGGTCTGTTTCAAACAAACAGTCTTAGGTTATGGGCCAAGGCCACATGTGAACTACCGCAAAATATTTGTTTTTGCTAGTGAGTGAATTATTGTAAGATAACATGAACTTGCCCATAGGTTTTTCATTTGATGAAAATGGCAGCCAGCATTGATGATTACAAAATACAAGTGAATAAACTCAAAGCACCTGATGACAGGACAAATTGGAAATGGCACATCTTGATGCTGTTGTGAGAATATGTACTTGAACACGTTGTTAACAGTACATTCAAGTGTCCTGAACTGGTTGAAGCTGTGACAGTGGAAAAAAATGCATCACATCAGCAGTGGCTGAAAGAAGATGCAAAAGTGGAAAGTTTATTAGCAGGTACACTATGAAAATCCATTGTTGAGCTCATGTTGACATGCACCCACACATGTGAAATTTGGGATAAGTTATGTGCACAATTCGAACATAACAGTATGCAATGACTAAACACATTGAAGAAATAATTCTTTCATGTTCAACATGATGACAAAGAGGACATTAGCAAACACATCACAAAGCTGCAGAAGCTTTTTGTGGATTTGAGCAGTAAATTGTAGAAGCACGAGGAAAATGTTTTGTGTCAAAGAATTTTAAATGGTTGAATTTTTTCGACACTAGGCAAAGACTATGACAATTTTAAACACCTGTCAAACACAATCCCAACTGAAAATCAATATGTGAACCTTCTGATTGGAAAACTGTGCACAATTAAATTCTGAAATCAAAGTATGGTTAATGAGCTGCATTTGTTGCATACACAAAAGTCAGCAAAATGAAAGTTATGAAGCGAAAATTTGAAAAAGGATCTTAAGGGTGCAAAACAAAAATTTCCTTCTCAGAAATGTGGGCAAGTAGGCCATAGGGCAGCAGAGTATCTGATGAAAAAGACAAATAACAGCATTTGCACCAATCACTCTGAAAAGCATGTTGCATTTTTGTTGTATGTCTTTGGTGCCTCAGTCAATAACTGTGCTGAAGTCAATAGTGACAGGGGCAATACAAATTATATCACAGCAAACGATCAATATTTTGTATAACACAGAAAATTCACTTTTCTTGAAAACATTTCAATTGGGGAAAAAAGTGTAAATATGTTGGCTATGGACAAGGAACTGTGAAAATTCAAATGCAGTTGAATAATGAAAAAAATGCTGAACTGAGAGATATACTTCATGTTCCTGAAGCAAGTGCTCTCTTTTTCTTTGTAAAAGCAGCTGCACAAAATGGTTTTAGCACAAGATTTGATAACAAAAGTGTCAAAACTGATCACGTTTGCCATTGTCTTTGTTCTTGTCATATGCATCATTAAACAGGCACAATCGCTTGAAGTTAATTTTGCATCAGTGTTAGATATGCTGAAAGTTTATCATGAGAGGTCATCAACACAAACAACATGTGAAAAGTGTCTTGAAGCAAATGAACATCATCATAGGTGGCAGCAAATTAGAATTCTACGACACATGTGCACTGGGGAAAAATGCACTACAGCAAAATGGTGTTGCAGAAAGGGAAACGTGCACTATTGTAGTGTGCACAAAGTATGCTGAACCCCAGCGAGTTGCCAAAAGAGGTGTGAGAAGAAGCGTGCAATACTGCTACATACCTTTTGAATCACAGCTGGAAGATATAATCCAACACCTCTCAAAAACATATGCTTATTTGATCATTATAGGAGATCTGAACATTGACACAAGTAAAAATACAGACAATACTAAGAACCTACTGGACTTATTGTGCATATACATGCAGCTGCACAAAATGGTTTTTGCACAAGATTTGATAACAAAAGTGTCAAAACTGATCACGTTTGCCAGTGTCTTTGTTCTTGTCATAAGCATCATTAAACAGGCACAGTCGCTTGAAGTGAATTTTGCATCAGTGTTGGATATGCTGAAAGTTTATCATGAGAGGTCATCAACACAAACAACATGTGAAAAGTGTCTTGAAGCAAATGAACATCATCATAGGTGGCAGCAAATTAGAATTCTACGACACATGTGCACTGGGGAAAAATTCATTGATTACCATTCAGGAAATATATCAACCACTGGTTACTTGTGAACAAACCCATGCCAATGTATATGGACTTATCTCTATGGAGGCTCTTGGAAAAGCTGGCTACTGTGTAATTTTTAAAGATGATTTTGCATGTTTCATAATATTTTCTTCCTGGAGAAGAATATTGAAGTCATCACTGTCCTGGAACAGTTCTTGAATTAGGCTTAGACAAATGCTCATGTTATGAAACAGTTCAGGAGTGATGGAGGAAAAGAATTTGATAACAAGAAAGTCTCAGAATCACTGGCAAGCAGAGGCTTAGAGGATCCACCCTAAGAACCTACTGGACTTATTGTGCATATACAATCTAAAAATAAAAATAGATAAACCAACCAGAGTAACAAAGCATAGTGAAACTATAATTGATCATGTAATAACAAATATTCCTACATGCTATTGTGACACATAGGTAATACACTTCACATTAGCATACCATTTTGCAATCATGATAGACATAAATATAAAGACTGGTGATTCAGTGCAGAAGATATGGGAGATGAGAAGACAGAACTACCCACATAACATAAAGTGCAGAAGATATGGGAGATGAGAAGACAGAACTACCCACATAATATAAATCTGCTAAAAAAGATGTTAGAGGCAGAAAACTGGGAAACAATATATGCAGCTAAAGATGCAAACACCAAATGGAACCAGTTTTTTTTCTTTATTCAATTATTATTATGATGTTACATGTCCTGTTAGTAAAAGGCTTGTCAAAAAGCAACAAAAAAAGAAAAGCTGGGTGACTGGAGAAGTAATCTATGCCAGAAATTATCTGAGAGTGTATTATGACCTCTCCAAACAAAAACAAAAAAATACTGAGGTCTACAACACATTGTATAAAATAAAAAAGAAAGAGTACTGTAGTTTTATTAGAGAAACTAAAGCATCATTCATCAGTGTGTGTGTCAAACCTAATAAGTGTCAAACCTAATAAAACAACTTAAAATTAAACATTCATCTGGCTTGGATGGTGTCACATCACATCTCATAAAGGAATGCAGAGCAAGTATATTAAAACCATTGACACACATGCCGAATTCTGCGATAGAAGATGGTATATTTCTAGATTCACTGAAAGTAAGTAAAGTGAAGCCAATATTTAAGAAACGGAACAGGGATGAATTAGGAAATTATAGGCCAATATCATTGATCTCAACATTTGCTAAAATCTATGAAATGATAATAAAGAATAGAATTGTAAGTTTTATAACAAAGTAAAGTATACTGCATTCATCACAACATGGTTTCAGAGAAGGGAAGTCAACAAAAACAGCATCAACAGATATAATCGGGCACATTCTTAATTTACTTGACAGGCAACAAAAGACTTGTGGGATTTGTATGGACCTATCTAAGGCATTTGATTGTGTGAACCACTCAATGATGAAATTATATCAGTATGGAATTAGAGGAAAATGCTATGATATACTTAAATCATACATTACAAATATGAAACAATGCACGGGAATCAGACATACTAGTGGGGGAAATATAACAAACTACAGATCAGAATTGCAAACAGTTAAACACAGTGTGCCGCAAGGGTCGGTACTTGGGCCAATAATATTTATACTCTATGTAAATGACTTCCCTAGCTATATAAATCAGAAACTTATAATGTATACTGATGACACAACAATCATTTGTACAGCTGACACAAAGGAGGATCTTGAGAAGGAAGCACTCCTGAATATCGAAAACGCAAATAAATATTAAACACAAAACAACCTGTTTATGAATCAGTCTAAAACACTGAATGTAGTATTTCAGACCAAGCATAGTGAAAATTATAATATAAATGGAAAGACTGTTAGAGAAGTAATCAGCACAAACTTTCTAGGAACTGTAATAGACAAACATTTGGCATGGGGGGAGCACATAGATGCAGTGTGTAAAAAGATAAACAAACCGATCTTCATCATGCATAAAACAGCTAAGACTGTGGATGATAAAGTCCTCAGATCAATGTATTATGGACTTGTCTTCCCACATTTGTCTTATTCAGTTCATATATGGGGAAGTGCACAAGCTGGCTACTTAAAAAGAATATTCAGAATTCAGAAAAGGGCAGTGAGATGCATTGCAAAAATACCATTAAGACAGACCTGTAGGCAAGCTTTTGTACACTATAATATTACGACAGTATATTCACTGTACATATACCAAAGTGTAATGACGGTAAGGTCAAGCGATAAACAGCTCCTAAATAAAGATGTACAGAAACACGGTACAAGAGAAAATGAAAATTACTACGGGATAAAACATAAATCTAAAACTGTCTATAATTGCCCCTGAAGAAGCAGGCAAAGGTTTTTTTAATAAACTCGTCAAAATCATTAAAAAAGAAACAGACCTAAAATATTTTAATATCATTTGAAACTATATCTCACAAAGAAATGTATATACAGTTTGAGTGAATACTAAGAGGGTGTTTAAATATGTTATATCACTACTGAAATGTACATTTAAAAATTATCATTTCTGTATGTTGTTTGGATTTGTGTGTATATATAATGTGAAACATGTAATACCTTTGTATACTTATAGACTATTTCTGTTTAATTATTTGTTTCATTTATATATAATGAAATCAAGTTTGATGTTAATAGCCTATTGTATGACACACCCAATACTCTCAGCTGGAGTCCATGGGCAAAGAATAAATAAATAAATAAAATAAACATTGGCAAGTCCTCCATTGGAAACAAATATCCTTATGAACTGTGGCATGGATGACCAGTAGGCAACTTGAATCACCTGAGAGGCTTTGGAAGAGAAAATGGCTCTGAGCACTATGGGACTCAACTTCTGAGGTCATTAGTCTCCTAGAACTTAGAACTAGTTAAACCTAACTAACCTAAGGACATCACACACATCCATGCCCGAGGCAGGATTCGAACCTGCGACCGTAGCTGTCTCGCGGCTCCAGACTGCAGCGCCTAGAACCACACGGCCACTTTGGCCGGCTTTGGAAGAGAATGTTACATGCATGTGAAGAATAATTTTCATTGAAATTTTGATGTCACAGCTGTGCTTGGACATTTATTTGGGAGCAAGGATGACAGAGGTGGGTTTAGGGTCTGGATTCCACTTCTGAGGAAAGTTATATTAAATCATAATGTAAAATTCAAGGCTGAAGTATTATGTAATCTGCCCATAAATTTTACTGAAAATGAAGTTGCTTGTAATGAAACCATTTGACGCAATCAACCTAATCAGATTCCTACGAGAAAAAGGAATAAGAAAATGTCAGCCATGACAAGAGAACAAAAGATTTAACTGAAGAGGAAGAAGATTTGGATATTACATCAAGTTCCAGAGGCAGTCAACTTTTAAGGCAGAAATGATGAAGAAAACACAAAAAGAAGAAACCAGAATGGATGACAAGTGGAGATTGTGTGTACATGGCTATAACTCTCATCATTCAGGAACAAGGATCCCAGCTTTTATACTGAAGCTTTGCAGTCTAGCTTTAAAATCGATGGCTGGTGGCCATTTATAAAGAATTGAAGTTCCTGAAGGAGAATAAGACTTGGATATTAATTGAGCACACAAATGGTGTACATATTTTGCAGAATCAATGGGTCTTATACAAGAAAACTACAGAAAATGGGAAAGTTTGTTTCAAGGATTGACTTTCAGACAAAGGACATGTGCACAGCGGCTACTCAAACTTAGAAAAAAAATTCTCAGGTGCAAGGAGAAAGATGGCATCAAGAAGATGCTGATAAATTAATAGTGAGTGGGATGAAGTGGTGGATGGAGGTGGGAGCATCATACCACAATAATGACTTTGCTTTCCTCTCAGCTGAACTACATATCTGAAATAAGCAGCAGTTTAAAGCTTTTAAACACCTATAATTTATATGGATTCCTGAAACTAACTGGGGTTTCACTGATTTTTCCAGGTGAAATGTAATTCCCTGGGAATTACAGGTTTTCCAGAAAAATCGCCATCCAGCATGTACAAAGGCGGGGAATTGACTATGAAGAAACATTCAGCCCTGTCGCATGTTATGAAACTATTTGAAATCTGTTGGCATGGCTGCTGCAGAGAAAATGAAGCTCAACCAATTTAACATCAAAATAAGGTTTCTAAATGGTGTACTGCTACTCAAAGAAGATGTTTATGTGGAACAACATAAAGGTTTTGAAAATGATACTGGACATGTTAACTGAAGAAAAGCCTGAACAGTTTCAAACAGGCACAGCATTTCTGGAAGAAATGTTTAATAAAGAATGCCCACTTTAGAAACAGTGATGCTGATCTGTGCCTCTTCTACTGCTCAAGCAACAAGGACTCTTTACATGTTGCAATGTATGAGGGCCGTTCAGAAAGTAACCTCCGGTTGATTTAAAAAAATACACCAAGTTAAATAAAAATATTTTAACATATACATCTTACAACTACATCTTTGCACTATTTTTCTACATAGTCTCCATAGCGATTGAGGCACTTATCGTATCTCTTCACAAGCTTTGAAATTCCTTCTGCATAAAAATCACCCGCTTGTGCCTGGAGCCAGCCTGTGACCGCATCTTTGAGCTCTTCATCGTCATCAAACCGCTGTGACCCGAGCCATTTCTTCAAATGCATGAAGAGGTGATAATCACTTGGCGCCAGGTCTGGGCTGTAAGGTGGATGGTTGATAACGTCCCACTTGAAGGACTCAAGAAGGGCCGTTGTTCTGCAAGCAGAGTGAGGACGGGCGTTATCATGCAAAAAAACGATACCGGAAGTCAGCATACCACGGCGTTTGTTCTGTATAGCCCGTCGTAACTTTTTTATTGTTTCACAGTACACGTCTTGATTAATGGTCGTACCACGTTCCATGAATTCAACCAACAACACCCCTTTGGCATCCCAAAACACCGTTGCCATCAGTTTTCTGGCAGAAAAATCTTGCGAGGCTTTTCTTGGTTTGGTAGGCGAATTTGAATGTGCCCACATCTTTGATTGTTCTTTTGTCTCAGGGTTCACATACTTAATCCAGGTTTTGTCACCGGTCACGATTCTGTTTAACAATGGTTCTCCTTCGTCCTCATAATGTGACAGAAAGTCTAATGCAGAGGCCATTCTTTGAGTTTTGTGGTGGTCGGTAAGAATTTTGGGCACCCATCGTGCACAGAACTTACGGTAACCCAATCTTGCTGTCACTATCTTGTACAAGAGAGTCTTAGAAATCTGTGGAAAACCAGTAGACAACTCTGACATTGAGAAACGTCGATTTTCACAAACTTTTGCATCAACTGTCTGAACGAGTTCGTCAGTCACCAATGATGGTTTACCACTCCTCTCTTCATCATGAACATTTTCTCGTCCACTTCTAAATAAACGTACCCATTCACGGACAACTCCTTCACTCATAACTCTTGGTCCGTACACGGCACAAAGCTCACGATGAATAGCTGCTGCAGAATATCCTTTGGCTGTAAAAAACCTTATGACAGCACGCACTTCACATTTGGCGGGGTTTTCTATTGCAGCACACATTTCAAACTGCCACAAAAACTAAACTAGCGCAGGTACGACGTTCACTCGACCATGGCTTGATGCCGACTGACCTATTGAGTGCGTGAACGCACAGATGGCGTCGCTACTCCCCCCACAACCCGCACTGTGACCAATCGGAGGTTACTTTCTGAACCGCCCTCGTATGTTAATGGGTTTAGTTGTGAGCAGCAACAGTATAGATATTGAAAAATTAATGAAAGCTGGAGTTTCATACAACTAGAGGGGCACCCCACAATTTTTTACACATGAAGATACAGCAAAATGAAGACAGATTGACAACAGTGAACGTAAAGGACTATTAATGGAGATTCTGGAAAGAGTTGGAATGGCTGAGTGTAATGGAATTTCTACTCAAATTGGGCACGAAGAAAGTAATGTCAAAGGTATCATAGTCAAATTTCATTATTGCAAATTGGTGTGTTGTCTGGTGTATTCGACTACAATCTCACATCCAGCTATTGCTTTCACAGTGAACAAAGTAGCTAGAATCATGGAAGATCCTACACTTCAATACCAGAATCAAGTGAAACCAATTTTTAGGTACTAGAAGCATACAAAGGATTATGGAATTATCTACAAGAACAAAGAAGGTTTATAGGTCTACAGTAATGCCAGTTGCTGGTGACAAGGACATAAGATGTTCAATGACAGGTGTCATTGCAACTCTCAGCCAGGCAGCTGTATCAAAGACCAGTCAGTTCAAAAGACAGTAGCAGCATCGACTAAGGAAATAGAAATAATATCAGCAAGTTAAGCAGCAAAGGAGTTGGTCTGGCTGAAAAGGTTGCTGTATGAACTGACTGGAACTTCCTAACAAGTAAAACGACCCACACTCTACATTGACAATACAAACGAGTGAAGATGTCTACTAGCCAGTTAGCTGATCTATTAAATAAGCCATCAGAAATGATTTGACTCGAGATGCTGTATAAAAGAACCGGAATGCAGAAGTTTAAATCCATGTGAAATTCAGTACCCACTTTTATAGTTTTCTTTGGAGCAAATATTAACTCAAAATGAAAAATAGAAAGAGTATTGTCATATTTGTGTAATGCATTTTCGTGTCTTTGTTATGAAAGTGCAGTGTAATCTTTTTGGACTGGTAGAGCTGAAACAGTTTAGTACCACATTGTTGTGAGTGTATTTCTGAATGGTGTAGTTTGTCTAAATAATTTACAAAGACAATTTATGCTTTTGTACCTTTTCATGATATAGGTAGCTCATACTAGTTATCATATTGTTTACTTCTGACTTAAATGAGGTCAGCTACTGAGACAGCTCTATGCCCTGAACTTAGATAACAATGTAACATTTTTTTTAAAAACTTCAGTCATGATTTACAAATGAAATAAAAATGAACTGTTTGGAAATAAGTGTACATTTTTTCTTTAAAATAAGTGAACGAAGTAAACTATAAATTCCAGTACAGCCTTAGACTTTCTTTTTGTTTCAATCGTAAAAAAGGATAAAAAGAAATTTATCTAACTAATTCAGCAGTGGAGTTTGTAAATCACAAAATTTTTATGAACACATAGCATCAAAAACTGATTGTGTATTTTTTATGTAAATGCATAGCTTATTAAATGTGAAAACAATTATTCACATATGTACATTCCTTCACAACATTCTCCTAAGCAAATATAGGTTTTTTAGGCACCTTCTCCCCAGACATTTTTGAAGAAGGCATATATCATCAATGTTTATGTTTTTATAATTTGACATTACAGTGACTGAAGTTAACTATGTTTCTTCAATTTACAATGTAATGCATGTCATTGGTATAACATTAAACCCCATCCCACATGACAGTTGTGAAATATACTGATTATATCACAGTATTGTTGGATTCAAAATGAATTGTATGAAATCACACAAAAATTTATAAATATTCAGTAACTAATTATTTTTTCTATTTTCCTATCAAATAATGGGGACATATTCTTACCTGGGATGTAGTCCTGTGTTGCGACAACGAACTTAGATCTCTTTTTCAAGCCATCAAGTAAAAAGTTGATAACTGATTCTACTTCTGCTGATAAAGGACTCTTAAATTCAAATCTAAGTCCTTGAGTTGTTGTTAATGTAAAATTCTGTGGTATTCCATAAATTTTTCTGTAATTGATCAATTGCAGAAATCATGGCATTTTCAAATAACATTTGCAACACTGAACTAAAAAACATCACAAGGAACACACTTCAAATAAGATTTACAACACTGAACTAAAAAAGTTCACAAGGAACACACTTCAAATAGAAATGCTTAATAACACACAAGACCCATGACAGTCACTATACAGAAGTGTTTTGAGCTTTATAAAATATTTTCCATTAATTTTTTTTGTTTTTTATTTTTCCTCAATACATATATATAGTTTTTGAGTGAGGAAAAGACTGTACCCTAACTCACCACCTGTATCAGGTTCTACAGACTGATACATGCATATTAAAAGTAATTAATATTGTGAAGAGGTGACTTCTATACATGTTTACTCAAATTCTAATAAGACACATTAAATTCCACACATCGTGAATGTAGCATGTTTCAAACTCACTACTCACACTGTGTGTGTGTGTGTGTGTGTGTGTGTGTGTGTGTGTGTGTGTTTATGGTGTCTATTCTTTTGGACATTTCTGAAAGAACAGACATCACATAGATATGTACATCAGGGTTGAACTCTTATGCCACAGGTAATGAGGATAATGGCCAAGGGGCACTTCATCAGTAGTGTTTGGATAAGTTGAGATTTTGGGTCTGACAGGTGGCAGACTTGGGTAGTCCATGCACTTGCAATGACCACTTTGTCCAGATGGTGCAGTGGTCATCGCATGAGCCCAGTAAGCAGGAGACCCAGGTTCCAATCCCAGACTGGCATGAATTTTCAACTTTCCAGATTGATTTAACTCAATGCCCACTGGCAGCTAATGCATATGATTTCTTTGTGTCTTTTCTCACATTGTGACATCAACCTTGAGCCGGACCACCATTTTTCTATAACACAACCAGGCATGCAGCACACTTTGTACACATGTAAAGAATAACTGTCTCTATTTTACCAAGGTAAAAATTATACATGCAAAATCACAGTTTAATCCTAAATAATGGAAAATCCAGAAAGGAATAATTAAAATATTATCAAAAGGCTAGAGTACTATTCACCATATTGTGGAGATGCTGAGTTGCAAATAGGAACAACAAAAAGACTATCAAACAAGTAAGCTTTTCACCAGTATCTTTATGGCAGAAAATTTTACTTGGTCACTGACCATAAACCTCTACAGTCTTTGTTTATCCCTTCTCAGTCAGTCCCAACTTGCACAGTGCAAAAGCTGCAACAGTGGACTATTCTTTTGCCAAATCACAAATATGACATTGGATATTGATCCACTTCTAAGCATGCTAATGCAGATGCTCTTTCTTGCCTCTCTGTTGGCCCAGAGTCAATGTTTGATGAGTTCTCTGCTTCTTTGTACTACATTGATGCTTTGCATAGCTTCCTACTTAATCACCAGAAAATTGATCTGGCCACAACAGCAGATCCTAATTTGCAGACTCTGTTGCATTACATCTGACTGCATTCAACCAGACAGATCTGTAGCTCTGTAGTTCATCCATATTTTGCCATTGGCATGCCCTTGAAGCTCACCAAGGTGTCATTTAGCTTCACACCAATAACAATCAGTCAAGTGTTGTGGTTCCCCAGGTCCTCCAGTCTGGCGTGCTTTGTTTGCTACACCAAGCTCATTAAGATGTCTTTCATACCAAGCAGCTGGTGCAATGTCATTGCACTTGGCATGGCCTGGATGTGCAAATTGAACAACTGACTTCTCACGGCCATGACTGTGCTGCACATCTGTCAGCTCTGTCTTAGCCATTTTCTGAATGGCCCAAACCTCAAGCACTTTGGCAATGTTTTCACTGGGATTTTGTACGTCCTTACTGAAATACATGTTGGCTCATTGTCATTGATGCTTTCAGTAAATTTCTCTTCGTGGTTCCTTCGCACTCTACTACAAGCTCATTCCACAATCCAGGCCTCATTGTTGAACTTTTGTCTCAAGGGATTTCCAGAAGTTACTGGGACTGACAATGAATCTTATTTTGTTGCTGCCAAGTTTAAACAGTTCTGTAAGGCATCCGGCATATCATGAGTGCATCATTCCATCTGCAATCTAACAGTGAAGCTGAGTGCTTTGTACGAACATTTAAGTAACAGATGGACAAACACCTTGCCTCCCACACTTGGGATCAAGCTCTGTTGCTCTTCTTGTTGCATGGCTTCAGTTGCCAGAGACTGTGGTCATGTGTGTTTGAGTTGCATTTGCGCGAGTCTGTGTGTGTGTTTGTTGCATGGCTTCAGTTGCCAGAAACTGTGGTCATGTGTGTGTGAGTTGCATTTATTTTATGACAGTCTTTTTGTTGTTCTTATCTGCAACTCAACATCTTCGCTATATGGTGAGTAGCAACTATCCTTTTCATAAAACTAACAATTCATTCTTTTACAGATTGTATGGAGGATGGAAGTGCTGGTAGCAGGGCTTTTGTACAATGACAGTTGCTGAAACCACTCTGTAACCCCTCTCTCCTTACCGTTGTGTACAAAGGCGTACACAACACTGACCATTTGCTACAAAGTGTGCCACAATAATTTGTTCACTGTCAGCAAATTCCTTCAAAATAAACTTAATTTATAAGGAAACTACATACCATTCATTCATATTTGGAGTAGAGCTTTATTTTATAAATGAATTTCATCTTGAAAACAAAAATTTAATTAATGTGAGAAGCAGACTAAAATTTTATAATTTTCTTTCTAACATAATCCTGTCCTTATTATAAAATTTTATTAGTTGTGTCATTCTAGTTTTTTACTTATACACAGTGATTTTCCTTAATTGCGAAAAACTGGAGGAAATTATCCTGAGAGGACAAGGTACAAAAAATAACATATGGACATATTGTCAGAAATGTGTTCGAAAGATGGTACACCCCCTTCAAGATGGAGAAAGAAGATCTTTGACAGTGAAACCACACAGGAAAATGCACCAGGCAAGTGGAAATATTCTGACTGTACTAATGTTTTAACTCCGCATGTAAGAGGGCAGAGAGCTGGAGCATTGTTAGGTGGTAGTCACATTATACCTCCTACAATGAAAGGCACGCCTTTCAGCTTGGGAGGCAGGGTCACCCACAGAAAGTGCACATATGCCTTGCCTATGAGGAGGTGTGCAAGGATATTTGGTCCCATGAGGTGATCACCAATAATTTCCGCCAACTCACTGAGGCTGAACAGGTGCTGATGGTTCACATCCACTACACCATTGGGATTCTCTGCAACCCCCAGGTGGTTGTTGTGGAGATTGGTAATATTGTTCCTCCTAAACATGAACAGGAGACATGACAGAAATCCCAGCACTATAGTGGTCTGTGTGGTGAACCAGTGAAAACCGTTGCAGCAAAGACGAGTCTGTTAGTAATAATGCCAGCATGCACTGCAAGTGCCGCGGCTGTTGATGCAGAGAATGTTCCACACAGTTAGGGCAGTCTGGCTTACCCCATGCTAGTGGGCCACCTGCTTGGTACAGCTATCAGAGCCACCATCAAAGAACTTTTACCTCCTCCTTCAAGTGAGTGTACCTTCTGCTTCCATGTGACCTTTATTTTTCCTTATCCTGTCAGGGATCATTTCCTGCAGTTTGATCCCATTTACCAAAATCACTGATTAACAGAAAGGAGAAACTACAGAAAAAAGCAAAAACAAAATAAATGAAGTGAAGGATCTGTGATAACTATATCATGGGCAGTTCTTCTGACATTCACTTGAATAAAATTTTCTTCTGCTTCTTTTAACGGCGCTGCTTCTAGTTCTTTGCTACTAATTTGGTGAGCCTAATCCTTTGTTGCCCAGCACACATGAAACAAATCTTTGTATCAACAGAGTGAGTTTGTAGGTGACATATTTTCAACAACAAGGATGGGTTTATAATTTGTTTCACAATATTATAAAACATTACACAATTTCATCTTGCCACACCTTAACACAATTACTCTTAATACCTACCAGTGAGAAGTATTACTTGATATTATAGCTACTATTATGAGAAACAGTTTGCTTAAAATGAGTTACATTCAGTAACTTACTTGTGGGATGTCACACTGCTGACTTCAGGGTAGGACAGCTCGAGTATTACTTCTTCTTGATCATCAATAAAATATACACCTGTCCAATTCACTGCAATTATTATATTGTTTTTGTGGAGTTCTGATCCTGAAAATAAAATTGAATTTTATTATAACTGTTTAAAAGTAAATATGAGGGTTGCCTTTTAACTTCTTACAAATAAAAAGTAGATGGCGCAATTGAGATGTAAGATTAATATTAGTTTAAAATTTGTCATTTATCATTTCCTGTTGTGGAGCAATGGCAGAACAAAAACTGAATGGGTAGTATGTTGACAGCCGGTGTTCAAAGAAACAATTTTGGGGAAACTGGACATTTCATGTCAAGATTTCAGATAGATAACTTTTTTAACATTTTTGTAAAGGCCTAAATCAGCAACAATGCTTTGAATAATTTCATTCAAATTTTGGTAATCAATCACCTCCGTAAATGACTGTTTACAATTAATTTGCAGAATTTATCATATCAGCCATGAATTACATGGAGTTTGAGCAAAATTAGTTCTAATTCCAAACAACACTGAGACTTTACACAATATGATTTAAGAAGATTGGTATGTAACTCACTGTGAGACATTCTCTTGCCACATACGGAATAATATTTTGGGGTTCCGCAACAGGGTGCCTAAAACAAATTTTTTTGTTGCAGAAGAGGGCCATCTGAATAATAACTCACAGTCATCCACAGACACACTGCAAACCCATATTCAAAAAGCTTAGAATACTTACTATACCATCATTATACATATACAAATGTGTATTGTATGTCAAAAACCCACATCGCAGATTTTCAGACAAATGCCGACTTTCATAACTACAATACCCGTAATAGCGCAGCACTCCATACTCAGCAAACAAAAAGAAGGAATACACACAGGCATGTGAGCCATATCGGTGCAAAACTGTACAACGCACTGCCAGTCAACATCAGGCAGTTAGAAGATGATGACAAATTTAAAACAGAATAAAAAATTTCTAGTAGAACAATGTTTTAATTGTGTAAATGACTATGTAGGTCAATAAATTTTTTCTGATGATATTTATAAAGGCAAAATGGAAAATACTCTATATGTACCTAATCATTCATTACATTTACATACTTAAAGAACAGCTGTTGTGTGATGTAAATATATACTTAAGCAGTGTTGTGTATATAAGGACTTGCCATTTAGGGAGGACAAATCTAAAGCCTTATGAAAAACAGACTATGCATTTAAAATAACAAGCAGGGATGTATATAGGCTATATTACTTTCATTGTATTATTATTAACCTCGTCGTATTATTTTGTTTTGTACTTTTTTACATATATATATTGTTGTGTCCATTCCTTTGAAATGGCTTACATGTACCCTTGACAACATCCACACAATATTTATTGTCAACAGATGGATAAATAAAATAAATAAATAAATAAATAATAAATTTATTACGTACTGGTTTAACTACAGATCTTCATTTAAAATTTTGTTGATTATTTTATTCAGTGACATTACAATTTGATTTCTGATATATTTAATAACATAATTTGAGAGACCATAGTAATCCTCTGCTCTAGAATTACTGAGCTTAGCTATTGAGTCATATACCATCTTCTCAGTTACACAAGTCCAGTGAAAACTGTCTGTCTGCTTACTGTTCCTTTCTGGCAGCAGTACCTCTGCCTTACTCACATTCTCCATTATGCTGTTATCTGATTGAGGACTGACAAAATGTGCCTTTAGAATATCAGGTGTGATTGGTGTTTGGTATACTTTATCATCACAGTTATTTTCTGTTTTAATAATTTCCCATGCAGCTTTGCATTTATTCCCTGAGTTCAGTATATAAGTATCATTTGCTTTGCACTCAGCTGCCTTGATTTCAGACCTGTAAATCTTTTTCACTTTCATATACATTTCTTTGTCAGCATTATTGTGCTTGGACCTATCATGATAGAGTAGCATTATGATTATTATTCTACTTAGATGTGGGGTATACCAGCTTTTTAGATTTTGTGGTTTGGTGTAACGATTTTGCTTTGATATTTTTTTGCAGCATTTAGGACAACATGCTTCAAAATTTTCAGTTAACTATTCTAGAAACTTGTTGGTAGATTCATTTGCACCTGCAGTGGTTATTATTTTATTGAATCCATTTACTTATCAACTTGTTTAGCATTGATTCATTAATTTGTCTTATAATTGTTCTACAGTCTGTGGAAGTTTCAGTTGCTTGACTGTTAACAGTTTGTCTGAGCCATAGTCCCTCGTGATATGAAATACCTAGCTTGATTGTGTTGAATTCTCTTTTGTTTGGATGAAAATTACAAATTATGTTATCTAGAAGTGCTTCCTGTCTTGTGGGTTTGTCATTTATGCAATTGAAGTTAAGAGATCTTAATGAATTTAGCAAGTGATCAACCTTTCTATTCTTAAACATAATGTCTATATTGATATCACCAAATATTAGCATTCTGTAGTCTTTGTACTTGAGTAGCAAGAGTACCAGTTTCTCCATAAGCTCCACAAACAGGTCTTCATTGTGTTTTGAGGGGCAGTATACTGAAGCTATTATAATTTCCTGTTTTGGCAACATTAAAGCTGCAGCTTCAAATTTTGCTTCTATGCACAGTCCACTTACACCTATAACTTCATACATTAGGTTCACACTATTTTTAACATACACAGATACACCACCATGTTTAATATTTGTTCTATAGTAGCTGGTTGCCAATTCATATCCAAATGGTACACTTAATTTTAATTCCTCATTGTTAAGTCATTGTGCATTTATTGAAATCACAGTGGAGTTTAAGTTTTCCAGCCAATACTGAAGTTCATTATGTTTGTTTTTAAGAGACTGCACATTACTATGTAAGCACATTACACTTGTACTTATCTTACTGTGGTTTTCCTGTAGCCCTTCAGCAAAAAATCATTGAGATGGGATGGAACTGCTCCTTTCCTCTTCCTCAGTGTACAACCATTTGATGACTTTTCCAATGTTGACTGCTCCTTCAGATGGCATGGTAGTGAAGTTCTTGTCTTGCTAAGGGGCTGAGTGGCTCCTATTACTTCTGCCAGGGTTGATGTTGCATTTTCTGTTATTGGTGTTGATTCTTTTCTTGTTGCCAGTGTTTCTGACAATAATGATTCTGGGGATGCTGTTGCCACTGGTGAATGTGTCTCTGCTGCTGTTGCCAATGGTGGTTGTAGTTCTGCTGTTGACTGGGATGATGATGACGCTGCTTGTTCCAACACTGCTGTTAATGGTGTATCTGTTTCCATTTGTGTTGATTCAGTGTTGTCTATCTTGTTTTTGGAGTGTGATGGTCCAGTTTTTCCATCTCCCTGGTTTTTTGATTCTATAGAAGATTTTTCTACCTCTGGCATGATTGTTACTGCTAGGTTTTTTCCTATGACTACAATCTGCATTTTGGTTGTTATTGCACACTTTAATTCTCTGCATAGTTTCTTTCTTTCTCTTTTGTTTATATGCAATCCTTATCATGTGAAATCTTGTCTTCTTAGGAATCTGTTTACATAAAGTACTGTGGCATGACTGCATTGTTCACATGCTTTTACAATGATTGTTCAACTGATACATGTTATAATTAGTCTGTACCCTGTCTCACTGGTAAGGAGCTGTACACAGTATCACCCTTGTGTGTAATGTATTCCCTATTAACTCTTCTACAGCATTTCTGAAATTATATGTCTTCTTCCAGTTTCTGCGGGTCATTTGATCCAGCACAGACTATTAGAGTGTCTTCTTTTCCTAGGTGTTTGATTTTGCTATGAATGTCTCTAGTAAATTCATTAAACAACATGGCTGGTTTAACAAAGGATGTTACAGAGAGTGTTTCTTGTGATAATTCATTTAGCAGGCTTGCACAGTTTCTTCCATTTTTGTCAGTCAACATAAGAACTTTAGTTACTGGCATAGCTGTATTACATTGATTCCTGGTTCCTTTCACTGCTAATTCCATTTCTGTTTGTGCAATATTTACTTTTACTGGGATGTGTGATGTAACACAATTATTGGAACATTCAGCAGTGCTGCTGTTTTGTTTTTCCTTTACACCTTCCAAAGCCTCGTAGCTCTTAAGATACGCATTTTAGAGCTCCCTTTTCACTTTTGAATACATGCAGTAATATATATATGTGCAGTAGTGTATATATGAGGGCTAGTCAAATGAAAATGAGACACCTGGGAAGAAAATAAGTACATTTTTAATTATGAGAGTTATTCAGAAAGTAAGGAATGATCAGTCACAAAATGGAAAATCTGATGAAGTTTTGCACATGATTGTGGGGCAGTATGACCGTTGATCACATTACATCATTCTTTTTAGTTCTGAGCACACAGGGAGCACATAAAGATACCTAGACCAATAGTGTCTCCTGCCAAGTATGAGGGCCTGATGAGAAATTTCACCTGAAGCTATGCAGCCAACATTACGTAACAGTCATGTGTTTTCTTCTTAGCTGCATTTTGCAGGGGCAATGAAGATGCTTCTCCATCGTTTTCAATTGAAAATGTTTGATTAACCACAATACAGCCCATAATTGTCTCCCTCTGTACTTCATCTCTGCTCACATGAAGACAACATTTTGGGACAGACATCAAGCTGTAGGCCAGCATAGAGAATTGGCAGAAAGCACTGGTGGCTGCCGTCTATAATGAGGGTATTGGAAAGTTGATACAATGCTATGACAAATGTCTAAGTCGGATCGGCAACTATGGATATAAGAAGCTGGAAGTTGTAGCTAACTGTCGCAAATAAAACAGTTTTGATTTTGGTTGTGGTTTCCATTTCGTGACATATCCTTCCTTACTTTCCGAATAGCCCTCGTATTTCAAAAGTATTCACTATAACTGTTGATACATTTATCGCACTGTGAGACAACATGGTCAATGTCTCCTTGAAAAAATCATGACTGTACCCAGGTACACACCTCTTCATCTAAACCAAACTGATGACCATAAATGTCTTTTTTTAAATTTCCAAAACTATGGAAATTGCATGAGGACTGTACGGTAGAGTGAAACTTCTGCATCATAGTCGAAACAACCTTGGCAACTTATGAGCTGCCCTTACATATCCTCCATTCAGTCCCGATCTCTCTCCATGCAATTTCCATATTTTTGGAGCCCTAAAGAAAGATGTTCATGGCTACTGATTTCCTTCAAATGAAGAGGTGCACACCTGGATACAATCATGGTTCTATGGGCAACCACAAACATATATCCATGAAGGCATCAACCATCTTGTCTCACATTGTGATATGTGTGTTAACAGTTATGGTGATTACTTTTGAAATATTAAACAATTTACTTACTTTTTTCCATCTGTTTTGTTTTTATTTGACTGTCCCTTATATCAAACTTGTTTAATGTAACATTTGAATATGTATTATAACATTAATTTGTTTAATGCTGTTGTTCATTATTGTGATACCATTACATTTCTTTCTTTTAAATTAAAAGTACTGTACATTATTTCATAAAATATCATTGTTCATCTAGATTTTAATTATCCACTACATACTCCACATGTTGTATTTCTAACAGCTTTAGAGTAATTTGGACTATCAGTAATTCAGATTTTGACACATCTTGATTAGACAGAATCAGTGAGGTTCCACTGCACTTAAATCTAATGTGTTCTGTAACCATTTCCTTGTTTCTTTTTCAAATTCATGCTTTTTCAATGATGAACCCAAACATAACAACCACTGTCTATTATGAAATTGAATGCTGCCTGGTGGCACTATGGAAACTTGACACCATAAGTAAGGTATATAAGCAGAGCAGAGATGGATGGGGAATGGGGAATCATCCTAGCAATGACATGGATTGCAAATGGGGAAATTGACTTATGTAATGGACTTTGACAAAAAGCTGATTGTTATGACCCAGAACCTGGGAACGTGTATCTTGGAAATGGTGATACTGGTCAGATGTTCACACACTACCATTGTGAATGTCTATGGGAAGTGATAAAAAGATGGTGGAATCACAAGTAGGCAACACGATGTTGGATGTGCGTGCTTCATCCCAGAATATGGAGATCCCAGGCTTGGCCACTGTGTAAAGCAGGATATGAGGCACTCTGTGGTAAATATGACAACTGAGTACAGTACTGATACAGGCACAACTGTTTCAGAACATATTGTTCAGCACAGATTGTTGAACATGGATCTCTGCAGCAAATAACCCCTATATGTTCCCATATTGACTCAGGAGCATCATAAATTACAGTTGCTGTGGGGATGGAATCAATTGATATGCATCATCTGGTTAAATGAAGCACAGTTCTTGTTATACAAGATTGATAATTGTGTCCAGATAAGTTGAACAGCTGCTTGAAACATGCACTGTACACAGAGCGTGGTATTATGCTACAGCACAAATTCAGCTGCACTTTTATGGGATTAGTGGTAATAACTGAAGACACTTTGATAGCTATGAATTGTGTGAACATTATTGAGAACCACCAGAATCTTCCTCATCTTCATTGATGACAATGTCACTTTGAAGCAGGTTAACTCTCCATTTCACATGGCCATAATCATGTTATAGTGGTTTGAGGAGCATGATAGTGAACTCACATTGATTTTGGGGCCACAAAATTGGCTAGTATGAATCCCATAGAATACATCTGGGAGACTATTGGGTGCCTGCTTTGAGCCTTGAAACCACTGACCCGTAATTTAGGGGAACTGCTTGACATGTACATAGGCACTTGCTGCCCCATATCTATGGAAACCTTGCAAAAACTTGTGGAATTCATGCCACACAGAATCACTGCTGTACTGTGTTGCAAAGTTGTACCAACACATTGTTAGGCAGGGGCTCAAAAAGTGGAAAACAGGATTCAGAGTAGTATAAGGAAGTAGATAATAATTTCATCTCCAGTGTTTGCTTTGAAAGTATATTCTGACTATATTTCCTGCAAATTCTCTTTGAACATTCTGTTTCTCCCATTAACTGTGATTCATTAGTAAATTCATTATTTTAAGGAAACTGCCTGTTTTATTGTCTAGCCATCTGAGTCAGAGAAAGCATTAATTATTACGTGTAAATCATATGCAACTGTTGATCAAAGAACAAATTTATACACTCCTGCATGTGTTCAGACCAAGTCTTGGAACACATTTTCCACTCTGGTGTAGGTATTTTAAAACCGTGATGAAAATCACAATCTTCTTCATCTTCAACACTGTGAAACAAATCTCCTCTGCTGCAGTCTCTTCACTTTCCATATTTTGGGAGGAGATAGTATGGACCAAAACAAGAAAATGTATGAAGGTGGGAGGGTGATCCAATCTGCATGGATACTGAGACAGTTATTGACGCCACTCGTGTTCCAGGATGTGCAACAATAGAATAGTTGGGATTATCCACAGTTTGGCATTGGCACTTCCTGAGTTAGTTGCCATACCAATGCAGAACATTGCAAAGTAATTGGTACACAGCTCATATGTGATATAGGCACTTTCATTACATCTGACAAGTAATGCTTGAAGTGGGTTCAAGTAAAAAGTAGGAGATGTATGTCATGTAGCTGGATCATCCATTTGGGAATTATCAGTAGAGTACAAGATTGGGAAATGGAAGTACACACAGATAGATTGGAGTGCTGTATAGGCTGGATGGGCAATGGGAAATAAGGGTGGGTGATGTAAAATATCTTAGTAAGATGAGAACTCCAGGTGGGAATATCATCAATGTAGGAAAAGACAGATTGATACTTATCATAAAGAAGACAAGTTAAATTGCAGACAGGCACAATTAAAAGACAACTACATAAAGCTTTTAGCCATATCCTTCATCAGTAAAAGAGAGTCTGTTTTACTGATGAAGGCAGTGGCCAAAAGCTTTATTTAAATGGCTTTTAATTGTGCCATCTGCAACTTAACATGTCTTCTTCATGGTAAGCAGCAATCTGTCTTTTCCCACATTGTTAGTAAGATGAAAGTGATATGTCCCCTAGCATGACTAGAGGTAGTTAAAGTCATGGTGAAGGATGTAGTAGGATCTTCTTATGGTTTACCTACGGGAGTCGTAGTTGATGGATGATTACCAATTGTGGAATGTTTGTTGTGATTATGCAAAGGAATGTTGTGGGATTGCTGCACAGGGTTCCCTCTTCCAGTAAAAGCTCTGGTAAAGTTGTCAACATATTTGAGTAAGTCTTCTTTCTGTTATATATTCAGCAACTCACATGCCAAGACTGTAAAGAACTTAAAATGAGTGTCATCAAAGAGGTATATTTGCCATTACTGGGTTCGATGTGGGCCGATATTTTTTATGTATCTATCAAGGAAATGGAGAGCAACATTCAGAAATGTAGTTTGTTTAGCTGAGTAGCTGTCAAAATTCCCATCTCTACCAAGTGTCCAGACCATGGAGTTATCATCAAT
This sequence comes from Schistocerca nitens, assembly GCF_023898315.1. Taxonomy (NCBI): domain Eukaryota; kingdom Metazoa; phylum Arthropoda; class Insecta; order Orthoptera; family Acrididae; genus Schistocerca; species Schistocerca nitens. Next base: position 467,076,494 of record NC_064619.1, on the reverse strand, counting down.
GGATCTGAACAGGATAGCAAATATTCCTGTATCTAGGCATTAACCAGATGGCACACTAAAGCGTCATGGATGTGCACATGGTGGCTGCACACATTTGGTTTTTAGGTTTGACCTTCAAAGTAGAACTTAATGACAGACCAAAATGTGGTTGGTCAAGTGGAGGACTAACAACATGGTGGGTTTGGTAGTAGTGAGAACAGTAGTCGTGATGGTGATGGTGGTGGTAGTAGTAATTTTATTCATCTGTAGATCACTTTTACAAGAATACCAGACGTGACTTAGTATTACAATTACATCTGCAACTTAACATGTCTTCTTCATGGTAAGCAGCAATCTGTCTTTTCCCACATTGTTAGTAAGATGAAAGTGATATGTCCCCTAGCATGACTAGAGGTAGTTAAAGTCATGGTGAAGGATGTAGTAGGATCTTCTTATGGTTTACCTACGGGAGTCGTAGTTGATGGATGATTACCAATTGTGGAATGTTTGTTGTGATTATGCAAAGGAATGTTGTGGGATTGGAAGTTGTGATTCATATGTACAATCACTTGCATACTTACAGGTCTAGTTTGTCAAGGATGGGACAGGTAGTCAGCCTGGCCTTACAGTATGAATCAGCCCAGCATTTTACTGACATAATTTAGTGAAACTGTGAAAACAGTTGGTGGGAAACTCAAAGTTCCATGGAAGCAACACTTCAAAAATGGAGTATGTATCTGTACAAGAGCATAGCATCCCCAGTGACAAACAACAAGCCAGTTGGTAATGGGATAGGACCTGCAGGAAGGTGATGAGGGATGTGATGGTTGTATTGGATAAGGAAAGGAGACTGCAAACAGCAGGTGTGCAATTACACTCTAAGACAAAAAAGAAGGAATTAACCAAATAGGATGGAAATTGATGGATGTGTTGTCCATGTACAGACCATCAGTCCTAGCTGTCAGGCCATATGGAAGATGACAATCAAATTGGTACCCCACTGCTGTCATGGGCACATCCAGACACATTTTCAACCAGGAACCTCGTAGACTGGAATAGAAGTGTCTTCAGTAATGAGTTCCACTTTGAACAGCTCCCTGATGATCAGGAAAGACAAGTCTGGAGACAACCCAGGTGGTGGTGGGATTCCAACCTGACTATCACCCGCAACGCAGCTCACAACCAGGAGTGATGGTCTGCGATTACATTCCTTTTCATAGCAGAACCCCTTTGGATGTCACCTGTGACACCCTTACAGCATATCAGTACATCAATGATATTGTAGACCCCATTTTTGGCCCTTCATGGCAACCTATGTTGGACTTACTTTCAGCAAGATAATGCCTTCCTGTTCACCAAGAGAGTTTCTACTGCTTGTCTTCATGCTTGCCAATCATACCTTGGTCAGCAAGGCTGCCAAATCTCTCACCAGTTAAGAACACTTGGAGTACTATGGGCAGGGCCCTGCGACCATCTCAGGCTTATGATGATCTAATGCTCCACATGGACAGAATTTGGAATGATATCCCTCAGGAGGACATCCAACAACCCTGTCAATCAACATCAAGCTGAGTAGATACTTGCATTAGGGCCTGATATGGACAGCATGTTACTGACTTACTCAATTTGTGAAGATCTTTCTCTCGAATAAATCATACAATTTTTCTGAAATTGTGAACATTTATTTGTCTGTACATGTACCTCATGTCTACCCAATTTCCATCCCACTTCATTAATTTCTTTGTGGTGCATATTTTTTAAGGTGCATATGATTGCTTAAATTTCCTGTGAAACACACATCATTCATCAGCAAATGAGCAATTACTTCTCTTTGTTTGCATCCAGCCTAGAGTTTCTGTTAACATAGTATAGATACATGTAATATAAAAAAACCTCCAGAGGTGCTCAACTGTAAGGTAAGTAGCCACGTACAGTGGAAATCTTTATAAAAATATCCATTGTACTTAAAGTGCTCAAATAAAATATGTCATGCAGTCTCTCTGCATGTGTTTTGAATTTTTGCCTACTGACATCCTTTCTTAGCTTTCAGTTTGTGTAATGAGTAGGAAAATTCACTCATTTGTCTTTAATTAGTCTGCTGTCACTTTTTTAATATGTTTGATATAGTTTAAGTGAAATACACAAGCAAATTAAGAAAAATGCTTGGGGAAAGTTAAAATTTCATGTGTAACAAAGTGTGTGATCTCTGACATGAAACTGACAGCTAAGAGCCACAGAAAGAAATCTCTGAGATATTTCCAGGCAATATTTTCAATTACAGATTATTTGTCCATGACAGTAAAAATATGTTACATATAAATATATATGCAAGCATGCACCCCCCACCCTCCCCACCCACCCACCCACATCAACACACACACACACACACACACACACACACACACTTTTGTACACACCTTTCTACATCAGAACAGCCCGAAGCTGCACTAAGCAGAAGCACATTATGTTCAATATAAATCAAGAACAAACAAAAATTTATTGCAGATTTAAGTATATTCTTACCACCAACTCTCTGTGCTTGAAAGAACTTTGAAAACAGGAGGGGCCATTTTATTTTTGCAAAGGTCACAACATCTTCTTTCACTTTACTTCCTGGAACTCTGTCTTTGATGTAGTAGCTCTGAAAATTAGAAGTTTATTTTAAAAAGTAGGCCTTGCTTTTTATTTCAACACAAAATATGTAAAACAGAGTGAGATTGGAATGAGCCTGAAGTTCCCTATGTAGCAAAAAATGAATTTCCATAGCGCCATTACATACTGATACACCAATGAGTTGTATTGAATCATATTATTTTTTGTTCTTCTCTTTTCTTATCTATGAGCTATATGTACACTGATTGAGTTATAGACACCATCAAATGTAAATTAACGAGTTGTTTTGTGACAAGGATAATGTTTTGATACATCATTAAATATCTGTATGAAACAAAGTAAGGTTATTAATTTATGCATCTTCACACTTTTGTTTCGGGAAGTGGTAACGTACTGACATATGCTTGGATCCATCATACCAGCATTGTTAAAAATGTATATTTTAACCATTCATTAAAAGTATTATAAAAAGTTATTAGAAATGGAATATTTATTTGCTTGATTATGAGGTCAATTCCTATCTGTTCATTGTTTCTCTTGCCACCAAGATCCTGTTCGGTGCAGACCAGAACAATTCATGCGGTATCTGCAGGAGCATTGCTACATCAACATTGTCACAATCAAGACTAAACACAATGGAATTAATGTGAAGGTAATAACTCAGACATGATAGGCACCTACTGAACTTGGTTCATTTATACTAAAAATATTGTGCATCATGTGACAGATTGACAGTTTCAATGGTTGCGGTGATTATTTGGTAACGCACACTACTTGAAGCAGCAGTATGTAATGCAAATTATGTTTACTGACCTTGAATGTAATGATATTAAAGGTCTGTTGATGTTGGTATCAGTTAAAGTTCAACCAAGATTGTGCACATATTCATAAATTTTCTTCAAAATTTTTTCAACTACTCTTTCCAATCAATTTTTCCAGTTATTCAAGCAATTATTAATCCAGTTCCATTTCTACATCCCTGTTCATTGTAGACTATTTACTTTCATCTATTTATATATTTATAATTAAATTATAATTTAAATTACATTTCATACATGAAATGATAGATTAGAATATAAAATAAGTCAGATTTTTACACAATAAAATTTCTATACTTCGAGAAAGTAGAAGTATATAACGTTAAAAATAGGAGGTTTATGTGGTTCCATTCTTGAGTACAATAACTTTCAACTTAACAAGAAGCAGAGGTATGTATAATTATGCAGCAAAGAGGATAGAACATTAAATGATACTGAAACTTTAGATTGGGCAAGAGGAATGCTTTGATAGGGTAACTGGAAGCTAACTACAAAGGAAACAGAGGAAATCCTGGTCCTGTCACAATTTTCAGTTGTAACTCCATACTGATATTGTCATGATGAAACAACAATAAAGCTCAAATCTGAAGACAGGGTCGTCAGTAAAGTACAACACTGAGAACTGCAAGAACATTTATTACTGACACCAACATACAGCCTGAACAGAACTGATCTACTGTATGGAGAGTGCAGCTATTTACACAAATATCAAATACTCCCACATATACAAACATTACAAACATAAAATATTTCAAGGAACTTCCAGAAGTTACAAATACTAAATTATAAATAACTGCAAGTGATCAGGGTTGAGGTGATAATTTACAGCACGACAGCCAGTGATGCTAACCACTGAAGATGGCAATATAGTGGCAATATGAATGTAGTTTGTGTGACAAGTGTCTATCTGGTCTGACATAAATCACTTATTCTGTTTTATATTACAATTGAATACAGAAACTTTTAGATGATAATGGCACTTCAGAACCTACAATGAACTAACAGCCACATTGTGTCAATGATACAGAAACTGTACAATTTAAAAACATTATGTTACACAAAATAAACATATCAATTAATTTTCATTTTCAGCCATTTGACATTCATTGCTAGATAAAGTCCTCTCACAGACCAGTCTGTGTACTAACATTTCTATTTCATAATCCTGTTCTCATTTTTTATTTTATGGAATCCAGCAAAGTACTTCCCAGATACATCAACCATGCATAGGCCTGGCTCCCTGCCCTATCTTCATTTCATTTTCATTACTGTCATAGTTACGTCTTCAATTCCAGTTTGTTTCTATCTCTCTCAGTAATTCTCATTACAAATCTCTTCATTGTTCACTGGCAGCTCTCAGTTTGTGAGTGGTTTTCACATTTAGAGACAGTTTTCCACAGTCATCAGCTAAAACTGGTAATACTAATTGTAAACTTTATCTCTTAGGAACAATGAAAGGTTCATTTTGAAAACACTGTTCATTTACCAAACATGCTCCAGGCAATTTCTACTCTTATGTTTAGTACTTTACCTGTCCATTTAACTGTTGGCTCCAGCTGCTCTAAATATAAAAGATTGTCAACTTGATCTACAATTTCATTGTCAATTTACATTACTTTATTTTTAGTGTACTGACTGAACATTGAATTAGCCTTATTGTAATTAATTTTCTGTCCTTCCTCCAAACTTTCTCTATTAAGTTCTTCCATTTGCCATTGAAGTTTGTCTGTTCTAGGGGCAAACACTACAACGTCATTGCTAAAAAACAAGTGGATCAAATATACTCCACTAATATGTATTCCTGATTTGTTTTCCCAGTTAAAGATCTGACAACTTTCTCCGGGGCTGTTGGTAGCATAGGCACAGATCCGCTCAACATCCCAACACATTGGTACTCAGCTGATAAGGGGCTTTAAATTTTAGCAAGTAAAAGAGCAAGGGATAATCAAAATGATTCTACAGCTAAAAAACAAACACTCAACTGTTGGGATTGTCTTTCCAGCACTGTAACTACAAAATTGCACAAATGTTGTGATTAAAGCAATTATGCAACTCATCAGTCGTAGCATCAAGGAAGGTATGTTTCCTAATGAACTGAAAATGGGCATTGTCAGACCAATACAAAAAAAAAAAATCAAAGAAGAAAGCATCAAACCACAGAATAATGTCACTGATTCCTACATTTAGTACAATTTTTGAATCACACTGGCACAGCTTAGTATCTTTTTCACTAAAATCAGTCTCTTCACAGAAACCAACATGGATTATGTAATGATCGCACCACACATCAGCAGTCACAGGACTTTTGCAATAAGTCTGTAGCTATCTAGATGATGGAAAGCATACTGTAGGCATATTTTTAGATCTCACAAAGGCTTTCAATCTGGTCAACCATGTACTTCTCTTGCAGAAACTGAGGAAATACAATATCACACACATATCTCTTGAAATCCTATCTACTTGCTGCAATTTTGTCATATGATGACATGTTGGAGACCGTGGCTGTTGTTTGAAGACAAATGTTGATGGTGTTAGGACAGCAACCAGCTGGTTGCTGTCCTACCACCATCAACATTTGTCCTATCTACTTACCTAAAAAATTGTGAACAATGCTCAGATATAAATTATCAAAATGTGATGAAAAAAATCATCATTTGAGGGAATACAATATCACATATATATCTCTTGAACTCCTATCTACTTACCTAAAAAAATTGTGAACAATGCTCAAATGTAAATGGTCAAAATGGGGTGAGAAAAATCAACATTCAGTCTATGACTAAAACAGCAATGCAGGGTGTGCTGCAGGGGTCAATATTGGGACAATTTCTTTTTCTTGTGTACCAGTATGCAAATGATATTATACATCCTTCTGATTTCCATATAATCATTAATGTTGATGACTTTTCTCTACTGTTTTAGTGACAATGAGGAGGATATAACATATTTTTTAACACATGGGATAACTGAAGTACCATAAGCTTAGGCCTACACCATAGTTACTGGTGTTCAAAGCAGACAATGCATGCCACAGATGTGTAGGAACTATTTGTGGCAATTCAAAAACAGACAATGAAGACAGTAAATTCCTTGGTCTGCATTTGGAAGGGAAAACAATGCTAGCTACATATGCAGGAAAATAAGCAGGACATTGCAACTGCTTAGCCAACTGTCCAAAACTGTATGTAATAAAATTCTAAAAACAATATACTATGGGAAGAGAATATGTCACTGAGACCCGGGATCTGACTTGGAGGACTCATGTTAGTACCTTGGAAGGGGCAAGTGATAGAAAAAAATGAAGCACAATTTCTTACAAAACAAAATTCAAAACTATTGGAATTCTGCTTATTAATCACCAAATATAGTGATACTATCACTTTTAATAAGTACCAATGATGCACAATGTTCTTAACTGAGAGAATATAGTTTATATGAGAAATGTCCATGTTATTTTGGTGCTATGCAGGTAACATTCAGATACAAGCAAGTACTTTCTCTACACAAATTTTTAGTATTTCTTGCCATTATCTAGAACACAACAAAAACTGCGAACTAAAGGTACAACTTTACTAGAAGCATCTATAATGCAGAGCCATCTGGCATTTTTAGTTGCAAGGAGAATACCAATGAATGGGATAATATTTTTGATATCTTATGACACACGCATTACATTACATTTTATAGCTTTCTTCAAACTGATACTGAATTGATAGAGTAGTCTATATGAAGTGACAGGGAAGTAAGCAAGTTCAGTTTGTGAAGACATAATTCTTTTTCATCTGGATAGGGGGAATGGGAGAAGGGGAGGCAACAGCTACTCTTCACTTCCCCTTATAGGTGGTATGCCCCTGTGAACATGAGTGGTAACCATGCATGTGTTAGCCCAGTAGAGACCAGAAAAAGCAAAGAAGGTTTAAGTTTAATTTTTCATTGAATTTTCATTAGAAATGGAACATGAGCCCAGTTAACAAAGAACTGGCAATAGGTATATTGAAGAGAAGCACTTATACACATAGAGCATAGGAAAATACTACACTATAATGGTAGAATGGGAGGGTTTAAGTTTAATTTTTCATTGAAATTTTCATCAGAAATGGAACATGAGTCCACTTATCACAGTATTGCCAATTCTGTGTTAATTGGACTCATGTTCCATTTCTAATGAAAATTTCAATAAACAGTTAAACTTTTTCCTTCTTTGCTTTCTCTGAGCTGTGCTGCTCCTGACTATGGCTGTTGCACCTTTGCCAACTTACTTACCAAGTAGAGGTCACAATGACAACATTACATTAATGTAATTATGTTCAATATTATAGTAATTGTCAACTGAAAAAGACAAATGAAAATTATTTTTCCTTTAGTCAGCCCATAAATTGAATTAATATAATATCTCACACCATCTCCCCAAAAAATAGTTATCTCTCTGTTATACATTTCATAATGTTTTTTCTCAGAAAAAAGTAAAAGGAATTTAATGACCAAATCATGAACATATTGTAAACAAAAGAAAAAAATAAGTCATCTTGCTAAGAAGCAGACCCTGAGAACCTAGATGGAGACATACCATGCTTGTCAACTTTCGCCACAATAATATGAGATCGTGAGCCTTAAGAAACCGTTGATTTCAAGCTGACTGATTGTGAATTGTGGATAAACATGTGATTCAGTCACATACCATTTATAAGCAGTAAGCCCTAACATAATATAAAGAGGCCACCAGTTGACAAATAGGGCAGAGTTCAACAGTTTGAGAGTTCCTGCCAGTAGATGAGCCTTGGGTGTCTGGTCAGCCTACAGCAGAAAATTATGTGAGTGAAAGAATCTATTCAGTTAAGTTTGTGCACTAAGAAGGACTTGCATTCTTACCTGTACATACCTCTGGACTTTGGTAGTTAGTCTGTCATGGCATACACAAACCAATGACTGATTGTCACGTACAGTGTGACATGTAACAGAGGCTGAGTGTTCAATTCGAGCAATAAGAAACTCGCTTCTTTTCATGATTCAAGTCAAAGTGATAGGCCAGACAGGCTATTTGTTCTAGTAATATCACTATCTAGTAAGCCTCATCTGTGTTCTGTGCTCATTGAAATTATGATCCAGTGTCTGTGCTCTTTGACATGTTCTTGTAACTCAGAAAGAAGCAATAAAATCAAACCAAGGTACCAATTCAGAAGCTTGTTTCTTCATAACTGCCTCCCTAGCCTGACACCCAAGTCTTCCTGTACTGTCTCCAATCATAGAGACCTGATAAACCTCAGCTAGACCCTGTCACCAACTTACTCCCTTGCACAAAGCCGCTCATGCCAAAAGTTGATAGATCTGAAAAATCCCATATCACGTCCTATTCAACTGAGGAATTCACATAAGTATGTTGCTACCCCTGTCAGGTGATGACAGGAAGATAAGGGTCGAACATCCTACTGATGACAAGGTCATTACAGAAAAGTACCTTCTTGGCAGTTGTTTTAATTGATTTATGAAACCCATGGAGAATCTTGATGTGAATGGTTAATTTTCATAATACTAACATAAACAGAAGAATTCTGAAGATTAGATGGGTAGATCACATGACTAATGAGGAAGTATTGAATAGGATTGGGGAGAAGAGAAGTTTGTGGCACAACTTGGCTAGAAGAAGGGATCGGTTGGTAGGACATGTTCTGAGGCATCAAGGGATCACCAATTTAGTATTGGAGGGCAGTGTGGAGGGTAAAAATCGTAGAGGGAGACCAAGAGATGAATACACTAAGCAGATTCAGAAGGATGTAGGTTGCGGTAGGTACTGGGAGATGAAGAGGCTTGTACAGGATAGAGTAGCATGGAGAGCTGAATCAAACCAGTCTCAGGACTGAAGACCACAACAACAACAATGTAAATACAGATATAAAATGACTTGTATTAAAGTTATATTTCATGAATAACTTACACAGGTACTTCATTCTTCTAATACTCTCACACTTAACTGACATGTTCATTAATCAACTGTTCTAATTTTGCAGTCCAAAAAGTAATGAGTCATTATTAGTAATTGCAGTTGTCATAAGGAGGGTATAAGATGAACATCAACAAAAGCAAAATGAGGATAATGGAATGTAGTCGAATTAAGTCGGTCACCCGAGGGAATTAGATTAGGAAATGAGACACTTAAAGTAGTAAAGGAGTTTTGCTATTTGGGGAGCAAAATAACTGATGATGGTTGAAGTAGAGAGGATATAAAATGTAGACTGGCAATGGCAAGGAAAGCGTTTCTGAAGAAGAAAAATTTGTTAACATTGAGTGTAGATTTAAGTGTCAGGAAGTCGTTTCTGAAAGTATTTGTATGGAGTGTAGCCATGTATGGAAGTGAAAGGTGGACAATAAATAGTTTAGACAAGAAGAGAATAGAAGCTTTCGAAATGTGGTGCTACAGAAGATGCTGAAGATTAGATGGGTAGATCACATAACTAATGAGGAGGTATTGAATAGAATTGAGGAGAAGAGGAGCTTGTGGCACAACTTGACTAGAAGAAGGGATCAGTTGGTAGGACATGTTCTGAGACATCGAGGGATCACCAATTTAGTATTGGAGGGCAGCATGGAGGGTAAAAATCATAGAGGGAGACCAAGAGATGAATAAACTAAGCAGATTCAGAAGGATGTAGGCTGCAGTGGGTACTGGGAGATGAAGAAGCTTGCACAGGATAGAGTAGCCTGGAGAGCTGCATCAAACCAGTCTCAGGACTAAAGACCACAACAACAACAGTTGTCATAAGAAGGATCATTACTCTTGGCAGTATAACTGAACATGCATCACTGTCTAAGTGATAGCCATCATTCCTCGAATTGTCGTAATTAGTGAACACCAATACGAAAGGAATGAACTACCATATCAGAAGCCAGACACCTCAATATAGACAGGCACAGAAAAAACAACAATCCTATCCTGGGTCCACAAAGAATCACAGTGATAATAATGAGTAGAAAATTTCATGACCTCTGTCATCCTTTTATTCCTCATTTTCTGCTATTATGTCTCCACCTCTCCTCTCCTGTATTATTTCCCCACTCCTACTTTCTCTCATACATCTTATCCCCTCCCATTTGACATGCTCCCTCCTCTCCCATGCAAATTCCCCATTTCCAACACCTTTCATAACAATTCACTGCGATCACAGTCACATTTGGGTGTATGTAATATTGTGTGTGTGTGTGTGTGTGTGTGTGTGTGTGTGTGTGTGTGTGAGAGAGAGAGAGAGAGAGAGAGAGAGAGAGAGAGAGAGAGGGAGTGAGAGAGAGAGGGGGGGAAGATTAGCTGAAAACTACAAGAGGAGTAAAAATCTTCTTTAAGTTGGGGCTCCACAGTTTCAATAAAAGGCATTTTATATCTACCATCAAACAGCTCTTTGGTGGTCTGTATAAAAATGTCTGCAAAAAAGTGCTATGGTAGTTTGAAAGCTAGTAAAAGTATGACCTATTACAATGCATCTATGCACCACACACCAATCAGCTACAGGTGTGTGGTTAACTTCCCTGGTTTTTGTTTATTGTTTCCATCCTGAAATTTTCATTATTGTAATACAGCAATATACTTCACTTAAAAAAGTGCAGAACTAATATAAACACACAGAATCAATCCTAGAACATACCTTCTGATAAGCATCCAAAACAAGCCTTCCCCAGCGAGGGAGTATATTATCAGGATCAATCTTCCAAATGTGAGATGGTATGTAATTGGGTAATTGTGTGGACAGAATTTTTTCATCCATATTTGTCCCATACTCAATATAATACTGTTGAGCTGCCATCATTGCTATATCACTTTCCTGCAGAAAAGATAATTAAAATATTGAATAAAATTATTAATATTAATCATAATGCAAGTTTAATGTTTCCTTTCACAGAACCTTCAACTTTCCAGTTGAGGGTACAGTAGAGACAGAAGTCACTAGTTATTAAACTTATCATTCCTTTACTTCATCTATTTTTTTTTTAATATAACAATTTATTGCCACATAAACAAGACTGAATATGTTTCCAATCTTGTTTATGTGCCAGTTAACTGGTCAACTATATGACAAGTTTTTAGACTTTCCATTATCATATTTACATTATTGTGAAAAAGTCAACAAGTAAAACTGAAATATCAAAAACTTTCACTTTGCTTACAAATAATATCATCAATTATAAATCACAAACTGCAAAAAACCCAGGGTTCATCAACTACTGTACTGAACATGAATGTTAATTTTGTAATTGAAAAAAGTGAAATTTAACCTATATAGATGGTTTTAATTTGTGAAGATGTTATTGTTAATGTAATGGGCAAGTATCAATTAAAACTAAAAGTATTCAGTGCACAAAAAATTGGAGCACAGATGACATGTAGCATGCAGGTTCATCATTACACCTGTTTCACATACCTCTTTAAGGAACAACACAATTTAGTAATATTCTCACAATACAAATAAAGCCCCCTCCTTTTGCTTTAAAAATGTAACACATTCCAGTCACATTAATGTGACTACTGCCCTTGTTCACTGTCATGTTGTGTGGCAGCAATAGCTCTGGAGGGTATGTAAAATGTGTTGGAAAACAGTGCAGTAATTGTCCTAAAGCGGAAACAGAGTGATTTATATGACATCCAAAAGGGCATGATCATTGGCTTTTGGGCCAAGGTTGGAACAATTTCTAAAATGGCTAAGTTTATAAACTGTTCATGTGCTGCCACGGTTAAAGTATAACAATGAAAATAATCTGTTTTTTACCATATAATTTAATTTGATAGATAAAAATTCTACTCGCCAAGCAGCGACAGGAGACACACACATAAAAAATGTTTCACTTATGAAAGCCTTAGAAGCCAGTGGCTCCTTCTTCCAGCAGAAGGGTTGAAGGGGAAGGAAGATGGGTGAAGGAACATGACTGGAGTGGTTTAAGAAAAGAGTGGAGTTCTGAAAAGTCACCCAGAACCCTGGGTCAGGGAAACTTACCAGATGAGATAAGAATGAAAATGGTTAAAGTGTACTGTACATGAGAAAATGGTACTATTCAAAACCAGCACCATGGCAACTGTGATGTATCACGGGCCATAGATGACAGGGGTGAACAATGGCTGCGGAGCTGTGTACGGGCGAAGAGATGTGCAACTCTTGAGCAACTGACTACCCAAAAGAACCAAGGGGCTACTAACAATGTTTCCTCAATGACCATTCAGAAAATTTCGCTGTATGTGGGCCTCCAAAGCAGGTGCTTGGTTCATGCAACCACGTTGACTGCTGTTCATTGGCAATGATGGCTAGAATTTGCACAGCAATACTGCAAGTGGACTTGCACTGAGTTTCAACAGGTGGCTTTTTCAGATAAATCATGTTTCATGCTCCACTGGACTGAAAGCAAATACATTGCAACAATCATCAGAACAGTCTGGGCTTGAGGAGGGAATGTTATGGTCTGGGGAGTGATTTCTTGGCACTCCCCAGGGGATCTTGTCATTCTCAAAGGTACAATGGATCAACACAAGTATGCATCTATCCTTGGGGAACACATCCACTACTATACACAGTTTGTTTCTTCTCAGCACAATGACATCTAATAGCAGGACAATGCACAGTGCCACACAGTTCACAATGTATGTGCATGGTTTGAAGAGCACTAGGATTAGTTTACCATACACTCCTGACCACCAAACTTCCCAGATTTAAACTCAATTGAGAATCTATAAGACCACCTTGATCAGGCTGTTTGTGCGATGGACCCACAATCAAGAAACCTAGTGCAGCTGGTCATGGCACTGGAGTTGGCATGCCTGTTGGGCATGCCTGTTGGTACCTTTTACAACCTCACTGTATCTTCCTGCATGTACTGCAGTGGTCTGTGCTGCAAATGCTGATTATTTTTTGACAGGTGGTCACAATAAGGTGAGCACATAGTGTATGATAAACATGGGTCTACACCTACATCTATACTCTGTAAATCACCATGGGATGTCTGGGAGAGGGTACATAGCAGTGTACCAATCATTAAGGTTTCTTCCTGTCCCATTCATGTATGGAGTGTGTGAAGAATGTTTCAAGTCTCTGTGCATGCAGTAATTATTCTAATCCTATCCTCACAATCTCTGTGTGAGCAATACGTAGGGGATTGTAATGTATCCCTAGAGTAACCATTTTAAGCCTGGTTCTTGAAGATTTCTTATTAGACTTTCTCAGGATAGATTACATCTTTCTTCGAGAGTCTGCCAGTTCAGTTCCTTCAGTATATACGTGACACTCTCCCATGGATTAAACAATCCAGTGACCATTCGTGCTGCTCTTCTTTGTATATGTTCAATATCCTCTGTTAATAATATCTGGTATGGGTTCCTCACACTTGAGCAAAATTCTAGGATGAGTCACATGAGTGATTTGTAAGCAATCTCTTTTGTAGACTGATTGCTCTTTCCCAATATTCTACCAATAAACCGAAATCTGCCACCGGCTTTACCCACGACTGAACCTATGCGATCATTCGATTTCATATCCCTTCAAAATGCTCCACCAGCTATTTGTATGAGTTGGCTGATTCCAATTATAGTCATTCGATACTACATTTTTTCATTTTGTGAAATGCAAAATTTTACATTTCTGAACATTTAGAGCAAGTTAACAATCTCTGCACCATGTTGAAATTTTATTAATATTTGACTGAATTTTTATGCAGCTTCTCTTAGACAGTACTTCATTATAGATAACTGCATCATTTCAAAAAGCCTGATTTTACTATTAATACAGTCTGCAACATCACTGATGTGTAACATGAACAGCATGGGCCCCAACACACTTTTCTGGGGTGCACTTAAAGTTACTTCTACATCTGATGGTGACTCATCCAAGATAACATGCTGTGTCTTCACTACCAAAAAGATATCTGTCCAGTCACAAATTTCACTTGGTACCCTATATGATTATACTTTTGACAGTAAGCATAGGTGCATTTCTGAGTCAAGTGCTTCTCATAAATAAACACTGCATCTACCTGGTTACCTTGATCCAAAGCTTCCAGTATGTCCTGTGAGAAAAGTGTGAGTTGCGTTTCACATAATCGATGTTTTCAAAATCCATGCTGGTTGGCATTGAGGAGGCCAGTCTGTTCCAGATACCCCATTATGTTTGAGCTCAGAATTCATTCTAATATTCTGCAACAAATTGATGTTGAGGATACTGGACTATAGTTTTGTGGATCACTTCTACCACCCTTCTTGTAAACAGGTGTGATCTGTGCCTTTTTCCAAGAACTAGGCATGTTTCTTTGTTCGAGGCATCTAAAATAGATTATAGTTATAAGAGGGGTGAACTCAGCTGCAAACTCGGTATAGAATCTGACAGCGATTCCATTGGGGCCTGGAGCTTTGTTCAATTTCAGCTGTTTCTCACCACTGCGACACTAATACCTATTTCATTCATCTTTTCAGTGGTACAAGGAAGAAATTGGGGCAATTCTCCTCAGTTTTCCTTTGTAAAGGATCATTTGGAAATGGAGTTAAGTATTTCAGCTTTTGCTTTGCTACTCTCACTTTCAGTTCCTGTCTCACTCACTAGGGACTGAACACTAACTTTCTTTGGGTTTTGTAAAATATCATTTGATAATATTCTACTACGGTAATCATTGAAGGCATCATGCATTGCTCTCTTGACAGCCAAATACATTTCATTTAGCATATCTCTATCTATAGCCCTACACTTTGTTTTACACTTATTATGCAGTAATTCCTGTTCATTTAGCAGTTTGGTTACAGTGACTGCATACCACAGAGGTTCACTCTCATTATGAACTGTTCTACTGGTACATATCTATCCAGTGCGTGGTTGTGTAGTCAACTATTCTTACTTGAGTCTGAGTTCCTCTACTTGCTCCTGACCTGTGCTGAAAGTTTCAAATTGCTCATTAAGATATGACATTACTGATTTTTTTATCTAATTTACTGAACAAATATATCTTTCTGCTTGTTTTAGTTGTACTTTGTACTTTGGTAATCATTGTTGCCACAACCACATCATGGTCAATGGTACCAGTTTCGATGTGGACATCCTCAGAGAGGTCAGGTCTATTTGTTGCAATTAGATCTGATGAATTTACATCATGAATAGTATTCCTAACTACCTGTTCTAGGTAGTTTGCAGAGATGACATTTATTGAAGTTTCACAGGATGTCTTACCATGCCCACCACTAACAAAATTGTAATTTTCTCAATGAATTGTTGATGATCAAAGACTCCAACATTGATTACAGTATGACTGGGGAACTTAGTGAACTGAGGTTTCTCTGAAGTTTTCAGTTACATCAGAAGATGAGTGTGGTGGGCAATAGAAGGATTCAATAATCATTTTATGCCCACCCCTGATACTACATCTTGCCCAAAAAATCTCACATACAGCTTCAATTTTTATCTTTGTGGATTCACTTTTTTCCACTGCTACAAATACACTGCCACTATTTCCCTGTTTGCCTAACCTTTCAATATACAATTAAATTTTTCCCAAAAATCTCACTGCTATCAATTTCAGGTTTCAACCATCATCAGAAGACCACTGTTATATTGTTATTTCATTTTTCAGTGGAAAATTATGAAGAGAATAAATTTCCAGCTACCATGCAGTAAAGCTTCTACGTGCAGCTGCAGGTACATTGGTATAAACAAGAAAACTGGAAAATTATGAGAGTGAATTGTGGACCAATACTTTTTAACCTTCACCACCCTATGCTCCTCTTCTCCCTATGGAAAGAACTAATATCTCTGAAAGCTATGATCATTCCAATGAATTTTATATGTGTCTATTGGTAGTACTAAATATTTCAACTTAAGAAGGTAAATAATTGCCCATAATTGTGTTTTATAATTTCATAATATTTGTTCAAAATGTGATAACTTTCTCCCTTTGCTTAGCTGATCACTGTTCAACACTCCTGCTTTATATCACGCAGTGGGCTATCTTCATTTAACTTCTACCTTGCACTCTCTGCAATTTGATATGTAATTATCTGACATATAAAGATTACCTCAACAAACTGAAACTAAAGAAAGATAGCAAAACCTTTAATAGACCAAAGATGTTAAACATGAATGAAGTATGTATAGCAATAAACATTTCCCAATTCTGTAAGTAAACAACAGGTCAATTGATGCAACTATTAGTAATTTATGAGCTCAATAAGTTCAGTAAAAATGTCAGTGGTACAATATTTTACCTTGTCACACCTGTATTCCCCAAACATAGCACCACGGACCACCTGATGGTATATCAGATTTGTTGCAACACTATCATCAGCTGTATTGTGCCAGGGTGCAAATATTTCTTTGCGGAAATACAACCTCCATTGAGCATTTTTCTCTAGTACTCCCTTTTCTTTTGCATACTGTTCACACTGAGAAATGACATCCATCACATGTTCTTTGGTGCTTCCTATTGAAGTTACCTGTGGACCAAAGGCAACAGAAAAATTAACGAATAAATATTTAAGGCAGTATTATAAAATTCAGGCACCTGAATGGAATGGATTCTATCATGAAATAAGCTGTGAATAGCATGAGAAACTGTTCCAACAATAACTGTTAAACATAAAACCTACTTTCATATCAATATTTTCCAAAATTTCATGTCAGCATGATCTCATTCCAAAATTTTTGTCAATTTTTGAAACAGCTGTTCCAGTGAACAATTATCAATATCAGCTTTAAAACTGTTAAAATGTGTTGACTGAGTAGATTGTGGTAGTTCATAATTAAGTTTTAGACAATGTTATTTGGTGAGATATACCAGTTGTGGTCACTCTATGACTTGAGAGAGCAGTCTCCATTTTGTCTTTAGTGGTATGGCTTAGGATACTCTTCTGATTGTCAAACTCACTTATGTTGGTGTTAACATAAAGTAATATACTACAGATAAGAAGTTTCACAACAGTAGGTAGCTTCAGGTTGCTAAAAATATGACTACAATGCTCCTTATGATTGACTTTATGCATTATTCTGATAACTTTTGTTGTATTTTCAGAATTTCACTGATTTGATAAGAATGCCTCCAAATTGGTATTCCATATGAAATGAGCCCGAACTGTGCTATTTTCAGGTGATCACTATTGATTACACCAGCCAGTTTCCAGTTTCCACATGAGGTAACACATTCAAACTGTTCTCCTGCAGAGACAACAGGTTCCTCCCAGAGCTAATATGTTCCTTCCAGTTTAATGTGCTGGCAGTATGGAGGCCTAAACATTTTTCTGATTTTCTTTTTACAGCTTTAATTAATCTGAGAATAAGTTCCTGTATTATCTTTGGAGTACTCAGAGATTCATTACATGAAAACCACTTCACTGGTAAGTTCCAGTGTTGCTTGATGTAATTCTATGATGCAAGGGTGCATGAAAACCATTGATGTGTCATCTTAGTAACATCTTTGCTCCTTTATTGCTAGGTAAGACATTAATTGCAACTATGAGAATGAATGTCCCAAGAAATGAGCTCCTTCAAACAAGAATATCTGTTTCTAACTGAGACAAAGTGTCACCCATAACTCAATTGAGACCTGATTACAGTTAGAGATTGTGTTTGACACAAGTCCCAAGTTGTGCAAGTGGAATATAAATGAGCAACAGTCAAAAGATTTATTAAGTAAGTAACCTGTAACTAATTCCAGGGCAGCAGCAGTAGTGCTTTTATGAAGGACAGCAACAGAAGTGCTTTTATCTTGCTGGAAACCACTCATTGTTTGATAGGATATTAAGTGATTCAAAACAGTTGCTCGGCTGATTCTATGTAAGAGACTTAAAGATTTTTTTAAAGTTTTCAGTTTTGGGATTGATATCTTTCACCCATTCTGAAGAAATAACCTAATAAGAAAAGGGAACAGATCTCATGCAATATTCTGTGCATCTTTAAAAATAAAAATAATAAAGCAGATACAATAATCTTCTGCTTTACATTACAGTCTGTCACTTACCTTATCCATAACAGAAACAAAAACTGAGAAGCCAAATGTGTCAGTCAAACCAATATTTTGGCTCAGATTGTCACACAGTTCTTCTGCTGTGGTTGCTGAATCTATTTCAACATTTTTATAAGAGCCATCCATAAATGTGATTTGAACAATCATGGGCTTCTTTGCTTTGGTTGCCTATAAAATAGAAAGGAATTTTACAATTAAAAAAATTCTGAATCCTCAATTTTCTATTATAAACTAGGGGATTGAAAATAAATTAGTAACAGCATTACAAAGATCACCTCTGGTGGCACATCAAATCACCTTACATGCTGAAGATGGTATTAATGCATCATGGAGAAAAAAAGGAAGATGATGGAATCATTATGGATGAAGCACAAACTTGGAATTGGGACATAAATCACATGTGTCTCTTTCAAAGGAACCGTTCTGGAATTTGCCTTAAGCAATTTAGAGAAATCACAGAAAACCTAAATATGAGTACCAGACTTGGATTTGAACAGAAGTCCTAAATATGAGTCCAATGTCTTACCAGTGCACCAACTTGCTAGGTAACGAATCATGATCTGGATTCTTCAAGACAAATAGAATGATTGACAGGCCATGCTTTTGATATGGTGCTCCACTGCAGAGTGTTAACAATGGCATGTGCACAAGCAACTGGTTCCCAGATATGTGAGTGGCTTACAGACATAGTCCTCAACAGTGAGTGTTCATTAGAGACAAGGGTATTGTTGGAACATCCCAAAGGAAGTGTGATAGGACAACTTTTATTTTTTACATCCATAAACGATCTAACAGACAGGATGAGCAAAAATCTGTGGCTGTTGCTGATGATGCTTTGGTTTTCCAAACCAACAGCTCAGTTCATGGTGTCAATACTAGAAATAGGAATAACTTTCAAAAAGATTTAAAGTCATTTACTTCGGTTCAGAAAGATATCCACTATTCAGCAACACACATTTTCAATAACACGCCAGTAGCCATAAAAAGTTTAACTAATAATAAAGGTCGGTTTGAGAAGAGTCTAAAGGACTTATTGGTGGCAAACTCCTATCCACTGATGAATTTATTAGCAGAACTGACTGATATGTGTGTGTTATTAATAATATCACAGAATATGAATACTATGTACAGTCCGACATCTGTACAAATTTTGTACAGTATTGCAATCATTGTAAATAAGTGATATACAAAACTTTTAATGATGCATGCCTATGACAGGCTATGCAACTAAGTGTTTCCCTCTCCCCCCCCCCCCCCCTTCCGCATGGGTAATCTCATTTGCATTTTTTTTTTTTTTTTTCCATCCGCATGGGTAATCTCATTTGCAACTGAGATCTGTGGAAGCAACATTAGCATATCTGATCTTATTTTGAAAATACTTATTGTGTATTCTTGTTTTCTGACATAGTCCACATCCCAGAGGACTCCTCACTATGGATCAGTTGGAATGAAAAGTACATCTGATCTAATCTGTATGTGAATGTGTCATCACTGAATGACTGTAGGAGGATACAAGGTGAGTTTAATAAAAATATCTAGTTGGTGTGATGAATGGCAGCTTACTTTAAATGTAGAAAAATGAGAGTTAATGCAGATGAGTAGGAAAAACAATTACATATTATTTGCATATGGAATTAGTAGTGTGCTGCTTAACTCAGTCATGCTGACTAAATATCTTGGTGTAGCACTGCAATGAATATTGAATGAAACAAACACATAAGGATGGTTGCAGGAAATGTGAATGGTCTACTACACTTTATTGAGAGAATTTTGGAAAGGAAAACCATGTACAGAATGTTAGTGTAGCCCATTCTTGAGTATTGCTCAGACAATCTACTATTGAAAATATTAAATTTGTATTTAGTTGAACCAATACACACATATGAAATTATCTGTATGCACCACACTAGCTTCTAATGAAAATAGATTATGTTAATAATAGAATTAATTTTGAATGATATTTTTTAAAGAAATGTGCTTATTTGGAAAGTCACCCAACAATTTGAGAGTGATCTTGCTATACACACTCTTTACGCAATGCTTTTTGGCGGCAATTCTAGGTTGGCTTCCATGTTGTACGGCTGTTTTCTTAAAGAGTGTATATTACCTGTACTGGGATAATGTCAAATTTACAGGAGGAAGAAAATCTATAAAATAAAAAACCGTATGGCCTTTGTCACTCCAGTTAAAGAATAGATGACTTGAACATGAACCCAAAAAAATATTTCGCAGATGTATTTTCACTTAGACTACTGTTCCAAAACTGTCAAGGACTGATGGAAACACAGCTGCAGATAAGTAGAAATAATATTCACTTATCATAAAGTGGATGTTAATATAATAGCTAACTCTGATTATTATTTCAACTCAAGATATGAGAGGATATGTCACAAACCATGACACTGGAAATACTTGTCAGATTTGCAAAGTAATATTTTAATCATTATCCAGTACATAATCAATTTGACAAGGGTTTGAGCCTGAGTAACAAGAAAATCTTAAAGGGAGCTATGTGCAAATTTTTAATCAGTATAAAGCAGATAGTGAAAATAGACAGAGGCAACAGTCAAATTATGGACAATTTTGAACTTCATTAGTGTCCCGTAAAAAGAAAAGGAAGGACTGACACTACATTACCTGTCATATTTTCTCCTACTGAAGTACTGGAGTAATAGGATGTTAAATTTTTGGACTGTGAGGTGTATCTTTAAAGTAAGTTGTCAGTATTTGCATCACTTTGAATTCTTATCAAGATGTGAAATCTTTGTGGATTTTTATGCTAATTTTTTTAGACTATAGGTTATATGTCATGTGCAAAAGGGCTGAGGTTAGTATTAATATAATCTGACATGTCATTAATGTGCAATAATAACACCATGTGTTGCAAACTCATTCCCCTGGGGCACATCTGGAGTGACTTCTACATGACTGAATTTTCTCATTTTGCGAGTACTGAAGGAACGATCTGTTTTATTTGCTACGAAATATTCAGCAGCCTAGATCACAAAACATATTTCTTTATTTAAGACAACCAGTTTTAATAGACTTTGCACTCATCTTCAAATCTTAAAATTTTTTGTTGTTGTGAAACCTGTTCATTTTATGTAGAAACCGCAAGCCAAGTTGTGAAGTGGATAAAAATCAGCACATTACAAAAGTTTTGTGATGTGATAGCTAATATATATATATATATATATATATATATATATATATATATATATATATATATATATATATATATATATATATATATATACACAAACATACACACAAAATTCAAGCTTTCGCAACAAACTGTTGCCTCATCAGGAAAGGAAAGAGGAAAGGAGAGGGAGCGGAAAGACTTACCTTAGGGGGAAAAAAGGACGGGTAAACACTCGCACACACGCACATATCCATCCACACATATACAGACACAAGCAGACATATTTAAAGACAAAGAGTTTGGGCAGAGATGTCAGTCGAGGCAGAAGTACAGAGGCAAAGATGTTGTTGAATGACAGGTGAGGTATGAGTGGCGGCAACTTGAAATTAGCAGAGATTGAGGCCTGGTGGATAATGGGAAGAGAGGATATATTGAAGAGCAAGTTCCCATCTCTGGAGTTCGGATAGGTTGGTGTTAGTGGGAAGTATCCAGATAACCCGGACGGTGTAACACTGTGCCAAGATGTGCTGGCCGTGCACCAAGGCATGTTTAGCCACAGGGTGATCCTCATTACCAACAAACACTGTCTGCCAGTGTCCATTCATGCAAATGGACAGTTTGTTGCTGGTCATTCCCACATAGAATGCATCACAGTGTAGGCAGGTCAGTTGGTAGATCACGTGGGTGCTTTCACACGTGGCTCTGCCTTTGATCATGTACACCCTCCGGGTTACAGGACTGGAGTAGGTGGTGGTGGGAGGGTGCATGGGACAGGTTTTACACCGGGGGCGGTTACAAAGGTAGGAGCCAGAGGGTAGGGAAGGTGGTTTGGGGATTTCATAGGGATGAACTAAGAGGTTACGAAGGTTAGGTGGACGGCAGAAAGACACTCTTGGTGGAGTGGGGAGGATTTCATGAAGGCTGGATCTCATTTCAGGGCAGGATTTGAGGAAGTCGTATCCCTGCTGGAGAGCCACATTCAGAATCTGATCCAGTTCCGGAAAGTATCCTGTCACAAGTGGGGCACTTTTGTGGTTCTTCTGTGGGAGGTTCTGGGTTTGAGAGGATGAGGAAGTGGCTCTGGTTATTTGCTTCTGTACCAGGTCGGGAGGGTAGTTGCGGGATGCGAAAGCTGTTGTCAGGTTGTTGGTGTAATGCTTCAGGGATTCCGGACTGGAGCAGATTCATTTGCCACGAAGACCTAGGCTGTAGGGAAGGGACTGTTTGATGTGGAATGGGTGGCAGCTGTCGTAATGGAGGTACTGTTGCTTGTTGGTGGGTTTGATGTGGACGGACGTGTGAAGCTGGCCATTGGACAGGTGGAGGTCAACATCAAGGAAAGTGGCATGGGATTTGGAGTAGGACCAGGTGAATCTGATGGAACCAAAGGAGTTGAGGTTGGAGAGGAAATTCTGGAGTTCTTCTTCACTGTGAGTCCAGATCATGAAGATGTCATCAATAAATCTGTACCAAACTTTGGGTTGGCAGGCTTGGGTAACCAAGAAGGCTTCCTCTAAGCGACCCATGAATAGGTTGGCGTATGAGGGGGCCATCCTGGTACCCATGGCTGTTCCCTTTAATTGTTGGTATGTCTGGCCTTCAAAAGTGAAGAAGTTGTGGGTCAGGATGAAGCTGACTAAGGTAATGAGGAAAGAGGTTTTAGGTAGGGTGGCAGGTGATTGGCGTGAAAGGAAGTGCTCCATCGCAGCGAGTCCCTGGACGTGCGGGATATTTGTGTATAAGGAAGTGGCATCAATGGTTACAAGGATGGTTTCCGGGGGTAACGGATTGGGTAAGGATTCCAGGCGTTCGAGGAAGTGGTTGGTGTCTTTGATGAAGGATGGGAGACTGCATGTAATGGGTTGAAGGTGTTGATCTACGTAGGCAGAGATACGTTCTGTGGGGGCTTGGTAACCAGCTACAATGGGTGGCATGCTGTTCTAACCTTCCAGGAATTTCTGACTTCCAGCCTTGCCTCTCAATCCTTCTTAAAAAACCTTAATCCTACTCCCAACATCACCACTGCTGAAGCCCAGGCTATCCGTGATCTGAAGGCTGACCGGTCCATCATCATCCTTCCGGCGGACAAGGGTTCCACGACCGTGGTACTTGATCGTCGGGAGTATGTGGCTGAGGGACTCCGTCAGCTTTCAGACAACACGACATACAAAGTTTGCCAAGGTAATCCCATTCCTGATGTCCAGGCAGAGCTTCAAGGAATCCTCAGAACCTTAGGCCCCCTACAAAACCTTTCACCTGACTCCATCAACCTCCTGACCCCACCGACACCCCGCACCCCTACCTTCTACCTTCTTCCTAAAATTCACAAACCCAATCATCCCGGCTGCCCCATTTTTTTATCCATGCATGATATCTTTCTTCATGAATTTTGTCACATTCTGAGTTACATCAGACATGTCTTTTACATGGGTTCAATGGGGCTGAATTTTCCATTTGTTGCTGGAGAATTTAACCAGTTTTTCTAAATTATCTTTCAGTTTTATATTTTGTGTGACTTCTTTATATTTATCATTTCTAATTAATTGGTGGGGATTGAAGTTCCTCTTTCATTTATTGCATTCTGGTTTCTTTTTTAGTGGTGTGAACTTAATTTTGATTTTGACAATGTAATGATCTGAACCTGTATCACCCCTCTTAATACTTTAACATTGCAGATTTCTCTGTGGAAGAATTTGTCCATAAATACATGATCCAGCTGCCATTCTCCTTTTCTCCAATCAGGATGTTTCCAAGTTTTAAGTTTGTTTGACCTTCACAGAAACTGTACACCATGGAGATCCCCATCACGAACTGCTCTACTCAGAACACATTTATTCAGAGCTTAGTCAAACATTCTTCTAAATCTGAACTCAGTTCCTCTACATGCTCCTGCCCAGAGACAAATATTTTGAAATTCTCATTGAGTTATGAGGCTACTGCCTCATTATCTATTTTATAGAACATGTTTATTTTTCACCTCAATTATTCAGTTTTCAGTTCATCAGATTATATAAAATTTAAATGACAAAATATTGTTAACTGGTAGTTTTTGTGAAACATCAAGACTATTTGATTTCACAGTCCTCGGCATTTTTCTACACAATTTCAAATATCATGTTCTCGGAGATATTGCTTGTAACTGGTTTACATCCTATCTAACTAAAAGGATACATGCTGTTTCATTCAGAAACTAGTAAAGTTTGCACAGTGAAACAGCATCTTCAGAAAGGGATATAATAACTACAAGTGTACAATTGAGGTTGACATTGGGTCAATTCTTGTTATATACAAAGGAGCTTTGTTAATATACCCAAGAAACAGAAAATTTTCTCTTTACTGAATATGCATGTATTATGATCAGGTCTAATGCAGAATCTCAAACTATTTTAAATGTAAATAATATTTTCTTCAACGGTAATAACTGCAAAGGGACTGTCACTGAATTAAGATAAAACACAATACATCTAACACAGCACTGCACAAAGCCTGACCACATCATTAAAAATAATTTATGCAGGTGAATTAATGAATGAAGTAGACTATTTTTCTTAGGTGCTTATATTGATAAGACCCTGAAATGGAAGTTGCAGATTACAAATCTTCTTAAACATATAATCTTGGTAACTTTTTCTTTACAGTTGACTTACTTCTTCTGTTTTCACTCATTAATATCTTATGGCATTATATTCTGGAGTAACATGTCACTGATGAAAAAGTGTTTAATGTACAAAGTAAGAATAATATGTGGTGTCCACTCAAGAACCTCTGGTAAACAATTCTTTAAACAGCTGGGCACACTGAAAACAGCTCACAGTGCACTTACTTCCTTATGAAAATTGTTGTCAACAATTAATCACACTTTGAAAATAACAGCAACATTCATAAACATAATAATAGAAGGAGAAATGGCTGAAGTTGTCCATCACTCAGCCTTACAGTGGCATAGTAAGGAATGAGATATTCAGCCACAAAAAATTTTGCCCACCTACCTAGTGATGTAAAGAATGTAATAGATCATAAAATTAACTTCAAATACAAATTGAAATCTCCTTTTACTTCATAGAAGAATTATGGTCAGCATGTTGCTTCATCTTCTGCTGAGATGTACGACAATTGTAAAACTGACTTGTTTCATATCTTAGGCAAGGATTGCACTCATTAGTGCTTAAATATAACATAATTACTAACTAACTTTCTACTTGCTTTTTGGTACCCTCTGTACTTTGGCAACCCCTGTTGTAACTGTGCCATGATAACCGATACCAATTTCAAGATGAACGCAGTCAAAGCAATAAAACCTATGTTGTCATTAGATCCAACATATAGCCAACCATGAGTGGCTTCCAAACTATCTGTGCTAAGTAGTTTTCAAAGAATGCATTTAGTATCATTTCACATTATGTCTTTGTCATCCTCACCACTTACAAAGCTGTAATTAACCCAGTTAATTGTTGGATGATAACATTACCCCAATCATGACAGTATGAACATGTAAACCAGTAACTTTAAAAAAATGTGTTAATGAGTTGGGAATTTTCCATAAGGCTTTCTGTTACATCTGGCGCAAGTCTGGTGATTGACAGAATGATACAATTATACGTTTATTCCCACTGCTGAAACTGAGTCTTGTCCAAATGATATCACATGTAGCTCCAGTTTCTGTCTGTGTAGATTTGAGTTTCTTATCTACCGTGATCAATATACCACCTCCATTTTCTGATAGCGTATCATTTCAACACATACTTAGATCTATGAAAAAATGTCACTGCTGTCAATTTTGTGTTTCAGCCAGATTCTGTTGCAAGAGTTCAGTCAATATGGGTGTTTCTAATAAACTACATATCTTTCCTGTAGTGGCAGTCAACTTCCTGATGAGATGCAATCTTTTTAAATCTCGATTTGGTGCCAACATCTACTAAATCAGTATTCTAACAACTTCGAGTTGCAATTAGACTTTATTACATGACTATATATCAGACAGGAGATTGGCATGGATCTTTATGTTAGACTGATGTCCAGTTCAGATTATGACATTCAACCAATTAAACAAGAAGCTAATACAAAAAGAGTCAATATATATATTGACATTGATGCTGTACATTATGTTACAGTCATTGACATCCCTTAGAGCCATATATGGCACATCAATCTCCTTGCTGCACTTGTGACGATGTCAAGTACAGCAATACAGCTCTCATCATGGCATGAAGTCCACAAGGAATATCTCATGCAAATAAACAGAACAACCACAACAGAATGCACTCCGTAATAAACCCTTATACATAATAAAAATAGTTTTAAGTCTTGAAATGATCTTTCTACTCAACTTCACCAAAACACACAACGATGTATGCTTGTTCATTTATATGACAAATTATAGTCCAATTAAAATTACTTGATAGTTGATGTCTGTCATTTACTGCTACAGTGTTACCACATTGGCTGCTATCAACTGCTCAGTTATGGGTGAGACACAAACAGGGTTAGTCACTTGACAAATGCTGTTACGTGCAACACAGAACAATATCAGAAGTGGTCACTGCAATGCATGTCAGAAATTCAAAATTCTCTGTTGACTGTTGATTTTAAGTGACTAATGACTGAACTGCAGCAGACAATGCTTTTTATAGCCCTAAATTTAATGTCATGTCCTAAGCTAAACATAACCTCGTAAATGTGCCATATATCCAAGAAAACGGCGGACAACAATCTACAACAGAACTAAAATCACAATCACTTTGTTCACGGTGACTAAAGCTAACCTCCACAAGCAAACTCAAGATAGAAAAATTTCAGTTTCAGCACTAAAAGCAAAATGTTATTTCTCACTATCATTGGTTACCGGAAACTATCCTCACACAAGGTATAACAGCTGATGCATTACCAACCAATGAGCAGTCTTCATTGGCACTTGCTTCCAGTATATAGGTGACTCAGGCAGATTCCAAATGAAAATAGAATGATAGGAAAGAAAGGGCAAATAAAATCAATAGAATTATGATAATGACGTGACAAAGAATTTGAAATAAAAAAAATACATTTGATTCAATTATTTAAATAAAAATAATAACAAACTATTCTGATTAGCTTTAGAATTACATAAAATGTGCTACATTTGGTGGGATTCAGACCAATGATCTTCTACATATTAGGTCAATAGGTATGATCCGAATGTGGTAATACTCTGTTATGATGAATTTTTAACCTGCTCATTCTGTTTGTAACTGTTACAAGTGAAAACATCATGCTGAGGAAGTTCATTCACCAAGAGACAAAAATACAATCTGCCAACATGGCAATTATTCATAATTCAATTTTCTGACCTGACTATACACTTTTACAGTTGTGTATGGGGTGTAAGGCTCTGAAGTGTTTGAAGTCAAAGCAATACTCACATTCTGTATCACTTACATTTTTCAAAACTGAGATATAATTGCCAGTTATTGTTACCCTTATGGGTGTGCAATTCTGATATTATTGTAAAATTGTTATTTCTGTAATATCTTTGATATATACCATGATGGTTACAGCACAAATATGTAGCCTGCATAATGGTTTGATAACTAAGATTTTTCATGCCCTTACATTTTTCATAACTTGTAGTATTTCTAAACTGAGATGTAATTTATAAATAGTTACATAATCAATTGATTGTCCTTTTTGTATATTTTTATTATTTTCTCTTCTTTATTTTTTAGCCATAAGCTATAGTGCAGCTGAGTTCTACTACAAAAAGCTATTTCATCCTGCTGTTCATAAATTATTCTACAAATGGTCTCTCACTAATTACACTACTGACCCTCTACAGCATCATAATCCACAAAACCAATCACTAACATTAAATAAACCCAAGCACTGAATGATTTATATAAATTTAAAATCAAACACTGTGCTAACAATTTATACTAAGTAGGTAAAATGGCATATGGATAATCACCTGCATTTCAATCCAGCTGGGTGGCTGTGTGCGACTGCCATTGGCAACTGTCCTGTTGAGGCGCCGTTCACAATAGGGAGCATAGCCAGGAGGACCATCACGAATGAATGCCTTGAGATACATTGCGAAGTTCTCTGATGGTGGAAAGCAACCCACACAGAGAGACAGTAGCACCCATCCACGAGCATGTGATGCTTTTGTAGGATTGTTTGTAAGTTGCTTACAAATTTGACAGAAAATCTCATCCCTTTAAACATAAAATGTCAAAGAGACATAATTCAACATACCAGTTTATTTTTAGCTACAGTCCCCACCCCCACTCTAACTCACTCGCTCTCTCTCTCTCTCTCTCTCTCTCTCTCTCTCTCTCACACACACACACACACACACACACACACACATATATCTCTCAAGTTCTTTAAATTCATCCTCCCACTTATTAGCAAGAAACAAACAAAAAGAGCATGTGTATGGCAGTCTAATTGAAATTGCTTGATAGTTAATATTTGAAACATGCATTGCAACACTGTCACAAAAATTGTCAGCTTCCCCTTGACTGAGACTGTGACCTGCCAGTCCGTACACCTACTGCCCACAGTGAACGTAAGTCAGGCCACTACAGCAAGCATAATGTGTACTGACATTCAAATTGTGCCCTGCAACTATGCAATGCTGCCATGGCCAGCCCTACCACCAACCACTGTCACCAGGTCTGCCCACATGTACACAGCACGACAACCAGTTCCTAGTTAGAATACAAGTGGCAACCACTGAGGGTCAAATTTTCATGTGTTTTGGATTCTGTGGTTTCTCTGCCATTTGACTCTTCCATGGAGACTTTATTCCAGTCACTTCTGGAACAACAGCAGGCACAAACAGTCATGTTGGAATAGTTGTTGGCTGCACTGACCCAGGTTCAGCCAAGAGTTGGCCACCCTCCACTGCCCCCTCCCCCCTCCCAACCTACCCCCACCCCTATGGTGGCATCACAGAAGACTAGGAAATTGTCAACACGGAGGTCTGTAAAGTTATTTTCTTATCATGGACACCCCCTTGTGTGTATCACTTACTGTGCCAGTCAGCTCCTCTGAAAGAAAAAACATCACTTTCTTTAGACAATATCTGTTGTTTGCTGTCCTCCTATCACCACAAGCATATGTGTGTGGTCACTGCATATGTTGAATTCTACCAATATCACAAACAGCTACAGCAAGCATATCAGGCTTGGGCAGCTGAGTTTCACAGACTCAGCTGTAAGTGTTGGTTTGTCATGGCTAAGTTTCAGGACACCATGGCTAGAGACACAATCATTAGTTTGGCCCCATATAAGGAGGTGCATCAATGTTTCCTTCACATTAAGGACCCTGCATTAGAAGAGGTTTCAAATATTGCACAGTTGTTTGAGGTCTCTGCACCACAGGCCACCAATTTGAGGCTTGGAGTGATGTTGCCATTGTTGACACCATGCAGCCCTGGCACGTGGAGCCTAGCACACTAGGAGAAGAGGAGGTAGCTACTGTAGAAACAAGCCAACCATGTTGATGTTGATAAACACATTGTTGTCAGCAGCAGGAACAGCAAAGGCCAGTTCCTTCATGCCTCTTTTGTTTTGTACAGCACAAGTGGATAACCTGCACCAAGCAGTGTGCATCTTGCCACAAATGTAAAAAAAAAAAGGTTGCAAACCATTGGTACGTCCATCTCTACCATCAATCCATACACTCATCTTGGGCCAGCAATGTTATTTTCAGGTACAAATAGAAGCTGTTGCTATTGCCTATGCCTCAAAAAAAGCATGTGTTCTTTTATGGTGCAAAATTCATTCTTAATCGGTCCTCACCCCTCTGGCCTGGTCATGCCTACCTACCCCAGCACCTGGGGCTTCATCAGCATCAAAGACAGATTTGGTTCCTGTAGCCAGTGCATGTACTTCCCACTGCACTGAGCAGGTGCCGCTGTCAGTGGGGATGGAAGCCGGTCTCCATCAAGAGCTTCTCCGCTCCAGCTCACTGTCATAGCTGTCCATGTCAGTGCCCCTTGTCATGGATTCTGATGTCCAGATAGCATCTGCCCTCCTGTCATGGGTTCTTTCTACTGGTCATCCCAGGGTCCACGCACAGAAGGGGTGCCACCATCCCACTCACTTCCACCCGTATGCACCAGTCTGGGTGCATCAGGAACTCCTTGTGCCTTTGGCTGCCATCCTGACATAAACATGGACACCATGGACATCTCTTTAGTTACAGCATCACAGACAGCAATACCTAATGTCCCCCCCCCCCTCCCTCCCTCCCAGCAAAAGAAAAGGAGTGTAGGAACCCACCAGTTACTGCACCTACCGTCCACAGTGGATGTAGGTTGGGCCACTGAGGTAAGTGTAGTGTACACTGACATTCAAGCAGCAGATCTGCAACTATCTGAGGTGGCTGCCAGGCGCAGCCCTGTCACCAACCCCCATCGCCAGGTCTGCTGTGTGCGCACAGCACTACACCAGCAACAGTCTTTATAAAGCATGCAAGCCCCTCAAGATCCTCAGCTGTTAATGTATTCGTGTGCAGTCCTGAGCACAGACTGCACACCAAACAGTGCAGTGCTGCAAAATGGCATCAAGAATGCAATACCCACTCGCTGATGGAAAGAGGTGGCAGTGCCACACATCCAGGATGACAGGGTTCAACACTGACGTAACCAGCCACCCATCACTGGTCGGCCCCAGTTCGGTCGCAGACTATGACAGCATCAGTAGTGAATAGTTGTTGTTGTGGTCTTCAGTCCTGAGACTGGTTTGATGCAGCTCTCCATGCTACTCTATCCTGTGCAAGCTTCTTCATCTCCCAGTACCTACTGCAACCTACATCCTTCTGAATCTGCTTAGTGTATTCATCTCTTGGTCTCCCCCTACAAGTTTTACCCTCCACGCTGCCCTCCAATACTAAATTGGTGATCCCTTGATGTCTCAGAACATGTCCTACCAACCGATCCCTTCTTCTGGTCAAGTTGTGCCACAAACTTCTCTTCTCCGCAATCCTATTCAATACTTCCTCATTAGTTATGTGATCTACCCATCTAATCTTCAGCATTCTTCTGTAGCGCCACATTTCGAAAGCTTCTATTCTCTTCTTGTCCAAACTATTTACCGTCCATGTTTCACTTCCATACATGGCTACACTCCATACAAATACTTTCAGAAATGACTTCTTGACACTTAAGTCTATACTCGATGTTAACAAATTTCTCTTCTTCAGAAACGCTTTCCTTGCCATTGCCAGTCTACATTTGATATCCTCTCTACTTCGACCATCATCAGTTATTTTGCTCCCCAAATACCAAAACTCCTTTACTACTTTAAGAGTCTCATTTCCTAATCTAATACCCTCAGCATCACCCGACTTAATTCGACTACATTCCATTATCCTCGTTTTGCTTTTGTTGATGTTCATCTTATATCCTCCCTTCAAGACACCATCCATTCCGTTCAACTGCTCTTCCAAGTCCTTTGCTGTCTCTGACAGAATTACAATGTCATCGGCGAACCTCAACATTTTTATTTCTTCTCCATGGATTTTAATACCTACTCCGAATTTTTCTTTTGTTTCCTTTACTGCTTGCTCAATATACAGATTGAATAACATCGGGGAGAGGCTACAACCCTGTCTTACTCCCTTCCCAACCACTGCTTCCCTTTCTTGCCCCTCGACTCTTATAACTGCCATCTGGTTTCTGTACAAATTGTAAATAGCCTTTCGCTCCCTGTATTTTACCCCTGCCACCTTTAGAATTTGAAAGAGAGTATTCCAGTCAACATTGTCAAAAGCTTTCTCTAAGTCTACAAATGCTAGAAACGTAGGTTTGCCTTTCCTTAATCTTTCTTCTAAGATAAGTCGTAAGGTCAGTATTGCCTCACGTGTTCCAGTATTTCTACGGAATCCAAACTGATCTTCCCCAAGGTCGGCTTCTACTAGTTTTTCCATTCGTCTGTAAAGAATTCGAGTTAGTATTTTGCAGCTGTGACTTATTAAACTGATTGTTCGGTAATTTTCACATAGTAGGAAGATGATACTTAGCCTGCATTCTGCAAGTAGTAGTAGTGAGTAAAATAACTACATGTAGGAGGCTTAGGATGCTCATCAAGTCACCTCATAACAAGAAGTTACATTATGTTTCTTTTCTCTTTAGAAAAAGTGTCGTATTAATTAGGAAGTTAAATGTATAGATCATTTTGGATTCCTGCTACAGGCCATCACAACTTCTCTCCGTTCTTGTTTGTGTCAGTGCTGACTCCCACACTAGCCAACACAACACTCCATGACCCAATAAATGGTATCTCTTTTACAGGGATGTGTTTCTTTGTGTTCCGGCTTAGAGCAGCACAATCAGCCAGGGAGTGGTTTGCCAACACGAAGGGATGTGTTATAGTCTGCTGTGGCTGGCAACAATGAGCAGGCCACAGGTAGGGCTTGATAATGTATTATCCATGTATATATCACTACTAAAACATTGAAAATGAACTGACACTTTTTTGTGGCAATTTGACAATTCAAGACAATGCATGAATGATGCTGAGAGCTCTTGTTGGAGGAACTGCATTCAAAGTCATAAAGAGTGAACTTTTAAAGTTATTTTAATTAGACCAGAGGCATTTTTCAGCAGTTGCTGAAATATACATTTTCTTTTTTACAACAATAATTTTATATTGCACATTACAGGATGGATTTAAAATAAAGTGAATATCTTATAGACAGCATCATAAAAGTAGCAACAACTGTTACACATATTTCTTAATTGACAAGTCCTGTAAATGTTCCTCAAAATGTTGTAGGGCATCTGTTTATTGTCTGCATGTCTAGTGATAGATACTCTGGTATATTGTAGGTATAATTTGTTGCTATTCTTATGAAGTTTTTAACTGTAGACAGTGCTTCCGAAGTCTAAATTGTTAGCTCTACTTTGATTAAAATGGAAAGAGTTTAACACATGGGCAGGATACTATTAATACCCTTAGTTCTATTTACCGTGGATGACATGACTCTGTGATTGTAATGCTTGTAATTCTCCAGATTGCTGTCTTTTATCACACAAACACTGTTTTGTGCCATCTGGAGTGACTCTGCTAGAACCAGATGAGTCTTTATTTGGCAAAAAAAAGCAATTAAGCAATTAGATGCATATATTGTCTAAGATCAAACACACCATGCAAAATGTATTTCATTGACAACAAATTAATAACTGTTCCAAGTCTATATATACCTCATGCCCTTGTGTACACCAAGAACAATTGGCATAAATATGGTGCAAGACAGAATGTTCATTCTTACAGAACTAGGAACAGGAACTCTTTGAATACTCCCTGGACTAGACTTATGAAAATACAAAAGCAACTTTCTGCACAAAAGATGGTCTCTTTTGAAAAAATTACCATGTGGGTTGTAGCAGTTAAAAATTAATAAGTTGAGAAAGATTATAGAATGCTGGCTGAAAGATAAACTTTCTATGCTGTTGACGAATTTCTAAATAATGGTGTAAGTGATCTATTAATTTCATTCCAAGCAAAGTGTTGCTATCCTTATTATCTATTAATTTTATTCTTTACAATGTGTATAGAACAACTGTGTATAGATACTGTAACTAAATTAAGTGTAGTGTAATTACAGAATTGTACAACTGTATACTGTGGAAAACAACTTGTATTTCAAAATGCATAACATACTTGTATATGTATGTAATTGCGGATGGTGTATCTTATGCAGCCTGAAAGCTGTTTTATGGGCTACTGAATAAATGGGTAAATGAAAAAGAAGAGTTACCACGCAAACAGTTCTGTGTACTAAATGAGAATGAAATTTTGGTCTTCAGTCTGAAGATTGGTTTGATGCATCTGTCTATATTCTGGTCTCTCCTATGTAAGCACCTCCATCACTTTACAACTAATGCAACCCACATTCATTTGAATCTATTTACTATAATCAAGCTTTGGTCTCCCTGTATTACCTACATTTTCCTCCATTAACAAAGTGATGATTCCTTATGTCTCAGAATGTACCTTATTAACTGATCTCTTCTTTTTGCCACAGTTTACCATAGGTTTCTTTTTCTCAAATTCGCTTCAGTTTCTCTTCATTAGTTATCTGATCTATCCATCCAATATGTAGCATCACATTTCAAAAGCTTGTACTTTCTCCTTGTTTGCTCTGTTTATGACTCACATTTTACTTCTATACAATAAATTTATTAGGAACTGCGTAATGAAGTACTTCTTTTTTATTTTTTTCCCAGACCATTCTTGGACCATAAAACTGTGCATTCCACAAATGCAATGATTAATCAGTTTGAAATGTTCCATTTAGGTAATTATTATTGTAATGGGGAATGCACAATGGAATATGTATTTATGGCTTGAGTATGGTCTCAATTGTGTTGAAATTGATAAAAAAAAAAAAAACAGCTGTGTATTACAAAATGCAGTTCCTAACATTTATGAATGCTGTCCAACATCACCTAAACAAAATACTTAAGTTTATATATGATGTTAACAAATTTCTCTTTTAGAGAACACTTTTCTTTCTATTGTCAGACTGCATTTTATATCCTCTTTACTTCAGCCATTAGCACTAATTTTACTGCCCAAATAACAAACCTCATCCACAGTTATTAGTGTCTCATTTACTAATTTAATTCCCTCATTTTGCCTGATTAACTTAGACTACAATTCATTACCCTTGGTTTACTGTTGCTGATATTTATCTCTTAACCTCTTTGTGATAGACTAACAATTCCATTCACTTGATCTTCCAGGTTCTTTGTCATCTCTGGCACAATTACAATATCATCAGAAAACTTCACTTTTTATTTCTCATTCCTAAACTTTAGTTCCATTTCCAAATTTCTTCTTGGGTTTCTTTACTGCTTGCTCAATAAACAGACTGAATAACATCAGGGATAGTAACACACAAGAAAATACAGACTCTGCCAATTATCTTAGAATATTTAAATATGTCTGCTTGTGTCTGTATATGTGTGGATGGATATGTGTGTGTGTGCGAGTGTATACCCGTCCTTTTTTCCCCCTAAGGTAAGTCTTTCCGCTCCCAGGATTGGAATGACTCCTTACCCTCTCCCTTAAAACCCACATTCTTTCGTCTTTCCCTCTCCTTCCCTCTTTCCTGATGAGGCAACAGTTTGTTGTGAAAGCTTGAATTTTGTGTGTATGTTTGTGTTTGTTTGTGTGTCTGTCGACCTGCCAGCACTTTCATTTGGTAAGTCACATCATCTTTGTTTGTGTGTGTGTGTGTGTGTGTGTGTGTGTGTGTGTGTGTGTGTGTGTGTGTTTTGCCAGATGAAGGAACATCCAGTTGCTAAAGCTAGTAGGTTAGCACGTATACTCTTTCATGTGAAAAGTACATGTCACTTACCTTAGGTCAGGTCTTAAAATACCATGTCCAATAATGAAGTGCAGTTTTTCAAGATTAGTTGTGCGCCTTGATTCCAGCCAGTCACTGTAGCCATCATCCAGGTATTCATCACTGAGTAGCCCTCGACGGACATGTGCAGCCAATTTGTTAGTATTTTTCAATGTCATGGATATCAGTTTCTTATGTTTATTTTCGGAATTATTTTTGCTCTTGAGATTCTCAGCATCAATATCCTATATGTACATGAACAAACCAGAGTAATATGAATACTAATTGTATAAATGGAAAATGATTCGATAAATGAACTGATAAACAAAGTAGATAACTGTGCTCTTTCAGTTAATTCTGACTATGAATGATACACAAAAAATTTTAAATTGCAGTTTCCATTCCATCATAACACATTAATATCACACAATGAAGTGAATGAGTAGTCTTCCTTTAAATTTTAAATCAAGTACCAACTCTGTTTTGTATACACTTCACATTTACACAGTTATTTCTTTTGGATTTCTTTTAGTTTGATTACTAACCTGATATATTGCTTGAGCTTTTTTGTACTCTTTGCTGTTGATAAAGTTCCTTGTAAGAGTAGTGGTCACTCTTGACATAACAGGTGTATTATCTACTTCTACATTACGTGGTTCAGGAAGATCCCCCATAAACCTCAAAATAGTAATCCAGAGGGCTTTTGCTGCCTGCAGCAAACACAGGAAACAAAATTAGACAAAACAGTAATTACTGGTGTTCACATAAATGGTATTTAATATGAGATTTTGCCATATCTTAGCTGGCCTTCAAAAAATTGGACGTAATGCACACTACTTTGCTACATTTAATTGAATCCTTGATTATTACATATAGGTACTCCTTGTTTTGGTTTCAGTCAGCATTTCACTTGTGATAAGGCACTGCAATACAATTTTCATAAATAGTTGTCTTCATAGCAATTGCTTCATATAGTGTCACTTTACATACAAGTACAGAGGTTACTGAAGTGTTTCTTGGTTCACACAAGACAAGGTCAGTATCGGGGCATGTGAGCTATATGAAATAGTGAGAATAACATGTCAAAAATTGAAGAAACAATAATGAAGTATAGAGAAAAATGTACATTTTGTAGCTAGAAATAAAGTTATTCAGTGAGTGCCAATTAAAGATAATTCACTTGTGTATCTTGTTGTAACATATATATTAGGTATTTTTAATTTGTTTGAGAAATGCTGGGTAAAACAAAATAAAACACCTAAAATTCAAATCAACAACTGACGCCAACTACCAGCACAACAGAGTGAATTAAAGTCAGTGTTGATCAAAATATTTCTATCAGGAGCTAAGTTTATGTTTTACTAAGCTGTTTTCTCACATGATGCTTCTCACATTGTGCGCCTCAAGGCTCCATTTTGGGACCAATCCTGTTCCTATTCCATGTTAATGACTTACCCATAAATATAAATTTCCCATCAGATTTGTTTGCAGATGATATTTCTGTTTTAATTGAAGATGACAATGCAAAATAAATTCCAAGCTCCATCTTGTGCACACTGGATACCTTAGAGAACAGGTTCCAGTTAAATGGGTTGAAACTGAACATTGCAGAAACCCATATGGTACATTACAAAACCAAACAGTCAAATTGTGTGGAACTTAAAATACAACATGCCAATCAACTTATGAAAGAAGTTGACATGGTCAAATTCCTGGGACTAAATGCGGGCAGGAACTTAAGATGGAATACACATATCAACTTCCTATCAAATAAACTAAGTGGTTTTGCATTTGCAATACAAATACTAGCACTACTTGAGTACACGGAAAATTGCTTATTGTAGTTATTTTGAATCTGTCGTTAGGTATACGATAATTTTCTGGGGAAGTCCAAGTAGTGCATCTTGAATACTGAAACTGCAAAAGAAAATTGTCCAATACATGTGTACTGCACAGCAAACAGAATCTTGTTGCCCATTATTTGGGAAACTGCAAATCTTCACTGTTCCCTCCATACACATTTATGAAATTATAATCTTCCTACACAGCAGACATAAATTATTTGAGAAGAATCATTTTAATCATTCATATAATATAAGAAATGCTACCCACACACGCCAGTTGAAATTATATTCATGGACTCCACAGTATATGGCTTTCACAATATATAACAAGTTAATGGAGAATAACATATCTGAGGTGAAGCCAGAAATTAAAAAAAAAAAAAAAAAAAAAGGTTACGGCTCATTCTGTGGGAGAAATGCTACTATTCAATAGAAGAATTCACAGAGGATGAAATGATCATTGGACCAAGGGGTAATTAAGTGTTAGATTTTACTGTATGTACATATAATAAAACTGTATTATTATTATGATGCTGTTTGTTAACATCAGCTGTTCTTTTCTTGACCTGTCTCCTGTACCTGAATCAAATGATTTAGACTGTGCATGTTATGAGACAAATAAAGCATAATTCAAAGCATTGCATGAGTAGGAAAGACATCTATGAAGTTCGGAAAAGTACAATGAGAGATACTTGGGTATTAAAGCACTCTATCAGGACAAGAGATATCCTAAGACCCTAATGATGGTCGCAACACTTTGCGGCGTGGATTCCACGAGGCACAAAAAAGTGTTGGAGAGTCATCCTGACCCGTGATCACTCAGTCATTGTCCACAACTCATGAAAAGTGGTCAGGGTCACGCCCAAGGCATGCACATCACACATGCTGGCATCCCAGATATGAACAGTAGGTTTGACATCAGGTGACCTGGGAGGCCAGAAAAGCATCCTAGTGTCTTTGGGGTGTTCTTCACACTATTGACACAATTCGGAAATGATTAGATGAGGCTCTGACTTTCTTAACATACAGCCTTCTGTGTAACACAAATAAAAATGGATGAGCGTAATTGGTAGGTTCCTGAGCTGCCCACTGGTGAGAAGTAATGGCAGACATTTCACCATATGGGAACAGCCCCAATGATAATACCTCCACCTTTGCCTGAATGAAGCCAAGCAGAATACATCGAGCAACATGTTTTTTACTGTAGCTGTGCCATCACGAGCACATATCAATATGTACCATGTATTAGACTTGTTAATTTGTAACTACACTCTTTATTATAGAATAAGGTTGGATACATAATTATCACTTGATAGTTCACAATGCCAGTCTCTGCAGGGTTGTAGTAAAGTTACAGAAATATATCACATGAAAAATCCACAATTATGCATGTCCATCAGCATTCATGAAATCACAATCCAAAGAGTTGTCTATTGGAATCCTATAAGCAGCACAGTCAAGTATGCACAGAATCAGTGAGGTAGATACTAGAGCATAACACAATACAAAGTGAGTTCATGCTTGTAAGACAGCCGACTTTATTTCCTGCATGACATCAGAGGCCAGGCCAATATCATTACTTGTGGGTGTCTCTTACCAGCCACAAGTTAAGTCTTTGTCGACATATACAGCAGAATATTGACCTTGTCTGAGGACAAAGATATAGCACTGTAAATAATCATGCTTTTTGAAAATCAAGCATCTAATACTGGTGTTCCTGCATCCATAGTAATCTTTATCCTTTGTGTCGTGTGAAGAATTGACATAAATATGTGGTGTAGTGGCTTCTGTACCCAATAGCAGAGTGCTGGTTCTGGATGGAATGGGCTTAAGTCACTGTCCAGCACTGAACTGGTGAGTGACAAGCCAGACTGTGGCCTCTCTATCTGCTGTTTCAGCCCACAACATTGCTCACAGCATTTGATTCTGGCTGTGACAGTTTTCCCAGAAACAAGGTTCTTATGGTACACACTTGATATGGTTACACATAAACTGTCCACTACCTGCAAAGCATCAAAGACAGAGTATCCAAGATCTGGCAACAATCATACACACTGACAGTGAATGTGCTGCCCATCTTGCAGCTAACTGCCACACTGACAAGTACACATTCAGATAATATCCTGTCATTTGACATGCTGAATTATTTCAATTGGCATGACAGCAAGAACATTGTAACTCCAACACAACAGCTTTTAATTCAGTTGCTCATGTGTAAACATTATACTGCAGATGGAAGCATTATTTCTTAAAGGACAAGGCAAAATGAATAATCTCTTTGAGGACAGCAAAGAATCTCTGATGAGGAAAACACTGTGTAAAAATATTAAGAGAGTGACAAAAAGTTTCGTGATGAAACACCACTTTGTACAAAGGCATATTCTACTAAAAAACCTATTGGATATCTCCAAAAAGTTATGATAAAGAATAAGCAGACACCCAAGAGTATGTACATCATGAGTATAATCATAATTATGATCTTAAAGTATCAGTGAAATGAAATAAAAAATACAAAAAATGTAAGAATGGACCAAGAGGGAAATAAGAATAGAATTCAGTATGAGTGAATGAGACAGTTTCTTCATATAAAGGAAAAAGATAGAGTAAACACAGAGATCTCTACTATTTCTTGTACAGAAACTGTCAAACTCAGAGCAAAACACAAATAAAATGCTCATCTACAAACAAGGTTAATGTTGCCATACAACAAGCAGAAAATTTCTCACTGAGACAGTAAAAGAGAGTGACTTTTCACAAGAAAATATAATTTTTTTTAAGTTAGACTATTTTTAAGCTAATGCATCTTGTCCAGTGAGTAGTCTCCTATTCAAAGCTATGGTTGTGAAAGGTTTTTTAAACAGGTGTCATAACCTCTTCATTCCACTCAAAAACTTTCCTAGAAATGAAACAGTCAGTCAGTGCCTACTCTGATGAATGGGGTGGAAGTAGGTACTAAGCCAACAATGATGACAGTTGCATGAATTTATATGCAAACAAGCTCTCCAGATGACGATGAGACTGAAGGAATGTGTGATGAGATAAAATAAATTATTTAGATAGTCAAGGTAAATGAATATTTAATTGAGATGGGTGACTGGAATTAAATAGTAGGAAAAGGAAGTGAAGGAAGAACAGAAAAAGAACACAGATTTGGGGGGAATGAATGAAAGGGAAGCCAGCTGGTAGAACTTTGCACCATAGCATATTTTAATCATCACTCATGCTTGGCTCAATAATCATGACAGAAGGCTGTGTATGTGGAAGAGACTGGGGACACTGGAAGTGATAAGCCAGAGTTTTTGAAAAATCATTTCCAGGGCAGAAGTGGACTCTAACCATATTTTATTGGCTATAAACTACAGATTAAAACTGAAGTAGTTGCAAAATGGTAGGGAATTAAGAAGATGGGACATGGGTTAAGTAAACAAACCAGAAGTTGCTGAGAGTTTCAGAGGAAGCATTAAGCAATATTGTACTGAAACAGGGGAAAGGAATACAATAGAAGACAAAGAGGTAGTTCTGAGAGATGGAATAGAGAAGACAGCAGAGAATCCTAGGAGACACTGAATTTATTTGACAAAGGGAGAAAATGTAAACAAAGTGGCAAAAAAGCAGGTGAAAGGGAAGTCAGACATCTAAAAAATGAGATTGACAGAGAATTCAAAATGTCTGAAATGGAATGGTTAGAAGACAAATACTAGACTGTAGAACCATGAATAACTAGGAAAATTAATGAGAAAGAGAAGCTGAAGTATACCTCCGGCATTCATGGCCACTCCTGTTTCAGACATAACGTCTGTGCATCACAGGTTGCTGCTCCTTACTCCCACAGGTGCTCCTACTTTGGAGACAGTTTATGCATCTCACCAGCACATCACATGTTTGGATTCAGTGTTGATAATAAACATTCTGTTTACAGGCTCAATGCTGGCAGGCACCACCAGAGACTGCTACTATCAGCCATAGGCAGGGCATGCAGTTACAATGGTGGTTCTGTTGTCAGGGACTATTTTGCATCCACTGGTCACATCTCTTCAACAGCCCACAGATATCCTTCTGGTGCAGTATAATTAAACATGGAGCAACCTCGAGCAGCCAGTTGCAGTTGCAGCTCCCCTCCAGGCCACTCACACTGGTTATTTATTGCATCCCATCTGTTGAAGCCTCAGTCAGCTCTGCACCACTGTGACCCCAGAGCTATGGTGTAGTTGTGCAACAGTGAAAACATCATGAACTATGTCATGAAATTGTCATGAACCAGATCATGACAGACTCTTGGTTTCACCACATTCATATTGATCAAGGACTATCATTTTGACTACTATTATTT
Source organism: Schistocerca nitens (assembly GCF_023898315.1). Classification (NCBI taxonomy): domain Eukaryota; kingdom Metazoa; phylum Arthropoda; class Insecta; order Orthoptera; family Acrididae; genus Schistocerca; species Schistocerca nitens. Next base: position 467,034,467 of record NC_064619.1, on the reverse strand, counting down.
ATGTGGAACCTTACTTTTTTTCAGTGAGGCTTCAAAAAATGTATTCGGTTGGTACATAAGTTTGTAGCATTTTTCCATAAGTTTAATAAACACAGCAGGTACACATAACAGAGACTTTAGTCATCAATAAAATATTATCCTTCACTATTTACAACAGTCTGCCAATGGTGGAATAACTTTGATTCCATGACTGTAAATATCATGTGGTTTTGAGGTGAAGAACTTATCAAGCCATGTTTGGAGTGCATTTTCATTTGGAAAGAAAGTTCCTTGACGGTTGTTTAATAGAGAGCGTAAATGTGAAAATCTGAGGGTACAAGATCAGGTGAATAAGGTGTGAGCAGAATGGTTTCCCAAATCAACTTCTGTGTGGTATTTTTTGTCAGTCTAGCAGAATGCGGGAGGGTGTTATCATGGCGTAGCATGACTTCATGCAGTGGAGGGTGTTATCATGGCATAGCATGACTTCATGCAGCATTCGTGGTCGTTGTTATTGGACTGCATCTGCAAAACATCTCAGCTGTTGAGGCTACAGAAAGATGGCATCAGTTAATGTTGTTAGTGAAAACCATCACAGCAAACATGCAATTAAAAGTGATAATAGGTGTAAAGTGTCTACTAAGAAAGTGATAAAAGGAGTTCAATGCAAAAGAGTGTTGACACTGGTTCCGCGAGAAATGCTTGAAAGTGTGTATAGAATTTTTAACGAATGACTTTACTTGGACATGCCGCACTTGTGTCATCGAAATACAAGAACAGGAAATCATAAACGCTGTCAGGGACAAAGATGAAATAATAAAAGTGCATCAGAGTGGTATCTATGCTTTAAACAAAAGATACATTGCTCTCAGTGAAAAATAAAGAGACTTAGAAAAGAGGATATGTGGAAAAGAATCCCATCTGAATGACTTCCACACTTCAAGTATCAAGTACGGATACATGGCACTGAGCAAAAAACATCATCTCCTGGAGTATAGTGCAGGAGAAAATCAAAAGGGTAAGTAAAATAAAATAACTGTAACCAATTAATTCACTGCATTGGATTTTGAAGAATGTTATGAAATACCACATGAAAAATAACTGTTTGGCACTCGATTGCTAATTAATACAAGACATTCAATGTGAAAGTGCAGCAGTGTCTGCAGAAACATGAGGTGAAATTATTTTGGGAGAGCCATGCACGAAAAATGTCAAATCTAATGTCAGTGCAGGCTGGGAACAGTATAAGTAGTTACAGTGGAGTAAAACCAGGGGCAAATTTCGACACAGTTACTGCTGGTATAAACAGTGAATGCTACAAACTCACAAAAAATGACTGTGCAGTGCTGATCGAAGGTGCAAATGATGTAATCAAAAACATTGCCAACAGATTCATCAAGAAACTGATACTAATACAATACTTACACTTCACCAATGTTATTGTAGCCACTCTACCATTCAGATATGACCTGCCTTATTGGTCATGTGTCAATACAGAAATTAGGCAAACTAATGATAAACTGAGATATTTTTGTACTGAATTTACAAACGTAAAATTATTACATATTAGTGGCTACAAAAGGAACAGTTTCACTGGACATAGTATGCACCTGAATCAGCATGGCAAAAGGGAACTTATCACAAATATAAACCAGTCTACAGAAGAAGTATTCCACAAAAAAAAAACACCATTATTAGGCCTATAATTGCGCTGGGTGCCCTGTTACAGGGAAACTGCTAAAATCGACCAAATCTTAAAGGGTTTGGTCCAAAAATAAACATTTGCAGCATTAGGAACAAGCTGTTAGAGTTGGAACATTTTTGTAAAATAAAAAAAATGTTATGTAATGTGTATCTCTAAACACTGGCTTACAGAATATCAAGTAGGTTTGTTCAGACCTAATGAGTACATTCTGGCAGCTATAATATGTAGAAATGAGAGAAAAAATGGAGGGGCCACAATATTTATCAGACAGTGTGTACAATTCTCTAAAACAGATGTAAGTTCATACTCCTCCAAATTAAATAGAGAATTTACTTGTATAAGACTGATAGACCAAAATATTGTAATTGTTAGCTTGTATAGATCTCCAAAGAAATTTGAACAGATGATGAGAAAAATCTTCAAACTCAAAACAAATGTAGCAATATGTGGTGATTTCAACATTGACTTGCTAGATACAGAGGAACTTAACACAAAATCATTCTTAAACATACTCAGATCACTAAATCTATATTATACTAACAATAGCCCGACACATGAAAATGCCTGTTTGGACAATATTATAGTTAATTTTTCAAGAGACCTACATAGTGTAAGCACAGTAGTTGAAGGTTTTGCAGTTCATGATCCTCTACTCCTAACATACCAGTATACCCAGTCAGATAAGAATTATAAGATTACAAATAAGAAGCCAAGCATGACACGGATTAGAGGTCAGAAAGAGGAATATGTTAAATTATTTACAGACTCCCTCAGAAAGGTAAACTGGGACTTTATTTATGAATATCACACAGATCAATCAACTGTGAAAACTCTGTTTGATAATTTCCTTAAGACATATACTGACTTATGGTACTCTTGCTCACCAATGAAAAGAAACAGTACTGAACCAAATAGAAAAGGTAAAAATCTTAAATGGTACACTGATGACCTTGCTAGTATCCAGGAAAAGATGCTTTCACTGTACAAAACATACAAAAACAATGGCAAATGTGGGACAGAACAAAATGATATTTATTGTAAAGACTACCTGAAATGAAAAAAAACATTACAAAGTCAACCTTAAACTTGTCAAACAAGCAGCCTATGAAAATTACATAGAAGGACCCCAAACAAATGGAAGGCTGCTTGGGATATTATAAAACAGGAACATGCCTCTACCCAAACATAAAATGATCTACTTGAGCCAGAAGAGCTCAATAAATATTTTACAACTACAGTAAATGAATTGAAAGTAAAAATTAAACAGTCAGACATACCAGCAATTGATATACTTGGTGGTCAGCTACCTAAAGGGCATGAATTTCACTGGGACCCTGTCACACCCATCGGTGTAATGAATACTGGTAGCAAATTTTCAAAATCGAAAAGCATGGACTAATAGTGGCTATCTAACTACACAATAAAAAGGACAATACACCTCAATTGCAGTCCACTTGCTTTTATTGTGAATAAAGCCTAGAAGTTGGAGTTTTCCCTGATCAGCTCAAAATTTCCAAAGTTATAGCTATATACAAAAAGGGGGAAAAACACCTCCCTGAAATTTATAGACCAGTGTCTATTGTACCAATCTTTTCTAAAATATTTGAAGCAGTTTTCCACAATCAGCTAAGCAACTATTTTAAAAAGTGTGACCTTCTCTGCAATAAACAACACAGTTTTCAACAAGGGAAAAATACCACCTCTGCAGTCCTTGAAATAGCTAATCAAACATTAACTGCATTTGAAAATAAGCAAACAGTCTCATTCAAACTTTGTGATCTGAGTAAGGCATTTGATTGTATCCCCTTTGACATTCTACTACGCAAACTAAAGTATTATTGTGTAAATAATACAGAGTTAGAAATAATCAACTCTTATCTAAATAATAGGAGAAAATTTGTGTCAATTCAAAATAGACACTCTTCTATGAATAGTGACACATCTGGTGCAACTCTGGGCTCTGTTCTTGGTCCTTTTTCTGCATTCTTGCAATTAATGATTTGCCATCTTATGTTGTGCCTGAGTCAGTTATCTGCTATGTGGATGATACAGCCTTAATCAGCACAGATCAAGATTTATCAAAGCTACACCAGAAATCATAGGACACTCTCACCTTAACACTAAACTGGTTCTCGGCTAACAAACTTCTATACAGGGCGTTACAAAAAGGTACGGCCGAACCTTCAGGAAACATTCCTCACACACAAATAAAGAAAAGATGTTATGTGGACATGTGTCTGGAAATGCTTAATTTCCATGTTAGAGCTCATTTTAGTCTCTTCCACCTACGCTCAACGGAGCACGTTATCATGATTTCATACAGGATACTCTACCTGTGCTGCTAGAACTTGTGCCTTTACAAGTACGACACAACATGTGGTTCATGCACGATGGAGCTCCTGCACATTTCAGTCGAAGTGTTCGTACGCTTCTCAATAACAGATTCGGTGACCGATGGATTGGTAGAGGCGGACCAATTCCATGGCCTCCACGCTCTCCTGACCTCAACCCTCTTGACTTTCATTTATGGGGGCATTTGAAAGCTCTTGTCTATGCAACCCCGGTACCAAATGTAGAGACTCTTCGTGCTCGTATTGTGGATGGCTGTGATACAATACGCCATTCTCCAGGGCTGCATCAGCGCATCAGGGATTGCATGCGACGGAGGGTGGATGCATGTATCTTCGCTAATGGAGGACATTTTGAACATTTCTTGTAACAAAGTGTTTGAAGTCACGCTGGTACATTCTGTTGCTGTGTGTTTCCATTCCATGATTAATGTGATTTGAAGAGAAGTAATAAAATGAGCTCTAACATGGAAAGTAAGCGTTTCCGGACACATGTCCACATAACATATTTTCTTTCTTTGTGTGTGAGGAATGTTTCCTGAAAGTTTGGCCGTACCTTTTTGTAACACCCTGTATAATCCAGAAAAAACTCAGCATCTGCAGTTGGGACTGGCTAAAGAGGTAGAACAAAAATCTGTAAAACTGCTTGGAATACACATTGATTCCAAACTTAATTAGCAACCTCATATCAACCAGGTCTGAAAAAAGTTATCAAGGGTGTTCTATCATCATCATCATTTATCATCATCATCATTTAAGACTGATTATGCCTTTCAGCATTCAGTCTGGAGCATAATCCCCCTTATAAAATTCCTACATGATCCCCTACTCAGTGCAACATTGGTGCCTCTTCTGATGTTACGCCTATTACTTCAAAATCATTCTTAACTGAATCCAGGTACCTTCTCCTTGGTCTACCCTGACTCCTCCTACCCTCTACTGCTGAACCCATGAGTCTCTTGGGTAACCTTGCTTCTCCCATGCGTGTAACAAGACCCCACCATCTAAGCCTGTTCGCCCTGACTGCTACATCTATAGAGTTCATTCCCAGTTTTTCTTTGATTTCCTCATTGTGCACACCCTCCTGCCATTGTTCCCATCTACTAGTACCTGCAATCATCCTAGCTACTTTCATATCTGTAACCTCAACCTTATTGATAAGGTAACCTGCATCCACCCAGCTTTCGCTTCCATACAACAAAGTTGGTTGAAAGATTGAACGGTGCACACATAACTTAGTCTTGGTACTGACTTCCTTCTTGCAGAAGAGAGTAGATCGTAGCTGAGCGCTCACTGCATTAGCTTTGCTACACCTCGCTTCCAGTTCTTTCACTATGTTGCCATCCTGTGAGAATATGCATCCTAAGTACTTGAAACCGTCCACCTGTTCTAACTTTGTTCCTCCTATTTGGCACTCAATCCGTTTATATCTCTTTCCCACTGACATTACTTTTGTTTTCGAGATGCTAATCTTCATACCATAGTCCTTACATTTCTGATCAGAAATCAGGGTGTTCTATCTCATATGGAAACTGTCTGATCTAGAAAGTAACAGATATCTCAGAACAGCTTACTTTGGACTTTTTCAGTCTCATATATCTTATGGGCTGTTACTATGGGGCCACTCATGTCATGTCATGTCAGTGTTGTACTACTGGTGCAGAAAAAGGTGTTATGAATAATTTGCAAGGTTGGTCCAAGGGAACACTGCCATCCCTTATTCATCAAAATGAAAATAACGACAGTGATAAATCTTTATATTTATGCATCACTGATATACATTAAGAACAGAACAAAATTAAACACCAGAGAAAGCATACACTTTCATGACACCTGAAACAAAGAGAGTATTGACGTTCCTAGATTTAGGCTGACAAAAAAAGGCAACTCTTACAAAGTGAACTGTTTGAAATTATTTAACAATTTACCACATACTGCACTCAATACACCTTTCAATAATTTTAAAATTGAACTGCACAAATGGTTAATAGACAATCCATGCTACAGTCTTACAGAATTCTTGGATAATTGTAACATAGAAATTGAGTTTTAAGTCTATGACCGCAATACTGTACAACTGATTAATGTAGCATAAATAATTTATTCTTGTAATGTAAACACTAACTAATATAGTAACTTCTTATGTATCTTGACATCATTATAAAGCCTATATCACTAAAAGTGCTCAATGACAAATAAAGAATCTGAACAAATGTCAACAATGATGGTTACACCTTGGGGAAGCAATTCATAGTACACCACACCAGATGCATAACATTATCTTTTGTGGGTGCGTGCAGGTCTTTCTATGGGGCACTGCTGCTTTGTTTGGGCTCAACCATTCCTTATCCTTCCTTATGTTAACACAAAGACACTATTTCTCTTCACTAGTAATGATACAGGATGGGAATGTTCAGTGTTGACAAATGATGATGAGCAAGCAGAGATGCACTAGCTGATTTTTGTGATTTTGGCTTAGAGCATGCAGTATCTACACACCTGAGTTTTGAAACTTCCCCACTGCATGTAAATGTCACATGATGATGGAATGATCACAGTTCATAACGATCTTCTTTAAACCCCAAAAGTGTTCCTGAATGTGAAGAGTCACTAATATCAAAAGAAACCTCCTTAAAATGAGAAAACCATTTTATCACCATGCTCTGTCTGGTGGCATTATTCCCATACACGGCACAAATGTTACTGTCTGTCACTGCTGCTTTCACCCTTCCACTGAACCCAAACAGAAGAATATGTCAGAAATGTTCCAATTCCTCCATGTGGCATTCCATTTTCTAGCATCCACAGCATCATTCACTATCTCCAAATGACAAAAACGACAATAAGTTAACTCGAATAGCAACTGTGAATTGCACATAAAAAATGACAATTGATAAATAAATCCATAGTAACCAGAATACCAAAGTGCAAATTCAAAATCTATGAATGCATGCACCAACATTATACATTGTAAAACTAACTGTGGAAACATCAGTCACATATGTGCAGTATAGAGCAGTGTTCAACTTATGGACATAAGATTGGCAATTAGGATTATTGGTTTCCATTCCACAGTGCTATCTTCATGCTTCTCAGGGTTGCCTCTCCATGATGCCTTCCTCTGAACTGTTGTCACCATGCTGTGGCTGCCCTGAGGCTTGTCTCTGCACCATCGTTCCTGTTACAGACCATGCAGTGCAACATTGAGGGCATACAGGAAAAAAGCCACACTCTTCCTGCAGTGGTCCGCACACTCAGTCATGGCCCCATCAGGGAAGCCAATGCCATGGCCCACTGCCATCCTTCGCCTGCAGCACCTCACCCATTTGGCTCACCTCCAACATTGAAGCAACAGCACCAATACTCTAGGTTTTTGACAACACCTTGGAGCCACAGTCCCCTTTCCTCATTGGCTGGAGAATTCACTTTCACTGAGGACTCACACAAATGAACCCTTCTTCTTGCCTCATCCAGCACTTCCACCTATCAGCTCCTTCTGCCCCTCAATCCTGCACTTGACCTTCTTTCCCTCTCCTGTGTTCACTTACAGGACCAGTTCACTATGCTATCCTCAATGGGCCTCGTGCTTCTGCGCGCTTTCTTTCTTCAAGGGCTTCTTCCATGTCTTCACCGGATGCCTGGCTGGATCCTTCCACTTCCCCTTTCCTTCCAGGCTTGTCCCATTCTCAGTCATCCCAGACACCATTGTTGCAGATTTCAATACCAGCTCCAGCACCAGCAACCCTGACGCCCCCTACTCTGGTTCCACTGGCCTTGGCACACATGCTCCAGTACCATCAGCATCAGTATGCAATTTTCCTGTGCCATAGTCTTCATTGGGTCCAGTGGCCCAGTCTCTGCTGGTTCCTGTGCTGCAGACACTGTTACAAGGTAGCCTCCACAGGCTCCAGCACCATCTGCTCCACTGACACTATCTGCTCCAATTCCACCAGCGTGTCCAGTGCCAGCCCGCTAGTCACCACCGAATCTCGCTGCGACCCTGATGCTGCTCCCATCCTCCTGCCTCAAGCACGCAGCCAGAGCTGGCCTCTGTTTCCGGGGTGGTGCCCAATGTATTCTGGCACCCATTTCTCCTGCTGTTCTGCTCTTGTTTTCCACTTCTTCCTTCCCTCTCCCCTTGGTGCTCTCTGTCCTCATGCCCCTCCATGAGCTCCATGCTGCTAAGCACTGTTACACAATCACCAACTGGTCCCAATGCAGATGAACTCACCTGTGGTCAATATCTTCTGCCTGTTCCTCAAGCCTTAAATTTTCTGCTCCATTCCATGATGTGTCCTTTCCTGTCTGGCTGTCGTGTTCCATGCACACTCGGTGGCGACATCATTCCCTCTGCCCTTGGCCACCTTTTGGCCAACCCACTATGTTTTCTCAATGTACACTGTGTTGATGTCGTTCCCACCATCCCTTGGGCAGCCCCTCTCCTCTCGTCTGTGCTCCTTTGTGTGTTTCACATTGTGCATCTTCCTCAGCCAGCTCCACCGCCACATCCACTGTAGCAGCCTTGCCTGCATTATTGGAGGGGCCCCTGTTGAGGCTAGCCTTCCTGTCTTCACCAGCCCAGTCATTGCAAGCCTGGTCACAGCTGGCCCCATCATTGCTGACACCATTCCTATCCACATCAATGCATCAACCCACATAACTAGCCCAGTCATGACCAGCCCTGTTGTCACCAGCACTGTTCCTGCCACCACCATTTCTCCCAACACTGTGGCCAGCCCTGTGGCTGGTCTGTGCATCCCATCAGGTGCCATCATATGCACCATTACACACCTGCACACTTTCTATCATTCTGTCTCAAGTGCCAGCACGCAGCCCTGTGTGCTCCATCTCAGCATCCTGTGCACCTGCACCATCATGATTTTTGCTTGTTTCCTTGTGTTCCCTGGCTGTCGTGTTGTCTGCACTCACATATCCACCTATAACATTTGAACCACATCTCTTTTCTCTTTCAGCAGGTATCTCTCAGGCATGCACAAGCACCTTGTGCAGACTCTCATCTTGCAATGCTCTGGCCCGGCTACCATCCCCGGCCTTCCCCAACTGGCCAATAGCAGCTTCTTATGGCACTTCCAGTGCTGCCCTCATGGTAGTTCTGTCACCTGCACCTCTCCTGCCACTTTCAGGTGCCCAGCTGCCCTTCCACAATGATAATCCAGAACCTCTCTTCTGTCCCAGCCAGCTTCATGCTACCTGTCTCATTACTGACAGAACCTCTCTTACAATGGCTGCACCATCTGTGGGAGGAGGAATGGAGTATACACAGAGCTGGGCCCCTGCATCCTCAGCAACTGCTGAATATACAGCAAGAATAATTTGACACAGCACTGATAGGCCTAAGTTGAAACAAGGCATCTGGAGTCAACTAAACTCCCTCAGAATTATTAAGATCAGTGGCAGAGCCAGCAGTGACAAGGTTATTCTAAGTGGTATGCAAGATAAATGAGAGATGCAAAATACCCTCAGACTTCAGGAAGACTGTAATAATTCCAGTTCCAAAGAACGCAGGTGCTGACAAGCATGGATACTACTGAACCATCAGTTTAATAAGTCATGGCTGTACAAGATTACCATGAATTAACTAACTTTTGACAGTGTTGACTGGAGTACAATTTTTGAAATTGTGAAGGTAGCAGGGGTAAAAGTACAGGAGGTAAAAAAGTTATTTAAAACTTGCACAGAAACCAGACTTGAGTTATAAAAGTTTCAACACAAAACGGAAGCCATAGTTGAGAATGGGATGAGACAGGGTTGTAGCCTATCCCCAATGTTACTCAATCTCTACACTGAGCAAGCTATGAAGCAAATCAAGGAACAATTTGGAAAGGGAATTAAAGTTCAAGGCAAAGAAATAAAAATTTTAAGATTTACCAGTGACAATTAATTCTATCAGAGATGACCCAGAACTTGAAGGTACTGTTGAATGCAACAGATAGTGCTCTGAAAACATGATGAGATGAACATAAACAAAAATAAAACAAGGTAATGGAATGCAGCTGAATTATATCAGGTGATGCTGAGGGAATTAGATTAGGAAATGGGGTACTAAAGGTAGTAGATGTGTTTCATTATTTGGTCAGCACAATAACTGATGATACCTGAATTATGATGTAAAATGAAGAGTAGCAATCGGAAGAAAAGCTTTTCTGAAAATGAAGAATTTATTAACACCCAATATCAATTTAAGTGATACGAAATTTTCTCTGAAGATATTTGTCTAGAGCAGGGCTTAACAACTGGCCGGTTTTGAGCGCGAGTACTTGCGTCTGCTCAGGCACGTGCTCGCGAGCAGCTGCAAGGTCGCGGAGTAGGGAGGGAGGGGACGGAGGGGAAATGCGCGCGCACGTTTGAATGTGATCTCGCGTTCTTAGCAGATTTAACTAGCCATCTGAATGCTTTGAACATTTTACTCATTTCATAGATCAAATACGAGCTTCTAAAATGAAATTGACACTATGGGTGAGTCAGCTGGAAACAGGAAATCTAGCTCATTTTCCTAAATTATCATCCATGCAAGATGTTCACAAAGACTGTGAACGTTATTCACATAGTTTAGTTGATCAGCTCTTTCAAGATCTGACAGCACTAGACAGTGATTTTGATCTGTTCTCTCCATATTCAGCGAATATTTAAGAGATTCGTCCTGAGCTGCAGCAAGAAATTATTGACCTGCAGTGTGACAGAGAATACAGAGACAAATTTCAGAACAAGAAAAACATTTTGGAATTCTACAGACACTTCCATCAGGATAGATTTCCTCGTTTGCACAAACTGGCGGCTACAATAATATCAATGTTCGGCTCCACGTATGTTTGTGAACAACTGTTCTCTGCAATGAAGTGTAACAAGACGCGCCTGAGAAACGCATTGTCTGATCAAAATTTAAACTGCACGCTGCACCTAAAATGCACAAGAACAATTACTCCGAACATAGACACAATTGTAAAGGGCAAAAAGTACAAGTTAACCGAGAATCCCACACTTCAGTGACACCTTTTATTGTGTAACAGTTCACAAATTAATACGAATGTAGAGGCATACTCTAAGCTAATAAAATTATGTGGCACGTGTAAATTCTCCTTTATTTGTTTCATTTGTCATAGTAATAATTCGTGAGTGATATCCCTGCAGGTGGCTGTGGATTTACATTGACTGGCGGCAGCTGTTGTGAGCCCCACGTGACTTTCCCCACTCTCCGCTCTGGTCAGTAGTGGGGGTAGCGTGCTCGCGCTGCTCCGTGCTCGCGCCTTGCTGCTCACAGCTTGCTCCGCGAGCACGTATGTTGTGAAGCCCTGGTCTAGAGTGTAGCTTTGTGTAGAAGTGTAACATGGATGGTAAACAGTTCAGACAGAAAGAGAGTAAAACTTTTAAAAGGTGGTCCTATAGAAGAATACTGAAGATTAGATGGATACATAAAATAACAAATAAGGAGGTATTAAATCAAACAGCAAAAAAATAACTTTGTGGCACAACTTCACTAAAAGATGGGATCAGTTGTAGGATACATCCTGAGGCATCAAGGGATCATCAGTTTGGTAACAGAAGGAAGTGTGGGAGGAAATAATTTGTAGGGGGAGATCAGGGCTTGAATACAGTAAGTAGGCTCAAATGGATGTGAGTTTTAGTAGTTATACAGAGATGAAGAAGTTTGCACAGGATAGAGTAGTATTGAGAGCTGCATAGAAGCAGTCTTTCCACTGCAGATCAAAACAACATATAATTATCATTACATATTTCCAATTTACTATGCACATAGTCATGGTGAGTAACTAACGATACATGGATAGTTGTATGAAGTTCCCCAAGGTCCTAATCTTGCCAGGCAAATAAATCCATGAATGAACAAATAGACTTATCTCCAATAGCTCAGGAAGTATCCTGTCAATATATTCCTTCTTTTAACAAATTTGACTGTAACACGCTTTTGTCCACAGGTCGAATCAGCACCTGCCCATTAGTATTCTGATCTATGTTCTGTTACCTGTTTCTCACCCACTGAGAATGAAGGCACAGACTCTTTACATACCTTTATCAAATTTGTATGAATTTTTGTTGACAGCATAGTATCCTATTTTACCCATTGTAGTAAGACAAGCATTACAGAAATATTTTAAAAAGCTGCCCAATCAATATTATTCCATATATAAATTTCACACTTGACCTTTTTGCTGAACATGGTGTAACAGCAACAGTAACAACAAAATCATTGATTTCCATGTTATCTCTGTTTCAGACCAAGAAATTGTTTCCCTGTCTTAACAAATAAATGAAGAACCTGCTCAAATTAACAATGTAGCATAAATAGACATAGCTTGTCTCATATGAGGATTTCCTTCACATTTTCTTTGATTATCATAACTTCTGACTGAAAACAGCAGGACTGGTATTCAAATCATGCTGACCACGACCATGAGTCATGGTTTTATCACTTCACCCCTCTCTAGGGAAAGGAAGATAATGAGTGTTAGAAGATTTCAACTTGATTTTGTGCCACGTATCATAACAAAATACATATACATCCACAATGGAAATTCCTGGGTAGAATAATGTGTAAAATAAAGGAACAGCGACTGCTCACCTTAGCTGACCAATGTGTGGTACACAGGAATACATAAAAGAAAACAGTATTTACACTAACTTTCAGGCTCTTGATTGTTCTCTAGAAAAGCTCTAAAGCTGGTGCAAATACTGTTTCCTTTTGTGTGTTTCTACGCACCATGCATAAGTCAGCTATATGTAAATAGCTACCTTTCCTTTATTTTACATGAACTACATATACAGTAGATACTAAATACCTCTGAAATACAATTAACAGAGCATTTAAAAAGTGGCTGCATACACCATGATCATATAATCCACATAGTAACAAGCTATTGTCCACTAATTTCTGATGGATTTACTGTTGTTTTCTCACTCTACTGTCACATATAACTAGCAGCAGAAAAAGCAGATGCCAGATTGAGATTAACTGGAAGAATTCTAAGGAAATATAATGCATCCACAAAGCTGTCAAACCTTCATTAGACTAATACGTGAATGTTGTTCATCAGTTAGGAATCTTGATCACTAGGATTCGATTAAATATGTATGAAAAAAGACAACATATTTACATATAATATAGGCCTGAAAATATAAAATATGTAAAAAATATGGAGACTAAAAGCTACTATTATCAAATAAACCAGACTTTATTATACCGAAAACAAAAACAATTTTAAGCTTCTTCAGTCCCACTGGTATTATTCATACTGTTACAATACACAATCACATTTTTTTTTTTTTTTTTTTTTTTTTTTCAAAATTAAATCTAACTCTGTTTGAATGGAACAATGTTTTATACTGACTGAAAGATCTTTCAACATTGCATGATATGATTGGAGAAAACTTAAATTTACACAATTCTTCCACACAGCATAATGTTACTTTTTGTCAGCAAATTAAAACCTTTGTTTTTCTGAAGTTCATAGTTCAATTTTTCTTGTAACAACCCAGCAATAGGTTCTTCTGCTTCACTAATTTTCATTTTTATGCCTTCGATAATCTTTACATTGTCTTTCAGTGCTACTGAAGGTTTTCACTGCCTTAATCTGAGATGACAAAAAACATTAATTGCTTTTGATGTACACTAAATCACTGTGCAGAGTACGATTTTCAAACAGTTCTTCTGCATTTAAAATACAAACAGACTCATCTTCAAATCGAAAAATAATTCTTTAAATGTCACTGAAATGCTCAACATAATATTCAACTGCTTCTAGCCATATACCCCAGTACTGGTTCTGGTGACAAAATAATATTGGGATACAGCTCTTTAATTTTTGAGAGCCTACTGGGAGCCTTCAAAAAAATTTTTTCACATTTGATATTAAACTATCAACATTTTTGTGATTTATCCTTGTGCACTCAGCTAATCTATTAATTCGAGGTGCCAAGTATGTTACATGAATCATTTTAGGGTATAAAACATTCAGGTCTTCTGCAGATTTAGCCATATAAGGAGAAGCATCGGTAAATAACAAAAAAATTTATTTGTCTCTGATGCCATTAGGCCATAAAACAGTCATAGCACCATTAAAGGGCTTTGATGATGTTTGGTGGTTACATTTAGAAAGTTCTTCACATGCCAACACAAAGGATTTACTCGATTTATCTTCAAACAGTCATCCAATTACTACCTTACCAATGCACCACCCTTGGGTGGCTGTAGTCTCATTGACTGTGCCCCACATATGACCATCCTGAATTACACCTCAAATCAACACCAAACAATCCTCATAAATGCAGATGTCGTAGTTTTTTCTCTGTGCAGATTCATCACAAATATGTTTTCCTGAATGCTTCTCATGAAAGCTACTAAACACTGGGTTACTTAATTTCCATAAAGGGATACCTGCACAAATCATAGTATAACACAAATCTTTCAAGAAGTTAGAACTTTGGGAGCCACTGGCTGTTACATCAAAAAAAGATTGTTGTTTGAATTCTTTCTTGTATTATTTACCTTATGTTTTGTGGTAGATATGTGTTGTGAGACTAGAAACCATTGATCAATTGACACAGATTTTTCACAAGCATTACAAAACAGTAGTTTAGCTTCTGTACCCAAAACACTTGTTTGGGAAATCTTCAACATATTTTTGCAATTTAAATATAAAAATGTAGATATGTAAATACATTGAAGATAAAACTCCAGTACAACAAAGAGGAAACGTTTAAAGCTGCAGTGTTATTGTTGGCATCTCTGGCATGAACTGCCCACTTGATTGTAAGGCCTAATTGCTTTGCATTGCATGTGAAAGACAATCGAATGACAAAACAGAAAACATCAGGGAGTAGAAAGCATGTAACATATCTATGATGAAGACAACATATAAGGTACCATCTGTAAAACTTCTTAGTGAGCCCTTACACCCTAGTCAACTGGTATAAATTGAGGGTACCAACAAACAATGCCATAAAAAAATTGCTTTAGCTCCCTTAATTTAACATCCTATTCATTACTACAAACAAGTACCACATTTGATAATAGCACATTTATAAATGTGCTTTAATGAAAACTTGTAACTTTGGTGACACATTTTCATTACAAGAGATGACTGGCAGGGAAGGGCACGTTGACCGCAGTGGACAATATGTCAAAAACTGCTCCCCTCCCACCACTCCAAAAACATATTTTTAATATTTCACTCTCTAGAAGAATGTTTGCTTTCTTCCCTCTTCCCATAATCCCTGATAAGCAACATTTTAAAGGGCTTGCAGGCTATCTGAAAGGCTAGTCTGCCTCAGATGGTGCAATTGGTGTTTTTGGCTTGTCCTTTTACGAAGCCAGGAATCATGCTTTAGAGGGTAATTCAATGATTTTTTTAATGCTGTTAAGCTTTAAAAAGATTGGTTCTATATAACATGGTGTTGAAAATAAGGATTTATGTAATTCTGATATAACAATATGGACTAAACTTTGAAATACAGAAACTGAATGTTACATTTTCAAACTCCAAATGCCAAGATTTATGTAAAAAACTACAAAAAGATTGAAAATTACTTAAAATGTAAATATGTATTTACATATTAATTTGTGCCCTATTTATCACATAGGATCAGTACAGAAGATTAAAAGAAGAGCAGTATATTTTGTTATGTGTTTGTGTAGTTAATGCATACTGGAAATGCTCTACCAACTTCAATGGTTAATGTTACAATATGGACATTACACATCACAAAGAGGCACACTATCAAAGTACAGGTAATGTGTAATTTCCTTCCAGACGTATCTCACATACAGACAATGATGGTAGAATCAGAGAAAAAATTTAAGCTTCTACAAAGGATCAACAGCAGTCATAAATGAAACTGGAGCAGGGAGAGAAGGGAACAGGAGTGAACATTTGATATGATTATAAGAGACAGTATACCCTCTACCAAATGCTGTACTGCATCTTGTAGAATTATCATTTAAATGTTCTCCTACAGCTATAAAATCTTAATATTTGTAAACATTAAACAGGATTAGTCTTTCACTTACCAGTTCATCTGCCTCCACTGGAAGTTCCAGAAGTGAATGTTTTATGGGCCTCCTCGAATACTGATATGTTATGTTTCCTTGAAAATATGTAGCAGCAAATTTTCTGAAATTGTATTCAGACAAATCTTCTTTAGGACCCTCATCTGGCTGTAGTATGTCAACTTTCCCATCAATGTGTTTATCCGTAAGCTATGCACAAAAAATTAATAAATACTTAACAATCAGAAATTTATGTTCAGCATATTAGTTAATATCCACACCACACTTTTGTCATACTTCATATAAGTATCATGAAGCTGTTATGTTTTCATTACTTATCTTCAGTTTACTATCTTCATCAAAGCATTACCATAAACAAAAAACAATTATTACCTCTTGGGTTTCTTGGTGGTCAAAGTCAAACAGCTCATCAACAATGCGACTGTATTCATTTGAATCTTCATCAAACGCCTCAGGTTGAACTGCATGCCCATATTCTCTTGTTTGCATCTCTTCCAGGAATTCTGACAGTCGTTTCTGTTGAAATACATTAAAGCAATCAATATGTGCTACAGCAAATATTAAAAAAAATGAGGAAGAAGATTTTTATGATTAAAAAATTTAAAATTTATGTTAGGTGCTTACTGTTGTATAGCTCATTGTGTATGACACAGAAAACATGAAAGAGGTTCTTAATGAAAGGAACTGCAGAGACTGAAATAGTCTCATTGATTATATATTTCAAAGTGAATTTTGACAATAGTAGGTATTTACTGTATATTACAGTAGTAGTAGACTGTGTAGCTCATATATTGTACATAACAACTACATATACTGATAACTTACATTTTATCAGACCTCTGTTCTCTTTTGTTGTTCCGTAAGGTAGGTAGGCAATGTTTGCATACATATTTACCAAAGACATAAGTTACAATGTCTATTTCCTATCCAACAACAGTTTAAGTTCACAAAGTGATATTCAATCATTTTATTTTATTTTATTTATTTATTTATTTATAACAGAAAAAAGAAAGATGCCTTCATAGACCACAGATCTCCTACTGAAAATTCCACAATTTATCAGCTATTTCAGGTGACAGCATGACTCCTGTTTTGCTTTAATCATTTATTTTTCACAAGGAAATAAAATTTAACATAGTAACACCTTCTTTTGAGTGTATTCATGATCAATATTATGGTACACACAAGATGAATATATTCATCCTCACACATAATTCTAATTGCAATATTCTGAGGATTGGTTAGTTCCTATCTCAATATTGAGTTACCAAAAGCTATTACTGTAAGGACATCAACAACAGAAAATCAGTAAAATATGGTGACTTCTTGGTATCTATGGCCCCCACAGCTGGCAATTAATTTTAACAAAAGTAACTGAATTTAGTTATTTTAGAGGATACATAACAGTTCTTTTCCATTTCAAATTTTCACCATACATACCAATAAATATATTACAGTTTCTGAAAAACATGTATATTTAAGAAAAAGAACAAAAACAGTTACTAGCTTTCAAAAAACATCATACAGCATTTTCTCTTTTAACCCTTCTTCCTTTGACTTACAGTGATATGCTAATCATCTACAGACAGAAAAGTAGAAAATCTATATTAGAAGCATGTCTAGGACTTTTTGTTATTAATGTCTTTGACAATAGGTGCCACTTCTTCCTAAGTTACTTGAATTACTTATCAGAGGTTTCTGCACACTTTTCTTAAATATGTGTACTGTTCGTGCTAACACTTTATTTGCAGCTTACTCTCATATTTACACTCATTCAGTTAGTTTCACTTTTGAATATAAAGTGATTCAGTATCCTCTTTTTATGAAACTATTAATCAAAGTTTGAATGTCATATGATACATACTTTCATTTTACTAACCATGTATAAGGGGCATTAAAACGAAACGAGCTGGAGGCATAATTACAGAAACCTGTATGTTAGAAGTATTGACCCTGACTGTTGAGACACTTTTCTGACTATGAGATAAGGCGGTGAATGGCTGTCTCATAAAATTCCTTGTGCTGCAATGTTAACCAGTTCCCCACATACAGCTGGACGTCGTCATACGAGGTGAAGGTTATGCTGACATTCTTTGACCAAGGTGGCCCGTTTCTGATTCCCTTCTTGCAGATTGGGACAACAGTGAATTCCCAGACTAACTCACAAAGCTTGACCACCCTTTGCCAAGTGATCAAATCAAAACAACCAGGCAGTCTCACCCATGGGGTCATTCCGTTCCACAACTATGCAAAGCCTCATACGGCCAACACAATCATGGCACTCTGGCAGAAATTCAAATGGAAGGTTGTCAGCCACCTTCCATACAGTCCAGACCTCTCTCCCTGAGATTACATCATTTTTGGTCCCCTTAAAAAGTCTCTGAGGGGCAGACAATTCACCTCGGACGACAACGTTCAGCTGCATGTGCGGAACTGGTTAACATTGCAGCCCCGGGAATTTTATGAGACAGCCTTTCACCACCTTGTGTCACAGTGGAACAAGTGTCTCAACAGCCAGGGTCAATACTTCTAACATAAAGGTACTGTTTCTGTAATAATGCCTCCAGCATGTTTCTTTTTGAACATCCATTATATGCTAACAGGTTAAATTCTTCATTGCTAGATTAACAAATTGAGATCACGAAACTAAAGAAATAAGTGACATAGAAATGAAATAGTATAAGGAATATGTAAAGATTATTATATTGCAGTTGTGAAACATCATGTGGAGTTAGCAAAGCTCCCCAGATACTGTTTTAAAGAAAAGCAAATAATTGAACCTTCCTAGAAGAATAAAACTGCATGCCATGGAGCACACGGTATTTATTTGCCAGGAAGTTTTTAAATAGCACACTTTCCTCTGCTGCATAAAAATTCATTCTGGGAGCCAATAATTATTTAGTGCAATGTATCTGTCCACAAAAGCTCTTCAATGTGTGAGCTGGCACATTGTAACATGAGAGAAAGAAAACCATCATGATTCATGTAGTCACTCTGTAGTCCTGCCCTAATGACTATATAAAATCAAGACTTTCCTTGAAGCAGAACATCCTAGCAATAGAAATACTCATAGTTGCTAGAATTCCTTTGCTTGCTTTATCAGGATTTCTAGTTTCAATTTACAGATGTCGGTGGCACCGGCAAAACTGGATATTTTTTCAAGGCTTCCTAGTTTGATACATACAAACATAAGGAAGTTTATAGCTGCTGACAGAGTCAGAACTCTCTCAGGAGTGGTATATTTATATTTACACTATCTTTATAAGCTGTATACCTAGAAATTCCTTGAGATAATGCTTATGATGCTGTTATAACACAAAAGAATTTCTGGATCAATAAATATGCTAAAACTTCAACACAGAAGATGTGTAGAGAAATACTGATTGCACATATAGTGTATTAAGAGTCATTTCACATTTTTGTTTAACGGTTTGCTCTGTTTGGATATCTGTGGGACAAACTTATGTGGTCAGTTAAACTGGCAAATAACCATACCAATGTTACAGCTGTGCAATTTTAAATTTCAGACACTGGAATAAGCACACATAGCAACATAGAATGTATTATTGTTCATCTGAGAAATTTACAACTAAAATCTCAAATTTGTTTAGCTATTGTTATTCAAGAGCTTTGTGTGAGACTAAATTTTTGTTCCATTTCAGGTCTCATTCTGATGCTACCATATAACGTGTAGTTCAGGTGAAGTTCATGGAGGTGGTACAAAACTGGTGAGTTGGAGGGGAGGGGTGTGATGTCAGACAGAAAGTTAGGTGCATTATTAATTGTATACTGTAATAGGTGTGAAAAGCAGCTTTTTGCCTTTTGCTGTTAATTACCAGTTTGGTACTGAAATCCAAGGAAAGGTATACTAGTTACCAGCCTCCACCTACTTTTTGAAATTTGTACTTCACTGACTTGTTTCTACAGATTACGTCTCAGGAATCTATGATATGAATAAATCTCTGTTAGCTGCATGGCAAGCAGCAGCATTCATTGTAAAACTGCATCACAAGCAATAATCTACTATAAACAGAACTCTGGATAAATATGCCAACCTAATCATGTAAGTATTTAACATCAATAGAAGATAAACAGTAACTACTTAGTATAACTGAGGAGGTTGCAGAAAGCAGCAGCTTTCTTTCTAATTTACTTGATTGGGTGTAGATGGAAAAGGCATGAAGGGAATTAAAGAGAACAGCTCATTGTTAATACAGTGTACAGATAAAAATATCTGTGATTTGCTTGTCTGTTGGTAATATATACCTAGACTCTTTCTACATCCCTTTTTGATGGGATCCTTGTAACATGCTGAATGAATGAATACAATAATCTAGTCAATAATGTGCTTTTATGTGAGGAAAAGTTCCACCTCAGCTGTATCTTGCTAATGCCTTTATTGTCTCAAATGACTAGTTTTGGTGGCACATTACCACATCCTCAGGCCCCACTACTGCCAAAAGAGTATTAGATTTCCTTTGCACTTTTATCGTGAAGTCCTTGTTACTAGCACATGTGGGCTAGCTTCCCTCAGGAGTCTCTACTTGACACTGTATTGTCTCCAATGCAATCAATGGATTGTGATCAAAATTGGGAATGAGTGTTTTAGAAGAAGTTCAATAAATCTACTATCTAGGAAGTATGGTTATACAGGAAGATCAAAGCAAAGACCATATCAAAAGCTTGACAGATGAAGAATATTCTTTCAGTAAAAGAGCTCAGCCAGTGTCAGATACTGATGGGAAAAAAGGAAGAATTTCCGGAAAGAGCATTTCTAGAGTACAGAATTGTACAGAAGTGAAATACTGATCATTGGTGATTCAGAAAGAAAGTGGAAGCATTTGGAAGTGGTGCTGTCATAGAATGCAGAAAATTATGTGGACAGATAAAGTACACAATGAAAAGTACAGAAGGGGCATATCAGTGGGAAAACTGCTACAGCAACCACTATAGTGAACTTAGAGATGTAGTTAAACTGTGACATTGTCTTTTTCTGTCAAAATAACATTTCCAGTGCTTTTCCTCTGACTTAAACTTGTATAATAAGAAACATAGTCAAACAAATGAAACTTCTTATTCATTGTTCAGCTGGTTACATCACTGGATGGTTTCAGTCTCCTAGACTTCCATTCTATTGTTCACGTACTGATACTGAGAGTGGTGTTTGCCTCAGTTATGAGTACACTGTACAAAAGGGTAATAGACAGAGGATTGCATGACAAAAGGATTAAATAACTAATAAGACATTTATATAGTTTTTTTTATTTGATAAAATGTGTTCCATGCATCAACGAATATTTTTTTTTTCTTTTTTCAAGAAGCTCAACTAGTTGCAAGTACAAACTTAGAAAAATGCTATGGTGATGAACATTATATATAACTTAAATAGACGCTTTCAGCTGCATGAATTGAAGTCTACATACAATACTTGGAAGTAAACTTTAAGTTACAATGATTTTAAGCCACATCATCTCCTTTTTTCTATATTTTTATTGAACTACAATGAAAAATACTGCTTCAATGTAGTGTTGATATTTATAGATAAATGATACTCAGATCTTAGATCTAAATAAATCATACAAATCTATTACGCACTTGCGTATTGTTTTATTTGCAACAAAATTTTAACTGGTGTAAATGAGTAAACAATATTTATATTATACTGACACTTATGAAAAAATATCATAATTGTCTACACAATTGATAATAAAGCTGTGTACACAATCACAAACAAATGAATAACAAACCTTATCACAAACAGCACCATTAATGCTGAAAGGTGCCCTTGATTCTGATAAATTTGACAAATAACACAGACATATACATCACATGAATAGTCATTAAGTATAATGAGCAAAAATTTACACTTAAATATCCACATAAATCCATAACACAGAAGATAAGGATGAGACATGAAGTTCTTTAGTCAGCAAAACAGAAATGGAGTCCACTAACACACAACATGTAAATGTATTTTCAATGACCAAATAACATCAAGCAAGATCATAAAAAATGTATCTCTATTTTGCTATGTAGTATGTAGTGGTATGCCACATTCTACAAAATTAAGTACATAATATTGTTTGATATGTCTGCTCCAAGACAGTCATACTCTAAGAACTAAAACCTTTCAAGGCAAAGACTCCATACATCTTTAAAAAGAACTTTTACCCAATACCTGAGCTTTAGTGCTTTACAAGTTGGTTTCTGTGTATAACATATTTTGTTTACAGCCAGCCTGAGGCACTCAAAGTGCCCTATAATTTATATACTCTTTATAGAGACAAATGTAGACTAGTAGACATGCTATAATCAACTATTCACATGTATCTAGCAATATATGCTTTACCATGGCGGAACCTATAATACTGCAAATCATAGTTAAGATCATATCACGAAAATACAAAAAGGATAAATTTGAATCCATCCAATAATATAACAACAGTGGTTGAGAGGAAGAAAGATTTCTACCAAAGCATAATAATTTTCTGGCAACTAAATACCTGACCAGTCCAAATATGATTTAAAACAGAAGAATAACATCAAAGGTAGTGAACTGTCTTTGGAAAAAGTTCAGGTAAATAATATGTTAACATTGGGTATATCCATGTGCAATGTATAATGGAAAGAAATCAATTAAACAAAGGAAGACACACAGAAATGACACAGGAGGAATGACAACAGAATCAAAGAAATTTGGAAAAAATCTTACAACCAAGAGACAAACACAGAAAATGAGCATTTAGGGGCGACATGAGATCTCATGTTGCTGTCCAGGGCAAGATCCTAGAGGTGTTTTGGTAGCAAAATTTGAAATATAATGCAGGACAAAAGCAGAAAGTAAAGGTCCCAACACCACCATCTATCCATTCTTTGCTGGCCAAATGCTGGCAGTGAAAACTTCTTGCACCATCAGTGAACAAATGGGTTACTTTTGAGTCCAGCTGCACTTCATAAGCATCTATTAATGACTTTGGCAGCAGAGATGCATAACAAATAACTACTTAACAATACTTCAGCAATTTGATCATATTGTAAGAATGGAAATTAAAAGATCTAGAAGAAAAAAGCACACTTAATTTCATTCTTTAGAAATGCTGAAGAAAAGGAGAGGTAAAATGCAATTCTCACTGTGAACATCAGCTAATTCCATAATTAACAAAAACTATATTCATTCATTGCCTAAAACTTATTTACATATGAGGATGTAAATATTGGTAAAAAAAGATAAAGAAAGTTGTAGAGTACTCTCAATAAATAGCAAGAAGACTACTGTTCTGAATAAAAACAAAAAATAAGAGAAACTGTCAAACTAAAGGCTGTTCTCAAGAATATTTATATGTAATATTGTTAAAATTTAAATCTAAGACTTTTAGAGTATGATACAGCTTTCTGAACCTTGGGAACGGGGCTTCAGACTGAAGTGCTGCAGTGACCAATTTGAAACAGAAAAGAGTTTAATGATGTGGATAAAAATAAGAATCTCTTTTCAAGTTCTAAAGGTAGATAAAAAAATATTTTTGCAGAAGAAATGTCTGGAGGAGAAAAAGAAAAGAAATTTGAAAAGATGTGTTGAAATAAATTAAAAAACTGAGGAGTAAAGGTAACAGTGTTGCTAGCAAAGTTTTCAGTATTGTTTTTGTGCCTTTCAATGAATCAGTACCTCTACTATTCAGTGAGTTGTTATGTTTACTCATTAAACTATTTACATTCACCCAGGAATTTCTATTACCATAACTTTAAAGGAATCCTGAATCCAAAGAAATTGCAAGATACAGATCTTTCTGTCAGCCTTTCAGTTTCTATACCTTAACTGCAAAATAATTCAATGTTCTGATAGTTATTGAATGCTACTGATGACAAATGTAAAAAGGTTCACTGTTAGCGCAATTGCAGAGATGGAAAAAATAAAAATACGATCACAGCAAATGATCAGGTTCTGAGCAAAATATTTATCTGCTGTGAATCACACAAGCTATCAGCATGTGGTATGGAAAATTCCTGGAGGGAAAGTGGCCACATACAGAGCTAAATAAATCACAAAATAAAAACAGTACTATGCTTGTCATATATTTAGAATATCTCCAAGGGACATAAAACAGAAAATAGCTTGTTTAAGCTACATATAAAATATTTTCATACATCTGAAAGATAACCCAAAGACATTCTTGCAATGTTCAGTGACTGCTAAGCAGGAATGAGAGGAAACACATATAACACTCCAAAAAGCATTGTTAAGTAAGATAATCACAACTGCAGTGAAAACAAAAGTTGGCTGACATGACACATTTACTACACATATTTGGTTTGAGCCAGTAACTTCAAAGCACAGAAAACTGCAGCTAAGTACATATGAATGTACAAGCAGCTTACCACAAGGCATACTTACTGCTTCAATTAAGATTTATGAGAGGATTCAAACCTGCTAAATATTCTGTATATATTTCCTCACCACTAAAATATGAAGTTTGAGTAAGTTACTCAAAAATGCTAAGCCAATGAGTTGGTTGTGAAATCAGATTTTTAGGGTAGGAAAATGTATTGCAGTAACTGCCTAGACTGCTGTTAACTCCTGACTTTCATTCACCTCTCTCTTAGCCTTGTTCTCAAACCTAATTTTTTCTTTTAATCTTAAATTCTGGAGAAAGAAGGAAGGAATAGTGCAGGAGAACAATAGTCAGTAATCAACTGCTGTCAATCTAATAGGGACACTCTGTCATCAAAACAATATTTTGAGTATACTTCGTAAATTTAATTTTTTATGTTTACACATTATAAAAACTATTGTATGTCAAGAAGAAACAGTTATGTAAAATAATTACTGTACTTACTATGAAGAACTGTCACTAACTTAGTACAATATGAATTACAATAAGAACGTGAAGTTTACATTCACAATTACAGATTTAAAAATGCTGTAAAGATTGAGGGAAGGTAAAATTACAAAACCATAGCTCATTATAAATGTTTGTTTATGGATATGTAACTACATAACTTCAGTAATAATTTAAATAAAATGCTTTTGGAATGGAAATCATAACTACAAAATAATCTCACTTCCACCAGGGAAAAAGATGTATGCCTAAAAGCAGGTAAATTGTAATAAACATATGCTTTAGGTAACTGTTGTGCAGCTCTAGCATAACAACAACATTATACACTGCAAATTGTTGAAGAGTCTCATTATAAATTTTTAAATATTATTTGACACGCACACGAGGTAACGAGTAACGTGTCCTAACATGTTTAATATGTGGTACCTTATAGTTCTGTTCAGCAATGGCCTTGTAATTCTTTGTACCTGAGTTCTTCAACTGCATTTCTTCTTTCTCTCTCAGAGTGTATAATTCTTGCTGTTTCTTCTTGAACAGCTACACATGTAAGAAAAATAAACATTAAGATAAGTAAATAATCTTCCTACACTGGAAAATCTCATTATTTTTATGTGAAGTAATGGCAACATTAAACATAAAATTCTAAAGCTTCACAATACTAGTTGGATAAAGGAAGGAAGAAAGATTGGATTTTAATATTCCATAAAAATGAGGTCATTACAGATGAAGTGCAAGCCAGATCAGAGAAGTTTGGAAAAGGAAGTTGGCCACCACACTATTTTAAAGGAAGCAATATGGTATTCACTTTAAGTGGTTTAGGAAAATCACGGGAAACTTTAAGCTGGATGACTGAATAGGTATTTGAGGCACAGTCATCTTGAATATGAGTCCACTGTCTCATCACCGTGCCAGCTAGCACATCAAGTAGAGGCATGTCATTACATGTCAATACCAAAAGTGATAATAGGATGAAAAATACCTGAGTAGCAACACAATGAAAAGAAAACAAATATTTATTGCATGATAAAACAGCAATATGGCCAAAATAGATTAAAATTAAGTACAGAAAGGAGAATGGTTTTAGGATCTAATCTGAAAATATTAATTACTAAAATACAACTTTGGAGTGGTTACAAGCTCAACAGATAAAATGAGGGATAAAAAGAAATTGGTTTGTGTGGGTGTGTAATAACTGATGTAAAGTAGTCATTGTACTCTGTGATTTCAAGCATCAATATGTGAATGTTTGAATACAAATGGAGAGTGGACTTCACATGTCAGTCACCAACAAGCATCTGGCATCATGAATTAAATGCAAATTAAGACCACAAAAATTGTTGCAACATGGTTGTTTCGTCTCAATGGCTTTAAAAGTAGTTTACTCCAAGGATGTCAACCAGTGACCTAAACAATAAATTCTGAACAATATTATATATAAGCTGACACAATATTTGCAGGCATTTTTACCAGGGACTATAAATAAACTTTAGATAAAATTCAGATCAAGCCTTCATCTATTGTTATAAATGTGGCTGAAGAGTATAAGTCTACACCAACATACTGACACAAAAACTGAGTCAGAAGCTTTAAAAGAGATATGACCTGTTCAGCTACCAGTGTACATTACTTGGAAATGGAACTGTTTCTCACATTCAGCAAGAATTCTTCCACTCTTAATCGAAAATGGTGTCCATGGACACACTTTCAGAAGCTGACTGTGTAGCGATGTAATGTAAATGATTCAGAAGTCTGTAATCTGTGCCCCTACACTGAACAAAGACTGCCAAACAAACCAGGAGCTGCAATATGAATTACTTCCATCAATTCCAAACCTATACTAATTAACTGTTTAGAACATTAGAGTGTGAGTATGACCAAAAACATTGTGAAAAGAAGCAAAATAAGTAGAGCTGATCTAGCTCCACCAAAGGCCAAGAACACTCCAAAGAATACAAAGGTAAACATTCCATTTCCAGGTTGCTTCAATTACATCAAAACACTATCCTTGACAACCTGCTTTAACTGTAAATTCCATGACATATGATGCAGCACTTCAAGAACAGGCTGCTGGAAATAGAGAGCTAAAATAGTAAACATGTATGATGCCAACTCCAAACTCCTTGTCTGATACACCAACAAAAGTTGGTAATATGGCACAATTACATATTTTAACTGTTCTACCATCATGTCTTGGTAGAATAACTTTATAATTAAAAATCTTTCTGAATCTGATTGCATGTGTATCACATCTCCAAGCTATTCTTCAATAGTCTTGTCTTGTATTACACATGTTAACTGTCCTACCATCACTTCTTGGTAGAATAACTTCAAAACTAAAATTTTTTCTTAATCAGCTTCCATATGTAACACGTCTCCATGCTATTGTTCAATACCCATGTATTAATTTTATTTTACTGTGATTGTTAATTTAATTTAATCAGATATATAGTATAGGCACTGTTGTTTTAGGTTTAGTGTTAATGTTTTTCTGGTTTGTTCCCTTAATATTTATTTAGTATTTAAAGTTTAACCATTTTAAGTACATTACCACTGCACTGTCAAAGATGACATTTATTTTGTGTTGATATCTCACTCTCAATGTGTAGCAACTTTTTCAGTGTTGTTCATGAATATTGTATCCTCATTGTGATGATAGTTAAAGTCTGATGATGGCCTTGTAAGCCAAAAACTGGTTAACCCTGTAAATCAGTACTCTAGAACATACACAGCCCTGTACGTTTCATTTATAATCAGAATTCCGCAATTTGTGATGGCTCGTTCATAAAAGAGAAAGAGACAGTGTAGCTATCTACCACAGTATTTGCAAAACAGACATCAGTGTCACAAAAACAAGAGGAAACAAAATATCAAACAAAGTACTATGTACAGCAGTTCTAGTGTATTACATGTCTTAATGAGTAGAACTTCCAAAGTCAATCATATCTGCAATCGAGCGACTGAACATAACCCAAAAAGTCATCAGTGTTGTTCTAGACGTAGATGAGGTAAACGAGTGCTGCAGTTTAACACTTACGTGAAATCTCAAATGAAGTGGAATAGAAATTAAACATGTTACTTAAGGTTTTAAAAAAATAAGTCAGGTGTAAAGATATGTCAATGCATTCAACCATTAGCAGCTAACTATGTTTACACACACTGTAAATGAGTAAGTGCAGTTGTAATGGATGTCTAGTATTTCACAATAAAATTAGTAAGGGCATTCAATCTCTTTAATTAGTTACCATATCTGCAATATACATATTAACTAGAAGCAAAAAGTGTGTAGACAATTACTGTAGTTCATTTTCTACAAACATAACTTGGTAGAAGGTACTAGCTATACTGTAATTTCCCGTAGATGATTTAGTTATCTATAAATAAGTTTATTGTAAGACCAGTGCTTAAACATACTCAAAAAATGTGGGTGAATTTCTAAGTGACCAAATTGTTGAGGTCATCGGTCACTAGACTTACACACTGTTAAAATTAACTTATCCTAAGAACAACACATACACACCCATGCCTGAGGGAGGACTGAAACCACCTGCGGGAAACATACTCAGCAATCTTGTTAAGGATTTGGGATGTTCACAACAGGCTCTAACAGTGAAAGTAACCAACTTTATAAAATTTAAAAAAATAAATTTATTCAACTACATAATAATTAATCAAATGCAAAAAACTTAATTATTAAAAATACCTTGTAGTAATAGTGCTTGTTTGTATGATATAAAACTGCTTCATAATCATATTTGGGAATAATGGAAGTATGCTTGAGTTTGTTACAATATACTGAGGAGCAATAGCTCAAGCACAAAAGAACTTTTCAGTGAATGTTTCTGTGAACTAGACTGTAACATTATTTGTGGCTCTGAGGTCCCTATCAAATTGCATTCAATGTTGACATAAAGAAAACAACAACACATATAATGTATAGTTGCGACATTGTCAGAGAGAAGCTGAACAATGTGAATTGGTGGATGCCTGAAGACATACAAATTATATCCCAAAGTGTTATTTACAAAACCAGAAGAACTCATTTTTAGTGAGGAATACAGAAATAGTCTGCAGCCTAGAGTCTAATACCCATACCGAATCATGAAGGCAAGATCATATTAATTACAGTGCATGCAGAGGTCAATATGTAATCATTCTTGTGCACACACCATCCATAACAACACACACACAAATTATCGAACAGAAGTGAAACATTTGGAAGATTTCCTTTGCAACATGTTTTATAGTAAAGTAAAGTGCCTGAAACAAGATAAATAATAATAATATATCTAAAAACAAAGATGATGTGACTTACCAAATGAAAGTGCTGGCAGGTCGACAGACACACAAACAAACACAAACATACACACAAAATTCTAGCTTTCGCAACCAACGGTTGCTTCGTCAGGAAAGAGGGAAGGAGAGGGAAATATGAAAGGATGTGGGTTTTAAGGGAGAGGGTAAGGAGTCATTCCAATCCCGGGAGCAGACATTTGTAAAGGCAGAGAGAAGCTGCTCGTGTCTGCGTATGTGCGGATGGATATGTGTGTGTGTGCGCGAGTGTATACCTGTCCTTCCTTCCCCCAAGGTAAGTCTTTCTGCTCCCGGGATTGGAATGACTCCTTACCCTCTCCCTTAAAACCCACATCCTTTCATCTTTCCCTCTCCTTCCCTCTTTCCTGATGAAGCAACCGTTGGTTGCGAAAGCTAGAATTTTGTGTGTATGTTTGTGTTTGTTTGTGTGTCTGTCGACCTGCCAGCACTTTCATTTGGTAAGTCACATCATCTTTGTTTTTAGATATATTTTTCCTATGTGGAAAGTTTCCCTGTATTATAATCATATCAAATAAATAATAATAAGGCGTAAGTAAGCAAGTTTCCAGTAATGAGTAAATAAGCAGTAAAATAAGTATTATGTATGTATATGCATGACCATATTGTTTATATCTAAAAACAAAGATGATGTGACTTACTGAACGAAAGCGCTGGCAGGTCGATAGACACACAAACAAACACAAACACACACACAAAATTCAAGCTTTCGCAACAAACTGTTGCCTCATCAGGAAAGAGGGGAAGGAGAGGGAAAGACGATAGGATGACATCCTTTCGTCTTTCCCTCTCCTTCCCCTCTTTCCTGATGAGGCAACAGTTTGTTGCGAAAGCTTGAATTTTGTGTGTGTGTTTGTGTTTGTTTGTGTGTCTATCGACCTGCCAGCGCTTTCGTTCGGTAAGTCACATCATCTTTGTTTTTAGATATATTTTTCCCACGTGGAATGTTTCCCTCTATTATATTGACCATATTGTTTTATTTTTATTAAATACTAAAGTTATATTTTAAAATATGGCCATATTTCAGTAATAGTGTTATTTTGTTCACTTACATTGTACATAATTATAAGAAGCAGCATTATAAAAAGTTAAGTAAAGCAACTGAACTGGCACATGTAATGTATACATGTGGGATTTAATCTACCCATGTTAAAACAAAAGAGGTTTATAAGTCAACTTTGCTACAGTCACTTCATGACAGTTTCTGTAGGCCTGACCAACAACCAGCTGCCTACCTGTATTGCTCACCACCACTAAGTTATGAGATGTTTGGACCTCCCAATTGCAGAGTGTACTGTCGGGTACAATATGTTCATTTTCAATGCCTGTTTCATAGTTGCTGCCATATGGATCCTCCCCACTCCCAGCCCCTTCTTCAAACACGATCTTACATGAATTATGCAACTGAAACGTGTTCCTCTAACACATTCTTGAATTTTACAATCCATTGGGACTAAATCCATGCTCCCTCTATCCACTACCAATCACTGCCTCTTCTCCACTGTCTTCTGCACCCCCCTTTTTCAACCTTCCTTTTGCCTTTCACATTAGCTGTATTTATATCCTAGACCCACTTTCCTGCACAGTATTGCAATGTATGTTAACACACAAAATGCAGTTATACTGTAAGTACTTGAATGAGCTGTCACTGCCCAAATAATCCCTCATTCAAGATGACCTATATCTACTACTCAATACTTCCTTTATGAAGCCAGGTATGACTTTTCCTACATCCAAGCACAATAACAGCCACAATGGGCAGCCAGTGTAGTATAAATGTCTTTCTTCTACTATAGTTACAAGAACTACTATGAGGTAAAAACAGGTATCAGGGGGAGATACCTATTAATCTATGAGAGTCCTAACGTATGATGAATGTAGCCACATTTATGGAAGTGGAAAGAGAAGGGAGACAATGTACATTAAGTTTTCATGTCTTCAATGAAATGAAGACAACCCCAGCAGCAATTAGAGGCACATGATGCAACCAAGTGTCAAATGTGACTTACATCAGAACATATAAAGATGGATTACAGGACATCAAAGAAATGGTCATACCTCATTTGAAGATTAGTATCATTTTCTGAGCTATTGTGAATATCTATGTGGCAGCCTTCAATCAAACCAACTGCAAGTAAGTGGTTGGTTGGCTTTCCTGATTTCCATTAGAAATAATGTGAAGAAAAGTGAAAATGCTAACAGTACTCCAAGGAAAAGTGCACAATAAGGTCATACCAATCTCTAAGAAGATTACAATGGACCTTTGCAATCTACTGGTACACATTCATTAAGTCAGCTTCTGCTAACATCCATTCTTACAAACAGTAATGAGTTTTTGCTTTTAATAACTCATTATGATATCATGACAGAAGAGTTATATAAAACCATATAATAGAAAGTCAAACACAGATAATAACCTGTCTTCTTCATACAACAAAAATAATCAACTCGTGGAATTTATATATTTATTTTTAATATTGTAAAGGGCTCTAATAAATGAATGATAGCTGCCAGTGCAATTCTAGCATCAATAGCTTACCTTGAACATATACATTTAAAACAGAAGTTCTTGGAAATTTTACATACAGATGGGACAAATCCTACATAAATTTTGTAATGTTATTGAAGCCAAATAAATACTACTACAAAAACTAATCTTACTTAAAATAATTATTTTAGATTGAAGAGAAATGTTAGTTACTTGCCTGAGATTTTTCCTTAAACATTTTGCGAGCAAGGTATCCTCGACATCTTGCCTGAAACAAATAAGAATTAATAAAACTGAAAACCATCTTTTGTACATATGAAGCAAAGAATGGAAGTTGTTTGCATATTAGAGGATCAAATTCAGTTCTTCCATTTAGCTGTTATTGATGTATCTGCCAAAGACAGATCACTGTCTTGCTTCTCTCTCTCATTTCTGTTCTACATCTACAAGTATGTACAAAGGTTTGCAATCAGTCCATTCAAACTAAATGTTACGATATACTTCAAAAATTGACATGAGTGCCAAGTTCACTCCCCAGTGTAAGTTTTTATTTTCAGAACATTAAACATATACAAAATTGACAAAACTCAATGCATAAGTTGCAAGTAGATAAACAGCATGAATTACAAGTCCTGTCAACACATCAAAAGAAACTTGGAATTTGATTAACACTTGTCACACTAGCTAGAAGTTATCACAACAGATAATCTTGTTTAAGAGTGGATATCAGCAAAAATACAAGATAAAAGATGTCAGATACTAACAACGTGTAAAGTGCAGCTAATAGCATGTTTTCATTATTGTACACTTGAGACTGTTGATATGGATTCATAAACAACAGATAGCATCGTTTTTATTATTGGCATGTACTGCATAGTATAAAGTCAAAGCACAAACATTCTTTTCCTCATATCCCCCACCATCCTCTTTAATATGCGTTTCATTCTGTTAAACTATTATCATAGCAGCCAAATCAGTCTCATTGCCTACATTTTCATCCACATTTAAAATGCTGAATAAACTGTAAAAACATACTTTTTTTGCAGTAATCTGATATTTGTTTAATATCTCATGTGTCAGGTGGATAAGGCCTTTGCAGATTTGAATTTTGACGAATCACACATAAAGGAGATTCACACTTTTTGTTGTAAATAGCCACATCAACTGCCAGTAAAAATCTTTTGTCTGAAGGCTGCTTTATAAACCAGAAAATTCTGATCATAATAATTTAATAAATCATGCCTGCTAAATGTTTGTCTCTATGCCTGAATTATTTGATTATTTTAGTGTTTAAATGTGCAACCTATACGAGTACCAAAATGTAACAGTGAAAAGAAAAACTCTGGAATCTAAATCCCAACTATAATTATTTCTTTCAATGCCTTTCCTGCATTTCATGTCTCCCCTGATTCAATATTTAGTGATTTAAGTACACACTTAATATTAGAGCAGCAACAGAGGTCAAAAGACACCTTTTAGTTCTTATTTCCACAATGACAAAATCAATTTTAAATATCTTCCCATCAACCATTTTGATTTTTCCTCATTTCTTCTATGTTTGACAATAGTGTTCTGCAGTTCCTGAATGTTTACAGTTTCATGGAAATTTCATGAAATACACCTTGAACAATGGGAGGGGCCAACTGACCCCTGGCATAACACCTTTATAGAATATTAGTGTTCTCAGGACCACTAAGGTACTTTCATTCCATTTTATTTTGGACGATAATCATTGCTTCAAATAATTTTGACACTTTATTAGAAAAGTTTCCAGGCTGGGCACTGTAACATAATCTTCCAGTCGTATTTCATGTGCTGTTCTTGTTGCTCACATCATCAGTGAGACAGGTGTTTTCAGTTATGTTGTGTCAGCATGGTCTTACTAGAGAAGAGATACTGCATATTCTGGAGAACGTAAATATTGAATCAGAAGGCAGCTTATCAGATTTGGATGGTGATTTTCTGCCAGAGACAACTGACGATGAAGTGAGGATGTGTACTACATCAGTAGACGACTCCCCATCTCAGTTCTTTCTGCAACTGTCCCAGCAGACAAATTGTGCAATGATGAAGATGATAGCTACATATATGGAACAGAATAGAAGGTTGATAACTTGGCATCACATAGTCAAAGAGTTGCTTTGAACTCCTGACAGAAAAAGTATGATACCCTGTATATGCCAAGTGGCTGACTCCATCAGTACTTATTGACTTCACTTATCAGATACCTCATCTTTGATGAGAAGTCATCTCAAACTCAAAACATTTCTGCTGACAAGTTCATTCTTATTTCTGAAATATGGAACAAGTTCATGCAAAACTGCCCATAGTGACAATACCACTGTTGATGAACAGCTACTTCCAAGCAAAGTAAGGTGCAGGTTTACCCATTTTATGTCAAACAAACCTGGCAAATATTGGCCCAAATTTTGAACAGCTGCAGACATGGCATTGCAATGCCTTCCCATACCTGTTAAAGGAAAAAGTCCAACCAGACAACCAGCCATCAGGAGAGTATGTCGTTCCTTGCCTCATAGAGTCATATTTAAACCAAGGAAGGAACATAACAGCAGATAACTTCTTAACATCCCTTTGGCTTACCAAGAAACTTTAACAGAAGAAAACTTCATTAGTGGGTAGAATGAATACGATTGTTTGAAATCTCCCCAAATGCATAAGAAGAATAATTCTGACTTACACTCCACCCCCATCTGGAGGAAGACTGATAAGCCACATAGCACTGTGACAGTGCACCAAAGGAAGAAGAATAAGACCATCAGTAATGTCAGCACATTAAAACCTGAAGTAGCTGTGAGTGAAGAAGGAAGAAACCTGAACTGTTACCTTTTATAATGTGACAAAGTATGGTGCAGTCATTGTAGATTAAAAGATTCATTAATATTCAACTAATGTCACTTGCAGGAGATGAATGATGCATATCTTTTAAAAAATCCTAGACATGATTGAAATAAATGTGTGAATCATCTACAGTCATATACCCAAAAATAATCTGAAGGGATCCATTAGATGAACTCACAAATGGGGAACAACAAAGAGTAAGACAGGAGCCAGAAAGTTAGGAGAAATAAAAAAAACAAAAAACAAAAAAAAAAACATTTCAAATTGTTTGTGCAAAGAAAAAAGACCAGTGACAAATGAGAGAAATGCATAAATCTGCTTGCAGAAAAGTGTAAGAAAAATAATGATGTCCAGTTTAATTTCAGAGTTTCAAAACAAACAAGTGAAATAAATGAAGAAGTTAAGAATGAAGAAGTTAAGAACATCACATTTCTGGGTAGATGAACGGAAAATATATAGGTTTAACTCTAATCATGTTGTGGATTGAAAATGCATATCTCAATTAGGTGTCAAATGACCCCTTCACTACCTTACGTTACCTTACACCAGCTGAAATGCTACATAATTTCCAAAAGTGAAATAAAATATCAAATACTAATAGTCACTGACCTGTAATCTTGTAATATGTGTGCTAACTAATTTGAACTGATGCCTTAGTTGTCTGGAACGAATTAGTGCCTGTAATCTCAGGTATCCCTGTCTTATAGTCCTGTAGTGAATACGTGGTCCGCGTGCTCTCCAGTGCTTCTGGAATACAACTGCAGCCTTGCGTAATGCTAAGTACCTGGAATGAGGAAAATCACCGTTTATTTAAGAAGAAAACAGAAAATAGTCCATTATTGTGAAAATAAACCAAAATAAAAATACAATACAGAAATACACTGCAGAAAAAAAATCACAGTACAAGAAGGTGTTGTGCAGCATAAATGAAACTTGGTAGGTGTGTTTCTATATCAGAAAGATGATGTCTATTCAAATTTTGCGCCAGTTGCATAAGAGTGGCGCTATTAGTGCCACTATGAGGATGAAAATCAGGTTTGTTTTAAATACATGCTGTAAAGGTCATGAGCATTAGTTATCTTTGAGATTGGATGTGGAGTTGATGTTAGCCAAGACTACCTTTAAGGTGACAAAGATGCAATTATCAACACCTCACTGAGTTTGAAAGAGGCATGTAATAAGACTACAAGAAGTTGAATGTTCCGTGTGTGACATTACAGAAGGACTTGGCAGGAAAGTAGTTACTGTACATAGTTGCTAGCAGCGGTGGTCAAGAGAATGTATGGTTGCAAGAAGTAACGGCTGTAGATGGCCACGTGGCACTAGTGAGAGGGAATATCATTGTGTTCGGCGTGTGGCTCTGACACATTGTACTGTAGATTTTATTACACTACCTGACTTAACTAGGGCAAATGTCGAAAAGGATTATGAAATAGCAGCTATAAAAATTACTCAGTTCAACCTGGTTATTGCTACAGTTTACCGATCACCATCCGGGAATTTTGAACTTTTCTTAAACAAAATGGAGTCATTGCTAAATAAAGTAAATAAAATGGATTGTGAATTGATAATCTGTGGTGACTTCAATATTGACTTCCTCACGAATAGTGGAAATAGGGAGACCGTTTTGAACTTTGCAACGTCCTACAATTTAAAGGCTGAAGTAAAAGCAGCTACCCGAGTATCAGAAACTTGCCAAACAGCTCTTGATCAGTTTCTAGTCAAGAAGAGTTTACACAACACCTCACTAAAAATTTTCAATGCAGGTTTCAGTGATCATCTTGCTCAAATATTAAGCATAAAAGTACAAGGCAGTATTATTAACAACATGTCTTTCAGAACAGCATATCGAAATTATAATCAGCATAATGTGAACTACTTCAACAACTTATTACACAAAGAAAAATGGCTAGGAGTGTACAAAATGAACGATATAAATGAAAAATTCAACACTTTCATTGATACATTAACCCATTTCTTTGAACTTGCATTCCCACTGAAAACATTAACCATATGGGGAAACTCTAGAACAAACAGTTGGATCACAAAGGGAATAAGGGTTTCATGCCAGAAGAAAAGACTACTTCATGAAATATGTAACTCCAAAAATTCCTCACCTGTAGTACGCGCATACTATAAAAAATACTCCAAAATATTAAGAAAAGTAATAAGAGCAGCAAAAATAATGCATAATGATGAAATCATTTATAATTCAGCTAATAAATCAAAGGCTATGTGGAGTGTTATAAAAAAAGAATGTGGAGAATACAGACAACCTTGCAAAAATATAACACTATCACATAAAAATAAAAAAGTAACAAACTCCTTAGAAGTAGCCAACACATTTAATAACTTTTTCACAGGTGTCGCTGAAAATATGTTACAATCAAACTTTAAGAGCACCCAGGCAAATGAATATAAAATAAGTGCATGTAGAGGATCAATGTACATCAGTTCTGTTTCACAAGATGAAGCAGCTAAAGCAATAAAAGGACTAAAAAATTCCAAATCGGCAGGTATTGATTGTATACCTGCAACAATGTTAAAGAAGAGCGCATCAAACCTAATTGAAGTACTCACACATTTATGCGACTGCTCACTTCAGGCAGGCACTTTCCCTGATGTGTTGAAAACATCAAAAGTTATTCCTGTATATAAAAAAGGGGATAAAGACAATGTAAATAACTACAGACTCATCACAATTTCCTCTTGCATCTCTAAAGTACTGGAAAAAGTTATGTATGAGAAACTTATGAAATTTATAAATAAAAACAGCATCCTATGTAATGAACAACATGGATTCAGAAATAAGAGGTCAACAACAACTGCAGTCTATGACTGCATCAATTCCATCCTAAACCTGATGGACAAAAAACAGGAAACAATATAAGTCTTTATTGACTTGTCAAAAGCTTTTGACATGGTGGACCATAAAATTCTGCTATCAAAGCTAGAAAGATATGGTATTCGAGGTCTGTCCAACAAGTGGATTAGTTCCTTCCTGACTAATCATATGCAGGAAGTGTGCATCAAGCACACAAATATTGAACTAAAAACTGTATCTAATCACTTATCTGACTATAAACAAATGAAATGTGGTGTACCCCAAGGATCAGTATTGGGTCCCTTCTGTTTCTTCTGTACATAAATGATCTAAGCTTAAATACTGATGCACACAAAACAATCATATTTGCAGATGACACCATGATTCTACTAAAAGGAGACGATGATGAACAGTTACAGCAGACAGTAAACATGGTCACGAAACAACTTAGCAGCTGGGCACAGAGTAAACAGCTTGTAATAAACAGTAAGAAAACCGTTGCTCTAAAATTCCACAATGTTCCTAACAAGGACATGTTTATCCCATCAGTCTCCATCAATGACGAACCAGTTGGTAACAGTACTGAAACCAAATTCTTAGGACTTTGGCTGCAGAGTAACATCAGATGGAATAAGCATATTGAATATCTCAATGCAGAACTGAGCAAAACAGGTTACCTTCTTTGTTCATTAAAATCATGCTGTAGTGAGAAAACAGTATTGAATGCATATCATGTGTACTTTCATTCTCGTCTTAGATATGGGGTCACCTTCTGGGGAAACTCTAAAACAGCTAATAGCGCTTTTAAACTACAAAAAAGGGCCATTAGAATCTTGTTTGGGTGCAAGCCTAGAGACTCTTGTAAACCCCTTTTTAAGAAATCTGGTATTCCTCCATTACCATGTGTATACATTATGGAAACACTTTTGTTCTTTAAATTAAATGTAATAGGCAAGGACCGGAGACTGCAAAAAAACTGTGATATACATGAGCACTTTACCAGACAAAACAGAAACTTACATATGACTCAAATCAGCACAGCACTGTGCCAAAAAGGTACTTTTCACATGGGAGTTAAGCTTTATAACAAACTTCCTGAAAACATAAAAGCTATCACTGAGGTCAATACATTTGGAAAATCTCTAAAGTCATATTTACAGCATCACTGCTTTTACTCCATTGAAGAATATTTAAATTTATGAAATGTGTTATATAAATACTTACGTGTAAAGTGTATTATTGTAAGCTTAAATATGTATGCCTTGAAATGACTTTCAGCCTGTATATTTATAACTTGACTTGTCCAATGTCTTATGCATAAGCTGTTATGCAGACAACAGGACCAATAAAATACAATCTGCAGCCATACTCTGAGAAGCAGTTGGCACAACAGTGACACAAATAACTGTTACAAATCAGTTATTTCATGGACAGCTCCCTGCCAGATGGCCAATAGTGTGACTCCAAACCACCACCATTTGTAAGTTCATTGGTGTCAAGCAAGAGCTCATTGGAAGGGAGGGTGGAGCTCAGTTGCATTTTCTGATGAAAGCTGGTTCTGCCCCAGTGCCAGTGATAGCCATGTGTTGATTAGGAGGAAGCCAGCTGAGGACCTGCAACTAACTTGTTTGCATGCAAGACACACTGGACCTGCACCTGGAGTTATGGTATGGGGTGCAATTTTGTATGGCAGGAGCACTTTCATGGTTATCCCACACCCCTGACTGCAAAACTGTATGTCAATGTGGTGTTTTGAGCTGCTGTGCTGCCATTCATGAACAGCATTCCAGTGGGTGTTTTCCAACAGGATAATGTTCTTGCACATACTGCTGGTGTAACCCAACATGCTCTACAGAGTATCAAAATGTTGGCTTGGCCTTTTTGATTACCAGATCTATCTCCAATCAAGCACATATGGGACACCATCGGGCAATAACTACTCTGGTGTCATCCACAAACAGCATTAACTATCCATGTATTGACCAAGTGCCACAGGCATGGAAATACATCGCACAAACTAACAGCCAGCATTTTTAAAATACAATGCATGCACATTTGCATGCTTGCATTCAACATTCTAGCTGTTACACTGGTTATT
The DNA here is from genome assembly GCF_023898315.1 of Schistocerca nitens. Lineage (NCBI taxonomy): Eukaryota > Metazoa > Arthropoda > Insecta > Orthoptera > Acrididae > Schistocerca > Schistocerca nitens. The sequence continues at coordinate 466,994,963 of NC_064619.1, read as the reverse complement.
AATGTGCTAGCATTTCACGTTTGCCATGGCTCATCTCACACTTATATTAACCTGTGATCTTGCAATTCTAATCACTTAAATGTGTTACCCAGGAAAATGATTCCCAAAATTTCATTACTCTACATTAATCATTGTTTGATGTTGCAATATTTTCCCGTGAGTGTCTATTAATAAAGACTTTAAATTTATAAGAATGAAAAGTTTTCAATGGTGCTGAACAGGGTCATACAGTATTTTATGAAAGGATACACCACCATTAGACTGTATATTAACATATGCATGTGCTTGTCTTGTATTTACCTGCTTTGGGCTGATTTTACCAGGTATGATGTGCTTCCTAGAAGACATTATTTTTGTGCCACTTATGACAATGTTAAGCAAGTATGTTGAACAGTGTATTTGTCATCTTGCACAGAACACAGCAAAATGATGTTAACAATATAAGAACATTGCACTTGATAATGGAGTGAAGCTGAAATCTAGACTGAACAGAAAAAATACAGTAATATGCAGACATATAGTGGTCTACTCTTCCAAAAAATTATAAGAATTATTTTATGTATTCAAAATGAATGATGGTTTCAGGATATTTCTCATTACTACCATTATATAAATACAGCAACAATAGAATGTATTCTCACAGAAAGAATCTTTCACTCTGCAGTAGAGTGCAAACTGTTTTGACACTTTCTGGCAGAATAAAACTGTGTGTCACATTGGGACTCAAACATGGAATCTTTCCTTTCATGGACAATACTCTTACTGGATGTGAAATATGGGTGCAGCTCACAACCTGCCCTCAAAGCTGCATACATCAACAGAATAGTGCTTCGTTCTTCCAGCAAAGTATGCAGATACCTTGTACAAAGGGGGATGTTTCCAGAATGAGATTTTCACTCTGCAGCGGAGTGTGCACTGATTTCAAACTTCCTGGCAGATTAAAACTATGTGCCTGACCAAGACTTGAACTCGGTCCAGCACACAGTTTTAATCTGCCAGGAAGTTTCATATCAGTGCACACTCCGCTGCAGAGTGAAAATCTCATTCTGGAAACATCCCCCAGGCTGTGGCTAAGCCATGTGTCCGCAATATCCTTTCTTTCAGGAGTGCTAGTTCTGCAAGGTTCGCAGAAGAGCTTCTGTTAAGTTTGGAAGGTAGGAGACAAGGTACTGGCAGAAGTAAATCTGTGAGGACAGGGCGTGAGTCATGCTTGGGTAGCTCAGTTGGTAGAGCACTTGCCCGTGAAAGGAAAAGGTCCCGAGTTCGAGTCTCGGTCCGGCACACAGTTTTAATCTGCCAGGAAGTTTCACCTTGTACAAAGTTTGGAAGGTAGGCAGAAGAGGTATTGGTGGAAATAAAGCTGTGAGGGCAGGTGATTGGATAGCTCAGCTGGTAGGAGTGTTGCCCACAAAAGCCAGGGTTCAGGCTCAAGTCTTGGTCCAGCATGTAGTTTTAATCTGCTTGGTAGTTTCAGAATGCAATCTGCTTATAAAAGATACTATTAATTTCACGGATTAAGAAGTGAATGTGAACAAGAAAATAACCTGGCAACAAAGTTCTGAATAATATATGATGTCTAATGTTGTAAAATAAATGAGAAAGCACTACCCCCCCCCCCCCCCCCCCCCGCTCTCCGATAGCTGAGCAAGTTAAAGTGCCCATTTCTGGGACACGGCACACCAGCCCTGGATAAAAACTGCCTCACAGATTAATGATGGGAGCTGGTGTGCCAGCCTGGACATGGTTATAGGCAGTTTTCCACATTCTGATTCAGTTACATGTTGAACAAACACTTTGTCGCATTTGGCTATGTGAACTACATGTAGACAAAATGGGAACATGTATTCCTCCCAAGGCTGAAGGGGTGGGGGGGAGGAAGCTGGCAGCAGCTGTGAAATGACCTTGAGAGAGGCAAACCTATCACAAAAGTAGCCTATTTGTACGTATGGTTGGTTCTAGATGATACTGAAGATGTATCATACCAATCTCGACCTGGCATTGGCTGTATAAAGGGCGCTGGAGAGGAAGGAATGATGGAAAAATGCTATGAGGTAAAAAAAAAGTGATTGGTCGCAGAAGTAACAAATATCATGGTGTCAACTACTGAACAGCAGAGAGAAAATGCAAAGATAAAGAATGTGCAACAAAGTTTGAGATAAAGAATGTGCAACAAACTTTGACTAGTGAAAGAATGAGTGCACCACATTTTTCACAAATTCACTGCTGGACACAGTAAGCAAAGTAACAACAGAGATGACAGGAGAAAATATGCAAAAATTCTATGAAATAAAATATTATTAGTAACACTATTTCTACTACTGTTACTATTACTAATGCTGTTAAATAAATACTATTAATACATGTTCTAGAAGGGCTGAAAAACACACATTTGACTTATTGTAAATGCACAATTTCTACAATGACATTATACTGGAAGATTATGCAGGTAAAAAAATTGGGACATAGAGAGACAGTATGTCCATACTGCCTGCCTACTACTGAAGTAAAAATAGTACACATCTTTCACCACCAATGGTGTGTGTCAGAGCCACATAGTTGATAACAGAAATTATACAGATTAACACCTCTGTCTCCTTATCAGCATATAATTTTGACACAGATATTTTTTGAATAATATTACGATCAGTTTATCTCACAGTATATTTCTTTGTAAGCCACACTGTCACTCTTCAGTTTAAAAAATATAAGAAGAAATTTTTAGTTGCAAATACTTCAGATCTTTGCAAATTTAATGTGTTTTGAAGCATTCTGGTTAATGAATCTGACCTACTGAACTTGGTTTAACCTACAAAAGAAGTGTTAACAACTTCCTGCTGTATTTGTCACTAGTTCCAAACTCCATGCATTCAGATTGTGGTTGATATTTAACAAACAGAAACTTTAATTACTTCACATTTAGCTCTCATTGTCAATTATCAGGCATAAATTTTAAAACATCAAGATTTCTAGGTGAGTCCCAATCTGGAACAACATTTCTATTTGTCAGAAAGTTCCATTTCAGTGTATACTTTACTATAGAAGAAAAATTCATACCTATTCTAAAACTATTACATCCTTAATATCAAGAATACAAAAGCATCTAGGTATGCAAGAAGTACTGTCAGATTCAAGTTTTAGGCAGGACATGAGGTGTACTTGATCAGATTATTTTGTCTCCACTTCATAATGGCTTTCTATGAGGCTGAAACTGGTTCTGATTTGTCAGTAAATAATAAATATTGCAACTGTTACTGTTATGTTCATCATTAAAGTCACCAATTTTGTTACTTTTGTTTCTACACACTAATTCACATATATTATTCTTCACAATGAATTTACAGGTAAATAATTATACCAAGAGCTGTGCTGGCTGTAGTGTGGCATATGATTAGTGTCACTGGTTGGCATACTGTAGAATGCCATCTCAACTCCACTACCGGCAATTATCTGTTATTCAGTATTTGTTCTTTCTGGAAGGTCCTTGGATTTTTTTTTGTCTGTAATGGTTTCATGTTCAGGAATATTCTACATTTGCATAAACAGCAGCACTCTCTATCCACGAGTTCAGTTCTGTTCTGCCTATACATCACTGTTCACAGTACACATTTTCTGTGTTAAGTAGTGTACTTTGTTGATGATCGTGCTTTCTGATTTTGACTTGATTGTGGTTACAGCATGACATCATTTGATGGAGACAATGAGTGCTTCAAAAGCTCCACATTACAACCAGGCAAGACAGAAGTTGTCATCTACATGGACAGAAACCAATATACATGTAGTACATTGCTCCCAAGACCTGTACATTCAGGGTTTCTAAGCACCAGCAAGTCAGCTGCACAATCAGTATCTGTCAGTGTTTTATGGAGATGCTGATCACAGCCTGACAAATAGGCTCAAAGGATTCAATTGAGTCACCTAATAAAACACTTAGGATGACATGATGTGTTTGCCAAATGCTTACTTTTACTCAGATTTCACAGCCCAGCAGTGGATTAAGAACAGCAAGGAGTAGCTCATTACCTGGAGTAAATTCCAGGTCAACTCAGGAAAACATTTGATGATAATCAGCAACAAGTCTGCTTAGTGGGAGAATAACTGAAGATCAGGGCCAAACATCATGGGGAAATGACACAGTCTAACATACAGAACGTTTCGGCCCTATAGCACATTGTGGATCCAAATATGACAGAAGTTGACAAAATCTCACCCTTGATGGAAGGAATCACAGACAACATGTACCAAGCTCTTCAAGGGAATTGACGTCACAACAATTGAGAAATACATCAAGTGGTGCCATAGCATCAAGGAAATGAAGAAAAAAATCTGATGAAATAAGTATGACAAACCCCCACATGTGACACCTATGGCAGCTATGGAAGACTACTAAAACCTCAGCTCTCTCATAAGCCAAGCAGTAGGGGAAAAGAAACAGTAGTACATGGCAGCCAGAACCATCAGACCAAGCAAGCAAGAGAGAGCAGCCATGCTAATAGAAATTAACTGGCAAATAGGAAAATAATATGCTCTTTACTCCACATCCAACATAAGTCCACTTTTATCGGTTATGGCTTCCATATACCACTAATAAGATCAACTGCTAAAGATTGAAGGAATTTTAAAAAAGTGGATTGTCTACAATATGTTGTAAACTGGATGTGATTGTTGAACTAGTTCCTGTGCAAATTACTAATTTATTAAAGCTGTCAAAGAAGCAAAAAAAAATAAAAGAGTGAAATCCAGTGGAAACAGGATGGTATGGATCAGTATGGTGAGTTATATGAGGACCATCCAGTTACACATTCAAAAAAAACAGCAGATGAACTTCTCCAAGTCTAAATTACCACAGGAGAGAGAAGTGGCAAGAAGCTACAAAGAGTCACGATTTCATGCACTCAAGTCACAAATTTTGGCAACTAAAGAATGAATTGGATGCATATTCTAAGCCTGAGTGATATCAATGCAACATTATTCCAAAGCCACAACACATTTTTTGCAAAAGTCTGAAGCAGTTATGAACAAAAACCACAGTAGACTTGTGGAGACACAGTTATGATTCAAGTGCCCTCAGCTACTCCCCCATACAGAGATCTCATGCAAGTTCACAACTGATGAGCTGGAGGAAGCTTTGAAAAGTGTGGGTGTAAACAAAGTGACTGGTTTTGATGAAGTGAATTCAGAGTTTAATGAAAAATACAGGCCTGAAATCTAACAAGGGAACCTCCCCATCGCACCCCCTCAGATTTAGTTATAAGTTGGCACAGTGGATAGGCCTTGACAAACTGAACACAGATCAACCGAGAAAACAGGAAGAAGTTGTGTGGAACTATAAAAAATAAGCAAAATATACAAACTGAGTAGTCTATGTGCAACATATGTAACATGAAGGGTAATGTAAGCTAAGGAGTACCGTGGTCCCGTGGTTAGCGTGAGCAGCTGTGGAACGAGAGGTCCTTGGTTCAAGTCTCCCCTCAAGCGAAAAGTTTAATTTTTTAATTTCAGACAATTCATTTGTTGCAGTTTATGTGACAAACTCTTATGTTTTCATCACTTTTTTGGGAGTAATTATCACATCCACAAGAAAACCTAAATCGGGCAAGGTAGAAGAATCTTTTTACCCATTCGCCAAGTGTACAAGTTAGATGGGTCGACAATATATTCCTGTCATGTGACACACAAGACGTGTTTTCCTGTGGAGGAATCGGTTGACCTATGACCTTGCGATCAAATGTTTTCGGTTCCCATTGCAGAGGCACGTCCTTTCGTCTACTAATCACACGGTTTTGCGGTGCGGTCGCAAAGCACAGACACTAAACTTATTACAGTGAACAGAGACGTCAATGAATGAATGGACAGATCATAACTTTGCGAAAATAAAGAAAGTAAAATTTACATTTGAGGGAAGACTTGAACCAAAGACCTCTCGTTCTGCACCTGCTCATGCTAACCACGGGACCACGGCGCTCCTGAGCTCCCACTATCCTTGTTGTTGCATATCTTGCGCATGGACTACTCAGTTTATATATTTTGCTTATTTTTTCATAGTTCCACACAACTTCTTCCTGTTTTCTCGATTGATCTGTGTCCAGTTTTTCAAGGGCTATCCACTGTGCCAACTTATAACTAAATCTGAGGGGGGTGCGATGGGGAGGTTCCCTTGTAAGCAGTGCTTGTACAGCGATATAATATGATTCTGATTATCTGAAAACTGCCAACAAAATTTAGGGCTGCAAAAGTAATAACTGCCAAAAAACCTGACAAAGTTGGCAATGAATCATCACATTAAAGACCTATATCACTACTTAGTGTATTTTATAAACTGCTATAATGAATGTTGCTAAGTGAAACCCAGTCATTAAAAGACAAAGTAATTCCACTCCAACAAGCTGGTTTTCAAAAGAATCGCAGCAGCTGTGATCAGTTCAGTTATTGATTTTAACAGCCTTTATCAAAGCAGACTACCAGCACAAACTACGGACAGCAGTAGCATTTGTTGATCTTATGGCCACATTTGATACCTTACGGTGCCACAACCTGCTACTTAAATTTGCAGAGACCTTACCATGCAAAGTATTGGTTAATCTAATGGACAGCATCCCTATCAACAGGTGATTCCAAGTATCCCTTGGAGTAAAATGAAGTAGATGGCAAAGGTTGAGTGATAGGTTACTGCAGGGCTCTATGCTATCACCAATCCTTTTTAACCTTTATACTGGCGATACATCCAACATAAATGTTAAAAAGATAGAATTTCATGATGATCTAGAACTAGCTTATCATATCAAGCAGGAGAACTGACGGAGTATGAAAGAGTTTTTATGACAGATTTAAATACAATGGATAATTACTTCAAGTACTAGAGATTGAAGCCAAATCCATCTCAAAAAGAGGTAAATTCTTACCATCATAAGAACTGTGGGGCAAATCACAAATTAAATGTGATCTTTGAAAATGTTCCTCTGGAACATAGCCCACACCTAAAAACTTGGGAGTCATTTTGGACTGGACCCTTACTTTTAAGAACCACCAAAAATATAGTAAAAAAAGTGAACATAAGAACTGATATTATTAGAGAACTAGCTCAGTCAGGATGGGGTGCAAACGCAGATACTCTTTGTACTGCTATGTTGGCACTGGTCCACTCTTCAACATAGTACTGTGCTCCAGCAGGGAAAAACAGTGCACATGCAAGCAAAGTTGATGTTAAACTAAATCAAGCAATGAGAATAATTAGTGGCACTACTAAATCACCACTACTTCCATAGCTGCCTGTATTATATAATACTGCATCACCATCAATTAGACAATCAGAGAGTTCCAAAAGTGTATTACTTATCAAAACCTACTTCTGTGTACCCAGCTGCAGAATATACCCACCAGCAGGCTTAAATCCAAGAAGCCACCATGGTCAACATGAGGTGCGCCTCTTGTGTGTGATGTGTGCCAAGAATGGAAAGAGGTTTGGCATCTATACCTACATCTACATGGACACTCTGCAAATCACATTTAACTGCCTGGCAGAGGGTTCATTGAACCACCTTCATAATTCTCTATTATTCCAATGTCGTATAGTGCGCGGAAAAAATGAACACCTATATCAGAAGTTTCCTCCAGCAAATTCTCACTTTGTTACTGATCCTAACAAAACTGTGAGTTGATTTGGTCCTCCGAGGAAACTGTGGACAGCTCTGATTCTGTACATGGCATGGAAGGTGTGGTATCTGTTCATATGAATGGGGATTCAGGGATGTCCTGATGTGCAACTGTGGGATTGTTGTGCAGCACCTGACTGAAGAGCATTTATTACCAAAATTTCCTGGTAGAGTCAATGAACTGCAATGAATCACATTAAAATCTGTGGACTGGTTAAGGCACCTAGATACTCAGTCACAAAATTTTTATGTTTTGGTTCACTTACACACTGCCAGAAAATTAGTACATTGAGAAAGATGACATCAATTTTGATCAGATAACATTTTGATCAGATACATTCACAGAAGCACAACTTGCACACACATGTCCACTCCATCTAGCTGCTGAGACTGAACTTTGTATAAGCTCTTTAGTCCTGCATCCATCACTTTTAGTGAATACATAATGAATTGTTCCAACTTACTCATACTGTTCTTCAATATTTGGTCATTAGTTGGCATTAGAGTGTAATTCAAGATGGCAGCACACATGGACTTACTGGTAGATCGCACAGTAAATATCAGTACATTACCATCAGTAAATTGTCTACTACGTGAAAAAAAGTGATAAAAGGTGTCAGAACATGTGTAGTGACACACAAATGGTATCATTCATGTTGCTTCACGGAAGCAAATCTTAGTAAAAATTTGTGTGATTGTGGAACTGAGTCTAAAGGTCCTGAAGCTGCCTTAGAGATGTGTAATGCAAGACTTGAAATAAGTGTGAGGGAAGAACTACAAAACGACTTAACTAAAGCCAGACAATAAGCTGAAATGCTGAAAAGTTTGATTCAGTATGTGGACATACCGACAGAGACGCAAAGCTGCGAACAGGAGTGTTTGTTTATTAGGCCTAAGAAATGCTCCCGCCCTGTGTTAAATATGAATGTTTATCATGTTCCACTAATGAACAGATATGAGGTGTTAAATTCAGACAGTCAAAAGCCACGAAAAAAAATCTCAGTGCTGCAGGATGTGGTGTCACAGCCAGACACCACACTTGCTAGGTGGTAGCTTAAATCGGCCGCGGTCCATTAGTACATGTCGGACCTGCGTGTCGCCACTGGCAGTGATCGCAGACCGAGCGCCACCACACGGCAGGTCTCGAGAGACGTACTAGCACTCGCCCCAGTTGTACGGACGACATTGCTAGCGACTACACGTACGAAGCCTTTCTCTCATTTGCCGAGAGACAGTTAGAATAGCCTTCAACTAAGTTAATGGCTACGACCTAGCAAGGCGCCATTTGTACCATTGCATGTACCTCAAGATAGAGTCTCACTTGTATCATCCAGAATGCTGTATACCAAAGGACAATATAAAAGTTAAGTGTTCTAGTAGCTACGTTCTTTTCTTTATCACATTCATTACGCATCCTGTTCCAGACTTAACGCCAGACGGCGTGAGTTGACGCGTGCCCTTTCAGCTACTTCACTGTGGACTGGCTGCTTTGTCAGTCCACTACACAGGAAACTGTTCATACACGTCTATGGACCAAAAAAATGCCTGTGGCAAATTGTTACCATTATGTCCTGTTAAACATAAACATGGTGTTAACATAATATGTGACAACAAGGAATGGAAGACAGAAAAACAAACAGTGAAGGAAAAAGAAAAAATTTACATTCTATCAATGTGTCATGGTAAGGGATTAGCTACAATCATGTCTGATATCCAGACTATAAAGTCACTAGATTTACAAAACCTGGAACTCCCTTATGAGAAGTGCTGAAAAACTGTGAAACTGCAGTAAAAAGTGTTGTGAACTCTGTCATAATCGAAGGAGGTAATGATGTGTATAAAAACGAGAGTAGCCTTGCTGTAAAAGCACTGAAACAATCACTAGGAAAAATGTCACAAGCGAAAGTATTTGTCATAAGCATTCCTCACAGACATGACTTAATTGGTTCAAAAATGGTTCAAATGGCTCTGAGCACTATGGGACTCAACTGCTGTGGTCATAAGTCCCCTAGAACTTAGAACTACTTAAACCTAACTAACCTAAGGACAGCACACAACACCCAGCCATCACGAGGCAGAGAAAATCCCTGACCCAGCCGGGAATCAAACCCGGGAACCCAGGCATGGGAAGCGAGAACGCTACCGCACGACCACGAGATGCAGGCTGACTTAATTCAAAACTAATTTTTTAGATAGTGAACTCATTACAACAAACCAAAAACTCAGAAAGGTCTGCAGCAGTTTTGTGCACACAACCTTCACTGAGGCAACCAGTTCTGACAGAGGGTACTTTAAAAGACATGGACTGCATAGAAATCAGCTAGGCAAGAAAGCGCTGACCAAAGAAATTCTCCAAGCAATAAAAGTGGTAGGGGTGGGCATGCACAAAAAACTTGCACTACCTGCAATGGTTCATTGCCAATGACAAAACAAATGGAGACTGCACCAACAGCACATGAGGAAGAAACATCTCTGGCTACATCTCTAGAATAAATTAGGCCTACATCAGCATCAGAATGGGAACCATCATTGTTACCATTGACATCATCAGAAGCAGTAGTAGATAATTTATCAGCTATAGAAGCACCTTCACAAACCGCAGCAGAAGTTACACCAGCAATGATAACTACATCCCCATCAAAAGGAGGGAAGACGACTACAGCAGAAGAAGCAGTATCAAGTGTTGTGTGTAAGCAGAAAACAGTGCCTCCTCTTCATCTACATGATTTTTAGTGGAACACAGCAAGACAAAGAAGCCCATAAAATAAGTAATGTAAAAGATATTGTAGCTCCTAACCAAACCGCTTATTCTAAAGACAATAACAATTCTGATCTTAAAATTTGCTATCTGAATATTCAAGGAGTAAAAGACAAAGAATTTATTGTAAATAATTTTGGACTAAGGAGAAAATTTGATATTTTTTGCTTGAGTAAACACAGGGCAACAGAGAGTGAACTTACAGCTATCAAACTAGATAACTATAAAATAGTGAATGGTTACTGTATAAAAGTGCATAGAAGGAGTGGTGTGGCATTGTATACTAGCCAGTCACTCAGCCACACCATCAATAGGTTGGATCTAGACTATTTGTGTGATGAACAGAATTCTGAAACCACTGGTATTGTTTGTGAAAATTTTAAGTTACTGATAATAGCCTTATACAGGTCACATAAGGGTAACATTAGTGTTTTTTTTTTTAACTGAACATGCTGTTAGATGTATTTAGAAAGACAAAATAGTTACATTATGACATTGTAATAGGTGGAGGTTTGAATGTAGATTTTGATGTAACAGCAGCCAAACATAGTGTTACTAAGCTCAATAATCTTCTAAGACAGTACAATCTGCACTTTATCAATAATAGACCCACAAGAGGTGAAGCATGTCTTGACAATATCTTTGTCAGTTTCAATACTACAGAAGAATCATGTGATGTGACAGTATTCCCATTCTCAGACCATGATTCTGTATCATTAAATTACATAAGTAGGTTATGTGCTGATAAGTGTAACATTGATAAGTCTGTCCCAAAAATGGTAATCACTAGACCAGTCAAAAATGATAAAATTGACAAGTTTTGTAAGTCCCTTACTAATAGAGACTGGTTTGGTCAATGGTCTGGTGACACAAATTATAGTCTACGTAAAGATCTGTCAGCAAAACTAATATTTGAAAGATTTTTCTGACTGCATTCTGATAAAGAAATGCAAAATAATCAACAAAGGCTCCAAAGGCAAGGGTATAAACAAACAAAACCCATTGTATACTGCACAACTAACAAATCTGAATAACCAAGTTGTGTTGTTGCACAGTACACATAAAAATCTGAAGACAAACCATGCCAGATCAGCCTATGTTGAATGTAGGAATAAGCACAAAAAAGCCATTGTGGAAGCCAAAAGAGCACACGACTTCAACAGTATTGAGAATTACACGAATAAATGCAAAACTGCATGTAAACTAATAAATAGTGTTACTAAAGATGAAAGAAATACAAAAATCAGTGTATGCCCTCAGAAATTCAACGAATTCTTTATTAAATCAGTACAAGAAGTAGTAAATGCTATCACCAAACTTGTCATTAGCTCATTTGAGATTCTTTCAAAAAATTTCTGTAAATCACTAGTAAATACAAGTATGTTTACCTTCTCTGAGGTCCCAACTAGTCTCGTCCTAGAAACAGTTAAACATTTGAAATCATCTGAGAGCGGAGACATATATGACACTACTTGTAACATCCTAAAAAAAGTAATAGATAGTATTGCGTATCCTTTAACATACTGCATAAATAAGTGTATATATGAGGGATATTTTCCTGATGAGCTAAAAGTGTCTAGGGGAGTTCCAATATATAAAAAAGGAGATATCAACTCACCTCCAAGCTACAGACCAATTTCCACAGTCCCAGCTCTCTCCAAAGTGTTTCAATGTGTAATATACCAACAGTTAGTTATACATGTACTTTGAAAATGCATGAATAATTAGTGAATCACACATGGTTTCAGAAAAATCTTGTCAACTGTTGATGCTATAGACTCAGTAGTCAAACATATACACCAAGTGTTTGAGGATAAAGGATTTGCTCAAGTCACCTTTTGTGATCTAAATAAGGGTTTCAACTATGAAGAGCATAAAATACTCCTAGAAAAAATGGAGTACTACAGCATTCGAGGTAACAGCCTTAAACTATTAAAATCATACCTACAGGATCGCAAGCAAGCTGTTTGTGCAGGTAAAGAAAAGTCCAGTATTGAATTAGTTAAACTAGGTGTGCCACAGGGATCTATACTGGGGCCTTTTATGTTCCTGATAACGATTAATGATCTCCCACCATTCATCGAGTCCATGACAGTACTATATGCAGATGATACAACTTACCTCCATTGTAGTAATGATTTCAGTAGCCTCAAAGCTTGTGTTGCAGAGACAATGGCTCAAGCATCCTATTGGTTTAAAGTAAATGGCTTCCTACTGAATGATAACAAAATGCAGCAGATTGTTTTTAGTCTAAAAGACAACCCTCCATCAGATGATCCTAGTTGTGTTAAGTTTGTAGGGGTATATATAGATGAAAAATTACCCTGGGGTCAACATGTAGAATATGTTAGTGGTAAATTGTCTAGAGTGATGGTTTTGCTACATCGACTTATGGACTGTGTACCTCAAAATTATGTCAGAATATCATATTTTGTGTTTTTCCAAAGGATCCTAACATACAGTATTATTTTATGGGGGAACTTGTGTTCAGTGTGTGACGTCCTAATACTACAAAAGAAAACCATTAGGATAATTAATGGTTCTCCATATAAACCACATTGAAAACTTTTGCCCTGTGAGCAAAAAATCATGACTGTAATAAACCTATATATTTACCAGGTTTTACTCCACCCAAAAAAGAAGTTACTGGAAGCAAAACATAGAGAAAATACGAGGTGTGGCTAGAAAAAAACCGGACTGATGCTGGAAAAAACATTTATTTACAATTTCATGTTATCTCCTTCAATGTACTCTCCTCCTCGGTCTCTACACCGCTCCATACGAATTTTCCACTGCTTCAACAGTCTCAAATCTAGTTCCTTTCAAAGCTGACTTGACTTTATGGAAAAGAAAAAAGTCACAGGGGGCCAAATCAGGTGAGTAGGGTGGATGATCTAAGATGGGAATGTTGTGTTTTGCCAAAAACGTCTTCACTGACAACGCACTGTGAGCTGGGGCATTGTCATGGTGAAGGATCCATGACTTTTTTCTCCACAAATCGTTCCGTTTTCTCCGTACTCGCTCAGGTAGGGTAGCCAGGACGCTAATGTAGTAATGCTGATTCACTGTTTGTCCCTCTGGTACCCAATCAATGTGCACAAAAAAAAACAATCATCATTGCCTTGAATTTCGATTTTGACATTCGAGCTTTTTTTTGTCGTGGAGAACCAGGAGTTTACCAATGCATCGATTGGCGTTTAGTTTCGGGATCGTAAGTAAAAAACCACGATTCATCGCAAGTAATAACATTTTGTAAGAAGGTGGGATCACTTTCAATGTTTTCCAGGATGTCAGAACAAATCATTCTTCGGTGTTCCTTCTGTTCAATTGTGAGACACTTTGGAACCATTTTTGAACACACTTTGTTCATGTTGAAACTTTCATGAAGAATCTGCCTAACACTTTCCCTGTCAACTCCTGTTAACTCAGGCACTGCTCTGATTGTTAAACGGCGATCTTGTCGAACAAGTTTACCGATTTCTTCAATGTTTGCATCAGTTTTTGCTGACAATGGTCTGCCAGTGCGAGTGTCATCACTGGTGTCTTCGCGGCCATCTTTAAATCGTTTAAACCATTCAAACACTTGTGTTCGTGATAAACAATCATCGCCGTACACTTGTTGTAACATTACAAACGTTTCACTTGCAGATTTTCCTAGTTTGAAACAAAATTTGATGTTAACGCGCTGTTCTTTCTGTACACTCAACATTTTCCGACACACAGACAAAACGTCAACTACTTAAAACAGACGCCACGGGCAGACTGAGTGCAGGAGGCAGATGAAACTCGAGCAGTAGGCGGAGCGAGAGTCACGTGACAGGCCACGCGACTTTCAGCCTTATTGCATTCGTTTTATTGTTTCACCAGTACTAGTCTGGTTTTTTTCTAGCCACACCTCGTATACATTACTACAACACAAGAAGGATTAGATGCATTTATACTCCTTACCACAGACTATTAAAGTCACTTAACAGCTATGAACTGATAGGGCACAAATTATTTAATAAGCTTCCACAATATGTACAATAACTGCCTGAACAAGCACTCAAACAAAAACTGTATGAATGGCTAGTTGCTCACCCATTCTATGACATACATGATTATTTAAAATGTAATATTATTTTGTAGTATTAATGATATGCTTCTTGTTCTCTTTGAATTAACAGTTATATTGTATTATATGCCTGACATTGTCTATTGCTGTAATGGCTGAATGACAATAACATTACTACTACTACTATTATGATTATTATTATTATTACTATTACGCCACCTAGGGGATTGTAGATGTACTTATAAAAGTTTCAACATTGTCCACCAACAGACAGCATAGTGGCACTCATAGCCAGAAGGCTCAGTGTGGTGCAAATGTGTGAAGCGAGCAGGCAGCCATGCCATGGAAATGCACTCGTGCTTCCCACAGCCAACTAAACAAGCCTGAGAGGGATCAATTAGTGGCCTTCAGAGTGGCAGAAGTGACCTTTGAGAGAAGTGCCATACAAGTTGGACATTCTGTGTCAGTCGTCAAAGGTTCTGATATCAGTGGTCACATGAACCTTCTCACATGTCTAGACAAGGTTCTGGACACCCACACAGTATTAGTCACCAGCCAAGATTGTTGCACAGATAAGAGGGTGCGTGAACCAGTTCTCAGCAGTGGGACTATGGTAACGCACACCTCTAGCCCACCTTTCACTAACATCACAACATCGATGTGCACGGCTCGACTGGTGCCATCAGAGGATCACTTGGAAGGTGGAACGGTGTGCTGTGGTCTTCAATAATGAAGATTCTGTCTGTTTACAAGTGACGGTTGTTTGTGTGTGCAGTGTAGACCTCATTAGTTCTGTCTCATAGAGTGCATTCATCCAAGATACACTGGCCCCAACCCAGGCCTAATGGTCTCGGGTGTGATAAGGTACAACTCTCATTGACCTTTCGTGTTTCTGGAGTGGACATTAAACCAGTGATTGGTACAAGCAGAATGTTATTATACCCATCCTTTTGTCGTTCTTGCAACAAAAAGGTGATGCGTTGCTCCAACAGGATAATGCCCGCACACATTTTGTCTGTGAAACACAATGTGCCCTGCAATATGGGCAGCAACTTCCCTGTCCAGTACAGTTTCCAGACTTGTTTCCAATCAAGCATGTGTGGGATATGAGAGGATGAGAAGTGACTCGTGTGACTCATTAACAATAACTCTTACAGGAACAGGTCGAGCAGGTATGGCATAATGTAGCCAGTACTCACAATCTATACAATCGACCAGATGCCAGAGTCAGTGCCTGCATTGCCGCTCATGGAGGACCATATACTAATATCAATGCTTCAGTCTCAGTCAATCATGGTACCTCAGAATTGCCTCTGCTATTGATCTGGCCTTGTAACACTAACCAAAATGGCCTTGCTGTTCTGTTCTGGTACTGTGAATGGCTGAAAGCAAGGGGAAACTACAGCCGTAATTTTTCCCGAGGGCATGCAGCTTTACTGTATGATTAAATGATGATGGCGTCCTCTTGGGTAAAATATTCCAGAGGTAAAATAGTCCCCCATTCGGATCTCCGGGTGGGGACTGCTCAAGAGGACGTTGTTATCAGGAGAAAGAAAACTGGCATTCTACGGATCGGAGCATGGAATGTCAGATCCCTTAATCGGGCAGGTAGGTTAGAAAATTTAAAAAGAGAAATGGATAGGTTAAAGTTAGATATAGTGGGAATTACTGAAGTTCGATGGAAGGAGGAACAAGACTTTTGGTCTGGTGAATACAGGGTTATAAATACAAAATCAAATAGGGGTGATGCAGGAGTAGGTTTAATAATGAATAAAAAAATAGGAGTATGGGTAAGCTACTACAAACAGCATAGTGAACGCATTATTGTGGCCAAGATAGACACAAAGCCCATGCCTACTACAGTAGTACAAGTTTATATGCCAACTAGCTCTGCAGATGACGAAGAAATTGATGAACTGTATGATGAGATAAAAGAAATTATTCAGGTAGTGAAGGGGAACGAAAATTTAATAGTCATGGGTGACTGGAATTCAAGAGTAGGAAAAGGGAGAGAAGGAAACATAGTAGATGAATATGGATTGGGGCTAAGAAATGAAAGAGGAAGCCGCCTGCTGGAATTTTGCGCAGAGCATAACTTAATCATAGCTAAGACTTGGTTCAAGAATCATGAAAGAAGGTTGTATACATGGAAGAACCCTGGAGATACTAAAAGGTATCAGATAGATTATATAATGGAAAGACAGAGATTTAGGAACCAGGTTTTAAATTGTAAGACATTTCCAGGGGCAGATGTGGATTCTGACCACAATCTATTGGTTATGAACTGCAGATTGAAAGTGAAGAAACTGCAAAAATGTGGGAATTTAAGGAGATGGGACCTGGATAAACTGAAAGAACCAGAGGTTGTAGAGAGTTTCAGGGAGAGCATAAGGGAAGAATTGACAGGAACAGGGGAAAGAAATACAGTAGAAGAAGAATGGGTAGCTCTGAGGGATGAAGTAGTGAAGGCAGCAGAGGATAAAGTAGGTAAAAAGACGAGGACTAATAGAAATCCTTGGGTAACAGAAGAAATATTGAATTTAATTGATGAAAGGAGAAAATATAAAAATGCAGTAAATGAAGCAGGCAAAAAGGAATACAAACGTCTCAAAAATGAGATCGACAGGAAGTGCAAAATGGTTAAGCAGGTATGGCTAGAGGACAAATGTAAGGATGTAGAGGCTTATCTCACTAGGGGTAAGATAGATACTGCCTACAGGAAAATTAGAGAGACCTTTGGAGAAAGGAGAACCACATGCATGAATATCAAGAACTTTGATGGAAACCCAGTTCTAAGCAAAGAAGGGAAAGCAGAAAGGTGGAAGGAGTATACAGAGGGTCTATAAAAGGGCGATGTACTTGAGGACAATATTATGGAAATGGAAGAGGATGTAGATGAAGATGAAATGGGAGATTTGATATTGTGTGAAGAGTTTGACAGAGCACTGAAAGACCTGAGTCGAAACAAGGCCCCCGGAGTAGACAACATTCCATTAGAACTACTGACAGCCTTGGGAGAGCCAGTCCTGACAAAACTCTACCATCTGGTGAGCAAGATGTGTGAGACAGGCGAAATACACTCAGACTTCAAGAAGAATATAATAATTCCAATCCC
Source organism: Schistocerca nitens (assembly GCF_023898315.1). Lineage (NCBI taxonomy): Eukaryota > Metazoa > Arthropoda > Insecta > Orthoptera > Acrididae > Schistocerca > Schistocerca nitens. Next base: position 466,977,387 of record NC_064619.1, on the reverse strand, counting down.
AAAGAAAGCAGGTGTTGACAGATGTGTAAATTACTGAACTATCAGTTTAATAAGTCACAGCTGCAAAATACTAACGCAAATTCTTTACAGACGAATGGAAAAACTGATAGAAGCCGACCTCGGGGAAGATCAGTTTGGATTCTGTAGAAATGTTTGAACACGTGAGGCAATACTGACCCTACGACTCATCTTAGAAGAAAGATTAAGGAAAGGCAAACCCAAGTTTCTAGCATTTGTAGACTTAGAGAAAGCTCTTGTTGATGTTGATTGGAATACTCTCTTTCAAATTCTGAAGGTGGCAGGGGTAAAATACAGAGAGCGAAAGGCTATTTACAATTTGTACAGAAAGCAGATGGCAGTTATAAGAGTTGAGGGGCATGACAGGGAAGCAGTGGTTGGGAAAGGAGTGAGACAGGGTTGTAGACTATCCCCAATGTTATTCAATCTGTATGTTGAGCAAGCAATCAAGTAAACAAAAGAAAAGTTCAGAGTAGGTATTAAAATCCATGGAGAAGAAATAAAAACTTTCAGGTTTACCAATGACATTGTAATGCTGTCAGAGACAGCAAAGAACTTGGAATAGCAGTTGAACGGAATGGACAGTGTCTTGAAAGGAGGGTATAAGATGAACATCAACAAAAGCAAAACGAGGATAATGGAATGTAGTCAAATTAAGTCGGGTGATGCTGAGGGAATTAGATTAGGAAATGAGACACTTAAAGCAGTTAAGCAGTTTTGCTATTTGGGAGCAAAATAACTAATGATGGCCGAAGTAGAGAGGATATAAAATGTAGACTGGCAATGGCAAGGAAAGCGTTTCTGAAGAAGAAAAATCTGTTAACATTGAGTATAGATTTAAATGTCAGAAAATCATTTCTGAAAGTATTTGTATGGAGTGTAGCCATGTATGGAAGTGAAACATGGACCATAAATAGCTTAGACAAGAAGAGAATAGAACTTTCGAAATGTGGTGCTACAGAAGAATGCTGAAGATTTGATGGGTATATCACATAACTAATGAGGAGGTATTGAATAGAATTGGGGAGAAGAGGAGCTTTTGGCACAACTTGACTAGAAGAAGGGATCAGTTGGTAGGACATGTTCTGAGACATCGAGGGATCACCAATTTAGTACTGGAGGGCAGCGTGGAGGGTAAAAATCGTAGAGGGAGACCAAGAGATGAATACACTAAGCAGATTCAGAAGTATGTAGGCTGCAATAGGTACTGGAAGATGAAGAAGCTTGCACAGGATAGAGTAGCATGGAGAGCTGCATCAAACCAGTCTCAGGACTGAAGACCACAATAACAACAACATTGATCTGTAAATGTAATCATTTCATGTACTCATGTACTCCACATGCACTGTTGCAACAATAAATCTTGAGGAATTGTAAATGTTTTTCCAGCTGTGTATTATAAATTTTTATCTATATTTAGCCACAGGCATCTGCAGAAATTTTTCCACAAGGAGACAAGATTCAAAATTTAACAGTTTGGATATGATTCAGTAAATCTGAAACCATCTCATGCCTCAAGAACTAAATTTACAAGAAATACACAAAACTTACTGTATCTTAAAAGATTTATAGTTATCTACTTACTATTTTGGAGGTATATTACTTGGTACCTAATTGCCAAGCATATTTCTATAGTATACGGGAAGTACATCTTTTTATGTTATTAATATGACTACAAATGCCATCTTTAAAAGATCTTAAATTACAGCATTATCTGAGTAAACCAGGGCTTCCAATGAGTTATAAAATAAAGCTATGAAATTTTCTCAAAAATAATTTACTCATACGACCACAATGTTAGGGTGAAACTGGAAATGAAAAATCTGAAATAGTAAAAAAGCAGACTGATTGAAAAATATTGCTAAATGTAAATACAGCAAAGTTACTAAAGAACTACTTGGGCCTTAGCATGACCTTCCTCACTTGTCAGACATCACAAACAAATTCGAGAATTATGTCCAAACTTTGGTATTCCAATTTGAGCTCCAGAGATGGTGGTCATGTTTGTGTGAGGTGTGCTTGATTGTATAAATATGTGTGTGTTTTCTTTTCAGAAAAAGACTTTGGCCAAAAGATAAATGTATAACAAGAATGGCTGCGCAGTACCTATCTTCAGAAGATGAAATTGCAGTACGCATATAAAAGTGCAATAAACTGCCTTAATTTTTGGAACTGTTAGTTCCTTCTCCATGGATGATAGTGGGATAGGTTGGGGAAGGTTAAAAAGGATAGACAGGTCACTCAGACCTCAAGATGAAAGGGACCCACTTGCCATGTAACAATGAGGGGAGACAATCTATCGTTTTTCCGGTAGCTGAGTGGTCAGTACGACAGAATGTCAATCCTAAGGGCCTGGGTTCGATTCCCGGCTGGGTCGGAGATTTTCATCACTCAGGGACTGGGTGTTGTGTTGTCCTAACCATCATCATTTCATCCCCATCGACATGCAAATCACCGATGTGGTGTCAAATCAAAAGACTTGCGCCAGGCAGACAGTCTACCGGACAGGAGGCCCTAGTCACACGACATAATAACTGAATGAGGTGGCATAATGATTAATACAGTAGACTTCTATTCAAGAAGAGCTGAGTTCAATCAAATCTCTAAGTATCCTCTTCTTCCCCAAATCCTTCTCTAACTTATCTCATGTTCTGACTCTGACAAGTTGTCACACTCCCTGACAAGTTGTCACACTCCACTCTTCCTTTTTAATTACAAGAAAGCAATGCAGACATACAGTTACACAAGTATGAAAAATATTCTCTTACCCATACATCTAGTTTATATAATGCTGCAATAAAATGCATATGTTATTATAGCTTGTGGTACCATAGTAATAGCTAATAACAACAGTTTAATCTCTTATACAGGGACAAACCAACATTTATAGATGTTCTATGCATAAGCAGTACCCCCTAGAAAATCACCTGTAGCACAATACAACCAGATGGCCAGTGACCATCACACCACAGCTTGAGCAACAATAATAAATACTGGATTGGTGGAAGACCTCATGTCTACTGCTGATACATATGAACATGTTTACTGGCAGGCTTCCAAAAATCTCTGCACAACAAGGCTCCATAGTCATCCCAAGTGGCACCACCATCACAGAACAATTTTTCTTTGTCAGTCACATGCTGCCTTGCTGGATGGTGCCTGCCATATGTTTTTCAGACCACCCAGCCATCATCAGGTTGAGGCACCAGTCTTGCTGACCACTGCCTTGTTAGGACTGTGAGATACTTCCTATTACTATGAGGGAACTTAGACTCTGTGAGAACTTCCTATTGATGGGGTGCAGTGTTAAACTTACAGTTGCACGTATCAAGCAGTCACTCTTAATTTCTTGTTGTGAAGCAGTGACTCTTACTTTGTTGTGTGGCAGGTTTCTATTTTACCTGTTGTTCATATTTAATGTTTGGTTATATAATAAAAGCATTATTCTTCACTAACCAGTGAAGTGTCAAGTAAAGTGTGTTGTTCCCTTGCACTCATGGGCACAGAACTGGTGATGTCTGATGATAATACACATGTGACATTTTCCCGTTGTGAGGTTACAAGGGATACTGTAATAGTGTAACTAATTTGCTGGATGTGGTAATGTTTACTGTGGAAGAACAGTTGGAGTGTAGCAAGCACAATTCAATATATTTATGGAGTCACCTTCTTGACAAAGAGAGGAGGCAGCATATAACAGTTTCACATTGAATTACTTAGTTACATAATTGCCTATGTCTCAGTGCATAGCTTGGTACATATTTTAATAAAGTAAGGTGTGCTTGTCTTGCTAATCATTGGATTTGCTGGGTATCTGATCACTGAAATAGGAGTACTCCATAAACATAAGAGCTCTTCAATGGTTCAAAACTCAAATTTAAAGCATAGTAGCAGGGAAAATATTTTGGACATTAAAGAACATGTTTTATATAAAAATGAAGTTGTAAGGATGTTTGAGAACCTCTGCATAATAAGCTATTGTCTTTTATTGTGAAGGTACTGTTCAGTTTTCGATCTATGTAAAGCAAAATGAGTATTTCGTAGGCCACACCTTTTATGCAAAGACGTGATTAAACAAAAGAAGGGGGGTGAAACTGCCAAAAAGTGGAGTGCCCTTAAATATGTAAATAATCTGATGATTGTCTACAAAATAATAAAAGGTATTTAGTTTCATGTATTTTAATATTGTAACATTGTAAATGCATGATGGCCATGTTTATAAATAATATATTTGACTAATGTAGTGTCACATGACCGGACACAGGACAGAGGATAGGGGACAAAGGTCATGGTGTTTTGATCGTGGTCCGTCGGTGTGATAAGGTCGGTGCAGCTAAGAGCTGCCGACATAGTATCACGTGGCCATCAGTTTGTTTTCTGGATGTGATTTAGTAAAATAAAAACGTTTTCATTCTAAACTGTTGTCAGTGTAAATCATTTGTGAACGATCGTGATTTAGACAAATACTTGAATTCATTCACTGCTGTACTTAGGCTGGCTATTTACTCACTATGGGGTGTGAATGCAACTGTGCACAACTGAACCCCTTTTGCAGACAAGTCATGATAAAAGGTTGTGTACAAGCCCGAGTTAAGTTGCAACATTTTCTTTTTTAACTCAGACAGTACACTACTCTTGTTCATTGGTGACCGCTGTGGACATGGCTTTCCTGCAATGCTGTCAGAACTGGTTACACCTCCAGGAACAAGTGCTACATATACAGTGGGAGCAATGCTGTGAGAAATTGTGGAATTCAAGCCCACACATGCTACACTGGTGACAGGTGAGGCATGTGGAGAGATGCTTTTTCCTCCACCATCCCCACCATCATTCCCTGGTTCCAGTGGGTCTATGGACAGTGCCTCTGGCTCTATCGCATCTAGCTACTGCACCCCTGACTCCCACAACACAGGCTCCTGCACCACCAGCAAAGACATTGCAACCACTTCAGATAAAGCCTATCAGCCCCTGCCAGTGTCACACTGGCCCACTGCATTCTGGTACAGCTGTTCAGTGCTCTGACAACATACTAATGGCCTCTCACCCATTGATGCTAGCCCCATCGACTTCCCACTGGCCCATCACCACTGTGCCACTGGTCTGTCACTAGCCAGTTGAAACCATTGGTTCCTGCCAGCTACCCACCAGTCTGCCACATGTTGATGCCAGACCCGATGATGCTGGTCTCATTGGTGCCCAGCCGCATCAGCCTAGTTGTGTCCTGCGTCAGCAGCAAGACCTCCAAGGACCATCAGTATCATCATACCAATGGCCTTCCCTGTGGCCTCATTTCTTCAGTTGTTGCCTTCAGCTTCCTGCAGCACTCTTCGCCCTTCTCCCACGCCACATCACAAAATCCCCTTCTTCCCCAGTTTACCACAGATGTCGCACCTAGTGCACTCAAATCCAATCATCTGAAGGTCCACTTACCTGCCTCCAGCATTTCTCATACATTTCTCAGTGGTCCTCCACCTTCTAATTGATCACTGCTGACATTTCCAAACTCTGTGTCAGTCCTTAGGTCATGTGAATGGAATCACAGCACCCTACACTTTCCGCTCAATTCCATGCATAAGCTTGCCACTTGCATAGCCCATCTACTGGAGCTCACTTCAGCAGCTCAGTTCCAGCTAACTGCCTTCAGTCATCTGACAAGCGACCACCATTGGTCAAGTCCTGTTCCCATAGGCCACCGATGTCCACAGGCAGTGTCATCCTTGTGGTCATGCTGGGCTCTTGCGACACCCACACCAGGCCCCTTTCCATATCCCCACCTCTCCTTCCTCACGCATCTGGTCTTGCTCCTACAGGGAGTGTAATATTGACTGGCATATCTCATATACATAAAATGTTTTCAAGGATAGGGCCCTGCATGATGCAGACTTCCATCTGCCAATCTCTGCCTGGTGACACTCCCTCATAGGCACACTCTTGACTATCCCTGGACTCTGATCAAACTGGTCACCCATGGGATTCATCACTTTGTGCAAATGGCCACTGCCATCCACCAGGACGCCTTCCATGGCCCCTTTGACTGCTGGTAATAAACGCTGGGTCAGCAGAATACTCCTCATCCAATGCACAGTTATACAAGTATAATAAATTATTCTCCTCTGTACGTTTAATTTATACAATGCTGCAATAAAATATGCAGGTTATCATAATAGCTAATAATGACAGTCTAATCTCTTAAACAGAGACAAACCAACATTTATAGGTATTATATTCATATGCAGTACTCCTTAGAAAATCAGTTGTACCACAATACAATCAGATGGCCAGTGACCATCTCACTACTACTCAACCAATGACAATAAACACTTGATTGGTGGAAGACCGCATGTCAAATGCTGATAAATATAAACATGTTTACTGGCAGGTTTATTGAAATCTCAGCATGACACCAAGACACCAACTTTCACCACCCCAAGGTGTGCCACCATCACAGAAATATTTTCCTAAGCTGGTCATGTGCCACCTGTAAACCAATAGAGTAGGCTTCCACTGGGTGTATATATAACCAGCTGAGCTCCAGTCCTTGATATTAGTCATCTCCCTGAGCAGTCACGCCATTGGTGAATATAGACATACCACTGCTGACCGTAGCCTCGTTGGACTCTGTCTGCAGCATGCCTTCCAAGCTTTCCCCTTGCGGTTACCACTTGCTACTGACCACTGCTTCATTGGATTCAACTTCTCTATATCCTCAACAAGCTCGTAAGATACAAGAGCTGCTACGGCATCATTCTATGCACCCACTGCTTGCCACCAACCACGGCTGTACTGGACGCTGCCTGCTGCATGTTCTTCAAGCTGCTCAGCCATCAGCATGTGCAGACACTGCTCATTGCTGACCGCTGCCTCGTTGGAATTTGGCATTTATTGACTGTGAGAAACTGCCTGTTCCAGTGACTGTACTAAGGCTCTGTGAGAATTTCCTATTGGTGAGATGAAGTGTTAACTTTGAAGTTGCAATTGTCAAGCAGTGATCCATTTTCTTGTTATAAAGCAATGACTCATATTTTCTTGTGTAGACAGGTTTCCATTTACCTGTTGTTCATGTTCAGTGTTCAATGACATAATAAAAGCATTGTTCATCACTACTAATAGAATGTCAATTAAAGTGAATTGGTCCCTTGCTGTCAAGGGCATGAAAATAGGATTTGTGTATTTAGACTTGTATTTGGACTACAGTCTTTGGAATTTTGAAGCTAGCACAAATAAAACACAGGAAGCAAAAGATTATTTACCACTTGTACAGAAACTAGACTTCAGTTACAAAGAGCCAAAGGATATGAAAGGGAAGTCATAGTTGAGAAGGGGGTGAGGCAAGGTTGTAACTGTCACTTGGCAAGCAGTAAAGAAAAACAAAGTATAAATCTGGAAAGGGAATTAAAGTTCAGAGAGAAGAAATACAAAGTTCCATATTTGCTTATGACTCTGTAATTCTGTGAGAGACAGCAAATTTAAATGAAATGGATATTGCCTTGAAAAGAGGTTATAAATCACATACCAAGAAAAGAAAAAGGTGTAATGGAATGTGCTCAAATTAAAACATGCAATGCTGAGGGAATTAGATTAAGAAATAAGACACTGTAAGTGGCACATGAGTTTTGCTATCTCAGCAGAAATATAATTAATGATGTTGGAAGTAGAGAGGACATAAAATGCAGCTGTCAGTAGCAAGAAAAGTATTTCTGAAAAATGGGAATTTGTGGACATCTATATTTATTATAAATTAAAGTACTTCTACATATTTTCTGTCACTATCTGAAGGCAAATCTGAGGAAATATTGTAGGGATATTGATACAGTTTTCTCTAATAGACAGACTGGTTCATGAGCAATGTTTGTGTATAGAATATGCCAAACAAGTTATCTGGCTGTAGCACCAGCAGCTGACTAGCCTAATACAAATTTAAGTGTAAAAGTCTTTTCTGAAGACATTTGTGTGGAACATACCTTTCTACAGACATTAAATATGTATTCTAAGCTGTTCAGAGAGAAACACAATAGAAGCTTCTGAAATACAGTGCTGTAGAAGATTGCTGATGATTAAATGGATAGGTCAGAAACTAATATGAAGGAGCTGAATCAAACTGGAGAGAAAAGAAATTTATGTCACAACTTGAATAAATGGTGTGACCTATTGATAGGACACATACTGGGGCATCAGAAAATAGTCAGTTTGGTAATGGAGGGAAGCATGCAGGGGTGAGATAAAAACTGTAAGGGAGGGTTGTGTGCAAATACAGTAAGCAAGTTCAAATGGATGTAGATCACAGCAGTTGTCCAGAGATGAAGAGGCTTGTACAGGATAGACTAGTATGCAGGCTGAATCCAACTCGCATTTGCACTGAAGATGATGAAAACAAAAACAACAACAATCATCTCCCAAGAACTCTGGTAATTTGCTCTCTAAGAAGCTAGAGAGGAAAGGAACAGAGCTGTCTTATTTTACTTACTTTCATTCCACTTAGCAGCCAACTCTAGTCACTAAATCTTAACATGAATTTGTAGGTATTAGTCAATCTTATCAATTTGTAGCGTCTATTTTATATTGTACAACATTTATAACTACTACTTTTGTCCAAGCACACTCGAGCAAGCTCCGAAGCCTTACCTTGCAATTTTCCTCAGGATATATGGGTTCAAAGGGGCATATCATCACCAAAAAGTGGAATAACTACTAAGAACTTTCAAAGCAATGTGAATGTGTTTTATTGATCCCAGTCATGTATAGTTATCAGAATTATGTCCACACAACTAAGGGTATTCTGTGTAACTATGCTCAAGTAAAAGACCTATATCTGTTTACAGTAAGGTGAGAAAAGTTATGGGATACCTCCTAATATGTGTCGGACCTCCTTTTACCCAGCATAGTGCAGCAACTTCAGGTGGCATTGTCTCAACAAATTGTTGGGATCCCCCTGCAGAAATATTGAGCCATTCTGTCTCTATAGCCATCTGTAATCACAAAAGTGTTGCCGGAGCAGCATTTTGTGCATGAACTACCTCTTGATTATGTCCCATAAATATTCGATGGGATTCATGTCATGCAATCTGGATGGTCACTCATTTGCTGGAATTGTCCAGAATATTGTTCAAGCCAATCGCAAACAACAGTAGCCCAGTGAAATGGCGCATTGTCATCCATAAAAATTCCATCATTGTTTGTGAACATGAAGTCCATGAATGGTTGCAAATGGTCTCGTGGTGGCCAAACAAAGCCATTTCCAGTCAATGATTTGTCCAGTTGGATCAGAGCACCCAGTCCATTCCATATAAACAGCCCATACTATTATGGAGCCACCACCAGCTTGCACAGCATCTTGTTGACAATTTTGGTCCATGGCTTCATAATGTCTGTGCCACACTCAAACCATACCATCAGTTCTTACCAACTGAAACTGGGACTCACCTGAGCAGGCCACAGTTTTCCAGTCACGTAGGGTCAGCTATGAGTCCAGGAGAGGCACTACAAGTGATTATGTGCTGTTAGCTAAGGCACTCACATTGGCTGTCTGTCACCAGAGCCCATTAATTCCACCTTTCACCACACTGTCCCAATGGATACATTCGTCATATGTCCCACAATGATTTCTGTAGTTATTTAATGCAGAGTTGCTTGTCTGTTAGCACTGACAACTCTACAGAAATGCCGCTGATCTCCATTGTTAATACAAGACCCTCGGCCATAGTGTTGTCCGTGTTCAGAGGTAATGCCTGACATTTGGTGTTCTTGGCACACTCCTGACATTGTGTATCTTGGAATAGTGAATTCCCTAACAGTTCCCAAAATGGAATGTCACAAGCGTCTTGCTTCGACCCATTTTGTGTTGAAAGTCTGTTAATTCCCAAAGTGCAATCATAACCATGTCAGACACCTTTCGCATGAATCACCTGAGTACAATTGACAGCACTGCCAATGCACTGTCCTTTTATATCGTGTGTACACCATACTACCACCATCTGTATATGTGAATATCACTATCCCATGACTTTTGTCACCTCAATGTATTTACTAGGTGAGTGTCACATGCAGATTTGTATCCATAATAGTTTTTCCATTCTTTCTCCAAGGCATAACTATTATTCTTTCTTTCTTTTGTGCAATATGACAATGTTACATATGGTCACTGCTGTCTGTAGCTCCTGATGTATCATAAAAATTTTAAGCTATTTTCATTGTCAAATGAATGATGACAAATCAGTCAAGTTCTGTATCTGGCTATCAAGTCTTTTGCTATGGAATCCTATCATAAAAAGTTCTTGGTTTATTCAGATAAAATCCCAGTCTTTTGACGGTTGCCTCCATCACTGTCATTGGACACTAGTGCTGACTATCACAAAACTGCTGAGGCTACTACTTTTACAGGAGAGGTTATTGCTATATCAGAAATCCATGAAAAAGAGAGCAGCAAACTCCCAGGCACCTCGGGCATACATGCAGTCTACATGGCTGCTGCACACCTTGGCATCACAAGCTCTCCATGTCATACTCTCAACTGGACACCACGGAGCAGTACCAGCACTGCCAGGTGTTGTCACTTCCGAGGAACCTATTCATGTCTGCACAACATGTGACAAGAAAACAGTACCATAACTATTCTCCTAACATAAACTATAAAGGCTGGTGTATGCACTACACGAGCCAGCTCTTCCAGTTTCAAGAGTCTCTCCTGACCTCCGGGTGAGTGCTATTCATCGCATCATCTCAGGACACTCCTGAAGCCCATTGTAGGGATTAATGCTGCTGTTCTCAGCTTTTATCATTGTTTCCTCTGTGGATTTAGAATGTATTAAAGATAGACTTTTCTGTGCCAGAGTTGGACCTAACCAGGCCGACATTCTCAGAAATCAGATTATTTCTCTGCAAGTGTATTTCCCTATGGAGCTCCTAGTGATATTAGTACAAAGTAGAAAAAGTTAGATGATTTTTAGATACCAGCTCTGTCATGCCACTGTACCAGTACCAAGTGAGGTGCTGTATTTTGTGCCTTTTGTTCTTACCGTCGACACAGACATAGTTTTGTTTGTCAATAAACTTTTTGAAACTTTATCACTTTTTTCCCTGTGTCCCTGTGAGGGCAACATCAACTGTAAAAGTGGGAGCATCACCAGTTTCAGGGTTACTGTCAGTCTGACTGTCATGAAACTAACGAGGCTCCCATTTTTATAGCCACTTTTTATAAAAGTAGGAGTCTCATCTGTTTTACAACAGTCATACTTGGCCCCCAATGATGATGATGGAGGCATTCATCAAAAGTTTGGGATTTTATCCACATTTGATGAGGCAAGTAAATGAGTACGTTTTAAGCAAGTTCTGTATCTTCTTTCCTTGGAAGGTATTTTAATGTATGAGGGACTGAAATAAAGTTTTAATTAAGGCTATAAAAAAATAAAGTTAAATAACTAATTTTTAACTACATATTTAATTTTTAGTTTGTTTGTAGTTTGGTAGACTGAAAGCCCCACACAACACTACTGTAGCATTATGCTAGATGTGGTGAAACAAAATGCTCAGCTCATGAATAAAAGAGAATATCTAACAGTAATCTGTTTTCAGTAGCAGTGAAAACATTGCTGCTGCACAAACCAGTTCTGATGACTTTTTTCGCCATCTACAGTGAACAGACACTCCTACAACATTTCTGCTGCTACTAAAAATGAAATTCTTAATCCCCACCCCCAATGCAGGGAGTAGAGGATGTTTGACATGAATTATCAAAGTGTGTGGCAGACTCTCTTGATGGAATGACTGTTACAGTATCTACAGCATTCAGTTCAAGAAGCTAGCCTAACAGGTATCTGAAGATGAGACAGCATTACCCAGAAATCAATTGCATGTACGCAAGATAAACTTCAAAATAAAATACAGTTGTACGGAAACTGACTCTCACTGGAATAAATAAATAACTGTTGAAAATCCTATGGACATTCAGTAATTAGCCATAAAAAGTACCACTCAATACTCCACTCTATCAATGGGCTGCAATATTTTGTTTTGATTCACTAGCGGTGTGCTATGGTACTGTGGAGCAAGTTTATTGATAGAATGCTGGGAAGCAAAATCAGTCCACAAAGAAGATTGCTTAGAAATCATGCATGTGACCGTTCTAAAATATTCCTCAAGTATATGGGACCCATACTAAATAGGACAAACAGGGGATACTGAAAGTATACAGAGAAGGGCAGCACAAATTGTCATAGGTTTTTTGATCTGTGGGAGAGTGTCAAAGAGATACTGACGGAACTGAACTGGAAGCCCTTGAAGATAGACGTAAACTATCCCAAGAAAGTATATTAACAAAGTTTCAAGAACTGGTTTTAAATGATGACTCTAGGAATGTACTACAAGCCCCTATGTGCTGCTCACATAGGGATTGTAGGATAAGATTAGAATAATGACTGCAATCACAGAGGCAATCCAACAATCATTCTGCCCATGTTCCATAAGTGAATGGAATAGGAAGAATCTCTAAAAACTGCTACAGTGAGACATACCATCTGCCATGCACTTTATGGTGGTTTGCAGAGTATAAATATAAATGTAAAAAAAATGTACTTCAGTGTGTACTGCCTGCAGACAACAAAAAATTAATTACATACCTTTATTTTTTGAGGCAATAATTAAAACTTACTGATTAGCCCTCATACACTTTTGGTGAGAAATACTACTAAAATCTGCACTGAGAATATACTAAAACACGATGTGTGATTAGAGTCTTGCTTTAATAATGTTTTTAGCTGACTTTTCTACGTTTTCATTTCCTTACATAGTCACGTTTTTCAAATACTTATATTAAAGATCTGTGTCACAAACACATAAATGGAAAATATGTAAATTCACTCTAGAAATTATGGAAAAGGGAAAATATGATATGTAAGGGGGGAAAAATCATGTAGAATCATTTTCAGTAAATACTTCACATTTAAGTGTGGGTAATGTCAAATGTGATGTATCATGAGATTAATGTTCCCACCTGTCTAGAATACTTATATTCCATCATGTGTTCAATGTCACTTTTGTGTTTCTCTACCCTTCACTTCTTTTTCTTTCTGATTTTTCTATTCCTTTAGCTACTGTTTAAAATTAATATGGTATCTCAACATACCAAGCTTTTAAATGTCTGTTATGTTCACCTCCATATTTCCTCCAGTAAGCACAATTTTTACTTCCTTTTTCGAAATTTGCAATCACCTCATTTTGTAAAACCTTTGCCCCTGAAGATGGATTTTTAGTCCTCAAGGCTAACAAAAGAACAAGAGGGTTTCCTGCAGTCGATAGTGATAGTGTGACTTACGTTTCAGAATAAATGAAGTAGGTCCCTGCCCCCTCCTCCTCCTCCCCCCCCTCCCTCCACCCCACCCAATGCAAGATTTTTTCAATGTAGCAGCCCTGAGTATTTTTCAGTTTTTAATTGTGCTTCTCTGTTTCATATCCATCATTAAAGGAAAAATCATCTCTAAAGATTTCTGAAGCTAATGATCAAATGGAATAGACAGTATCTTTCAGTGTATGAACCTGTATTCCCATGAGTATGAGTCCACCAATGCAAGCAGCAGAGCTTCTGAGGACTTCGTAAGGTGCAAAAGAAGTACTGGCAGATGGATGCTGTGAGGTGGCCCATGATTTATGAAAGGTTAACCCTGTCAGCAACAGTATTGCCCATGAAAGGCAAGGGCCCAGGTTTGAGTCCTCATCCAACAATTAAGAAGTTACACCCCAGGCAATTCCAGTCAACTAAGTTTAGTATCTGAGGGTGGTTCATGTCCCCCACCTAGCCAGGATACTGATAGAGAGAACATGTCAGAGATACTCGTACCCCACAAGACAGCCCCACAGCTTGAGGCTACACGGGGTGTGGCTGCTGTGGTAATCACGCGACGTGGTGCCACCATCTAATAACTCTTTACCAACATACCACAGTCCAGCAGCCAGCCAGATTCTTGCTAGTCTCTGAAGCATGAGTATTGCACCATTAAATAGCACAGCATTTTGAGCATGCCTGGTTACATATTGAGATTTTGGTTTTCCCTTGAATTGTAGTATATTTTCAGACAACTTGGTAACACCTTGGACTTGTGCCAGTTGCTTGTTCACCTTGTGATCTCCATTGTCATTCACCTGCAGACCTCACTTTTCATTCCACTGGTCGCCACACTGTCACGAGCAGGAGATGTTATAAACCATTTTTCTACCTAAGCAGAGTAGGATAGGAAACTAAGAGTAACATGTATGTCTCAGTATCTGCATCTCGAGGAAAACAACAAAACGCCATGTATAGCTCATCAACAAATTAAAGGCAATCAAGACACCAAAAACTGCTTCAAGCAAACAGTTCATTGAAACTTATGATGAGAAATGATTACATTTATTTACAAATACTGTGTGCATTTCCCCTTCCATTTTCCATCTAACTCGAACACAAAAAGGGGAACCAGGAACTGATAAGTGCACTGTATACTCAGTCAGTTATAAGAATATATAAGACAAAAACAAATTGTAAAGGAATGGAAAATATACTTTATGGTAGTATTATGTAAGAGTGAATACCTTCTTCTCTGTACCCAGCCACGAACATTTCGTTGCAAGACCAGGATGCTACTTGCCAAAGCTTTCTCTCGTGCTTCTTCAAGAATACTATCATGAGCATCCTTAAGAAAAACTTTAGTGTGACCAAGCTGATAATCTTCTTTTGCAAGAACAGCAGCACATATCTTTCCTGAAGCTGCCTTGCAGTCAGTCTACAGGACAAAAATAGCCTTGTCATTACTGTGACTAGTAAAAAGAAAACTTAAGAAATCTTGTGTGTGTGTGTGTGTGTGTGTGTGTGTGTGTGTGTGTGTGTGTGTGTGTGGGTGTGTGTGTCAATTTGCATAAATAAATATAAAATGTTATTATTATATCAGATTTTCAATTAAGATGTATACAAAATCCAATCTGACAATATTATGAAAAGGATAGATTGCTACTCTCCATACAGAGGACATGTGTTGAGTCATAGATAGTCACAAACAAACATACAAGCTTTCAGCCAAAAGGCCTTCTTCTAAAGTAGACAACACAGGCACATTCACGCAAGCACAACTCAGCATAATCACTGAGCAAAACTCAGCTCATATATTTAGCAGTCTTTTTAGTTGTGCCTGTATGTGACTCAGTATCTCCTCTATATGCACAGTAGTAATCTATCCTTTTCATAATATTGTCATTATTCCATCCTGGATTTTCATTGCTCAAACATCTAATTTGAATTTATGGTAGAGATGTAGAATGACTTCTAATCTTTCATGCACGTAATTCATCAAATATAGACTTCTCTGTTGGTACCATCAATATAAAGAAGCTATAAGACTTGTAATATTTTTAATTAGTTAAGTTATCATAAGTTCTGTCATACATTATCCTTTCAGTGACTTTTGCCAACCCTGTCAGGACTGACATAAGTCATTAACTTTATTATGTTAGGTTCCTAACAATTTCTATAATTCATTTAGCTTATGTAGTTAAAAACAGTCTTCCATGGTATAGCTTCTGGTTTTAAGAGCCACAGTTCCTTTCATATAGAGCTCTAACAATTACTAAGCTATTTATTATTATTTCAAAACAAGCTTAAACAACTAATAACAATATTCCACTATCAGAATTGTGTTATCAATATTATCACACTTGTATGAGCTTTCATTGATAATTTTACACAGCTGAATTTGTCTTATGTTTGCAGTCCCATCAATTTTTTGAACAAGAACATTTTAACCATGAATCACATGATTTATTATAATTTTCACAATTGCAATTTTGACTTTTGAGTCATTTTCAATAGGTGAAGGTGTCGAAAACACAACAGTTTATTAATGTTGACAACTGTTGTGTTTTCAGGATCTTAACCACATAAAAATGACTTGAAAGTAAAAATATGTAATTTTGTTTCTAGATATGATTTCCTCAATTCACTGCTTTGCTATTTCTTGAACAACTGAATTTTCCCTCTATAATTTTCACTACCTATTAACACTTCTCTCTGGCTGCCTTTCCTTTTATCTTGATATTGTTAATGTTTCGCGCTAATAAATCTGGCATGCTCCAGTCCACCAACTGAAAGTGTTCCTTATACAATGTTTAATTATGTCTTGGCTTAATTTCTTGACAATTTTACCAACTTTTCATATACTCTCTATCCATCTGCCCCTATAGATGAATATGCTAAAGCAAGTTGTGCTCTTTTTGGAGGTTTTGTTATGAGGTGCAGTTCAAATGGTTCAAATGGCTCTGAGCACTATGGGACTTAACATCTGAGGTCATCAGTCCCCTAGACTTAGGACTACTTAAACCTAACTAACCTAAGGACATCACACACATCCATGCCCGAGGCAGAATTCGAACGTGCGACCGTAGCGGTCGTGCGGTTCCAGACTGAAGCACCTGGAACCCCTCGGCCACTCCGGTCGGCTGAGGTACAGTGCTCAAAGAAATTTTCATCACCTAGGCTGGTTATGTTAGAAGGGGAGATAGTGGCAAACATTTCCTAATCACCTGACTGTATTCTAATATCTTGCATTCAGTTCCTAATTTCTCTGTATATCTGGAGGAAGTGACTGAATTTGACAGTATTTCTAGTGATTGAGCTATATTTCAGCACTGTATGTTACTTTTTCCCTGTATAATACACAAGTCTATACTCAACACAACACATTACATTTATACACATAAAACTGATTCATTTAAGAAACATAATGAAGGAAAAAGTCTGTGTGTACAACAAAAGAAAAATCTTTTCGAATTAGAGAACTGAATAACCTCTCATTCCTTCTCAGCCAACAATGACAAATGATCCCTTATTTCTATAATATAATATGACATCAAATTTTTCACTTGAAACTGGAACGAATGCCAAACATTACAATAGCGAAATAAAAAGACACTGTCCACCAAAAAAAGTGAAGCACCCAGAACAGGAAGAGGAACTGAAATGAAGCTTACCAGGTTGAGAGAGTATCTGATATTATTTCATTGATTGCAATATCAAGTCAAATTTACATAGAACTTCAAGTATGACCTAATTTATCAGTATGACCTTGTGCCCCCTCTGGTCTGGATATGTGGATTGATTTGGTTGGGAAGGATGTCATAAAGCTGTTGTATCTTTCCTGGGCCATGGTGATCCACAACTGTTGTAACTGGTCCTTGATATCCTGGATTCTGTCACTGGGATAGAGTTGATATCTGCACTGGTCACACATATGTTCAGTCTGAGACAGATTTGGAGATCTTGGTGGCTAGAGGAATACCTCAACATCATGCAGGTAGTGAATAGAGACACGTAGTATGTGTGGTTGAGCACTGTCCTGTCGACAACTGGCTCCATGGCACTGTCACACGAGAGGTGAGATTTGAGGATGGAGGATGTTTGTGACACACTGTTGTGCCATCAAACTTCCTTCAATCACTACCAGCCACGACCTGAAGTCATACCCGATGACTCTCCACATCATGACACCAGGAGGAACAACACTGTAGCAAGCCGGAGTGGCCGAGCGGTTCTAGGTGCTACAGCCTGTAACCGCACGACCGCTACGGCCGCAGGTTCGAATCCTGCCTCGGGCATGGATGTGTGTGATGTCCTTAGGTTAGTTAGGTTTAAGTAGTTCTAAGTTCTAGGGCAGCAGTTAAGTTCCATAGTGCTCAGAGCCATTTGAACAACACTGTACATCTCCAAAACACTGAAAGAATGGGAGCTCTCCACAAGTCACTGCCACACTCACCGAATGTGATCAACCTGAGTGGCACAGACTGAAATTCATTACTGAACAAAAAGCAACACCATTTACCAGAATCCATGCCTCCAGTCATGGTATCAGTCCAAAACCAGCCATTTGCATTGTGGTGTTAATGGCAGCCTATGCATGGGATGTTAATTCCCTAGTCTGGGTGCTGCTAGTCTTTGATCAATGGTGCAGGATGACACAGGCTATAGCAGGGAGTTCTTTACTTGGTCTCAAAATGCAGGCACAGATGTGAATGGGTCACAATGCGCTTGGTGAATAATACAGCAATTTCCCCCTTGTGGTGGTCAGATGTTGTCAACTGGAACCTTGGCGACAAATTTGCCTGCTCTCATATACTCCCACTATCAAACATCTAGCCTCTGTCTCATCCAAATGCCCCACAAACATGGATACTGTACAATTTGATCAGCCAGCCAAACTGATACCCACAACGAGGCCATTCCAAACTCTGCCAGGTGATGATTACTCCCTAACACACAAATATAAAGCATCTTCATGTCCAGTTCCACCAAAATGATTGTACCCCACAACCGTGATGTAATCCATGATAGAAAGATGGTCAGCATCAGTCATAATATCATCTGCCTTTTTTATTGAAATGCAGACCTTTATAGGTCTTAAATGTCTACACAGGATAATTGAAATGGCCTGGGAGTCGGGACAGGTTCCATCAGACTGGACAAAAGCAGTAATCACACCAATCTTTAAACATGGAAACAGAAAAGATTGTAACAACTACAGAGGTATCTCAGCATTGTGGGTAAAATCTTCTCAGGTATTGTTGAAAGGAAAGTGCGAGTATTAGTTGAGGACCAATTGGATGAAAATCAGTGTGGGTTTAGGCCTCTTAGAGGTTGTCAGGACCAGATCTTTAGCTTACGGCAAATAATGGAGAAGTGTTATGAGTGGAACAGGGAATTGTATCTATGCTTTATAGATCTAGAAAAGGCATATGACCGGGTTCCTAGGATGAAGTTATTGTCTGTTCTACGAGATTATGGAATAGGAGGCAAACTTTTGCAAGCAATTAAAGGTCTTTACATGGATAGTAAGGCAGCAGTTAGAGTTGACAGTAAATTGAGTTCATGGTTCAGGGTAGTTTCAGTGTAAGACAAGGCTGCAACCTGTCTCCACTGTTGTTCATATTATTTATGGATCATATGTTGAAAACAATAGGCTGGCTGGGTGAGATTAAGATATGTGAACACAAAATAAGCAGTCTTGTATATGCGGATGACTTAGTTGTGATGGCAGATTCGATTGAAAGTTTGCAAAGAAATATTTCAGAGCTAGATCAGAAATGTAAGGACTATGGTGTGAAGATTAGCATCTCCAAAACTAAAGTAATGTCAGTGGGAAAGAAATATAAACAGATTGAGTGCCAAATAGGAGGAACAAAGTTAGAACAGGTGGGTGGTTTCAAGTACTTAGGATGCATATTCTCACAGGATGGCAACATAGTGAAAGAACTGGAAGCGAGGTGTAGCAAAGCTAATGCAGTGAGCGCTCAGCTATGATCTACTCTCTTCTGCAAGAAGGAAGTCAGTACCAAGACTAAGTTATGTGTGCACCGTTCAATCTTTCGACTAACTTTGTTGTATGGGAGCGAAAGCTGGGTGGATTCAGGTTACCTTATCAATAAGGTTGAGGTTACGGATATGAAAGTACCTAGGATTATTGCAGGTACTAGTAGATGGGAACAATGGCAGGAGGGTGTCCACAATGAGGAAATCAAAGAAAAACTGGGAATGAACTCTATAGATGTAGCAGTCAGGGCGAACAGGCTTAGATGGTGGGGTCATGTTACACGCATGGGAGAAGCAAGGTTACCCAAGAGACTCATGGGTTCAGCAGTAGAGGGTAGGAGGAGTCGGGGCAGACCAAGGAGAAGGTACCTGGATTCGGTTAAGAATGATTTTGAAGTAATAGGTTTAACATCAGAAGAGGCACCAATGTTAGCACTGAATAGGGGATCGTGGAGGAATTTTATAAGGGGGCTATGCTCCAGACTGAACGCTGAAAGGCATAATCAGTCTTAAATGATGATGATGATGATGATGATGATGCAGACCTTTATTGAATGTGATGTGCTGGAAGGTCTCATGTCCTTCACAGTGATCACACACGATCTGATACTGTTCGTACCCCTTATGCACCGCACAAGGCCTGGTAACAATGCAAAACATGAACAATACTAATGCACTCTTACGGCCATTCCACCTATCACAGAGAATTGCAGGTCTAATCATTTACATACCTGCCAATAGGGAGTATGAGTACAAAACTACATTGACACCTGATCATGTCTTCTATGTGTTTCACGTTTTTGGTAAGGCAGTGTAACTACAGCTAAAACAGAGCATGACATCATTACAAAAAATTGTAGAATTCTTCTTATGATTGCCCATTTCCTTATATAAAATCAAAGTTTCAATTTTTTCTATTACTCTTAAACACACACAGACTTCCAATGTTACTTTATATGGTACTGCTATCCTTACAATGTAAATGACAAAACATAATATTTTTTTCCTAAATTTCTCTACCAAAGAAGATGAAGTAAATATTCCTGAGTTCAAATCAAGAACACCTGCCCATATGAGTTACTCAGAAATAGATATCCTCGGTATAGTGAAGCAACTTCAATCATTTAATAAAGGCAAGGTGTCCAGCCCATATTGTATACCAGTCTGGTTCCTTTCAGAGTATGTTGTTACTTGGCAATCATGTACAATTGGTCACTTGTTGAAAGATCTGTACCTAAGGGCTGGGAAGCTGCACAAGTCATGCCAATAGCAAAGAAAGGAAATAGGAGTAATCCAATAAATTACAGACCCATGTCACTAATATCGATTTGCAGTAGAATTTTTGAGCATATACTGTATTCAGATATTACGGGTTATCTTGAATAGAGTGATTTATTGACAAATAGCCAACACAGATTCAGAAACTATTGTCCTTGTGAAACTCAACTAGCTTTCTATTCTCATAAAGTAATGAATGCTATCAACAGGGCAAGTCAAATTGATACCACATTTTTAGATTTCCAGAAGGCTTTTGACACAGTTTGGGGCGTATTTTTCCTTCTTTCCTGCTGTTGTTTATTTTCTAAGGTTTGTGGTAGGTTTTATATCAGCACTAGCAGGAAGTTGCATCCCTGGCCAATATATCAGGGCAATATTTTCCAAACCCAATACAGTGCTAGATGAAAGTAGTATTACCTTTATCCTCTCTTCTCAGAGTGGTCCAGATCCTTCTGTGCCACTTCATGTTGATCCAACTGTTGTGAAGACCCCTGGAATGCTTTCGGAAGTTCTCTCTATTGTGCTACTAAATAAATAGCAACACTTCTCACAAACAGGGATATATTTTGTCCAACATTTTCATTATTACTTTTCGCAACACAACTAACAATTGCTATGGTAATACCACTCTCTTGCGTACATTCAAACGTCCATACAGGACCTGAGAGAAAAACCAGAAAAACAACTACCACTCTTCAATTGTTCATTATGTCCTTGTTGGTGTGTCATTAACTCCAGGACTCTTGGCTTCAGGTGCTTGCTGCACCGTGGCACAAATGACTCTCGGATGACCAGTGGTTGTAATACTGTTTTTACTGGTCCCCTTCTTGCTGGCTCCACCACTGCTCCACATTCACTGCATACAAGAAAGGAAAACACACAGTTTCCCTTTCCCACTACATTTATCCTTCTTCAATTTACTCATGAGCATCTCTTGTCAACAGCTTTCCAATGGCGTGTTGGGATGCTTACAAATATCCTCACATGTGACTTCTAATAAAATTGTGTACCTACAGAGTATTGTCTTAGTTATGGAACTGGATTCATGATTTCCTGTCACAAAAGTCACAGTTCATAGTAATTGATGGAAAGTCATCCAGTAAAACATGAGTAATGTCTGGCATTCCCCAAGGAAGTGTTATAGGTCCTCTGCTATTCCTGATTGACATAAACAATTTAGGGGACAATCTGAGCAGCCATCTTTGATTGTTTGCAGATGATGTTGCGATCTTCCATCTAATAAAGTCAGCATATGAACAAAACAAATTGAAACTGATTGAGAAAAGATATATGTATGGTGCAAAAAGTGGCAGTTGACTAAATAATGAAAAGTGTGAAATCATCCACATGAGTTCTAAAAGCAATCCCTTAAATTTCGATTGCAGGATAAAACACACAAATCTAAAGGCTTTAAATTCAACTAAATACTTTGGAATTACAATTATGAATAACTGAAACTGGAACAATCATGTAGATAATGTTGTGGTGAAAGCAAACAAAAGACAGCGATTTATTGGCAGCAGAATGCTTAGAAAATGTAGCAGATTTGCTAAAGAGATTGCTTACACTACACTTGTCTGCCCTTTTCTGGAGTATTTCTGTGAGGTGTGGCACCTGCATCAGTTAGGACTGATGGAGGACATCAAGAAAGTTCAAATACGGACAGCTCACTCTGTACCATCACAAAATGTAGGAGAGAGTACCACGGATTTGATACATGAACTGAGGTGGCAATCATTAAAGCAAAGGCAATTTTCATTGTGGCAGGATCTTCTCATGAAATTTCAGTCACCAACTTTGCCTCAGAGTGAGAAAGTATTTTGTTGTCACCCACCTACGTAGGGAGGAATCATAATAAAATAGAAATTAGAGCTTGCATGGAAAGATTGAAGTGTTTGGTTTTCCAACAATCTGTTTGCGAGTGGAACAGTAGAGAAATAAAACTTCCTGGCAGATTAAAACTGTGTGCCCGACCGAGACTCGAACTCGGGACCTTTGCCTTTCGCGGGCAAGTGCTCTACCATCTGAGCTACCGAAGCACGACTCACGCCCGGTACTCACAGCTTTACTTCTGCCAGTATCTCGTCTCCTACCTTCCAAACTTTACAGAAGCTCTCCTTCGCAGGAGAGTATCTCATCACAGCTTTACTTCTGCCAGTATCTCGTCTCCTACCTTCCAAACTTTACAGAAGCTCTCCTGCAAAGGAGAGCTTCTGTAAAGTTTGGAAGGTAGGAGACAAGATACTGGCAGAAGTAAAGCTGTGAGTACCGGGCGTGAGTCGTAGTTTGGTAGCTCAGATGGTAGAGCACTTGTCCGCGAAAGGCAAAGGTCCCAAGTTCAAGTGTCGGTCGGGCACACAGTTTTAATCTGCCAGGAAGTTTCATATCAGCGCACACTCCGCTGCAGAGTGAAAATCTCATTCTGGAGTAGAGAAATAGCTTGAAGGTGGTTCAATGAACTCCCTGCCAGGCACTTAATTGTTAATTGCAGAATAATCATGTACTTCCAGATATAGATTCAGTTTTTATATATCCAGATAGCTTTCTTTTTTATATATAAAAGTTGTCACTTTTATCTCCACAAAATCCTTTCCACAGCTGTTTATGAGTATAAAGCCCATTATATAATCATAGTGTATATACTATTATATGAACTTGTAACAGAAATCACAGTAGTCTTTTTCTACAGTTTACAGTACTTAACATTATGCATTTATTTACAGCTCTAGAAGTGCATTTAGCATTGAAAAAAAAACACTAATACACTTGACAAATACCCTTTTCTTATTTGATTTTAATCAATTACAAAGAAAACTGCAAATTCTTTAGCAGTATCCAGTTAGCATACTTCTTACCAGTAATGGTAAAGCTGTATATGACAACTTAATTTTAACTAATTCTTTCCCTTCATGGATTATGAGAAATGCTCTCACAGGGAAATGGAGCCACACTTGAAAGGAAGAAAATGTTAATCCTTACACTGATCCTGATAGAAAGCACAATTATTTCACATCATTCTAAATAGAAGTGAAGTAAGATAAAGTAATAAAATCAGAAATGGAATAATACCTTATTTGATGGTGGGATTCCTGGAGCAATAAATCTGTATCTCTCAACAAATTCTTTGAATGTATGTCTTATGGGATACCCTGCCCGTCTTATTCTTGCTGTTTCCATCATACCAGAGTATCGTAGCTGACGGACAACCAGCGTTCTGTCAAATAACTGAAAGATAGGAAATAAAATAAAATGATGATCTCGAGAAGAATAATTTATGGAATTGTATTGGAATACAGATCAAATGTATCATTAGTACATAGCTCATGATAGTTTTGTGTGTTACAGTCATTGTAGAAAAATTGTATTTCAATTGAAAATGCTACTGCTATTAAGTGAAGTTAGTTTACTGAAACTGTAACCGCACGGCTTCACATGTTTCTGGTCTGCCTAATATGCAATATATGAGACTCACACACTTAATGAAACATCATATTCTGATAAATTTTAATCAAACAATTCTGTATCTGCTATAATTCTCCAGGTAAATCTAAAATTTAATTCCAATGAGTAGCATAACTCAGCACCAAAGTTGATGCCCCAAACACATAAGTGTGTAATTAAGACTGTGGAGAAGAATACAGCAAATCAAAGAGCAATGACTTAGATCTTTAGGAGCTGATAGAAAATCAGCAGACAGGATATAACAGGAAAAGATGGTGAGTACCACAGTAAAGGACAATTGACTGTTCATCAGTTAGATTTGGGGACATAACAAGAGCAGAATGTTATTCATTTAACACGATAGACAAATCAATGTTGTTGCAAGGGTTTTCTTTCAAAACTGGCCACCTATATTGTTTTAATATGATGTTGCAGTACTATTTCTATGTCTCTTGTTATTGTTAAAATAGCGGCATCTCAGATATTGGCAGAACAGTTTTGGTTACAGTGAACAATAACAGAACGGTATTGTGAAAAAATGTAAATTTCATGTGAGGTTTTTTTTTTAGATTATCTGTGATTTTTGTAAAGTTTTAAATCAACAACAATTCTATGAATCACTTTGTTCAACTTCTGCTAATCAAACACTTTCAGGAAAAAAAACTGTTTACAATTGCTTTGCAGACTTTCATCTGAGGTTTGATTAGTTTCATGGTAGTCAACTGAAATCAGTTACACCTTGGTCTACAGAGCATTAGTACTGTGCACAACATGACTGAAGACAACTAACATGTGACCTACTGTAAAAAAGATGAATATTCTAGACTGCAGTATATCCAATTTTATGAACAAATGTCTTACTGCACACCATTTTAAGCAAACTATAGTTTTTCACACATGACAGTGTTTATGACATCACATCTCCTAAACTGTGCATCATACAATGACACAATTTTGCAGATGCATTCAGTGGTATAATTGCATACTGCCTGCAAAAATTGTTGCAAACAGAGTCAGTAGTAAAGCAGTAATAAATTAAAATGCCATGCCTGATGTAGCATTTCTATTGCATTATCAATGAAAGTGTAGTAAGAGGAAAACTTTTTCCCTTTCGTAATTTTGTGGTGGGTGTTAGCAAGAAAAAGTTTCATAAATGTTTGCAATTATACATAAAGTTTATTGTAGCTCACTAAGTGTTCTCATTCTCAAATACTGGCTCAGTATAGTCTACATATTTGCACATTGTAAGTTCTGCTGCCTCAAGTTCCTAACTAATTCCACTTACACTGTTAAACCTTTAACATATGATTGTACCTCTTAATGAGTAGATTATGACACCACTTTCAAATTTTAAACTGGATCAATAATTATACGAAATGCTGAAAATCAAATTTTGAAGCTGTTACATAGGCAGCCTGCCCTGCAACTCAGACAGTGCACAATGAGTGACGAACCACATACCATTTAGTAATATAGATACCTTTCTGCATAGTACACATTTCCATTGAAACAGTTTCTTCCAGAACAAGACATAAGTTGTTTATATCAAAGGGCTGTGACTAATACGATGTGAATTTGTGTGAATGAAATAGCTTGCTAGAAAATGACCTTATAATAAGAAACATTTGTGTTTAATGTCCTGTCAACATTGACGTCATTAGAGACAGAGCACAAGCTTGGATTAAGGAAGGATGGGGAAGGAAATTGGCCATGCCCTTTCAATGGAAGTATTCACCTTAAGTTATCTAGGCAAATCACAGAAAACCTGAGTCAGGATGGCCACATGGGGTTTTGATCCGACTTCCTCCTGATCTCGGTCCACTATGCTAACCAGCATGCTACCTCACTCAGTAATGATCTTATTAGCTATCTGATCTGAAGGAATAGCAGTGATATATAAAGATAGCTTGAAATTGTCATGATTATTTTGTTGCAGTCTACCAGTCATCTACAACAACACTTCTATTCCAGAAGGTTATTCAGAGTTACAAGTTAAACATCAA
Organism: Schistocerca nitens; assembly: GCF_023898315.1. NCBI lineage: Eukaryota > Metazoa > Arthropoda > Insecta > Orthoptera > Acrididae > Schistocerca > Schistocerca nitens. The sequence goes on along the minus strand of NC_064619.1, from coordinate 466,951,329 downwards.
GAACAATGACTATCACATTACATCCAAATACCTTTGGCTTCTTGAATTCATTTGGTTTCATGCAGCGGACAAACCATGGATGACAACAACTCAAAGTATGCATTAAAGCTTCCAGTGATTTTCTGAACTGCACTGATAATGTAAGATTCCTTTTCCTAGTGTCATCTGTAAGCTTGAAGTCTTCAGCAAACAAAGTTTTCAGGAATTTGTTACTAGAAATATACACAACTTGCTTAAGATCAGCACTGAATGTATCACGATTCTTCTCAAGAAAACCTAAAAAAAATGAATGCCATATCACTATAAGAACTGTGTAAGCTACATGCTGTGAACAGAATTTTTTCTTTTCTTTTTTTAACATATTAACCACTATTTACAATTTAAGTATACACAGTTCAAACAAAATATAGTGTTTTCAATAAGAAAGGATCAAATGCTTACTTATTATAATATTAAATATAAGTTCAAACATACACAGAAGAGCCAAAGAAACTGGTATAGGCATGTGTATTCAAATTCAGAGATATGTAAACAGGTAGAATACAGTGCTGTGGTCGGCAATGCCTATATAAGACAACAAGTGTCTGGCACAGTTGTTAGATCGGTTGTGCTGCTACAATGGCAGGTTATCAAAATTTAATTGAGTCTGAATGTATATTATTAGTTGGCCCACAAGCGATGTGGCACAGCATCTCCGAGGTAGCGATGAAGTGGGGATTTTCCCAAACGACCATTTCACAAGTGTACAGTGACTATCAGGAATCTGGTAAAACATCAAACCTCTGACATCACTGCAAGAATGGGAGAAAAGACAACTGAAGAGAATCATTCAACATGACAAAAGTGGAACCATTCTGGATATTTGCTGCAGATTTCAATGCTAAGCCATCAATAAGTGTCAGCATGCCAACTATTTGATGAAACATCACTGATATGGGTTTTCAGAGCCAAAGGCCCACTTGTGTACCCTTGATGACTGCATGACACAAATCTTTATGCCCACCTGGGCCTGTCAACACTGACAATGGACTGTTGATGACTGGAAACATGTTGCCTGGTCACACGAGACTAACTTCAAATTGTATCGAGCAGATGGATGTGTACAGGTATGGAGACAACCTCATGAATCCGTGGACCCTGCATGTCAGCAAGGGGACTGTTCAAGCTGGTGGAGGCTCTGTAAAGGTGTAGGGCATGTGCAGTTGGAGTGATATGGGATTCCTGGTACATCTAGATATGACTCTGACAGGTGACACGCACATAAGCATCCTGTCTGATTACCTGCATCCATTCATGTCCATTGTCCATCCGACAGACTTGGGCAATTCCAGCAGGACAATGTGACACCCCACACATCCAGAATTGCTACGGAGTGGCTCCAGAAGCACTCTTCTGAGTTTAAATACTTTCGTTGGCCACAAAACTCCCCAGACATGAACACTATTGAGCAAATCTGGGATGCCTTTCAATGTACTGTTCAGAAGAGATCTCCACCCCTCATACTCTTACAGATTTATGGACAGTCCTGCAAGATTCATGGTGTCAATTCCCTCCAGCACTAGTTCAGTGCAATTCCATGCCACATCATGTTGTGGCACTTTTGCATGCTCGTGGCAGCCCTACATGATATTAGGCAGGTGGACCAATTTCTTAGGCTCTTCAGTGTAATAAAGTATATTACAGTACAGCTGAACAAATAAACTGACCATAATGCACAAATATTGCTAACAATTGAAAATAACTGATATTGTGAGTGATATACAACAGCACCAAAATAACAAAAAAGAGGTACATGAGAAAATTAGGGTACACTAGTGTCACAAAACAGCTTAAATTGCAAAAATTAAACAAGGCTCCAGTGTCCAATGGGATTCCTGTCAGATACTGTACAGAATTTGCAGATGACTTCGCTCTCATTTTAACAATAGTGTACCACAGATCCCTCAAATAAAAAATTGTGCTCCGTGGTTGGAAGAAAGCACAGATCAGACACATCTACAAGAAAGGTATCTGAGTTCAAACTTAATATTGTATAGAACAGAATGACCTCCTCGACAGCAATAAGCGGGGAGTCTAGTCATGCAAAACCCAATCCAGACATTTATGACATGACATCCTGAAAATGATGGATCAAGGCAAAAAGGTGGATCCAGTATATTTTTTACTCCCAAAAAACACTAACAAAAGTGCAGTTATATAGAGATACAAATGAAATTTATAACTGGAATGAAAATTTCTTAGTAGACAGGATGCATCATGTTATCTTCAATGGACAGCCACTAAAGGATGCAGAAGTAAAGTCAGGCAAATCCTGTGCTAATGTCTTGGCATCCTTATTGTTTGTGTTGAATATCAAAGCCCTAACATTATGCAGATGATGTACTTATGTATAATAAATGTTGTAGGAAAGTTCTTGCAGAATGTAAATACTTTGGGATTAAAGGAGAGCACTTACTGAAAAGCAGAAGCATTGGGTTGTTGATAGGCACTTTCAAAAGAAAGAAAACTTGTTAACTTTCAGAGTTATCATTTGATGAGCTAAAGCAAAAAACAAACACACACACACACACACACACACACACACACACACACACACACACACACACACACACACACACGCGCGCGTGCCTATGCCCTTACACTGTGCTGGCTGGACTAACACTGTACTTCGGCAGGTGGACTGGTTGTGGTGGGGGTGGTGTTAGGTAGGGTGGGTAAAGGGAGAGGGAGGAGAGAGGCAGGAAGAGGGATTGGAAGTGAGCGGCTAGTGGCTCGGAGGGAGACAGCCAGCTTGCCAACTAGGAATGTGGGAGGGAGGGGTGGCTGTTGCATGGGCTAGGCATGTGAAGCACAGTTGTCAGAAACGGTGAGGAGCAGTGCACACTGAAGGAGGTGTGGGAATGTGAACTGGGAGGGAGTGTCAGGATAGAGGAAGGGGAAACTGTCAGGTGAAGTTTACATGGACAGTGGGTTACCTGAGATTGAAGTCAGGACAATTACTGGAGCAGAGAATGTGTTGTAAGGCTACATCCCATTTCCGTAGTTCAGAGAAGCTGGTGGTGGAAGCAAAGATCCATATGTCCTAGTATGTAAAGCAGGCACTGAAATTGATAATGTTATGCTCAGATGCATATTGTGCCACTTTGTGATCAACTTTATTCTTGGCAACAGTTTGGCAGTGGCCATTCATTCTGGTTGATAACTGGTTGGTAGTCATACCAACATACAAATATGTGCACTGTTTGCAGCAGAGTTGGTATATGACATTGTTGCTTTCACAGGTGGCCCAACCTCTGATGGAGTAGCATAACACTGTGACAGGATTGGAATACGAGGTGCTGGGTGGGTGGATAGGGCAGCTCTTGCACCTTGGTCCCTGTGGCACATGGACGGACTAGCATGTTGTGTAGGTAGGGTGAGAGATGGAATACCACTTTATAACAATGAAAATAATCAATTTTTGACAATATAATGTACTTAGGTAGGTAAAAAAAAAATCTGTCAAAAAGCGGCAGCAGAAGAACACACAGGTTAGAAAAGATTTTTTTTGAAGGTTTGGGAATGATCTTGGGGTAGGATGTGCCTCATTTCATGGCAGGATGAGCCTTGACAGTGAATTTGCCTCACTTGTTCCAGTCCAGCATGATAATGGGTGACAAGGAGAGTGCTCCTTCGTATCTGATTCTCGAGGGTGGTGGGAGGATTGGGGATGTGTGAGAATATGGCACAGGAAATCTGTTTGTGGACTAGGTTTGGATGGGGGAAAGGGGGGGGGGGGAGGGAATGTGTATTACCTGCCTATGAAGATCTTCATGAGGCCTTCAGCATATTGGGCAAGGGATTTCTTGTCACAATAGACACATCACACACAGGAGGTTAGGCTTTATGGCAGGGATTTTTTGGTGTGGTAGGGATGGCAGTTGTTGAAATGACAGTACTGTTGATGGCCACAGGGTTTAATGAGATTGTGAAGGGACCTGTATGGGGTGTCACAGCCCTGTCCTCACACCCTCCAGTCAGCAGTTTCCCCTTCTTCTGCCCTGTCAACCCACCCCATGTGCTGCTCCCCACTGGTATCTATAATTATGCATTATGTGCCGAGCCCATGTACCTGTCACCCTTCTCTCCAGCATTCCTAGTCAGCAAACTGGCTGCCTCCCTCTTACCTACTAGCCACTCACCTCCAGTGTCTCTCCTTGCCTCCTGCCTCCCTCTCTCTCTACCAACCCTACTCAACACTATCCTCACTACCCCACCACAACCATTCCACCTGTCAAAATACTGTGTTGGTCCAACTAACATCATATAGGGCATGCGTGCAAGTGCGTGCGTACGTGTGTGTGTGTGTGTGTGTGTGTGTGTGTGTGTGTGTGTGTGTGTGTGTGTACTTTTTTTACTCTAACTCACTGGGTATGAAACTGCAGCCTAGAGGCCGCATTTGGCTCGAATGAAGTATTTGTATGGCTTGCGGTTCTCAGCCATGTTTTATAATAATATGCATCTAACAACTAATAGCTAAATCCAAAAACTTCAACTAATGTTATGAGCTTTTTAAGAGTGTAATTTTTCTGCTCAGAATCAAATAAAAATTCAAAGACAGTAAGACGTGCTTAGTTTTAACCAACGGTGGCGAATTCAGCCATGAGTTAAGTAAAGTTGGTTGCTTACCTCAGGGGCTGACAGATAGGAAGTGCAGCGACTTTGGGGTTAGATGATGAGAGAGGGGGAATGTTTTCTTGTTTTTCTTCCAGTACTGACAACACACAGTTGTGAACTGCTATGTCATAAATTTTGAAACAGAAGCAACACTGATTTGTGAACATGCAATTAAGAGATGGTCATCTTCAAATGTGGCACATATTTTTACCAATGAACATGAAATTAAATTATGGCTGTTGTAATCCAACTCAATGAGTAGAAGAAACATGACATTAAAAATGTCAGTAAACATTTGTGATCATGTCTCATATTGCATAATGCATTTAAATCATATTGTATAATGTATTTAAATAAGCACAATCACTGTTATTAATCAAATAATCATCCATTCATAGAGAAAACACAACACTTCATTAGACAATTACAGTGTCATAACTTTGGGGCCAGTAAGGGTGGCAGCAAACTGAAAGAGACAACAGACGACAGAAGACAAATGGTGCAAACTTTTAATGATCAGTACCTGCGTCCGGCACTTATCATGCATTTACTATAGCTAGTTAGTCTACTGGGAGCTCATAACATACAAATTTATGTAGGTCACCAAATAATAATACATACCTCAAAAAAAGTTTTGCATCATCCCGGTTACCAGAACTTCTGAACATAGCTATTGAATGTGGATATTGTATCACAGACACAGTCCTTTTGACTGTTCAGAGATGTCACTAAACCAGCCGAAACATGTAAACAATCATGCATGAGCAGCACATATTAGACGGAGGAGTCCGAAAGCCGATCAGTTCGAGTCATTCCACCAGAAAAGAGGTAAAAGACTCATGTTTCATTTAGTTCAATCATGCCTAGATGGTCAACACCATGGTTTGATTGTGTCCACATTGTTACTTTGTGCCAGGAAAGACTCTCAACTAGGGAAGTGTCAAGGTGTCTCAGAGTGAACCAGCGATGTTGTTGGGACATGTACGATATACAGAGAGACAGGAACTGTCGATGACATGTCTCGCTCAGGCCGCCCAAGGACTACTACTGCAGTGGATGACCGCTACCTCCATGTTGAATAACACTTTTAGTGCAGCCACCGGATGTCATGTTACGATTCAAACTGTGCACAATACACTGCATGATGCGCAACTTCACTCCCGACATCCATGGCGAGATCCATCTTTGCAACCACAACACCATGGCGCATGGTAAAGATGGGCCCAACAACATGCCGAGTGGTCTGCTCAGGATTGGCATCATGTTCTCTTCACCAATGAGCGTTGCATATGCCTTCAACCAGACAATCGTCAGAGACATGTTTGGAGGCAACCTGGTCAGGCTGAATGCCTTAGACATACTGTCCAGCAAGTGCAGCAAGGTGGAGGTTCCCTACTGTTTTGTGGTGGCATTACGTGGGGCTGACATATGCTGCTGGTGGTCATGGAAGGCACTGTAACGGCAGTACAATACATGAATGCCATCCTCCGACCAATAGTGCAACCATATTGGCAGCATACTGGCGAGGCATTCGTCTTCATGGACGACAATTTGCACCCCCATTGTACACATCTTTTGACTGACTTCCTTCAGGGTAATGACATCACTTGACTAGAGTGGCCAACATGTTCTCCAGACATGAACCCTATCGAACATGCCTAGGATAGATTGGAAAGGGCTGTTTATAGATGACGTGACCCATCAGCTACTCTGAGGGATCTATGCCGAATTTCCATTGAGGAATGGGACAATCTGGACCAACAGTGCCTTGATGAACTTGTGGATAGTATGCCACAATGAATACAGGCATGCATCAATGCAAGAGGTCATGCTACTAGGTATTAAAGGTATCAGTGTATCAGCAATGTGGACCACCACCTCTGAAGGTCTCGCTGTATGGTGGTACAGCATTCAATGTGTGGTTTTCATGAGCAATGAAAAGGGCGGAAATGATGTTTATGTTGATCTCTATTCCAATTTTCTGTACAGGTTCTGGAACTCTCGGAACCAAGGTGATGCAAAACTTTTTTTGACGTGTGTATATGCAGTCCAAGGTGCCAAGCTACAATGTCAGGATTGGCTCTTGAGCAAAAAGGTGCTCAATGCGTCTGCTTTTTGGTGATGTTAAAATATTATCTGAAAAAAGTTGCATAAAATATTCAGTCAGACCATAATATGGTTTCAAAGCAGTGTACAGGTTGGAAAGTTGCTTTAAATAGTCAAAAATGTTTACTGAATACTTCACAAAGTGCTGAAAAGTAGTATCTAATGGCTACAATATCAGTTAGTTGCAACTGGAATCAAGCAGACTTATAAAAATATTGGTTGTTAAAGTTTAAGAGAATATGAAATGTTTGTAAATCAGGTGACAGATTTCAGCTCATTGGCATAATACTTGGAAAATGCAGTTAGTCTGCAAAAGATACTGCTTAAAAAACTCTTGTGCATCCCATCCTATAAGATTGCTGTCAATTTTCTGAAACCCAAACCAAATAGGACTAAGAGAAGATACTGAATATACACCAAGATGGACAGAACAAAGTGTCACAGGTCATTTGCCATACTGGAGAGCATCACTGAAATCTTAACTCCAGACACCTGAAGATAAATGCCAACTAGCCTGCAAAAACCTACTCACATAGTCTCAAGAACAAGTATTAAGTGAAGAATCTCAGAAAACACTACTATCCCCCTCCATACTGCTTTCTTCAAAGACAAGATTAGACTGATTACAGAGTGTGCATAGAGAGACTTCATGAGCAAATGCAATGGGAAGAAACTCTGACATGTGGCACAATGTGAAGTACAAACAATGGAAAATTCAGGATGGAAACAATGTGAAGTACCCTCTGTCATGTATGTCATGATGGTTTTCAGAGTATGGGTGTATATATAGATGAGGCTGTGAACAAACAAATTTTTCACAATAGCATGGTCCAACTGAACCACAGTCATAACACACAATCTAGTGTTCCAGCTGGACATTGGATATAAAAGACACCAAAGGAGACACACAAAATCCTAGGAGTGCTATGTCAGGAGAGGCAGTGTTGGCTCTATTGATGCATCTTTGTCATTTGAAGGGATCTTTAGCTTCCCTGTCCTCACAACAGGTGGGCCATTCTCAATCTGGTACCTGAGTGGCATGCCCTCCTTCCCAAACGCATCTTTCTTTGCTCCCTGAGAAAGAACTAACATTTCCAAAAGGTAGGAACAGTTATTTTTTCTTTTAAATACATCTATAAAGAGTACTGGGAATTTTCCTAATGAATATAAGTGTTGACTTGTGTGTCTTCCATTAATTTTACAGATTTCTCAAAATTATTATTGTTTTGACAAAAAGTAAAATAATACTAAGAAAAATCATGACTGGAATGAGTTGTACTCTAATGTAATTACCATCTCCTTACCTACAGCTTTAAGTTTTGCTATGCTAGGTATTTTTTTTTTCCAATGAAGGAATAGTTTTTAAAGTTTCACAAGCTTTAAATCTATTTTCTCCTTTGTGTGTCCACTAATCATGTTTCTTTTGCTGTTTACTCAAGAGTCTCTTTTTCTCTTTTATTTGCTGAAGAGTTCTTATCTCAGAGGTCAAATTCAAACAGTGAAATTTCTTAATCTTTAGTTTTACACAGTAGAGTATTCTCATGCCAACCTCTGTAACATATCACTCACATGTTTCAAAATGATGTACAAGCTTTTTGGAGAACAATTACACCCTTATCAGTAGTAAAACAATGAGATATTGTCACTATTGATAGATAATTCCCTTTTTACTAATTTTTTGTATTGGTTTTACTATTTCTGGTTAATTAATTAAACGCAGCATCACCACTATTTTTTGGCATGGCTGAGTAATTGCCACTGCTGCAGGTAATGCAAAAGGCCATGGAAGAGGGTCACATCAGAGCTGGATTGACACAGTTTCAACAGGGGCTACCTGCTGATAAGCCAAGTACTTGCTCCAAGGCATCAGCTCAATTACTACATGCCACAAATGAGCAGAAGCACCAGAGACATGATAGCAATGATGTAACAGAGAGGCAGAGCCACTGTGGCCTGGATGACCTAGTAGCTTTCCATCCAAGCCAGGTTTGTTGTTGATTGTGTGATAGAAACTGATGCTGCAGCAGAACAAGGACAGGCCGAGTCTGTATAAATACTTATCATTTTTAGTCAAAGTTAGTGCAGACAATCAGGCAGCAGTCCCAAGAAGGCACCTACGATGCTCTACATGTCTACATTGATCAACATGTCACCACCTCCAGACCCTGCTGCTGCTAACTGCAGCCCTACTGCTTGTGCCAAGTCTGATGCTGTGGACTGTCTGATGCATCCTCCAATCAGCAGGCCACTTGGGGTCTGCTTCAGCTGCTGCCAGCCTCCTACCCTGGGAGTCAACTGTTTGAGCCCAGGGCTGAGCAGCCACTCAACTGTCATCGCTTTTGTGGGCAAACTCCTTGCTGCCTACCTCTGCTCGTGTGTGCAGACACTGACAGGCTGTCCCATCTATGCTGGTACCCCGGTATGATTTGGCGTGCCTCATCACATCGTGTCTGCTGCAGTTGGGAAGCCTTTAGTCTGCAGTGTGGGCAAATTGCATGCTACTGACTGTTGGTTCTGCATCCATGCAGGCTCACTGTCATCACCATTTTACAAGCTCCAAGGTGCTGTTGGTGGTAGCACCTCTTCACGGGCCACCTACAACTTGCGTCCTGGAGATGATGACTTCTCTAAGCAGTATCAAGACTGTTGTAGTTTACTGAGTAATAAATGACTGTACTAAGACTGGTATTTTCATATTAATATTTCAGATGACTACCAGGTATCCATCACTGTTCCATTGGTACTCCACCCACTGTGGAGTACCACCAGCTTCCTGACACTAACAATTCAGTTCCTCTACCCACCACAATAGTTATACACTCCCAGCCATTAAACAAAAATCAGCAAGAGTCTGTCAAATAGTCTGATCTATGTAGCCATTGAATAATATTTTCTGTTAATAATCTCCTACCTTCTTGTGAAATTGTTATTTGCTCTGTTTGTCGGTTTCTCTCTACTTAGTTTGAGTTCCTTAGTCTATGCAAGCTCTGTGTTTTCATTCTACCTTTAAGATTATTTGTTTCATCATCTAATACTACAAAATCATTCAGATTCACATTGCTGATATTTACTTTTGTGAATGGGACCAAGCTGATTATGAAATGTATTTGCAGTTGCAAATATGAACCACCTCCAGCTGTATAATAGAATTACAACAATGAAAATTTGTGCCGGACTGTGCCTCAAACCTGGATTCCCCTATTTACATGAGCAGTCACCTTAACCACTTTGGCTATCCATGTACAAAGCAAGGCCAGACCCAAACTACCATACATTGTCATCCATTAATTACATTGTCCTCCCATAAATTAGAGGTGCTGTGAAAGACATGAAATGTATTTGCACTTGCGAATATGAGCCACCTCTAACTACAAAGGAGGAAATCCTGGATCAGGTCCGATTCAAGCACAAATCTTCATTGTCATCACTCCATAATACAGCTACAGATGGTTCATATTTGCAACTGTGAATACATTTCATGTCTTTCATAGCAGCTGCAGTCACCAAAGTGCCTGTCCCTTTGGACATGCATGCATGTCTGAAGCAACATTGCACCTTTCTTCTTCACAGCAGGGCACTGCAATTTCACATTCATAAAGATGATTATATTTCCAGCTAAATTTCTAAAGACACTTTTGATGCATTTTTAAATCCATCAGTCCACATTTGCTATATTATTGTCCTGAACTCTGTGTTAGTATGGTATGTTATTCTCAGACACTACTCACATAGGCTTATGTACTTTTCATGGTTTAAACTCAATTCTGCACATGTTTAGTAAAACCTGACATAGATGACTGGAGATGTGTATGTAATCATTTATAGCACCTGCTGACATTATGTTCTCTTATAGTGTTATCATATGAGCTACTGAACTGTTTATTCTGTTGTGCAAAAGACAGGATACAATCAATGAATGCTTGCCTCCCTGGAAATCATGTAAATTGTTTGCATTCATCTCTCCAAATATGAAGACTGTTACAGTTTCATGTCCGGAGGTTAATTTCCATTTAACTCATCCAGTGTATTGTATCTGCCTGGGGTATACAGCTAAGTACAATATATGTGTATTGCAGGCTCTCCATGAGATTGCACATCAACAGCTCACATTGACATAACTCACTGAGCTGTTTCCCTCCTAGCTTTGCACAACTCAGGCTGCTTATGCCATAACCTTACTCAGTGCCTCTGCTGAAGGGTATTTAAGCTGCTGCCCAACTACGCATACTATGGGCTTCACACTGATCGCATCTGCAGCCCAGTGATCAGAGTTGCTTTTGCCACTGCCCTGTGCACCTGTCATCAATGCTATGCTGAACTTGCACGAGCAGCTCCCAGGTGCGATGCTTCGCTGGACTACCTCATGGCACCTTCCACTGATCGAATGTGTGCCACACTCTGAACAGGTGCTGATGCCCAATGTCACCTCGCTGGATCCTATGACCAATGTTCTTTGGTATCCTTCTCCTCCACCTCCTACTATAACATTATGGAATTTGTCATTGTAGGCACATTTCATGAAACATCAAGAACTGACTTTCCTGTTCATAATTATATAGTGCAGACTTTCATATGCAGAAACCATATTTTGAGTTCTGTTTCTTAGTTCAATAAACAGTTGTTATTCTTCCTTGCAAATTTCAATCATTGTTCATTGCACGGCTTGGCAATGGAACTAAACAGCAGTTTCAAGAAAACTTTACAATCTCCAATGCTCCAATGCTCTGACCTAGGTATGTGAGGAAATACTGTACTAATTCAGCCACTATCCATATGAATTATGAGCAACTCTTATACACATGAGCTATGACTAGCATGTTGCTGACCAGGGCATTTGAATAAATATTATTTTGGGCTAACACTGGCACAGCTGATGAGGACTTCATAATTTCTTATGAACATTTGGCAGTAAATTCTTATGAAAGCCATCTGCATACTTACAACACCTCTGCTACAGGTTACATCTCACATATATTGTGGACATCATTTGGGTAACAATGTGCTGGAAAGTAAGTCAGAACTGTAATCAGTGAGGTTTATAACTGAAACAGCAACCAGACAAGCAAGGTTTAATAAGGTTTATTTGGATCAAACCACGACCAGTTGAAACTTCTATGGTCAGAAATGTCGTTCTTAAAAAAATATTCTGGGGTATTATGCTGAGGTTGAATTAATTTCTTGGTGAAACCCAGTGTTTCATCCCATCTGCAGAGGACACCTTACAGAAGCTGCAAAAGTAGAATTTGCATAGTTATGTCAGTTACTAACACACTACTACAGTCAGCAGATGCTGCCCACATGTGATTTAATTAACACCAAGAAGAATTCCAGACAGTCCTATGTGGCATGGGTAGCAGCTGACTTGCAGGGGCTAGGATTAGATGTCACTTTGAGTGTAAAAAATGTAGCACATTCTATGCAGACCCTCTCATCTGTGATGTGGCGTGGCTGGCATGAGACAGGACAGTACAGACTAATGCACATTTCGATCCAACATTAGATGACGCAGCACAAATTGTAAAATCATAGGAGTGGATTGCTTTAGCACAGAATGTGTTTTTGAACTATTGATGGTCAAAATTGATGAGTCACATCAGGGGAACAGCTCCCCATTGGGACTATTCAAGCTTTAGTGAGCATGTTATTGAGTTGGTCAACTGAGTGTAACAACAGAGGCATTGTTCTGTCATCTCGACACTGACCAGCTACAGATGGAGGCCACAGCGGACCACTTTTGGTCACGGTAGCATGAATTTCCCAATGAGTTCCCAGCGGGTGCACACATTCTCCTTCCTGTACTCGACTCATGATTGCAGGCATGGCAGTCTTGTCCATATTGTTGGTCACTACATTAGAGGAGACAATTTCCCTTTTCCTTTGCAACTTGTCAAGCCTGCCAAACACTAGGACATTTAGAGGCTGCCTGCAGAAAATGGCGGAGAGCAGAGCCGTGGAACAATGTTCTAGTGTTCACAGTTATGTCCATAAACATGTCATCAGGCTTACAGCTGCATCATATTATGGTAGACTTGGAGGTAGCTGACTCTTGCACAAAGTTTCAATTAGTCACAGAGTCCTCAGCCAATCTGGCCAATCTAGATACTTATCACTAGCTAAGATGCCCCCCCCCCCTCCCAGCAATCTAGCGCCAACTAGTATCTTACAGTGGGCAACAGATTCCTTTGTGGCCAAATACAAAAGTGTGGAATGCCAGCTCATACTTTTGGTTGTAAATTCACAGTTGACAGAAAATATTTTCAGACTTGATGTTTTCGCTATTTGTGTAACTGAAGTAGTTGATAAAATTAATCTTGTCTCTCAGGTCATGCCATTTCAGAACTTGGAGGCATTGTAGCAGTCATTCAACCTACTTTTTGGTAAGGCTCTGGGTACAGCCACCAATTTTGAGGTACATGTTACAGTGAAACTGTCAGCAGTTCCTAAGTTCTGTCTAACCCAACCCATGCCGTATGCTATGTAAGATAAGGTGAAGATGGAACTTGACAGATGAGACAATCTTGGGCTGGAGTCACTGGTCATGATCCAGAAACAAGCATCAACTATATGGATGACATCTGAGTAACTGGCTCCACCAGAGAAAAGCATTTGTAAAATCTGCAAGCAGATTAGACAATGAGCTGCACTGCATGCTTGAGAAAGGAAGTTTTTTTTCTCCTTGAGGGTATGAGGGTTTTATGTAATTGGCATTTTTCTCTTAAAGTTCAGAATACAAAGTTCTTAGTGTCAATATTGCTATATATTAATAAGTAATCATGTCATTTGTTAATATTATGCCTTACCATAGGTTTCAGATAGCACACAGGCCTGGAGTTTTACATAGGATATGCTATGTTAGAGCTGATATTTTGTTTGTGTTGTATTGTTGTTTGATGTACTCTTTGTCAAAATGCAGCAGTTTGAGTTTACCAGCAAATGTTTTCATATCACATCACGTATGCCATGGAACACTGCACAGATGCTGAAGCAGCCTCTCAGAAAAGAAGAAATCGAGAATCAGCAAAGAAGAATGTTTACAAAAATTGTGTTCATGAAATGAGCTGCTAGTTTGTTTGAGTTGGACTCATATACCCACAGTGAATGTAAACTTGATAAAGCTCAGACAATACATGCAAACTGTTATACTATTCAGCAAAAATTCATTGGAAGTAGTTAGAAGGAAACGAAATTAATTCAAATAATACAATGGAAAATAGTTCAAGAATAATTTTTCACAATTTTGCCACCCAGAAGTCTCTCTCTCAAATGCAGTACTTAGGGCACATGTTAAGTAAGGGCAACATATTTCCAATGGTAGAGCATGTTGCAGCAATCAACAAATTGCCAGTTCCTAAGGACATTCTGTAGTTGCTATTGTTTTTATGGTAGGTAAATAACTTAATGAAATTGATTCTATGTGATGCTCAACTCTGTCATCCATCAAATGAGCTCTGAAAGAAAGGAGTAAAGTTCAAGTGGTTGGAGACATGTCAGTTGTAATTCCAAAAATTAAAGCAACACCTCCACTGCATTCCCTATTTGGCAATGCTCACTTCCTGTAAACCTTTAAATCTGGCCACAGGTGTGTCACAGTTTAGCATTGGTGCCATTCTCTCTCATAAAAGTCCTGATGGCTCATAATAGCCTACTGCATTTGCCTCAATGGCTTTGTCGGCACATGGCGAAACTACTCCCAGATCGAGAAGCAGCTACTCACCATCATATATGGTGTGAGAAAGTTCCATGTTTTGTTGTATGGTACTAAGTTCCACCTCCTTACAGAGTATAAGATGTTCATCTCTCTATTTGGTCCCTGGTACAAGCTCCACACCATAACAGCAAAGCATTTACAGCATTGGGGCTTATTTCTCAGTAGTTATTATTATGACACTCACTACCAGCCTACCTCCGAGCATGTGAATGCAGATGCTTTGAATCGGTTACCAGTGCATCCCTGAATGTGATTTTGACAAGTAGGATACAATTTGTTTTACACTATAACAGAATCTTCAGGGCACCCTCAATGAATTTCCGATGACAGCATGGGAAGTCACAGCAACCATGAGTGAAGATACACTCCTGTGCAGAACAATTACAGCAGTCTAGCAGGTATAGTCAGAACATTTTCATGTGCTGATATGTTTAACATTGTAGAAAGTGTATTATTGCTAGCTACAGAAGATCAGAATTGCTGAAGTGTTGTCCCACTGTCTGTGCAACAATACATACTACAGATGTTACTTGCATCCCACTGGGGGATATTTCACATGAAAGCAATGGTTCAGCGACATGTCTATTGGCCAGCAATTGATTATGTCATTGAGCTTGAAGTGCATACCTGTTCAGCGGGTGCCCCATCACAAAAATTTTCTCCATGCCCATTCCAAAGCACCCATGTGAAAGTGTTCATTTAGACTTTGCTCATCCCTTCTGAGGGGCCATGTAGCTGCTGGTGATAGACACCTTGTGTAATTTCCCACATGTTGCTCACACACTTCAATTCACACCCTAGCTGCCATTTTTGCTACTGAGGGAGCACAGCACTCCCTGGTCTCTGAAAATTGTTGCCAGTTGGTATCTGAGGATTTTGTGATATTCTGCTGCCAAAATGGATTCAGCACTTGACCACCACACCTTCCCATCTGCCATCAAATGTAGAGGTTGAGCAGTTGGTCAGTACATTCAAGTCTCACTTAAAACAGTCTCAGCAGTGCTTTAATAGGATGCCCTGTCCAAGTTTCTTGTGTTGTCTCAAGCAACCCTAATCAAAAGGTGTACAGGAAGGTGTCGTCGTTGAGTGACTGTAGGAGGATAGAAGATGACTTGGACAGGATTTGTGATTGGTGTAAAGAATGGCAGCTAACTCTAAATATAGATAAATGTAAATTAATGGAGATGAATAGGAAAAAGAATCCTGTAATGTTTGAATACTCCATTAGTAGTGTAGCACTTGACACAGTCATGTCGATTAAATATTTGGGCGTAACACTGCAGAGCAATATGAAGTGGGACAAGCATGTAATGGCAGTTGTGGGGAAGGCAGATAGTTGTCTTTGGTTCATTGGTAGAATTTTGGGAAGAAGTGGTTCATCTGTAAAGGAGACCGCTTATAAAACACTAAATATGACCTGTTCTTGAGTACTGCTTGAGTGTTTGGGATCCCTATCAGATCGGAGTGAGGGAGGACGTAGAAACAATTCAGAGGCGGACTGCTAGATTTGTTACTGGTAGGTTTGAACATCATGTGAGTGTTATGGAAATGCTTCAGGAACTAGGGTGGGAGTCTCTTGAGGAAAGGAGGTGTTCTTTTTGTGAATCGCTACTGAGGAAATTTAGAGAACCAGCATTTGAGGCCGACTGCGGTATAATTTTACTGCCGCCAACTTATATTTCATGGAAAGACCACAAAGATAAGATAAGAGAGATTAGGGCTCATACACAGGCATATAGGCAGTCATTTTTCTCTCGTTCTGTTTGGGAGTGGAACAGGGAGAGAAGATATTAGTTGTGGTATGAGGTACCCTCCGCCACGCACCGTATGGTGGATTGCGGAGTATATATGTAGATGCAGATGTAGATGAAGTCTGGCAGAGGCACTACACAGTTATCAGCAAGGTGGTATGTTTGAGCTGTCACATCCCGTGCCTTATGCAGTCTGTCCCATGATATCATCCATCTGGGCACACATGTTTCTGCAGCCATCCAGCTGGCTACAAGGAACTGTGATGGGAAATAAAGCACAACAACTTTATATTGTGACAGTGAGTCAGCAGCATCTGACACACCTTGTGAACGAATTACACCTATGTCAAACTGAGTACCGCAAGCTATGGCACACAGGGAGCCTTAGCACAGGTGAGAGGGACCACTGAACCCTCATTCCCAGCACCCAGTGACACCCACAGCCACCCATGTTTAGCTCACATCACAATTGCACCCTTTCCAGAAGACACCCCTCACCAAGAAGAATTGCTTGCCAAGTGAGTATCTGATGGAACTAGAGCACTTCCCTTCATCTATGACTCAACCTGCAGATAGTATCAACCCTACTCATCGATTCTCTACCATTAGTCTCTAGTGGAAAATCAGCCTGTCACTGCCCCCAGCATTGCCCCTGATGTCCCAGTGTCCAAGCAGAGTGCTCTTAGGCAGAACTGCTGATGGAGATCTCTGCTGCCATTTATCCATTGACTCCATGACCGTGGCAGAGGTTGAGGCATTTTCTGCCCTACATGCCTCATAAAGAGAGTGAGGGATTTGGTACCCTCACCACACTCTTCTTAGTTGGATAAGGAGTTGTTCGCAGTTGAGAGTCAAAGTGATCCACAACTCAGCTGTAAGCAGTGGGAGTGTCACACAAACTGGGCAGTGCCTTTGGTACCATAGGTTTCTCGATGCAACTTTGTGGACTCTAACCTTAGTCACATGCTAGCTTCAGCCCAAATTCTTGTTGACTAGGCTTATGCTCATTGCATTTCATTTGTGACTTTTTTGTACTGTCACACTCAGGTAATTCTGTAATTGTCCGTGAAATATCTTTCACACTCTTTGCTTACTGGTTACAACAACACTTGGTGTTTATCATGGCATCATGCATTGTGGTACTCTGCACTCATTCTGGGTATGTTACAGGATGCAAACATCTCATTGCATGAGATGTAAGACATCATTTATGGTACTTCACCACCTTTTATTAATAGTTGACATCATCATGCTGAGCACCAAATTAAAAAGTGTACTGTGAGATCAATCTACAATATCTACAAAGTACAATTTTGGAATGCCTGCACCTGAGCCAGTGGGAGATGAGCTTCATGAAGGATCTTGTTTAGCAACATGTATGTTGGTTATAGATCAATAGGGACATGGAACACATGATCCATGATGTGGTAAATGCATACAAAAAACCAGTCCTGACCTCCACAGAGTTTTGCCCCCTGGTCAACAGTCCTTAAACTATGGGATGGTGTGTGCATGGTCTCCACAAGCCCATCCTTTACATAAATGTGATTTCAGAGGTGGACATTGTTCACAACTGCCTATAATTTATATATATGTTGTCCACCAACACTGAGGCCATCCTCAGGGCACTAACCAAGTTCTTGGATATAGAAGCCAATGGCAAACAATTGTGACAGTGGTGTCAAGTCTTATTACTGTTATTCAAATAGTTCTACTATGATTGAAAAGCCAAACAACACTTTATGGTGACACCATTCCACCCAAAGTCAATGGCAAAGCTGAACTAGTGATCATGATGACCTATAAGCAACTTATGTGGATGGTCACAGGTGAAATGAAACTTCCTGTCAGTTTATAACAATGTGCTAGAGGAAGGCTCAATACAAGAACCTTCCAAACAGCGTGCTAGAGGAAGGCTCAAAACAAGAGCCTTCCCTTTTGCAGAATATGCTCTTACCTGGTGAGCTATCCAAGTACAACTCACAACTTGTCTTCGCATTTTCAGTTTGTAAAGTAGGAGATAAGTACTGGAAGAATTATCATTGTGAGGGCACATCATGAAACACGTCAGAATAGCTCAGTTGGTAACACCATCACACATGAAAGACACAGTTCTTGAATCAAACCAAATCCCATATACAATTTTAAACAGCCACAAGGTTTCAAAAAGACACACTCCATTGCATAATAAAGGTTCATTCTGGCATGGAAGAAATGCCCACAGATGCAGAGCTGGCACTAGTCTAGAGTACATAGGCAAGGGCAGTAACATGTTTAAGATTTTATCCAAGCTTTGTGACTGGTCACACAATATACATAGCCACTGCCACAGCTACTACTCTTTCCATTACAACCATCATTGCCACCTCTGCCTCTACTGCGTCTGTCACAACTGGAGTGGTCCCAACCACTGTATCCATTGGTAACATTGCTGACTCTGCCATCACCACTGCAACCACCTATGGTACTACTGCACTGACAGCTAGTTTCTTGGTGGCCCAACCAACACCAATGCAATATCTCAAATAGCTCACACTGACATGGCTCCTTCAGTTTCTCCTGCCATCACCATTAGACTTCAGAAATATTAATACTGTCACCACCTGCTGTAGTGTAAATGACACAAAACTAATAGTTATCATCTGTACTCTTCAGCTAAAGATGGAAGTGACTTGGTGTCTCCATTGGACAGTTTTAACGCTGAGATCATACTAGAATCAATGGTGACATTCTCCATTCAAAAAACACAGCTCACTACTGGCAGCACAACATTTATCAGTGATGGGAAACTGTCTGGCCTGAGTCTGCATGTGTTGCTACACTACCTCAGCTTGGGCATTAGTTTGTTGTTGACCAGCACTTTTCAATAGATGTTATTTGAAATGCTACTTGTACAGTGGGTGATGTTTTTCTGATTTCCCAGGAACTTATCTTGGTACATTCTTAAGAGGGGCATTTGTGTTGTCTATGGGATAACATGTTTGCTCTCAGATGACAAGATCTTCATAAATTGAGTACTGAACTCCAGGACTTATTTAAATGGAAACTTTAATCCCTGTTTATTAGGTTTTATGACACCTTTATTTCAATATGCATGCATTTCATGCAAATTTGGCATGTCTTAGATGTGATAGCCTATTAGAACAGTCAATGAGAGAGAAAAGGAACATCAGTGACATATCCAATGAAGGCAACTAAGCAAGTTAGCTGTTGCTGAGCACTGCTTCAAATGTAATCATGAAATGAAATATGATGAGACCAGTATCAAGGTGCAAAGTTTTTGGGATAGCATAATTAAGGAGTCTATCAAAATAGAGGCACTGGAAAACCTAATAACATGGAGAGAAGTTTCAATTTACACAATGTTTGGGGGTCTGGCACTCACTTTATTAAGATTTCACTGGCCTTTACAACCATCAGAGCTGGCAAATGCTGAAAGAATGTATGATTCATGGAATATCAGAACATCAAAGGGTGTAATGGCCACTGGGAGGCGAAACTAGCTATAAATGGTGGCACAAGATCAACAGGAGTTCACAGTCTGGTCCAAACAATGAGTACACACAACAGCAAAACTCACAGAACCTGAAGAAAATGACTAGGTCAGACATTGAATTATTGTACATAAAATGGAAAAAATTCAGCTGTACACCCAGAAGTACACCATCAACCAATTAATATTTTCATAGACTTTGTATGTTTTTCAAAATCAGCTATACAGTGAGATCATTATGTAATAGAAGCATTAAAACTACATTTTTCACAAAAAACGACACTTCACTCTCATGTGAGCATAAGTCTTCATCAGGTATACATGAACCAATCCTATCGTAGATATCTAAGTTATGCTTTAAAACATCCAAAATTATTGACATACTAAACACAGGGAAAACCAGTAATGGCCTAGAAAGTTATTGCCCAACAGCACTCCTGAGTATATGTTATAAACTGCTCAAAACTGTTACATACAGCAGAACATACAAACACATTGACACAGTTATGCCTCCAGAACAAGCTTGCTTTAGAGTTAACCTCTGTTGTTGCAAACAAGTCCTAGTGTACACTGTACACTGTACAGTGAAACAGAATTCCAGAAAGTCGTAAAACCAGAATTTGTCTTTGTGGGACTTGACTGCTGCTTGCAGCATGGTGTGGCTAGAGGAACTCATGCTGAAACTAGAGCAAATTATTACTTGCTCAAAACTTACCAGATTTGGGAGAACAGAATAAAAAAATCAGTACTTCAGAGTCACTGTATTATGAAAAAACTAATAAGTCATTCTCTAGCACAAATAGACTACGATAAGGATCCATATGAGTTTCTCTTCTAAATAACTTTTTATTTTTATTTTTTAACTGCAAACAGCACATTTTAACTGTTAATCAACATACAGAGTATTAATAAGAGATACTATAAATTCATTATGTTAACAGAATGTGATAATCTACACTCACCATTAACATCATAATACACAGTCCCTGCAAAATGGTTCAAACCAAATACTTGTTCATGTTCTGAAATAGGTTTGAGAAAATATTTGTCACTGCCATGATTTCTGTGCACTTTATTTAACATGGTTTTATCAGTTCCCTGAAACAAACACAAAAGAAAAGTATGAAGCAAACAAGAAAAGAAAAAAAAATTCTAATTTTTTGATAATTTTAATGTATAAATAAATGGAGTGGCTTATTAAGGTGATTTCTTGGATTCTTTCCACAGGATAATAATCTATCAACATCTACTAGGATCAGTGAACATGAATGCATAACTGAACTAACTAAAACATTTTACATGGAGCAAAAAACCTTTGCACATCATATGAAAATTTCTCGAAGGAGTTCTGAACTAGTACAAGTGTTGTATCAACATTATGTATATTTAAGAGACTTTCATTTCAGAATGGAGATGGGTAATTTCATACACAATGATCCATGTCTGAGATAGACATGCACTCTAAATTTGACAACGTTTAATTATTTTGCTCATTTTGTGTGTCATGGTAATGACAGTAACGATGCATGCAAAGGTAAAAAAATAGACGTCTTAGAATTTTACAAATGGGTCAGGGCCTTACTAGCCTTGTCATATTAGCATGCATTTCAACACAGCAGTATTTGAGTTTTGCGAGCTACCAAACACTTTTTCCACTCTTTTAGGGATTTCTCTTTTAGCCAAATAGGCTTCAACAATGGGGGAAGGGCAGCATTTTAACAGTAATTTCTACATCAGCTTTTATGAATTCCAGTGCTATGTTGTCTAGGGCTGGAGCTATTGTATTTTTGGGCTTCTCAAAGCAAACTAATTTTGTACATTGTGGGACAACCAGCAGCAAGTCCACTTAGCGGAAGAACAACTGAAGAAAAGGACCCAGCATAATGGGGGAAAGATACAGACCTACAAACAGGAGTTTTGGCCTTATACCACATATTAATCCAAACATGATAGAAGCTGACGAAACATTACACCTGATGAAAGGAGTTCGTAAGACATGAACAAAAGCTCTTCTGCAAAGGATTTTGCAACAACCTAGAAACTCACGAAGTGGTGCCAACACATTGAGTAAACACAGCAGAAAAAGACTTGGATGCAAGAAGTATGACTGACTCTCAAATGAGATCCCTGTAGCAGTAGTGGAAGACTAGCACAGCCTCACATCTCTTATGCCAGGTAGTGAGAAAAGAAATACAGAATTTTAAGGCAACTAGAACTGTCAGACTGGAGGAGTCATGAATGTTTACATGATATGTCAGGACATAATAGGGACTGATGACAAAGAGATGTATTGATCTTTAGTACCAGTCTCCACCATCAGCTGGCCACACCAGGAAGAATGGACTTGGCCAATTTGGACTTATGCCACAGCCATCAAATGACAACCAGCATTTGACCAACGCAAATACTACCAACTCCTACACCAAGTATAGCACCTCAAAGGAGAACAGTCATTTGGAGGACAGAGGATAACATGCTGGTGTGCTTCCACTGTGGATGCCCTGGACAATGTAAGCTACTGCAGAAAAAAGGGGGAGAGTTTTTGACAATTAAGATGCTGCCAGACTTCAACCATGACAGCAGGTCTATTCATACCAGTCAAATGCAGACAATATTAGTCAACCTGTGGGATGAAGCCCATTACCATACCCTGTACGAGGTCACTCTCCAACACACCATAGCCATTATCCATCTCCACACATCGATATCAGCCACTCGACTAGCTGTCGACATCTAAGCAAGCCAATCATCTATGGTAGTGAGGCCACCACAGATGTAAAATCTCCATGGACAACAGTCAGCAAGATGTCAGGAAATTTCATTTATGTCAAACTGACAAACAGAACAGGGAGTTCTGTGCTCATAGTTAGCAAACCAAACCTAGTACATATCCACCGCAGTGCTCGGGGCCACAGCACAGTTGCGACAACTGAGGATGGCCATATGAGAGCCCAAAACCAGTCACGATAATAAAATAAGTGGTATTTTCAAACTCTAGCATCATTCTTCAGTCAAGATCATCAGTAAAATTGTGAATTTTTTCATTTATTACAAAAGGCTACTTAGGGTTGCAAAATAAGTCTACAGGACAGTAGTGCTCACAAGTATTGTAGGGGTCAAAGCGAACCTTGGATCACTGACGGTCATGAGCAGCCACAATGTATCCCAAAAGGAACATGTGCAGGAACAGCCAAAGCAGTCCTGGAAGGGCAGCTTAGTGTTATCAGCGAAGAATTGTGCTCCAATACCAAAACACAGGGAAGGAAGCTATCAAACTGCCAATAGAATTGAGGAACAATGTTGGTTGAGTGACAGACTTTCTGGCTGATTTCGATTTGCTTCCAAATCCAGATTCCCGGGGGGGGGGGGGGGGGGGGGGGGGGGGGGGGAAGACCAAGCAGCCTATTGTAAAACACTGTAACAATGCACGGGGTAGTCCAGGAGGCATTGTAAACCATGTTAGCAGTTATGGGTAGATTCAGTTTTAGTGCAGATTCAGAGAAGTGCTTAAAAGGAAATAGCTCACAATTCAAAGTTCAAGGTGACCTACTGTACAACTAAGAAAGAGTGCTTTGCAGTTGTTTGGTCCATCAATAAGTTCTGACCGTATTTATTTGGCAAAGCATTCACCGCAGTGATAGACCGCCATTCCCTATGCTGGCTGACAAGTCTGAAGGCTCTGTTGGATTGATTGGAAAGATGGGCACTGAGGTTTCAGGTGTATGATGGAACCATAGTATACAGAACAGATGCAAACACAAGGATGCTGACTGTCTTTTAAGGAATCCTTTGGTTGAACACAGCAGCATGGATAAATCTCAGTCCCCACTGCATTAAATGCCATTGCTGTTGAACAGACAGAAGGTCCAGCATTGCCAAAAACCATAAAAACCTTGAAGAATGAGGAACCAACCAAAGGAGGATTCCAAGTAATAAACAGAACACTGTATAAGAGGAACTATGATCCGATGGGGTAGAAATGTTTGATCTTCATCCTAGTTCATATGCAAGCAGCAATCCTGGAGCATTTTCATCAGACACAGGTACCACAGGCCAGGTCTCTACTGGCTCATGTGTGCCACTGTAAGAAATGCCAGGGTTGGATGCACATGTTGCAGTTACCTCTGGAGCACCTGGTACTCAGTTTGCCTGTGACAGTGACATTCCACTGAACTGGAACACACCTCTTGGAGAGGTTTCTGAAGATGACAAATGAGAATTGATGGATCTGGACTGACTACCTCACTCATTATGCTGTCACTGAAGCTGTGCAGTCTGCCAAAGCTCCAGAAATTGGAAAGTTCCTTGCAGACAATGTCATTTTGAAGTGCAGAGCACCCGATGTGATGACCTCCAACTGAGGATAAGTTTCATAGTTGAGACTAGTATCAGAGGTAATTTCAAGTTGCAATGCCACCCACAGGATGACAACTGCATACCACCCACAGACAAATACTGTCACAGATTGCTTTAATAAGATGTTAGCAGATACACTCTTAAAATACACTGATGTCAAACAGGGAGACTGGGGAACAGCACTGCCATCATGACACTCACATACAACACAGCAAAGCATAACATGACAGGATTCACAATATTCTCCCTGTTTCAAAGTTGCAAGGCTGAAACAACAATAGATACACTGTTCCTGTTTCAACTAGGCAACCCTCAGGATAATTACACGAAGCACCTCATCACTAGGACTGAACAAGCAAGGCAGCAGGTTCACATACAGACACTGAATGCCCAGGAGATAGACAGTGAGTGCTATAATGCCAAGCACCAGTTAGTTACGTACAGCTCAAGAGACTTGGTATGGATTTTTATGCCTGTGAGAAAAGTGAGAGTTAGTAATGTGCTACTTTGGACCATATCATATCCTCTGTTCTTTTTTGGACATAACAAATGAGGTCAAGAATAATGATCCTTCATCAAGAAGACAAAAGTGCAGAAACCACATCTGTGTCCTCTGTAAGAAGCCCTACTACAGTCCAGAGGCACAGATCAGTGACTGGAGGTTCATGGAAACTAAAGCCCCATTAGACAATTGCAAAGCTTTGACAGAAGGGGCCAACTTTGATGCTTATCATAGTGAAGAGGAAATACCAACATGAACAGAATGTAAGGATAGCCAGTGCCACCATACAGAGGACCATTGACAAGATCTTGATCCAGATTACTACAGTTTGCTTCAATGAGAACTTCTGAAACAGCAGGTCACTGTTTCTTCAAGAGAGGGAGCAATGACACAAGCTGTGCTGCATGCAGAGTGGCATAGTGGTTGACATCGCTACACTCAGGGTGGACTACAACCCTGTCTCACAAACTTCTCAACTACTTTTTCTCCTTCATGTCCTTCAGCTATGGTAGTGCCACTCTGGTTTTTGTATAAGTTGTAGATAACCTTTTGCTGCTTGTATTTTATTCCTGTTACCACCAAAACTTCAAAGAGCATATTCCAGAGGACATTGTTATAAGCTTTCTCTAAATTTATAAATTCTGTAAACAAAGGTTTGTCTTTATTTTGAAATAAGCGTTAACACATTGGAGGTGATGGATGTACTAGATACGTTCACTGTGTTTCAACCATAAATTCCGACAGACGTATGTCATACCGTCTTCACTTCCGACTTATTTATTTGTGACTTAAGCACGTGTTTTACATTTGTAAGTGGTGTGACTAATTATTTTGCTTGTCAGAAGTGCATTGTTGATGGCTAGCACATGCCAGTCTCTCATGAATGGTACCAGTGTTATGTGAACTGCATGGGTGCTTGGAATATCGTTGAAGGTTGTTTTGTTCTTTATCAGCTGCCATGTTGTGCTATTGTGTGCATCCTTCTCACGTGTAAAAACATATAAATAGTGAATATGGCTACCAGATATCACTTGTCAAACTCAGAGATTTAAGAACTCTTGAACAATTGCTCAAAATTTGACGATCTTTAGAACGACATTGGCAATTTTTCAGAAGACAACAATGACTCGTGTGAGCTGGAGAGCAAAACCTGTACTGCTGATAGAAACAATGGTAGTGAGTATGAAGAAGCTAATGCACAAGTTTCTAATAGTCAGGTTTGTCGTTTAGTTCAACAGCCTGCCCTTCATAATGAATGTTGTCATTTTGATGCAGTCCCTGAATTACCTCTGTTTGAAGAAAAGAGTGGAATTCAGGTTCCTGTTAATACAATATCAACAGAACCAGACTGTTTGTTGCAATTTTTTAATCACAGTATGTTTCTAAAAGTAAAGTCAGAGACAAATATATATGCTAATGATATTATTTCTGAACTTTGCTGTCAGAAAAGGATCAAACCAAAATCTTTATGGAAGAAATGGAGACCAGTGAGGATACATGAAGTATATCAAGTTTTTGCAATTGTTTTGCATATGTGTGTTGTAAAGAAACCTAAACTTAGGGATTATTGGTCTGAAGACCCTGTGCTTACTTCATCATTTGCTTCTCAGCTAAAGTCATGAGATAGATTTTTTTCCGTATTCAGGATGCTGCATGTAAACAATAATGCGCTATGGATACCTCTACAAGAACCAGGCCATGACCCTCTGTATAAAATAACACATGTTTGGGACTTTTTCACATAAAGATGCACAAAGTCTTTTATCCATCATGAAATATGACTGTGGATGAAGCAATATGTCCTTTTTAAGGAAGAATTGGATACTATGTTTATATGAAATAAAAACCAGAGAAATATGGGATAAAATTGTGTGTTGTAATTGATGCTCAAACAGGTTACATGTGAAATGCTGAAGTTTATACTGGAGGAAAAGGAAATGTTGACAATTCTGTCAAATCCCTGCTGCTGAGGCTATGTTCCTCGTATTTGGGAAAAATACATGTGAAGTCCTGCATCCTTGAAGAACTATAGGAAAGAAATACATTGGGAGTTGTAACTGTGATGAAGAACAGGACAGATCTGCCTAAAGACCTAATAAATTGATAACTAAAGAAAGGAGAAATGACATTTCGTTGTAAAGGACACCTTTTCTGCTTGAAATGGAAAGACAAATGTGATGTACACATGTTGCCAACATAGCATAAGATGACTGCTTCACATATGAGTGTAAAATCCAGGTGTGGATATGTTGGGGTGGAAAAGCTACACGTTGTACTAGACTACAACTTGTCTAAAACAGGTGTTGACAGAGGAAACCAGTTGATGAGTTACTATCCCTTCCAACAAAAGACTGTAAAATGGTGAACAAAGATTTCCTTCCATATTTTTATGAGGGCAACAGTGAATGCCAACATTATTCACAATATCAAAATATCAAAAAAGTGTACATTAGCACATTTTCCTCTATAAATTAGCAAATCAATTGGTTCAAAAAGGAGGAGCAGAACTAAATAAAGACATACATTTAGTATCTTGAGTTGCAAGTGCAAACAGACTCACAGCATGTCATTTTCCTGAGAAACTGCCACCAACAGAAAGAAAACAAACACAGCTAGAAGATGCAAGGTCTGTTGGGGAAAAGGGAAATCTCAGGAAAGGTAGGGAGGAGAGGGACCAGATACTACTGTAGGCCATGTTACACAGGCCTTCATGTTCACAAGGGTTTTGAAAGATTTCATACCTGAGTGAAGTTCTCTAATTTGTAAAAATGAGGAAAAAAACATTTCACAATAAAAAACTTTACCTATAAATGAAGCATTTAGTATTTCCTGCTGACAAGTGATTTTAAATCAATAGCCTACCATTCCGTACGACTTACAAAAATTTTGTGCACTTCAGGGAAAATAAAAATGCTGAAAAACATTATCTTTAGAGTAATATCTACAAATCCCTGTATAATTTATTTGTGCTAAATGTATACATATTCATAAAGAGGAAGGATGGAAGGTTAATCTGATATACTGCCTAAAGAGGTAAGTGGATTAGTAAATTTACTAAAATATTGTAAATTGTAGCAAATTTCATCAGGGTCCGAGTATTAACTGGATTGCCAACCTGTTAGGCTCCAATGTATTAAGGTTAGAATTGCCTTATTTGCTTCTGCATTTCTCCAGAACACAAAATGATCTTTCCTGTAGCTGACTCCCAACAGCTTTTCCATTCTTCTGTAAATAACAACATAGTCAGTTTTAATCATTCCTCTCTCCCTGCTTTTCTGACTACCACAAGTAGAATCTCACTCTATGACATGTGCTTCATTATTTACCATCAACCTGGCTTCAACTTACATTAATTCTGTTGTTGTTCTCTCTGTCACTTGTAATAAGGGATTTGCAAGACCACATTGATGCCAAACATTTTGTCACATGAAATGCCTCAAAGAGGGTTGAGACAAACAAGAGAGAATTATTGGCTCTACCAAAAAGTTTTTCATAAGGCAATCCAGGTACTCCACACTGTTTTCCTCCAGATAGACTGGTCAGGAGAGGAGCTTAAGTACACGATGTATATTTTTTCCATTTTGTCAACTGTCTTTTAATCCAGTAGCTATGTTCATTTATTTGCTGTTTTCTGATGTTGTTGTGGACTCATTGCCTTTTCCTTCCTTGGAATCTGTGTCATGACAATTGGTTTCTTCTTTCTCTTTTCAACATTGTTGCCACTTCTGTCTCACTTACACTTTTAAGCATCCTACTCTTATCTCAAACTCCTCATTTTCCCTCTCTTCAGGTCTAAATTCTTAGGTTTTCAAATCTCATTTGTTGCTAAAATTTCACTGTTGATTCCAGTCCTGGTTTACGTAGCTGCATCTCCACTAACCTGAGATACTATGTGACTTACATGCATACTTTTTAACTGCCTTATAGCCTCTCATACTTACGCCTTACATGCCAGATGAAGGAAACCTGGTTCCAAACTTTATTATTTGTGAGATTGTCTGTTGGCACTTGTATATGTTTCTACTTGATAAAAAGCATTTTCCACTGTCTTCATTTGATAAAAGAGTATTTGATGTTAATAAATTACTTGTAAATTAACAAACCATACAACACCAGTTGCTCTATTTGACAAGATCCCTAAAAGTGTAGCTAACACCACACTTCAGTATCCTGCATTTTCACTAGGTTTCTCAGAAAATGATTACCTTCTTTTTTTACTAGTTTTTGGCAGAGACAAGTTTGAGAAATGAAGCAAAATTTTAACTAAGTTGTTCCACTGAGAGCATCTAATTTCAGTGAAAGTCTACAGCAAGGAAGGACACCTGTTTCTATTAATTTAATTTTCTTTCATCTGAAATACATTAATTTGAAGAATGAATTATAAGCACAAAATGTGTCAATTTGCAATACAATAAAAGGAAAATAAAAATGATCTCAAGTAACAAACATATCCTATAATCTGCAGTCTGTAAAAATTAATTGTTGGTTGACATTTCCTCTGATCAGACCTCTCAACATCATGACCAAACTGTTTGTCCTTGCCAATCTTCCAGAACAATCAGTCAGTAAATATCCAACGGCTTGTCCAGCTTTCTTTCTTGATCTATTTGGAATTTTGGAACCCAATTCCTGAGCCCACCCCTTTTATTTTGCATTTCATCAGACATCGTAGCATACACACAGTGATGGTAATGTAATGCATAGCACTAACCAAACATTACTGTATCCTTTTGCACAAGATGTGACTCTGCATCACATACTGGTGTACAATCATTGTCATCACATAGACTGACCTACATAAGATAATCTTCCTACTTGAAGTCAAACGTTTTTAAGGCAGCAAAGCACCATTGAAAAATGTTCTGGAAAGTCATAAATGTAACAGTGTTGCAGTACAGTGGTGAAGTGTAGTGGTCACAATACATACCTGATGATGGATGTGCATTCAAATCTCGCTGCATGTTTTGCAATTTTTTATTTTTAAATTTTAAATCTTATCAAAGTGACATTATTTTTGTTCAATAAATTTCTGTAAATGCAATTCTTTTATATTTCAAATACTTTGCCACAAAATTTTCATCAACATACTATCATTGTGTATTTTTTATTTGCTCTTAGTTTTTCTTCCTATCTTTTTTTTTTTTTTTTTTTTTTTTTTTTTTTTTTTTTTTTTTTTTTGCAAGTGTCGCCTATATACAGTTTGCTTTTAGTGCATCAACTGAAATTCTTCCATCTTAAGTTTACTCGTAGAAGTCAGCTTTAATCGCCATGAACAAAGTGAGCATGATTAATAGTTCTGCCGCAGATTGTTGACTGCCATTTTTTGGACACACTGCACATCATGAGGTTTTGGTTGCATTAAAACATTAGTTTGAATTCAGGACACAATATGCTTTGTCTGCTGCTGTTCAGTCATTGCTCATTTAAAAGCAGCTACTGAAAGAGCATATCACATTCCTGTCGTACCTCACAAAGGCCGCTTCTAACATTGCTTCACATTAAATGTTAAGTAACAGCACTTGTGAAGTGACTCATCATGTTTGTGTGTCTCCCTTAACCAATCAGTAGGCAGCAACTGATGTGGCAACAAAACAAAGTGGGAAGTGGCAGACATCAACTACTAAGTAATTTTAATCGAACTATAGTTATGTTTCTGTACAATTATGTCAGTTCTCATTCATTCTTTTATTTGTCAAGAATTACATTTAAAAAATCCATTTCTTGCCCCACTTAGTTAAGCATAAAAAATAACCACTGTATTTCCACATGTTGGAACAATGTAAGAGTGCAGTACACACAGAAATGTAATGACATATCTGTTACGAAATTTATGCGTATCGTTTAACTTTATATTCTTATCTGTAAAGTTATGCACTCAAACAAAATATATTACAAAAATATTGTAACTGCATTTCCCTCTGTGTATTTTAAGCTGTAATATAAATAGCCTTACCTTTGGAAATTTAGATTCTTCATCAATGAGTGCCATAATATTGATAGGTTTCATTCCAATTAGATCCAAGATCTCCTGATTGTCCACAAATTCCATGTGTTTCCAGTTTATTCCTTCTTGTGTATATTCTTCCTGCTCTAATTTAAATATGTGTCGCACAAAGAACTGTTGCAAGTTTTCATTTGCATAATTGATGCACAGCTGTTCAAAGCTGTTGAAGGAGAATATAATAGTATAATTTAGCATATTATTTTAGCATATTACATTGTACAAATACATGTAACTAATTATGTATAAGGTGCAGTCAAATTAAAATGCGACACATAGAAAATGTAAGTGAACTGTTTACTGTTTCAAAAATAATCACCATAACTGTTAGTACATTTATTCCACTGTGAGACAAGACAGTAAGCACCTTCATGGAAAAACTTCTGCATTTGCCTACAGAGCAATGGTTGTACCCAGATGTGCATCTCTTCACTTGAGGCAAATCGATGGCTATGAATTTTTTTCTTCAGGGCCTCAAAAATATGGAAATCTCATGAACAGAGATTGGGACTGTATGGAAGACATGTAAGGACTTTGCAGTGAAACTCCAACAGCACATTTTATTAGATTGTACTTTGTATTCAGACAAAAGGGCATCAGCTCATTTGTCACCCAATTTGACCTCTATTTCAAATTTTTTAAGGATTTGTGTGATGTTCAGCATGATTTTAGGATGAACTTTTTAATTTGTCACCAGAATGAGAGAATCAAACTGTTTGAGATATGGTGCTACAGAAGAATGTTGAAAATTAGGTGAACTAATAAGGTAAGGAATGAGAAGGTTCTCTGCAGAATCAGTGAGGAAAGGAACATATGGAAAACACTGCCAACAAGAAAGGACAGGATGATACGACATCTGTTAAGATATCAGGAAATAACCTTCATTGTACTAAAGAGAGCTATAGAGGATAAAAACAGTAGAGGAAGGCAAAGATTGAAATATATCTGGTGAAAACTGAGCATGTAGGTTGCAAGTGCTACTCTGAGATGAAAAGGTAGGCACAGGAGAGGAATTCATGGCAGGCTACATCAGACCAGTCAGGATACTGATGACTCAAAAAAAAAAAACTGTAATGATCAGCCACCCAGTCCTGGTCCTACTCCAAATCCCATGCCACTTTCCTTGACGTTGGCCTCCATCTGTCCAATGGCCAGCTTCACACGTCCGTCCACATCAAACCCACCAACAAGCAACAGTACCTCCATTATGACAGCTGCCACCCATTCCACATCAAACGGTCCCTTCCCTACAGCCTAGGTCTTTGTGGCAAACGAATCTGCTCCAGTCCGGAAACCCTGAACCATTACACCAACAACCTGAAAACAGCTTTCACATCCTGCAACTACCCTCCCGACCTGGTACAGAGGCAAATAACCAGAGCCACTTCCTCATCCCCTCAAACCCAGAACCTCCCACAGAAGAACCACAAAAGTGCCCCACTTGTGACAGGATACTTTCCAGGACTGGATCAGACTCTGAATGTGGCTCTCCAGCAGGGATACAACTTCCTCAAATCCTGCCCTGAAATGAGATCCATCCTTCATGAAATCCTCCCCACTCCACCAAGAGTGTCTTTCCGCCGTCCATCTAAACTTCGTAACCTCTTAGTTCATCCCTATGAAATCCCCAAACCACCTTCCCTACCCTCTGGCTCCTACCCTTGTAACCGCCCCCGGTGTAAAACCTGTCCCATGCACCCTCCCACCACCCCCTACTCCAGTCCTGTAACCCGGAAGGTGTACACGATCAAAGGCAGAGCCACATGTGAAAGCACCCACGTGATTTACCAACTGACCTGCCTACACTGTGAAGCTTTCTATGTGCAAATGACCAGCAACAAACTGTCCATTCGCATGAATGGACACAGGCAGACCGTGTTTGTTGGTAATGAGGATCACCCTGTGGCTAAACATGCCTTGGTGCACGGCCAGCACATCTTGGCACAGTGTTACACCGTCCGGGTTATCTGGATACTTCCCAGTAACACCAACCTGTCGGAACTCCGGAGATGGGAACTTGCCCTTCAGTATATCCTCTCTTCTCATTATCCGCCAGGCCTCAACCTCCGCTAATTTCAAGTTGCCGCCGCTCATACCTCACCTGTCTTTCAACAACATCTTTGCCTCTGTACTTCTGCCTCGACTGACACCTCTGCCGAATCTCTTAGCCTTTACAAATGTCTGCTTGTGTCTGTGTATGTGTGGTTGGATATGGGTGTGTGTGCGAGTGTATACCTGTCCTTTTTTCCCCTAAGGTAAGTCTTTCCGCTCCCGGGATTGGAATGACTCCTTACCCTCTCCCTTAAAACCCACATCCTTTCGTCTTTCCCTCTCCTTCCCTCTTTCCTGATGAAGCAACCGTTGGTTGTGAAAGCTAGAATTTTGTGTGTATGATTGTGTTTGTTTGTGTGTCTATCGACCTGCCAGCGCTTTCGTATGGTAAGTCACATCATCTTTGTTTTTAGATATATTTTTCCCGCATGGAATGTTTCCCTCTATTATATTTGATCTTAATTTAATTTAGACTTGACTTAAAGAAAGGAACAGACTAGGCCACTTTCATTGCAGAAGAGTTACAACATTCCTTATGGGTGAGCAGTCAGTGTGGCCAACAGCAACACAGACAACACAGGTTGAATCCCCTGCACCTACAAGGATGTTTTCTTGCAGGTTTCGCAAACAACAATGAGCTGATGGTGAAAATTGACTCTTTACTTTGAGTCTCTCAACATTGTGGGTACCACGAGGGCCTAACTTGAACAGCTGCCACCAACACCCTGAGTGACAGGTATGGCAGGCAACACATTTCAGGAAAACTCTGTGATAAGAGAGCCTGCACTACCTAGTCACGCCAGTGCTGTGTTTACCTTGACCATGGTGCATCAGCCTCCACTTACTGAACTGTGGTTTTCTGTTGAATTTGCTCTATGAACTGGTTGTGATACTCTGTTGTTTGGTCTTCAGCTATGGACACTGACTTTGAAGTGGTTTTAGATATGCTCCCATGGAGCCTGTGTCTGTTCACTGTAATAAAGCAGTTGTATAAACACCAATTTTACTTACTCCACACACACTGTGGTGAGATTTGAATGAGAAGTAGCAGTGTCAGTTTCATAAGCCATCTTTAACAACTGCCACATAAGTGTGTTAACTTCAAGACCTTCCAATGAATGACTACTACAGAGGCTGATGCATCAGCTAGCCAGCCGGTGTGGCCGTGCGGTTAAAGGCGCTTCAGTCTGGAACCACGTGACTGCTACGGTCGCAGGTTCGAATCCTGCCTCGGGCATGGATGTGTGTGATGTCCTTAGGTTAGTTAGGTTTACTTAGTTCTAAGTTCTAGGCGATTAATGACCTCAGAAGTTAAGTCGCATAATGCTCAGAGCCATTTGATGCATCAGCTATTCAGCAGGACAAGATCCCACACAGAATCTAGAGCCATTGGGTTCTCATTTTTTTTCCTCACATCAAAGGGGACAAAATGAAACATGGAACTCAAAGTTATGTATGAAATGTTTCTAAATGGTTAAACTGTATTAATAGAAGACTGACCAGAAAAATAATTATATTACAAGGGAGAGACTTTGATAGCTAATTAGTTAAAAATCCCACATATCTTACTAAGAAGAAAAATTCTGAGCGGTCAATTGTTCAAAACAAATGGAGTTGCTAAAAAAAGTATTATGGGTGTATTCTTCAAATGCAAAATATTGTTAAAGCCTAGACATATATTTGAGGGTTGGAACTTTAATAGTAGCAACTACTTATTTACAATTTATACAAAATAGATACTTGATTCAAAGTTCTACTGTCCTTCAAAGTAGTCACCAGCACTGTGTATAAACCAATACCAGTGATGTGGAAGTCCTTCCCACAACCATGAATAACCAAATTGTTGTTTCACTTTTTCATGCTATATCTAATGCACCTGCACAAGCAATATGTAAAATGTATCTAAATGAGTCAGATTGTTATTTATGCAAAATTCCATTTAAATCTATAGTTCAGTTGGTTATATTTATCTACCTGATTCAGATGATACAATTAGTTTCACTAGAAGCTCAGATTATTAAAAGTTATGGCTACTTGAAATTTCAACTATAGTAAGTAATGAGGAAACACTTTGAGCTAATAGACAGAATACAATGGGCTGTTAATATTCATTCAAAACTAGATAATACACTTTAAATTATTTGTAACTAATAATCTTCCAAGGTAAGTGATACTGAAAGTTCAGAACCTCATAATTTTGATTGCCTTAATGCTTACAAGATACTTAACTTCAACACTGTACTTTTCTTACTGTATTTTTTAATCAGGTGAAGCATCTTACTAATTAATTAAGACATTAACTAAAATTCTGAATAATTTGTAATTATAAAATATTGTTTTCAAGATGAAAGCCATACTTGTGAGTATGGGATTTATAACTCGGCAGCTTAACAATGTTCCACATACTTTTATAATTTACTAACATTCAATATTTTTCTTAAACTAGGTAACAGTAAAATCTTATGATCCACACTAAATAGCAAAATCTAATCCATCTGATTTTCAAAACATTAAGTAGTTTCAGAAACCACTGTCTTTAAATAGCCACCCCTCCTCCAAAATTGCCTGTCTGCAACTGACAAGCAACCACGTAACTTCATTGTGTCAGAAACCATCTTCAAATACAAAATGCATAACATGTATGCTGTAAGATGCTGTAACAAGAAACTGCAGATGCAATAACTATATTGACCTGTACAGGAAGCTTCACCTAATCAGACCAGTAGAAACAGGGTTAATTAGTGCCAATAGTTTTCACATTTTGCCACTCAACATTGTCACTGTGCTTGGATATTTAAGATGACTGTCCTTTTATTTGATGAAGAATATGTTTACTGCACAAAACATTGATATCAAGAACAGTAACAAAGTGCAGTATATACTTTTCTCTTACTTGCATACAACAGAGAATTGTGAAACTTGAACTGACCATTGTGCACAAATATGTCACTAGTGAAAGAAAATGAGATGGATTTCTAACATTACATATTGTATGAGATACATCACTGGAACTATCCTTTTTATCACTGACAGTTTTCAGTCTGTTACAATGATCAAGAGAAGAAGTGTCAGCTACAGAGATCAACAAAGCAGGTAAAATGGATTAGCTACAAATTATGTTGATAGTTCAAGTGGAGTGGTCTATTGCCTGACAGAACTCTGCAACAGTTCTAAAGCGAAAGTCATGAAGAGGTTTCTTCAATTTAGGAATCAAGTTGAAGTCACAAGGACTCAAGTCTGGGGAGTATAGTGAGAGGTACAGCATTTCACAACTTGTGGCATACGCGCCTGAACATTGTCCTTTAAAATCATGGGTGGGTCCTACAAGAAGAGTTGCTACTTCTTTCAATAAACTAGTCACAGCTGTGTTCCAAAAATGAACAGCTCAAGTAAGAAGTGGCAACACATTCTGCAGGACCTACCCATCATTTTGCAGGACAATGCTCAGGCATGTATGGTGCAAGTTGTGGCTGGCTGTTCTCAATGGGACTGAGATGTGCCGTACCACCTACCACACTACCCAGACTTAAGGACTAGTGACTTCAAATTGATTACTAAATTAAAGAAAGCACTCCACAGCATTCACTTCAGAAGTGTTGGAGAGATTTATCAGGCAACAGACTGCTCCAATCAAACTATCAACACAACTGGCAGTGCTAAGGGCGTCCTACGACTTCTACATCACTGGCAATTGGTCATACACAATGCAGGTGATTTCTTTGAAGGAGTAAAACTTTGAAACATGAGTCTGTTTTGTATAAGTTGTAAATAAGTTGTGCAGGTATGTGCATTAGATCTAACACTCCTATATAATTACATCAAATACAGATATTCTTACCTATTTGACTTAAAATTCTCAAAACCAAAAATATCAAGGACACCAATAGAATTTTTTGTCGGTATATCCTGTTTATTTACAGTGTTGTTGATTTTGTTCACAATATATATGAAAACACGACCATAAATTCCTTTAACAAAAGCATCTCTCACTTCAGTTGCTTGTGTTTCTGAAAGTGCAGATACCTGAAAAAAAGTAAAATATGTCAGTGATCATTAGACAACAATGCAAACTCAAACTTTAAAGATTTCCCAATTAATCATTTAGAGTAGTAGAAACAGTTAAGAAATATAAACTAGAAACAAATTCTGCTAAGCTATTTAAGTCTAATTCCGAATGAAACAAGAAGATTTAAATACACAGCCACTCACAAATGCTTTTGGAGTACCAGCATTATTGCCATTAGTGGTAAGACAGGTGATGATGAGGAGGGTGGAATGTCAGGACAGGTGAAGGATGAAATGATACTAAGAGACATTATAGAGCAATAAGAGTAAGGGAAAGTTGATACAGCAGATAGAATGAATCCAGATATAAGTAATGTCACATGTAATAGCTGATAGAGAAGGAGATGACAAAAACTGATTGTAGAGAAGGAAAAAGAATGTGTACAAGGATCAGATTAAATAAGAAGCATATGACAAATAAAAGAAATGGAACTGTTGCAAGAATTAACAAGCTTGCAAGGATGTGGGATGAAACAGGATGCTGCAAGTTGACAACAACCTTAGTGGGGAATTAAAAAAGGCACAAAAATCCAGTTATGAGTGTAAGAAATTAGTGATATTAATGGATTTTATTGCAAGAGATGACATTTATATAAGAAAGCACCTATCAGAGAATGGACAGTAGTACCAAAGGCTATCTGCAACCACATAGTGCAACAATGACGTGATTGCATAGAGGCATGTAATAATGGAAAAAAGCAACAAGCAAGTGTGCATGCATGCCATTATTGGTAGCCACAGCAAAAGAAAGATATAGAATTTTATATTCAAATTTATCTACCTTGCAAGAAAAGCATGAAAGGATAAAGACCAAATATAGCTTTTCAAATTGTACTTGAATCAGTAGGACATTTCAAAATTGTGGAACTCAATATCATGGGACTGTTTCCCGTCATGGCCCAAAATAACAGATATATTTTGTCTATCAATGATTATTTCTCTCATGATGTTATTATGATACAAATTGAAAACATGACCACTGAGACTGTTGCAAAAGCATTCACCACTCAATAGTACAGCCACTTGGGAGTTCAGAGGCCATTATAAGAGAATAAGGAACAAACTTTATTTCCTGTCTGATGGTACAGGTATGTTCAGTACTTGAAACGAAGATATGGAAAACTATGCTGTTTCACTCTAAGAGTAATAGTAGTGCTGGACAGGAACATAAAACAGAAGTCAAAATGATGTTGTATTATGTAACAGCTCGCACTCAGACTGAGATCATCTTTTGACATATGTGATTTCATCATACTATGTTAGCTAAATGATTAAAGTTTATTTGGAAGAGAGTTCAGTAGAACAATGCTGCCACAACACAGAAGCTGTAGTTGAAAGAATGTCTGAATGCTGCTACAGCAAGTAGGAGATAATGTGATGTTACAACAAACCCCTACAAAACTGGGCACAACTAAGAAATTCACTTGACCCTGTGGTGGACCATTCTGGATATTGTTTATTTATTTATTTATTTAATAATTCATCTGTATGGATGTCATCATTATACATACATATGTACATTATTTTGTCACATCGGATAATGAAATACAAGCTATATATAATAAATTCATTATATAGTTATAATAGAGGGAAACATTCCACGTAGGAAAAATTTATCTAAAAACAAAGATGATGTGACTTACCAAATGAAAGTGCTGGCAGGTCGACAGACACACAAACAAAAACACTGCCAGCACTTTCATTTGGTAAGTCACATCATCTTTGTTTTTAGATAAATTCATTATTTATATATATATATATATTAGAGGGAAACATTCCACGTGGGAAAAATATATCTAAAAACAAAGATGATGTGACTTACCATACGAAAGCACTGGCAGGTCGATAGATACACAAACAAACACATACATACACACAAAATTCAAGCTTTCGCAAACAATGGTTGCTTCATCAGGAAAGAGGGAAGGAGAGGGAAAGATGAAAGGATGTGGGTTTTAAGGGAGAGGGTAAGGAGTCATTCCAATCCCGGGAGTGGAGGTAAGTCTTTCCGCTCCCGGGATTGGAATGACTCCTTACCCTCTCCCTTAAAACCCACATCCTTTCATCTTTCCCTCTCCTTCCCTCTTTCCTGATGAAGCAACCATTGTTTGCAAAAGCTTGAATTTTGTGTGTATGTATGTGTTTGTTTGTGTATCTATCGACCTGCCAGCACTTTCGTATGGTAAGTCACATCATCTTTGTTATATATGATTATAATAGAGGGAAACATTCCATGTAGGAAAAATATATCTAAAAACAAATATGATGTGACTTACCAAATGAAAGTGCTGGCAGGTCGACAGACACACAAACAAACACAAACATACACACAAAATTCTAGCTTTCGCAACCAACGGTTGCTTCGTCAGGAAAGAGGGAAGGAGAGGGAAAGATGAAAGGATGTGGGTTTTAAGGGAGAGGGTAAGGAGCCATTCCAATCCCGGGAGCGGAAAGACTTACCTTGGGGGAAAAAAAGGACAGGTATACACTCGCACACACACACATATCCATCTGCACATACACAGACCTGGTATGGAAGCAAATAACCAGAGCCACTTCCTCATCCCCTCAAATCCAGAACCTCCCATAGAAGAACCACAAAAGTGCCCCACTTGTGACAGGATACTTTCCGGGACTGGATCAGACTCTGAATGTGGCTCTCCAGCAGGGATACAACTTCCTCAAATCCTGCCCTGAAATGAGATCCATCCTTCATGAAATCCTCCCCACTCCACCAAGAGTGTCTTTCCGCCATCCACCTAACCTTCGTAACCTGTTAGTTCATCCCTATGACATCCCCAAACCACCTTCCCTACCCTCTGGCTCCTACCCTTGTAACCGCCCCCAGTGTAAAACCTGTCCCATGCACCCTCCCACCACCCACTACTCCAGTCCTGTAACCCGGAAGGTGTACACGATCAAAGGCAGAGCCACGTGTGAAAGCACCCACATGATTTACCAACTGACCTGCCTACACTGTGAAGCTTTCTATGTGCAAATGACCAGCAACAAACTGTCCATTCGCATGAATGGACACAGGCAGACAGTGTTTGTTGGTAATGAGGATCACCCTGTGGCTAAACATGCCTTGGTGCACGGCCAGCACATCTTGGCACAGTGTTACACCGGGTTATCTGGATACTTCCCACTAACACCAACCTGTCAGAACTCCGGAGATGGAAACTTGCCCTTCAGTATATCCTCTCCTCTCGTTATCCACCAGGCCTCAACCTCTGCTAATTTCAAGTTGCTAAAGTTCATACCTCACCTGTCTTTCAACATCTTTGCCTCTGTACTTCTGCCTCGACTGACATCTCTGCCCGAACTCTTTGCCTTTACAAATGTCTGCTTGTGTCTGTGTATGTGCGGATGGATATGTGTGTGTGTGAGTGTATACCTGTCCTTTTTTGGATATATTTTTCCCACGTGGAATGTTTCCCTCTATATATATATATATATATATATATATATATATATATATATATATATATATATATATATATAAACAAAGATGATGTGACTTACCAAATGAAAATGCTGGCAGGTCGACAGACACACAAACAAACACAAACATACACACAAAATTTTAGCTTTCACAACCAACGGTTGCTTCATCAGGAAAGAGGGAAGGAGAGGGAAAGATGAAAGGATGTGGGTTTTAAGGGAGAGGGTAAGGAGTCATTCCAATCCC
Organism: Schistocerca nitens; assembly: GCF_023898315.1. NCBI lineage: Eukaryota > Metazoa > Arthropoda > Insecta > Orthoptera > Acrididae > Schistocerca > Schistocerca nitens. Next base: position 466,910,948 of record NC_064619.1, on the reverse strand, counting down.
GGGAGCGGAATGACTTACCTTGGGGGAAAAAAGAACAGGTATACACTCGCACACACACACATATCCTCACCATATAATCACCTGAGTAAATAAATTGATGCAACATCTTTTCCAAATATGAGTTCTGTGTGTTAATTACAAGTCCATATCACATTCAAATCATGACTACAGCCCAAAGTGGGTGTATAAGAACAAAAAATATAACCAAAATTGGCAGAAATATCACCAAAATGGGCAGGGCTGGTTCAAGAACATTTTTCCACACAAGTGACTTATCATGTGGCATGCATCCTCCTCCTTACAATTCAGCTATGTTAGGGTTAGCTACTAATTGTAATACACACTGTATACAAAACTTGCCACTTGGGCACAGTTTGGTGCCTCAAGCGGCCTACTAATTGTGATACATCCTTTATAGATATCTTACACTTTCAGCATTTCTGGTAACCCTCTCAGCTTGGCACCCCAAGCAGTGGCTTATATTGCTAGGGCCTTAAACAAGCCCTGAAAGTTGGTGTTAAAACAAAATGATTTTTTCCTGTCTTTAACTATGACTCATTGCCCCAATAACCTTTTACCGTAATTTGCATGTCCAATGACAGAATTCTATGATGTGTAGTTCTATATGGATATGACAGGCTGCATATGCTACTTCCTACAGCCAGAGGTTCAAAATACTGCTTAAGCTGTAAATTTCTTTTATTATTACATGACCAGTTTCAGGCTCTTATAAGCCCATCTTCAGGTGTCGTAATTGCACTGTGGCCCCTGAGCACCGCAGTGGACATTTACTAGGCATGGTGTGCTACCTATGAGAGCTCATCGGTAGCACACTGCACCTAGTACACGTCCACAGCGGCGCTCGGGGCCACAGCACAGTTACGACACTTGAAGATGGGCTTAGAAGAGCCCAAAACTGGTCATGTAATAATAAAAGAAATTTACAACTGAAGCAGTATTTTCAACCTCTGGTACAATGCTCAGTTGTGGATGTTCTTCCAACAGGATTGCTTGTAACTTCATACAGGGAAACTCAAAAAAATATTAACAAACTGACATAGCACATCAGGCTTGCAACAGGGATCAGTAATCACATAGGAATTAAGGGGTGCAAGGGCCATCCAGAGCTACTAAAGGCATTGCAGTTATCTAGTAACATGTTACAACTGGATGCCTACTACAGGAGATGTTCAACGTTTTGTCCATATGCGTTGAGATACACTTGACATTGACGCTGCATTGAATGGTGCACCCTCTCAAAGGTACCTGGTGTATCTTGAAGACAGCCTGCTGTCACAACAGTCATGTCTACAAGAGCCTCCAGTGATGCAGTAGGTTGCCTGCAAATGTGCCCTCACCTGCTTGCTGAAATGCATGGGGGCTCCATCATGCTGAAATCAAATGTGACGATGAATAGGCATGGGAATATCATTCAGCACATCCGATAGAACCTCTCACAGGAATAAAAGGTACCTGTGACCATCAAATTGGTCCAGGAGAATGTATGGCCCAATTAAACAGCCACAAATGATGCTAGCCTACATGTTAAGGGTAAATTTGCGTTGTGAGGCATGATTACTTGTACTGTGAGGGTTCATATCCACCCATATTTGCAGGTTGTGAACATTCCTCACAACCTCGAGTGAAAATGCTATCTTATTGGTGGAGAGGACACTTGCTGTGAAGCTTTGGTCTCATGACAGCAGTGCCCTCTCATGGCATTTGCAACCCCCAGTTCCTATATGATGACTGATATGTTTTGTATGCCCAGTGTGCCGTGTCAGTTTGTAAACATTCTTTTGAATCGCCCTGTAGATCTGAATATCATCAAATACTGATAAAACTTGTCATTATAAAAATAAATATGCAACTGAGATAGTGAAATAAAGGATACATTTTAAACTTCAACACAGTTGTGGAATCTCTCATGGTGCATACATCAGTAACAGTGAGAGAGCAATGGTTTTTGTACCCCATAGTGAGAAGGCCTTCTTCCAGATGGAATAGCTGATCATCTCCTGCAATTGATTTTTTGTTCTGTGGCACATCTATCTGCTATTACAATTCATAAATATTATAAAATGCCTGTATGTATGTATAAACCAATGGATCGATTCCAACTAAACTTGGTGCGCATATCACTTACCATCTGGAAAGAAATACTGTGAGTGTAAGAACCACCTACCTCCAAAGGGCTAGGGGTGGGAGTGAAAAAGAAGTGTACCTTATGATGCATAAATAGCCCTACCTCCAAAGGGCTAGGGGTGGGAGTGAAAAAGAAGTGTACCTTATGATGCATAAATAGCTACACTGTATTCATCCAGTGTTTGAGAATGAGAGCACTTGGTGGCTTGCAACCAACTTTCCATATAATGTCAGACCTTTAAGAGACTTTTTTCCTCACTGACTTCCCACAAAATGATGAAAGGAAAAAAGTTTATTGTTTTCTACATTTTTGCTGTTCATGCAGTAAAACTGCTGCAACAGGCATGACCTTTTAATTTATTACTTTTTTACTGCTAACTCTATTTGCAACAATTTTGCGGAGAGTATTCACATACAACACTGAATGTACTTGCAAAAATGTATCATCATATGACACATAGTCCAGGTGATATGACATCATAAACAGTAAGATGATTTTGCAGACAGTATACACTGGATGTATCTGCAAAATCATATAAATTTAACAACACATAATTCAGGAGATACAACACTGTAAACATTGAGCTGCATGAAAACAAAACTGCAGAGCAGAATTCGCTAGAGGTATAGGTGAAATACATCTACAAATATATGTGAAATATGTTAAATAGATGTGGGATATACATGACAAGTGCATGTGTGGACAAATTCATGGGTAAAAAGCTCCTCCTAAATCCCCAGACAAATTTCAACCAAACTTAGTACACATATTACTTACTATCTGGAAAGAAAAACTGTGAGGGTAAAAACCAGCAACCACCTATTGATGCTGGGGTGATCATGTGGAGATAAAAAGGAGGAGGAGGAAATAGTAGACAGAAAGGGGGAAAGAAGGAGACAGACACAGTTATGGGGGAGAAAGGGGAGCGGGAAATGGACAGAAAGAGAAGAGGAGAAGGTGGGCAGAGAGAGGGGAGAGGAGGAGATAGACATAGAGAGGGAAGAGGAGAGATGGATAGAGACAGAGGCAGGAAGGGTTGGTCAGAGAGAAGTGGTAGGAGAAAATTGACTTAGAGGGGGTGGAGAAGATAGACAGAGGAGGAAGGAGCAGATGACAGGGGGGCAGAGGAGGGGAGGGGGGGGGGTGCAGGTGGACAGAGATGGGAAGGAGGAGGAGAGAGACAAAACAGGGGGAGGAGGAAATAAACTAATAGAAGATTCGAATAAGCACATGCTCAGGCAATGCTGAATACTCAGCTACCACGTTACAACTGATGAGATCCACTCTTCACCAACACATTTTTCCATTATTAGTTGGCTCTGGCGGTAGAAGTTTGACCAGATTGGAGGCTCTCTGTACACCCTTGATATGGTGGTGCCTGAAAAGCACTGTGCCTCCAAAACCTCAAAAATGGAGTTACCATGTACAGAGTATCCAGAATCCAGCCAAAGTGGAGTGAGTTGTATAATGCCATTCCTGGTCAAGAGTGTCGCATTGATGAGCTGCGCAAGATCTGATGACACCCCAATCAGTTGACTTGCCCCCTCCTCCTCTTCCCTTTCTGTCCATTTCCCCCTCCCCTTCCTCCCCCATAACTGTGTCTGTCTCCTCCTTTCCCCCTTTCTGTCTGCTATTTCCTCCTCCTCCCTTTTCTCTCCACAATATCACCCCATGCTGTATATATGTCCAACTCAATTGTGCATGAATCTACATTTATAATAGTATTGCCATTATACACAGGATCAAAAAAGGCTGCAACATGCTGCCACTCATACACACCTCATGTTGGGTACAGATAATGTGTAAATGTTACAACATATTTATTTAACTTCAGAGATGTGTGTTCACAATAATATTGTAAGAAAGACTAAGGTTTAGTTCACAAGTACTTTGCAAATGTGAAAGAAATATGAAGTTTTTCAAAGTGATATACAGATAAATAGAGAACAGGAAATACAAGCAAATTCACAGCTGACAGATCTGTATACACACCACTTTTTCTCCATGAGCAAATATTGTTTTATGGGTGAGTGCTTCTATAAGTGGTTCTATTGGTACACCAAGTATGTCAGCAATTTTCTTGGCATGTACCTTATCAGGTATCTCAGATGTATCAATGTTAGCTGCAAACAAGAAAACATAACTGCAATAGAATGCCTGAAAATCCAACAAGTGCATTCATCACATACAAATAACTACATTAATTTACTAACCTACAAATAAAAGAAGATAATGAAGTAACATGCATGCAGTTTCTTCTAACCTCATGATTAGAAGATATCTCAGTCTTTATATGCCAGACATCAATTACATACAAAATACACATCTAATGAGCATACCTATGCTGTGAACACAGCAACTATCACAGTGAGCTTCCACAGCAGCCAAATAAAAGACTTCCTGGCATCATTCTCTTCCTCAGTTGCTGTTATCCAACTCACTTCTACATACAGACTACACAATGCTTTGATTTCATACTGTGTGTATAGTGCTGCAAATCCTGAACTTATGATTTCCATCGCCACTTACTTATGTAGAACTTTCATTAGGAAATACTCATCTAGCTAAGCCATGCTTGGACTCTATTTCACTATTATGGAACAAGCCCATAATAGTTTCTATTGGTGGCTTGCGTGGATATTTTGACAAGAACTATTACTGTTTGGTAAAAGGGCTAACTGACAATTTATGTTGATGTTACGAAAATTATTTATGCACAATAAATGTTGTGGCCTCAAGTGAGAATCACAACAGTTAACTTATTTAGGTGATAAGCATTGAGTGAATATGCAAAAGTATCAGAAAAAAATCAATATTATGGTTTAGTCTGTGAGGTGTGCAGAAGGACATAAACAGGAAAAAACAATGTGGATATTGTCATGGATCTAGGTTAGACATCTTCTCTGACAAACAAATTACGTCCATTACTTGCCCTTAAAAGTGAGTCCCATGTATTCTATTTTCATCAGATTTATTGTAACAGGTTTAGAAGTACACGTAAGATCTCCTATAGTGTGAAACATATGTCATCATCAGAGGGTGATACCATGTAATCATCAACTGTTATAAACATTTCATTCAGTACTTTGTATTTGACTTTGTGCCCAGTTCTCTATCAGAACAGAATTGCCACAAATTGACAGACCAACAATAGCCAATATCATTTTGCTGGGCACGAAGTAGAATTCAACAGCAGGATAAGGGCGTGGTTACAACACATAGTAGATTCTCACCATATGCAAGGACTGGTCTACCATATAAATGAACTAGACAGTCATCTAGAGTGCCTGAATTTTGTGTTTGGAACAGGAGGGGGAAATCTGGAATTTTTCCCCTCCACTTACATAGTTAACAGTTTTGCATCCAGACTAGCATGATGAAAAGTCTTTACTCTTGCGGCAACGCAACAGCAGTCACATGCAGTTTTGTTCACCAGTGCCCTAAAAGCTGGTAGTTCCTTTTCATACAGCAGTAAACTTCTGTGGGTGCCAACCGCATTACTCACTTAAGGTGCCAAAATAACTAAGGTCAACAGTGACTATATGCCTTGTCGCAATCAATTTTTTAACATTGTACAATTATTGCTCTAAATTCTTATCAACAGTTTTTTTCTGCCTCCTTCCTCTTCTGTTAGTAGTTGCCTTCTGCCTCTGTTTTATGGAATCTGCCTATTTTTCCAAAATTCAATTGGAAAATTTTTCTATCTCATCCATTTTACTTTTTAATTAAAGTTAAGTTCTTACCACATTTTCCACAGTAACTTTTTCCCATGTGTTTCTTTACTTGTCTTCATCTAAATTAATTAATTGCTTTAGTATTTAGCTTTCATGTTTGAGATATTAACTGCCTGCCTCACCTTCTTACTGAACACTTTGTCAGAATGCGGCCCCCCTCTGAATTGCTCTGTGGATTCATCTTCACCAACTGCCATCAGCTAATGAAATTTACTGTTCCTCCAGAAGTATTGCCATGAATAGCACTGTATGTGATAACTGCTCTCCTCCAGCCTATGGTGCAACCATACTTCAGTGGTGGTACAATGTTATTCACTGTTGTGTACAGCAAAGCTGCGGAATGTTTGGCAACATGGAAGGTGTCTGTCCCCTCTGGCACCATGGGTAAACAAATCTCATCTCCATGCTTCATTATCATTTTTTCTCATTGCACAGAGATGCCTTCCAACATGCTACATATTAATACTTTTTCTTCAATGTTCCTTTATTTTGTGTTTTTGCTGATTAAGGGTATGGGACAATATTACCTGCCATCCCGTGTCTGTAAATATCATATTTAGTTTCTCTCCCAGTATTTTATATATGAGTTAATTTTCTGAAAAAGTACAAATTTTTTGTTTTTGAAAGGTTTTTTCTGTCCTTGATTCAATGGTTTCTGTTTCACCTGTTAGTAAGCAGACTCTCCTTTTCTGTTTCAAAATCACACATATTTAAGTTTCTAGAAGACACCTGCAGTAAATAGTTAATCTTATGTAGTTTCAATATTGATTTGGTTGTATTAGTTACCAGGTTATTACTTCAAAGTATAGAGTAGAATTTTATAAACTGATACAAACCTATAACTTTGGCTTTGTACTTGATGTTTCCCAGGTGCAGAACCACAGCCAAAAGTTTTATAATTTCCCAGACTTCATTCTCATTAAAATTTAAGACTTTCATAGCTGCTCTGACTACAGCAAAATCTTTGGCATCATCACGGCCTTCACAAGTTAGAGTGCCTCCCTTGAAATAGTAATTAAACAACAAGAATTGGTCAAAGTCAAGAATAGATGGTGTATATGAGTTCAAGTCATAAGTTGAAGTTTTCTAGCAGGTGCAAAGGATGAGTAGTGAATAATCTTATTTTTTCCATCCTGAAACTTTATACTATATAAATGCCTAAAACTTCACACATTACTATTGATTAGTATTCCAGACAGTATTTTTAAACATCTCCACTACACAAAAAGAGTATACAAGAAATGGGAGAAAGAAGAAGAAAATCTAATGGATAAGTAGTGAGATGGATTGCCAATAAAAAAAGGTTTGCATAAATGTGAATAATAGTTCATGGAAAGAGTGATTCATTTTTGAAATCATGTTAGTCCTCAACAAGTAAGCAAACAAGCTACAGCTGGTGATGATGTGTATACTACAACAGTAAGACTACATATTTGATGAAGAAATGAGAGTGATAAAAGATTCAACTGTTAATAAAAGGTAACAAACACAGTACATGAAGTAACTGTTACTTTTTTCCCTCGCCATCTTAAATGCAAGGCAATTTAAGAGACTGTTTTGGTGTAACACTCTTTTAAATTTCATGTGCTTAAAAGAGGAAAACATATACAGAAAAATAACCAACTACTGCAGAAGATACTATAAGAATGTATTACAAAGAAAACATGGAATATACAGGTATCTGTGATACATCATTATAATGAAAATTAAATAATATAGAAAGAGTACAGTATGTAATTTTAGTACTAGGTCATTCAGATAAATAAAATAATATGACCCATACATTTTGCCAACTTCATAATTTGATGTATGTTTCTTACATTACCAGTACTGTAACTTAATTTGCATTGTGTTTAACTCTTCACATAGTAATAAACCACAGACAGAAATTGTTCATAATAATCAGTCAGCAACAGAAACAGACATAAAAACATGGCATAATCCTAGCTTTCAGAATCAGAGTTTCCTTCATATAGCCTAACAATTTCCTCGGGCATCATGGCAATTGTCATTTCTAGCAACTCTTAAAAATCAAAATGTTATGGAAATACATATGGTCATAGAAAGTTTGTAGTGGAATATAAGTAATGGAAAAAGTACAGGTGACAAGTCACCAAATAGTTGAGACACTGAGCACAAACAAGACTAAAGACATTGCTGAGCTACTTGAAAATGTCCTCCTGCAGAGTTAACTAGTACGAATAAAACAATGGAAATTTCAGGATTGAATACCAACAATATGAAAAGGATAGATTGCCACTACTTATATATTTCTAGCATTCTTATTCATTGTGCCTGTCTGTGACTCAACAAATTCTCTAAGCCATGACTAGCAGTCTATCCTTTCCAAACTGTTGTAACACAGAATAAACATATACACAAGAATACCTGCATGGTTACATGGTCCTGGCCATTTAATTCTAGCAGCATTGCAGCTCAGTTGGAATGAGAGGTTGTATCAGACAGAGGGGGTGAGGGAAGAAACAATACAGGACGGTGGAGGGAAAATTGAAGGGAAGGATGGTTGATGGGTAGGAAGATGACACTCTCCATTAGATCCTCCATCCAGAAACTATCTTCTCTGAACATGTAGATGTGACCTGACTGACTGGTATATGTCAGTTCAGTAGCAACTTGGTCACCAAGAATGTTGAAATGAAATGTTCATTGTAACATGAATAAATGGCAGCAATGCATGGAATGGGAAACACACCTAAAATATCACAGAACCAACTCAGGGGTGACCTACTCCGCCACATACTGCCTGTTAAATGCCTCATTGATCTGTTGGTTCATTAAGTAGCTTACATCAATTGAAAAGAAGCAAAAATTACAATTCACAAAACCACACTACATGCCTTCTGTCAGCTACTGTCCAGCTTTTGGCCCACTGAAGATGTGCAGCTTGATGAAGTTCTGTGAGCAACAGTGTTTTGCAAAGTATTTGTCTTCAAATGTCCATTGCATGCAGTTTCCTTCAGAATGTTCAGTCATAAAATGATAGAAATGGACCTGCATTCACTAAAAGCAGCAGATCCTGTCAGGTTTGAAACTAATTGTCATTGGATGTGCATGAGACTCATCTTCAATCTCTGTCAGTTAACATCATTTTAGAACCACTTTTCTTACACTGTGTTACATGGTTGTAAGTAGTATATCATTCCTTGCAGATGTGATAGTTACCACATATATTAACAAAGAGATAGAGGGGCTGGCCAGTACTTACCTCAGCTCAGTACAGCCGATAGATACACATAAAACAGAACTGAAAATTTATATTCCTAGCTTTCGGAACAAATGTTCCTTCATCAGGGAGGAGAGAGGGGAAAGAAAGGGAAGAAGGGAAAGGAGATTCAGTTACTCACAACCCAGGTTATGAAGCAACAGGGAAAGGAAAATGGGAGGGTAGCAAGGATGGAGGCATGGTTGTCAGAGGGAAGCCAAAGATATTCTACTGTAAGTACTGTGCCAGCTTCAAACCAAAGAGGATGCATACAGAAGTAAGGAGGTATATAGTATAAAGATAAACACAACTATGTAGGATGAAAAGATGCGTGAATGGCTAAAGAGGAAAGGGAAAGAGGAGAAGACTGAAGAGTGAATGGGACTGAGGTTGTTTAACGTAGGTCCAGTCCAGGGGGATGGCGGGATGAAAGGATGTGTTGGAGTGCAAGTTCCCATCTCCGCAGTTCAGAGGGACTGGTGTTGGGTGGGAGCCGCTTTTGCGGCACACGCGATCTTTTTTCGCCACTCGCTATCTCTGTTTTTGAGCAACGTGTTTTCTTTTCCCCTGATCTGGACATACTTGCTTGGTCTGGTCCACTTTTTCCGTATTTTTCTTATTTAGTGGTCTTCCTTTGGTATTGAACATTACCAACACAATTTCTTTCCTTCTCGTCCTTCCCTCCATGTTTTATTCCTTCTTATGATTACTATTTCAACTTTAGTTATTTAATTTCCCTACCCACCAGTTACCCACTATGTACCCTAATCCTATACCACATTATTTACATTCATTCCGGAAACATGCATTCACCGTAGCCAAACTGCAATCCCACATACTTTTCCTCCGGTCCTGCTTAACCTTTGGAATTACTCCTAAAGGGCTTACCTTAAAAGTTCCCATCTCCGGGTGCAATTCCTCCTTCCACCAGTCTCTCCTGGACTTCCAGAACCTTCAATCCTTAGCCCTTACCCAACTTGTCCTGAATCTCTACACTACTTCATGTAACCACCACTCCCAACAGCTCCTATCTCTCTTCAAAGTCCTCCACCTCTCAAACCCTTGCTTGGAGAACACACTCAGGAACATCATCCTAGAAGCCAGCTGCAAACTTGAGTTCCATGCCACACACCACCTGAAAAAACTATCCACAGTGCTAGTGCAACACCTAAGAAGTGGGGTCCCTCTCCCTATCCCTCACAAACACCAACCACAACAGAACCTTCAACAAACCCCCCTCATAGCCAATAAACCTAGCCTAGCCACCCTACTCAATCTCCCCATCCCAGCACATACCCCACACAGACCAAATCTCAACTATAACCACAGTCAAATGCCACATATCACCAGTCCCAATTCAGTCCTAAACCTCTCATCCAGACCTCTCTCTCCTCCAGAGACATCTGTTCTATCAAAAGGCTTAACCTTTAGCCCCACACCTAAATTCAACCACACTGCCCTGGTTAAAGATCTCCTCTCATTCACCCGGAACCTCAACTGGAAATATCACTTCACTACCCAAACACAGCCCCCAAATACTAGACCCAGTGTTGAACCCTGTCTAGAATAGTTCCGACTGCCTTCTCAAAGGGATCCTCCTCCCCTCCCCCAAAACCATCCCTTGCAGACATTTCAGGAATTCCTCACATCCAGCGTTGCCTCCCAGTCCTTCTTGAAGAACATCCCGACAACCCCCAACATCACCCCAGCTGAATCCCGTGCCATTAAGGAGCTGAAAATAGACCGCTCTATTGTCATCCTCCCGGCGGATAAAGGCTCCACTACTGTCGTACTTGACCGTGTGGAGTATGTGGCAGAAGGACTGCGTCAACTCTCTGACACCTCAACCTACAAAGCTGTTACCCAGGACCCCATTCCCTCCATCCAGACTGAGCTGCAAAAAATCCTAAAAATCCAAGGTCCCTCACAAGGCCTCACAACGGCTTCCATAGACTTACTCACTCCACCTGAGCCACGAACCCTTACCTTCTACCTATTACCCAAAATCCACAAAGAGAACCATCCTGGCCGTCCCATTGTAGCGGGCTTCAAAGCCCCAACCGAACGTATCTCAGCTCTGGTAGACCAGCACCTACAACCTATCTCCCGCTGACTCCCATCCTACATCAAAGACACAAACCACTTCCTAGAACGCCTCAAATCCATTCCCACTCCTCTCCCACCTGAAACCTTTCTTGTCACCATAGATGCTACATCCCTTTACACAAACATCCCACATACCCATGGTCTCTCTGCCCTTGAGCACTACCTCTCCCAACGCCCACCCGAAGATCTTCCAAAAACCTCGTTCCTTATCACACTTACCAACTTCATCCTCACCCATAATTACTTCACCTTTGAAGGCCAGACCTACAAACAAATCAGGGGAACGGCCATGGGAACCAGGATGGCTCCGTCCTATGCCAACCTCTTCATGGGCCGCATGGAGGAGGCTTTCCTGAAGACCCAACAGCTGCTTCCCCTGGCCTGGTACAGGTTTATAGATGACATCTTTGTGGTCTGGACTCATGGTGAAGAAACACTCCTTAATTTCCTCCATAACCTCAGCTCCTTTTCGAATCTGAATTTCACCTGGTCCTTCTCCAAAACCCAAGCCACCTTCCTGGATGTTGACCTTCATCTTTTTGAAGCTCACATCCACACCTCTGTCCATATCAAACCCACAAACAAACAACAGTACCTTCACTTTGATAGCTGCCATCCTTTCCACATCAAATGCTCCCTTCCCTACAGCCTAGGTATTCGTGGCAAACGTATCTGCTCCAGTGACGAATCCCTCAACAATTACACCAATAACCTGACCAGTGCTTTCCTCTCCCACAACTATCCTGCAGACCTTGTCCACAAACAGATTTCCCGAGCAATACATTCCTCCCCGTTCAACAACAATGTTCCTACCCCCAGACCACACAGAAGCATCCCCCTTGTCACTCAATATTATCCTGGCCTCAAAAACATCAACAAATTACTCCGCCAGGGATATGACTTTCTCAAGTCAACCCCGGAAATGAGATCATCCCTTGACAAAATTCTCCCCACACCACCCAGAGTTGCCTTTCGTCGCCCCCCTAACCTCCGTAACATCCTTGTTAAACCCTACAATATTCCCAGATTACCTTCTCTACCCAGCGGTTCCTACCCCTGTAACCGACCCTGCTGCAAAACCTGCCCCATGCATCCCCCCACAATCACCTACTCCAGCCCCGCTACTGGTAAAACATACACAATTCATGGCAGGGCTACGTGTGAAACTACACATGTCATTTATCAACTGACATGCCTGCACTGCACAGCCTTTTACATCGGCATGACAACAACTAAACTGGCTGAGCGCATGAACGGACACAGACGAACTGTCCGCCTAGGAGATGCCCAATACCCAGTAGCGGAGCATGCCCTCCAGCATAATTCTAGGGACCTAGGAACCTGCTACAGCGTATGTGCCATTTGGCTCCTCCCACCCAACACCAGTCCCTCTGAACTGCGGAGATGGGAACTTGAACTCCAACACATCCTTTCATCCCGCCATCCCCCTGGACTGAACCTACGTTAAACAACCTCAGTCCCATTCACTCTTCAGTCTTCTCCTCTTTCCCTTTCCTCTTTAGCCATTCACGCATCTTTTCATCCTACATAGTTGTGTTTATCTTTATACTACGAGGGCCGATCAGAAAGTAACCTCCGGTTGATTTAAAAAAATACACCAAGTTAAATAAAAATATTTTAATATATACATCTTACAACTACATCTTTGCACTATTTTTCTACATAGTCTCCATAGCGATTGAGGCACTTATCGTATCTCTTCACAAGCTTTGAAATTCCTTCTGCATAAAAATCACCCGCTAGTGCCTGGAGCCAGCCTGTGACCGCATCTTTGAGCTCTTCGTCGTCATCAAACCGCTGTGACCCGAGCCATTTCTTCAAATGCGTGAAGAGGTGATAATCACTTGGCGCCAGGTCTGGGCTGTAAGGTGGACGGTTGATAACGTCCCACTTGAAGGACTCGAGAAGGGCCGTTGTTCTGCGAGCAGAGTGAGGACGGGCGTTATCGTGCAAAAAAACGATACCGGAAGTCAGCATACCATGGCGTTTGTTCTGTATAGCCCGTCGTAACTCTTTTATTGTTTCACAGTACACGTCTTGATTAATGGTCATACCACGTTCCACGAATTCAACCAACAACACCCCTTTGGCTTCCCAAAACACTGTTGCCATCAGTTTTCTGGCAGAAAAATCTTGCGAGGCTTTTCTTGGTTTGGTAGGCGAATTTGAATGTGCTCACATCTTTGATTGTTCTTTTGTCTCAGGGTTCACATACTTAATCCAGGTTTCGTCACCGGTCACGATTCTGTTTAACAATGGTTCTCCTTCGTCCTCATAACATGACAGAAAGTCTAATGCAGAGGCCATTCTTTGAGTTTTGTGGTGGTCGGTAAGAATTTTGGGCACCCATCGTGCACAGAACTTACGGTAACCCAATCTTGCTGTCACTATCTCGTACAAGAGAGTCTTAGAAATCTGTGGAAAACCAGTAGACAACTCCGACATTGAGAAACGTCGATTTTCACGAACTTTTGCATCAACTGTCTGAACAAGTTCGCCAGTCACCAATGATGGTCTACCACTCCACTCTTCATCATAAACGTTTTCTCGTCCACTTTTAAATAAACGTACCCATTCACGGACAACTCCTTCACTCTTAACTCTCGGTCCGTACACGGCACAAAGCTCACGACGAATAGCTGCTGCAGAATATCCTTTGGCTGTAAAAAACCTTATGACAGCACGCACTTCACATTTGGCGGGGTTTTCTATTGCAGCACACATTTCAAACTGCCACAAAAACTAAACTAGCGCAGGTACGACGTTCACTTGACCACGGCTTGATGCCGACTGACCTGTTGAGTGCGTGAACGCACAGATGGCGTCGCTACCCCCCCACAACCCGCACTGTGACCAATCGGGGGTTACTTCCTGAACCGCGCTCGTATATACCTCCTTACTTCTGTATGCATCCTCTTTGGTTTGAAGCAGGCACAGTACTTACAGTAGAATATCTTTGGCTTCCCTCTGACAACCATGCCTCCATCCTTGCTACCCTCCCATTTTCCTTTCCCTGTTGCTTCATAACCTGGGTTGTGAGTAACTGAATCTCCTTTCCCTTCTTCCCTTTCTTTCCCCTCTCTCCTCCCTGATGAAGGAACATTTGTTCCGAAAGCTAGGAATATAAATTTTCAGTTCTGTTTTATGTGTATCTATCGGCTGTACTGAGCTAAGTACTGGCCAGCCCCTCTATCTCTTTGTTAGTATTTGTTTCACATCTTTATATGAGATTTTCCATTAATCATTTAGATCACCTATATGGTCCACATCCTTCATTGTTTTGTCCCTTTTGTTAGCTATCACTTACGTCTGTCATCTTAACACTTTCTCTTCTTCAGTGTTTTATATATACATAAATAAATATTTTCGTCACCAACTGTGCTAGTTTCATCTTCCTCCTATTATCTTGTTCCGTTTATAGTCCTCTTCTCTCTTTTATTTATTGACTTATTTATTCAACATTCCATAGTTTTAACGTTCGTTATTCGCTGTTTCCCAGCCAACAATCACTGCCAACAATCTCTTCCACACCTACCAGTATCATCCATTTCCGTCGATTTCTTGTTGCTGGCGATATTTTTGTGCCGTTGGCTATCTTTCTCTGCCACAAGAAAATTTTTTTGGGACATTTCTGCGCCACCCGCGATCTTTTTTGCGGCACGCGCGATCTTTTTTGCGGCACGCGCGATCTTTTTTGCGGCACACGCGATCGCTTTTGCGGCACGCGCGATCTTTTTTCGCCACTCGCTATCTCTGTTTTTGAGCAACGTGTTTTCTTTTCCCCTGATCTGGACATACTTGCTTGGTCTGGTCCACTTTTTCCGTATTTTTCTTATTTAGTGGTCTTCCTTTGGTATTGAACATTACCAACACAATTTCTTTCCTTCTCGTCCTTCCCTCCGTGTTTTATTCCTTCTTATGATTACTATTTCAACTTTAGTTATTTAATTTCCCTACCCACCAGTTACCCACTATGTACCCTAATCCTATACCACATTATTTACATTCATTCCGGAAACATGCATTCACCGTAGCCAAACTGCAATCCCACATACTTTTCCTCCGGTCCTGCTTAACCTTTGGAATTACTCCTAAAGGGCTTACCTTAAAAGTTCCCATCTCCGGGTGCAATTCCTCCTTCCACCAGTCTCTCCTGGACTTCCAGAACCTTCAATCCTTAGCCCTTACCCAACTTGTCCTGAATCTCTACACTACTTCATGTAACCACCACTCCCAACAGCTCCTATCTCTCTTCAAAGTCCTCCACCTCTCAAACCCTTGCTTGGAGAACACACTCAGGAACATCATCCTAGAAGCCAGCTGCAAACTTGAGTTCCATGCCACACACCACCTGAAAAAACTATCCACAGTGCTAGTGCAACACCTAAGAAGTGGGGTCCCTCTCCCTATCCCTCACAAACACCAACCACAACAGAACCTTCAACAAACCCCCCTCATAGCCAATAAACCTAGCCTAGCCACCCTACTCAATCTCCCCATCCCAGCACATACCCCACACAGACCAAATCTCGACTATAACCACAGTCAAATGCCACATATCACCAGTCCCAATTCAGTCCTAAACCTCTCATCCAGATCCCTCTCTCCTCCAGAGACATCTGTTCTATCAAAAGGCTTAACCTTTAGCCCCACACCTAAATTCAACCACACTGCCCTGGTTAAAGATCTCCTCTCATTCACCCGGAACCTCAACTGGAAATATCACTTCACTACCCAAACACAGCCCCCAAATACTAGACCCAGTGTTGAACCCTGTCTAGAACAGTTCCGACTGCCTTCTCAAAGGGATCCTCCTCCCCTCCCCCAAAACCATCCCTTGCAGACATTTCAGGAATTCCTCACATCCAGCGTTGCCTCCCAGTCCTTCTTGAAGAACATCCCGACAACCCCCAACATCACCCCAGCTGAATCCCGTGCCATTAAGGAGCTGAAAATAGACCGCTCTATTGTCATCCTCCCGGCGGATAAAGGCTCCACTACTGTCGTACTTGACCGTGTGGAGTATGTGGCAGAAGGACTGCGTCAACTCTCTGACACCTCAACCTACAAAGCTGTTACCCAGGACCCCATTCCCTCCATCCAGACTGAGCTGCAAAAAATCCTAAAAATCCAAGGTCCCTCACAAGGCCTCACAACGGCTTCCATAGACTTACTCACTCCACCTGAGCCACGTACCCCTACCTTCTACCTATTACCCAAAATCCACAAAGAGAACCATCCTGGCCGTCCCATTGTAGCGGGCTTCAAAGCCCCAACCGAACGTATCTCAGCTCTGGTAGACCAGCACCTACAACCTATCACCCGCTGACTCCCATCCTACATCAAAGACACAAACCACTTCCTAGAACGCCTCAAATCCATTCCCACTCCTCTCCCACCTGAAACCTTTCTTGTTACCATAGATGCTACATCCCTTTACACAAACATCCCACATACCCATGGTCTCTCTGCCCTTGAGCACTACCTCTCCCAACGCCCACCCGAAGATCTTCCAAAAACCTCGTTCCTTATCACACTTACCAACTTCATCCTCACCCATAATTACTTCACCTTTGAAGGCCAGACCTACAAACAAATCAGGGGAACGGCCATGGGAACCAGGATGGCTCCGTCCTATGCCAACCTCTTCATGGGCCGCATGGAGGAGGCTTTCCTGAAGACCCAACAGCTGCTTCCCCTGGCCTGGTACAGGTTTATAGATGACATCTTTGTGGTCTGGACTCATGGTGAAGAAACACTCCTTAATTTCCTCCATAACCTCAACTCCTTTTCGAATCTGAATTTCACCTGGTCCTTCTCCAAAACCCAAGCCACCTTCCTGGATGTTGACCTTCATCTTTTTGAAGCTCACATCCACACCTGTCCATATCAAACCCACAAACAAACAACAGTACCTTCACTTTGATAGCTGCCATCCTTTCCACATCAAACGCTCCCTTCCCTACAGCCTAGGTATTCGTGGCAAACGTATCTGCTCCAGTGACGAATCCCTCAACAATTACACCAATAACCTGACCAGTGCTTTCCTCTCCCGCAACTATCCTGCAGACCTTGTCCACAAACAGATTTCCCGAGCAATACATTCCTCCCCGTTCAACAACAATGTTCCTACCCCCAGACCACACAGAAGCATCCCCCTTGTCACTCAATATTATCCTGGCCTCAAAAACATCAACAAATTACTCCGCCAGGGATATGACTTTCTCAAGTCAACCCCGGAAATGAGATCATCCCTTGACAAAATTCTCCCCACACCACCCAGAGTTGCCTTTCGTCGCCCCCCTAACCTCCGTAACATCCTTGTTAAACCCTACAATATTCCCAGATTACCTTCTCTACCCAGCGGTTCCTACCCCTGTAACCGACCCCGCTGCAAAACCTGCCCCATGCATCCCCCCACAACCACCTACTCCAGCCCCGCTACTGGTAAAACATACACAATTCATGGCAGGGCTACGTGTGAAACTACACATGTCATTTATCAACTGACATGCCTGCACTGCACAGCCTTTTACATCGGCATGACAACAACTAAACTGGCTGAGCGCATGAACGGACACAGACGAACTGTCCGCCTAGGAGATGCCCAATACCCAGTAGCGGAGCATGCCCTCCAGCATAATTCTAGGGACCTAGGAACCTGCTACAGCGTATGTGCCATTTGGCTCCTCCCACCCAACACCAGTCCCTCTGAACTGCGGAGATGGGAACTTGCACTCCAACACATCCTTTCATCCCGCCATCCCCCTGGACTGAACCTACGTTAAACAACCTCAGTCCCATTCACTCTTCAGTCTTCTCCTCTTTCCCTTTCCTCTTTAGCCATTCACGCATCTTTTCATCCTACATAGTTGTGTTTATCTTTATACTATATACCTCCTTACTTCTGTATGCATCCTCTTTGGTTTGAAGCTGGCACAGTACTTACAGTAGAATATCTTTGGCTTCCCTCTGACAACCATGCCTCCATCCTTGCTACCCTCCCATTTTCCTTTCCCTGTTGCTTCATAACCTGGGTTGTGAGTAACTGAATCTCCTTTCCCTTCTTCCCTTTCTTTCCCCTCTCTCCTCCCTGATGAAGGAACATTTGTTCCGAAAGCTAGGAATATAAATTTTCAGTTCTGTTTTATGTGTATCTATCGGCTGTACTGAGCTGAGGTAAGTACTGGCCAGCCCCTCTATCTCTTTGTTAGTATTTGTTTCACATCTTTATATGAGATTTTCCATTAATCATTTAGATTACCACATATATTATTTCTCAAGTGAACATACCTTTTTCTCAACACATACTATCATACAGGGATGAATGGATGCATTATTAGAAGGGTTTTTTAACCAGCTTCTAACAGTGTATACTGATTTTGTGCTAAAATTTACTATTTGTAGCAAATTTTAATATAAAAGAGACTTTCAACTATCAGCTGTTGTGTAAAAGGGCATCATGGATGCCCACCTTCATACCCATTATTTTATGAAACTAACTTTAACAGGAATAAGAGATTCCCTTTTCAAATTATCTTATTACAAATACCATTTTATTTGTTTTCAGGTACTTATTAACCGGATAATTTGCATACAGCACTGTCATAATAAGTATGATAACTGTGGTACTCCATTATCTCCGCCTACCACAGAAGTCGACTTTTCTAAATGAATATACTTTCTGAAACAACAAACATACAGGTGAACATAAAGTCCGGGAACACTTCCAATTATTTACTGCACAAGAACCAAACATTGTACAGATATCATACATATGTCATTTTGAAGAGAAACCCTGAAAGCTTGTTTTCGTGTATACTGCCACAGCATAGTTTGGTAATTTGCCGATACTCAGTGCTAGTCACAAACATGGACAGTTCAGGTGTGGAGCGAGGTTTCTGTGTGTTGGGAATGTTGCAGCAATGGCTGGTGCCTCAAATGAAATCGGACTCTCCATTCATCTTTCAACGAGATGGGGCTCCACTCCATTTTCATACTGAACTTCATGGGTACCTGAACACGGAACTGTGGTATCAATGGATTGGCTGTGCTACAGAAGGGATGGCTGTTTCATGAAATGGCCTCTCCAGTCACCAGATCTCACTCCGTGTGACTTTCTTCTGTGGGGACACATTAAAGATCTGGTGTATGTACCACCCCTACTACGTGATGTAGCAGATCTCCAGGAGACAATACAGGAAGCGACTGCCACAACGATGATGCCATGCTGGGATGGGACAGGTGTGGCAAGAATTCGATTACGATATTGACATCTGCTGGGTCACTCATGGTTCGCTTATCAAATGTTTGTAAAAAAACTTTCAGGGTTTCTCTTCAAAATGACATATGTATGGTGTCTGTACAATGTTTGGTTCTTGTGCAGTAAATAATTTAAAGTGTTCCAAGATTTTATGTACACACTATATTTATCATAGTTGCCATGAATTGTGATTTACATGCTGCTACTATGGCCTAAAATGCTTACTATAACTGAAAACATATGTTGAGTTAAAGTTATACATTATGTGGCCCTCCTGACAATCTCTGATCTCTGTCTATTGCTTGGGTCCCTGATCTACTTTGATAAAACAACAGATCTGATGCCTTCCTACAAGGTGTGGTCATAGTCAAGTCACCATAACTCCTTTCTGCCATTCTGTCACATCCCATCTTATTACACTGATTCCATACAACCAACTGGCACATACATGCCACTTCACTCTCACAACTTATACCAGCATTGGAGGGTAACATGACTGACTGGTACAATTGCTACAACGTCTACAGTGCTGCAAAATGACCAGGGAGTGACCAGTACCATGTCCAATGAGCTTATCTACACGAATAAGCTAATCATTGCCAAAATATTCTAAGCTGAAAGAAATTTCTCTCTTTTTTGGAAAATTATTGACAACTGTTACTCACCCCTGTGAGGTAACGATAATCTGCAGGTCCTCTGAGGTCAAGGCTTATCTTCTCATCAATTGTCAAACCAGCAAGCATTTCATAAAATATATGGTAATTACGTTCACCATTATTTTGTGAAACAATACGAGACTTTTCCAAAAGATACTGCTCAATTGCAGCACCTTCAATGACACATTCTTGGCTGAAATTGATGTTGATATATTTTCCAAATCTGGATGAATTGTCATTGCGTATTGTCTTGGCATTTCCAAAAGCTGAAATGATGATAAATTTTAATACATTAAATTTGTTACTGTCTCTGAAATTGCATTCATACCTTTAATCACACACTTGTTGTTTTAACTCTGAGAGAAATCATGAAATAACAAATGTTTACAGCTGACCATTATAGCAAAGGTATGTTATTGTCTGCAAATGTATTAAATCAATACTTTTTGTATTTCCTTTCCCTCATAAACTGTAAATTATAGTACTTGCAAGTCATTCAATTCACATGAAAAACACATGGATAATTATTGTGTTCTTAATTTTGTACAAAGAACCTTAAGCTCTCCAGTTTGCAATCCTATGTACTATTTTTATTAATGAACACATCAGTTGGACTTTTGGAGTGCCATGACTACAAAGCAGTTGCAGTTTTGTTTTTTAGTTGCTATTATGAAAGTTATTGAAAGTCATTGTTCCTAGGGTGTATCCCATCAAACAAGGTCCACTATTTTCATGATTTAGTAAATTTATTTTATTTTAGCTTTGTGGCTGGAGGCTACCACATTCATTAGTTAACCTATGGGAAGGAAATGCTATCATCAATTGTCTGTAAATTATGTAATCTTTGTTCTATGTTATCATGTTTCAATTATTTGAATACAATATTTTCTGAGGCAGAAATAGCAATAGCCCAGCATTTGCCTAAACAAGAAACTTAGGTCAGCCGGTGCACTAAACATGTGATCATTGATCTGTCACGCAGATTCAATCCTGGTCTGCCTCACCTCTCTGTCTCACATGTTACTCTATACAAGCAGGCTGAAAGTTGTTCAAAAAGTAATGCCTTCTAATTTCTCTATCAGCTAATTAACAAGAAAACAAAATGAATTATCCATATTTGGTGTAACATTTTGGAAGTAACTTTTCACTTCTCAATATAATCTCCATTATTTTAAACTGTTTTAATCCATCTTTTAAGAAGGGTATGAGGGTATGCATCCCATGTAGCAAAAATCAGTGCCTATACTCTTCATACACTTGTCCAAAGAAAATCCAGTCATCATGTCTTCAATATTGTGAGCACAATGAGCTTTGTTAGTGGCCTGAACAGATGGTAATCTGATGGCACTATGTCTGGAATATATTGCAAAAGTGGTAAGACTTCTCCCCATTTTTGCTATCCTGCAACAGACTATGCATCATGTGTGGACCTTTATTGTCATGGACAAGTATAGGAGTTTCTAATGATGATGTTACGAAACACACTTTAACCAATATTATAAAGACAGTTTGCATTATTGTATTAAGCACTCAGGGCTTGTTTTTATGCTTTACCAGAGTCCATAATTAAAGGTGAGTTTGCAGTCACGTTGGACAAGGCATAAGTGGAAGAAGTTCAACATAGACATAATATAAAAGTATACTTTTGTTATGCTTACGTGAAAGCCACTTTCATGCAGGCTATGAAACAAAATGTAAGTGAATGAGCCTTCCATGCAGACACCAACTAGAAATACATATTTTACTTATTTACATAAACCTCACAAAAATGTTTACTAAAAGCACATGATGTGTATAGGTGTAGATCTTGGTTAGGCACAACTACACACCATACTCTAATGGTGGCAGGAAACACATCCTGTAACAGGATAAGCCCCTCAAGCATTCATGTAATAAGCAATTACATTACATTAATACTTGTTAGATAGATCATGAATATGACATTTTGTAATGTGTCAGTTTAATATAAGTTTTCATTACACTTTTTTTTTCATTCCGACTTCATCATTCATATACCTGTGAACATTTTATGACTAAAATGTAAATCACTGTGATAATATCTTTCTTCCTCAAATGTATTTTTCTTATATTTCTTTTGTTTTGTACTGCTGCTTCTGACAGTGTCAAAGATTTGTTTTGTTCATTCCACAACATACTGAGATATGAAACAGCCTTTCACATCATCAAATACAAAAATGATTAAAGCATAATGGTTTACATTTCCTGTTAATTCTGGTGAACTGAAAGCACATAATTTGCAATCATTGTTTTTCACTCAACAGTCCTTGAATACAATTTGTATGTTTACCTAGTTTCTTGAACATTCAGAGAGCTTGTAATGCGGAAAACACTAAGGAAATGTGTGTATAAAGTGGAATACACATAGCACAGTAAGAGTTGAGAAGATGTGCAAAAGTGAGAGGGACTGTATCAGAAAATGCAGCAGCCCACAGCATCATTTTGCCACATCTCTCAGTGGTGGGTACTTAGACATGTGGGTTGACATTTAGCATTGCTTTTAGTGTTAATGCACATATAGTGATGTTCACTGTTTTACCTTTTGCTATGAGTGACATATAGAAACACAAAATATATTTAATGAATGAGTAAGAGAGAGGATTCCATATACATGAATTTTCCAAGGGGGGATTTTTCAGGGCAAGAAACAGTGCATCCATGTGGAGTTTTCTCCAATACTGGCAGCTGGTAGGAGAAATAACAGCTACAACAACAAGAGTGGAACATAGAAAGTCAGCAAATTGAAGACCCCATAAAAAATTCTCTGAATCTTTCTGATCAGAATACGTCATACACCATGCATCTGTTTTGTAACATGCACACTCTGTACTAGCAATAGCTACAAAATCTTCTTTGAAAAGAGGAGTAATGTAAATGAAAAGCCATGGGTTACTACATGGATAAAAATATCTTGTAAACAGAAAAGGGAAATGTATCTTATACCTAGGAGGAGTAATGATCCGGAAACAGTGAAACATTATAAAAACTACTGCACTGTATTAAGAAAAGTTATTAAAAATTCCAGAAGTATGTGCATTATGTCTGAGATTAGCACATCTGATAATAAAATCAAAACAATTTGGAATATTGTTAAAAGGGAATCAGGGCAACTGAGAGCACAGGAAGACTGTATTTCTATCAGACTCAATGAAAACTTTGTTAACAAGAAGTCAGAAGTAGAAAAATTTAATAATCATTTTGTAAGTGTTGTAGAGAAAATGGGATCCAGCTATTCATTAGAAAATGCAAGGCAGTATATGGAAGAGGCAATACCTATGCAGTTTGTTAAAACTGAACTTCAGCCCACCTCTCCTACTGAAACTAGGAAAATAATAAAGTCACTCAAAAGTAAAAGTTCACATGGAATTGATGGCATTTCAAACAGAGTACTAAAAGCTTGTTCCAAACAGATAAGTAGGATTCTCAGCCACATATGTAGTAGCTCACTGAAACGGGGCATTTTTCCAGACAGACTGAAATATGCTATTGTTAAACCATTTCATAAAAAAGGGGATAGGTCTGATGCTAACAACTACTGCCCAATTTCACTTCTGACAGCTTTATCCGAAATTCTTGAAAAAGTAACGTATTCAAGAGTGGCATCACATATTTGCAAAAATAAAGTACTAACAAAATGTCAATTTAGTTTTCAGAAAGGCTTTTCAACAGAAAATGCTATATATGCTTTAACTGACCAAATATTAAATGCTTTGAATAACCAAACATCACACATTGGGATGTTTTGTGATCTCTCAAAGGCTTTTGATTATGTGAATCATGAAAATTTAAGTATTGTGGTATGAGTGGTACAGTGAACAAATGGTTTAATTCATATTTAACTTGAAGAATGCAGAAGGTTGAAATTAACAATACAGATAGTCTGCAAAAATTAGCAGAGTCCTCTATTTGGGGAGGTATCTAGTATGGTGTCCCACAGGATTCAGTCTTGGGTCCCTTATTGTTCTTAATATACAGTATATTAATGACTTGCCACTCTATACTCATAAGATGCAAAACTAGTTCTTTTTGCTGATGAACAAGTATAGTAATCACACCCAACAAACAAGAATCAGTTGAGGAAATTGTAAATAATGTATTTCAGAAAATTATTAAGAGGTTCTCTGCAAATTGACCCTCACTAAATTTTGAGAAAACACAGTATATACAAGTCTGTATAGTAAATGGCATAACACCATTGATAAATATAGACTAGGAACAGAAGTCTGTTGTTAAGGCAGCATATTCAACATTACTGGATGTGCATACTGATGAGAAATTAAATTGGAAGAAACACATTGATGATCTACTGAAACGGTTAGGTTCAGCTACTTATGCTATTAGGGTTATTGCAAATTTTGGTGATAAGCATATCAGTTAATTAGCCTACTATACCTATTTTCATTCATTACTTTCACATGGCATCCTATTTTGGGGTAATTCATCCTTAAGAGAAAAAGTATTCATTGCACAAAAGCATGTAATCAGAATAATAGCTGGAGCCCACCCAATATCATCTTGCAGACATTTATTTAAGGAACTCAAGATATTCACAGTACCTTCGCAATACGTATATTCACCTATAAAATTTGTTATTAATAACCCATCTCAATGCAAAAATAACAGTGAAGTCCATAGCTATAACATCTACATCTACATCTACATCCATACTCCACAAGCCACCTGACGGTGAGGAAAGGTTGATCTTCACTATTCTGAGTTAAAACTGGCTTTGGCAGAGAAAGGGGTGAATGATGCTGCCACAAAAATCTTTGGTATTCACCAAATAGCATTAAAAGTCTGACAAATAGCCAACCAACATTTAAAAACAAATTAAAAGATTTTCTGAATGACAACTCCTTCTACTAAATAAATGAATTTTCAGATATGAAATAGTAACTGTAACAAGTATTAATGTTGTATGTATGTAAAAAGATCACAGGTTAGAATTTAACATCTATGACCTCCCAAAAGGAACAACCTCAGCATTTCTTGAAGCAATTTAAGGAAACCACAAAGAACCTAAACCTGGATAACTGGATGAGGATTTGAAGATTGCTCCTATTGAATATGAGTTCAGCACCTTGCATCGGAATGTCAGTTGGTTGGCTTGAACATGAACCTTTCCAAAACAAAAGTAATATCCAACAAATGGGTCCCAGCTGGAGATGTGAAAGTCAAGGACAGTCTACTAGAAGAGGTCAGTGAATATGTCTACCTTGGCCAGATTATAAATATGAAGGGAGACATAAGGCCAGAAATCTATCAACGCATCAAGCTTGGCTGGCAAGCATTTGGGAAGAATTCAAAAGTATTAAGGTAAAAAATGCCAGTAAATCTGAAGAAAGCAGTATTTGATCAATGCATTCTTCCTGTGATGACGTATGGCTGCGAGACATGGACACTGAACTCATTCACAAAAGGGAAACTTAGGACAGCACAGAGAGCCATGGAGAGATCAATGCTGGGCTATACGAGAAAGGACAGGAAAAGGGCAGATGACATCCGGTCTATGACGAAGGTTAATGACATCTTAAAGAGAGTAGGTTCCTTGAAATGGCAGTGGGCTGGCCACGTTGCAAGAAGAAAAGACAACAGATGGACGAAGCTAGTACTGGAGTGGAGTCCGAGAGAGCACCGGAGGCCTAGAGGAAGACCACCAGACAGGTGGGACAAAGACATCAAGAAGATCGCTGGTAACACCTGGCAGAGAACTGCCCAAGACCGTCCCACTTGGAGAAGACTTCTGAAAGCCTACCTGAATCCACGACTCGAAGAGGCCACATCATCTAATGACTGAATTGGCTGATGATGATGATGATGACCTCAGTGTACCGCCTCACTTTCCAGTATATAACGAAGCAGAAGATGATGTATTACACATATAGCACTGCTTTTAATTATTGAAACATCTTACAGAAGCATATTAAGTGAGATAACACAACACAACTGTGGAGTATAACTGCAAGAAAACACATTACAACATCTTCTTATGCAACAAACAGAAATACTTTGCAGTAAAGCAATATTCTGCTACTGAAATCCCAATAAACAATTACTTATTTTTAATAAAGTGTATGAATGTACAGAAATATACTGTTATACAAAAGCTATGAACAACTTTTTTTCTAGAATCTGCTTACCTTCCAACACTGGGTTTGCTTCCAAGATCTGCTGTTCAATCCAGGAATGTTTGCCACTTATAGCAGCTAGATATTGAAGAATTAATTTTGTGCTCTCTGTCTTGCCAGCACCACTTTCACCACTACAAGGAAAATGAACAAGTGAGATAAATGTAGAGCCACAGGAATGTACAGAGCAAACACAGGAAATCCTATTGTCTACAAATGCTAAAACTGAAAAATGAAACTTTTTTTAATTCGTCACCTGAAATTTGGTTTTAGTTTGTTTATTTGGAGATTGTTGTTGTTGTGGTCTTCAGTCCTGAGACTGGTTTGATGCAGCTCTCCATGCTACTCTATCCTGTGCAATCTTCTTCATCTCCCAGTACCTACTGCAGCCTACATCCTTCTGAATCTGCTTAGTGTATTCATCTCTTGGTCTACCTCTACAATTTTTACCATCCACACTGCCCTCCAATGCTAAATTTGTGATCCCTTGATGCCTCAAAACATGTCCTACCAACCGATCCCTTCTTCTAGTCAAGTTGTGCCACAAACTTCTCTTCTCCCCAATCCTATTCAATACCTCCTCATTAGTTACGTGATCTACCCACCTTATCTTCAGCAATCTTCTGTAGCACCACATTTCGAAAGCTTCTATTCTCTTCTTGTCCAAACTAGTTATCGTCCATGTTTCACTTCCATACATGGCTACACTCCATACAAATACTTTCAGAAACGACTTCCTGACACTTAAATCTATACTAGATGTTAACAAATTTCTCTTCTTCAGAAACGCTTTCCTTGCCATTGCCAGTCTACATTTTATATCCTCTCTACTTCGACCATCATCAGTTATTTTACTCCCTAAATAGCAAAACTCCTTTACTACTTTAAGTGTCTCATTTCCTAATCTAATTCCCTCAGCATCACCCGATTTAATTTGACTACATTCCATTATCCTCGTTTTGCTTTTGTTGATGTTCATCTTATATCCTTCTTTCAAGACACTGTCCATTCCGTTCAACTGCTCTTCCAAGTCCTTTGCTGTCTCTGACAGAATTACAATGTCATCGGCAAACCTCAAAGTTTTTACTTCTTCTCCATGAATTTTAATACCTACTCCGAATTTTTCTTTTGTTTCCTTAATTGCTTGTTCAATATACAGATTGAATAACATCGGGGAGAGGCTACAACCCTGTCTCACTCCTTTCCCAACCACTGCTTCCCTTTCATGCCCCTCGACTCTTATAACTGCCATCTGGTTTCTGTACAAATTGTAAATAGCCTTTCGCTCCCTGTATTTTACCCCTGCCACCTTCAGAATTTGAAAGAGTATTCCAGTTAACATTGTCAAAAGCTTTCTCTAAGTCTACAAATGCTAGAAACGTAGGTTTGCCTTTTCTTAATCTTTCTTCTAGGATAAGTCGTAAGGTTAGTATTGCCTCACGTGTTCCAACATTTCTACGGAATCCAAACTGATCTTCCCCGAGGTCCGCTTCTACCAATTTTTCCATTCGTCTGTAAAGAATTCACGTTAGTATTTTGCAGCTGTGACTTATTAAACTGATGGTTCGGTAATTTTCACATCTGTCAACACCTGCTTTCTTTGGGATTGGAATTATTATATTCTTCTTGAAGTCTGAGGGTATTTCGCCTGTCTCATACATCTTGCTCACCAGATGGTAGAGTTTTGTTAGGACTGGCTCTCCCAAGGCCATCAGCAGTTCTAATGGAATGTTGTCTACTCCTGGGGCCTTGTTTTGACTCAGGTCTTTCAGTGCTCTGTCAAACTCTTCAAGCAGTATCTTATCTCCCATTTCGTCTTCGTCTACATCCTCTTTCATTTCCATAATATTGTCCTCAAGTACATCGCCCTTGTATAAACCCTCTATATACTCCTTCCACCTTTCTGCCTTCCCTTCTTTGCTTAGAACTGGGTTGCCATCTGAGCTCTTGATATTCATACAAGTGGTTCTCTACTCTCCAAAGGTCTCTTTAATTTTCCTGTAGGCAGTATCTATCTTACCCCTAGTGAGACAAGCCTCTACATCCTTACATTTGTCCTCTAGCCATCCCTGCTTAGCCATTTTGCACTTCCTGTCGATCTCATTTTTGAGACGTTTGTATTCCTTTTTGCCTGCTTCATTCACTGCATTTTTATATTTTCTCCTTTCATCAATTACATTCAATATTTCTTCTGTTACCCAAGGATTTCTATTAGCCATCGCCTTTTTACCTACTTGATCGTCTGCTGCCTTCACTACTTCATCCCTCAGAGCTACCAATTCTTTTTCTACTGTATTTCTTTCCCCCATTCCTGTCAATTGTTCCCCTATGCTCTCCCTGAAACTCTCTACAACCTCTGGTTCTTTCAGTTTCTCCAGGTCCCATCTCCTTAAATTCCCACCTTTTTGCAGTTTCTTCAGTTTCAATCTGCAGTTCATAACCAATAGATTGTGGTCAGAATCCACATCTGCCCCTGGAAATGTCTTACAATTTAAAACCTGGTTCCTAAATCTCTGTCTTACCATTATATAATCTATCTGATACCTTTTAGTATCTCCAGGATTCTTCCAGGTATACAACCTTCTTTTATGATTCTTGAACCAAGTGTTAGCTATGATTAAGTTATGCTCTGTGCAAAATTCTACAAGGCGGCTTCCTCTTCCATTTCTTCCCCCCAATCCATATTCACCTACTATGTTTCCTTCTCTCCCTTTTCCTACTGACGAATTCCAGTCACCCATGACTATTAAATTTTCGTCTCCCTTCATCACCTGAATAATTTCTTTTATCTCGTCATACATTTCTTCAATTTCTTCATCATCTGCAGAGCTAGTTGGCATATAAACTTGTACTACTGTAGTAGGCATGGGCTTTGTGTCTCTCTTGGCCACAATAATGCGTTCACTATGCTGCTTGTAGTAGGTAACCCGCACTCCTATTTTTTTATTCATTATGAAACCTACTCCTGCATTACCCCTATTTGATTTTGTATTTATAACCCTGTATTCACCTGACCAAAAGTCTTGTTCCTCCTGCCACCAAACTTCACTAATTCCCACTATATCTAGCTTTAACCTATCCATTTCCCTTTTTAAATTTTCTAACCTACCTGCCCGATTAAGGGATCTGACATTCCACGCTCCGATCCGTAGAACGCCAGTTTTCTTTCTCCTGATAATGACGTCCCCTTGAGTAGTCCCCGCCCGGAGATCCGAAGGGGGGACTATTTTACCTCCGGAATATTTTACCCAAGAGGACACCATCATCATTTAATCATACAGTAAAGCTGCATGTCCTCGGGAAAAATTACGGCTGTAGTTTTCCCTTGCTTTCAGCCGTTCGCAGTACCAGCACAGCAAGGCCGTTTTGGTTAATGTTACAAGGCCAAATCAGTCAATCATCCAGACTGTTGCCCCTGCAACTACTGAAAAGGCTGCTGCCCCTCTTCAGGAACCACATGTTTGTCTGGCCTCTCAACAGATACCCCTCTGTTGTGGTTGCACCTACGGTACGGCCATCTGTATCGCTGAGGCACGCAAGCCTCCCCACCGACGGCAAGGTCCATGGTTCATGGGGGGGGGGGGGGGGGGGGGGGGGGGTATTTGGAGATAAAGACAACATATTTTGAATTAACTAAACTATCTGAAATACTTAACACAATATATTTCTGACAGTCAACTGTTACTTTTCAAGCAATTAGTAATCTGGAAACAGAATCATGAGTAGTATTCTTCACACACACATATCTCAATGAGCTGCCAAACTATGGGCAAAACAATAACTGCAGCCAATGCTTACATTAGCTTCCATCTGCACCTACCACAAGTAGACTGATTTAACTTAAGTGAATAATCTTTGCCCTTAATCTGAGTTTCCACAAGCAATCAAAGTGATGTCACTCAAGTAGTGTCATCAAAGATGCTTGTGGAAACATCTAAATTCCAGTCAAGTGATGCAACTTATTGTCACACCACTAAAAGTTAAAGTTGTTATAACTTTTTGATGCCACTTGCCTTCCTCATTTAATGGACTGCCAAAAACCTGTTTACATATTTGTCAAATATCACAACAGACAGGTAAAATTATGATTCATTGAAAAAAGATTGAGACTCAGTTTGAAGCAGTGTCTTTTGTAAAGTTACATGCACAACAAATTTTACTTTCAGTAAAGCTTTTGTCACTATACTTTTTCAAATGTATTAGAACATTTTTAAAATAAAAGTGAGCTAATTTGTGTGAGTTACACACACACACACATCTAATCCAAGAAATTCATCATGAAAGGTGTTTTGGTTACAGTTAATTTGTTGTTACTGTGATTCTAAACATTATATAAAGACATGATTACTTCATGCTGCATCATAACATCCCATGAGTCACAACAATAAAATAATAGTGTGTATATTAACAGAAGCATGATATTCCATATCTATACTCTATTTACAAACTTGCTGTCAGTTACATTTAGTTTTATCATTCATCTTATGAGCATTCAATAACAAATCTGTGTACTGAATCCAAACAACATTCATATCATCTAATCCATACATTTCTTGTTTGTATCTAAATTACTTTGTAGATAAAAATACATAATTGACTAATTAATAGCAGAAACTTAGTTTTCCAGTAGCTCATTTCATTCCTAAAATGGAGAAAATGAAAAAGCTGCATGTAATTAAACCTCTCATTCAGTACAATTAGCTAATTCAGATGATAATAATGATAGCATCATCTGGTTATAAAAACCAGACCCTACATATTTAGTGTAAGTTTCTGTTATTAGTGGGCACTTAATGACAGAGTGAATGAGTGAATTTCTAGTTTTTAACTTGCATAAATGATGACACTTGTAATTTGTATAGTGGGCACTTAATGACAGAATGAATGAGTGAATTTCTAGTTTTTAACTTGCATAAATGATGACACTTGTAATTTGTATACTGAATCTTCGTGTACGTCAGTGTATTCAATACCCAGTTGTATTGCACATCATTCACTTTTGAACACTTATGTTTTCCATTCCTTTTTCTTAGGTTGTAAAGCAGCATTACTGCTGTAGCCCAGGTGATGACATTCACATCCATTTATGCAATTTTGGCTGATGCCTTATTGAAAAACATGCCACACCAGTCCATGGCATCACACAGTTTGAGTCATCATGCTACTTTCTGTGGTCTTATTTTAGTGGCATATGGGAACTCAGCTTTACAAATGCTTTTCCTCGTGTCTATCAAATGTCTCTTAAGCAGGATCATTAGTTTCTGGCTCCTTCAGCATCTTTTAAGAAAGCGAAAGACATTTTTGTTGAATTTGTTGCACATGGCTGCTAATAGAAAAGTAAGAAGCAGTAAATCAAGGCAGTGCCAACAGGTGTATATATTCATGTCATGCAGTCTGGGTGACTAGAAAGGAGAATGTCATCACTTGATTCCTGATTTCAATGATTGTAGTATACTGTTTATAGAGCAAAAAACTACCAGTTGCTGTGTTAGTCACACATAATTGTTGCAGCATAAGCCTCAGCAACCATTCGTGGCATATGCAGGCCAACTACCTACATAATTCTTCAGCTTGCTGCTGCAATAAAGCTCAAATAGCATTCTGCATTTTGGCATGAACGAATCACTACATGCTCTGGAACCAAGCAGAATTTCCATAGCCGACTGCATGATGGGATATAATCTCCTTTCATAACATCCCAAGCTGGATTGAGTAAATACACTTCCAACTCAGCCACAGCAGTATTCCATTACTGCTGTGCATTCAGTCACTGCAGTATAAACATACCTGTCGTCAGCTCAATATGTGGCCCATCAGTTACAGTGTCACCAACTGGACAAAGCCACTTGTCTATGAGCCTTCAGCTAGCCCTGATGGTTCCAGGCTTTGAACTGGATTTGCTGAGATGACGCCACCTAGTCGTGCCATCTCCTCACATTCTATCTAGTCTCCTAGGATCCTGTTTTCAAGTCAGGGCATTTGCACATTTGAGGCAGCCGCCTTGGACTGTGTACATTTTATATTAATCCAGTCATAAAGTTCACAGTACCAAGGAGCTGGCCCCAAACTTGTGTCAGCAAGGCCACCATTGTTGCCAGCTGCTGTTATGCTGCCTCTGCATTCTGCTGCCTTAGCATATTAATTAACTGCCTGCTAGCCACAGCCAACTCCTGGACTGTTCTCACTGACCTCTTGTATGAAAGCATCACATAATAAAGAATGTTATTGTTGAGTAAGCATCCTGCAACATTGGTTTCACCAGCTGAAACAATGGTATCAGCATAATGATCAGAGCACAATGTGATAGCTACATTTGGTGTCACAAGAGCCAGTAGGGGGTATAAGGGATCAGTTCTCATCTAGTATGTCAGTATCCATCCTAGACGCTAGTACCAATGACCCAATCTCGCCTCTTTTGAGTAAGGAAAGAGAAAGTGTACTTAGAAAAGCTGTTGACAGCTGATAAGCTGGTATGTTGGTTGCAGGAACAGATTTTGCATTTGGCCAAATTATGTTATGTGGATAATGCAAAAAGGTACAGAACAAATCATGAGGAGCTAAGAAGTGCAAAAATAGTTGAAATTCTGAAAGCAAGCAAAGTACAGTAATAAAGGAGAAAAAAATAGTTCTAAGTATTATAGGGAATGGCTGAATAATGTGTCACAAAAACCAGGGAAGTCCATTGAAAACTTTGGAGACAGGACTCAAAAGGTGAATGTCAATACACACAATTTGACAGAAAACAATGATACTAACAATGTCCTTCTGCAAGAGGCACAAAAGAGGGCACTGGATACATTTCTGTGTCAAGAAAAGTATGGGCAGAGATCTCTAAGAACTCAGCTGAAGCCATAGTGACTGTAATGGCCTTAGAGAAGATAGATCCACTGACTAGGCTTTGGGATAGAAAATGAATTTTCACATGTGTTAAATGTTACAGGTGTGGATGAATGAGCCACATATGTAATGTATACCATGAATCACAGTGTATACATGGGGGCAAACAGGGGAACCAGGTGGGATTGCAGATGAAAGCCTAACAGGGGACATGATACATGGACACAGGATGTTAAACAATTCTGTTAAACAACAATGGCAGCTCAGAGCAGCCACATGGCATTCCTGTGAATATAAACACAGCCAAAATGAGTGCACTGGCAGAATTTTGCTTACATAGCTTAATGTATGAAAGGAAGCACAAGATTTTATTGGACACAGGTAAGTGTCCTCAGGAGGTTTAAAAGAAAGTTAGACCCATTATGATGTAAGTTAAGTGGAGTGGGTGGAAATGTGGTGCATTCCCTGGGCTCAGTAGTGTGGAGATTTTGGATTGAGGCAAAAAGTCACCGGGTTTGTATGAAAATTTGGCCTCATATAGAAAATGGTTGCTGCCTACTGTTAGGGTTAGTTGGTTAGTTTTTTTTTATCATGCTAAAATTGACACTGCTCGGTGCATGGTACAACTTGAAGGGACATTGTTCCATTTGGGGGAAATTGCTGACAGGATCACATTGTTGCAAGGTTCATCCCTAGAGTAAGGGGAACAAATTAGACTGCACACATGGCCACAAAGGATCATTTTGCACAAATATGTACTGTAAGGTCAGGAAAACCACAGTTGATATGTATAGGGAGCAATCTGATGGTAAATGTATTATGTGTAGTGGTGCCACTACAGCAAACTGATGAACTGGATCAAGTATAATGTTTCATATGCAGTAGTGTTCTACACATAAAGGAGTTGACTATATGCAGGTAGTGCCTGTTGGGTGGGACAGATAATTTTAGAGTATGAACATGGAATTGTCCAAGGACTGAAGGTTGCCAGTTTTAAGATTTTGGAGGGAGGTGATTTAGATAGAGCAAATTCAGACCTTAAGCTTAAGCAGGCTGCTAGTTTAGCCGCATTACGGGAGAAGATAGTAGACATGGAAGGAGCAGAGATGATAGTAATGGAGCAGTTATTGTTAGAATATGAGAATCTGCTGAATCATCATGGGTCTTTGCCACCATTTCACCTGCAACCAGTAAGGGAATAATTTAGTAACCAACACTTATGAGATGTATTATCAATGAAAGTGCCAATCCTTGGGGAGTCTTGTGTGACCATCATGAAGAAAAGTGTAGATAGATTGAAGGCATATTGTTTTTGTTGTGATTATTGGTACTTTAACAAGCATACAGTTAAAGCTTCTTCTCCAGTTCCAAATCCACACATCAAAAAAATTTTTGCATCACCATGGTTCCGAGAGTTCCGGGACCTGTACAGAAAATTGGAATGGAGATCAACATAAACATCATTTCCGCCCTTTTCATTGCTCATTAAAACCACACATTGCATGTTGTACCACCAAACAGCAAGACCTTCAGAGGTGGTGGTCCAGATTGCTGTACACACTGGTACCTCTAATACCCCTTAGCACATCCTCTTACATTGATGCATACCTGTATTCATCGTGGCATACTATCCACAAGTTCATCAAGGCACTGTTGGTCCGGAGTGTCCCACTCCTCAATGGCAATTTGGTGTAGATCCCTCTGAGTGATTGGTGGGTCACATCATCCATAAACAGCCCTTTTCAATCTATCTCAGGCATGATCGACAGGGTTCATGTTTGGAGATCATGTTGGCCACTCTAGTCAAGTGATGTCATTATCCTGCAGGATCTCATTCACAAGATGTGCACGATGGGGCTGTGAATTGTCATCCATGAAGATGAATGCCTTGCCAGTCTGCTGCCAATATGGTTGCACTTTCAGTCGGAGGATGGCAGTCACATATCGTACAGCCATTACAGCTCCTTCCATTACCACCAGAGGCGTACGTCGGCCCCACATAATGCCACCCCAAAACAGCAGGGAACATCCACCTTGCTGCACTCACTGGACAGTGTGTCTAAGGCTTTCAGACTGACTGGGTTGCATCCAAACACGTCTCCAACAATTGTCTGGTTGAAGGCATATGCGACACTCAACAGTGAGGAGAACATGATGCCAATCCCGAGCAGTCCATTCGGAATATTGTTGGGCCC
The DNA here is from genome assembly GCF_023898315.1 of Schistocerca nitens. Taxonomy (NCBI): domain Eukaryota; kingdom Metazoa; phylum Arthropoda; class Insecta; order Orthoptera; family Acrididae; genus Schistocerca; species Schistocerca nitens. The sequence continues at coordinate 466,875,621 of NC_064619.1, read as the reverse complement.
ATCTGTACCATGCTGCATGGTGGCATGGTTGCGAAGATGGAGCTCACCATGGATGTCAGGAGTGAAGTTGCGCATCATGCAGCCTATGGCACACAGTTTGAATCCTAACACGACATCCTGTGGCTGCACAAAAGGCATTAGTCAACTTGGTGGTGTTGGTGTCAGGGTTCCTCCAAGCCATAATATGTAGGTAGTGGTCATCCACTGTAGTAGTAGCCCTTGGGCGGCCTGAGTGAGGCATGTCATTGACAGTTACTGTCTCTCTGTATCTCCTCCATGTCCGAACAACATGGCTTTGGTTCACTCCGAGACACCTGGACATTTCCCTTGTTGAGAGCCCTTCCTGGCACAAAGTAACAAAGTGGATTCAATTGAACCACGGTATTGACCATCTAGGCATGGTTGAACTACAGACAACACGAGCTGTGTACCTCCTTCCTGGTGGAATGACAGGAACTGATTGGCTGTCGGACCCCCTCCATCTAATAGGCGCTTCTCATGCATGGTTGTTTACATCTTTGGGCAGGTTTAGTGACATCTCTGAACAGTGAAAGGGACTGTGTCTATGATACAATATCCACAGACAACGTCTGTCTTCAAGAGTTCTGGAAACCGGGGTGATGCAAAACGTTTTTTTATATGTCTATAATGGAAAATTTGGATAATCTTGGGCATTGTAGATCTTTTCCTACCATGATTCTGTGGAGCACTTATCATCAGACAGAAATAACAGCATAGCAACAGAAAATCACCCAAAGACAGCATTTACAGTCCCATCAGGACATTATCAATACCAGCATATGCCAATTGGTTTAAAAAAATGCCCTGGTGGCATTTCAGTACCTCTTAGAAGCAGTTTTGGGGAACTGAAACCCAGGCAATTTATGGCACATTTAGATGATGTAACTGTCTTTGGGAAGAACATGGAAGAGCATGTATTGTTGCTAAGGAAAGTCTTTAAGTGATTATGCATGACACACCTAACACTCAGTATAGAAAGTGTCACTTTCCACTGGAAGAAGAACAGTATTTAGGACATGTACTTAGTCTCATTGGAGAGCCCAGGATAATAAAAGCTGTGCACATTGTTTTGGTACAATGTAGAGAAAAAGAGTCACGGTCTTTCTTGGCTCTAACAAATTATCATTGGAAGTATGTACTGAAATCACTCATCTATTGAAGAAAGGACCAAAGTTTCACTGGTCAGCAAAGCACAAAGATGTGCCCATTCGGTTGAACTAACTGTTAATAAAAGGACCAACTGGTGGAAGAAAAGTTGTGAGGGCAGGTTGTGAGTCATGCTTGAATAGCTCAGTCAGCAGAGCACTTTACTGTGTTGGGCAAAGGTCCCAGGTTTGAGTCCTGGCTGCACACAGTTTTAATCCACCAGGAAGTTTCAGATCAGTGCACATGCCACTGCAGAGAGAAGATTCATTCTGAACTGACAATCATGGAAAGAAATTTGTGCTGTAGTGTGACTTGAGCAATCAAGTTAAGACACGATTTGGGTGGGGCAGAGCATACAGTTGCTTATGCCTCACAATGAATGAGCAGAGTGGAAAATAACTACCCTGTGGTGGAGAAAGAAATAATACGTCTTATATATAGAATGATATATTTCTGATGTTATCTTTATGACAGAAAATTTAAAGGCGTAATGGATCATGCATCACTGAAGTGGCTATTGGGTCTGAAAGATTGTTTGAGCCAGTTAACACACTGGGTGGTAAATCTCATTAATTTGATTTTCAGGCAATTCATTGATCTGGCAAATCACATGGAAATACAGATGGGCTGAGTCGGAAAGACTGTGCAATACAACAAGTATGTTTCACCATTGTGGAGTGGCAGAGGTGCAAGCTGCTTACAAAGATTGCAAGCTGTTTGCAATGCAACCTTGATTCTTTGTGCACATTGGTGTGTTATGTAAACAAACAAAAGTTGGGCCTTATACTGCATTACCAGCTGCATTGCAAAATGAAGTTTTAAAGCAGGTGCATGATCATGTGTTAGCAGGGCATAGAGGTTGTAGAACAGCAGAACAATATGTAGAGAAACAATACTGGTAGTGAACATGTAAGCAGGGTGTAGAACAGTATGTAAAGAACTGTGTACCTCGCAAAAAAAAGAAAAAAAAGAAAAAAAAAATAGAGAGAGAGAGCTGAATTTAGTCATTAGTGTATTCTGTTTTCTGAGACTACTGAAGGCCAGCGAACCATTGGATATAACTGGTTTGGAAATCTTAAGTGCTTTTGGGCAGGCACAACATAGAAATGATAGCATTCTGTATCAACAAGATGACACATTGGCATGAGCCATGGTTAGTAATTATTTGTTAAATTTTGGTATCTACTGCAGAGATGTTGATTATAGAACAAGCTATTAACTTCTTGTCACAGCTGATAAAGCAACTTTATCATTTATTATGAATTCCTAAATTAAGAGCATGCTTGTTAAACCTGCAAGCAAATGGCAGAATGGAACAGATTAACCAATGATACGGAAGTGCTGAGTCACTATTTCACCAGTCATTATAATAATTGGGATATGCTGCTACATTACATAGTTGGTGCATACAAATCAAAAATTCATAAGAGTTGGGGTCTATCACCGTACAAGGTTAGTGTATGGATGGAAGCTGCCACACCCATTTCACATTATGAAAACCAGAGTGCAGAAATTTGTGAAAATCTTACAGACAGTGTGGTGCCAAGTGCAAAAAGCAAATATGGAGGAATGACTGAGTCAATGGAATGTCCAAATTCCCTACATACTGTGGAATGTAACAAAATTATGAAAAGGGTAGTTGCTACTCACCATGTAGTGGAGATGCTGAGTCGCAGATACGCACAACAAAAAGACTATTGGAAAGTGAGCTTTTGACCAACAAGACCTTCATTGAAAATAGACAACAACAACAACAACAACACACACACACACACACACACACACACACACACACACACACACACACAAACCCAAACACAAAAAGGTGAGTAGCAACTATCCTTTTCATAATATTGTTTCCTACATACCTCATAGGCTAGTGAGTGATACTGATGAGCCCCGACACCCTAAAGGAAAAAACTAAAAATTTTACGCTAGTTATCAAGGTCTAGAAGACCTTGCTGGGAAATACAAAATTATGATCTCCTTCATGAACAAAAGTCATCCACATTGGGGGCACATTCAATCCTTTCAGATCTACCCGATAGCTTTACCACCATTATCAGTGTTGGTCCCAAAAAAAACGAGGAAGGGATAAAAAAAAGTGGCATGAGAAAGTGAGCAAGACATTCATAGACAGTCTATGCGTACCTTGGTATATGATCAAGAGCTAGGTGACAGAAAAGAGAGAAGCTTAAAGATACTAATAAGAGATGTAAATGCTGTGAAGTACGCCTGTATTCCATGAATTCGAACTTTAGGGAAATATGTACATATTAGAACAAAGGAGACTCTGATAATTGCATTGGATAAGAAGAGCGACATGCTGATGGCAGCAGAAGAGCTGTGCCAAAGCCAGAGGGAACAGATTATGGTATGCCCCTCTGCCAAGCTGTCATTGGGACATGAGAAATGGAGCTATTTCTCAAGAGAACAGACTCAGGAAGATGTTCACTAGACATCCCTACAACCTACCTACATCAGGGCCCTCAGGAGTGCTCAGCAGATGGTTCAGTTGTAGCTACCCCCACCTACTATAAGCAAGGGGAATTGAGCAATCAGAGTTATCGAACAGTAGGATACTGCTAAACAGGAAACGAAGTGAATGATCGTTCCAGCCTACAGTCAATAACAGGGACTACAGCTCTGAACCCAATTTGTCCTCTGCTGAATCTACCCAATAACCCTTTCAAAATAGTGCCAGCAAAGAACCTAATCTACCTGAATAATGCCTTTAATTCCACCATATTTAGCCCCTTCGACAAACTCTTAGCAGGACAGAATGGGCACATCAGTGCAGAAGAGTTGTTCCAAGATATTCAACAATACTGTAGCAGGTGAAATGAAATGAGCATATGGCATCGTTGGCCAGGAGGCCCCATTCGGGGAAGTTCAGCCGCCAAGTGCAAGTCTTATTTCATTTGATGCCACATTGGGAGATTTGTGTGCCAGTGACGGGGATGCAATGATGAAGAGGACAACACAACACCCAGTCCATGAGAGGAGAAAATCTCTAATCCTGCTGGGAATCGAAACCAGGTCCACTTTCATGGGAGGCAAGCATGGAACCACCCAGCTAAGCAGGTGAACACTGCAGCAGGTACCAGAACTGACTCATGGTAATGGGAATTTGGTCCTCAGCAACTTTCTCAGTCATGATTGTCCCTTGTACAACCTATTTCTATGATTGGCAGAGAGCCATTAACCCACCCAATCTCACAGTCCATGATCGTCCCTTGTACAGCTTATGACTATCATTGCAGAGAGACATTAAACCAACCAGTCTCCCTTCCATTGCCTATCAGCCTGATGAATCAAGTGTACACTTTGAACAAAGTGATGAAATATCAGTGGTGTACCAGTCACAATAAACCGTATGATGGAGTGTTTCGGGAAAGAGAATAGAAAATTAGTAAAGTGTAAGTAATGGTGGAACAGAAATGCACCATATAAGCAGGGGATAATAAATTTAGACACATTATTTTAGTAGTTCACAAGTTCAACAGCAGCCCACAACTCAGAGGACTGAATTCTCCAAGGCGGGAGGAAATGTGGCATCAGCCTCAGGCAGTCCATTGTAACCAGCCAAGGGGTGTGCAGGCCAGCAACCTACATAACTCCAAAGCTGGAGGCTGCACAACACTGCTGTAGCATTCTGCAATGAAGCATTCCATCATGAGCAGTGGATTAGACTGTTGCATGCTGTAGCAGCAGTTCCACAGCTAGCTATGTGACGAGATTCTGCTCTCACCATAAAACACCCAGCTGGAGTGAATATAAATACTCCCACAAATACTCTTCTCGTATTTGCCACCAGATCATATTGTGTAAATCCTACAATATTTCATTGACACAACTGCTTTACATCTTCAGGTGGTGGTAGATGCTTTTCTAACAGCTACAAGAAGCGACTGATGATAATCACATGACGGTATCAAAATTTATCGGACAATGAGTGGGCAATACAAGTGCACAGAAAGATGCTCAGGGTTGGCAGAAAGCAGCACTCACAGTACTCCCTGCCAGGAGCTGCGGAAAGGCCTTCCATGCATGTGCTGTGGACAAAGACTGTGCTGTCGGACACTCCTGTGATTAAAAGCTGAATTAAACCTCAGCAATGCACTGCATCAAACCATGAATCAGAAGTTCTTCTGTTTTAATTTAATGGCAGCCAGTGCTGGATTCTAGGCAGCAGTGTATGCCATATGGATATGTATGGTCTCCTAAAGAACACAGTCCCAGAAAGACGATGCTGAGGACAAAACTTCTGTCTTCCCATAAAACATGTGATGCCCTGTGTCTAGGCAATGCACCATTACTGCTGATTATCAGGTTGCCCAAGGTGTGTATGACAATGGTGTTCAACACAATGTTTGGAATGTCTGCCCAGTATAAGATTTCCCACAATGGATTGGGATCTTATACACACAACATTTCCTAAGGCCAAGATCATCTTTGACTGAACAAATAAATTCCTCGATTTTGCTGGTGGTGAAAAAACACACTTGATGTCATGTCTCTTGAGGATGCTTTCTATTCTTGATGACATGCCACCAGAATAGAGCAAGAATGCTGTTGCAGTGAGTGCTTCTGCATCTTCATTTACATCCCTGCTCTGAATTTGCATAGAATGGAAGGCAATATTAGATTTTAAAACAACAGATCAGAAATAAAAAATGGAAAACATGTATAGCTTACACAGACCGATTAACTCAGAGTTACATAAAGAACTCTACAAGTAGTACAAACATAAGTACCACAAAGAAGTCAGGAGATTAAAATCAGACAGAATCAGCCAACAGATATGAGGTTCAGATAACATTTCATAGACAAAATCAGAAACAATGAAACACAAACTAAAATTAATAATGAACAATTAACTGTGAGTAATGAAGATATCTCTGATTCTCTTCTAGTCAGCAATATTTTTAATAATTAATTCATAGATACTGTCAAAAATGATGTCTCTATGAAACATGATATACAGCACTAATTTGAGTCCTGTAACAAACACAACTGCAGTACACTACCCACAGTAAGGCCGGTATTACACTATCAAATTTATTTGTCAAATATCTTTGTCAAAAATCTTAGTCAAAGATATTTGATGGTGTAATAGGGAACTTTGTCAAATGTCGTCCAATATTTGATCAAATCTAGGGCCTCGCTGTAGATTTGATCAAAGAAGTCACTTGTCTTCTGTTCACTGCAGTGTGACATGTTACCACATGCAGCACTAGCATCGCTGCAATGTTCTGTCATCTGCAGTGTTTTTATAAACATTGCCGGTAAATACAATTGGTGTGTGCCGACAACTACAAAATTAATAGAGATGTATGAAGCTGATGAGGCGCTTTACAATGTGAGGCACCCTGAATACAAAAATAGATTAAGAAGATTGGAGACCTGACCTAACCTAACCTAACCTAACCTAACCTAACCCTCTCCTGTAGCAAGGAATCGGAGTGTTACAGTGAGCCTGTCTTATGTAGATGTAGCAGTTTTTAAGTAAATATTGTGCTTTGTGATATGAGGATACACTTCACTGAGCACATACAGAAATGTATGCTCATCCATTCTTAAGTAATTGATGTACGACTTGACGTCCTCCACTATAAGCTCATGTAACAAGTTTTGTTGAATGCTTATATCGTGTCATCGTAAAACCCATGGCTTCACCCAGGTATGTTTCCTTTTTTTCCCCTGCTTCTCTTCCACATGTGCACATAGTGCAATTGTGGCACATGCAACTGCTGCAGTTAATAACAAGTTGTTGTTGTCAGCCATCTTGAACTTTGACGAAAAATATGATGACAGTGTAATACCCCTTCTAGCGCTATGTCAAAGATCTTTGTCAAATATATTTGACAGAATATTTGATCACATCTTTGATCAAATCTTTGACAAATAAATTTGATAGTATAATACCGGCCTAAGCACATATGACATTCTTCACTTACTGATAACCTCAGAAACAAAAAATGAGCAGGATTAGATGAAATTTCTCTATATCTATTGAAGAAATGCAAACATGAACTAATGAAACCACTAGTTCATCTAATAAACAGTGTTCTTGAAGATGGTGTGTTCCCTGATAAATTGAAACTTTCTGTAGTGAAACCAATACACAAAAGGGGGGAAACAAAGCATGTACAGAACTACAGACTCATTGCCCTAATCTCAACTTTCACCAAACTGATAGAGAAAATAATATTTTAAAAAAATCTTGGAATATTATAACAATGCTGACACATTAAGTGATTTCCAGCATGGTTTCAGAGGAGGTCGAAGTATCACATTACCAGCAGTACGATTTGTCCATAATGTACTTGAAAAAATAAATGAAAAATCCCAAACAGCAGGAGTATTCCTGGAACTCTCAAGGGCTTTTGATAGAGTACATCATGACATGCTCTTATAAAAAATTGTGAAGAGTGGTGTCATTGAAAAACTCATGCAATTGCTAGAAACATATTTAAAGGATAGACAACAGTGCATGGAGATTATGTACTCTAATAGAGAAATACTGGAGAGGAGAAGGTCAAGTATAAGAACTATACATTTTAGTGTTTCTCAGGGCTCCATTTTAGGTCCAGTCTTATTCATATGCTATGTAAATGATGTCCCAAGTTCTCCTGACAATAAGTAATTGATCACTATGTATGCAGACAATACATCTTGTGTCTGGTTTGCAGACAATGAGCTCAGCCTAGTTGAAGAGATACATAACTTGATTGAAAAGGCAAGAGCTCACTTTGAAAGAGAGAACTTAAAATTAAACATAAAAAAAACTAACCCAGTGTTCCAAACAGACAAAATACTGCAATTGATGAAATTCAACCAAAAACCTGTACATATTGTAAATTCTTGGGTTTATGCATAGATGAGCAACTTTCATGGAAGCAGCAAGCTGATTATGTCTGTAAAAAAATAACATGCAGTCTATAGGTATTAAGAAGATTATCTCCATATCTTAATTCTGAAACCCTAAGGACTGTATATTATGGACTAGTGTATTCTTTCTTGTCGTATGGATTAGCACTGTGGGATGGGACATGCCAAACTAACATGAAAAGAGTTTTCATACTGCAGAGCAAGCCTTGAGGATCATAGCAAAAGTAAAACGAGGAACTTCTTACAAACCCCTATTCATTAGACACAATATTCTCACAGTTTATGCCATGTATATACTAGAAACTATAATGTTAGCAAAAATAGACACTAAGATCACAAAAAGAAACATGGATATTTACAACTATGAAACAAGGCATATGGTTAACAGAAGATTAACTTTAACAGCAAAAAGCCCCTACGTCAAAGGAGCTGTTTTTAATAACTTGTTACCAAATGAAGTTAAGATATTGACAGAGGATACTTTTAAAAAGCAAGTCAAGCAGTGGCTTATCCAAAAATTCCCTTATAACTTGAATTTATCATGAATTACAATGTAATAAGAAACAAAGTAAACTAAAAAACTGTTATTGTAAAAGCTTTATACTTAGTTGAAAATGCACGTGCATGTAAAATTACATGTTACAACCAATAAATTGAATTGAATTGAATTGAAATGGTATGTCTATCACAATAACAATTCTGTTGGAACACTGTTCTTAGATGATGCAGTTCACCAGATAGACTATAGGCATCTGAGACCACATGTGCCTATGTACCAAAGAATATAAGACACTACTGCACTGTGCAGGATGATGACCGCTTGTGGCCAGCAAATACAATTCTGTGTGAGTTGGTTTGCAGTAGACACTATGTCCCAGTGTACCATCAGCTTTTCATAAAACCATGACATGCAGGAATGGTAAAGATTCCACCTTTCTCCACTTCCATGGTGAACTGTATATTCATATGGAGCGAGTTAAAATGCTGGGGATACATAGGTAATATCCCTATTCCATGGAGCCATACCACAAATGTATTGTCTACATACCATCAGAAGCAGGGACACTGGACACTTGCTGACAGCAGTGCATTTTCCTCAAAGTCTTCCATAAAATACTGTGGGGTTTGCACTATATGATCCAGTGACAAACCTGAGAACTGTATTTGCAACAGCTCCATCAGGAAAGCCTGAAAAGTCACATCTAATTACTCACATTTCAGATGGATGTAGCACTTCCATTGGTAGGCTGCATTCAGCCAGCACAGTCCCTGAGTCAATCATCAATCAAACGCATGCCCTAGCAGCTACAACCTGTCATCAACTGGTCTATGAGCTATCAGCTGGCCCTGAAGGATCTGCCGATGTGAGCCACCCAGCCAGTCTCCGAGAGTTCAAATCAGGGCATCTGCACACCAATGCCAGCTGCCTTGGGCCATGGGCAGTTTACACCTGCCCAGCCATCTAAGCTATCTACACTGTGGACCTCTCACCACACGTGTCTCAAAAAGGACATTGTCATCACCAGCCACTAATCTGCTGCACAGCATACCCACTCATTGATCATTAGCTGCAGCTGGCTCCAAGACCACAGTCATTAACTCCTGTACGGAAACACTGAGTAATAAAGATGTGGTTGTTGAGAAAGGATTCTTGATTTCACACTTGCTTCAGTCCTGGAAGATCCCATCCCATAGTTCCCCACACATGCCATTTGGAGACAGGCATGGCCACCCTGCAAAAATGATGTCAGCAGAGTGGTCATGGGACAACTTGACCACAACACCCCAGTGTCCTACATCAGAGGAATGGGGGTACCAAGGGTTCCCATTTCCAAGTGGTTCAATCAGTATAAGTCAAACAACAACTGATATGAACGAACTGAAAGAAGAAGAGGGAAAAGAAGGCTAGACAATTATCAAAACCATAAAAAATGAGTAAAAGGTGAAGTACAACACACATTTACTTTTATATTAGCATATTAGAATATTAAAGCAGAATATCCTCACCACAGGTAATGACCAGAATCACTGTTGAGGATATATGTGCAGGCCAAAAACAGCAGCATACAAAGCCGTTTAACCATCTACCTTTTACAAAGTATTTCCTCAGTCACAAAGAAACCAGTTTCTCTTACAAATTCTTCTACACTGAGTGACTCCTCTCCTCTAGATTCAGAAATATGTTCTTGAATCTTTCCATAGCTACACAAATTTCTCATATTTCATTACATAAAAGTGCAATAGTTTACCTGATTACAATACATTGGTTTCGACCAAATTTTGCCATGTCAGTATAGCTACTGTCACCAATAGCAAATATATGGGGTGGCTTATCACCCACTTTCTGTCCCTTGTACTCCTTGACATAATCTCCTGTGTATATAGGTAGTGGCTGGTATGGGTTGACTGCCACAAGAATTGATCCAGTGTATGTCTGAAAAACAGAAAATTTCATCTGTTTCAGCAACAACAGAGAAAATAAACAATCCATATGCATCACTCTATGAAGCACAAAAACTTGGAAAGCAAGATGAATGTGGGAGACAGAAAAACCAGCTACAAGTTAACGTTGCTTTTTATTCTTTTCTGCAAATCAGAGGGAATCTTTACTGAATGATTAAAAAGTACAGCATTCCCACGTGCTCATCCTTTAGCCTCTACTATGAGCCTTCATTGGTGGCAAGTTAGTGACAACACCTTGATCTGTTTATTCACATAAAAGCTAAAGGAAAATGTCAGCCTAAAAACTATGAGAAATCCTACTGGTATGGATATATTTAAACAAAATATGAATAAATACAGGGTGGTTCTGAATGAGGAGGGAAACAACAAATGTCTCAGTTAATTAATAGAGCATTATAAAATTATAAACAGCCGACCAGTTGCAATGGATAAAGAAATTCTTTACCTAGGTTTCGACAAATATAAATTTGTCTTCTTCAGAAGGTAGCAATTTTACATTAGTAAGGACTAATGTACCATAGCCGTTTTTACAATTGTCGGCATAGATACATGTGTCAAAAATAAAATATAGCCCTAGAATTAAGGTTTGTCACATAAATATAAAATAGCTCATGGATCTTGCAGAGCTCACAATCGACTATTTTATTTTTGACACATGGATCTATGCTGACAATTGTAAAAATGGCGATGGTACATTAGTCCTTACTAATGCAAAAATTGCTACCTTCTGAAGAAGACAAATTTATATTTGTCGAAACCTAGGTAAAGAATTTCTTTATCCATTGCAACTGGTCGGCTGTTTATAACTTTATTACGTGAAATCATTGCTGTTGTGCAGCTATGTTTAAAATAGAGCATTAGTTAGAAATAAATTTAAAATTCCAGTACCCAGATAGCTTGACCATAAAAGAAATACATAAGCAAAATTATCAACAAGATTTTATACATCTGCAGACAAAGGCAGACTACGCCATACAAAGATGGAGTTCTAGGCACCAAATGTGACTCACATCGCAGTTATTCCATGAACTGCATTATCCAGAGAGAAGACTAAGTCAAAAATGTACTTTGAACTCTCCTTAGTCAGCTGCACTGAGTCTATACTGAAATTACTTTGTCTTTTTAGTCCCTAAACACTCACAGCTCATTCTCAGTTTTGATCTCATTCTTTCCTCTCCAGTTATTCTTTTTGCAAATTATGCAAAATTATTATACATTTTTATTCAGTGATCTGTTTTTCCTTATTCCATCACATCCTATTTTTAGATCTGTTGCTAGTCATTTTTCTGTGCATCTTTCTTGTTTCTGTTTCCACTTATTAGTTCCCATTTTTTCCACCTTGTTATTACAGCTCACTTTAAGGTCCTACATCTGCTCGTCTGTGTGCCTCCATAATCTATCTGATTGGTTCATCCCTGCAATCACTCTGATATTCTTTCTGAAATATGTCATCACATTTTGCTAATCTCCCACATGTTTCAAAGCTAAATGAGATAAAATATGTTGTTTTATTACAGAGGAAGGATTTATAGGTGCAGTAAGTTACACCAAAAAAGGTTCTTTTGTCTTCTTACCCAGGATTTCACATTCGTGTTTATACTTTCTGAGTGAATTATGAAGACTCAGATTTAGTATACACAAGTTTTCATATTTTCAAACTGAATGTATATAAAGTCTTCACACCCACAAGTTATAATTTGTTAAAATCCTTATTTTCAATAAACAATGTGGATTATTTCACAAGTTGATGTGAAGATTTTGGCAGTCCTTGCTTTCCCTTACTCTTTTTATGTCATAGTTAACTCTTCTGTTGGAAAGATTCCCATTCTACCAGAACTAAGTAAAGCAACAGTGAGGCAGAAAAAGGTCTTAGAAAAATAGGTCTTGTTACTCTGATGGATGTATCACTGTAAGATTCATACCTAAAGACAAGTGCCATCACACCCACATTGGGTGAGAAAGCTCCCAACACAGAAAACACAGCATCTCTGGGCAATTGATCATGTGGGATCAGCTAGCTGGCCAATTTAAGTTGGGTGGCCATGAGCTTTCTCTCATTCTCTGTGAGTCAGTCATTACTGTGTTTAGAGCTAATTGACAATCCCTAGACAATAATGCTGTATTTACAAACTGCCAGATAATGTAGCAGTCTGCTCCTATCATTGTGAAACCGACTATGTCTGTAAGTGAAATTAGTAGAGTGCAGTTATGCTTCAGTGTCTATAAACTGATGCACTTAGTCAGCCATATGTGTGTGTGTGTGTGTGTGTGTGTGTGTGTGTGTGTGTGTGTGTGTGTGTGCTTATTTGTTTTAGTTGTAAATATTTCTCATGCGTTGTTTTTCTGATATGTCCTACATCCTGGAGGACCTCCTCACTATGGATCAACTGGAAGGGATGTAAATCTAATCTAATGTAACCAACTATTGTCCAGCAACACATATATCAATATCACCACACTTGCATTATTACATGTCCACTGGTTTGCATTCAGTTTATCTTGAGCACACATCGAATAAGTTGTGTGAATACTTTTAATTTTGTTGTGGCCCAGGACAATTATTTTATTTTATTGTGAACTTACTGATTTTTATTTCACATTGCCGTGTACTTATGTTGCCTTAGAAAAGCGAGTCACAAAAACGTGTACTTGTAGTTTATTTAATTATTGTATCATGAGTCACTTGTATGATAAACCATAAGTACATGGAATGAATCTGTTCACAACTGGATAATCATAACTTGTGTTTAAATATTCCACATGTTCAGCATTTATAAAAATATTTCATTTAATGACTGCAGTAAGTAATAAGTATTTTATTCTACATATTTTGTGCATACTTGGGCCCTTCTGCAACTTTATTTCTCTAATATTGTCACCATATTACTTGGCTTAAATATACATTCTCTGTCTAGAAATTTCTGGGACTAAAGATATAAACAATACGTATATTATATGAATCACATTCCATGTCTCCCATTTATATTAGTCTCTAGGATATGAAAAGAAGGCAAAGATGTGAATTTCATTAAAGTCCAATACAACAGACTGACTTAAAATTATGAAATATTATAATAGCACAGTCCTACTATGAATGATATTATAATCAAAAATGAAAGTACTCCTCAATGAAGCACAGGGAGATGCTTTAAATTTCTCTTATACTTCTTTAAAATACCTGTAGTATTTGTGAAATGCTCTGGCATGATGCTGAATACATGTGTAGTTATATATCTGATTTCTACCTACACTATATGATCAAAAATTTCTGGTTACATCTGTGCAATGAGGTATTGACCACTAGATGTCATTAGAGGTGGATCAGCCAGTGTAAAAGGAAGCGGGAAGTATTGTGTCAGTAGAGAAACAGTAACAGCAGACTGGGTCAGTCAGAACAGCTCAATGACTTCATATGTGGACTAGTCATTGGCTGTCACCTGAGTAACAAATTCATCAGGGACATTTCAATCCTTCTATAGTGTCCAAATCAACTGTTGATGTGACTGTGAAGTGGAAATGAGAAGGAACAACACCAGCTATACCAAGACCAGCCAGATCTCTTTTGCTCATGGACAGTGACCATCAAGCATTCTGGAAAGTGGTTGTAAAAACTCATATGTAATCAGCAGAAGGAATCACTTATAAGTTCCAGAGTGCTACCAGTAGACCAGCTATCACAATGATTGTATGTAGGGAGTTAAGGAGAATAGGTACAATGGTCACTCATATCTGTAGTCAGTGCTTAGTGACATTTGAGTTGATGTAAAGATTGATGCCACTAGACAATGGATGACTGTAAATGAGTGGTAATCAGATGGAAGAGTTTTGGTTTGACAAATACCTGCAGAACATTACCTACCACCATGTGTAGTGCCAACAGTGAAGTCAGAGGAGTTGGTGTTATGGTGGGAGAGGGGGGGGAGGGGGTTTAAGGTGTGGGCCCCTAATTGCCCTTAAGAAAGCAAATGCAGAAGGATCTGAATATGTTTTGCAGCAGTGTTCAGCATACAGTTCGGAGGTGATGATTGTTTGGAGCAGCTTGACACTGCATGCTGTTATAAAGTAGCACCTATGAGGCACTGGTCTGTGGACAGTAATATTGCTGAAATGGACTGGCCTATGCAGGGTCCCAACCTGAAACCAAATGGAACACCTTTGAATGAGTTAGAACATTGACTTTGCTCCAGATCCCTGCATCCAACATCACTGCCTTCGCTGGTTTGTGCTCTTGAGGAAAAGTGGGCTGACATTCTCCCACAGACATTCAGACACCACATTGAAAGTGTCACCAGCAGAGTTAAAGCCATCACAATGGTGTATGGTGGACTTACCCCATATCAATGTCCATTCATAAGTATCATGATATCTTTGGTCAGGTATTATATGTTAAACTCTTAATGTCTTTGAAGAGATTTCTTATAGTCTCATGCCGAGTATTTCAAAATGAAGATTGGAGTTTTTAAGACTTTTAGTATTTATTATACTCTGTGTACAACTACAAACGATACATCAAATGAAAGAGCAAATTAGTCAGTTTTGTTTGTACACCTGTGCGTACGTGCATGCGTTGTTTCCTGTGTCTTCCATTAGGAAGTACTAGTAGCAAAGAAGTGACAAGTGAACAGAAAGATTTTTGTATTTTACCATTTGCAAGGACTACATCTGTCATTAAAATGCAATAAGCATCCTGTATTAAGTTCCATTCTAATCCTCTAAGTGATAATAACATCAGTAGGTGGTATCAACAATTTGAAGGCACCAGAGAAGAGTATGGTACTACTAAGAGTGACTGAAGAACATGCTGAACAAGTGAGAAAGTCTTTCACATGTAGCTGTGGTGTCACCGCCAGACACCACACTTGCTAGGTGGTAGCTTAAATCGGCCGCGGTCCATTAGTACATGTCGGACCCCCGTGTCACCACTGTCAGGATCGCAGACCGAGCGCCACCACAAGGCAGGTCTCGAGAGACGTACTAGCACTCGCCCCAGTTGTACGACGACGTTGCTAGCGACTACACTGACGAAGCCTTTCTCTCATTTGCCGAGAGAAAGTTAGAATAGCCTTCAGCTAAGTTAATGGCTACGACCTAGCAAGGCGCCATTTGTACCATTGCATGTACCTCAAGATAGAGTCTCACTTGTATCATCCAGAATGCTGTATACCAAAGGACAATATAAAAGTTAAGTGTTCTAGTAGCTACGTTCTTTTCTTTATCACATTCATTATGAATCCTGTTCCAGACTTAACGCCAGACGGCGTGAGTTGACGCGTGCCCTTTCGGCTACTTCACTGTGGACTGGCTGCCTTAACAGTCCACTACATTGGCGACGCGGATTAATCAGGATCTTGTTCTTTCTCATTGCTTACATTTACTTGTGTCATGGCTTCGCCACATTCTCCAGATGTACTGTCCGAATTTTATCGCTTGCAGAATCAGCAGACGCAGGCGTTATTGGATGCCCTTGGTCAGCTCGTCCAGGGTCAGCGTGCGCTGCACAACGATGCGGCCGCCGCCGCTTCATCGCTACCGCAGCCACAACATGCTGTTGCACCCCCGTTTCGTAGCTTTGATGCCGCCATTGAATCGTGGACGGAATGGTCACGACAATTTGGATTTCATCTCACCGCCTACAGAATTCAAGGTAATGAGCGGCAGCCGTTTTTGCTTTCATGTGTAGGTGTGTCGACCTACCGTGTGATAGTGAAATTGTTTCCCCGACGCGACGTAGCAACTCTGTCCTACAAAGAAATTTTGTCTGCTTTAGATGCCTATTTCAAAGAAACAGTAAATGTCGTTGCAAAGAGGTATTCGTTCTTTCGTACAAAACGTACGGCCGGTCAGACTAATAGGGAGTGGGTTGCAACTTTGCAAGGACTTACTAGGGAGTGTGCATTTGAATGTGACTGTGGGCTCCCTTATTCAGATACTATGGTGCGTGATGCAATTGCACAGAACGTTTCTGATGTTCGCATACGGGAACAGATTTTGAAACTAGTAAATCCCTCCCTGCAACAAGTGATAGACATATTGGATAGGCAAGACACACTTGACTTTGCTCAGGAATCATTTGACACTTTGCCAGCAGTGTGTCGCATTAACCGGCCTGCCGGGCGCGCTGCACGGACCTGTAAACAGCCTTCGCGCATGTCCGCACCGCCACGTGTCCCGCGAAAGCAAGCAAATGCAGTGAAATCATGCCCGCGGTGTGCAACTAGACATTCGCATGACAACTGCCCATCACGCCAAGCTATTTGCTTTTACTGTCATAAGAAAGGACATGTTCAAAGTGTTTGCCGGAAAAAGCTCAGATCAGACACTCACAACCATTCCAGGCCCTTTGCTTCGTGCCGGAATCGAACCAAGGACGATCAGGCTCGTGGACCTTCGCCCATGGACATTCATGTAGTTCATTCCACCCCGTCCAGTGCCACTCTCGCTAGCAGTGACTGTGTTCGTCCCACAAAAAGTGTGCGTCGACGTCGACGGAAGTCCCGTCCCGTCGCACGTGATTCTGTACCAGTGTCTGTTCAAGTTGCACATAGCAGTCACTCTTGTCGTCAGCAGGACAATAAAATTTTTGTCGATTTGGACTTTGCCGGACAAGTGATACCGTTCCAGGTCGATACCGGAGCTGCAGTTTCATTGCTCAATCACGCCACGTACAAACAACTGGGCACACCTCCGTTGCGTGCCGCAAATGTTAAGCTAACTACATATTCAGGTCACAAGCTCCCTGTGTTAGGACAGTGCAGCCTTCTTGCAACATACAAGGGACAAACAAAACTTGTGTCTTTTTACGTTCTTCGTTCTTCTACTGCAGTGAACTTGTTTGGGTTAGATTTATTTCAGTTGTTTAACTTGTCTATCGTCAATCAGGTCCTATCAGTGAATCAGACTGTGCCTTCAGACAGTGTTTCTAGTCTATGTGAGGAATTTGCAGACATTTTTGCACCAGGCCTTGGTTGCGCTAAGAACTATGTAGCACATTTGGAACTGAAAGTGAACGCGCAACCGAAATTTTTCAGAGCGCGCAATGTTCCCCACGCATTGCGTGATGAGGTCGCCAACCGCTACGATATCTTGTATCGGTCCACTGCTAAGCACAGAAACGCCGATGCGTTGTCCCATTTGCCTGTTGCTGAGGATAAAGCATTCGATTCTTCCGAACTTGCTTGCATGTTCATTGATTCGGAAACCGATGCCGAGGTCGAATCGTTTCTGATTGATTTCGTCGTGTAGCTACAGCCACAGCTGCTGACCCTGTCCTTGCTACTGTTTTGCATTTTGTTGCTACGCAATGGCCCTTGTCGAAGTCACGGATCGAGGATCCGTTGGTTCACCGATTTTTTGCTCACAAGGAGAGACTTTTTGTACGACGTGGAGTTTTGTTGTTGCGTTCTGATAATGATCAGTCCCGAGTCGTGGTCTCACGTTCGTTACAGTCCTCTGTCTTACGGCTCCTTCACCAAGGACATTGGGGTATAGTGCGCACGAAACAACTTGCTCATCAGCACTGTACTTGGTTCGGAATCGATGCTGCGATTACGAATATGTGCTCTTCTTGCATGGCGTGTGCCGAACACCAATCCGCGCCGCCGCGAAAATTCTTAGCATGGCCGAAAGCCACTTCCCGTTGGCAACGCTTGCACATAGATTTTGCCGGTCCATTCTGGAATGCTCGATGGTTGGTAGTTGTCGATTCCTTCAGTAATTTTCCATTTGTTGTCCGGATGTCTTCCACGACGTCTTCTGCCACAATCCAAGCGTTGTCTGCTATTTTTTGCATTGAAGGTCTTCCACAGACTATTGTTTCCGACAATGGCCCACAATTCATGTCCGCAGAATTTCAGTCATTCTGCAAGGCCAATGGTATTCAACATCTGACATCCGCGCCGTTTTCGCCTCAGTCAAACGGTGCCGCTGAACGATTGGTCCGGACTTTCAAGTCACAGATGTTGAAGTTGAAAGAGTCGCATTCTCGGAAGGACGCACTGTTGCTCTTTTTGTCTTCGTATCGCTCTCAGCCCCACGATGGTCGCTCGCCGGCTGAGTTGCTCCATGGTTGTCCTCATCGAACCTTGATGTCTTTGCTGCATCTGCCGCATCAGGTTCCTGTGCAGCGGCAGACTCCTGCTTTTGCTCCTGGCGACGTTGTCTTCTATCGCAACTATCGAGGTTCATGGCGTTGGCTCGCAGGGCGCATCCTTCGCTGCCTCGGCCGAGTGATGTATTTGGTTTTGGGGGCCTCTGGTGAGGTGCGTCGGCATCTCAATCAGCTGCGCCTCTGTCGTCGCCTGGGTTCTGCCGCTCCCCGTCTGCTTTCAGCGACGGTGCCGTCCGGTCAGCGCCCTGGGGACCCATCTACTGGCTCGCGTCATCCCCAGGTGTTACCGACGATGCCTTCCATTTTGCCCCATGGCGACGCGCCGCTGCCGCCGCCGCCGCCGCCTGTTCTCCCGCCGGCGCCGCCCGCAGTGGACGCTTCGCTGCAGCCGCCCAGCACCTCCCTGGGTCACGCGCTGCCGATCGCTTCCCGTGACCAGCTGTCCTCCGCCATGGAACTCTTGCCCGCCTCGGCCCAGATGTCGTCATCGCGCGTCGGATCCCCCGACGCAATGGAGGTCGACCCTTCGGCCCCTCCTGTCTCATTCCGGGCGCATACACCACATGTTGACGTGCACCCTGGACTAGGTTTTCAGGCGTTTCCTAGCTCCCCTCGGACCGAATGGCAGGGTGCGGGTGGCACAGCCTCGCCTGTTGTTAGGCTCCCCACCTCATCACCTACGTCAACATGGGGTCCTCCCCACGGCGGGCGGAAGCCTTATCACACGACCGTTCGCCGATTTGCGGGGGAGGAATGTGGTGTCACCGCCAGACACCACACTTGCTAGGTGGTAACTTAAATCGGCCGCGGTCCATTAGTACATGTCGGACCCGCGTGTCGCCACTGTCAGGATCGCAGACCGAGCACCACCACAAGGCAGGTCTCGAGAGACGTACTAGCACTCGCCCCAGTTGTACAACGACGTTGCTAGCGACTACACTGACGAAGCCTTTCTCTCATTTGCCGAGAGACAGAATAGCCTTCAGCTAAGTTAATGGCTACGACCTAGCAAGGCGCCATTTGTACCATTGCATGTACCTCAAGATAGAGTCTCACTTGTATCATCCAGAATGCTGTATACCAAAGGACAATATAAAAGTTAAGTGTTCTAGTAGCTACGTTCTTTTCTTTATCACATTCATTACGAATCCTGTTCCAGACTTAACGCCAGACGGCATGAGTTGACGCGTGCCCTTTCGGCTACTTCACTGTGGACTGGCTGCCTTAACAGTCCACTACAGTAGCTCCAAGAAATCAGTTCAGAAGGCTAGTTGCAAATTATCAGTTCCAGTGAGATCTGTGTGGAGCCTTTTAAGGAGATGTTTACAAGTGTGTCCTTAATCCTCTGCAGTTGTTACAAGCTCTAAAGCCCATAGACTACAGTTTACATGCCAACTTTTCCAATGAAATGTTGCTGCATGATGATGAACATTTTCTGGATTGTGTCATCCTCAGTGATGTATCGAGACTTCCCTTACCTTTTGCTTATGTGGAGATGTGAGCAAACACAATGTGCATATCTGGTGGGTTAGCGAATCCCACTGAGATGGTACAGTTGCAACGAGACTCCCTTAAATTGAATGTTTTTTGTGTCATATCCTAACAGAAATTGTATGAGCCTTCTTTTTTTTGGCAAAGCAATTACAAGTGGTGTTTCTTATCTTTATGTGCTACAACTATGGCTCTTCCTCAGTTGGCAGAAACTGAATCACTGAACTTTATTTGGTAGCAAGATGGTGCACCGCCTCACTGGCATAGTTCAGTACGCAACTGCTTAATCGACATTATACTCGACCACTAGATTGCCTGCAAGGAGCCATATGACAGAGCTTGTTTCACTTAGGCTCAACATTTGTCTGAACTGACACCATACGATTTTATCTTTTGGCTTCATAAAGGATTGAGTGTATGTGCCTCCATTAACAACTAATCTACCCAACTTAAGAAAAAGAACTGAAGCAGTTATTGTAACAATTACTCCTGACACACTGATCAATGTTTGAGAATAACTCACGTATCGAATGGATGTGTGTCATGTGACAAATGGTGCTCACATTCAACACTTGTATGAAAAACTGAGTTTTTCTCTCATTTCAAGTATTATTTATAATTGTAATTTAAATGTAATAAATGCTACAAAGCCTTATAATCCCTGTATCCATTTTGAAACATCTTGTATCATGATCATGAATTGCCTTATTTCTGGAGGAAAAAAAATATTGGTAACAGCAGGCAACATTACTGAATATGTGTTCTGTGAAACAGTTGTCAAATTAGCAGAGCAATTGGAGTGGTCTCTGCCCTATGAATAACAACATAACTCAGGTACTACACTTCAGTATTCTTTAGATGTTCTGTTTGTAAGCCAAGTATCCATCCACATTCCCCCCAACTAAACAAAAAGAAAACAAGTAAATTATGTAACTGTCTAGTGTCCAGAAATCTACAGAATAAATTACTTTCTTCATCTAAATCGCTTTTACAAGCACAAGAGCTATTTCTAATAATATACCTGTATCATCTACAAAAAGGACAAATTTGAATCTTGTGTCAGTGCACATGGATTATCATTACAGAATTCAAATAAAATACTGGAAAAAATCTTTTTATTCATTTGGAAACAATATCTGGTCTACTCCAATACTAACACAATGTTTATATTAGTTACATAATTACAGAAAATTACAGAATTCTGTTCAAAGCAGTAGAAGATAGCAGTCGTGTGTGTGTGAGGTGTGCTTACTTGTGTGATTGTATGTGTTTGGGTTTTTCTTTGATGAAGAAGGCTTTGGCTGAAAGATCATGAGTAACAGTCTTTTTGTCATGCCTGTCTACAACTCATTATGTCATCTTTAGAGTAGCAATTTATACTTTTCATAGTATTGTTGATGTTCTAACCTCAACCTTCCATTGTTCAAATCTTATCTTAGGGTTTCATCTAGTTACATATATTTAGCTGTTGCTAGTGATTGCTAGAAGCCCTGATTGTTTTATTGTAGATCTTTCTGAACCTGCGACAATTCTGATGTGGACTCCTGCACTAAGCACAGGTATACCAAAATTGTCTGTTATCCTTTAGGTACACCACGGATCTCAATATGTCATTACATTTTCTTTTGATACCCTGTCATTATATGCATTTTAATTATGATTTCACATCCAAAATTACATTATGATATCAGACTGCCAATAACCCATCAATACAGTCACAGTTCTGGCACATATACTGTGAATACGGATTTAGTTTATTGAAAGATGGTGTAGAACTGTCTCAAAAGTTCTGCAGATGTTAAGAGAAAAAGCATCTGCCTGACTGCTACTATCTACTGTATTTTGGATCACGTGAACCAAAAAATCAAGAAAAGTACTATCCTGCTGTCATATCTGGGTGATGTGTTCAACCAAAATGGAAAACAGGGAAGTTCAAGCATGTAATGCATTACAATATCTAACAGGAAATTAGCATCAGGGATATTTGTGTGTACCCTTGCACATCTTTCAGAAAATTATAGTGACTTTAACTCTCTTCAAATCAGTAAATGGCTAGGGTAGTGCATAAAACCAGAAAACTAGACACATGCTGCAGGAAGGTAATTGCAGTATATCTGTATGAAGTAGATATGGAAAAACAAAGAGCTCAAGAGCTGTCTGATACATGGCACTGGAATGTTATCAGTCTTAATGGCACCAGTCTTATCATCACTGACAACATTTCAGATGAAAACACTGTCAAAGAACTTTTAGATATTTCTGTCACTCAAAATGAACATTCATTACAAAACAGTATCTGCAAACAAACTTGGAACCCAGCACCAATGAACAGGTCATGCAATACACCTCCCTGTCTGGCCTGCCCTTACCAATAATTTTCTTCACATTTCAACATCTCTGTTCTTCTACTCTTCATACTATTCATTCCCAAATGCAAAATTGGTTTTAATTCGACAGATCTGTTTCACAGGGTTTATTCCTCAGTGTCTCGTCATTTTGTTTGTCGATAAGTTTGATGGTTCAAATGGCTCTGAGCACTATGGGACTAAACGTCTGAGGTCATCAGTCCCCTAGAACTTAGAACTACTTAAACCTAATTAACCTAAGGACATCACACACATCCATGCCCAAGGCAGGATTCGAACCTGCGACCCTAGTGGTCGCGTGGCTCCGGACTGTAGCGCCTAGAACCGCTTGGCCACTCCGGCCGGTGATATGTTTGAAGTGCACCAATTCTGATGCATTTCCCAGATAAATAGTAAAAATGTTGCTACATAAATCTAGCAATGGCTTTATTTTGTGAAAATCAGTGAAACAAGCCTTGCAGGATGACATATAAGTTACCCATTTTTCATTGTATGTACTCTTAAAGTTGGGATTTGACTTTTCAGAGAGTTTCTTGCACTTACAAAAATGGACACAATTGTTGATTTCAGTTACCTTTGAAACAGATTTAACTTATGCTGAAAAGATGAAAGGTAGCAATAATAATAATAATTAATTCATTTGGCTCAATAGCCTGGTGCAAGTCTTACAATTGAATGCCATTTGGATGATCTGCATGTTCCTAACCTACCCCAGTTATCCAATTGTGGAAAGGGGACCAACAGTTTAATGTGGAATCCAAGCTACATGTCATTTCTGGCAATTCCTCACATCATTGAAAGGTGAAGGATAGGTTAAAATGCAGACTGAAAAATCCATGGTCCGACCAAGATTCAATCCTGCAGTTTCTCAGGTTACTAGTAGACCACCAGACCCCACTTCCTTACGAACTATACAGTGTAACTGTATCAAATTTCAGCAAATGTTGCTAAATGCCATTTTAGTAACGTTATCAATTCAAAATTAACTCCTACCAGGCATGGTGTTCCATCAGTTGTAATAACTGCTAAATTGGTCAGAACTACATCAATGTTAGAATCCCAATAGTTCTGCGAACATGTCACTCCACCTATTTTGATCTGACAGTCCATTCATTCCAATCAACTCTTCACATATTTCTAACTCATGTGTTATTCCAAATGCAAATACTAACAACAGTTGTTACTTGAATTTTCTTCAATTGTGTCATTGATTCCAAGGAAATCTTTTTAGCAATTAGCTTGAAACAATTTTTGATAAAAATCTCTATCTGTAAATGGCCAATAACTTCTTGCTGTAAGTCAATAAATTTTAAAATTTAATTCTGTTTATGAATCTTCAATGGCTTTCTGAACATCACTTGCTCATGTACCAGAACTTGTTTCAAGGATGAAATTTTCTGCTTATGTAGTTTTTCTGGTAACTGTAATACGTAGAATGCAGACTTTTTTAGTGACTCCTTATGTTGTGTTCCTTAAGGATGGCTATAACACTTTTGCAAATAAGGTAAACAATATTATTCTGTGTTTGCACAAAAAGTTTTTTTTCCCATCTATTCTGAAAAAGCCACTTTTAGTCTTTACTTGGATTTCCAATTTTGTTATACTTTATCTAATCTATGATCATTTCATATCTTCTCTAGATAGTAATAATGAATCTTAGCAACAATGCCAAAGAGGAAAACAGAGTTTGGTACACAAAAAATAATACTGTACAAACTTTTTTTATTCTATTATTGACTGATAATCATGTAGTAAAAGCTCACAGGTTCACAGCAATACATGAAGAAATTGTAACTTATCTATGTCACAAAAAGTTTAATGCACTAATGAGCAGACTGGTGATGGCAAACCAACTGATGACTGACAATTGTTGTACCCTGTGAAGTGCATGCCACTACCATCCCTCACACACCCACTCACAAATCACAGAGGGGAACCCATCATGACTCAGTACCACCCAGGACTGGGCCCCAACAACCTCCCTTTATGCCCTAAAATGAGAAATACCCTCCCCACTACCCTCCCCACTCCTCCCATAGCAGTACTACACTGGCCACCCAATCTATGCATTATGTGTCGTGTGCAGTTGCAGCTGCAGCACTTCTAAAGCTAAATATTGACAAAGTTGTTTGTGCACTGTATTTAGTTATTAAGTTTAGTAGTTTTCATTGTTCATCAAAATATCAATAGTGTGTTTAGATTTTGCAGCATGCAGTTGCAGTTGTAGCTGTTCTAAAGTTAAGTACTGACAAAGTTGTTTGTGCAATGTATATTTGGTCATTAAATTTGATAGTTTTCAATGGTGTTTCATGCTGTTTCTGGTGAAATAATGGTTTAATAAACTTACACCAACATGTTTTATAAAGTTGTTTGTGCATTGTAGTCATGTATTAAATTTAGTATGGTAGTTTTCAGCTGGTGTTTCTTGCTGTTTCTAGTGAAATATTTCAGTAAATACTTTCACTCACTGTGTTTAGTTTCATAGAGTGTTCCAGTGGATGCTTGAGTTCTTGGTTTTAGACAAATTTTGTGAAGTTTTTGTGGTATTGGTATTAACAGTTGCTTTCTTAGTACACAGCTTATTTCAATCTCACTGTTGTTAGTTCTTTAAATTGCTCTACTGTGGTAGCTGAACTTAGGTAACGTAGACAATTGGTTTTTCAGTAATCATTAACATTTTACCATAGGTTAGAAGTGTGGGCTATGTCGTAGGTTTGTGAGTAGTGGGTTACAGCGTGGGATTTGTTCAAAGTATTTTCAATTTGGGGGGGGGGGGGGGGGGTGCAGTAAGGAAACCACTGGGCATTCTGGTGAGATCCTCTCCTGAAAATGCAGAATTTATAGCAGAAATAAGTTAAAAAAGAAGTGCAGTGTAAGATCTGTGCCCTTCAGGTGCAGTTACAAAATGCAAAGGAGGAACTGGATAGGATGGTGAGGGAGAAGAGTGTTGAGGAATGAGAACTGGCAGCTGGTAAGAAGGCTGTTAGGAAGGAGGAGACTGTCAGACAGTTGTCTTTATGTATCACCAATAGATCTGACCAACTGTCAGTGTTTAGTGGAAAGGAGCCTCTTGTAGCTGAGGTGTAGGACATGTGCAGCAGACCTCAGTAGTTAAGGAACCTAAAACAGTTGCAGCTTCTGATAGAAAGAAAAAAGTTCTGCAGTTAGGTAGTTCACATGGCAGAGCTGTAGGACAGCAGTTGAAGGAAAAGTTGGGGAGTGACTACAAAGTCACCAGCATTGTGAAGCATAGTATAGGGTTGGTTCAGGTGACTGTTCACTTACGAGAGTTATGTAGGAATTTTATGAAAGTAGATCAGGGTGGAGTTGGGAATAGTCTGGACAGAGATGGGGTATGATGTAGGTGGTGACCTGGGAAAGATAGTACTCAAACTGGTAGCATGAATGTGCACTTCATGCAACTGTTTCAGTGTCATGGTCAGTCTCAGCTTAATATTGCTGTTAGGTGATTAATACAGGGCTTGAGAAGGCACTGATGGCACAGGGCATGGCTCACATTGCAGTGATGCCAGTTGAGTCCGTCAATAGATTAGCTTCCACTAGACATGACCTGTACCTCAATAGGATATGGAGGTGCAGTTGGTAAAGCTTATAGGTGACAGTGTAGTGGCTGGTGGTGGGATCACTCATGTGAAAATCCCTATAGTAGGTGGTGTTAGAGCTGCATCTTTTTTAGATTGAATTCAGTTGATAGGTATCCCTGTTTAAAGGAAGTCTTTATAACAAGGCAACTACCTTCAAAGAAGGTCAAATATCCAAATATTGAATGAATTAGCATATTTCATCAAAATATAAGAGGTATTAAAAGAAAGTCAGTGAACTGCTTTTTATAGATACTGACTCTGATGTTATTGATATATCAGAGAACCACTTAAATACTGTGACAATTCAGAGGCTTCCTTTACCAGGATGGCTGTTTTTCAAGGAGTTCATTGCAGAATTGGGGAGTGGCCATGTACATAAAAACAGTATTCCATTTGAGTCCATAGATGCATCAAAGAACTGCACTGAACAGATATGTGAATGTTGTGCAGGGGTACTTGAATTTAGTGAAACTAAACTTTTAATGATAGTTATTTATACCTGCCCTAACTCTGACTACAGGGCATTTTTGCTCATGTTGTAGAGGGTTATTGGTTTGCTTTACAGGAAATAACAAAAATTAATTGTATGTTGTGACTTCAGTATTAATTTTATATGTGGCTGTGCAAGAAAAAGGATGTTGGAAGATCTCCTAAATGAATATAATCTGATACAGACTGTAATTTTTCCAATTAGGGTGCAGAGGAACAGTACACAACCATAGACATTATTTTTATTAATTCTTCATTACTAGATAGGCATTCTGTAAGTGAAAGGGTGAATGACCTTTCAGACCATGGAGCATAAATTTTAACAATGAAAGGTTTTTGTACTAAAACAAATATTATATATAGTAACAAACTATAAAAAAGTGAATCCAATGGCAGTAGAGAGCTTTTAAAACCCCATTAAGGAACAAGAGTGGCAGGATGTTTATATGGCTGATAAGATAGATGACAAATATAATACTTTTCTTAATACGTTTCTCATGCTCTTTGAAAGTGACTTTCGATTAGAATGTTCAAAACAGGGTACTATCAGTGAAAGGCAGCCTGGGTGGCTGACTAGTGTGGTAAGGATACCATGCAGAACAAAGTGGGAATTAGATTAAAATGTTACAAATAGTCACAATCAAGCTGCAGTTGATCATTACAAACAGTACTGTAAGGTCCTTTAAAAATGTTATTAGGAAGACAAAGAGTATGTGGTATACAAACAGAATAGCTAATTCACATGACAAAACTAAAACAATGAAGGAAGTTTCCAGAATGAGATTTTCACTCTGCAGCGGAGTGTGCGCTGATATGAAACTTCCTGGCAGATTAAAACTGTGTGCCCAACCGAGACTCGAACTCGGGACCTTTGCCTTTCGCGGGCAAGTGCTCTACCAAGTTTCAATGAAGGAAGTGTCTGACCAGCAGCACAGGGTTAAGGACATAAAATAAGTACATAGTAAAAATGTATCTGTCCCTGATAAGTCAGTTACATATGTAGTATTTAACAATCACATCCTGAACATAGCTGGTGAATTAAATAAAAACTTAGTTTCTACCGGGAATCATGTAACTTTCTTGGAAAATGGCTTTCCAAGATTGATATCTGAAATACTGCTCCATGATACAGACAAGGGGAAGATTGAGTCAATAATAAATCACTGAAAGCTAAGGACTCTCATGGATATGATGAAGTATCAATCAGAATACTAAAGAACTGTGTTGCTCAAGTTAACCAAATAATTTAGTAATTTTTCCTTTAGGAATAGTCAGTTTCTGAATGATTAGAGTACTACACAAAAAGAGAGAAAGTGATAATGTAGACAATTTTAGACCTATTTCTATGCCATCAGTGTTTGCTTAAGTTACTATAAAAAGTCTGTGAATGTAAGGGTAATTGATTATTTCATTTCAAATAATTTGCTGTAAAATGTACATGCTATATTCTCTTTTCTTTGTGAGGTACTGGGTGGATTAACCAAAAGGTTTTGAGTGCTAGGCATCCTTTTTTTTTTTTTTTTTTTTTTTTTTTTTTTTTTTAAACTAAGGCATTTCATTGTATTGATCACAAAATATTGTTGCAGAAGGTGGACCATCATGGAATATGGGCAACGCCTCACAATTGGTTCACCTCTTACTTTAAGAACAGATAGCAAAAAAGTCTTTCTCTACAGCACTGAGAATAACTAATGCGGGGTCCAAGTAGGGCATGGTTATATGGGGGGGGGGGGGGGGGGCACGGATAAGTGCTGGGGCCATTCCTGTGCCTTATTTATATGAATGATATGCCTCCTAGTATTACAGGTGATTCTAAAACATTTCTGTTTGCTGATGACTCTAGCTCGGTAATAAAGAACGTTGTGCACAATGTTGGCACTTTTTCAAATAGTGCAGTTCAAGGTATAAGTTCATGGCTTGTAGAAAATAAACTAATGGTAAATCACAGCAAGACTCAGTTTTTAAAGTTTTTAACACACAGTTCAACAAAACCTGACATTCTAATTGCACATAATGGGCATATGATTAGAGAGACTGAGCAATTAAAATTTTAAGGTTTTCATATAGATAGGAAATTGTCATCAAAGGCCCATGTTGAGGATGTTGTTCAGAGGCTTAATGCTGCCATTTTTACTATTAGAATAACATCTGAAGTAAGTGATAGTTCGAAACAAAAAGTAGTCTAGTTTGCCTGTTTTCATTTACTTATGATACATGGTATTATATTTCGGAGTAACTCTTCCCATTCTCAAAGGGTATTTTTGGCACACAAATGGGGGATTTGAGCAATAAGTGGTGTAAGTTCACAAACCTCTTGTCAACCCCAGTTCATTATACTTGGTATTCTGACATTGGCCTCTCAATACATATTTTCTTTAATGTCATTTCTTGTTAACAATATTAGCTTCCCCCCCTCCCCCCTCTACCCCTGCTGCATCCATTTTCAATAAGCTACCACAAAAATTCAAAAATCTTAGCAGTAATGCATGCACTTTCAAATCAAAACTGATGAGATTCCCATGGGTCACTCCTTCCATTCTATCAAGGTGTTCTTTGGAAAATTAAGCTAATTCCAGTGTTACATTGTTGTTTGTGTTTATATAAACTTATCACTTGTCATCTTTTTAGAATTCATAAACATTTTATTTTATCTATTATTACTTTTGTGTTGTAATTTCATGTATTGCCTCATTCCATGATCATAGAGATTTGTTCCTCAGTTTGGTAATGTGGAACTAGATGTGTAAAATAAAAAAAAATCCTAGTTCAACCTTATTCTACCCCCACTTCCAACCCCACACTCCAAGGCTCACATCCTTGCAAGACATAGAGGCAAGACCTGTCCCAAACATCCTCCCACTACCACCTATTCTAGTCCTGTCACGTGAATCTTCATCCCGTCAAAGGCAGGGCCAACTCTGAATGTAGTCATGCAATCAGACAACTTAGTTCCAATAGTGTGCTGCATTTTACTTGGGCCTGACCACTAATAAGGTGGTGGTTTGCATGAATGGCTACTGCCCAACTATGGCCAAGAGATAGCTGGACCATCTACTTACTGAGCATGCCACCCAACACAATATACTTGACTTCCATGACTGCTGTATAGCTTGTGGCATTAGTATTTGCCTCACCAACACCAGCTTCTCTGAACTGTGCAGGTGGGAATTCTCCTTGCAACACATCTTTCATTCCCTTAACCCCTCTGGCCTCAGCCTTTGCTAGTTCCTGTTCTTCACCTGCCTGACCCCTTCCTGCTCCCACAACAGCCCTGCACATGCCTCCTCTACTGTCAGTGCACCTGCACAGGCTCTTCTACTTCTCTCTTCTCCCCTTTGCCCCCACCCCTCCCTCCCCCAAGCACAGCACCTAGCAGCCCACTATCCTGTCCCCAGTATGTACCTGCAAGCTCTTAGAGGCACCAATATCATCTTCCTCCACCTGTATCCTGCTAGCCCTTCTTAGTGTCTGGAGATTTCAGTGGCCATGTATGTGTGAATTAAGCTTGTGTGAATGTATGCATGTTTTTGTTTTATCTAGTGTGATGTAGGACTTAGTCAAATGGCTTACAATACTTAGCAATCTTTTTTCAATGTGTCTGTCTCACACTCAGTGCCTCCTCTATGTGATGATTTATATTGTCAAATATTAGTGTAAGTGACATTCAGAAAAAGCTGTAATCACTAAACTTAAACTAAACAAGGCTTGACGGAACTCCTGTCAGAGTCTATACAAAATTTGCAATTGGGTTAGTCCTCCTTTTAACTATAACATAACACACATCCCTCAGACAGACAACTGTGCACAGTGGTTGAAAGAAAGCAAATCTATAACAAGGCTATCAGCAGTGATCCAAAAAACTACCATCCAATATCACTGACATCCATCTCTTGTAGAATCTTTGAACATACTCTGAGGTCAAACATAATGAGGTATCTTGAACAAAATTACCTCTACACCAACCATCATTGATTCTGAAAATACTGGTCATTTGAGATTCAATTTGGGCTTTTTTTTTAAATCATATCATGAAAGCCAAGTATTAGGACAAGCAGGTAAATGCAGTACATTTTGACTTACTAAAAGTATTTGATTTAATACTAGACAATAGTTACTAAAGAACAAACAAAATATCTGACTCCAATGAGGATTTTTCGGTAGGGAGGCTGCAGCATTTTATCTTTGATGAAAAGTCATCAACAGAAGTTGAAGTAAGTTCATGTGTTCCACATTGAAGTGTGTTAGAAGTCTTACTGCCCATGTCATATATTAATGATGTGCAGACAATATTAATAGTAACCTCATCTGTAATGAACAACAATCTGAAAAAAACATACAGTCAAACCTTCATCATATTTGAAAGCAGTGCAAAGATTGGTAACTTACTTTAGATGTTCAGAAACTGTAAAACTCTGCACTTCACAAAATGCAAAATCATAGTATCCTACAACCACAATAATGTGGGGATTAATTTTGTGCTTTCGGGTGCTCTATTCAGTTCTTGTTTCCATGCTACCCACAATATTTTGATCGCCAATGCAGTCATCTTCTTGCCATCTCCTTCATGTTCTGTGAGTTTTGCTGTAATGCCTACTTGCTGCCTGGGCTGCAACCAGACTGTGAACTATTCTTGGTTTCATGTAGTTATCTATAGACGAGCTCGATTCCTGATGCCCACTATGTCCTTTGTTGCTCTTCTGTTTTTCAAAGCTTGCATTGATATTCCAAGAAGCACAAATTCTCTAGGGGGTTTTCCAGCTCTGTTGGATGTGAAGCCACCAAGATTTTAATAAATTTGGTGCTGGACCCCAAGATTTGTTTAAATTGAAACCTCTGTCTCTGTTTATTAGGTTTTCTGACATCTTCAATTCGACAGACTCCTTAATTATGCTGCCCCAGAAATGTAAGACCTCACCAGCCATAACATCCACCAGAGCTGGAGAACTGAAAGAATTTGCATTTCATGGAACATCAGTGTGAAGTCTAAAATACAGAAAAGCATCAAAGGGTAATGTGAGTGTCAGGAGTCAAATTCGGCTGTAAATAGCAGTGTGAGACAACAATTCACAGTGCAGTTGGAGACCAGGCAGCACCTGATGACTGGGTTGATCATCAAAGTATTTTGCATAAAATGGAAACAAAAACTCAGCAGAACACCCAGAACACTATTAATCAATCACATCACGAAAACCTTAGAGACGATAATTTGTTGGGATATGAAATGAAATTGTCACATTGGTTTCAGCATAGGTGAACCAGGTGGCAAACTTCATTTCATTAGCCAGATACTGGGAAAATGCAGTCAGTCTAAAAAGAAGACTGTTTACAAAACTATCACACATCCTGTCTTGGAATATTTCTCAAGTGTGTAGGAACCATGCCTAATACGGCTAAAAGGGGATATACCTAAAAGGGTTCATACAAATTAGGGTAGCATGAGTGGTCAAGGTTTTAGGAGAGTATCACAGAAATGCTCAAAAATTTGAATTGGCAAATACTTGAAATTACATACAAACTATGGTAGGTAAGCATACTTACAAAGTTTCAAGAATCAGTACTAAATATAGTATTTTGGAATATACCACAGCCTCGTATGTATCACTTCCATAGGACCATAAATACAAGGTCAGGCTAATTACAGTGAACACAGAAGCATTTCAATTGCTGCTCTTCCTGCACTCCTTACACAAATGGAATGAGAAGAAACCATGATGTTGGGTTCAATGGAAAGTATATAGTATTTTGGAATATACCACAGCCTCTATGTATCACTTCCATAGGACCATAAATACAAGGTCAGGCTAATTACAGTGAACACAGAAGCATTTCAATTGCTACTCTTCCTGCACTCCTTACACGAATGGAATGAGAAGAAACCATGATGTTGGGTTCAATGGAAAGTACCCTATTCCATCCACTTCACAGGGGTTTGGAGAGCATAGGTGCCTCGTAATCAATCTGCACAATCTCATTAATGAGATGAGAAGAAAATAATAAAATGGCAATAACAGTGAAATTGTAATTGTGACTGCTAAGTCATGCACAAATCTTCTGCACAGCAGAAAAGAAAAGAAGTAAACCCACAATGACAGATTCTATATGCCACATTTCTTTCATATGTCAATGATATAATGATCTTAAGGCATATTTTTGAAGCTGGAATTTGAATTGCAGCAAATGGAGTCAAGAATTGATGAGAGTTGTAAGATATTCAATGAGAACCATGTAATTTATATTTAAGGAAAAACAGTTACTCCTCTCAGAATTTAAAACTAGCCAAGGTCTATTTACCAAGTGCAGTAAAAAAATTTCCACTCACATAAACATTTAAACTTAGTTTGTTCCCTATTTAATACCCAAAGAAACAAACAAGTTCTAAAAGACTGAAATTCAGAATTAAGTTTAAAATTAACTTGTTTACTTTTCAATGGTAACCATTTTATGATAGTGCCTACATTTCATTATTTTTCATTCATGGATGTTATATACATAGTTTCTGTTTACCAGCTATCAAATTTAAGAATCTTTTTGCTCTTACGTTCATTCCAAACACCCATAATTATATATTTTATTATAGAAAGACATTTCATCTCTTAAGAAAGGAAAACACGGATAATTGAACTATAAAATTAATATTAGGCATGCCAGCATAGCAAAGCTTATAATGCAGTATATTACAAATTTCATGTAAAATTAAACTAAATGACTAAGAATGATATTTGTGCATCAGAGATGAGACAGGAGCAGATGCAACCAAAATTTGCTCTTATGAACAAAATGAACTTGAAACAGTATTGTTAACTGTAGCATAATTTATTTTCAATTTCATGACTACCACTTTCATACATCCTTTCACAACTTGCTAAGCTTAACATGTACATAACAGTAGATACTTACATAAATAAGATTTTCATTATATCTTATGTGCAGATTCCTCAATATAGTGTGCTCATGTAAATCAACAAGTGTGATCATATCTTCTACACCTCGTACAGATGTTTCATGCATAGTCTTGATGATTTGGTCATTTGATACGACCATTTGCTGAAACACACAAATCAGCTTAATATTACTTCACAACATACTAAATGAAAAATCCAGACATCCTGCACAGAACAATTTTGCATATGAACAGTGAAATTTAATTATTGAAACATCATACTTATAAAATAAATTTTATCTACAGTCAATGTATTCATCCAAAAAAAAATTCTATAGCTACAAACAAAATGAAAATCAATGTATTTGTGTAAGACAGATGTCACATAAATCCCACAAATGACTAGTGAACTCCTATTCAGTTAACATTTCAAAAAATGCTACAACTGTAAAAAATATTTGTAAACTGTGGTGTCACCGCTAGACACCACACTTGCTAGGTGGTAACTTAAATCGGCCGCGGTCCTGTAGTACATGTCGGACCCGCGTGTCGCCACTGTGGGATCGCAAACCTAGCGCCACCACAAGGCAGGTCTCGAGAGACTGAGGAGACCTCGTCCCCAGTTGTACGGACAACATAGCTAGCGATTGGACGTGCTAAGCCTTGCTCTCATTTCCCGAGAGATAGACAGTAGAATAGCCCTCTGCTAAGTTAAATGGCGACCACCTAGCAAGGCGCCATTTGTATCAATGCCAATAGCTTACGAGTATGCAGGAGAGATGTATTCCAACAAGAGAATAAAGTTAAGTATTAAAAAAGCTACGTATTTTTCTTTAGTGCATTTATAAGTCTCATGTTCCAGACTTCACGCCCGTCTGCGTTAGCCTTGCGTGCCCTATCGGCTACAGCATTGTGTCTGGGCTGTATGGTCTAGACACAACATAAACAACATAAGAATTTTATATCATGTCTTTTTAAAGTTACAGAAGACATCAATCACAGCAAGAACTAGTTTTTGCAAGAGTAGGGAAGACCAGATTAATAGAAGAGACAGACTAGACCCAACAAAGTGGAGCATGTTTTATCATGGGATCATTTAGTCAGCATGAGAGAACTGGAGAGATGCTCAACAAGCAGGCTTTGTACATATATATATCACAAAATACAACATTGCTGAAGTCTGAGAAATTAGAGCTCGTATGGAGACTTACTGACAATCCTTCTTCCCATGCAATATTTTCAAATGGAAAAGGAAAGGGGAGATCAGATAATGAACTGAATTCAATTGAACTGAAATGAACGAAATTGAATTGATTTATTTGCCTGTAAACAACTGTTGTGTTGTGTAAGCATTGTCAATGGTCGCATAATTATACAGACACGAACATATAAAAACATTATTACATAATATTGCTTACCTTGATCTCATCACATAATTAGTTTTGTTACAACACAGATTATGTAGAGTACAGATTAGATTGTATACCATAAATTACTGTTTTTTTTCCAATCATATTCATGATAAAAGATTGTCTTTTTTTCATTATGTATATAAATTCATTGGTGTTATAGAATGATTTGTCTTTCAACCATGTCCCAACCACTATTTTAAATTTATTTTCATGTGTTACTGTCGTGTCAGATGGTACATTGTTGAAAAATATTTCGCCAGCATTTATGGAATTATTTTGAACTTTAGTTAAACAAATCCAAGGGATATTCAGTAAGTCCCTGTCTAGTTTCATATGAGCGTACATCATACATGTGGACATTCTGTTTGGCATCAGTAAATACTTTGAGTATGCATAGACTGGGAACTATAAGGATTCTGTGCTCAATAAAGTACTGTCACAGCAAGATGTTAAACTGCTTAAACCAAAAATACATCTAATGGCTTTCTTCTGTCAGAGGAAAACCTCTTTTTTTTCTCTCACTCTCTCTGGCAGAGTTTCCCCAAAAAAGTATTTCATAATGAAAATGTGTATGAAAAAAAGGCACAGTATGCCTTAAGCGCAAACTCATTGCTCACATAGTCCTTCAGTATCCTAAGGAGGTATAGAACTCTTGTCAACTTACTGCAGACATTTTCCTGTGTGGATATTCCACCATAATTCACTATCAAAATATATACCTAGCGATTTTACAGAATGCTTAAGTTCATTTTGTCTGTTTTTAATATCTCTAAAGGAATAAAGGATGTGTTCAGTTTTATTTTTATTTAATGTCAACCCATTTTCATGGAACCACTGAGCAGCCTTTCATATCACAGAGCTATTCTTTTGTTTGACAATGCTCACATCATTACGTGAGGTGACAAAAGTTCAGCCATCAATATACATCAAGGATTTATAAGGTAATATGTTGAGCAGGTCATTCACATGGACAATAAATAACAAAGGTCCTTGTGGGACTCCAAATTTTACCTCGAGGTCAGATTTTTTATTTACAACAACTTTTTGGTTTCTGTTAGTCAAATATGATTTCAGCAGTGCCAGCTCTATTTTAGTTATTCCATGTATTTCAAGTTTCTTAATTAAATTCAATGTAAGACAGATTTACTAGAGAGGTATATGTGTGCTCCCTATTTTCAAAACCATGTAGTACTGATATTACAACTTCTTGAACTGTCTTAGTTGTTGACAGTCCACTTCAGAATGAGTATTGGGCCTTGTTACGTAGGGTGTAACACTCAAAAAAATCATTTAATTCGCCTTTCATTACAGTTTCAATTATTTTTGATATTATTGGTACCATTGCTAGAGGTCTGTAATCTTGGCGCGAATTTATGTCCACTTTTTTTTGTATATAGTTAAGACAATTGTCAGTTTTGAGCAGCCCAAAAATGTTCCCTATTTATAAGATTATACATTGGAATGCATCCAGTATCTTTTATTTTCTTTAGGAAACACTGGAGAAACCATATATGTCTTCAGTTCTGGAGTTGCTCAGTGATCTGACTGCACCCAGGACTGAGAAATGTAGTTATCATTGACTTTTTTCTTTGCAGAAATGATATCTTTTCTGTAAAGATTTTTAAATTTGGTGTATAAATGTCTATACTTGTTATTAGTGCAAGAATTGTCATAATAAATTTTTAACAGAATTCTTAAATTATTCAAGTAAGGTGTATACCAGTCAGTTACATTTGTCTTCTGTTTTTTCCTTGCATTTAATCCATTGTGTTGCTGATGACACAACCATTATGATTAACAAAACACCCAACTGCCATCTAGAGAACACTGTATTCAAAGAAGCTCTAGATTTGTTCACTTCAAATGGTTTGTCACTCGATGTTAATAGGACCCAATTCATTCAGTTTCAAACAGCAAAACATACTGAAATAAAATATGGTGACAAAGAAATATTGAGAGTTGAGTCTTCCAAATTCCAGGGATTACACATAAACAACAATCTAAACTGGTCAGTTCACATCAACGACCTATGTAAAAGACTGAATACAGTACCATTTGCCATTCGCTCAATTTCACCTCTTTCTGACTTGAAAACAATTAAGGCTGCATACCTAGAATATTTCCAGTCACGTATGACATATGTCATCATATTTTGGGGTAAACAGTCATGAGCAAACAAAGTCTTTACTGCACAGAAAAGAGTAATCAGAATTATGGCTAGAGTGCACCCAGATGCTCTTCAAACAGCTCAGGATCCTCACCATGCCATCTCATTTCATTTTTCACTAATGTGCTTTGCGAACAATAACCATACAATATACAAAACAAACAGTGAATATCATGATCATGATACAAGATGTACATATGATCTTAACAAAGATATAAAAAATCTCCCACTAATCCAAACTCTGGTAATCCGAATGTTCAGTTAATCCAAACATGAAAAATGTTAGTTTGAGTATGAAAAACTGTGCAATAAACTGCTGTACTTACACACTATTTTAATTTACACAGTACAGTAAACATGTATTAGAAAAATTGGCAAGAAAACATTATGTTTAAACAATGCATAACAATGAAAGAAAATCTGTCAAACTTACTAAAATACAGTGAACATTTTATCTCACTTTTTCAATGACAAAAACTCAGTCATTGTTTCTTGGCGTAATGAAGACAGTCTGTTATATGATGCATAGTTGCATCATCATCTCATAAACATCAAATCAGCAGGTGTAGCAGTGGGCTGTTGCTCCAAATAATGTAGTGCGAGGTCAAGGTCTTCTGCTGCATCACTGTGTGACACCAGCTCTCCTTTGTCACTTTCAGGCTGATTGTCACTTCTGCCACAATAGTCCACTTCTTCCTGGTCTTGAGTCACAGCAGCAACTAAATCAGCATCAGTAAGGTTCTCCACACATATCCCATCCACTGCTATCCACTCATCTACGTCTCCTTCACTAGCTTCTTTACATCCAGGGATTGTCTGTATCATTTGTAGTAGATTTTCCTATTCATTTTCAACTAGGTTGTCCTGAAATTCAAGATATGTCCACAGTTTTCTCTGCAATTTTCTCAGATTATTTTCTGAAATATTTTGGCATGCCTCAGCGGCCCAATAAACAACATCTTTCACATTGGTCTTTTTTATTTTGTCCACTAAAGGAATGCTATCGTCTTGGATCAGCATTCTTAAACATTGTTTTCTGTAAATCAGTTTTAATGTTTGCAGTATGCCCTGGTAGAAGTGGTGTAACATTCGGCAGCAAAAACTTCGCTACAATTTCTCCATCACATAATTCCTCAGTGCTGGGGTGAGATGGCACGTTATCAGTCAAAAGGATTGCACAGGGAGATAAATTATTTTCCTTAGAAAACTGTCGAACAGAGGGAACAAACTGGCTGTGAAACCATTCTTTGAATAGCTTACCATCCATCTATGCTTTTTTCTGGTTGTGATAATATATAGGCAGGGACTTCATGTTGCAGTTTTTAAAAGCTCTGGGTCTAGCATATTTGCTGATCAGCATTAAAGGCAGCTTGTGATCACTAGTAGCATTGCTGCATGCTAATAAAGTCACATGATCTTTGCACATTTTAAAACTATGGGCACGGTCTTCTGCTTTTGATGACAGGCTTTTTGTTGGCAATGCCCTAAAATTCAGGCCAGTCTTGTCAGCATAATAAATTTGTTGGGGAGAATACTTTCTCTCTTTTATCATTTTTTCAAACTCACCCAAGTATTCCTTTGCTGCATCACAGTCTGAAGAAAGCTTCTCTCCAGTAATCATTAGCTGACAGATTCCATGATGTTTTTTGAATCTGTCCAACCAACCCGTAGTCACACTAAAACACTCATCACCATTCGTTAACATGTTCAGGTAAACAGCCTTCTGCTGAACCAGTGCTCCACTCAAAGGAGTTCCCCTTTCTCTTTCCAGTGTAAACCAAAGGAAAAGAGCTGCATCCACTTTATCGTACTGGGACTGTTTCAAAGTCTGCAGAATTTCGAGTGTTTTTCCCAAAGACGTTGCACAGGACTGTTCAAGCTTCACTCGGTTCTTCTTCCAGTCACAAATGGTTGATTTACCAACACCCAGTTCCATTGCCAGTTTAGATACATTCTCACCATTGTCTATCCATTTCAAAGCATTCAGTTTTTCTTTGAGAGTTACGTTGTATGTTTATGTTTACTCATGACGAAAATACGTACACCACTACACCTGAACAAATGCAATACAACTGATACGCATGCCAGAAATTGATAACTAACATCACCAAGCGCTTTGTGAGCCAACTGGCAGTGCACTGACCTCAGACACTACAAAGGTCTCAACAATGCACAACAACAAGGGCAGGGATTGAGAGTGTGCATTGTTCCCACACTTGTTCCCATTTGTTACCAATACAAATCAGTAATCCGAACAAGGTTCGGTCCCAATTAGTTCGGATTAATGGGACTCTACTGTACTTTGGTACCAGAAGTACTCTCTGACACGCTCCTTGAGGTGTCTGGTGGAGTAATGATGCTGCTGCAGATGAGGTACAGCTCTGTGCAAAGATAGAGTGACACATTGCCTGTCATGTTAAGCAGTGTCATGTCTGCATACACTCCACTCTCACATGATGAATGTTTTATTAACAGTCTAGGTTTTTAAAGCTAAGATTTTTCCAAATTGAGCTACTTGATTTAGTTTGTTGGTACTGAACTGCCTGTGAAAAAAAGTACCTATCATTGGTTTGAGTTCATCATCCATTCTCTCTCTCTCTCTCTCTCTCTCTCTCTCTCTCTCTATCTATCTATCTATCTATCTCGTGGTTCTTTGTGTCCTGAATCACTTCTTCTACACTATTTGCTCTCTCTCTCTCTCTCTCTCTCTCTCTCTCTCTCTCTCTCTCTCTCCAGTTCCTGTTTAAGTGATTTCCATTTCAGCTACACTACTCTTAATATGCCCTTTCCTTATATCTTGGTTACGAACTGTTTTCTCTGTCGCTTCTAATTTCTGTGCTGTCTATTTTGTCTTCCTGCAGCAATTCATTGGCGATTTCCTTCTTATATTGTTTTAAAACACCTTCTCTGACTTCTTATCCTGAGTGACTTCTTCCATTTAATTTGCATTTAGCATCATCCCTTTCAATGTTGTCCAGATGAAGGAACCTCTGGTTCTCAAAGCTTGTATATTTTGTGACTCATTTCTATTCAGATTTTTGGTGTTGAAAATACTTCTCCTGATGTTAGCCCAAGATTGAAAGATTTCGTTTCAGGAGCACGATAGTCATGTTTTTCCATGAGCTTCAGAAATGTTAAGAAAATGTGTAAAATTTTCCCGGATGGTAAAGCTAGCTTTTACTTGCCAAGAAGTGGGTTATTCCTTTACATTATCCATGTGAATAACATAATTTGGGAATACAATGTAACGAACTTCATAAACGTCATTTCTGTCTGTCTGTATAAAAATCTCTGCTACAACATAACTGATTAATTCATGGAGATATGTTCCATCTATGCAACTAATGTTTATTGCTGTATATGTTTTGCTTTTTGTATCTTCATTGGCCTTAATGCAAGTTTCTTTTTATACATATAATAAACATATTATGTGGTAGATACAATATGTTACTATGTTACATTGTAACTACCACATAATAAATTTATTACATGTATAAAAAGAAACATATGTTACCCACCACAAACCACCACAAATGTAATATAATAACATTTTGTAACACCACATAATACATTTATTACATGTCTAAAAAGGAACATGCATTAAAGGCCACTGAAAACGCTTCACAAATAAATAAAGTTAAATGCATATGGCAATAAACGAACTGCCTTTCATTTAGTTGCATAGACGGAACATACCTCTATGAATTTTGAAGCAACTGAGGAATGATGTAAAACAGAAAAAAATTATGATAAATGATTAAACCAATATTTTTATCAAAAGCAAAATTCACTTGAGAAACTATAAAATTGAGACACACAACTTCTGGCCAGTTATTACCTTCAAAAGGCTAAATTCTTATTACTGTCAATAGACATACATAAAAGTACAAGAAAATATTCTAGCTTACAGAACTGTTATTTCTTTCCTTGGAGGAGGAAGAGGTATAGGTTGGGGAATGTTAAAAAGGAAATGTTAAAATGATAGTGACCGACATCTTGTGAGGACAAGAAGAGCTGTGAAATGGATTCCAGGAGCAGTAGTTGAAATGTGAAGTTGAAACCAGTAGTAAACTATCACGATCATACCAGAAAAGCAACTTAATGCTTCAACACTGAAAAAGCAGTTAACTACCAACCAACCTTGTAAAGTATATAAAGGTACTAGTAGGTCATAGTGAGTGAACACTCAAACATGAACATAAAATGGATGAAAGTTCTTGGCAAATTTGCCACATCAATTATGAACTTCAGAACTTTTTATCCAAAGATTCTGTCACAAAATACTTTGTAGCCATCAACATAAAACAACCGAATCCTTAAGTATTTGCTACAGGACAGTTTGTCAGCATGTTGAACTTACACTACAACATCATAAATGATATTGGATCACAATAAATCATTGTCAGTCAGTGACAGTGCTGAGTTCAACAACAGGTACATAACAAAAACTGCTTACTTATGAAGCAACTGACCACTCAGTACAACAACAGTCAACACACAATGTGGCACAAATTAAAGATATATACATTAAAAGTAGACAAATTTTGTTATTTTGGCAGCAAAAGACTGATGGTTTCCAAAGCACAGAGGATATACAATGCAGACTGGTAACAGTGAGAGACATGCTTTCTAAAAAGGAAAATATTTTAACATTAATATAGATTTAAGTGTTAGAAAGATCTTTCTGCAACTATTTTTCTTGAGTACAGCCTTTGTAATGTTTGCTGGGGTCAATCACTATAGTGATTTTTGGAGTCAATGACTACATTGATTACACTCCTTCTCCTGTTTGGTGAACTATGTTGATCCCCAAACATCTATTTATTATTATTGTGAATGAAGTTTCTTCCACTATTAATTTACGAGGTCAGTTTGTTGGAACTTGAATATTATTTATTCACATACATCAACTTTCCCACATACAAACACTTACAAACAAACATCTGTTGTTAATAAAATGTGCCAAAATGTAATTCAGTAAAATCGTGAAACAGAGTGGTGCTTAAGTTGTCCGTTTCACATTGAAGACTGAAGTGTACTGCCCTTTTGTTTGCTAAGCCTATTACACAGCAATACTGGTGTCAACAATAACGTTACATTCATAATCTGCAAGGGTACTGTACCCTTATACCCAGAACAGAGGTAAAACATGGGTAATAAACAGTGCAAGCAAGAAAATAATAGAATTTTTTGAAATGTGTTGCTACAGAAGAATGTTGACGATCATATGGACAG
Source organism: Schistocerca nitens (assembly GCF_023898315.1). Classification (NCBI taxonomy): domain Eukaryota; kingdom Metazoa; phylum Arthropoda; class Insecta; order Orthoptera; family Acrididae; genus Schistocerca; species Schistocerca nitens. The sequence goes on along the minus strand of NC_064619.1, from coordinate 466,833,345 downwards.
ATAGGACAACTAATGAAGAGGTACTGAGGTGAACAGGGAAAAAAAAAGGAATTTTTGGCACAACTTGACAAAAAGAAAGGATCTCTCAACAGGATGTGTCCTGGGGCACCAAGAAATAGTTAATTTGGTCATGGAGCTACAGGTGTGTATTGTAGAGGGAGACTTAGGCTTGACTACAGTAAGTATGTTTAAACTGAACTGAAGAGTATGTAGATTGCAATAGTTATGCAGAGATTCCGATACTTGCAAAGGATAGACTGTCATTGGGAGTTGCACCAAACCAGTCTTTAGACAGAATACACAACAACAACAACAACAACAGATTTCATCTTTTGTAAGGTCTGCAAAATGACTTTACCTATGGATGCCAATATCTCTTCACCGGATCACAATGTTTACTTTGGATATGGGAGTAGACACAATTAAAAAACAATATTTTAGATACAAGGAACAGTAGACAAACTATGCCGTACTACAGAAAAAAATACCACGAATTTATGCAAACCGAAAAACTATTTTTAAACATATTTGCTCTAATAAACAGCATCAGAAACACAGTTAAACAATTAGTCTGTAAATTATCTTCTTCTGTATTTCCAGCACCATGCTTAGTAGTCCCTTCTTCCCTCCTCTGGAAGTTGGTTTCCAAATCAAGATATCGTATTTAGCACCATTCCCAGTTTTAAATTTACCTTTGTTCTGTGAATTTGCTCGAGTATTACTTCATCATACACCAGCAGCCAGTGATGAGATGTTCCTTCAATTTTCCTTTGAAGGTGTTTGGTTCCTTCATGTTCTTTATGTCAAGTGGCAGTCTGTTACAAAATAAGCTTCATGTTTCCCATGTCAGAAATTTGTCCATCTCTATTCCCAGAAAACTATTAAAGTCCACTTCTTCTGTGTCTGCATCCTCAGTGCTTGGAACAAAATCCTCTGAGCTGACAGTTATGTTTGAAATTTTTTACATGTTTTTTTGTCCTATTGATCAATATGCTATTTTCTCTACAACATCTTTCTGCCATGTGCATGTTCTGTTTTTCTATACCAGTAAAGTTGTGCTGTCAGCATACAGAATCACCTTTCCATTACTGCAGTGGATATATCATTTATGTACAAGATGAAGAGCAGTGGTACTAGCACTGAACCCTAAGCTACTTCATATTTCATCTCTAATAAATCAAAGTGGACATTTTTCTCAGTATTTCCAAATTTATGTTTTATTTTAGAACATTGCTACCTGCTGTCTACTTATGTTTTTCTTTTTATAATATGCACAGCTTTCCCACTTATGCCAAGCAATGCAATTTCTCTGGAAAAATTCTATATCAGACACAATTAAAAGCTTTAGGAAGATCTAAGTATAAACCAGATACTTTCCTCTGATCATCCAGGGCATCGATAATGTTTGTCACATACTTCACCACAGCAGTCTTTATGTACCTCCCCTTTCTGAACCCATGGTGTGCTTTGTTTAAGATGTTTTGTTTCTAAAGAAAGTTTTTCTATATAGCTGGTTTGTTACATCAGTGGTAAAGTGCCAGACCACAAATCCAAATGTATTGGGTTTGATCCCTAGTCAACCCTAGCTCTTTCACTTTTGGCAATGTTTGTAGATGTGAAAAATGATATTATGCACAGTGACTCAGATACCATATTAAACTATACCGACCACACACTTTTACTGTGATTGATGGCAATTGGCTGACTTCATGCCACTCTGGAATGTTTGCGGTCGCTTCCAACATTAGCTACATAACAGTATTGTATACTGTAACAATAAGCAGCATGAGGAATATAGTGTTCATCATGTACACTGTTGTGCTTAGTGATTGTTAATGTTATTTACAAAAGTGAGTGAAGGGATTGTACCTGTTCCTTGTAGAGTCTTGTCATCAACTTTCATGTCACTTCTGCAACACATTAACCTGTTTCACATTCATTCCTTTTACAAGTTGCAAACTAGCTACTCTGGGAAAAGGAGGCAGAGCTTATCTCAGCAGTCAATGTGCTATGAGCTGATCCCACGCTTCCACTCTAAGCATACTCCACTCAGGGGCCAAGTAAAGGTATACGCTCTGTAGGTCCCCCTGTAACTGGCTATGTAAGTCAGTTCAGAGACCAGAGACAGGTGACTACATACCACTTTCAAAAGGACCATGCCTAGTAAAGCTTAGATTGATGACTGCTTTACTTTACTTACTATAAAGTTTATTATTCTGTCTGTTCACAGTATTTCATAGATGGAATAGTTGTGATAGTTCTGGGTCAATAATTTTCTGGATCTCCTTTATACTCTCCTTTAAATACTGTTACTGTCCTGCTCCTTCTAAAGCATTTTGGCTAAATTTATCAATAATGTCAGAGACTTTGCAAGATATTTAAGACAGGGTTTAAGAATTTCTGCCAATATGCCACCCATCGAAACTGTTGTATTTTTATTTTTTAGTGGTTCAAGTATTTTCCATTTTCAATTCATTTATTGAGAGAAAGAATTTTTTGGTTTTATATAATCTCCCAACCATGCTCTTTGGGCCTTTCTATGCACCTAGTGCTTCCTGAGCTGCTGCTTCAATACTTTCTTCAATTTCTCCCAAGCCGGATCTACATAATCCTCTGCACTAATGGTTTGCTCTCTCACTTTCTCTGCTAGTCATTTACAATATAAAATTTTGTAGATTCATTCCATAATGACTGTGTATTATATTTTTCTTCTTTTAAGGTTGGTTCTTTAGCAATCTTGTTCCTTCCTATATGCAATCTGATTTTTGCCATCAATAGGCCGTGATCACTCCTTACGTTGGCAGTTTGAAGTCCTAACATCTAGCACTGAACAAGGATTTATATTGCTCTTTATGGTCGTAGAAGGTGTTATTTATTCTCAGTTCATTGCCTGAACATAAGCTAATCGTAATTTCACCATTATCATCTACAAAATTTTCATTAAATGCTGTTTAAATTCAGAGATGGCACTATTTTCAGCTCGAGCATTAAAGTCTCCCATTATGACAGCAAGTTCATTTCAAGATATCAGATTGATAACATCTCGTAACTGCTCACAGGAGGCCTCTCTTTTCATTCTACCGGGTAATCAAAAAGTCAGTATAAATTTGAAAACTTAATAAACCACGGAATAATGTAGATAGAGAGGTAAAAATTGGCACACGTGCTTGAAATGACATGGGGTTTTATTAGAACCACCACATATGACTAACCGCGTGAAAGATCTCTTGCGCGCATCGTTTGGTGATGATCGTGTGCTCAGCTGCCACTTTTGTCATGCTTGGCCTCCCAGGTCCCCAGACCTCAATCCGTGCGATTATTGGCTTTGGGGTTACCTGAAGTCGCAAGTGTTTCATGATCGACCAACATCTCTAGGGATGCTGAAAGACAACGTCCGACGCCAATACCTCAGCATAACTCCGGACATGCTTTACAGTGCTGTTCACAACATTATCCCTCGACTACAGCTATTGTTGAGGAATGATGGTGGACATATTGAGCATTTCCTGTAAAGAACATCATCTTTGCTTTGTCTTACTTTGTTATGCTAACTATTGTTATTCCGATCAGATGAAACACCATCTGTCAGACATATTTTGAACTTTTGTATTTTTTTGGTTCGAATAAAACCCCATATCATTCCAAGCATGTGGGTCAATTTGTACCTCTCTATCTACATTATTCCGTGATTTATTCAGTTTTCAAATTTATACTGACTTTTTGATCATCCGGTAAATTTACAATCCTCTAGGCTGTACAGGGAAATAATGTTCAATTGGTGATGAGCCACTTTCAGTTTTAGTAAAGCTATTCTCTCAGAGATGAGTTCATTTCTTCCTTTTTTTAATTTCCCTGGTGATCCATTTCTAATTTGATTTACCACTAATAGCTCTGCATACTTTAGGACAATCTATATTTATGTGGTGCCTTAATATATCACAGAAAGATACTCAGCTCTTTTCTACACTGTCCGTATCTTAAACATAATCAATTTTAGAAAAATTTCTATCCTACTCAAATTATCATGTTTAGTTTGTCTAAATTCATTCACTATGTTGTCCTCATCTTTAATACAGTTTCACAGTTCAATTGTTTGTCCAAAATGGTCAGTAACACCAGTATTTACATCCTGAAGTGTTTGTCTGTCTGTAGACACATTTGACAAAACGTGATCTGTTAATGTGCTTGGTGTCTCTGGACATATTGCTGGATTTTGTACATGAATTGTACATCCCCACAATATCATGAAAACTTCTTGTATAACCACTGTCTGTCTTTATACCTATATTTTACTCATGCTATTACTACAAAAGCATATTTCTCTGTGACTAAATGCAGTAGCAGCATTCCAGGGAAAAGCTTTCAGTGCTTGAGCTTGCTGATCTATATATTCCAACTACAAGGTTGCCACCTCCCACCCTCCCCCCTTCCTGAACTTCATTTGTCAGGAAGTGTCAGTGACAGTAAGTCTTTTCTGAAAGAATTTGTATTGAGTGTAGGCATACATGGAAGTGAAATATGGACAATAAATAGTTTAGACAAGAAGAGAATAGAACCTTTTGAAATGTGGTACTACAGAAGAATGCTGAAGGTTAGATGGGCAGATCACATTACTAATGAGGAGGTACTGAACAGAATTGAGGAGAAGAGGAATTTGTGGCACAACTTGACTAGAAGAAGTGATCGGTTGGTAGGACATGTTCTGAGGCATCAAAGGATCACCACTTTAGTACTGGAGGGCTGTGTGGAGAGTAAAACTCGTATAGGGAGACCAAGAGATGAATACACTAATCAGATTCAAAGGATGTAGGTTGCAGTAGTTACTTGCAGATGAAGAAGCTTTTACACGATAGAGTAGCATGGAGAGCTGCATCAAACCAGTCTCTGGACTGAAGACCACAACAACAACAATCTGAAGCCTTACTTTTAGTGTTGTCACTATGTTTCATAATACTTCCAGGAATCTGCAATACCAGAATCCAGATTCTCAACAAATAGTTCCATTTAGCTTTGATTTCTTGAGATTTCCTATCACCTGTAGTAAAGATTTGAGAAAATCTAATTAGTCTGCTAATAACACACAATGCTTACACTAAATGGTTTATTTTTTTTGTTTCTAGATTGTGCATATTGTATATGTGGATAAATATTTTGGAGGAAATGTTTGTCTTATTAGAGAAATGAGATTGACACTTTGATAACTGTCTAACATTTATGAAATACTACATACAGTACTACACACACCTCCAATCCTGCCAACACACCTGCATAGTCTTTTTCCCTTCCCCCTTCCCCCTTCCCCCTTTCCACAATACAGCCTCACAATGCTGCACCTGACAGCCCTTTCCTGACCCTACCAGTTCTTACATGCTCCCATAGGCAGCATTTGCATCTTACCCCACCATGCCTCTTCCGTATCTCCACTATCGACCCCAGCTATATTACAGAGTTGCAGTCATACCTTAGCAGACAAAGACATACAGCAGTGGCCATGTGTGTCTGAGCTGTATTTGTATGAATGTGTATGACTTTTCTGATGAAGAATTTAGTCCAAAAGCTGAATATTTCCAACATTCTTTTTCCTTGTGCCTGTCTGTAGCTCAATGCCTCCTCTGCGGGGTGAATAGCAATTTATCCTTTCCATATTGTTATTTATGAAATACTGATAGATATATCTGTCACATACATTGAGTAGTCAACAGGCACACACACACAAGCATGCACTTGGACATGTGCACACACACATACAGTTTTACTTTCTTAGGAAGTTTTAAAAAATGCACACTCCAATGCACCGTAAAATATTCATTCATGAAAAACTTTCAATAGTAATGAAGCAGCACAGTGTGTAACCACATTACGCAGTACCCTCTGATCGAGCATGCTCACCAAGAAAAGAGTTATTCATGAGTGGGAATGAGGTAATCATGGGAAGAAGATTGTGAGAGGAGGAGAACTGGGTAAAAATGGATAGGCTCTTCTCGTCAGACATTAGAAACTCAACTGGTAACCAACTTTCCAGTGTGTACTCAGTTTCTCCCATCTTCTTTCAATTTATATTTAGATGTTGCACTGTTGCTGTATCCTCTGTTTTCATTGGGTTCACATTTTACTTCTTCTGGTGCTTCACACCAGTGTTTTACTCTCTTTTCCTGTCTGTATGTCTTTACTTTTTCACATTCCGCTCATTTTTCATCTTAGTAGCAATATTCTAATCTTTGATACTGCAGTACTTGTGTTACTCTAATTATGATACAAAGTTCCTTTGGACATGCATGCAAGCATTCATGCATAAGATAAATGGGAAATCTGGGTTCGAGTCCCGGTCTGGCACAAATTTTCATTGTCGTCATTCTGTTCTACAGCTGATGATAGTCCTTATATGCAATTCCAGATTCATTTGATATTCTAATCTGTTTTCTAACTTCACAGCAATCACATTAATTAATTGTAGGAATAATACCACCACGCCTTGGTCTGACCCAGATTCAGCATTAACTTGCAATGTACCTTGAACTGCTGTTCTAGGTGATGTAAGCATGTTTTTATCTTACAACACCTACCTATTCACAGCTCTTCTTCACTTCAGAATTAGTTCCCATTTTATAAAACTTCAAGAGTTTCCATACTGTTGTTTATTTTATTGTGCTGTGTCATGTCACGTTAAGCATAGCTTTATTTCCCATATTTAGAGCACAACATCCAATGCTCAAGACTTTCAGGTTTTTAATTACTTTGTTGTGTTGTGTTGTGTAAACACAGCTATATGTTCTAAGTGTAGTGCCCGATACCAAACGCTTCTTCTTCTTCTTCTTCTTTTTCTGGTTCCTATCCGTTCTGAATGTTGGCAACCATCTTGACAGTGCTTTCCATGTCACTTGCAGCTCTAAATAGCTCTATAGATACCTAATGCTACATAAGACAAACGAGGCACCCTATGTATGTTCATGTTCTGTGGATCTCATCGTGGAGGAGGACCTTCAGAAATGAGTAAAGGTACACATCAACACAGAGAAACAGCTGTTAGAAACTAATTATGTACACTATTTTAATAATTAACAGTCTTTAAATGTCACTGAAGGGACAATGGTGAAGTAAAAGACCATCTAAACATGAGAGCTGTTTGTTACAGTCAGGGAATCTGTGCAATATGTTAACTAATGATGACACAACAGCAAGGCCCAAAAGACAAAATTAATTGAGTTGGGTGCTTAATGACATGAAACATGTACTACCTGGTGCTTATAATTTTTGTGGTTTTTTTGTGTGTATGTGATGAAAATTAAGGTAATTATTAAAGTTAGACTTGCACAACAGATTCTCACTGAATAAAAATTTGTTAGTTAGAGTTTAATGTTTCAGGGCACTAAAAGGAAAGGTTAGTATCAGGCAAGTGATGATGCTGCAGCAATGCTGAAGTGGATGTTGTTCCACTGGCATGTAGCATGTACCTTCATAGGTCACCTGTTAACAATTTCAGTTTTTTCCATCAACTGCACATCCACCCCAACATAGGTCAGCTTTAGGATGAAAATTTTTTATAACAATGTGAATGATAAAGTTGTGATCTCCATGACCTATGACAGACAACATTCAACTGTCATATCTATTACATCCCACATCACTGAAATATCCTGAATCTCATACTCTGGAATTTAGCTTATAATTAGCTTCAGTTCATTAGGCAGCATACATCTGTGCTTTGCAGAGTACAGATGTAGATGTAGACTTCACAAAAAAATTATGATGTGGAATGTGGAGACTGAATAAAAAAGATTGCTGACATATATAACATGCCCAATGAATAAAAAATTGCATGTGTAATTGGTTTTCTGCAGGTTTGTTAATTTTTATATACATAAAATAAACTTGCAGCAGAAACATTAGCTTCTGATATTGTAAAACAAGCAGAAACATTATAGGAGGAAAACGTAAGTTGTTCCTTACAATTACTGAAAAGCTCTGCCATATTCATTATATATGTATCGACATATTTCCTCTTGTAGATAAAAACTTGAGGAGGTAAATTATTTACATTGTTCCAATACTAGACATTTGCTTCAGACTATCTGCCTTTCTACTGACAGGTCATGGTGGAGCGATGAATATTATGATTACCATTGTACAGCCTTCAACACATAGAACATGAAGAAACATGACACTAATTACTTTATGTAGAGAAAGAAAGACTGTGTTTAGCATCCTGCTGACGGCAAGGTTATTAGATGGAGCACATGCTCAGATTGGATAAGGAAATTGTCAGAAAGAAGTTAACTACAAAGTGACAGGTTTTTCTTTGTTAGATGCAGAATCTTTACTGCCAATGAATTTCTGGTACTTTCTGTGAGGTGCCACAAACTAATTGTTACAAATTTCTCACCAAAAGTGGCCTGACTTTTATTTATTTATTCATATTTGTTACTATTCTGAAATTTTCTAAATCACCTGCTATAACAGTTGTGTTTTGTAACTACTTTACTTGAAACAAAACACTTACCTTTCCACTATCATCTTGAACCTTAACCTTGTTTCCTTCTGTTGATAGTACTTTAACACCAATGGGAACGTCAAATTCTCCTTTCCCCTCAGGTCTAATCCATAAATGACTAGTCTAAAAAATTATCAACATATGTTAGTTTACACACAATCCAGATAAGCATTATTCAAAATTTTATTGTGTATAAAAGAGAGATATTCCACATCTAGCATTCAAGATAATAGTGTTAACATATCCCTTCAGTAAGAAGCCAATTCTGCTCCTAATTCAATCTAGGCCTATGGTAAAATTTACAGATAATTTACTAAATAACATAGCTTTATATGAACATTGGTGATATAGCTTACCGATACAGTAAAATTTGCCATGATGTAAAGTTTTCACAATAAACTTAAAATCAACATTAATGATACATTATAAATGATGTACTACATGTCATCCACAAGGAAATATCCTGACGCATGTGATAACAGTGTAAGCATCTGATACTTTGTCTGTTAAATACATCTTATCTTCCCTAATGATAAAGTGAGATAACTTTATCTCCTGTCTATACTGCTCAACCACTATCAAAGGTATGTGACATGGGATAGGCATCACAGATGTTTTTGATATGGTATGAACGCAATTTCCTCAGTGCAATATCCTATACACATGCATAGTGTATTCTTTCAAACAATAGTTCCTAGTCTGGGATAAAATAAAATAATTAAATCAAAGAAAAAATGTGTTGAATAATATAATTGTATAATATAAAGCTAATAAATTACAAACAAATTTAATTAATACTTAATGCACGAAGACAAAAATCTCTCAGAGTAAAGTTCAATGTGTCCCTAGTCTCAGTCTGGAGGTAACGCAAATATTTAAGCTCTTTTACTCTATCCTACCAATAAAAATAGAATGACACAATTATGTAGCAAAACCAAAATTTTACTTTGGTTTTTAGAATAGTCCTAAACATACCTAAATAATATATGCTTCACTGTCAGGCATATTCCATGGAAAGTAAAAATGGTAAATAAAGATCCTGTTATAAAAAGTACAAGAGTTTCTCAATAACACTGGAACAAAATTTATTACGCAACATCAATACATCACTGAAAAATACATCTGTCACACAACACCTTTTCCATAACTTCAGACCTACTGACAAGATTAATTTTGCATTTTTAAACAAAGCTTTCAGAATAACTCACAACAAGCAGTATGTTTATGCTCTTTCTATCCAAGGTCATTAGTCAAAACATCATGTTCATCAAAGCAGAACATACAACTACAGCAAAAGCATGCAAGTGGATATATTCATATCTACAAGGTGAAGAACAACTAGTAGAACTCACATAAGAATGGTGTACCACTAAATTCTATAACAAAGCAAATTTTTCTGCTTTTTGTAAGTGATCCACAACCAATTAGTCCCTACTGTAAGTACATTAAGCTTTCAGAAGATAAAAACTTGTTAATAAAAAGATCAGTGAAGTACCTTAGGATGGAATCAGGAAATTTGTATCACATATTATTAATTTGCATTCTGGGAACAGGGTAGTAATTTTTTTTAAGTCAGTTATTTGAAAAGGTACAAAATAAATGCCCATTAATGTGCACTACTGTATAAAGACAAGTTGTTTAACATTGTTATCAAATATTTCGAATACTTCTTGACCGATTTACTTTAAATTTCTACAGGGTACTCTACTGAAACAAAGGCTATATTTCTTTAAATATATATATAATACTGGTATACAGATAAAAATGAATAATTGAAAATAATGAATTTTTGAAAATATGAATAAATAAATAAATATATAATATATAAAGGGGAAATGTTACCAAAAATATTGAAAAGTTCGTGACCGATTTACTTCCAATTTTATACAAAGTACTCCAATGAGGGTGGACATAGACTATACATTTTTGTTTATATACAAAATATATGAAACATATGAAAATACATGTAATATACTAAGGGGAAACATTGTTACCAGAAACATCAAAAAATTATTGACCAATTTGACTCAATTTTTTACACAATACTCTAAAGAACATTCAGACTTACATAGCATATATATTTTTTAATATGTAAAATAAGTAAATATATAAGTAATATATGAATGGGGAACATCGCTTGTGTGTGTGTGTGTGTGTGTGTGTGTGTGCAAGTGTATACCTGGCCTTTTTTCCCCCTAAGGTAAGCCTTTCTGCTCCCAGGATTGGAATGACTCCTTACACTCTCCCTTAAAACCCACATCCTTTCGTCTTTGCCTCTCCTTCCCTCTTTCCTGATGAAGCAACCTTGGGTTGCGAAAGCTTGAAATTTGTGTGTGTGTTTATTGTCTCTATCAAGAGAGAGAGAGAGGGGGGTGGGGGGGGACATTCCACGTGGGAAAAATATATCTAAAAACAAAGATGCTGTAACTTTATAGAGACAATAAACACACAAACACACACACAAATTTCAAGCTTTTATTTATATATATTTTTAAGCATAGAAGTTGTTACCAAAAATACAAAATAGTTTTACTTCCAATATTCCCATGTTACACTAATGAACATTCAGGCAGAAACAGACTATAAATTTTTATAACATACATAAATATATATAACATATAAATATACATGTAATATACACTGGTGTCTAAAATTAAAGCAAACAGAAATTTTGCAAGGTTGCATTAATTTTGCCAGAAAAAAGCGTAAACAGATAATAGCAAAGCAGAAATAACATAAAGAACACAGAACAAAAATAACTGCAACATGCATAACAGAGACAAAAATGTTCTTCGTTTTTTCCAACTTCACGGATTTGCACACACATCCCAACAACTGGAGAATGTGCTCAGCGTGGGGTGTTACCACATCTGGCTGCAATACAGGCCTGCGACCGACGAGGCATGCTGTGAGTGATGTCGCCTTCTAATTTTGAGGCAATAATGCCCATTCTTCCTGCAGAGTTGCTTGCAAGTCTTGGAGAGTGGTTGGTGGATGCTGACGTGATGCAACCTGTCTCCCTAGCACATCCTAGACATGTTTTATGGGATTCAAATGGCTGAGCAAGCAGTTTGTACCATGCGTGTAGTATCTTCCATTTCCAAGAAAACATCAACCGCCTGTGTTATATGAGGTCGAGCATTATCATCCATCAATACAAAATCTGGGCCCACACAACCTTGCAAGGACCACACATGAGGTCCCAAGATCTTGTCAAAATACCTGACAGCAGTTATACCTTGCCAGTTCACCCATACAATTTTGTGAAGAGGTGTTCGAGTGGTCAACATAATCCCTGCCCAAAATATTAAGAACCCTCCCTGATATTGGTCTCTTTCCGCAATGTATGGATTCCAAAATCATATTCCACATTCCTTCCAGATGCAAAATTGTTGAGATCATTCTCCAGAAAAAAAAAATCAGAACTCATCTGTGAAAAGAACATTGACCCACTGTTCTCCTGCCCAGGTGGCATATTGACAACTCCATTCTAGACATTCCCTTCTGTAAAGACGCATCAGAGGTACAAATACAGAAGGCCTCCAACAATGAAGGCTACCCTCCCGAAGCCTTCTGTACACTGCTTGCCTTGATACAACATGTTCAGTGGATGCTGCGAGGTCAGATGCCAGTTGCCAGGCAGCACTAAGGCAGTACTGTCATGCCCTTTTGCCAAATAACCTCCTTTTGATATCAAATGTGGTCGACAATGCCCTGGTCTTCAGGATACTGTTTCCCTTTCTATGAATTGTTGCCACATCCAAGAAATAACAGAACGATTCACATTAAGCCTTCGGGCCACATCAGTTTGTGACTGTCCTGTTTCCATTCTTCTTATGGCCCTCCACTGTAGAGTGTTTGGTAGGCCATACTGCACTGTATGTTTCTGTACACACAGCAATTGTGGATATGGGACTACCCAGCAAACACTACCCTATCTGATAGGTGTCCTGACGCCATCATTGATGTAGTTATCCATTGACTGGAATGCCATCTTCAGTGAAGAACATGATTGTACGGACATCTGTTGACATTTTGTACGATTATACCATTAATTAGACACAACAAGGGAAAGTAACAGTTTGTTGCTTTACTTTTGGACACCAGTGTTGAAAGGACAATGCCTATTTTCTTCCCCTTCCTTGACACCATCCGAACTTGTGCTACTTCTCTAATGACCTCGATGTCAACAGAATATGAAAACCAGTCGTTCTTCTTTCCCATAAAGGGGAAACATTGATAGGATGTTGGAGGAGGAGATGAGCAGCAAGGGGAGGTAGAGGAAACGAACAGAGAGAGTAGGGAGAACGGGATTAAGACATATATCTAATACCCATACATATTTAGCAATAGCAAAGCATTGTCAGATTTGCCAGTATGACCATACAATTATTCACCAGAATTGCTGAGAATCAAAGTGGTATCAATATGGAAGGAGGAGATGTAAGACAGATCCAACATACAAAATAAAATAGCAACATCTGCTGTTAACAGCACACTTTCTTTTATTTCAAAAGCAATGTCAACATTAATTCAGGGGATTAAAACAGAAAAATACTGTTTGTGGGAAGTGTACCTTTGTCTGTTATTCACAACAAATGATTAAAACAAACAATAAAGATAGAGTACAGTACAATACATATATGAAGACAAGTCACTGCTCACCATATAGACGTCACATTGAACAACAAACAGTCAGATAGGAAGATTTGATTATTAACTGAGCTTTCATACAAAGTTGTTCTTCAGAATTAAGAATGACAGGACAGAAGCATCACGAAGATTTTTTTTTTTTAATTTACCTGTAGACAACTATTGTGTTGTATAGGCATCGTCAGATGGTTATACTAATGATTATACATAAGGTCAGTAGTTACATAGTTATACAGATTGTGGTACAAATGATTACACAAAAGTTAACATATGGTATATGATTACACAAAAGGTCAGTATGGTTGTATGACATAAATTACAGTTTCTTTGATCACAATCACATTTATAATAATAGAGAATCATATTTTTTCATTATGTAGGAATTCACTTATGCTATAGAATGCTTTCTCTTTCAGCCGTGTCTCTACCACCATTTTAAATCTGTTCTCATGCAATTCCCTTGTTCCATGTGATGTATTGTTATAAAATGTTTTGCCAGCATGTAAAAAATTATTTTGGATTTTACTCAAACGTGTCCAAGGAATGTCTAATAAGTTCCTATTTCTAGTTTCATATGAGTGCACATCTGACCTGCTTTCATACATGTGGGCATTCTCTTTGGCATGCATAAGTGCTTTAAGTATGTATAGACTGGGAACTGTAAGAATTTTGTGCTCAATGAAGTACTGTCTGCAAGAAGTTAAATTACTCACACCAAAAATACATGTAATGGCTTTCTTCTGCCAGAGGAAAACATCTTTTGCCCCAGCAGAGTTTCCCCAAAGAAGTATTCCATAATGCAGATGAGTATGAAAATAGGCATGGTATGCCATAAGTATGCACTCCTTACTGACACAATCCTTCAGTTTCCTAAGGAGATATAGAACTCTTGCCAACTTACTGCACAGCTTTTCTGTGTGGGTATTCCAGCACAATTTGGTATCAAGATAAATGCCTAGCAATTTTACTGAATGTCTGAGTTCATTAGGTCCATCATTAATATCGCTAAGGGAAAAGAGGATGTGTTCAGTTTTATTTTTATTTAATGACAGCCTTATTTTTATTTAATGACAACCTATTTTCATGGAACCAGTGGTGGTATTATGCAGGGAGGCATGTTAGAAAATACTATAGAAGGACACTGTAGACTCTGGACTGTACAATAGAGACAATGACAGAAAAAAAGGTACACTCAGATAGCATATCAGGCACTGTGTGAAATCAAATTGGGATTAGGAGGGTGAAACTGAATCGAAATAGGAGTTGTTGTGTCGATTCCCTAAGGTCTCGACACAATGAGTGGCTAGGTGCACGCGAAACTAACGCAGACGGGCGTAAATTCTGAAACAGGAGACTGGATGAAAAACTATAAAGAAAAGAAGAGAGATTGTCATCTACTTAACTTTTAATGATGTTCTTCTTGTTGAAATACATCTCTTGCATAGTAGTAAGCAATTAGCAATGATACACATGGCGCCTTGCTAGATGGTAGCTATGGAATAAGCTGAAGGCTATTCTATCAGTCTCTCGGCAAATGAGAGGAAGACTTGGTAGGTCTAGTCGCAAGCTATGTCGTCCGTACAACTGGGGCGAGGTCATGTCCGTGTCTTGTGACCTGCCATGTGGTGGCGCTAGGTTTGCGAATACACAGTGGCGACACGCGGGTCCGACATGTACTACAGGACCGCGGCCGATTTAAGTTACCACCTAGCAAGTGTGGTGTCTAGCGGTGACACCACATTCCTCCCCCGCAAATCGGCGAACGGTCGTGAGATAAGGCTTCCGCCCGCCGTGGGGAGGACCCCATGTTGACGTATGCGATGAGGTGGGGAGCCTAACAACAGGCGAGGCTGTGCCACCCGCACCCGGCCATTCGGTCCGAGGGGAGCTAGGAAACGCCTGCAAACCTAGTCCAGGGTGCACGTCAACATGAGGTGTTTGCGCACGTAATGATATAAGAGGAGCCGCGGGGTCGACCTCCATGTGGTCGGAGCACCCGACGGGCGAAGACGACATCTGGTCCGGAGCGGGCAAGAAGTCCATGGCGGAGGACGACTGGTCACGGGAAGCAAGCGGCGGCGCGTGACCCAGGGAGGCGCGAGGCGGCTGCAGCGAAGCGTCCGCTGCTGGCGGCGCCGGCGGCGGCTGCGGCGGCGCGACGCCATGAGGCAAAATGGAAGGCATCGTCGGTAACACCTGGGGATGAGGCGAGCCAGTAGATGGGTCCCCAGGGCGCTGACCTGACGGCTCCGTCGCTGAAAGCAGACGGGGAGCGGCAGAACCCAGGCGACGACAGAGGCGCAGCTGATTGAGATGCCGACGCACCTCACCAGAGGCCCCCAAAACCAAATACATCGCGCGGCCGAGGCAGCGAAGAATGCGCCCTGCGAGCCAACGCTGTGAACCGCGATAGTTGCGATAATAGACAACGTCGCCAGGAGCAAAAGCAGGAGTCTGCCGCTGCACAGGAACCTGATGTGGCGGATGCAGCAAAGACATCAAAGTTCGATGAGGACGACCATGGAGCAATTCAGCCGGCGAGCGACCATCGCGAGGCTGAGAGCGATATGAAGACAAAAAGAGCAACAACGCGTCCTCCCGAGAATGCGACTCTTTCAACTTCAACATCTGTGACTTGAAAGTCCGGACCAATCGTTCAGCGGCACCGTTTGACTGAGGCGAAAACGGCGCGGATGTCAGATGTTGAATACCATTGGCCGTGCAGAACGACTGAAATTCTGCGGACATGAATTGTGGGCCATTGTCGGAAACAATAGTCTGCGGAAGACCTTCAATGCAAAAGATAGCAGACAAGGCTTGGATGGTGGCAGAAGACGTCGTGGAAGACATCCGGACAACAAAAGGAAAATTACTGAAAGCATCGACCACAACCAACCATCGAGCATTCCAGAATGGACCAGCAAAATCGATGTGCAAGCGTTGCCAAGGGGAAGTGGCTTTCGGCCATGCAAAGAATTTCCGCGGCGGTGCGGATTGTTGTTCGGCACACGCCACACAAGAGGAGCACATATTCGTAATCGCAGCATCGATTCCGAACCAAGTACAGTGCTGTCGAGCAAGTTGTTTCGTTCGCACTATACCCCAATGTCCTTGGTGAAGAAGCTTTAAGACAGAGGACTGTAACGAACGTGGGACCACGACTCGGGATTGATCATTATCGGAACGCAACAACAAAACACCACGTCGGACAAAAAGTCTCTCCTTGTGGGCAAAAAATCTGCGAACCAAAGGATCCTCGATCCGTGACTTTGACAAGGGCCATTGCGTAGCAACAAAACGCAAAACAGTAGCAAGGACAGGGTCAGCAGCTGTGGCTGTAGCTACACGACGAAAATCAATCGGAAACGATGCGACCACGTCATCGGCTTCCGAATCAATGAACATGCAAGCAAGTTCGGAAGAATCGAATGCCTTATCCTCAGCAACAGGCAAACGGGACAACGCATCAGCGTTGCCGTGCTTAGCAGTGGACCGATACAAGATATCGTAGCGGTACTGCGAGAGAAAAAGTGACCAGCGAATGAATTTCTGCGCTGTACGTGGAGGTACAGGCTTGTTCGGATGAAAAAGCGATGTCAACGGTTTGTGGTCTGTGATGATGGTAAAGTGACGACCATACAAGAAATCATGGAACTTGGTAACACCAAACACGAGAGCTAAAGCTTCTTTCTCTATTTGTGAATAATTTCGTTGCGCAGATGAGAGCAATTTGGACGCAAAGGCAATAGGGCGATCATGCGAGCCATCCTTGTGCGCAAGCACAGCACCGATCCCGAAATCCGAGGCATCTACCATCAACAAAAGGGGTTTTCGGGGATCGAATGGCGTAAGGCAAGTATTTGAAAGTAACGCCGATTTCAACTGGCGAAAGGCGCGTTCGCATTCCGTCGTCCAGACGAACGGAACACCTTTACGGCGTAAGCGATGAAGCGGAGCTGAAATGGAAGGAGCATTGCGCACAAATCGATGATAATAATTTACCTTACCCAGCACACTCTGTAGCTGTTTTAAGGTCTGCGGTGACGGCAAGTCCTGAATGGCACGAAGGTGCTCTGGACTCGGATGTATACCTTGGGCATTTATGACATGCCCCAGGTACGGTAAGTCACGAGCAAAAAACACACATTTGTCCTTCCTCAAGCGAAGACCATTCTGACGCAATACCTGAAATAATGTTCGGAGATTTTGCAAATGTTCTGCTTCTGTCTTTCCTGAGAGCACAATATCGTCCAGATAGTTCGCAGCCGTAGGGACCGACGCACAAATAGTTTGTAAATATTGCTGAAATAAAGCAGGGGCGGATGCACACCCGAATGGCAGTCTTTTGAAGCGATACAAGCCAAGATGCGTGTTTACCACCAAGACGCGCTGGGATTCTTCGTCCACAGGTATTTGCAAGTACGCATCTGCTAGGTCCAATTTTGAAAAATATTTTCCCGGGCACAGTTTGTCAAAAAGATCTTCCGGGCGGGGCAAAGGAAAAGTAACAGTCACAAGTTGTGGATTCACAGTTGCCTTGAAGTCCACACAAAGTCTCAATTTTCCGGAAGGTTTTGGCAAAATTACTAAGGGTGAGGCCCAGAGAGAAGCCTGCACACGTTCAATGACACCTTGAGATTCTAACTCGGCCAATGTTCGTGCGACCTCATCACGCAATGCGTGGGGAACATTGCGCGCTCTGAAAAATTTCGGTTGCGCGTTGTCTTTCAGTTCCAAATGCGCTTCATAGTTCCGAGCGCAACCAAGGCCCGGTGCAAAAATGTCTGCAAATTCTTCACAAAGACTAGAAACACTGGCGGAAGGCACAGTCTGATTCACTGATAGGACCTGATTTACTATAGACAAATTAAACAATTGAAACAAATCTAAACCAAACAAGTTCACTGCACTAGAGGAACGAAGAACATAAAATGACACAAGTTTTGTCTGTCCCTTGTATGTTGCAAGAAGGCTGCACTGTCCTAACACAGGTATATGCTGTCCTGAGTAACTAGTTAACGTAACATTTGCGGCACGCAATGGCGGGGCGCCCAGTTGTTTGTACGTGTCGTGATTGAGCAATGAAACTGCAGCTCCGGTATCGAGCTGGAATGGTATCACTTTTCCTGCAAAGTCTAAGTCCACAAAAAGTTTATTGTCTTGTTGACGACAAGAGCGACTGTCTCGTGCAATTTGAACTGATACAGGTACAGAAGCACTTGCGACTTTACGGGATTTCCGGCGACGTCGACGCACACTTTGGGTGGGACGAACACAGTCACTGTTAGCTAAAGTGTCACTGGACGGGTGGGAATGAACTACATGGATGTCCATGGGCGAAGGTCCACGAGCCTGATTGTCCTGGGTTCGATTCCGGCGCGAAGCAAAGGGCCTGGAATTTGTGTGATTGTCTGATCTGAACTTTTTCTGGCAAACACTTTGTACATGTCCTTTCTTTTGACAGTAAAAGCAAATAGCTTGGCGTGACGGGCAATTTTCACGCGAATGTCTAATTGCACACCGCGGGCAAGATTTCACTGCATTTGCTTGCTTTCGCGGCGCACGTGGTTGCAAACGAGGCGGCCGCTGCGAAGTCGGGCGCGAGGGCCGCTTAGCGTCCCGTGCAGCGGGCCCGGCGGGCCGATTAATGTGACACACTGCTGGCGAAGTTTCAAATGATGCCTGAGCAAAGTCAAGTGTGTCTTGCCTGTCCAATATGTCTATCACTTGTTGCAGGGAGGGATTAACTAGTTTCAAAATCTGTTCCCTTATGCGAACATCAGAAACGTTTTGTGCAATTGCATCACGCACCATAGTATCTGAATATGGGAGGCCACATTCACAGGCAAACGCGCAGTCTCTAGTAAGGCCTTGCAAAGTTGCTACCCACTCCCTGTTAGTCTGACCGGCGGTACGTTTTGTACGAAAAAACGTATACCGTTTTGCAACAACATTAACTGTTTCTTTGAAATAGGCATCTAAAGCCGACAAAATTTCCTCGTAGGTCAGAGTTGCTACGTCGCGTCGGGGAAACAATTTCACTATCACCCGGTAGGTAGACACACCGACACAAGAAAGCAAAAACGGCTGCCGCTCTTTACCTTGAATTCCATAAGCAGTGAGGTGAAAGTTGAACTGGCTGGCCCACTCAGTCCAGCTTTCGGTTTTGGCCTCGAAGGGCCTAAATGGCGGTGCGACAGCGTTGTGTGGCTGCGGTAGCGAAGAAGCGGCTGCCGCCGCATCGGTTTGCAGCGCACGTTGACCCTGGACGAGCTGTCCAAGGGCTTCCAATAACGCCTGCGTCTGCTGATTCTGCAAGCGAAAAAATTCGGACAGTACATCTGGAGAATGCGGCGAAGCCATGACACAAGCAAATTAGAGCAAGTATAACACAAAGACTGCAACGTGGGCGCGGCATCCCATCCTCGTCGCCAAAATATTGTTGTGTCGATTCCCTAAGGTCTCGACACAATGAGTGGCTAGGTGCACGCGAAACTAACGCAGACGGGCGTAAATTCTGAAACAGGAGACTGGATGAAAAACTATAAAGAAAAGAAGAGAGATTGTCATCTACTTAACTTTTAATGATGTTCTTCTTGTTGAAATACATCTCTTGCATAGTAGTAAGCAATTAGCAATGATACACATGGCGCCTTGCTAGATGGTAGCTATGGAATAAGCTGAAGGCTATTCTATCAGTCTCTCGGCAAATGAGAGGAAGACTTGGTAGGTCTAGTCGCAAGCTATGTCGTCCGTACAACTGGGGCGAGGTCATGTCCGTGTCTTGTGACCTGCCATGTGGTGGCGCTAGGTTTGCGAATACACAGTGGCGACACGCGGGTCCGACATGTACTACAGGACCGCGGCCGATTTAAGTTACCACCTAGCAAGTGTGGTGTCTAGCGGTGACACCACAGGAGTGAGGATCAAGATGATTTGTATGACTGTAACTAGCAGAGACTGAGCCAAGGAATAACAATATAAAACAAAAAACACTCAACATTCAATAAACATTCAACTTATTACAAAAATTTTAAATATTACAAAAGTCAAGAATGGTGGTGGTGTGGTGGTGTGTGGGGGGGTGGGGGTGGGGGGCAAAGGAGAGCTAAGAGAAATACAGAAGAGGAAAGAACTATGCAGACATGCTGATAATATAGGAGGCATGTGCAGGGCTGGAGTGGGAGCATTGAAGAGGTTAAGCAGGTGATGGACAGAGACTAGCAAAGGTTGAGGACAGGGGTGTCATGGGAATGAATGATATGTTGCAAGCAGTTTTCAAACTATACAATTGAGAAAAGCTGGCATTGGTGGGAAAATCTAGATAGCACAGTCTATGAAGCAGTCATTGAAGTTAAACACATCACATTGGGTGACGTGTTCAACAACTGCATTAGCCATCTGTCCCTTGGCTACAGTTTGGCAGTGACCATTCGTGTGGACAAACAGCTTGCTAGTAATCATGCCCACATAGTAGGCAACACAGAGGATGGAGCTAAGCTGGCAGATCCCATATTTCCAAAGTGTCTCACAGGGGCCTTCACAGACCAAAATTTACCCTTTCGACCTTGTTCAGAAACACATATCCTGTGATTTGTCTCCCCAGACACCTACCATTCCCCCCACAAACCCACTGTCTGGATCATGTTCTCTGTTAGGGTTTAAAGTACCTCTTTTTGTGCCCTGAAATAAGAAATATTCTCCCCACTATCCTCATCACCCATCCAACAGTGGTATTCCAACACCCACCCAACACAATATCCTTGTCCATTTATATTCCACCAAGTTTTTAATCTCTTGCCCCATGGCTCATATCCCTGCAGTAGACCTAGATGCAAGACCATCCCATATATTCTCCCAGTACAACCTACTCCAGTCCTGTCACAGGCATCTCCTAGTCCATCAAAGGTAGGGCCACTAGTGAAAATTTTACTCCTCCATCTAACTCTAATCCACCACCAATGCCCCCCAACCATCCTTCATTAACTTTCCTGAATATACTAGTCTCAATACTTGCCTCAAGATCATTCCCCAAATCCCTAAACATGTAAAATAACCATCTATTCATCAAACACCCAAAAACTGATCCTGACTTATAATCCTACCTGCTGACAAAGGCTCCATCATTGTGGTCATGAACTGCAGTGTTAACCTGGCAGAAAGACTCTGTCACCTGTCAGATCCATCCACATACAAGTCCTCCACAGTGGCCTCACTCCATAAATCCTGCAGGCTCTCCAGCACTCCTCCAATCCCTAGGACCATTCCAGAATCTCTTTCCTTAGTTTATCTCCCTTCTAACTCCTCCATTCCTA
Organism: Schistocerca nitens; assembly: GCF_023898315.1. Taxonomy (NCBI): domain Eukaryota; kingdom Metazoa; phylum Arthropoda; class Insecta; order Orthoptera; family Acrididae; genus Schistocerca; species Schistocerca nitens. The sequence continues at coordinate 466,811,889 of NC_064619.1, read as the reverse complement.
CCTTATAAATGTTTCCTGTAGTACATAAATCCAGCCACCCAGGACGTCCCCTTGTGGCACCCCACAGAGAGACACTTCGCTCTTGCAACTAGCACCTTCTGCCAATTACCCATAACCTAATTTCCTATATAAGAAGACAACAACTATATCCTCTACCAGCTCTCCATAATTCTGTCAGCTCTCTTTACACTCACATCCGAAATGCCCATGGTCTTGCAAGAACTGCTTCACAGCCTGTTCCATCTGGATTTTTCCCACCAACACCAGATTTTCTGAACTGCACATATGCAAATTCTCTTTGCAACATATGCTTCATTCCTCTAACCTCCCCCCCCCCCCCCAACCACAACCACAACTTTTTCTAGTCCTTGTCCTCCACACATCTACCCCCTATCCCACTTCAGCCCCACACATGCCTTCCATTCTGGCAACACACCTGCACATTCCTTTCCCTTTCTCTGCTCTCTCCTCTGTCGTTTGACATCCAACCCCCTTTTCCCAGTACAAACCCCCAACAATGCACTTGGCAGCCCACTATCCTGTCCCCTACCATGTCCCTGCACCCTCCCGCAGACAGCTCTTGCATCTTCACCCATCCCTACAGTGCTATCCCTCCCCCTACCCTTCCCACACCTTTTCTGTATCACTACCCATCCCAGTAAAGATCATTGCTTACTCCAGATGCAGTCACAGTCAGACCTTAGTGCCTGGGTATGACTGTGGCCAAGTATTTGTGAATTATGCACATGTGAATGTGTGTGTGTTTTGTTTTGTCTATGTCTGATAAAGAACTTAGTCAATTAACTAACAGTATCTAGCAGCTTTTTTTCAATGCACCTATCTGCTGCTTAATGCCTCCTGTATATTGTGAGTAGTAATCTATATTGTTGTTGCAGCACAACAGGCAGTCAACATCCTGTTGGGTAATGTAGTTTGGTTTTCTGTTATATCTGTGAATAGCCAGATACCAGCATGCACGTCAGAAGAACAGGAGCGAAACGATGATGACGCAAGGCAGGAAGACCACCTGTGGACAGTATTAAAATCCATGCCAGAGTCGAGAAACAAGGCTGACCAAATGAAGCACCCAACACAAAAGAGGAAGTCAATGCCAACCTATGCAACAACAAAGTGCAACAAACTTTTGACACAGTGCTGTCAGCAGGTCAAGTGTGAACCACAATCCAAATCAAGAACAACAAGGAAAACCAGTACCAAAGCAAAGTCATCGACAAGTAGTCAGTAGTACAATGAATATAGTAATGAATGCTATCAGACAAAGTATATGACTTATATGACTAACTAAACAGTTAGGGTGTGGCAGTATTTACACCAGCTGCGAGGGACACTATTATCCATATGTAGGTGGGACTGTATGATAAAGTGCTTAATCATTGTAGTGGTTATAATTTCTTTTGAGTTATTACCAACCTTAGTCCAGCATACAATACAGCGTACACTGGCATTTTCGTCACTTTCCTGTGTGGTCTTCTAGTGCTGAGTTTTGTTTCGTGTGCAAGGAATATTGAACACTGAGTGTATGAGATGGGAAAGAATAGGAGGAGGGGGCTGGAGAGGAAGGGGGGGGGGGTGTCTCTGGCATAGGAGACTTGGTCTTTCTTCAAAAGAGCATCATGTTGGTAAAAAACAGCTTGTTACTACAGAGGTAGAGTCCATAAACTGGCAAGCAATATACATTGTACCTTTAGTTTTGTCTATTCTGAGATTACCTGTTTCTTGTTATGTAGATGTTTGCCTGTTCAAAACGTCTCTTACATGTTCATTGTAGCCCACAAAGAGCCTCAATTTCTTAGACAAATTGCTATTTATGTTTCACTGGAGTCCACTTGCTGGTGAGATTTTTCCTATCATTTTCTTACCATGAGAGTTGGGAATATGCAATAGTCAGTTTCTCTCTCTGAAGCACACTTAAAATTTTGTAAGGAGAGTGTTATCATGAGTTCACAATAAAATCACCTACCTAATAATTTAGTCACAATAATGTAAAGAAAAGATAGATTGCCACTTAAAATAAAGATGACATGTTAAGTTGCAGACAGAGGAGGAGGAGGAGGAGGAGATTAGTGTTTAACGTCCCGTCGACAACGAGGTCATTAGAGACAGAACGCAAGCTCGGGTGAGGGAAGGATGGGGAAGGAAATCAGCCGTGCCCTTTCAAAGGAACCATCCTGGCATTTGCCTGAAGCGATTTAGGGAAATCACGGAAAACCTAAATCAGGATGGCCGGAGACAGGATTGAACCGTCGTCCTCCCGAATGCGAGTCCAGTGTGCTAACCATTGCACCACCTCACTCGGTAAGTTGCAGACAGGCACAATTAAAAGACACTTATATATAAATTTTCTGCCACAGTAAGTAGCACTCTATCTTTTTCTTGTGTTGATGACATATCAACCGGAAGTTGTCATTCTTCAATTTAGTTACAAGGATAGACGCATAACAGAACATGTAACATTTTCCTATTGACATCTAAAGCACAGAGGAAAATCAGCTGACAAACCAGTCATCTTGTCATGATGTATAATTCACTCACTTAAAATGTAGAGTGCACATTTGAATGGCTAAAGGATCACACATTGATGCATTCTCTCACCAGTAAAGGGACAGTTTCCTGTTTGGTGGGGCATTCCTGTTGCTTCAGTGGCCAGGAGGAGAATTGTAGAAGACAGATTGTAGCCTTAACTAGCTGTGACTTGTTATCTCTTACTTCTAACCACTCTTCCTCCCATGGGCACATAGGCATAGTTTGAGTGCTTAGCTAAAATAATATAAACTATTGATTTAAAAGTGTAATCTGGGTCAAGTTCTCTTTGTAATTCAGTAACTTTTAAATTACTCTCGGCCTCTTTAACAACCACAATGCTGACTGACTCCAACCTCAGTCTAAGACAGAATTTTTGTTTGTTTTTAATTGGTGTTGCTGTGCATACCATGCATGCAGCACAATATTGCAGAACATCTGCTGAGAGAGAAAAGAAAAGGCTGTCTTGGGGAATAAACTCTGTTATATGTGCTTGTTAGTCTCTTGAAAAACCCATTGTGATTTGATAAGCTGTAGTTTCTTGTGTAAAGATAATGGAAATACCTGTGGGAAACTGGTGTTTCAGTTTACTTACACAAAATTACTTGCTGATTACAATACCAATCACAAGGGAAGAAACTAACATCTGATGAGTTGCAGAAACATGTTGAGAAGCATCCTATGTCACACCCATGGAGGTGACCAGCAAAGTTATCTTGATAGAAGCACACCCTTGTGATGCACATTGTGTGCTATCTGCCACATGTCACTTATCCAATCCATAGGCCACAATCTTGCTGGAATGTGAAAGAAGGATGGGAAGCAAGTTCTAGATTACAGTAGTTGCAGTCTCTTTACTGTCATGTTTCTTCCTACTCTTCTTTCCATGTCTTAGGTGTTCTCATTTAAGACCAGGGATATGGACAAATGTATTGAAGTCAGGGGAGCAACAGTATGAGATGGCAGTGATTGTAGTACGGTCAATAAGTGTATGAATGGCATGTCATGATAAGCAGCTCCCAGACTAAATCTGTTCCTCTTTAGTCTCAACATAGAGGCTAAAATTTTACTCAAATGCCCTAACTAGTAACCTGATCCTGCCATAGTGGACAATATCAGTGGTTTTAATATCTGAATATCTTGCTGACCTATAACTGAGTCAGGACTGGGGTAAAGCCTTGTCAAACACAAGTGGACACTCTCTGTCTATTCCCCCTGCTACAGCACTTTAAAAATGTTCTATGCACTACTATTTGTGCACTTCCTGAAGACACTCAGAGCAGTGCTAGTTCAACTGATACAAATCATATGTGCTTGACCAGCACTGACAACTTTCCCTAGCTGATTACCTACCATGACTACATTAGCAGGCAACATTGAGTTCAGTATGTCATCTGTTTTTGTATATGAAAGTAGATGTGACACATGAATTTAATGATACATGAATCAAATCTCAGCATTAACAGACCACTCAGAATGGTGACAACAATGACATTGTACACTGCATTGTATGCTGGGCTAAGGATGGTATTGATTTGAAACAAGCGAATATCAGTCCAAAGTTGTACACAGTCTCACAACTTCTTTCGATTCCACTACTCCCATCAGCCATTATGCCAAGCATCTTCTTAGAGTGCATGAATAGTATCTAAGCCTTCTGCCATGATGATTCTCATGTGCAGAAACCACATTAGTTTGTAATCTAACCACACACACACACACACACACACACACACACACACACACACACACACACACACTTAAACGAAAATACTTTCCTTCATTCAGAGTTCAGATAATAATGTTTAAAATTAACACTACTGTTTTCCTGAAAGAAAAATTAAAAACTATTGGTATCAGCCTACTTCTCTGACCTCTTAATCTTTTCACAGCTACTAGGGCTAAGCACCCTGCCTGCCTGACTGACTGACTAACAGGGCTGAGCGAATCATTTGCTCCACTGGCAGGTGGGAAGCACAGCGCAACAACTGCTGCAGGCTACACCAACTGTAAGCTAATCCGACATCCCACAATGCATAGAATCACTTTTCAATATTTGTGGTTGCTGATAGCCACAAAAGAGAACTTCAAAACTAATCCAAGCTTTCTGTTAATTTTATCCTCAGCTGGGAAAAATTTATATTAGGAGAATGATAAGACCTTTTTTATTTGTGACTGTAAAATTCTGTAACTTGAGATTCATGCTACCAATACATGTGCCTATAACATAATAGAATGCCATTAATATTGGACAAATAGATTTCAAGTATATAGTTTGAAGGTGAATAGTTCCTAGTGAAGGTACCCAAAACTCAGAGCATCTTCTGTTCTGTGTAGCAGTGAGTGTTCCTTAGAAACTGTTTGTATCTGCTGCGCTGTCTGCCTTTTGCAATGCCTAGTACATCAGTTCTATAGGATAATTCATGCCCCATCATATTATATATATATATATCTATCATATGTACTTCATAGACTAGGAAATCAAATTACATTTATTTGACCATACACACAGTTTTCTGTCCTGAGAAACTGCACTTATCTGCTGCACTGTTCTCCTTTTGTAACACTGATTGGTCAATTCATTAGGATAAATCACGCCCTCCAGATTATATATGTTTTTGTCATTTGTCTTGTATACATTAGGAAATCAAAATATATCTATTAAATTGACTCGTAAGCAGAAAGAAACCAGGTGCACATGAAAGCTGTAGCACTTTCTGAAGAAGAGCAGATAATGATAGAATTGGCACGAATTTTGAAATGCGGACAACAGCAAGTCGCCATTCTATTTGTGCACATTTATCTGTTCCCACAGCCAGGCATACACAAATGGCTTTAGCCATCAGGCCTTCCTACTCGCCAAGTATAAATGAATGTCTGCGGCCATTTGGACATTCTACCTGCAGGGCGTACATGTACGCCCGTAGCCCTCTGGGAAAAGGGTTAATAATGGGCTTCAACTGACTGGTGGTGGTTACAAAGTTGTTGATGGAGCAGGAAATAGCAAAATCATCCACAAATAGTGAACACTGCACAGAAGTCCTCACCACAGACTTTATAGAATTAATCACTACAGCAAATAATGTGACACTTAAAATGGAGCCATGTAAGACACCTGTCTATTGCTCATGACTGTCAGAGAGGATGTGACCCATGTGTGAAACAGAAATAATATGTAGACTGGAAGGATGGTCTTGTGAAGTGGAGTTGACCTTGGAACCCCCACTTGCTGAGTTATTGTCAGGTGTAGGAGTCCAAGTAGTATCATACACTTTCCATTTTCAGTGTTGCCTGCCCACAATGGTATCAGAGTCAATAACCAAATTATATCTTCCAAATGTACATTGTAAGCATCTGCAAAGCTTCTTTGTCCCTAGGAACCTGGTTAATCCACCTAGAGTCTTCATTGTGCAGCTAATAACCACAGCACTCCAATAACTACTTGGGTAGTATGGTCACTTGTTGGTTTCAGGAAAAAATGTGGAAATTGTCCTGCTAGGAAGAGTATTGGGAGCTCTGAACAGAGCAGACTCTAGCTATAATATAGGTAATGAGCAATTTAATATGAGAAATGGTTTTAGCTCAAATGGATCCCATACCACCAACAAGTGGGATTGCACAACATTGTAAGTGTCAGACAACTGGTTTCATTGAAGGAGAGTTACTGAGCATGTTGGAAGAATCTGATTTTGAAGTTAGTGATCCAGCATTATTGGAGTTTTCTGATGAAGAAGATGCATTTGTGGACACAACTGATAGTAACAGCAGTGGTGATGAGAACAACTACATTGGTGATGCTGATGGCAATTGACTGCAAGAAATCTACAGCAGGTAGAACTGTAAGAAGCCACAACTGTGACCAGGGCTAAACTGACAATAACCCACATTTACAGGCCACATTCATCTACAGTATACGTTTCATCAACAAACTGTATGTGACTCACTGTATTAAAAACACACCAGCCAACAGTATACTAGCAGCTGGCGGGCACACTGTGTCAGATGAACACCTCCGCCGTGTCCACCAGCAGCCTTATGGCAGTGAGTGTATTAATTGATTCCCATACTTAGGCAGAATTAATTTTTCAGTTATAACGTTGACTGCCATGATGCCGCCGGCAGACGCAACAGAGGTTCATGCCTGACACCGTGTGCCCACAGGTGGCCGACACCCCACTATATTTAGTACAGTCTCTAGTGTACTGTTGTGCATTAATTAATATTTCTTGATTGGGTTGACGCCAGCATACAGGAAATCAATTAAATTTTCTTGTTCAACATTTTGAACTTTGTTTCTTGCATCTTCACACACCATTGAAAGATGTGCTGTATTAAATGGAGAGGAGTGTCTGGCCACCTATGGACATACAGCATCTAACAGTGGCATCACGACTGTCAGTGAGTTAATAGAATTCATTGACTATGGCCAATAAGTTATCTTATCCTCCTTAACTATTTGACATGATTCTGTCCTCTTAACAGGTAAAGCTGAGAGGTTTTCAGCAGTTGGTCTTCATTTGAAAATTCGCAGCATAACCTACCTAACTGACTCTGACTGCCAGGCAGCAATTATCATTCTCCCTCTGTGCATAAACATCCCACAGAAGGAAGGGTGGTTTGTTCACAGACTCAAGCGGTGGAAGGTACAGGGAGAATTGTTTTGTTTTAGGGTGCAAAACAACTAAGGTCATACATACACATGTCAGAACGTTAAGACGAAAATGGAGTTAAAAGTGCCAACATGATAAGCCCAATTGATGGGAGAAAAAGAGAGCTAAGAACAGGGACTTACCTTGGAGAAAGGTCCAGAAAATGTGTTGCAGAGACAACGCAGGTTCTCAAATAAAGATTAAATGTCCTTTGCCATATTGCTACAACAGATAAAAAGTAAAACACAGGTGACAGCCCGTGCATCATTCATTAAAACAGCCACTAACTCAGGCAGCAAACATACATCATAACATAAGTGGTCTAAAAAAGTGCATACAGTCAGGAAATAGCAAACCTTCAAAGGTTGATGACAATGAGCACAAAGTGGTGGGGGATCACCAGTTAACAAATGGCAATGGCTAAAACGACAGTGCCCCCTACGCAACCTAGCTAAAATTATCTCCTAGCAGTTAGAGGGCCAAGAGGAGGTCAGCCAAGCCGCTGGGAGTTGCTTTGTTCCCCAGAGCTTGTACCCATGAAGGTAAGACTAGTGGAGATGCTCAAGTGACACCACCTGCTGACAGACAGCACCACAGAGATCATTGGAAGGAATGGAAAACTCACAGGCCAAGGTAGAAGGATTGCAGCCTTGGCAGCAGTGTCAGCAGCCTCACTTCCCTTCAGACCGATGTGACCACAAATGTCACAGTGGCTCCATCAAGAATGAGCAAGTGGAAGATTTCTTGGACCTGATGCACTAAGGGATGGACTGTGTACAGCACACAAAGGCTCTGAAGGGCACTGAGAGAATTGGAGCAGGTGACACAATTGAAAATCCTGTGTTGCCAAATGTAATGTGTGGCCTGATACAGGGTGAAGATCTCTGCTGTAAATACTGAGCAGTGTTCCGGAAGCCGATACCAAAAATTGACGGTGCCACTGACAAAGGTACACCCAACACCATGGTCAGTCTGAGAGCTATCAGTGTACACAAAGGTACTATTGTTAAGAGCCATGCAAACAATAGAGCAAATCTGGAGTGGTTTCCTTAGGAAGCAAATGTTAACACGGGCCACCATATGAAGCCAAGTTGGTGAAAGGGTTCACATCCACTGGGAAAGTGGCAGGGAGTGTGAAGTTAAGCTGCTGGAGTAACAGCCAAAAGCGAATTCCAGGAGATAACAGAGAAGAAGGACATTCCCCATACTGGCAGTCAAAGGCGTCATCGAAGAAGGAGGCGTAGGGTGGGTGGCTAGGCATGGCAGATGAACAGCATGAGTATCTGCCGAGTAGAACATCATGCCAGTATGACAGCAACAGTTCAGCAGCTTCTGCATGGAGACTCTCAAGTGGGCTCGTGTAAAAGGAGCCAGTGGTCAAACGTATTCCATGATGGTGGATCGTATTTAGATGGTATAAGATGGATTGATGTGCAGTTACATAAACAAAACACCAACAGTCTAGTTTTGAATGAGCAAGGGGTCGGTACAAACAGAGGAGGGTGACCTGATCTGCTCCCCAGAAAGTACTGCTTAGGACATGTAGGACACTGAGGCACCACATACAACAGGTGGGCAGGTAATACATGTGGGAGGGCCAAGAAAGCTCCCTATCAAGCATGAGCTCAGGGAATCTCATAGTTTCAGCAAATGGAAGAGCAACAGGCCCAAAATGTAAAGACGTTGGAAAATTCCCATTGCGCCACCAGAAATTCCCATAAACAGTTTTGTCAGTGGAAAAGGAAAAGCCATTCTTGAAGCAAGCCCATGAAGAACTGCAACAGATTGCAAAATCATCGACGAAAGGGGAGCCAGAGATGCCCGCTGGTAGACAACCCATTAGAGGGTTTATAGCTACAGTAAAGAGGGTGATGCTCAGGACAGAGCCCTGAGACACCCCGTTTTACCAGATACAGGTGTCCAGCAAGGCAGAACCCTCATGGACCTTGAAAACTCTGTCTTAAAATCCTGAAGCAAACAGAGCAGGCAGCCTCAGAAGACCTATGCATAGACAGTACGGATGGTATCAGTCCTTCAATAGGTGTCGTAGGCTTTATCCAAATCAGGAAACAGCCACAGTCTGGTATTTCTACAGAAAACCATTGATGACGTCAACCATTGATGATGGTCAACTGTAGTACGGCGCACTCGATATCCACATTGTGCAGTGATAACTAAATTGCAAGACTCGAGCCACTATACCAGCCAGATATGAATCACACATTTCATCACCTTGCAAACATAGCTGGTGAGAGAAATGAAAGGAAGGTCTTTGTTCTTGCCAGGATTACGTATGGGTATGACAGCAGATTCACGCCAGCATCTGGGAAACATGCCATCTGCCCAGATGTGATTGTATATATGAAGGAGAAAGTACTTGCCCGCAAGAGAAAAGTGCTGCAACATCTGAATGTCAACATTGTCTGGCCCTGTGGCGGAAGACTGGGATGAAATAAGAGCTTGATCTAGCTCCTGCATAGTAAAGGCGGCATTGTAGCATTCATGATTCTGAGAAGAGAAGGGTATCACCCAAGCCTCCTCCACTCATTCCCGATGGAGGAAGGTAGACCAATAGTGAGTAGAGCCCGGAATCCCCACAAAATAGTGTCCTAAGGTGTTGGCGATAGCAATAGGGTCTGCAATGACATCATCAGCTATGGTCAGATCGGTAATTTGGTCCCAGAGATCCATCGGAGGTTAGCCCATATGACAGAAGAGGGAGTGGAACTGTTAAAGAAGTAGTAAATGAAATCCAGCTAGCTTTTTCCCTGTCCTGAAGAATGCAACAACACTGCATACGCAATGAATACAGTTTGCCATTGTAAGGTGACAGTTAAAAACATGGAGATGGTGTCTTCACATGCGAATTGCATCATGGCACAGCTCAGTCCACCAAGGGAATGGGATACAGTGCAGTAAAGATGAAGTGCAAGGAATGAAACATTCTGCAGTGGTAATAAGGTTAATGTTTGTAACGTATTATGCCTGATCATCACAACTGGGGAAATATTGTTCAGCAGAGGTCGTTAGGGAAGAGTAAAGCCTCCAGTCAGCCTTAGAAAACAACCAGTTGGGTTTACACGTAGGTGGAGTCAGCAAACGGATAGCACACGGGAAATAGTCGCTTGAGTACATGTCAAGGAGAATAGACCATGTGAGATGACAGGCAAGCTAGGCAGTGCAGAATGAGAAATCAAAATGGGAATAGGTGTTCATGGAGTCTGAAAGGGATGTGAGTGCTCGTGTTATGACAGATGAGGCTGAGTTGATTGGGAAGTTATGCCAAGAGGACACCTCTCGGACAGTTTCTGGAAGAGCCCCAAAGGGGATTGTTTGCATTAAAGTCACCAAGCAGCATAAAGGGATGAGGGATTGATCAATAAGCTGAAGGAAGTCTTCCCTGGTGAAACAGAATCACTGCGGGATGTAGACATTACAAAGAGAAAAGGTGAAGTGAGGAAGGAAAATGTGAACTGCAAAAGCTTGCAGCCAGGTGTTCAGTGAGATGGTTTGGCTATGAGTATCATCCTGAATGAGCAGCATGACTCCCCCATGAGATGGAATATCAGCCTCGAGCAGAAGATCAAAACAGACCGGAAGAAAATGTGAGGTCAAAGCAGTCACGAGGATGCATTTTGTTTCTTGGCAGCAGAAAACAAGTGGACACTGAGATTCCAAGAGCAGCCATAATTTCTCCTTGTAGGATCTAATGCCACGAACATTCCGTTTGAGGAGAGTCATCATGGGTAAAGGGGAGGAGGGAAAAAATGAATAGTTGTCACCTCAACGGCTGCCGAGTGCCAGCCTTCGAAGACTCACTGCCACGGGGCACAGAGACTGGACAATCTTGAACAATGTGATTTACAGACGCATCAGCACTCTCACTGGGTTGGCCTACAGATTCCAGTGCAGAAAAATGGTTGGGGGTGTGCACCGCCAAAATGCTGGTTGCCTGGGTGTGGGTATCATGTGATGACACCATGAAAGAGGATCTCCAAGTCAGCGAATGAGAAGATCATTTGCCTTTGTTTGATTTCTTGGAGCCTTTGCAGGTGGCAGATGAAGATTCATATGTTTGTTGGCTGCAGGGACTTAAAAAGTCTTCACGGGAGTATTCCTTCGGTCCTTTCCAGCCTGCCGGTTGTGCAGCAGGTGATTTTTCTGCCAGACACAAAGATGTGGTGACTTCCTGCACAGCGGGAGGAGGAGGAGATGGGGTGCTTCCGTGACACTGGGCAATTTTACAACCATGATGCTGAATTTGAGGTCACAAGTCAGCGTGGCTGTGTCCTTCATAGAGTGAGATGTAGCAAGAACAGTACTGTAAGTGCCACATGGTAAAACACAGAGCTTTCTAGCAGCCAATAACTTCCGAGCAGCAGGGTAAGACACTTTTTCCTTCGACTGGATGGCCCGCTCATCGAAATACAAAGGATAATCTTAGGATGAGGCTGATTTGTCTCCATTGCAACCGATACAGCGGGGAGGTGAAGACGGGAAATCACCCTCATGAGCATCACTACCCAAGTAACACATTTGGCAGTGTTTTGACAGGACATTTGAGTGTGGTTGTAACGTTGACACTAGTAGCAGCACATGGGGTTTGGAATGTACGGTTGGTCTGTGATGACTTCATAGACTGCTTTGATCTTTGATGGAAGTGTTACTCTATCAAACATGAGAAAAAGACTGCATACAGGCAATAAGGTTGAATCAACCTTTTTCATTACCCAATGGACTGCAGCAATGCTCTGATCAGAGAGAGGCAAGTTTCTATTTCTCCCTTAGTCAGACCCATCAAGCAGCCTAGTGTAAATAACACCATGTGAGGAATTCAGCATTCGATGGGCCTCAACATGAATGGGATAGGTGGAGGAGCAAAGCTGCAAGCATTTGTTGGACAATCACAATTCGTCTCCAAAACCAAAGCACCATTACACAAATGAGAGCAGGATTTTACAGGGCTGGGCAGGCAACTGCCTCAACACCTTTCTGAATTATAAATGGATTAACCACACCAAAGGCCTGAACTTCTTCAGTACGTGAAACGATGAGGAACTGATGTGCAACTGATAGTGTCTTGGAATCTTTATCCTTATTCCATTTACGCTTAGTAGACGTAGACTGAGATGGTGATTGACTCATTGTGAGAAAAATCCCCCACGATTGCCAGCATCTCTGATGGTGTGCTCCTTCCAACATGGGGGGGAGAGGCACCTACAGAGGGGGTCTCACCCACCATAGGTGATTGTTCACACTTCAGGTCACATCTCCCGAACTCCTGACAGAGGGACCAATTGACCATAGGTAATTGCTCACACCTCAGGTCACATCTCCCGAACTCCTGGCATAGGGACCAACTGGCAATTTGGGAAGGTAACAGCTCAGGCACTCACCCCTCCCTGGGCCTGGCCTGCACCAGAGAGTATGTTTGAACCCTACATGTCGATCCAGGGCTGGGAATTACGCATTACCCAGTGACCAATTATGCATCAGACGAGTGGGCTGGCCTTCAGGAGTGCACAGGGAGTAAGAAAAAACAAAGAGAAACCTCAAATGTTGAAGGGGAGGAAGGATAGGAGATGGAGAATGAAGAAAGAAAGAAGGTAAGAAAGAGAGAAACAACAGTGGAGGAACTGTTATGATATCAGGCTACTGAAAATTCAGAACACATTCCCAAAAATATCTCAGACATGTTACCCTAGGGAGAGGAAAAAAACAGCAGAAGGATAGACAAGCTGCATGGAACAGGAAAGGTGCTGCAAAGGCTGGGGACCCATGGTAGCCAAGAGTGTGAGCCCCTGGGGGAGGGGGGTTCAGTATGAATACTGTCAGCTTACTCTTGTTATATATTGGGATTACTATTAGTTGCAAAACAGTGAGAGAGAAACAGTTAAGGCACACTGTTAATCATGATTTAGCTCTCTCACTAGTGTGGTCACCCTTGTGGAGGGTGAAGTCCCTTATCAAGCTGGCATCACAGAGTTTGCAATGGGTCTCCTGCGGACACAAAGAGGTTCTGCCTGTGTCGAGTCAACAAGGGTCCTGAGCTTTTAATACCGTTTATGTTTCACTGTGAAATTAGCACAATATTTCTGGTAAGGGTTACTTTGGTTTGCTACTTTACTTTCTGCCTAATAAATGCAACTGTGGTAACAGGGACAGGGTTTGATGAACTTTTTGGTGATCCCTGCAGGGTTATTCATAAGTAGCTCAGCGGTTTCAGAAGACAACTGTGAGGAAACTACAATACAAACAGAAAAAGATACATATCAGTGGATAATGCATCTCGCCAAATTTCCATTCATAATATGTTCCATGGTGTAGTTGCACTTGGGAGCAGGGGTGCCAGAACATGTAGACATATTATCCGCTCCATACTGTTGCATGAAATTTATTTCACACCTGCAGATAGGCATCCCTATGAACAGATTTGCAAAGTGGGCTGCTGTTGCATTTTCCTGGGCAATTCAGGACAATGACTTCAATGAACTGCATACACATTTGCCACGTAACAAATGTTGCCCATATTGAGCACCTGAAAAGCGAGTTAAATATTGGAGAGATGCTCTGTTCATTGACATGTGTCTACTTTCTGTATGCCTCGTAGTTTTGGTGCAGTCACTTTCTGAAACCACAGAGGAACTGTATACCTCAATCCCACTAGTATCACTTGAGCTGACTTCATTGACACCAATATTCTGTTACCAGATGGCTGTTAACGAGATCTCTTTGGTATGTGGCTCACTTTTTCAATAGTCTTAACCTCTTGTGAGGTAGATAGAGTACTTCTAGAGAAGCATATACCATTCTTACCTCTTTGTGGTAATGAATGACTTTGCAAGCTATTTGATTTTACTGTAGTTGATGCCTACTTGGAGGAGTCTGTGACCTTATCAATAAGTACCTTTGTGTGCATGTGTAGAGGGACACCACTTAACCCTCCAGCAGGTGCACCATTTTTTATAACATGACTGGGTTTGCAGCAAACCTTATACACATGAAAAGAATAGCTGCCTTTAAGTTACTGAGGTAAACACATATGACCAAAATTACAGTTTAATTTTAGTTTAATTAAACAATGATACAATAAACTTAGATTATATGAGCTTTACCACTATTTGATTAAACAATAATACAATAAACTTTCACAATACTAATATGTTGCCGTGTACAAGTGTTAACACAATAACAACCCACTGAAAGCATTAAACAGCTTAGTTACATCAGATCCCGCCCAACTGCTTATTCGACTGCTAATTCTCTCTTAGACAACTGTCTCATTGTGGGATTGTGCCACTAGCTTGGAAATGGGTCATTTTCTTGCATTCACTGTAAATTTTTTTCTCACCTAACTCACTTTTTATTTTGTATTATTGCTGCTCATTTTAGTGTATGTTAGCTGAAGCAATAATGAATGAATAGGTACTGGCGTTCAATTGTAAAACAATAATGGGATGGTACAAGACAATGTTATTTGTGGTTGGTGCACTTTACACACAGGCGTACCCACTCAAGAGTTAATACTGATTTTGGAAGAATCTGTATTAACGAATTCACTTTGGATAACTATTTCCTGACTGCTGAAGTGACAATCATAAGTTAAGCTGTTGCGCTATATACAAATTATTTGCATCTGCGTACAACATTCGGTAATTTCAGTTTGTTTCATTTTAATCATTGATATAGAGTGGAGTACACGTTAAACAGAGAACAATGCTCACCAGATAATTAATACAACACACTGGCAAGTTATGCATTTAGCTCCAGGTTCATGTGTGGATTTACTGCATTTCCCCTAAGCTGCCAGTCAATTGCATGCCATGAAGGTAGGGTCAAAATGTTGGTATTCATAGCAGCTGATGGCATAGGAATGCACAGACACATTTCAACAAGAAGTCTGACATATTTTGGTAGCATCTACAAAATTGGATGAAAGTAAGAAAGTAACCGTATTTCCCAGTACCCCATTCACTAGTTTTGTTCTATTCCTGACACTCCTTGCTCCATCATTTATCTTTAAGCATATTAATGTTGACTGACATTCAAACATAGCCTTCACTGTCATTTAAAGGTCTTATATTTTTCATGTTGTATGACGGTACCCTCCACAAGTGTTTGCTACAGTATGTATGATGCCAGACATGCTGACACCATTTCAGTCAGTAGAGAATCATTATGTTGATCCAGTCATAGCCCCTAATAACTGAGAAAGACTAAGACAACTGAAGACACTACTACTCTAGTGATCTGGGTAGTTAAGTCAATAATGTCATTCCCTGCTATACACAATGTTCTACCATGAAATCTCGTGGTGGCTGTTGAGATGTAGCATATTGTACAGGAATGATGATGCCTATCAGCTCCCAACTCTGAATCTCTAGGTTTGTCAAATTCATAACTTATGATGACTGACCGAATGGTCTCACATGCTCACCAGTTGACCAGACACACAGGGGGTCTCTCTCTCTCTCTCTCTCTCTCTCTCTCTCTCTCTCTCTCTGTGTGTGTGTGTGTGTGTGTGTGTGTGTGTGTGTGTGTGCGTGTGTGTGATGGAAAAAACACATTCTGGAGCTTTTCAAATAATCAGGTTCACTGACTTTTGCAGTTCATAATCTGCAGAGGCTAGAAGCAAAAAAATCAATAACTTAACATAATTTGAACATTATGACAAGTTAAAATTGCTAACAAATATATATTAAAAATTTTTATTCAAGTAGAATGTGCTGCATTAAATCAGCTTTTAATAATAATGCTTTCACTGATTAATGAATGTCATAAAATCATCATGTGGAAATCAGGTTCACTGACTTTTGCAGTTCATAATCTGCAGAGGCTAGAAGCAAAAAAATCAATAACTTAACATAATTTAAACATTATGACAAGTTTAAATTGCTAACAAATATATATTAAAAATTTTTATTCAAGTAGAATGTGCTGCGTTAAATCAGCTTTTAATAATAATGCTTTCACTGATTAATGAATGTCATAAAAACATCATGTGGTACTTATCCACTATCATCTTTAAGATAGCTCTTTAATGAACTAATTAAAGCTGACCTCAACTCTAATGTTGATTCCCATGGATTTCTTTTATTTACAAATTATGGCACATGTTGTGTGTACAGACAAAAGAATTACTTCCTGTTGTTAATTTAAGTACTTCTAACATTTATGCACACTCATCTCTAAGAGTTTAGCATAAAGTCTCTTATAGAAATTAAATACGTTTTATGTAACTCACTAAATGCCAAGTCTTTTTATGTGGGGGGGAGGGGGGGTGAACAGCTCACAACTTTGTTGAAATGATTTTGTAGGCGCTGAGGACCTACATCAGTATGGCTGGAAAAACATTTGAATTGCAACTCTCCTGATTAGCAGCCCAATGCCACTGCACCAGGAAAATGCACTATGACGACTCACCTTATGACCTAGGAAAATACTTAATTGAGGGTTTTTCTTTTTTAGAAATAAAGAACAGTTAAATAAAAAAGCCAGTCAAGGAGTCAGCTCCCTCACAGACAACAAGTCCACTATTTTTATGCCTGTCTCACCTCCCCTGAGGCACACACACTATGGTACTGTACATTTTCAGATGCAACAGTCAGGAGACGTGCTTTGATGGCAGATGTAGTTACCAAAGTAGTAGCATAATATGTTTGGTTTTCAATGAAGACGTAGCATTGCATCACGTAATAATAACAATAATAATAATAATAATAATAATAATCATAGAAGGCTTTCCAAGCATAACTAGGGACTGGCAAAAAAAACTTTCTAATTCATATGTTACTGTCTTTCTTCTCACCTTGAATGGAAATAATCTAACAGACAGCATCATACCAATAATTGCTATTTTATGAAAGATCTTTAATGGTGTGGGGATACTGGACATATTTTACATCCAAAAATTCATACTAATGCTTCTAATACCCAGACTTTCAAATTTGTATTAGACAGGGTGTCCCAGCTATCTTGTCCACCCAAAATATCTCTGGAACAATAACAGCTATTGGAAAACGACTTTCACCGGTATCAATGTAGGGCTGGGGCCCATGAATGTACATATTTGGAAACATTCTAAAACGAAAGCATATGTGTTTTTTAACACAAACTTATGTTTTTTTAAATGGACCTCCTATATTTTTTCTTCAGCAATCCATAGCATGACAAAGCACATACACAATGGCATTGATTGCATTGCAATATTCCCATTACATTCCGAGATATTGAGACATGAAGTTGACGCTTGAAACACCCGACATGCACTGCTAGCACACGTCCTGAGGCTCAGGCATGAACCCCATGCTGCCCGTGATCGCGATGTGACTGACATGCATAATCACACTTCCATACTTATCAAGAGGTCCGAAACGAATAATACGGTCTGCTGCCATCCTGCATTAACGTCGTACATTCCAGCAGGTATTTATCCCATATGCTAGGCGTGATGCGGTTCTGTAACATATCTGTGTACCGCAACATTATCACAAAGTTAACTTCGCTTATCATTAATCCTTTAATAAAAAGGTAATGCCGTTCAACGTTAAAACTTAACTTTACTGTAGATCTAGCGCAAGTGACAGTTAATCATTCACTCGTAATAGTAAAATTCAAGTTGATGGTTTTAGTGAAACGAGCAAGTGGACTAAAAGTTTTACCGTTGTTTAGGTAAAAATGTTTTGATTTGGGAAGTTCAGGTAGGACATAGAAGATGAATGTAAACATGTTTAACCAATTAGTTTTATTAGCACATAATTATCAATGTTATGTTTATCTAATGCGTTAAATGACAAATTGTTGCAAACAAATGATTCTTAACATCACTGGGTAAAATGGCCCTTTGTAGAAACTTCCACTGTGATACCAGCACTACATACTAAACATAGCGTTCACATCTCATGCTCAAAGTGATGCCCATTGGCTTGCATACACAGGGTCACTCTGCGGATGAAAGATGCCCTACTTCGTGCTACTGTTTCCTCTTTGATGGCTGTACAAGCATCAATAATGCGTTGCTTCATGTCCTCTGGTGTTGTTGGTTCATGTTGGTAAACAGCATCCTTCACTGCTCCCCAAGGAAAATAATTCAGTGTTGTAAGGTCCGGAGATCGGGCAGACCACCTAACTGGGCCACCTCATCCAATCCATCTAGCAGGGAACTTACGGTTCAGAAGTCGTCGTGCTCGTAAGGCGTTATGTGCAGGGCATCGTCATGCTGATACCACATGACCATTCTCCGGCTCAGAGGTACGGTGTCCAAGAGAACAGGAAGATTGTGTCGTATAAATATGGAGTATTGTCTGCCATTTTGGATGCCATTTATAAAGAAAGGTCCGATAATGGTATCTCCAAGAATGTTGATGCTCTACCTGACGGAGCCATTTTGGATTGTCTGCGGACCAATAACGCATATTCCTCATATTGACAATTCCTTTGTTGGAGAACGATGCCTCGTCTGTAAAGAGAACATCTGCAAAAAAATTTGGATTAGTCAGAAGCTTTTGCTGAGTCCACCGACAAAATGTTACCCTATTGCGGAAGTCATTTCCATGAAGATCCTGGTGTAAATGAACATGGTAAGGATGAAATTTATGACGTTTAAGAATACGCTGTGCACTTCATTGAAATTTATGACGTTTAAGAATACGCTGTGCACTTGATTTCGACACACCAACTTCACATTCAATTTGATGTGTGATGATTTGAGGATTCACAGCTATGGTAGCGAGCACAGCAACTTCAGCACGTTCATCTGTGCATGTTCTAGGACGATGTCGAGGTCTTGGATTTAAGCTTCCCGTTTCACGTAGACGAGATGTGAGACGACCAAACATCCGGCGCGAAGGCAATGGCTTGTCAGGGAATCGTCTTCTGTACAGTCGTTCTGCCTGAACAGCATTTCGTCCACCTACAACGGGGTACAGTACAGGTATGTAGAGTAGGGTAGAAAACAGACATATTAACTTAATAATCATAATGTTCACTAACAGTACTATCAACAAACAAGCAATCTCATAACGTATTTCCCGTCAACGTACATTCTCCATATATCAGCAGCATTTCTACCATATCTTCATGTGTGTACATTATACTGTACAGCATAAGTTCCACAACACAACGTTCATTCACAATGTGTACTACCTCCGTGCAGTCACTAGATTACTCTGATGCACAACTACACTGGCAAGCGGTGTACTACACGCCAAAGCAACAACAAATGGGATGCTCGGAGGGTGGTGGAGTACAGGAGTTTGCATGGGTCGCAAATCATAAACAAGGCGAAGTGGTAACTGTGGCAGTAGTGGGAACTACATTGGACACGTGACTATGTAGAGCCAGGCCCTGCGCGACAGGCATAATGGGTCATATAACGCATTAGATAAACCTTATTGGGTGTGCAGGATAAATAAGACAACCTGACGGGTGTACACCGATCGGTACTGGTTCATATTGTATACGTAGATACATAAAACGTGCAAGAGGGAAACCATTGTGTGCTTATGAGAGTTGATGGCAGCAGACCGTATTATTCGTTTCGGACCACTTGATAAGTATGGAGGTGTGATTACACATGTCAATCACATCGCGATTACAGGCAGCATGGGGTTCACGTCTGAGCCTCAGGATGTGCGCTAGCAGCGCATGTCGGGTGTTTCAAGTGTCAACTTCACGTCTCAATATCTCGGGATGTAATGGGAATATTGCGATGCAATCAATGCCATTGTGTATGTGCTTTGTCATGCTATGGATTGCTGAAGAAAAAATATAGGAGGTCCATTTAAAAAAACATAAGTTTGTGTTAAAAAACACATATGCTTTCGTTTTAGAATGTTTCCAAATATGTACATTCATGGGGCCCAGCCCTACATTGATACCGGTGAAAGTCGTTTTCCAATAGCTGTTATTGTTCCAGAGATATTTTGGGTGGACAAGATATCTGGGACACCCTGTATATTTCCTGGATGAGATTGTTATCAAATACTTCAAAAAGTTCTCTCTCTCTTCCCTTACACTTTTATCATTCCTTTAAGTCTCAAGTTGATCGAATTCTTTATGCATGACTGTGAAGTCCAGTCATTTGGCATGTTGGGAACTACACACTATGCAGTTCTGGCCCTCTAATACAGGATCATCTGTTTTCTTCTGCCATTAATTAATTTTTCTATCACTAAGTGATAACAAACCAAACTTGTAGTGAAACACCTTTCAACTTACAAAAAGTGTTATTAAGGTAAATACTGAGCTGACAAAAGTCATGGGACAGCGAAATGCACATATACAGATGGTGGTAGTACCACATACACATGACATAAAAGGATAGTGGACTGGCAGAGCTGTCATTTGTACTCACTCAGGTGATCCATGTGAAAAGGTTTCCAATGTGATTAAGGCCACGCGATGAGAATTAACAGACTTTGACTGCGGAATGGTGTTTGGGGATAGATGCATGGGACATTCCATTTTGGAGCTCTTAGGGAATTCAATATTCCAAGACACACAGTGTCAAGAGTGTGTCGAGAACACCAAATATCAGGCATTACCTCCCACCATGGACAAGGCTGCGGCCGACGCCCTTCACTTAATGCCTGAGATCAGCTGCGTTTGTGTTGAATTGTCTGTGGTAACTGACAAGCAGAAATGTGTAAAATAATTGCAGATATCAGTATGGGATATACAATAACTGTATCTGGCTGTGTTTACATGGAATGGACTGGGTTTGCTGATCTAACTGAACTGATCATTGAACTGTGTGTGTGTGTGTGTGTGTGTGTGTGTGTGTGTGTGTGTGTGTGTGCGTGCGTGCGTGTGTGTGTGTGTCTCGTCTATTTTTGACAAAGGCCAGTAGGCTGAAAGCTTTATTTGTGACAGTCTTTTTGTTGTGCCTATCTGCGATTCAGCATCTCCGCTATATGGTGAGTGGCAACTTTCCTTTTCATTATATTGTTACATTCCATCCTGGTTTTCCACTGTTTGATTTTATTTTGATAATCATCATTATAAATCTATGAACTCAGGTCAAGAAGAAGGAAAAAAAGAAACGTGTGAATACAGGATCATAAGTAGAAGGTCAAAAATGGAAAATGTTTTCACTGAATAAATACTGAAAGGGAAAGAATTAGTAAATGACTATAATGAGAACAGCAATAGATAAAAGGTAATGCTTTTTAATAACAATGATAAAAATGTTGTCTTATAGTGTAACAACAAAGTGCCAGAGACTGATGCAGGATAAAAGTGAATGACAAACTACATTATAGTTGTATGTTACTTAAGCCTCAAAAACTGTCCAAGGTTCGTCTAGTTTACAAACCAGATATTCTAGTCAACTGCGATGCACTATTAGCCACTTCCTTCTGCCAATCAACTCTTTATTTTCACTAGCAAGTTTCAGCACGTTAAAGAAAAAGGGGGCATTACGTTGTAATGCTAATATCACAGTTTTTCTTGTTCATTACAAAAGATACCATAGTACTAAAATGACTTTGTATCAGACCCTTTTTTTCAGAATTTTTTTTTTATTTATTTGTTTTCCACTGCAGAATTTATTACGGTATCCAAAATAACTGTCTGCACAACCAATAATGTCCACATATAAAGATGAGTTATCTGGGCTGTTGCTCCACGTAATATCCAGTAACACACACAAAAAAAAAAAAAACATCTGAACTTGAAAGAACATCAAAGGTGCAACAAGAACAACTTACATTCCACTATAAATAAGGATTTCATATTTTTCACAAGTCTGTAAGAGGTAATCAAAGGCAAACTGAATAATAATCACTATTAAATCATCATTTATTACTTTCAAAATAATTTTTGAGTTCACCCAGTGCTTTACTTCTGTGGGATATTTGATTTTTCACATCTTTTGGCAATTCAGCATATGTTTTTTCATATCCATCTGGCTGGAAACAGGGATCCCAGCCAAAGTCTCTTGGTCCCCTAGGGCTCACTATTGTACCAAATGTCTTCCCTCTAAAAAGAATGACATCATCATTTTCACCTCCTGGTGAAAATGCAAATGTGCATACAGCATACGCAGTTTTATCTTCCCAACCAGCCAGGAGGCGGTGTAAACCTTCAGGTCCAAGTTTATCTAAAAACCATTTTATGTATGGTCCTAAAACATAAGAAAGTAGAAAAAATTAATAGACTGAAGATAAATTTGTACTGAAAGTTGGTAAAACACAACATTTTCACAAAGGCACTGTTAAAATACTTAATCATATGAGTAAAGTATAAAAACAGTCTGGAAAATCTGATTTTTTTTATAAAAAAAATAACCATATGCACATGAGATTAGAAGTCGGCCACAACACAAAATTTCTCTTCCTTGTTACTCAGTTTGATTTCCTTGCTACTCAGTTTATTGGTCATTTTAATGACTCCACAGAGCTCCTTAAAACAGTTTCACTTTAGTTTGATGGTAAGGCCATTAGGTGGGATTCCATGAGCCAAGCAACAACGCAGGAAAGGTATGTGGGACTGGGCTCTGGCTAGGGGTAAGGAGACTTTTCTGTATTGAAGCAGATGGAAGGAGCATGGATCCATGGTGTGGAAAAATGCGAAAAATTATGTAAACAATGTAGAATAACGTCCAAAAAATTTCGCAAAAATACACTCAAATACGTGTGAAAATATACAAAAAGGATGAAATGGATGCAAAAGGGGGGAACAAGATGAAATCTGAGGGAGTCGACAATAGCGAAGCGCAAAAACTCGCTAAAATTGGCAAGAAGTCACAAGGATCAAAGTAAAGAATAACTAATAAAATGGATAGCAGGTCTGAGGGTGGATACATGTGAAGAAGGGGAACGGCAGATGGGACTGGATGGTGGAATTAGTGGGTGCGAACTGGGATAGAACAGAGAAAGTGTAGGGGGTGAAGAGGGGTTCGTAGGATGAGATACAATATCGTGTGGCACTGGAAAGGTGCGAGAGTAAACACGTAAAAATACAGTGCTGGAAATGGAAAAAAGAACACATTGACACCGGTGTGTCAGACCCACCATACTTGCTCCAGACACTGCGAGAGGGCTGTACAAGCAATGATCACACACACGGCACAGCGGACACACCAGGAACCGCGGTGTTGGCCGTCGAATGGCGCTAGCTGCGCAGCATTTGTGCACCGCCGCCGTCAGTGTCAGCCAGTTTGCCGTGGCATACGGAGCTCCATCGCAGTCTTTAACACTGGTAGCATGCCGCGACAGCGTGGACGTGAACCGTATGTGCAGTTGACGGACTTTGAGCGAGAGCATATAGTGGGCATGCGGGAGGCCGGGTGGACGTACCGCCGAATTGCTCAACACGTGGGGCGTGAGGTCTCCACAGTACATCGATGTTGTCGCCAGTGGTCGGCGGAAGGTGCACGTGCCCGTCGACCTGGGACCGGACCGCAGTGGCGCACGGATGCACGCCAAGACCGTAGGATCCTACGCAGTGCCGTAGGGGACCGCACCGCCACTTCCCAGCAAATTAGGGACACTGTTGCTCCTGGGGTATCGGCGAGGACCATTCGCAACCGTCTCCATGAAGCTGGGCTACGGTCCCGCACACCGTTAGGCCGTCTTCCGCTCACGCCCCAACATCGTGCAGCCCGCCTCCAGTGGTGTCGCGACAGGCGTGAATGGAGGGACGAATGGAGACGTGTCGTCTTCAGCGATGAGAGTCGCTTCTGCCTTGGTGCCAATGATGGTCGTATGCGTGTTTGGCGCCGTGCAGGTGAGCGCCACAATCAGGACTGCATACGACCGGGGCACACAGGGCCAACACCCGGCATCATGGTGTGGAGAGCGATCTCCTACACTGGCCATACACCACTGGTGATCGTCAAGGGGACACTGAATAGTGCACGGTACATCCAAACCGTCGTCGAACCCATCGTTCTACCATTCCTAGACCGGCAAGGGAACTTGCTGTTCCAACAGGACAATGCACGTCCGCATGTATCCCGTGCCACCCAACGTGCTCTAGAAGGTGTAAGTCAACTACCCTGGCCAGCAAGATCTCCGGATCTGTCCCCCATTGAGCATGTTTGGGACTGGATGAAGCGTCGTCTCACGCGGTCTGCACGTCCAGCACGAACGCTGGTCCAACTGAGGCGCCAGGTGGAAATGGCATGGCAAGCCGTTCCACAGGACTACATCCAGCATCTCTACGATCGTCTCCATGGGAGAATAGCAGCCTGCATTGCTGCGAAAGGTGGATATACACTGTACTAGTGCCGACATTGTGCATGCTCTGTTGCCTGTGTCTATGTGCCTGTGGTTCTGTCAGTGTGATCATGTGATGTATCTGACCCCAGGAATGTGTCAATAAAGTTTCCCCTTCCTGGGACAATGAATTCACGGTGTTCTTATTTCAATTTCCAGGAGTGTACGTGAAATGACACAGGGACAGTGATCAATTTGAAAGTATAGGATTAATTATATCGGCGGGAGTAAGTTGGGACATAAGATGCTGCACCAACAATCAGTGTGGCTTTGTAGCCATCTGCTGTACGCGGCCGAGACAGATGACACAGTGTCGCTCGTAAGTACAGCATGCAGTGCGGTTTGTAAGGCGAAAAGAGAAACACAGAAAAGACAAGAGAGAGGACGAACATTGAGTACAGTAATGCAAAAGTAAATAGTAACAAAGGAAAACAGCACTGGGTTAGATTTGAAGAAAAGCCATCAGGCAAAATTCAAACAATGGAAAATCCAGGATGGAATGTAACAATATCATGAAAAGGAAAGTTGCTACTCACCATATAGGGGAGATGCTGAGTCACATATAGAGTGCACGCGCACACACACACACACACACACACACACACACACACACACACACACACACACAGACAGATGCACTCATGCAAACGCAACTTTCACACAAGACTACATTTTCAGACAACAGAACCACACTGTGAGCAGCAGCACCAGTGCGTGATGGGAGTGGCAACTGGGTGGGAGAAAGGAGGACACTGGGGCAGAGAGGGGGAGGGATAGTACGGTCGGGATAGCGGACAGTGAAGTGATGCAGGTTGGGTGGCAGGCAGGGGTGAAGTGGGGAGGGGGAAGTAGCGGCAAAGGAGAGAAGTACAGCCTAGCCACCCACAGTGGTTGCATCTGTGGTGACGAGCAGTTCCTCTTGGAATATACCGAGGGTCTGACTGAAACCTTCACTGAACATAATTATCCTCCCAACCTTGTACAAAAACAAATCTCCCGTGCCTTATCTTTCCAGTCTCCCACCACCTCCCAAGGACCCACCATCCAGCCGCAGAGGAGCATTCCCTTCGTAACTCAGTACCACCCAGGACTGGAGCAATTGAATTTCACTCTCCGCCAGCATTTCAATTACCTCTTGTTGTGCTCCGAAATG
The DNA here is from genome assembly GCF_023898315.1 of Schistocerca nitens. NCBI lineage: Eukaryota > Metazoa > Arthropoda > Insecta > Orthoptera > Acrididae > Schistocerca > Schistocerca nitens. The sequence goes on along the minus strand of NC_064619.1, from coordinate 466,786,327 downwards.
AGAAAAGTCCTGCCCACTATCCTTCCAAACCCTCCCACAGTGGTATTCTGCTGTCCACCGATCCTACACAATATACTCGTCCATTCTTACACAGCCCCTGCTCCCAATCCCTTACCTCATGGCACATACCCCTGTATTAGGGACCTAGATGCAAGACCTGTCCCATAAATCCCCCCCACCACTACCTACTCCAGTCCGGTCACTAACATCACCTATCCCATCGAAGGCAGGGCAACCTGTGAAACCAGTCATGTGATCGACAAGCGAATCTGCAACCACTGTGCTGCATTCCATGTACCCATGACAACCAGCAAGCTGTCTGTCCCCATGAATGGCCACCGACAAACTGTGGCCAAGAGACAAGTGGACCACCCTGTTGCTGAACACGCTCCCATACATGATATCCTTCATTTCGATGACTGCTTCATAGCCTGTGCTATATGGATCCTTCCCACCAACACCAGCTTTTCTGAACTGCACAAGTGGGAACTTTCCCTGCATTAAAATCCTACGTTTCTGTAACCCTCCTGGCCTTAACCTTCGTTAGTAGCTGCCCTCACCCATCCAGTGCCTTCCCTGCTCCCATTCCAGCACTATACAGCCGTCATTCCACCACCACACCCAGTCTTTTTTTATTTATTCTATTTTATTATTATTATTATTATTATTATTTTACTTTAGTTTGTATGATTCAGAAAAATTCAAGGTAGAAAAGATACTATTTGCATATGACTAAATCTGCAATTCAAGTCAGATAACTTTTGGATTCCTGTTGCCATTGTGTGAATGTTGAGATCAGCTTTTCACACAATGCACACTTATGGTTCTATCGTCACCCCATAGAAAATAGTTGGAAGGATATAAAACTAAGCATTTGTAGCATAAGCCAGTTGTTCTGTCAATAAAACTCAACATGTGACAACTAATTAATATTAGAAATTACAAAAAAGTCTAGGCAAGCTTCAGTTTTGACAGAGGCCCAAGTGTATTATCATTAAGAAACAAGAAGTGGTAAATAAATACAGATTTGTAACTCAGAGAGAAAACTTATGAATCTTTGTTGTTCAAAAGTAACTAACACTAGATGAATTATTGTCAACATTTTCACAATTTTCACTGATAAAATAACGATGTGCTGCTAGATCGCAAACATACTTTACTATCGCAGGAATGTTCCCCAAAGTTCACTGTGTCAAATACAGTGTTAGTATAAATAGCGTACAACAGTTTAACGAGACCAGTACTTAATTATTAAAATAAAATAATTCTTTTTACAGCTGATATCACTAGCATAACTATGATACAAATTTACAGGATACTATAACAAATTGCAAAATGACTCTTCAGTCTATCATTTAGTGGCTTGAAACAACAGGCTAACTACAATATGTATTCTGTATATACAAAATACTACTTTTTACATCAGAAAATAGGATCAATTCATTAAAAATTAGAAGTTCCAGAGGAGTGGTCTGCTGCCCAACAAATTTTGGTAACAGTTCTGAAGCGAATGCCATGAGGTGTCTTTCAATTTATAAATGAAGCTGAAGTCACAAGGGCGTAAGTCTGGGGAGTGTCGTGGGCAGTACAGCGCTTCCCAGCCCAATCGATCGAACAAATCAGACACAACTTGTGCCATATGCAACTGAGCATTGCCCTGCAAAATGATGGGCACGCTCTGCAGAAAATGCCTCTGCTTCTTTCTCTAAGCTGGTCACAGGCTGTGTTCCAAAAATGAACAGCTTTGAGAAAGAAGTGGCAACACTTTCTGCAGGACACACCCATCACCTTCTAGGACAATGCACAGGTGCATATGGCTCAAGTTGTGACTAATTTGTTCAGTTAGTGGGGCAGGGAAGTGAAGTACCACCCACCACACTCCCCTTATGACTTCAACTTAATTCTTAAATTGAAGGAAGCACTTCATGGCATTCACTTTAGAACTGTTATGGATATTTTTCAGGCAATAGACCACCCCACTCAAACTGTAAACTCAAATGATGCTAAAAAGTGTATGGTACGGCTTCCACATCGGTTGCTACAGGTTATACACAATGATGATGACTACTCTGCAGGACACTAAAACTGAGTTACAACCCTCGTATATACTGGAGCAATATAATACAAATATTACACTTCTGTTATTAAAAGGAAAGTTGCTACTCACCATCTAGCAGAGATGGTGAGTCACAGATAGGCACAACAAAAAGACTCTCACAATTAAAGCTTTCAACTATTGACCTCACACACACACACACACACACACACACACACAGAGAGAGAGAGAGAGAGAAAACTGTAGTCTCAGGCAACTGAAACCACACTACAAGCAGCAGGACAAGTGCATGGTGGGAGTGGCAAATGGATGGGAGTGGGGAGAGTGGCGGACAGTGAAGTGCTGCAGGTTAGACGGAGGGCAGAGGAGAGGTGGAGAGGGGAGGGAGGAAGTAGTGGAAAAGGAGAGAAATAAAAGGACTGGGTGTGTGGTGGAATGACAGCTGTGTAGTTCTGGAATAGAACAGGGAAAAGGCTGAATGGATGAGGACAGTGACTAACAAAGGTTGAGGCCAGGAGGGTTATGGGAACGTAGGGTGTATTGCAGGGAAAGTTCCCATATGGGCAATTCAGAAAAGCTGATGATGGTGGGAAGGATACATATGGCACACACTGTGACACAGTGATTGAAATGAACAATATTATGTTTGGCAGTGTGTTCAGCAATAGGGTGGTCCACTTGTTTCTTGGCCACAGTTTGCCATTCATGCGGGCAGACAGTTTGCTGGTTGTCATGCCTACATAGAATGCAGCACAATGGTTGCAACTTAGCTTGTAGACCACATGACTGGTTTCACAGGCATGGGATAGGTGATGTTAGTGACCAGACTTGAGTAGGTGGTGGAGGGAGGATGTATGAGACAGGTCTTGCATCTAGGTCTATTACAGGGGTCAGAGCCATGAGGTAAGGGATTGGGAGCAGGGGTTGTGTAAGGATGGACGAGTATATCGTGTAAGTTTGGTGGATGGTAGAATACCACTGCGGGATGGGTGGGGAGGATAGTAAGCAGGACACTTCTCATTTCAGGTTACGACGAGAGGTAACCAGTCCTGGGTGGTTGCTCCAGTCCTGGGTGGTACTGAGTTACGAGGGGAATGCTCCTCTGTGGCTGGAAGGTAGGATTTCAGAAGGTGGTGGGAGACTGGAAAGATAAGGCACGGGAGATTTGTTTTTGCACAAGGTTGGGAGGATAATTATGGTCAGTGAAGGCTTCAGTGAGATACTTGGTATATTTTGAGAGGGACTGTTCGTCACTGCAGATGTGACGACCAAGGGTGGCTAGACTGTCCAGAAGGGACTTCTTGGTGTGGAATGGCTGGCAGCTGTCGAAGTGGAGGTATTGCTGGTGGTTAGTAGGCTTGATATGGACGGAGGTACAGATGTAACCATCTTTGAGGAGGAGGTCAACATCTACGAAAGTGGCTTGTTGGGTTGAGTAGGACTAGGTGAAGCAAAAGGGGGGAGAAGTTATTGAGGTTCTGGAGAAAGGAGGATACAGTGTCCTCACCTTCGATCCAGATCGAGGGTGAACAGAGAGAGCAGAACTGCACTGAGCCAAGCAGAAGGAAGCAAATGTCTCTGCCCAACAGTAACTCAAGAGGGGTACTACTGAATCTACACAAGAATTGCTGAGGCACCAATACAGCCACAACTTTTTAGTGACCAAATGATTTTTATGTTCTATCTAAGAGATGAGTTGGCAAAACTGATGTCTGGTAGCGGAGTGTGCATTGACTCTATATGTAAGTTTATTGGACCTGCTTTCAATGGATCACTTTTTGCTTTTCAGCTACTGTTAAAAAAATTCATCAAATTCAGTAGAAAATGATTTGAATTTCACACCTTTCTCGCTGCTATTGCTATCTGGCATTTCAATTCCATATGCCTTGCCAAATTTATTTGTATCATCCATTTACTTGTTCGAAACTGTCATCGTCTTCTTCTATGAATTTTTACACAGTAGATGGCTTTTTCCTTTTTGATGACTTTATGAATAATTTTACATTACAGCTTATAGTGAATTTTTAAATCTAGGTTGGAGCTAGTCCTTTGCATTAAGTAAAATCCTCTCTTCCTAGCACAAGATATTTTGATAGATGTTAGCCACCCTTTTTCCTCGGCTTCCACTGTATATGCATCTGCCCTGTTGTGAAGCGAGTGTTGATTTATAATATTTAAGAATATTTTTGGGGAAGAAGTTTCTTATCTAACGTGTGTCCTTGGTAGGCTATTACACATTTCTGTGACTTCCAGATGATGTTTTGTTATGCATAATGCACCCACAGAAACATCTTTAGAGTTTTCAGTGTCCTGCACTGATATGAGAAGCTAGTTTTTCTTATTGAATGAGCTCATATTCTGATGGAAAAATTAAAATGTATTATGACTGTTAGCCTTCGAACTGTCCAAGTTTTCACCTTTTGTGTCTCCATTTATTATTGCAACCATGTGTAAAATTTCATCTTCACTTAAAACATCCAGACTGATCGGCCTTGGTCAATATGTAAAACCTTCCCCCTCACATTTTATCTCTGGCTGCGGGAGACATCCTTGGAGGTGAAGTAGCAAACTACATTTATTTGGCAGCTTTGCTTTGTGGGCACTTATTATAAAAAAAGGACTAATTAAAATATTGAAAACCACATGGATTGGACAGTGTTCTGGTTACCGAGAAAGTTCTTGGAAATTAGTTGTGGTCATATTCTCTTAACCAAAACATTCAGATGTAGACTATCCCATGTTTGGTGCCACCATGCGAGAGGCAACGGAAATCACAAAAATGTGTGCTCACCTCCATCTACTGAGCGACGCTAAAAGTTTTACATTAAAAGTTCAACGGAATGCTTCATCCAGGGCTTGTATCACTCAATGCATGAGAAAATCTTTGCATCTGTGTGAGGAGCATTCTCAGCAATGTACCTCATGTCATCCCCAATTGTGTAACTGAGGTTACTGTCCATTCTGTTCCCGGCACCTCCAATAAACACTACATGATCTTCCTTATCAAGATGCTTCACCAGAGAACCTAAATCACAGGTGATCTTCCTTATCAAGATGTTTTACCAGAGAACCTAAATCACAGGTGAAATCACTGAGCCCATCACTTGGCATAAAAATACTGATTACATAGTGTTACGTGGAAAAAGTGGGTTACAAAATTAACCGTAACAACATTAAGGGAAATGACCAAGAGAGTTGACATGATGATAAGCATTAGGACAGGTAAATGACTGAACCACGGACAAACTTTACAGATCAGGAAAGAGGTTCAAGAGATGCTAAATTTAGTTTAGATGGCCCTAACAGTTTCACTATTCTGGAGACAGTAGACAGAAGTGTGCAGACAATGCAAGTAGTTTGGGAACACTCAAGACAGAGAAAAATGTGCAAGATAATCTTAGCAGTAGTCAGAGGGTTAAAAGGACAAAGAATGTCCTCATACCAGAATGCATGCTGATCTGAGCTGCTGGCTGGAGATGGCAGACATGTGTGCGTGAGGTGTGTTTGCTTGTGTGAATGAACAGTGTGACAAAGGCTGTGGCTGAAAACTTATGAGTAAGTTTATTTTAATTGTGGCTTTGTGCAACTTAACATTTCATCTTTACAGTAAGCAGTATTCTATCTTTTCTTATATTGTTGATATTCCAACCTGGAGTTTCCATCGTTTGACAACAAAATTAAGTAGGTCTATACAGATAGTTTCACTAGTGAGTTTAAGAGCGATTCTAAAGTGGTACAATTTCTTTAATAACACAAGCGAATACTATTTGTAAATGTCAATGTCTCTAAAATCCTATCCTGAAAGAAAATGAAAGAAAAGGATCAATCAAGGCTTCCCTGAACACTGTTTTTTTTTTTTACCATTTCAGAAATGTGAAATTTACAACTATTTCATGTTTATACAAAAGGCAGGTACCAGTAATTAATACAACTGATATCAGGAAACCTTGATATCACTAACAATGGTATTTACTGGATCACAAAGATGCAGTTTACAGTAACTTCAGCTTTCTATTACTGAATTACTTTATCTGTTCCATGTACCTGAAAGTTTTTCTTAATATTAGTACTACAAAACACATGCAGTTGAAAGGATAAATGAAGATATACAGGTTCCTCATAATTTGGCAGTTATTCAGGACCGGTCAACAAACATGCAAAGAATGTGGAGAAATTACAGTATGAGACAAATATCATTCATAATAACCAAACTACTGAAAAGAATTACCAGTAAAGGATAGAAATAACCATCACTTATAGTGAATCTTGCATGTCAGAATTTTTATGGGTAATGAAAGTGTTTTACAAACCAGGTAGTCCACCCAAAGCATTGAAACACAGACAAGTATCCTCGATCATTACTGGACCTTTCACAATTGCTGCTGCTGCCTTGCACTTGTTTATGCATATTTCATCTACTTCACCTTGATACTCAGGCAAATCAATTTTCTGACTTGCAAGCTGAAATAATCAGAAGGTAAAGTAAATTAAAAGTATTGTTAAAAGTGACAACAGACGTACGGTAACAGTAGGAATTCATTCTACAAATAAACTGCCTAACACAGTAGATGCATTAGGTTACATCTTTATTTTCTGGTTATGCCATACATATTAACGGTGAATGTAGTACAAGCTATTGATTATATACTGTATCTCAACTACTACTTAATTTCCCCGAGGCGTGGTGGTTTAAGTTGTCCTCGTACAAGTATGCATAAAGAGGTGCATTTTAAGTTATTATGTTCAATGCTCACAACGCTGAGATAACTTGCGATGCGGTTCTTTATACTGAATGCCGTAATGCAATATACAGTGCGTGTAACTAATATACCTAAACTGAATACGAGAAAAAGCAAGTTATAATCGAGGAATCATATGGCAGTACTGCAGTAGTAAAATACGAAGTCTTGAACGGCGGCATGTCAACAATAAGTGTAAAATTTCACAGCTCGGCAAACAAAATTTTGTTTGGAATGTCTGAATGAATTTTTATCAACCATTAAATTCCGAAGCTAAAAAGTGTGGGAATTATTTTGGAGTCCAAACTGTCATGTGCGCTACTGAGTAGAAATCCCGATCATAAACATCGCCTGATTAACTCTACATGCACTAACTAGGTACTGTATACCATAACCTAGTAAGCAAAATAATAGTTTCAACTTGCCTCGTACGGTAAACTTTTACCAAGAATTGCTACAACTTCCTCTAACTTCTTAGCGTTACCGGTAACAAACACTAGTGAACGAGACATACTCTTGGGCAACTGTCACCCAGTCTCACGATCTGTGGGTTCTGCACTGCACAACAACCTATATATGCGTACCGGTACGTACGAATCTGCCGAGGTACAGATTTTAGTTTATTTGCTGAACTTAATATTTGTTTAATCTCAGTATGACCAAGAGACGAACTACTGTCGTTAGCTCAATGTGGAAATTTCGTTTTCTTTTAAAATGTGTTCGTTTCACTTGCTGTCTGCTAGTGTTCACACATTTGTAATTGTTGTAGCGAGTACTTCTGTCACAGTAAAGTTGAGATATATGTGTCGGAAAGCATTTCTATAGTCTAACGGCCGGCCGAGGTGACCGAGCGGTTCTAGGCGCTACAGTCTGGAACCGCGCTACCGTAGATATAATGTTGTTCGAATGTGAATAAAATAAATAAATAAAAATACAAAAACGGAACATTTACCAGTAATTGTTAAAAATACAGTTCGTAGCCGCAACAATTTATCAGACCAAGTGATCTCTATATAGGCGTCACTGAATAGACCTTAGTACTACAATAATATTTGAGCCCAAGGGTTTTGTCTCAAGCCACTCTGTGACGTGGGGAGAAGTTGATTCTCGAGGACCGCTGCTGCTGCGTCGCTCGCCGTTTCTTCTCACACGTTCTTCGAGTTCTTTCGTAGATTCGTCTTGATTGGCGCCTGTGGTGATTCGTTGCCGTTTCTGCTCGCAGACCAAGAAGTCGTCGACGCCACATGCAGAGATCAACGAATCCGGAGAAGTGTCGTCACTTCGCTTGCCTTCGTCGCTCGCAGCTGGGACAACGAACAATACGGCACCAGTCTCATCACTATCATCTAGCGAAATGCAGGAGTCAAATGCTGCCTCCGCTATCAGCAAACTGTTGTGTAGCCATCTCATTCACTGAGTCCATCGACACTTCTTCTCAGCCGTTCTCACGTGAATGTAACTTGTTGTGTTGTAATTTATCCCAGTCTTCTTCTCATGACATCACACATCATGATTTTGAAGCTCTTGATCATCCTCAGCATGCTTGTACTCAACAGGGACACATCCCCCCTCCCTTCCCTTTGCCTCCTCCAAGAACAGGGACCACTCCAGCCCAGGGCCCATGGTGCAGCCCAGTAACCCATGCCCGAAGTTGGTTGGAAACGCAACAGTGTTAACAACTCCAAACTGGCAACCACACAGCCTGGTAATGCTGCTCCTATCCCTTCCACTTCCCATAGGAAATCCGCCAAGTCGTTGAAGGATATAGATACCCCTACTCCCAGTACTCCAGGAACCATCAGAGGCAATTAAATGCCACTAATTGTGAAACACCAGATGCCAGGGCTCCCGATTACAAATGATATGCTTTGGGTATTGACGAAGTGTTGAAGATGGCTTTTCCCAAGTGCTCCTTGCCCCCACCTGATGACAGAGAAGATAATCTACATCTACATCCATACTCCGCAAGCCACCTGACGGTGTGTGGCGGAGGGTACCTTGAGTACCTCTATCGGTTCTCCCTTCTATTCCAGTCTCGTATTGTTCGTGGAAAGAAGGATTGTCGGTATGCTTCTGTGTGGGCTCTAATCTCTCTGATTTTATCCTCATCGTCTCTTCACGAGATATACGTAGGAGGGAGCAATATACTGCTTGACTCCTCGGTGAAGGTATGTTCAAGAAAATTCAACAAAAGACCGTACCGAGCTACTGAGCATCTCTCCTGAGAGTCTTCCACTGGAGTTTATCTATCATCTCCGTAACACTTTCGCGATTACTAAATGATCCTGTAGCGAAGTGCGCTGCTCTCCGTTGGATCTTCTCTATCTTTTCTATCAACCCTATCTGGTACGGATTACACACTGCTGAGCAGTATTCAAGCAGTGGGCGAACAAGCGTACTGCAATCTACTTCCTTTGTTTTCGGATTGCATTTCCTTAGGTTTCTTCCAATTTCTCTCAGTCTGGCATCTGCTTTACCGACGATCAACTTTATATGATCATTCCATTTTAAATCACTCCTAATGCATACTCCCAGATAATTTATGGAATTAACTGCTTCCAGTTGCTGACCTGCTATATTATTGCTAAATGATAAGGGATCTTTCTTTCTATGTATTCGCAGCACATTACACTTGTCTACATTGAGATTCAATTGCCATTCCCTGCACCATGCGTCAATTCTCTGCAGATCCTCCTGCATTTCAGTACCATTTTCCCTTGTTACAACTTCTCGATACACCGCAGCATCTTCTGCAAAAAGCCTCAGTGAACTTCCGATGTCATCCACAAGGTCATTTATGTATATTGTGAATAGCAACGGCCCTACGACACTCCCCTGAGGCGCACCTGAAATCACTCTTACTTCGGAAGACTTCTCTCCGTTGAGAATGGCATGCTGCGTTATGTTATCTAGGAACTCTTCAATCCAATCACACTATTGGTCTGATAGTCCATATGCTCTTACTTTGTTCATTAAACGATTGTGGGGAACTGTATCGAACGCCTTGCGGAAGTCAAGAAACACGGAATCTACCTGTGAACCCGTATCTATGGCCCTCTGAGCTCGTGGACGAATAGCGCGAGCTGGGTTTCACACGATCGTCTTTTTCGAAACCCATGCTGATTCCTACAGAATAGATTTCTAGTCTCCAGAAAAGTCATTATACTCGAAAATAATACACTCCTGCACTATTCAGTGTCCCCTCGACGATCACCAGTGGTGTACGGCCAGTGTAGGAGATCGCTCCCCACACCATGATGCCGGGTGTTGGCCCTGTGTGCCTCGGCCGTATGCAGTCCTGATTGTGGCGCTCACCTGCACGGCGCCAAACACGCATACGACCATCATTGGCACCAAGGCAGAAGCGACTCTCATCGCTGAAGACGACACGTCTCCATTCGTCCCTCCATTCACGCCTGTCGCGACACCACTGGAGGCGGGCTGCACGATGTTGGGGCGTGAGCGGAAGACGGCCTAACGGTGTGCGGGACCGTAGCCCAGCTTCATGGAGACGGTTGCGAATGGTCCTCGCCGATACCCCAGGAGCAACAGTGTCCCTAATTTGCTGGGAAGTGGCGGTGCGGTCCCCTACGGCACTGCGTAGGATCCTACGGTCTTGGCGTGCATCCGTGCGTCGCTGCGGTCCGGTCCCAGGTCGACGGGCACGTGCACCTTCCGCCGACCACTGGCGACAACATCGATGTACTGTGGAGACCTCACGCCCCACGTGTTGAGCAATTCGGCGGTACGTCCACCCGGCCTCCCGCATGCCCACTATACGCCCTCGCTCAAAGTCCGTCAACTGCACATACGGTTCACGTCCACGCTGTCGCGGCATGCTACCAGCGTTAAAGACTGCGATGGAGCTCCGTATGCCACGGCAAACTGGCTGACACTGACGGCGGCGGTGCACAAATGCTGCGCAGCTAGCGCCATTCGACGGCCAACACCGCGGTTCCTGGTGTGTCCGCTGTGCCGTGCGTGTGATCATTTCTTGTACAGCCCTCTCGCAGTGTCCGGAGCAAGTATGGTGGGTCTGACACACCGGTGTCAATGTGTTCTTTTTTCCATTTCCAGGAGTGTACATGTTCCAAAATTCTACAACTGATCGACGTTAAAGATATAGGTCTATAGTTCTGCACATCTGTTCGACGTCCCTTCTTGAAAATGGGGATGACCTGTGCCCTTTTCCAATCCTTTGGAACGCTATGCTCTTCTAGAGACCTACGGTACACCGCTGCAAGAAGGGGGGCAAGTTCCTTCGCGTACTCTGTGTAAAATCGAACTGGTATCCCATCAGGTCCAGCGGCCTTTCCTCGTTTGAGCGATTTTAATTGTTTCTCTATCCCTCCGTCGTCTATTTCCATATCTACCATTTTGACATCTGTGCGACAATCTAGAGAAGGAACTACAGTGCAGTCTTCCTCTGTGAAACAGCTTTCGAAAAAGACATTTAGTATTTCGGCCTTTAGTCTGTCATCCTCTGTTTCAGTACCATTTTGGTCACAGAGTGTCTGGACATTTTGTTTTGATCCACCTCCCGCTTTGACATAAGACCAGAATTTCTTAGGATTTTCTGCCAAGTCAGTACATAGAACTTTACTTTCGAATTCATTGAACGCCTCTCGCATAGCCCTCCTCATACTACATTTCACTTCGCGTAATTTTTGTTTGTCTGCAAGGCTTTGGCTATGTTTATGTTTGCTGTGAAGTTCCCTTTGCTTCTGCAGCAGTTTTATAACTCGGTTGTTGTACCACGGTGGCTCTTTTCCATCTCTTACGATCTTGCTTGGCACATACTCATCTAACACATACTATACGATGGTTTTGAACTTTGTCCACTTATCCTCAAAACTATCTGTACTTGAGACAAAACTTTTGTGTTGAGCCATCAGGTACTCTGAAATATGCTTTTTGTCACTTTTGCTAAACAGAAAAATCTTCCTACCTTTTTCAATATTTCTATTTACGGCTGAAATCATCGAAGTAGTAACTGCTTTATGATCGCTGATTCCCTGTTCTGCGTTAACTGTTTCAAATATTTCGGGTCTGTTTGCACCAGAAGGTCTAATATGTTATCGCCATGAGTCGGTTCTCTGTTTAATTGCTCAAGGTAGTTTTCAGATAAAGCACATTAAAACATTTCACTGGATTCTTTGTCCCTGCCACCCGTTACGAACGTTTGAGTCTCCCAGTCTATATCCGGCAAATTAAAATCTCCACCCAGAACTATAACATGGTGGGGAAATCTATTCGAAATAATTTCCAAATTATACTTCAGGTGCTCAGCCATGTCGATATGGAGGAATACTATGAGAGCATGGTCCCAAACCAGACCAGATTTGTGGGTATCCCAGTTAATGTCACCGAAGCTCCTATTTCACTAAAACCACATTGTACACAACCAACACCTCATGTGCTGCCAATCATTGTCTATGACTCAGTCAAATACATAAATGAATCAAGGGCCATTTCATTGGCACATTTACATGCCAATACAGGATAGAAAGCATCAAGAATGAATTCAAAAAGCCCGCCAACTATCAACTTATGCTTAGACCTTTGCAGGCAAGGAAAATTCTGGATCATACTTAAGAGTTAGACCCAAAAAAGATATTGAAGATGGTCGTGCAACATATGCTGCCCAACACACCAAGCTCTGAGGTCAAGGAGGCCCTTGAAGGTAAGGGCTACAATGTACAGTTTGTCATTATAATACATTAGGATTAGCATTATGAGGAGAGAAATCTTGCTGAAGACAAGATGCCCCTTTTTGTCGTGGCTCTAGTCAGCAACAACCATCATTGAGGTCTACAACATTACACCTCTTCTCCTCAGGAAAGTCACTATAGAATCGTATCACAATGAGTTGACATCACGCTGTGTTTCAGCTGTTGGTCTTATGGGCAAGGATCATGGAACAGCAGCCACACGGCATATTGCGTCAAATGCACTGGTGACCATCGCACTTGCTTTGCACAAAAGAGTCACGTCATGTGCTAAAGTGTTGTAAGTACAATCAGGCACACCCACCTAGCTACAGAAAATGTGAGACATCCCAACAGCTTCTGGCAGCTCTAAAACCCAAGTCTAGACAGGATGCTGACATCTCTTTACAACCTGTTGTACCATCTCCCACAGTGGAAAATTTTCCAATACTCCACAAATCTCACGCTTAGCAAGACATTCCTTTGGACCACCAGCCAACTACAGTCATTCAACAAGGCAACCATCCCACTCAATGCTACCCTTCAGCTTCAGGTCTAGTCACTGTGTGGCCAGTGACTAATCCCACACTTCAAGCTACTCCTCCTACTCCTCCTCGTCCCCCTCCTTTTTTGCTTCCCTTGTCCAGCTATCTCAGTACATTATCAGCCTGGTTGTGTTGCTACAACAACTCATTCTTGTCAAGCTATGCAACATGGTGGGAACAACCACACAGCAGACAAATACAGAACCAGATGCTCTGACAAGCTCATGATCATTGTGTAGGCGTTTATCAATTATATCGATAGCCTCTAATCATACAGAGCCCCTCCATATATTAAAGTGGGATGCCAACGGCCTTTTAAGGCAAAGACAGTATTTTGAAGAATTCTTGGAGTGCAATAGGACTGACACATCTTAAGCCCCAACACTCCTTCATTATCTGTAACTATCACTTACATAGTATGGATTGAGAAAGTCGGTCATCAGGTGGAATCTCCATTCTAGCCAAGCACGACATTCTGCTTACCATTCAGCGAGTGTCTCCACACAACATATAGAAGCCATGGTGATCGACATGCAGGTCCGACAGCAAACAGTTACTCTTGTCACATTCTACCATCCTACAGATCGCACCCACCCTCATACTGATTTGGAAATGCAATTCTCACACTTCAGCTATCAAATACTCTGGCAGCCATCTCAACTCGAAGTATGAACACTTAGGGCTGCCATTCGAGAAAGGAGACTTTTTTACGTCGCACCCTATCAACCAACTCACTACCACAATACTGCTCTCATCAGCCAAATATATTGGATACCTTTGTAGCCAGGAACATTTCATGGGTCCATCACACCATAGTGTTTAACAGTCTGTGTTGTGATGACAAACCTGTCGTTCTGGAACTCCTTGATGACAGGCCTCATCTGCACCTACATCCACCCTTCACACTTGGCGACAGATTTGGTCTGTTATCAAAATCTCATGGATCTGCATGTTTGTCACCTGCTGCCCATCACCCAGTTTTCACATTCATTTGTTCGTGTGTTTGCATCAAACTATCCATTCATGTGGCAAGTGCTCATCTTTGGAAAAAGTATTATAAATAAGTTTTCTCGTCTTTCGAGCAGTATCAATCCATTATGCCACGGCGCAATTACAGAGACCATTGCTCATTACTGACACAAAACGTGTTATTTTTCTTGGATGCATACCATTACTTCTGTGTTCTGCTGAATGTATAGCCAAGACAGTCCTCAAAGTTGCACCAAGGCGCGCAAGTGCGTCTGGGCATTTTGTGTTTGCCAGGGGCTGAAATGACCTACCTCCTTTTTTTATACTCCTTGGTGTGGACACCAGTGTTCCTTATGGAGGCATCATACATTGAAGTGTAAAAGTCATGGGACACCTCCTAATACTGTGTCAGACTTCCTTTTGCCCATTGTAGTGAAGCAACTCTCGGTGGCATGGACTCAACAAGTTGTTGGAAGTTCCCTGCAGATATATTGAGCCATGCTGCCTCTACAGTCGTCCGTAAAAGCAAAAGTGCTGCCAGTGCAGGATTTTGTGCACGAATTACGACTCGATTATGCCCCATAAATACTCAGTGGGATTCATGCCAGTCGATCAGGGTGTTTAAATCACTCGCTCGAATTGTCCACAATGTTCTGAGGTGGTGCATCGTCATCCATAAAAATTCCATCGTTGTTTGGGAAAAAAAAGTCCATGAATGGCTGTAAATAGTCTCCAAGTAGTCGAATATGAACATTCCCAGTCAATGGTGGTTTCTGTTGGACATGAAGACCAATTCCATTCCATGTAAACACTCCCCACACCACTATGGAACCACCAACAGCTTACACAGTGGCTTGTTGACAACTTGGGTCTATGTCTTCGTAGGGTCTGCATCACACTCGAACCATATCATCAGTTCTTACCAACAGAAATCGGGACTCATCTGACACCAGGCCGCAGTTTTCCAGTCGTCTGAGGTCGAACAGATATGGTCACAAGCCCAGTAAAGTAGCTGCTAACAGATACGTTCATTGTATGTCCAACATTGATACCTGTGTTGCTTTTCTGTTAGCGCTGACAACTCTGAATAATGCTGCTGCTCTTGGTAATTAAATGAGGGCTCTCGGCCATGGCGTTGTCCATGGTGAGAAGTAATGCCTGAAATTTTGTATTCTCGGCACACTCTTGACACTGTAGATCTTGGAATACTGAATTCCCTAATTTTTTCCGAAATAGAATGTCCCATGTGTCTAGCTCCAGCTACCATTCCATGTTCAGTGTCTGTTAATTCCCATTGTGTGGCCATAGTCACGTCCAAAGCCTTTTTGCTTGAATCATCTGAGTACAAATGACAGCTCCACCAATGCACTGCCATTTACACCTTGTCTATGCAATACTGCTGCCATCTGTATATGAGCACATCGCTATCCCATGACTTTTGCTACCTCAGTGTATTGGGGGGTAGAGCAGAGGACGCAGTGTAATGTCGCTATGGAAGAAATCAGTAACTTACAGAAATTATTATCTTTCTGAAGCTAGTTTGACTGAGAAATTATCTTTTTAAACTAAAAACAAAGTGTTGATTATACATAAGGCTGTCATGAAAAGTTTGTTAACAAGAAGTCAGAAGTTGAAAACACTTTTAATAATCATTTTTTAAGTGTTGTAGAGAAAACAGGATCAAGCTATTCATTAGAAAACGCAAGTCAGTATATGCAATAGGCAGTACCTACGCAATTTGATAAAATTGAAATTCAGCCCACCTCTCCTACTGAAATTAGGAAAATAATAAATTCACTCAAAAGTTAAAGCTCACATGAAATCGAGGGCATTTCCAACAAAGCAAATTAAAAGAATTTCTGAATGACAACTCCTTCTACTCAATATATGTATTCTTAGATGTGAAGTAGTCACTGCAAAAAAATGAATTAATTAATTTGTGTAAGGAAAATTTATGTTAAAGTGACACATTCCACATCATTACGAAATGTCGTATTCATGATCTACGGAACAAGGATTAATATATGTATGTATGTATCATTCAGTTACTTTGAGAAGAACGGCACACATTGAAATAGGTTATGGTACCTGGTAAACATAAAAACTATACAAGAAAATGTGAGGCAACACTACCATAAGCATGTCATGGCTATCAGGTCTACTATATAATGAACAGTTACACGTGTTGTGCATATTACTGGTGCTACCTTTATGTAGAGAAATTTGTTTGGATACATAAATATGAAAATAGCTCCAGTTGCAAACAATTAGGGTCGATAATATTTAAAAAACAGAGTAAACTTAGTATTTATGACATTTTAATTTTAACATATCATATATATGTTTAATTATTACAATAAACATGTCAAATGGAAGCCTGCACTGTAACATATGAAAATCGATAGTAGCTGATTACACACACACACACACACACACACACACACACACACACACACACACACACACACACTTTTATTAATAATAACATTGTGCTAAATTGACGGGAAGGCAGGGAAGGACAACATAATGTTTTTAGCCTAACATAGAACATTACGTTCTCCATATATTTTGGGGAGAGCAGACATTTGTTAATGAAAAGGCCTGTTTTTCCTTTCAATGTAGGACACAATTTTCTGGTTGTATTTTTAGTCAAAGAAATTATATACACTGCAGTGAGAATGAATCATCCATCTTGCTTTCACTGCTTCAACCAAACTAATATTTCAAATGACAGGATGATAAGGCTTACCCAAAAGTTCACAATGGAGAAAATTCCAGATAAAAGTCAAATTTTTATTTCACTGTGCATTTTTAAGTAAAAAAACTCTACTTTCGAAATTACAATTCCATCAAGTTAATAATGGTGCTTGTTTGCACTTCTAAGAAATAGCAATGAAACTGCAATTTGTTATCTAAAATGGTGGCTTAGCTATGAAAGCTTTAAATGATTATTCTGTGGATATACTGCAACCCCCTATGTATCACTCACATGGGGATCATGAAGATAAGTTTAGAATAATTACTGCATGCACCAGGCATTCAAACAATCATTCTTCCCACATTCAGTGTGCAAATGGAACAGAAAGAAACACGGTTAACTGGTACAATGGGATGTACCCTCTGCCATGCACCTCACAGTGGCCCACAGAGTACAGATGTAGATGTAATTTAACCATTCCATCAATGCTGTTACATTTGTTGCAAAATTTTACACTTAATGTAGCATTTTTGATAAATGTTAGTACATGAACTGATGACAGGCATTTTCTCTCTCATTTTCTTCATATATGAAGGGAGAAGAATATTTCATATAGGCCTATCATATAATCACATAGAAATTAAAATTACTAAAAAACATTTGTAGCAAGCGGATTTTATTAATGATAAAAGTTACAATTATATAAAACCTCTCTTGCAATTTCAGTCTCTTTTTCTGTAACTGATAATTTGCTATAGCATCTTCAATTGTACTGCCTGTTTCCTGTTACAGATGACATTTCTTTCTCTTACACTTCAGTGGTTGAAAATATAAATAAGAAACTTCATTATTTCACAACTAACAATGTTGAAATAAAGACAGAAGTTGAACTAGCCTAGGCAAATTCCATCTTTGTTTGGGAACATAAAGCCTATGCTGTCATCAACACATCTACATATCAACTGATCTAAAGTGTTACAGTTGATTTTTTTTCAATGACAATTTTGCAACTGGCATACACTAAGCTATGAAACCTAGATGGCATTTCATAGTATTCCCATCGACAAAGTTGCACTTGCAGCTATAACATTGGCATAACACACTCAATTAATGTGTCAGGTATGACACCTGCTGTCTTCAAATGTCTTCTTTATATTTCACTGGTTGCATTACAAAGTACCAAAAAGTACAAATTCATGTTGTCAACATATGACGAGCCAGGACAGTACTGATAACCAACAGAATCTGAAAATACATAGTTGTAAACAGGATTGCTTTACATAAATTTCTGATCCTCCACAATTTAATTCAGGATACAATTTCTCCAACATTAATTTGGTGCCCTCATAAACTAACAACATCTCAGGCTACACAAGTGGTAGTAACAGATCACATATTAGTAGCCTACATTCAACAAACTAAAATAAACAGCTGTGTTGTGTCAGAAACATAGATGCATTAGAACTGTACACAATTGATTAATTTCCTCACCTTCATTTCTGTCTGCTTCGGTTACTATCCTTGGTTTTGGACATTACCATTTATTGGAGGCTAGTTGTGATTGATTTGAGATGTCAAATTTCATACAACTTTCACATAATTTTAACAGTCTTCTTATACCAGGTCCCTTCAACACGCATTGAGAATCAGAAAACACACAGTATCTCAGCTGTAATTAGTTTAACTGGTTAGTCAATACCTCACATTACTTGGAAAGTGTAGTTTGTTTCCATTTGTCTCTCCCACATTTCTCGAATCATTTTGTTCTCCAATATTTGTCTATAGTAAATCTGAATAACCTAATCGAGTTGCTGCTACAATTTGTTGGCGTACAATACCCCATTTCGGAATTTTCTCACCACAATCTTATTTTTTGGCGACGAATACTATATGAATACAGTCTGCCTCAGCCACGTTAAAGACCTCAAACGGCTGCCATCTCAAAGGATTATGGTCACATGTCAACACCTATCTTATACAGACCCTGACACAATCTGCTGCCATCCTGACTTCTATAGATCCAAGCTAGAACTATTAATGTAAGAGCAGATGGTCTGTTAATAATAACCAATATAATATAATGAAGACCAGTTCATGCTGGATGACAATGGATTTCCATAGATCAGATTGGGATCTCACCATCAAATGACAGTGTGTTCGCACTATAGACAGAACGTCAACATAACGTCACCTCATTTAGTTCAGTACCAAAGAGCAAAAGTGAGGTTATGAGATACCACTCATCTTTAAAAAATCAGAATACACAGATGTAAATAGATGATGGCGTGAATAATCGATCCCTTGTATTAATAAAGGAACTGGCAATGATAGTAGATGTTAGAAGTATCCAAAGTAAAAATCATAATGGATGGACTTCACAGAGATTTATGGTAAATTTTCCAAACTCCTGTGAGGTGAAATAATAGAAAATTGTTCAAACATTTGAAATCATTGTTTTTTACATATTTTTCTTTCTGGGGAACAAATAACATAGCTAAACAATATTTTTCTACATCTATTATGTTCACATTTCCACTGCTAAAGTTGTTTTAATGTAAACTGTTTAATGAATTTAAGTTTATTATTTATGCACAGTGTCTTATTTGTCAAAATGTTGTGAAACCTAAATAGTTTTTCACTTTCAAACAGTTGGCCTAGGTTCGAAAATAACGCTTGTAGGGAAAATATCCAAGTCCTCATGCTATCTTGACAATGTATCATGAAGACTAAGCAAACAATAAAGTAAATATTAAGAAAATTCCAAATCCAGCTCTATATCATAAATGACTGCAACAAGAACAGGTAAACTTCCAAAGTGTTTGATGTTAATTGCTTCACTTCTTATAGAGAATTTTTATTACTTATAACATAAGAGAGCGAGAAATTAAAAGAGAATCAGTAAGATTAGTTTAAAGAAATTTTTATATTGTTCTAAGAAAAACATCGCAACAGTCAAAATGCAACTTTACTGTATTTCTGGAGACAATATAAGTTAGTTGTTCTTAGTAAATATTTGGAAACTGCTTGATTACTGTCATTTAATTACAAGCTATTGCGAATGTATGTATTGGAGGGGGAGATTAGAGTTTAACTTCCTATCAACAACGAGGTTATTCGAGATGGAACAGAAGCTCGGATTACGGAAGGCTGGGGAAGGAAATTGGCGATGCCCTTTTTAAAGGAACTATCCAGATGCTTGCCTCAAGCGATTTAGGGATGGGCGGATGAGAATTTGAACCATCATCCTCCCAAATGTATGTCCAGTGTACTTAAACTGCAGCGCTGTGTTCAGTGTATGTGTTTGTAGCAATACCAAGATATATGTAATAGAGATACCAAAAGTATCTCAGGTACTATACTGTGGATAATGACTCCTTCTCCAGGAAGCACAGTATGTATCACTGACCTTCCGCTTGACTGAGTGTGGCTGTAAGTGGTAGGTCTAGGACCCTTGTACAGGAGTGGCAGGAGATGCTATCTCCCACTGAAACTGATACTTAGCCTGTGTGACAAAATTCACCTCTTGAGAAGCCTGCTGCGACTCATGTTGGGAAAAGCAAATGCAAAAGGAAACTGTTAATCCTTAGTGGTTTGAATGTATGGCGAATAATGGTACACCTGTGGGAAGAGGCAGAAAAGGATGGGAAACATTGTCTTGTGCATTCTGTGTCTACACCAGGTACAAGATGTTGCAGAGGATATTCCAGCAGCTGTTGAGATATACAATGTATCAAGCTGTAGAATGAGTGCCTGTTGGAACAAATGCTGTCTCTCATCTGTCCCTGAGGTCATACTTGGATCATTCCAGTGACCAGCAGGGAAGGTTGAGAGGACCAGCCTTGCTAATGGAGATATAAAATACCTCATAGTCTACAGCACTGTCGCCGCAACTAGTCATGTTCTCGTCATTCTTAGTTGAGTAGAAGAACTGAAACAGAAACTTCAAAGTTTCTACAACAAGTTAGGCTGTAACCTCTAAAATGAGTACTAGATTGTAACTGGTTCCGTCTAACGACCATCTGACTCAACTCAAAATGTAAGCTAAAAGTTTTGAGAAAACCTAAGCTCACTACCATACATATTTCCAAATGATACTGGCAGTAATGCAGGAAATTTTAATCATCCAGTGACTGGCTGGGATAACAACAGTACTGGACATGACAAGACATCCTCCAAAACTATACTAAAAGGCTTATCTGAAAATTGTCTATTAGAGATTATTCACAAGTCCACTCACGATGGAAAAGTGTTAGATCTAGGATGTCCAGGCTGTAACTGGTATCAGTGATCATGAGGCATTTGTAGCAACTGTGATTACCAAGGTACTAAGTGCAACTAAAACAAGTTCAAAGACGTACATCTTCAGTAAACAAAATAAAGAGATATTTCAAGAAGGAGATTGAAATACGAGGGCTATCCACAAAGTACATTACGTTTTGGAATTAAAAATAAATAAAGTATTGGAATTTTTTTAATTATATACAGATGAAAGCCATACTTAAATACTACTTTTCTACATAGTTGCCATTTAAATTAAGGCACTTATCGCAGCGATTGAGGAGCTTGGAAATTCCTTCGTCGTAAAATTCGACCGCCTGCGCCTTCAACCACGTGGTTACCTCTTTTGGGACAGAAAAGGTGTCATTTTTGTGGATTTCCTGGAAAGAGCCACTACAATAAATTCTCAAAGGTATTGCCAAACTCTGCACAGCCTCAGAAGAGCAATACAAAACAAGCGCAGGGGAAAGTTGGGCTCAAAGATCTTGCTGATTCATGACAACGCCCGAGCCCACACGGCAAATGCCACTCGTGAAGTTCTCGAATCTTTTAAGTGGGAGTTGTTTCCTCATACGCCGGACAGTCCCGACCTGGCACCAAGCGACTTCCACTTATTCCCAGCAATGAAGAAATGTATCTTCTGGTGAACCTTCCGAGATGTAAGGTCGTGGTTCATGAAACTCTTCAGCTCCTAACGTTTCGTCCAGAGCTGCGCTGGACATCTTCAGAGGGTTGTTTCTCCTCCGGTGAGTCTTGCTGACTGACGGGTCGGACGTCTGAGAGCGACTTATATATCGTAGACGCTCTCAGACGTCCGACCCGTCAGTCAGCAAGACTCACCGGAGGAGAAACACCCCTCTGAAGATGTCCAGCACAGCTCTGGTCGAAACGTTAGGAACTGAAGAGTTTCATGAACCACGACCTTACATCTCGGAAGGTTCACCAGAAGATATGTCATCCAGTCGTGAAAGCCTTCATACAATGAAGAAGTGGTTGGCTATGCAGCGTTTTGATGACAACGCACAGCTTCAAGAAGAGGTAACCACGTGGTTGAAGACGCAGGCGGCCGAATTTTACGACGAAGAAATTTCCAAGCTCGTCCATCGCTACGATAAGTGCCTTAATTTAAATGGCAACTATGTAGAAAAGTAGTATTTAAGTGTGGCTTTCATCTGTATATAATAAACAATATTTCCAATACTTTATTTATTTTTAATTCCAAAACGTAATGTACTTTGTGGATAGGCCTATTATTTAACTCTGGGCAGAAACACTTAGAAGAACTGTGGCTGAAATTTAGAGGAATGGTGATCTCATACTGAATAGATATGAACCTGTAGAGCAGCCTGTGATGGGAAGAACCCTCCATCGTGCACTGTCTCTCTAAATAAACCTCTAAAAATAGATTAACTTCTCCACAACAGAAGTAAAACAAACTATAGGGGTATAGACAGAGACATGCTAAAGGAAACATGTTTCGCTGTCAAAAGATCAAAGCATGAAGCCTTCAATGATTCCCATCACATGATCTTGTAGATAGACTTTCCCATCACATGATCTTGTAGATAGACTTATCACAAAACAAAAATAAATCCTCATCCAATGAAAAGGCTATTACCTGCAGCAAATCTAGTGTCCAGATACTCCTAGATGAAATAGAAAATTAAACTGTGGGTAGTGTAGCAAAAGCAGAAAGCCTGAAACATGTTTTCAAATATTCTTTTACAAAGGAAAACCCAGGAATGCTGCCACATTTTAATTCTTCCACATATGTATAAAGGTGTGATTTAGATATTTGTGTCAGTGATGTTGAGAAACATCCGAAATTGCTAAAATTAGACAAAAAATCAGACAGAGACAGAGCCCCTTGCAAGGGTTCAGACATCGATACCAATACAGTTCCTTCACATCAAATCTTGCTCTTACTCATCTTTCCTGTATGGAGTCCACAAGTGGTGTAGGGGTGTTCACATGTAGGTATAATAAGAGGAGATTGTGCTACAGCCTTAAGGTGTATGTTACTATGAAGCTGGCACCGCCATGTTAGTTTGTCCAAAACATTGACAGACGATTGCTTCTCGTTCTTGATTTATGTGATATGTATGCACATTTGTTTCAAGTAGAGTATTTTACAGTGCTTTTGTGAATAATACAGTACCAGGACGGTATTTTCAGATGATTTTCTGGTCTTAAGTGTCTATATGATCCAGCAACACGACGCATTTCGCCTCGTTAGTGTAACTTTATTTTTGTCATACATTTGGAATATGGCTCAAATGGTTCAAATGGCTCTGAGCACTATGGGACTTAACATCTGAGGTCATCAGTCCCCTAGAACTTAGAACTACTTAAACCTAACTAACCTAAGGACATCACACACATCCATGGCCGAGGCAGGATTCGAACCTGCGACCGTAGCGGTCGCGATGTTCCTAACTGTAGCGCCTAGAACTTCTTGGCCACTCCGGCCGGCTACATTTGGAATAACCAAGAAAAGCACTATATGACGTGAAAAGACTGCTCTCGTAATCCAACATTTTCAGTAACACAGACATACGAAATTGATGATCGGTCGATGTCCTCTTCCTGAAAACCATGAGGACATATTTTGGTATGTTTGATTAGTTTCCAATATTGTTTTCCATAGAGCGTTCTCAAGAGAGAGATTTCCGAGTTGGAGTGATAGGAAATCTAAAATCAAATGACAAAAATAAAACATTACAGTGAAAGTAACCAGTGCAACTAAAATCCGGTATGTAAAAAACAATATCACTTGAACGAGGCTACTTATGAATGAAATGTGATTCCTTTACACTTTAGACCATGATCAAAA
This sequence comes from Schistocerca nitens, assembly GCF_023898315.1. Taxonomy (NCBI): domain Eukaryota; kingdom Metazoa; phylum Arthropoda; class Insecta; order Orthoptera; family Acrididae; genus Schistocerca; species Schistocerca nitens. The sequence goes on along the minus strand of NC_064619.1, from coordinate 466,762,501 downwards.
GGACTAGTACACCTGTAAAGATGGCATTAATTGTCAAAACACTTCTACTAGAAGCTAATGTTCGGCCACTGCGACAGACGGACATCAGCTTCCAGTGTGTGGTGTCGTGACAATTCCCCTTTTTATACCTTCGTGGATGTGCTGTAGCCCAAGTATAGGAACTCCTTTGGCGCCAGCCAATTTGGCTTGTGGCAGTTGGTCTGAGGGAGTCGGTAGAATGAGTTGGAGACGAGAAAAGTGTGTACAATCACGCATCACAATGCAGAAAGTAGGCACGAACATCAGTGATTTTTGATTCGCCTTAATTTTGAATGACGTGAGTCAACATACAATATTTCATGGCGCCCAGAGTATATCTGAAATGCAATGAATTACAACAGTGAAGTTGTCGAAACGTGTGACTGCTAAAGTGCTGCAAATGAACTCTGGACGCTTTCTACGAACTTAAAGAGTGATAAATACAGTGTCTAGTACAAACTGTTCCGATTTTAGGATCTTTCTCATTATTGTTTTATGTTTATGACTTAGTTATGTGGAGTAGCGAGAATAGGTGTCTGACAGGCCATCTGTCCCTTAAGCCGGGTTCACACATGCATCTAATGTGGTGCCACAACTTGTGGCTTTCTGTAGTGGTATGTGAGCTAGCGTTCACACGGGACGCCAATAATTCTACATAGTTGCACAACTGTCCCTTAAGCCGAGTCTACTGAAATCATATGAGCGGATATGAATATTATAATGTGGGTTATGGCCTCAAACTAACCAACAGCTCATATGTAATGATCAAAAATGGCTCTGAGCACTATGGGACTTAACATCTGAGATCATCGGTCCCCCAGAACTTAGAACTACTTAAACCTAACTAACCTAAGGACATCACACACATCCATGCCCAAGGCAGAATTCGAACCTGTGACTGTAGCGGTCGAGTGGTTCCAGACTGTAGCGCCTAGAACCGCTCGGCCACTGCGGCCGGCATGTAATTATCATCTGCAGACACAGCCCTCCTACAAAACTTTAGAATCTTGTGGTATTCGTTGATGTAGGCATTTTAAATAACTAATTTTCAGTTTAACAGCTATCACATTTTAGAGTTATTTCCCGCATATAGTCCCCAATATATATAATGTTTGCTCACAGAAATCACGAAGTTTATACGTTTCGCTGTTTTGGTTACATATATTAAGTTTATTTATTTACTTATGCAAAAATCTTTTGCTATTGTGGGGTACATCATTAGTTTGCAGATACGCCCCCCCCCTCCCACACACACACTGTTACCACAGAAAATCAAACATAGGTTTAGTAGTTCCAGAAAATGCAAAAATATGCCTGCCGACCATTGTTTTCACTTTTTCCAGAAATAAGGTAAAAACACACCCAAATCGAATGGAGTACAGCTGAAATCACTCAGCGATAACTGCAACAGAATGCTCTTGTTTCGAAATACTGCCACCAGGGAACAGTAGTGGTAGGAAAGTGGCGCAATAAAGTACTACTAAACCGAACTTTTTGTAGCATGATAAAAGTTGCGTCTCTTAATTTGTGCTACTAAAAACTGAGAAATCACACATGCAACTGCATTGCAGCTGCAGTATGCCATTAGCTGTGGCGACACTTTTCTTGCATGTGTGACACAGTTAGGAACTTAACTGTTGTGATACATGTACCAATTGGAATAGAGCCTGGATAAAAGACCCTATGGCAAACCAATACGACAGCAAAGTAAAGAAGTACTGCAGAACCAACATTAGCTTACTACTGGCGAGGAGTTAAACCCTACTAGATGCTATACGCAATTTGAGAGTGATTCACTTCCTCTTTTAACCATAATAGACACAGATATCTCCAGAAAATCTTTGTCTAGTACTTGGAAAAATGCATAGGTCACACCTGTCAAGAGAAGTGTAACAGAACTCATACAAAAAACTACCATCTAGTATCTTTGACACCCATCTGCTGAAAAAAATCTTTGAATGTGTTCTGAGTTCAGACATAACTAGGTACAGCAAACAGAATTAGCTCCTCAGTGCCTAATAGGCTGGACTCAAATAACATTGGTCCTATGAAATCGAACTTACAACTTTCACAAATGACATTTAGCTCCAGATGAAGACAGCCAGGGAGATGCAATATTTCTAGACTTCTAAAGTGGAGAAATAACTTTGAGATATTAAATTTGAGGATCCATTCTGCCATGCACCACATAGAGTGAAAAGACTGAATAACTGTTGTGTTTTGGCACCAAGTGAAGTACAGGGAACAAGATGTTCGAATCTGGGATGTATAGTGATCCATATTAATTGCTGGTAAAGTAGTGGGCTATCATTTGGAGAACAAAGTGTGTGTGTGTGTGTGTGTGTGTGTGTGTGTGTGTGTGTACTGGAGCAGAAGCAATCTAACTGCCTATTTCCAAGACAGGTGCGTGGCTTCAGGATGAATTAGAAACTGTGATTGGGTGGTAAAATAATGAGCTGTGATTCGGAGAACAAAACATGTGAAGCTTGGCTTAGAAGCACTCTCTGACAGATCCATTCCCAAGAAAGAGGCTTGGCTTATGGAAGGATTGGAGAGAGGAGGGGAATGAGAGAAGATCTCTCAGGCACTTGTCCTTTCTGGGACTACCTATGTGGATTTGTGCAAAAGAGTACATTTCTTTTCTACTGAAGGTCACAGCAAGACTTTGATTCTGTGCTTTGGAAACTGAGAAACTGTGATTTCCTGCAAGATACTTTTATCTGTAATGCAATTTCTGCACTATTAAGGTTCGCAAAAACATTTCATTAACTGATCACTTGTAACTTATACAAAGGTTTGAGCTATTTCTAAACAAACGATTTCAGTGATAATTCCTGAAACTGAGAAATACTTAAGGAGGTTCTTAGGTGTTATGTGACGGTAAAATTACGTTCAATAAGTCCTTTGCATTGTATTTTATAAAAGTCTTTTTGCACAACTTTACTTAAAACGATTATACACGAATTAACATTCACAGAGTCAACAAATTCGGATTCCCAGAATCCACTACAGCTGAGCTTGTGTTTACTGAATTTGTATTTTTTGCTTACTCAGTGGCCTTCATTTAAATTTTTAGTAGTTTGTTGAGGAGCACCATCAGTCCCATCTTTTCTTTTGTCCATAAATCAAAATCCTCAGTTTTTGTGTTATTAAGTCGGTATAGCCTGAATTTTCTTTCACATTTCATAAATTTGTAGACTCCTTTTCCTCCGTTTTCCTACTCGAGATTCATTTTATTCTTAGCAGTAATATGACTGGAGGCTTTTATCTTGTTTCTAATTGTCATCGAGCCATACTTGGCGCCCAGGCCATCACATCTGAAATTTTTAATCAAATAATTTTTAGAAGCGGTGTTTCATCTGACTTCTCTCTGTTTGTTATCTACGAATTTCAGTGGTTTTTCTATTGAGTCAACAGACATCATTCTACAGAAAGCACCTTAAGGTATAAACTCAACTCACTACACAACAAAATGCACATTGGTTCCAAACTGCCTGTCATCTGTTTAACGGTATTACAGATTCTCTGGAAGCAGTAGAATGTGATGAACTTTTAACAGACCCATTAGAATCAGATCATCTACCAATTTTGCTGACAGTCAACAAAAATGTGATAATGCAAAAAGGCTAACCATGATACAGATAGAATATTTAAAAAGCTCATTGGGAAATGTACATTATCTCGAAACATCTCTAAAATTGAGAATTTGTCAAATGTGATAACATCGTGTGCCCACTTAAGAACTGCAATACTGGGTGCAACAGACCATTCAGTCTCAAGGGAAAGGCAGTAATCTAGAATAAGAGGTCATCTTCTTGCTGTTGGACTTCAGCTAGTTCTAAAGAAATTGCCATTGGAAGACTCACACTTCATACGTGCAGGAGAAATCCTTCTCTAGATACGTATCTTAAATTTTGTAAAACACAGATACAAGCTGAAAAATTTTAAAACAAAAAAAGAGGTTTATTGGCCAACTTTCTGCGAGAACGTGAATAAGTTAACAAATATCTGAGATGTAGCAGTGTGACAAGAATATATGAAGCAGATTTTCGCCTGCTGGTAATATTTTCATATAGACAAATGACTTTTGCTTAGAAGCATTCATGGATAGACTGAGAACACTGACAACGCCACTAAGAGTGTCCAGTAAAGCAGTCCCTCATTTCCAAATAAATATCTCGAAAACTAAGATCAATAGATGAGTGCGCCAAAAGATATGTTTATTATGAAATCTGTAAAAATTTTATGCACAAGATTTCAAATACGTCGAGAAACTGATAACGGGTAGCGCCAAACATTGCACAACTCCTACAGTATCAGAGTGCATAAATAAACTCGTCCTCTGCAAGCAGCCTGTGAATCACATCACAATCTTTTCGAAATATCCATCACTCACAGAACAGAATAGATGCAAACGGATCATGCAATTTGCAATCACAACCTCTGATGTCTCAATGGAAATAATTTCAGATGCCACACTGATCGCCGATTCAAGCTCGTCCAGCATGGTAGGATGGTTCCGGTAGACAATGTCTTAAAATGTGCACCATAAAAAATGATCAGTGGTTCTCAGCAAATGGACTCTCTTTAAATTTTGATAAAACACAGTATATTAAGTTCTGTACAGTAAATGGCACAACTCCAGTAATGAATATAGACTTTGAACAGAAGTCTGTACCTAACAGGAGAATTTTCAAAATTTTTAGGTGTGTCCATTGATGAGAGGTTAAACTGGAATCAACACATTGATTTCTGAAACGTCTGAGTTCAGCTACGTATGCTATTAGGGTAACTGCAAATTTTGGTGATAAGAATCTCAGTAAATTAGCTTACTATGCCTACATTCATACATCATATTCTGGGGTAATTCATTGTTGAGTAGAAAAGTATTCATTGCTCAAAAACGTGTAATCAGAGTAACTGCTGGAGCCCACCCACAGTCATGCTGCAGACATCTATTTAAAGATCTAGGGATCCTCATAGTAACTTCACAGTATATATATTCACTTATGAAATTTGTTGTTAATAATCCAACCCAGTTCAAAAGTAATAGCAGTGTGCATAGATATAACACCAGGAGAAAGGATGATCTTCACTATGCAGGGTTAAATCTGACTTTGGCACAGAAAGGGGTAAATTTTGCTGCCACAAAAGTCTTTGGTCACCTACCAAACAGCATCAAAAGCCTGACAGATAGCCAACTAACATTTAAAAATAAATTAAAGAATTTCTAGATGACAACTCCTTCTACTCATTGGGTGAATTTTTAGATATAAAAAAAATAAATAAAAAAATAAAAAACTTAAACATTAGTGTCATGCAATATTTTGTGTAATGTAATATCTTGTACAGACACTTTTTATTAACCTGACACGTTCCACATCATTACGAAGTGTCGTATTCATGATCTATGGAACAAGTATTAATCTAATCTAATCCGAATGAGTCAGATCGACTGAATATGGAGGCCAAGCCTTCCCCGTATCAGTAAATTTGCAATAATCCAACGCAAAGACTCTATTTCCAAAGCATTCATAAAAAAACGAATCACTTGTTTGGTGTGAGTTTGTCTGGCCCCATCTTACATAAACCAGTCAGTGTCTGGTCGATCCTCCAACATTAACTGTGTGGCAACAAATTGTTCCAAAACTCCAACATAAGGTACACTAGTGATCGTTTCTCTCTCGCCTTTGCTGGATACCACAGCCCAAACAGTAACTTTGTGCGAATGCAGTGGTTACACTTTGCACAAGTGGGGCTTTTGGAACCCCAGTATCGCTACTTTTGCTTATTCACAACTCCATTCAGAGAGAAGTGTGCTTCATTTTATGAACTACATGCAGGAATATTCAAATCCTTCATTATCAATCACTGTGAGAATATGGTTTGCAAAATCAGCCCTTTGTCATACAATTCGTATAGGAGTTGTCTGGCGGCTTTGGATTTTTTAACAGAATTGTGTAGTACCTGTGTCAGTATTTTCTGCATGCTGGAACGTTCCAGACCAGTCTATGGTGCAGTTCTTCAGATGGATTATTTCCAGGAGTAACTACAATTTGCATGGGGCCAACACTTCCCACTAGGTTGTTAATCGTGCTGCTTGTCCATTGGAATTTATCGAAGAGCTTGCGAATATTTTTCGCATCTTGTCTTTTTGGAACTTAAATCGTGTTTGAAAACTACACCTTGTTGCCCTAGGACTGTGTTCTTGCCTGTGGTATTCCAGTACTAGAAAAATACGTTGTTCAGTGGAATACACTATTTCAACATCTCCCGTCAGTACGCTAACCTTCTTTCACATTTCAATGATGGAGCTGGTCTCTCTGAACTGCGGTGCACTAATTATAGGCACTATGTGTTACGATTACAGCGCCGTCTGTTAGCAGCGTTTCGAATTATTTCGAAACTTCTGTTCAAAAGTGTTTCAGCTTTCATAATAAATATACCATTTCTTGCATTCGTCTATCGATCTTAGCTTTCGAGATATTTAATTTTGAAATCAGCGAGTCATTTGCTGTACGCTCTGTACCTTATAAAATACCAATTTCTGGCCACTCAGATCACTTTCTAAGGCAAACATTTCGATACAAAGGATGCTGCTGATTCTTCCCTGGGGACAGATTTCATGTACTATTCATTGATATGTTGTATGATTAATTTAACTCAAATATGTTTATAATACAATATGGGTGAAGGAAGAATGGAGTTCTAATAGGACAACTCAAATTATAGTACCAGTCGCAATACCCAATGTTATTCCTCTCTATGAAAAGTCATGTAGCATCATAATCTTTCATCCAAAAAATATTTGATCACATGATTGAAAATGCATTGCAATGGGAGCTTGAACCGAGAAAATAACTCCCAAAATTACAATTTGGTTTTCACAAGGTAAAGAGAACAGTACACAAATTCATCATTGTATCAACTGAAATCCAAACGATTTATAAGAAGTAGAAAATCCTCTCAATTCTGTTTGCATATATTTCTGAAGCTTGTGAAAATGTATGAATATCATTTCTACTTCAAATATTATTATGTATAGATATTTCTTCCAGTTTTCTGGCAGCAATCAAATCTTTTTAAATTGAAGTAAAATCTTCCTTTGGCACAGTAATAAACTACATGATCCAAGAACTATACGAAAAGGCTCACCCCAAGGGGCTGTTTTAAGACCTTTTCTTTATGTAGTCTACATCTCATATCTGGAAACTATTTTTCTCCATCAAGAAGCTGCATAAATATAAAGTCAGATCTTGATAAGAATTCAAAGTGGTGCAAAAATTGGAAATTTGCTTTAAATGTTCAGAAATGTAAAACAGAGCACTTCACAAAACGAAAAGAAATAGTATCCTATAACATCAGTGAGTCAATGTTGGAATTGGCAAACTCATACAAATACCTGGGCTTAACACCTTGTAGGGATATGAAACTGAATGATCGCATAGGCTCAATCATGGGTAAAGGAGGTGGTAGACTTCGGTTTATTGATAGGATACTGGGGAAGTGCAATCAATCTACAAGCAGATCACTTAAAAATCACTCATGGAACCAGTTCTAGAATATTGCTCAAGTGTGTTGGACCTGTACCAAATACGACTAACAGAGAATATTGAATGGATAGAGAGAAGGGCAGCATGAATGGTCACAGCTTTTTTTGTTCTGTGAGAGAGTGTCACAGATATACTAAAGAAACTGAACTGGAAGACTCTTGAAAATAAACGTTAACTATCCCAAGAAAGTCTACTAACGAAGCTTCAAGAACTTGCTTTACATGATGACTCTAGGGATATACTACAGTTCCCCAGATGTCGCTCACTTAGGGATCGAGAGGTTAAGATTAGAATAATTACAGCATGCACAGAAGCATTCAAATAATCATTCTTTCTGCACTCCATGCGTGAACTGAAGGGGAAGAACCTCTAACAACTGATACAACAGGATGTACCCTCTGCCATGCATCTCATGGTGGTTTGCAAAGTATACATTGCAGAGCGCACATGTAAATTGAGCATGTCATAAATCTAAATTCAAATGAATTTCCTAGAAGGCCTTTATTGTTATTACCAGAGATTCAGTGTCATGGCAACGAAAGTGTTTTGAGTATTGCTTTTCAATTCCTATTCAGCTGCAAATTTACCACTATTATGACTCATTATTGTAACTTGACAAGGCACTCTTCCTTTACTTGGAACAAGGCTATTATGAACTAACTTTCAAGTTTCATCTAAGGAAATAGGTCCCAGTCCCGGGGTAATTAACCCCTGTATGGATTATGGGAAAAGGGATTTGGAAATGACAAGAGGAATATTATTTAAAACATTAAATTAGCTTTTAAGATTATTCTGGAATATAGTATTGGATAAAGCAGAGGTTTTGGCTCTCCGAATAGTCACTGTAGCTAATGAAGAAAAAATTTAACAATAAGATTTTTATAAGAATACATAGATATAAAAAATAAATACGTTCTTATATGCCTACTGGGAACATCTGAAAGCCGTGTCATCCTCGGTGGAGGATGCAGATAGGAGGGATGTGGGATCAGCACACCGCTCTCCCGGTCATAAGATGGTATTCTTTACCAAAGCCGCTACTATTCGATCGAGTAGCTCCTCAATTGGCATCACGAGGCTGAGTACACCCTGAAAAATGGCAACAGTGCATGACAGGCCAGATGGTCACCCATCCAAGTGCCGACCACGCCCGACAGCGCTTAACTTCGGTAATCCCACGGGAACCGGTGTATCCACTGTGGCAAGGCCGTTGCCCATTCTTATATGCCTTCTTGAAATAATTTCTTATACCTCTTCAATGCTGCTGTGAACGTTGGTGTTTCCTTCCATTATTACTGGTGTGCCTTGCAGGACCTCACAATCGTCCAAACATTACAATGGACTTTCAGGGACTAATAAATAAATATTCAAACATGTTTTTAAAACTGACTTTAATATATTTTCACCCACAACCTTTACATAATACATTCATTATGTTAATAAAATTTGGCATGCGTACATTTTTACACATGCATCTAGTCTCTTTCAGGTCTCAACACAGACATACAGCTACTAATCAATTAGTGCACACTGAGTCGCTCATTAATAAGTATCGCTATCCTCGCTGTCTTTTATTGTTGTCACAGATGTTATCGTTATATAGAAGTCAGGAGGCGCGTCTTTTGATCAACTTAAAAATTACGCCACAACGTTCAGCTAACACAAAATAAGTACTGAAATTGCTGCGTATGGTCAGATAGTACGAAACTAGCGAACAAAATTGAGACTGTTGCAAAAGAAGATAGCAATCTCGATCAAAACTTTCTAATCATGTCAGTGTGGTAGAACAAAACGTCAGTATATTAGTTGGTGGTCTTGAGAATTTTTGTTAATTGGAATACCGATTTAACTGGGACCAATAACGAACTTGATATGAAGTTTTCTAGTATGAACATGCAGGTTTGCCAAAAGTGTCAGACATTCAAAAGGAACAAAGAGAAGGTAGTAGAGGTGCAAGAAGCCTTGCAAAATGAGCACAAATATCTAACCGAATTGGTCACAACTGAGCAAAGATATATAGTCGAATTGGTATCAACTTGCGGAGAATTGCCGGATGATGTCCTTAAACTCACGCAAGATGTTGATCTTTTCAAGCTGAGTGATACGTTTCTAACATATGAATGTGAAGAGCTTACGTAGGATGTAAAGAAATTAAACGAAAGAGCCGAAGAAGGAATATTCGACAGCTCACAGAAAAGTGTATCCAGCAGCACAGGACTCTTGTGGAGGCTGTAGAGAAAATGATTGGTGAGTGTGAACGAAAAACGCTTGCTAAAATTGACAATGACATGGAAACGATGGAAGATAATATTCATTTTGAGCTAATAAGCGAAAAGGATACTTCAAACGGCCCATCTGAAGATACAAACCAGAACCAGTCAGCTATAGAAAATAATCACGCGAACTCGGTTTCAAAACGATCAGAGTGTGATACAGGCGAACCGGAATAATTTGCAAATAATTACGCGAATGTCTCAGCGCTGCCAAACACCGCCATGCCGTCAACGAAAAGCGCAGAACGAAATCGCAGTTGGATGAAATAGCGTAAGGAATATCGTCAGTCCTTATTGATCAAGGTTTGCTCAAACGCAGTCCATTTCCGATCTTTTCGCATGAATCGAAAAAGTGGTATTTGTGCGAGCATTTAGGAGCATGTCTCTCAAATCGGGAATAATAGAAATGTCAGGAAACAGAAGTTTTATGTCTACAAGTGGTACGAAGACTGGAAATATCTCCAAAAGAAAGCACGAGTATATCGAAGTGAGGTTCTCACAATGTTCCTATATGACTATCACAGCTCTCATGACGATATTCCTGAAACATACATCAACTACTCCAGCAAAGGAAAAGGATATGGGCAATTTTCTCCTACATCGCACCCGGCAGAAAAGTGGGAAGGGTATCTGAAATTATATACAGATGCCTCAAAAATGGGGACGGAAAATCATGTCCGATGTGTTTCTTCTGTCCAGAATCTGCAGAAGAAAGGAAGTTTCAACTACCAGGTGATGCTTCCATATTTATTGCTTAAACTTTCGCTATTATAGAGGCAATCAAACATGCAAGATCTCTCAAAATGCCCAAGGCAGTAATAATCACAGACTTACAAAGCGATCTGAAATCCATTGAACTGGGACAAAAGAACTAGTATATACACCCTCAACATACTTGATCATTATCACAAAGCTAAGAATACTGACCAAATTATAGAATTTGTATGGGTCAAATCACATTCCGGCATTCTATACAATTACAAAGCAGATCAACTAGCGAGAGATGCGATTAATAGTGGAACACCTATGGACATTAAACTCCCATACATATAATACTTCCTAAAAGTAAAACAACAAGCGATTCTCTCATGGTAGGAAGAAAGGAATGAAAGCTAACAAACAACAGGTAAACACTATGCACATATACAGACTTTCATACCAAGACAGACATGGTTTGCGAACTTCAAACATTCAAGGAAAATTATAACGTCCATTGTGAGAATGCGTCCCAATCATGGATCTTTCCGTGCCCCACTGACATAGAATCGGCGTATCGGGAACACCCTACTGTCAATGTGAAGAGGAAACAATTGGTGATGTAAATCACATCTTATTTCAATGTAGACGCTACGAGAAAGGCAGAGTTAACTTTTTAAAGAAGCTCTTAAGACTTGGTCACTGCCAGCCGCTTTGCACGATCCCAATTCTCGGAGACACAACCAGGAGTACATACGATGTCATATCCTGGTTTCTTGCGGAAGAAGACATAAAAATCTAAAATGAATTGAACTTAACTAAAGAACTTAATTAACAAACAAATTTTTAGTAGTCAACTGTGTTTTGTAATCTGGATACAATAATTTCGATCTGAAAACATATGAATGTATGCACAAAGCAGTGTGTATGACAAAGAAAATATGTTACCTTGTTATGTGTGTCCATGGAGGTATAAGGAGGGGAGATGGCACTATGGCCGTCTGCTGTACGTCTGTTTGAAGCCGGTGGGCCGCCATGTTTGATTGGTCAAAACAGTGACAGAGCTCTTGTTAGAATTGCGTGTTCTTCATATTTAACGTTATGTCTGCGAAATAATTTCAGATGATGAGTGTTACAATGTTTACATGCATAACACAACGTCAGAATAGCTTTTTCAGGTGTTTTCGTTTTGTTGTTAATGCGGTTTTGCCCCAGCAATACAACTGATTTGGTCTCGTTAACTTAAGTGTTTCTTTTGGATACGAACTTCGAATGATGAAAAATAACAGTGTACAAAGCTCTTTTCAAACTCAAATCACCTTTTACTGTATTTGTGTCGATGTAAACTGAAAGCAGAACCCGAAAGCTATGCTAGTTTACATACCGGATGATATTTCTTACTCGTTTACACACTTATACAAAATTTCATTTGTAAATACAAACATCGTTTGTGCTTTGTCAAGAAAAATAAGCATATGAACCCACAGAGCCCTACGAGCTTCATTGATCGGAAATCTGAAATAAAATAAGAAGAAAACAGTTTCACAAAACGTAAACAAGGCCGCACATCTCACGAATATAAACGACAATATTTTACGAACGGGGCCACTTATGCATGGAACGTGATTCCTTTTAACTTGGTAGCACTATTCCAACGGTTAGTGCACCCGTAAACAACGCAAACCGGCATTTTAAAATGAAAAAACCTTCAGCAGCTCTACACAGTAGCACAATCGGAAACGAGTCTTCTGACCAAACTGCAATGGCGGAGCTCGGTTTCTGTCGGCTTCAAGTTTGTGACGTCATGGCATCTCCCCTCCTTATACCTCCATGTGTGTGTCAGTACATTTATTTGTGGTGGCTAAAAGGTTTGTATGCTAGAAGCCAATTTAAAAAAAATAGGTAATTTATGTCTGTGGAGAGACAGCTGAAGGTCACTAACTCATAGTCATGGAGGTATGCTCGTAGTGATGGAGGTACTTCGACCGGTCGAAGTGGAGGTATTATACCTCCATGCTCTTAGTCATCCATTTGTTTACATATATCTTTGGAAGCGTACGAGTGTTTGTGTGGAAAAGTAGTTGATTGTCAATTGTACGAAGAAAATGGCTAAAGGAAACGTTGGGGCAGTAGTGACAGATCCTGCTAGAGAAAAAGCGCTACATGACTACAGAAAGAAATTGCTTGAGCACAAAGAAGTGGAAGGCCGTCTAAAGGAAAGTAAGTAAGGTTAAAGGATACTGCTGATTCACCGCCCTCTTCCTTACCTACCACGATGTTGAACGGCATCAAACCATATTATTAATTACTTACACAAAATTTTTATTTAATTTTACAGTGCGAGAACAGCTGAAGGAACTGACTAAGCAATATGACAAGTCAGAAAACGACCTGAAAGCATTACAGAGTGTTGGACAGGTAGGCAAATGACTATTTTGTATTGCATTTTGTCGTAGTTATTGTTATTCTAGCACTAAATGTAATCGGCGTATTAATATTGCTGTGCCTCAGTGTAGTGTATAGTCAAAGACCGCACAGAACTAGGCTACTACGTAACATAAAATATTGAAACTGACGAAACTTCGTTTGTATCCTAGCATACCTGTTATTTCAAGAAAAGTAAAGTACTCGCCATAATATTTCACAGTTCTCAATGTGTCGTCGTATCTATTTCGAATGTAAGGAGTAGTTTAATCGTGTTGTCATAAGGCCATGTTTGATAAAGGTGTATCAGCTGTGTTTGATCTATTAGTACTGAAAATTAGCATTGTTTCTGCATACACAGGAACTTGTGTTAACAGCGAAATGACTTCACGTTTCTTTCTGGGGTTCATACGTCAAATTTATGATGTATGCCATCAGCCTACCTACTACCATACCAAGTCCTTTCAACAATTGTATGGTAATTCTTCACCCTGGAGTTTTAATATACATGGAACGCTATGTAACTCAAATACCATATTTCTCAATACATGACGCTTCTTTGGACATATCTAACATTTTAGTCTTTAATTTCACCACATCATTGTGAGCAACATCCTTTCAGATGACTTGGAACACAGAAGTGGTTTCCATCAAGGTAGTGTTTGAAATGTGATGCTGCTGTTAATACCTGTTAATAGTATAATGTCCACATAGACTGAACAGATGCAAATAAGCCTTAGCATATGAGAATTCTCTCTGGTGTAAACAGTAGGTGAATACAAACTGCATTAAGTCATGCTTGGGTTGCAGTCAATAGTATTTGCATATGTTCAACTTGTTGTCATTCCTTTGGCAAACCACTAAAGAGAGATCATAGCTTCTCTGTGCCAGTGCAAGAAATACAGAAATCTTTCTTATGCTAACTTGTCTACTTTGGTTTAATGTGAGTTGCAAGGGCAGTGGATTGATCTGAAGAGAATGTAATGTTGCCAATCGAAGAACATAAACATCACAGATGCTTTTGAAATACAAGAGATCTAAAGTACAAATGCCAATGGGAAAGAAATAGTGGTAGAAAATTGCTAAAGCACTCGAGAGGTCCAACTAGGGACTTGAGAATGGTTATAAATTCATTAGAAGCTTACATCAGGTGGGAGCAGAATGAATAAACACAAGCTTTGTATTTATCTTTATTAGAAAGGAAAAGCACAACAAATTTTCTTGAATAATAATAAGTGCAGGTATGTTTTTATTATACTGATTAAGGTTAAAAAATACACAAAAGACCTGATAATTCTCAATGTTTACATTAATGGTGGCTGTGTTTACATGGCTGGTGAGTAATTGTTAGACTTTTTGACTATAAACAAAAGTGGTTTACCTGGTATCACCTTATCTCCCCACTAACAAATTATAAAGCAGATTTTATCAAGTAGCGTGTGTGACTGATCATATGTATATTTTATTAATCATGTTTTATTGGTATTGTCTTCTTTATATGTATTCTATTAAAACCCTCGAAATGCATTGCGTGTCACTATTGACATTCGGATACAGCAGCTTTTGAAATGTGAAACAATCACTACTGATAATGTAAATGTCTCCAGTTGCTAACAACCAGAGTGTACACTGATCAGCCAGTACATTATGACCACCGACCTACTATTGATATAAATCCATCCAGGCGATAGCAGTGTCACCTGGTGAGGAGTAACTGCTGGTCAGACAGCATGGTGCTTGTAATATCAGTGAGTGTGCAGACCGTGTGTGAAAGGGGGAAGGTGCACTATATATCTGAGTTTGAGTGAGGGCAGGTTGTGATGGCCTAGAGGCTCAGCATGAGCATTTCGGAAACTGCATGACTTGGTGGGTGTTCGAGTAGTTCTGTGGTGAGTGTCTTTAACATGTAGTGAAACCACATCCAGACATCGTATGGTTAGGCATCTGCACCTAATTACATATGTTGGACATTGTAGGCTGGGCAGACTGGTAAAATAGGACAGGTGGCAAACTGTGGTGGAACTAACAACAGACTTTATTGGTGGGCAGAGTACGGAACAACCTCAATGATGGGGCTCTGCTGCTGACGCCCCACACATGTGCCAACGTTATCACGACATCAATTACTATGACTGAAAGGGGCACATGACCATCGGCTCTGAACGTTACCACAGTGGCAGAGCATAGCATAGTCTGATGAATCCCAATACCTTCTTCATCATGCCATTGAGTGAGTATAAATCTGTCCAGGGGAATAGCTCCTTGACACCTTCACTACGAGACAGAGGCAAGCTGGCAGCAGCTCCATTACACTATGGGGAACATTCACTTGGTCATCCATGGATCCAGTAGAGCTCGTGCAAGGCACCACGATGGCCAAGGAATATCGTACTCTGGTTGCAGACCATGTACACCCCCTTCATGACAATCATGTTTCCTGGCTGCAGTGTCATTTTTCATCAAGATAATATTAGTCACAAGGCAAGGGGTGGGCTATAGTTGTTAAAGGAACACAGTGGTGAGTTCCAACTGATGTTCTGGCCCCCCAACTCGCCAGATCTGAACCGAACCGAACACATCTGGGATGTGATTGAATGTGGCATCAGAGCCCATCGTCCGCCTCCCCAGAATTTATAGGAATTAGATGACTTGTGTGTGCAGCTCTGATGCCAACTCCCTCCGATGACCCACCTAGGCCTAATTGCTTCTGTGCCGAAATGCGTCATTGCTGTTATCCATGCCAAAGGTGCACATATCGGCTATTACACATAGGTGGTTATAATGTTCTGGCTAGTCGGTGTAAATTTTAGCCTATCTTTAGTTTATACTGGTAATTGGTAATTAATGTTCTCCTTTTAAATTTCTCCTTCGTATGTAATGAGAAGCCAAGGAAAAATGTCAGTTGACATTTGTGCAAAATTTTGGAGTACCACTGAAGAAAGCTAAAGCTGCAATGAAGTGTTAAGTGAATTACCTGCATGCACTTCACACTTACAGACAAATACAGAGAACTTAACAAAAACTGTGTTCACCGTGCAAAATAGTCCTGTCTTAGCATCCATAATGGCTATAACAGAATAATGTTTTACCCTATGTGCCAGTTATTAGCACCAAAGAACACTATCACGCCGTTCATTGGCTATGCTTGTGATCTCCTGCACAGCTTAGGAGTTTGCTAGCCGTTTTACCTGAAGACACTTGCTGTAGTCCACCCTAAAAGAATTGGACTGGCAATAGGGAATTTCAGAACTATCTCCATTCTATCTCTGTGTGGATACCATTGGTACAACTAGCAAATGAAATTTACAGTACTGTGCAGTCCTTGGTATCTATTATCATTGCTTTCTTCCAAAAATGGATTTAGTTAACACAGGTGTTTCCTATACCGAGGTTGGGGTTAGAGGCTGGCTTAGCCTCTTAGAAACCCAGATTATCAAGACTGCTAAATCTGAGTACAGGAGAGTATTCAATCAACCAAAAATTGAGTGTTTTAGAAAACTGCTCAAATATATGAACTGGAAAGATGTTTATAGTGCTCATTACATGAATGAAAAATATAACACATTCATGAACAATGTCAGTACCATGTTTGAAAACTGTTTTCCTCTAAAAGTTACTCAAATTAAACAGAAGTCTATAATAAAACCATGGATCACACAAGGAATAAAGATTTCCTGTAAGACAAAAAGGAAAATGTATCTGTCGACCAAGAATATAGTGAAAGAGGAGACTGGTAGAATCAGAATGGAACAGGAGCAAATAGCACTAAGGGTAGATGACACATTAGTAATCGATGGGCATAGTGTGGCAAATCTATTTAACAAGTACTTTATATCCGTTACTGATAGAATGGGATTGTCAGGATCAGTAAATAATGCCCTTGAATATCTGAAACTAGCCTTTACAAATAGCTTCAGGTACATGATTATGTCACTCACTTCATCAAAAGAAATAACTTCCATAATAAAATCTTTAAAATCAAAGCATTCTAGTGGTTACGATGAAATATCAACAATGTTAATTAAGGCATGTTCTTGTGAGTTTAGTACAATTCTAAGTTACTTGTGTAGCCAGTCAACTGTAATGGGACATTTCCTGACTGGCTGAAATATGCAGATGTTAAGCCTCTATTCAAGAAAGAGGATAAAGAGATGCCATCAAACTACAGACAGATTTCACTTTTGCCAGCATTCTCAAAAATTTTAGAAAAAGTAATGTATAGGCAGATTCTCAACCGTTTGACCACAAATAACATATTATCAAGAACACAGTTTGGATTTCTGAATGGTTCTGATATCGAGAAGGCTATTTACACCTACAGTGAAAATGTACTTAATTCATTAAATAACAGGTTACAAGCAGCAGGTATTTTCTGTGATTTGTCAAAGGCATTCGATTGTGTAAACCACAACATCCTTTTAAATAAATTAGAATTCTATGGTGTCACGGGCAGTGCTGCAAAATGGTTCAAGTCATACCTCGCTAACAGGAAACAAAGGGTGTCAGTGCAAGTGACTAGTGAATGAAGTCATCAGAATGGGGAAAAAATTACATGTGGTGTCCCACAAGGATCCATCTTAGGGCCATTGCTTTTTCTTGTGTACATTAATGATCTCTCATCAGTTACATTGCCAGAAGCAGAATTCGTTTTGTTTGCAGATGACACAAGTATTGCAATAAATAGTATGTCGAGTGTAGTTCTAGAAAGATCTGCTAATGATATTTTCATGGATATTAATAAATGGTTTAAAGCCAACTCACTGACATTAAACTTCGAAAAGACTCACTATATGCAATTCAGAACCTGTAAGAGGTTTCCACCCAGCATATGCATAAAGTACGAAGAAGAGCAGATAGAAGAGGATGACAGTCTTAAATTCCTGGGATTACAACTTGATAATAAATTCAGTTGGGAGGAGCACACCACAGAACTGCAGAAACGCCTGAACAAGTCTGTATTTGCAATTAGAGTGTTAGCAGACATAGGCGACATAAAAGTGAAAAAGCTTGCATACTTTGCCTACTTTCATTCCATAATGTCATATGGTATAATATTTTGGGGTAACTCTTCAAGTCAAACAAAAGTTTTCAGAGTCCAAAAGCGTGTAATACGTATTATTTGTGGAGTAAATTCACAGACGTCTTGTAGAAACCTCTTCAAAGAACTGGGTATACTAATTACTGCCTCTCAGTATATTTACTCCTTAATGAAATTTGTCCTAAATAATATATCTCTTTTTCCAACAAACAGCTCAGTTCATACATACAATACCAGGAACAAAAATGATCTGCACAAGGACTTAAAAGCACTTACTTTAGATCAAAAAGGGGTCCACTACTCAGGAACACTCATCTTCAATAATTTGCCAGCAAACATAAATTTAGTTACAAATAAAGATCAGTTTACAAGGAGCCTGAAAGACTTACTAGTGGCCAACTCCTTCTACTCCATTGACGAATTTTTTAATAGAAACAAATGATGTATTGTATATATTCATACTATTAGTATCGTTATTTCAGCTTTTAAAATTAAAAAATAAAAAAAGGTGACATGTTCCACATCCACGAGGATCTCCTCAACACGGATCTATGGAATGAAAACCTAATCTAATCAGAATTATTTTAGATCGGACTTTTTTTTTAAGTAAGGAAAGCAATCAGTGGAGTTTCTAAGTGATCATTGTAAGATATTTCAGAAAACCACTGTGATTTTAGTGTAGTATATAGTGATGATGAATCCAGGCAAAGGGTCACACTTGACAGCTCTGAATTTCTTCATAAAGTGCCCTCAGAAACTGCCCACCAGAAAACATCCACAGAACATAGTTCAAAACTAAATGTAGCCATGAGAGTACTGGAGGCATGATTTGGAGAGTATTGAGTAGCTTCTGAGGGAGACATTCTAATTCGTGCTGTTCTGCCATGAGATATATTGCTTCTGCATCAGTTTTTCATTAGGATTTTGGGAGGAATAATGACTGTAAATGACAGCAAGCTGGTGAAATCAACAATCTAACTATGTTTTCGGTTTTTGCACAAAGGTACAAGAAAAAAGTTCTACTGACCCATTACATTAAATACTCGCCCTCCCCTCACCTCCCACAATGACATTCAAAAGTCCTTTGTGGTTATAACATGTGACAGCAAGGGGCACCAAGCCATTGCAGCAATTCCTGTGTGTTGCAGTTTTATTCCCTGTCTATCTCTTTCCCTTTGACTGCATACCTTCCACAGATGCCCCATTCATTGGCAAGTCAGTATATCTCCAGTCTTTGCTCTCAGTTACTCAGTATCCCCACCCCCAGTCGCCTTTGTACAACAACCATACTGCACCAATCAGTTTCCTGCAGTGTAATCACCTTCCATTATCAGAACAGAATTCACACTGAAAGACTCTGTGATGTGGTGTTTACTGCGGTATTTAAGGGACCACTTCTTGTGGCAAAATACCACTTAATATCATGGCGGAAGCAGTGACATTATGCATATGAACAAATACAGAGTTCACCCTTTGCAGCGTCTCTCCCCCTCCCTTGAGGAAGAAGTGAAATATGGAGAAATCATTGATTTGATCTCCTAGGTACCTCCATCATTTCTTTAATGCTCAGAACACTTTATGGGTCATCTCTGAGGCCCCTAACCATGGTAACTTTTTTTAGTAGAGTATGTGTTTTTAAATCTTAGCTTTTGTGTACAAAATAAAGGCTCCCAACACTCATTTCATTGTAGCAGACACATAACTTTCAACCATCAACCTTGCAGTCTTCTCCTAGGTTTTCTGTTTCATTCCATCAGTCAATCAGGACTCGTGTGTGTGTGTGTGTGTGTGTGTGTGTGTGTGTGTGTGTGTGTGTGATGAGCATGGAGCCCCAAGCTATTGCAGCACCTGCTTTCTTCCTTGTTGCATTGTCCCATCTCAGTCTATTTTTACCTCTCTTGTGGTGTCAACCTTTGATGGTTGCTTTCTTTCATTGATGCCTTTGTTTATTTTCCCTGTATCACTTTTTGGCTGAAGTAATTTTTGTCCCCATATGTGTTTGGTCCCCCCCCCCCCCCCCATTTTCAAAATTTTCCCCATACTGTGGATAGACTGGAGAACACCACCTTAAATAGTGTCTACTGCCTACAAGGGTAATGACCCTGTGCGCACAATAACTATGTAAATTCATGTATATATGTAAAAGCCAACGTGGTAGCAAATCTGACGTGGTGGATCACATTATTCTCACTGGTCACTTCTGCTTGGGGGAGGGGGGGGGGGGACCTTAGACAGCCACACTTTCCGCACGCTAGGCCTGCCAATCCATCGCTCGACCAGTCTCTTATTCCGCTCAAATGAGGCAACATTCCAAGCTGTGCTCTTGGCAGCTTGCCCGCGCAACTTTGTGGCCCACATTGTCATTCGCCCCATTTGCCTGGGTATGTGTGAACCACAACTCTTATCCCGTGCTTGTAACAGTTGTCCTGTCATGGTCTGTTTAACTAGAGGAGTGTTACCGCATTTTTTCCACGCCGCCTTCCTTAGCTGCGCCTTCTTGAGGCAGTTCTGCTGACTACAAGAGTACAAAGCCTTATGCCAGATGCCCAGTTCATCCCCCGGTTTCAGCAATTGGAATAGTGTGTGCAGTGTAGTGCAAATAGTGCAGTGCAGTGCCTGCCAGGACTATCAGTCCGATTTATATTACTGTCCTATCCCCAGCCGTTTTGGCACTCCTTTGCCACCAAGTGCGCCATTGAAGTGGTTTTTCCCACAATGCCAAACAAAGTTCACAAGCCACAGATTGTCCGTCTGGTACAGACCTTCCCGAATTAAGAGGTATTAGCATGTTTCGAATGTTACTGTAGTCATTAGCTTTTTTGGTTAGTATGTTAGAACCAGTTTGTGCTGCTTCTCCAGTGCGCCCATTCATGTAGTGCCATTTTCTTAACTAGCACACCACGTGGGCATGTATGCCACGTAAGTGTATAGAAGGAAACATAATTCGTTCTTTGAGCCCTTTCATTAGAGCCTACGATGACACATTTCTGATGCCTGAGCAGCTAGTTCCCACATGTGCCAGGGAATAGAAGCCCATCTTCCTGGGACATCAATGCTCCCAGCAACACCTGTTGTCTGATGACCTTTGCTGCAGCTGGGTGCCTTTCATGGGGAGAGCACATGAAACATATCACACTGAACCAGCATAATAGCCATTCTGGTTCAGCCACCTCAACAAACAACTCTAGATATTTCAACATGGATAACAAATCTACTGCTTTGTGTGCACTGGCTACCTCATGGGAAGGGCGACCAGCCAGACAACTGGGAGGGCAACAATTTATCCTATACCTAGTGTGTACCAGAACAGATCAGGATACTTTTATGGTGATAAAACTGTTATGTTTTGTGGAAAATATAGATGAAAAATTTGGAGAACTTGACATATTGAGAAAAGTGCACAATGAGTCATTACTGATTAAGACCTCTTTTGCTGCACAGTCTAAAGCTCTTCAGGCTTGTGAGTGACTCTGTGTCTCACATAAAACTTTGAATTTGGTGTAACGAGAACTTCCACAGAGGCCGTACGCTCAAGACAGACAAGGAACTACAAGCTAATTTCAAATGGCAAGGTGTACATTTTGTCTGACACATACAAGAAGGTTCCAAGGGTAACCACACTTTCATCTTAGCCTTTGAAGGAAATGCGCTCCCAGAAAATGTTGTGTTGTACAGGATCGATGTGAAACCTTATGTCTCACTGCCCATGAGATGTTTCCAACAGCATGGCAGATCCAAAATGTTGAAACTGCAGACACACTCCACGAAGGCCATCCCTATAAACAACCACCTTTGTGTGCCAGTTGTACTGAACACTGTCTTCCACATTCACTGGTTCGCCCAATAATGAGAACGAAAAGAAAATACCAGAAAATAAGTCATTAGGCCGCCTGTTATAAGCTAAGGTAAGAAAAAGACTTGTACTCCTGGATCGTATTGATATGGTGACCAATTATTCAAAACTCACTACTGTCCCCCCCACCCATCCACCCCAACAGTTCAGTTTTCTCCAACCCAGACCTACTACTGGCCTCTACTCTGATGGTTCCTGTGACATATTTGGGAACCATTACCCACAGCATCCTTTTCCAGCAGCTTCTGGTGACAGGGCTCCCTCGCAGCCCCTCTCCCTGGAAACCCACAATCCAGAGACCTGCCACCAGCCAGTGGTTGATGGAGCTGTGACCTATTGTTCCCAAGGCTGCCAGCACTTCATCCATCCCCACACCTGAAGGAGGAGAACAATAATAGATAGAAAGCTATTTTGGTGAACCTGAAGGCACCAGATCCCACCATGCCATAGGATTTGTGAGCCAGTTTCATTGATGTCCCGCCTGCACTGTTGACAGACAGGCAGTGGTCTTGAGCTATGATTGGTGCCCCTGGTCCCGTCACTCTTAACCAAGAAAACTTCACTGTGATGGTCCATTGGAACTGTGATGGATCCTACTGTCACCTGCCAGAACTACAACAACTGATTTCCTGTGATTCTGCAGTCTATGTCGGCCTCCGAGAAGCTCACTTCACTGATGACCATTTTCCAATGCTTCGTGGTTGCCATGGATTCTAATGGAATCCCTCTCAGGGGCTCAGCATTTGTTCATTAGGTATGGGCTTAGCGGCCCCAGGTTGCTGAGCTGGGGTCTGGTAAGCACTGCCCATACTCTGTTACCATAAGCTCTGGGCATGATTCAGTAACCACGTTGCGACATGGTGGTGGAATGTTGTGTGTTTCTGAGAATGGGAATCTTTTCTTCGCCGCCTGGGCCATGAGGGAGGTATACACCTTTATATAATAAAAAACCTCAAACTCAGTGTGTTCTATGTAATGATGAAGTGAATGGCTGTTGATATAAGTCTCTAGTGGCAACCCCTGGGGCACCTATCCCCCCTCCCCAGTTGTATGAGGCATGCTCAGGCGTACAGGGCTCTCCCTGGGTCGGTGTCTGTTTCCCTAGTGTCTCATTGGATCCCTATGGAACAGACTCATCAAACTACTACTACTACTACTACTACTACTACTACTACTACTACTACTGACAGGGCAGGTGTGCAATAAGGTAGCATCTACATCCACTCATCAGAGAGAGCTTAGTTCTCCCAATAAGTACTCTCATAATCATGGTAACAGGGCATTAGTGTGCCATAACACTTTCATTGTAATCAAGAGAACAGGGGGGAAACTTTGAGTATTCACAAGGCATTGGATGGTATTGCTGGGTTCCTAAAAAGTGTCAAATGACTTCCTAATGCACTTCTAGTGGAAACTGCTACTCCAAACCAAGTATCCAAGCTTCTGGTACGTAAGGTGTTAGATGACTCCCAGTCAATGCTGAGTTGCATAACACCCTTAACTTTTGTAGGGCATGGTTACTTTCTCCAATATAATGGAGATGGACCCTGTGGAGTTATGTAAAAAATGGAAAAATATTGGTGTCACGGAAGTGCAGAACTATATGAAAAGTGTCAGTGGCACATTGGAAAAATCTGCAATGTTTATTCT
The DNA here is from genome assembly GCF_023898315.1 of Schistocerca nitens. Lineage (NCBI taxonomy): Eukaryota > Metazoa > Arthropoda > Insecta > Orthoptera > Acrididae > Schistocerca > Schistocerca nitens. The sequence continues at coordinate 466,738,996 of NC_064619.1, read as the reverse complement.
ATTGCTTAGCACTCCAGAATTACCGGGAAACGTCCTTGCTGGCCGTATCTGTCTTAAGGTTCCCCTGTTTGTTCGTAACCAAATTTGATGCTTCAAATGCCAAAGATTTGGCCGTACTACTATAGGATGTAATAGAAAGGCTACATGTGGAAACTGTGGAGGCTCAGCTCACGAATCAGGCAATTCCTGTACACTTCCTCTGAACTATATAAAATGCTCTGGGAGTCACCCCATATTGAGCAGAAAGTGTGAGGTTTACAACAAGGAAGGGAAATTTCAAAAGTTGAAAGTTTAGAGACAAGCAACCTATGGTGAAGCTAAAAAAGCTTTTAAGAGCTATGCGACCTCCAGTTTTTGCTACTTCTACTTGCTACATCGGTCCTTAAGAAGCCAGTCACAAAGTGTGATGCTGCCACAAAAACTCAAACCACAGATTAAAGTAGGAGCACATGCACTTGTCGGGCTACTTGAGGGGGAAACACTACACTTGACCCAGAAATCATTTGGAAGCCGTCAGTGGTGGCCTTATAACACAAGCCACATACTGCTGCTCACCATCAGAAGTGTAATAAGCCATCCCCTAAACCCAAGCAACAAACTCCTTCCATAAGTAAGGAAAAACATCCTTCAAGAAGTAGTTCAAAGTCAAAGAAAGTGGCAGTTAAACCTTCGGATTGCTGAACTCTCTCCCTCTCAGATGGGGACTTTACTCTTGAGTACATGGATTTCCAATTGGAGGAACCACAGAGCTCTGACCTCCTTGGTAAATCACCACTCTTGAGAGAGAAAGAAAAGACTTATAATCACTAATCAGTGGCTCCCACAGGGACTTTCGTGTTGTAGTGGAATTTAAATGAGTACTGCTCACATTTGGAAGAATTACAGCTCCTTGTCCAGGAGAAACCATTCTGCATCTGCTTTCAAGAAACTCATTTTAAAGTCCCTGACACACCTGCATTAAGGTGTTCCACCCTTATAGGAAGCAAGGTATTACTGGAGACAGGGCTAAAGGTGGAGTGGCTGTTTTCATTGATGATTGATGTCCCTCTTACCATGGCCATACAAGCAGTTGCCATGCAAGTTCTAGCACATCACAATGTGTTCTTTATATATTCCGCCTCATGATACATTGGCTGCAGATACACTGGCAGAACTCTTCTGGGCACTCCCATGCCCATTCCTCCTTGTGGGAGACTTCAATGCATACAACACACTGTGGGGCTTATCTATCACATTCTCCAGGGGTTGAATTAATGAGCGACTTGTCCATTCTGAGAATATCTGCCTTTTTTAACTCGGATCAGACGATGCACTTCTCTACACCTATAGGGTCTTTTTCAGCCATGGACCTTTGTTTCTGCACCCCAGCTATTGCCAACTCAGTTTAGTAGAAAGTGGCTACATATTTACATTCTAGTTACTACTTCCTAGTGTGGATTTGTCTGCCGACTCAGATAGTGGTCGACAGGAGATCACGAAGCTGGATGATTCAAAGGGCAAATTGGTTGCTGTGCAGTCGACAGGCTGTTTTTGAACAAAAGGATTGTGCACAGGAGATGGTGACAGACATCACATGTGAGATCCAACGGGCTGCCGCAGAGTCCGTCCTCCAGCCTATCAACCTCCTCAGTTGATGACCTGTACCTTGGTCAAATGATTACTGTGGATTGGCAATCAGAGCTAGACGAATAGCTCTATGGAACTTCAAATACTATCCAACTACAGAAAACTTTCATGCCTTCAGATCTGTGGGAGCATATGCGAGGCGAGTGATAAAAGAATGGAAGAGGGATTCCGGGGAGGAATTCAAGACTTCCATTAATGAGTCTACTTCAACTTTGCAAATTTGGGAATAAATAAGGTTGATTTCAGGAAAGAGCAATACCTGTCCCCTTATGGCCTTGTCGAGAAATAGGGTCCTGATGGATGTGTCTAAAGACTTGTCTCACATTTTAACAGAACACTTTTTTACAGTCACTGCATCGTCCAGACAAATTCCTGCCTTTCAGGTGTTCTCTAGGACTGTAGAGATGGCAAAGCTCCATTTCTTCTCGCATAATGAGGAAGTCTACAACCTTCCATTCTATGTGTGGGAACTGGAATCGGTTCTTTCTGTGGCCAGAGACATTGCTCCAGGACCTGATGAGATTCATTATGACATGCTTCATCATCTCTGCTCTGAACTGAAAGGACAGCTCCTCTCTTGTTTTTATCAGATCTGGTTTGATGGACAGTACCCCACAACTTGGAAGGAGGCAATATTAATTCCATTCTGGAAACCAGGCAAGGATTGTGGCGTCCCTGACAGTTACCAGAGTGTAAGGCTTACCAGTTGTGTGGGTAAGACTCTTGAACGCATTGTCAGCTGCCACCTTGTCGGGGTTCTCGAACCCCGATGTCACTTGAGTCTCTCCCAGTGTGGTTTCAGGAGCTATCATTCCACCCTCGACAGCTTAATTCTACTGGAGTCTGCCTTGCACTGAAACCATTTGGTTTGTGTCTTTTTTTGACCTCGAAAAAGCTTACGACACTACGTGAAGGTACATCCTTTGCCAACTTCGTGAATGAGGATTACCATCTGCTGCTTCTTATCCAATCCTTCCTCGAGGACTGGCATTTTCGCTATCACATTGGTGATGTCTTGTGTGACTGTTATGTTCAAGAGAATGAGGTCCCCCATGGCAGTGCAAACAGTGTTTCATTGTTTGCTACTGTTATCAGTGGCATTTCCTCCACAGTCAGGAGCCCTGTCAAATGCTCTTTGATTGTGGATGTCTTTGCAATCTAGCCGGGAATCGAACCTGGGCCCTTAGGATTGACATTCTGTCGCGCTGACCACTCAGCTACTGGGGGCGGACTATAGTGCTAATAACATATGTGATAAAGGTAATGCTTTTCTCAACACATTTCTCACACTTTTCCATTAGAATGTTTAAAGCAAGGTACCAACACTAACTGGCAACCCTTATGCCTGACTACTGAGATGATGTAGAACAGAAAGGGAATTGTATCAAAACATCAAAAATCGCTACAATCAAGCTGCTGTAGGCCTTTACAAACAGGACTGTAAGTCGCTTAAAATGTTGAAGTTGAAAAGCATGTGGTATACAAATAGAATAGTTAATTATCAAGATAAAATTAATACCATGTGGTCAATTGTGAAGGAACTATCTGGCCAACAGTGCAAGGTTGAGGACATAAAGTCAGTACATAGTAAAAAAGTTTTTGTTACTGACATGTCAAATATATGCACAATATTTAAGTCAGTTTCTGAATACAGAAATTGACTAAAATAAAAACTTGGTCTCTACAGTGAATCATTTAACTTTAATAGAAAATTGCTTCACAAGACTGCTACTTGAAATACACTTCAGTGATACAAGAGGGAGACTGAGCCAGTAATTAAATCACTGAAGTCTAAGGACTATCATGAATAAGATGGGGTATCTAGCAGAATACTAAGGCACTGTGCTACATGCATATATGCTAACTCAGTAATTTGCAACATTTGTAATTTTTCCATCTGAAACGGTCAGTTTCACTTCTGTGCCACTGTTGCTTGTCATTGCCAACCATCTGGTGATGCACTTTGCCCAAGCATTGGTGTATATAAACCACACCCCACCGTACCCATGTCCCCCATTTCCACAAAAACTGAGCAGGTTGGTGTCACTCTAACACTTGAAATCATGTAACAACATTTTTCTGAGTGTGAGCCCCCACCCATTCATCTGCTACCAGCACATTTACAATGTGCTGAAACACAACTCTGGTTCGTGATTGAATATATAATCAAATGTTACACCATCTACATGTAAAATGCGAGCATTGCTTCCATGCTATTTTCAACACTGGCTGGAGGGTGAGTCCCCTTCCTAGCAGAGGTTAAGTACAATTATCCCGGTTTTGAAAGAAGAGAAAACCCTCAAGAAGGGGATGACTACAGATCTATCTGTATTAATGACCTTTGCAAATGGCTGGAGTGCATGTTAAGTTAATCACTGTGGTGGGTTCCTGAAATAAAAGACCTCTTATCTAACTCAGTGTGGATTTCAGGAGAGCTGGCCTACTAGTGATCACCTACTTCACTAGGAGCTTGCTATCAGAACGGCTTTTACCCATTGCCAACATCTCATCACTGTCTTCTTTTACATGTGTAAAACCTGTGAGATCTCATGGTGTCACCATTTCTCACCACCTTACATGAATGGGGCTTCTGTGGCACACTCCAGATTTTCATCCAAAATTTGCTGTCTCGGCAATCCTTCTAATACCAAACCAGTAATGCCTACATTGATTCCCACACACAGGAAAATGGAATCCCACTAGGGTCTCTTCAAGTGTCACCATCTTCTTAATAGTGGTCAGTGTACTCCATAGGCAATCTAATGTCTCATCATCCTTATACATGATGATTTTGGTATCTATTATAGTTCTTTCAACATGAAGAGCCACTGAACGATAACTACAGGATGCTGTAACAAAAGCCGAATATGTACACACAGCTTCAGATTTACCGCTATTGAAACTTCCGTCATGAATTTTTGCTGACAAGAACTGCTCATCCGCACCCAGATCTCTACTTCAAAATGAGCGCTTCATGTGGTCAACACATATGGCTTCTTAGGACCCATATTTGATGACAGGTTAACTTGGTTATCCCCAGACGGCTTAATTGGACATGCCGTTTAAAACATAATGTTCTGAGATTATGTCTCAATACCAGTTCCTGGGGTGTGGATCATTCCACTACTTTGCTACTCTCCAAAGCCAGGCCTGTGGATCAGCAGGACCATTGGCACTGCAACTCCTCGACTGGATTCACCATTGAGGGATCAGGTATAAACCTGGTGTCTTTTGTATGAGCCCTTTGGACAGTCTCTTGGTAGTCAGGGATTTCCCCTGTATGAATCAGATGCCACTAATTACTCCTCAACTATGCCATACGTGTTCGAAGACAACCAGAATATCCAAATCAATACCTTCTGTTTCCTGGTATGCAAGCAAAACTTCCAGAAATGATCTTGGTCTGGAAGCACAGTATTGGTCCCATCAGTTTTGACTTTTGCTTACCTGCTCTCAGTGTGTTACTCATAACACACCAATGATACATGTATGACACACAAATTAACATGGATCTTTCTCTCAACCCAAAGGATGTGATCAAAATCCTCATTTTTCTGCTGATTGTTCCTCTCAGTACTTAGTGGATAGTTGAACGTAGTGCAGGCTACACCTCTGTGTATAATGGCACCAGTGAACAACACACTCTGCCAGTTAGATGCAGTGTCTTTCTGGTGGAATTGTTGCCATTTGTCCATGCTCTGCACTACATCTGAGACCAGATACTCAGCAAGCTACTGTACGGTGCCCCCCCTGCGGGTTCGGGGGTAAGAATAGGCCCGCGGTATTCCTGCTTGTCGTAAGAGTCGACTGAAAGGAGTCTCAAACTTTTGGCCTTATGTGATGGTCCCCTGTCGGGTTTGACCTCCATATCTCAAAATTTTTCCGAAGAGTGAGCTGACTGGGGAAGGGCGCCTTACTTGGTGCATTGTGTCCATCTTGCACTGGGAACTTTCGCCAGCTTATTCGTCGTTGCATTGCAGTCCTGGGCATGGATACGTTCCTGCGTGCACTTTCCGCCATGCAATGTGCAGTGCCACTTTCTGCACTGACGGCCTCCATGGACTACATGCCACCTAAAATCCAGCACGGTAGCCAGTGCGTTGTGGTGGGGCCGCCATGTACCCTGTTGGTTGTAGCCCCCTGACAACACAGGGATCGCTCTATTGATGCCTGCACCATTAACTCCCCACGTATGCCAAGGAGTAGATGCCCATCTCCCTGGGGCATCAGGACTCCTGGCAATGGCCATCCTGCCAGGTGGCCTTTGCTTGTGGCTGGGTGGCTGGGTGGCGCCCGTGGGGAGGGCCCTTGGTCGGAGTAGGTGGCATGAGGGTGGATGACACGCAATGAAGCGTGGCACATCTTCTCTTGCTGGTGGCCAGCAACCAGCAGTCTCTAAGCGTTCAAAAGCTCACTTTAAGGCTAATGTGTATGACCCCAAATCGTTCCACTCCCTGGCCACACCATGGGAGGAACTAAAGGCTATGAATGACAGCGAAAGGTATTCGCCCCGGTGTCTCATCTGTACCAGAGCTGATGGAGGGAATCCTTTGTGTCCGTGAAGCCTCAGTTCTTCGTAGAACATTTAGAGGACAAGTTCGGGTAGATGGAGGGCTTGTCCAAAATGTGGTCAGGGTCAGTCTTAATAAAAACAGCATCTTCTGCCCAGTCACAAGCCTTGCTTGCTTGTACGAAGCTGGGGGATGTTTCTGTTACTATCACCCCGCATAAAAGCTTAAATATGGTCCAGGGCATTATTTTCCACAGAGATCTTTTACAGTCTGATGACGAGCTGCGCGCCAACTTAGAGCGACGAGGTGTCCATTTCGTCCGGCGCGTCCACCGGGGTCCGAGGGATCACCAAGTTGCCACCGGTGCCTTCATCTTGGCCTTCAAGGGTGACACATTACCTGATAAGGTCAAGGTGATGGTGTACCGTTGTGATGTCAAGCCATATATCCCTCCCCCAAGGCAGTGCTTAAAGTGTTGGAAGTTCGGCCATATGTCTTCCCACTGTGCTTCCAGCCTCATATGTCGCGATTGTGGTCGACCATCCCATCCTGATACTCCATGTGCCCCGCCTCCCATCTGTGTCAACTGCGGAGAGCACCATCCCCCTTGCTCTCCGGACTGTCCGATTCTGCAGAAGGAAAGGAAAATAATGGAAATAAAGACCCTGGACCGACTGACCTACACAGAGGCTAAGCGGAAATTTGACCGGCTTCATCCCGTGCACATGACGTTTTCTTATGCCGCCACTGTCACTCCTGCTACAGTTACATCAGCTGCAACACTTTCAGTCAGCTCTCAGAGTCGAAGGACCACACCTGCCCCCTTGATGGTGGAGGGCACTTCACTCCCTGTTGCTCCTGCTCCATCTACTTCAGGAGCAACCTCCCCCCCCCCCCCCCCAACCATCGGGGACATCAGTTCCCCCTTCCCAGCTGGAGAAGCATAAGACTTCTTCGGCTCCTCTCGCCAGGAAGGGGTCCCTTGGGGACCTCCCTTTGCAAGTTCAGACCAGTGGAAACGCGGATACCTGCAAGTGGCTGAAACAGCCACCGGCCGCTGGTCATAGGGCCTCATGGTCATCGTCCGTCCCTGAGACTGACCCAGGGAAGCCCTCCCAGACTGAACCACCAAAGGCACAGCGAGAGAAGCAGAAAAAGAAGAAGGTTCCCAAGAATCCCGACATTGCGGTGGCACCCGTTCCACCACTTCCTACAAGCTCCGCGTCTGAGGACGAGGTCGAGATTCTGGCATCTGCTGAAGACCTGGATCTCGCTGGTCCCTCAGACGCCATGGATGTCACTTGCGTGGGTACTGAATCAGTGGCAGCGAGTGAACAAGCGGAGTAAACTGCCTTCCCAGTCCCTTCACACCTTTCTCAGCCATGGACAATACCATCCTCCAGTGGAACTGCAGCAGTTTCTTCCACCATCTAGCTGAGCTCCGACAGCTTATCAGCCTTCACCCTTTCTTCTGCATTGCTCTTCAGGAAACTTGGTTTCCAACAATGCGAACCCCGCCCTCTGTGTCTATCAGGGTTATTATAAGAACCGGGCAGCTTATGAAAGGGTATCCGGTGGCGTCTGCATCTATGTCCTTCACCCTCTTCACAGCGAGTCTGTCCCTCTACAAACACCTTTAGAGGCTGTCGCTGTTCGGGTGTGGATGCCACAGGCTGTTACTGTCTGCAGTCTCTATCTTCCACCGGATGATGATGTCCCGCAGCATGTCCTGGCGGCGCGGATAGCCCAATTGCTGCCACCTTTCCTTTACTGGGCGACTTTAACGCCCATAATCCTCTGTGGGGTGGGTCAGTGGCAACAGGTCGAGGCGCCACCGTTGAGAACGTATTGGCACAGCTTGACCTCTCCCTCTTAAACGATGGTGCCTTCACACATTTCAGTGTGGCACATGGCACGTACTCTGCCATCGACCTTTCACTCTGCAGCCCTAGCCTCTTACCGTATCTTCAATGGAGTGTGCATGACGGCCTGTGTGGTAGTGACCACTTTCCGATCTTTCTGTCACTACCACAGCGTCAGTCTTCTGGGCGCCCTTGCAGGTGGGCTATGAATAAGGCTGACTGCAACTTGTTATCCTCCACTGCCGCTATTGAACCTGTTTCTCATGAAGCCATTGATGCGGTGGTTCACTCAGCCACCACCGGCATCGTTACTGCCGCAGAATCTGCCATTCCCAGTTCTTCTGGGTCCCCTCGGCGGAGGACAGTGCCTTGGTGGTCACCAGCGATCGCCGAGGCGATTAAAGATCGCAGGCGGGCACTCCAGCATCACAAGTGGCATCCATCTTTAGAAATCCTCATCGCCTTTAAACGGCTCCGTGCGCGGGCCTGCCGCATTATTCGCCAACACAAGCAGGAGTGCTGGGAACGGTATGTTTTCACCATTGGCCTCCATGTCTCTCCACCACAGGTCTGGGCAAAGATTAGAGGCCTATATGGCTATTGGACCCCTGTCGGCATCCCTGCACTCTCACTGAGTGGGGCAATTTGTACTGACTCCGACATAATTGCCAACCGCTTAGCAGACCATTTTGCTCTCGGTTCCGCATCTGTGAATTACCCACTAGCTTTCCGCTCCATTCAAGAGCGGTTGGAACATCGGAGCCTTTAATTTCACACGCGTCATCCTGAATCCTACAATGTCCCATTCAGTGAGTGGGATTTCCACAGTGCCCTAGCCGCTTGCCCTGAAATAGCTCCTGGGCCAGATCGCATCCACTGTCAGATGCTGAAACACCTCTCCGTGGACTGCCAGCGATGCCTCCTCGACCTTTACAACCGTATTTGGGTCGAGGGAGTGTTTCTGTTGCAATGACGGGAAGGTATTGTTATCCCCGTTTTGAAACCTGGCAAGAACCCATTGGAGGTGGACAGCTACCGCCGCATTAGCCTCACAAACGTTCTGTGCAAGTTGCTCGAACGCATGGTGAGCCGGCGGTTGAGTTGGGTACTCGAGTCTCGGGGACCTTCTTAGCTCCGTCTCAGGGTGGGTTCCGTAAAGGCCGCCCTGCCACTGACAATCTGGTGAGCCTAGAGTCAGCTATCCGTACGGCCTTTGCCCGCCGTCAGCACCTCGTCGCTGTCTTTCTCAACATGCGGAAGGCGTACGATATGACATGGCACCATCACATCCTCTCTATGCTTCATGGTTGGGGTCTTTGGGGTCCACTGCCGATTTTCATTCAAAATTTTCTGTCGAATCGCACCTTCCGCGTGCAAGTCGCGGCCCCCCATAGTTCCTCCCGAGTTCAGGAGAACGGGTTGCCACAGGGACCTGTTTTAAGTGTCTGCCTGTTTTTAATTGCAATTAACGGGCTCGCTGCGGCGGTGGGAACGTCTGTCTCAGCGTCCTTGTATGCTGATGACTTCTGCCTCTACTATAGCTGCATTGGCATTGCAGCTGCTGAACGTCAGCTGCAGGGCGCTATCCGTAAGGTGCAGTCGTGGGCTGTTGAGCATGGCTTCCAGTTTTCAGTTGCCAAGACCTGCGTTATGCATTTCTGCCGGCGACAAACAGTTCACCCTGAGCCACAGCTTTATCGTGCTGGCGAACTTGTTGCTGTGGTGGAGACACATCGCTTTTTGGGTGTGGTTTTTGATGCCCGGTTGACTTGGCTCCCACATATTCGGCAGCTTAAGCAGATGTGTTGGCAGAATCTTAATGCTCTGCAATGCTTGAGCCACACCAGGTGGGGCGCCGACCGCTCTACCCTCTTACGGCTCTACCAGGCATTAAACCAGTCATGTCTGGATTATGGGAGCCTGGCTTACTGTTCAGTATCCCCATCTGCATTGTGGGTGCTGGACCCAATCCTTCACAGCGGGATCCGACTTGTGACTGGTGCTTTCGGGACCAGCCCTGTGGACAGCATACTTGTGGAGGCAGGTGTCCCTCCACTGCGGTTACAGCGCCAACGTCTACTGGCCGCTTATGCTACGCATGTTTGTAGCTTGCCCGGGCATCATATTTATCATCTCCTGTTCCCGCAGTCGGTTGTCCGTCTCCCAGAACGTCGGCCCCGGTCGGGTTGTACGATCGCAGTCTGCGTCAGGGAGCTTCTCTCAGAGCTTGGGGTTTTCCCTCTTCCACCTCCTTTCCGAGCCCCTCTGCGTACACCCCCGTGGTGTGTGCCCCACCCTTGCCTTCAGCTGGAATTGGCACAGGGCCCGAAGGACTCAGTCCCTCTGGAGGCCTTCTGCGGCCGCTTTTATTCCATCCTAACCACCTATCAGGGCTCTGGCGTGTTATACACTGACTGTTCGATGGTTGCTGGTCGTGTTGTTTATGCTCTAACTCTAGGGGACCATTACGAACAACGATCCTTGCCAGCTGGCTACAGCATTTTCACTGCTGAGCTGGTAGCCATCATTCGTGCCCTAGAGTATATCCGCTCCTGCTCAGGTGAGTCCTTAGTTATCTGTAGCGACTCCCTGAGCAGTTTACGAGCTATCGGCCAGTGTTTCCCTCACTCTCGTCTGGTGATAGCTGTCCAGGAGTCCCTCCATGCTCTTGCCCGTTGCGGCCGCTCTGTGGTCTTTGTGTGGACCCCAGGCCATTGGACCCCAGGCCATGTTGGAATACCCGGCAGTGAACATGTTGACAGCATGGCCAAACAGGCCACCAGTGCACCAACTCTGGACGTTGGCCTCCTGGAGACTGATTTGCGAGCAGTCTTACGCTGCAAAGTTTTCGCGCTATGGGATGCTGAATGCCACAACCTGACCACACCAAACAAACTCGTCCTATCAAGGAGATGACGGATGTGTGCCGTTCCTCCATGCGAGCCACTCGTAGTGACTCAGTTGTCCTTTGTCGGCTCCGTATTGGCCACACCTGACTGACGCACAGCTATTTACTGCGTCATGAGGACCCGCCTCTATGTCGCTGCGGGGCGGTCTTGACGGTGGTCCACATTTTGTTGGCCTGTCCCCTTTTAACTATGCTCAGGCAGACATTGGCGCTGCCTGATACGCTCCCTGCCCTTTTAACTGATGTCTCTGCTATGGCAGGCTTAGTTTTTCATTTTATTCAGGCAGGGGTTTTTTATAACTTGATGTTTTTTTGTTTTGAGTCTGACCTTTGGCCTACGATTTTAGACTGAGTTTTAGTGTGTTTCTCGGTGGTTGGCTTTTCCGTTTTGTCTCTATGTTCGGCCAACCACTGTCACACTCTGTGTGATTTTAATTCTTTTTGTCCGATCTCTGAGTCTTTATTGTCCTGTGTCGTCTGCCGTCTTTTCTGTTGTTTGTTTTTTATTCTCTGTGGGTGTTTTTAGTTTTTGGAAAAAGGGACTGATGACCGTTGCAGTCTGGTCCCTTTCATCCCACAAACCAACCAACCAACCAACCAACCACTATACGGTGCGTGGTGGAGGGTACCCTGTACCACTACTAGTCATTTCCTTTCCTGTTCCGCAAACAGATAGTGAGGGAAAAAACGACTGTCTGTATGCCTTCGTATGAGCCCTAATTTCTCATATCTTATCTACATGGTCCTTATGCGCAATGTATGTTGGCAGCAGTAGAATCATTCGGCAGTCAGCTTCAGCTGCCGGTTCTCTAAATTTTCTCAATGGTGTTACTTGAAAAGAACATCGCCTTCACTCCATGGCTTCCCATTTGAGTTGCCGAAGCATCTCTGTAACACTTTTGTGTTATTCAAACTTATTGGTAACAAATCTAACAGCCCACCTCTGATTTGCTTTGATGTCCTCCTTCAAACTGACCTGGTACGGATCCCAAACACTCAAGCAGTATTCAAGAATAGGACGCGCCACTGTCCTGTATGTGGTATCCTTTACAGATGAACTTCCTAGAATTCTTCTGATAAACCAAAGTCGACCATTCACCTTCGTTACCGCAGTCTTCACATGCTTGTTCCATTTCATATTGTTTTGCCCAGATATTTAAACAATGTGATTACGTCAAGCAGTACACTACTAATGTTGAATCCAAACAGTGCAGGTCTGTTTTTCATACTCATCCGCATTAACTTAAGTTTTCCCTCATTAAGAGCTAGATGCCATTCATGACACAAATTAGAAATTTTGTCAAAGTCATCTTGTATCATCCTACAGTCACTCAACTTTGACTTCACACCATACACGACAGCATCACCAGCAAACAACTGCAGATTGCTGCCCACCCTGTCTGCCAAATTGTTTATGTATATAGAGAACAACAGCAGTCCTATCACACGTCCATGGGGCACTCATGATGATACCCTTGCCTCTGAACACTTGCTCTCGAGGACAACGTACTGGGTTCTATTATTTAAGAAGTCTTCGAGCCACTCAAATAGCTGTGAACTTATTCCATATGCTCATACCTTCATTAAGAAGCTCCAGTGTGGCACTGTGTCAAACGCTCTCTGGAAATCTAGAAATATGGGGTCTGCCTGTTGCCCTTCATCCATAGTTCACAGTATTTCATGTGAGGAAAGGGAAAGCTGAGTTTTGCACGAGTGATGCTTTCTAAAACCCTGTTGATTCATAAACTTCTCAGTCTTAAGAAAGTTTATTATATTCAAACTCAGAATGTGTTCAAGAATTCTGCAGCTAACCAAAGTTAGTGATATTGGTGTATAATTTTGCAGGTCCGTACTTTTCCCTTCTTATGCACAGGAGCCACCTGTGCTTTTTTCCAGTCACTTGGGATTTTGTGCTGGGTGAGAGATTCATGGTAAATGGAAGCTATATAAGCGGCCAATGCCATAGAGTAATCTTTGTAAAACTGAGTTGGTATTCCAACTCTATTAATGTGCAACAGTGGGCGGGGAGCCTGGTCTCTAGGGGTGCCCTTCCGCCACATGACAACGGTGGGTCTCAGATTGCTCCCAGCTGATGTCTACTGTACCATATTATATCTTACCCCCCTGACTCTTTCAACAATTTAGTCTTAACGTGTCTTATGACCATTCTCTGTATTTCCTTTTGCCCACTTTGTTTGTGGTTTAAAATTGAGTGACTTCCTCCCATGTTTCTGACATGCCCAGTATAGAAGTGCTGATGACCATAGTAGTTTGTTCCCTCAATATTCCATAATCCATCCACCCATGTAGGTAATTTTTCTCTGCTACGTGGCCTTCTATTGTGGTGAGAGGACCCACCGGTTTCTGATGCATGTGGTATATGTATTTCATTATGCCTCATTTTAATGGAGTACATGTTACATTCTGAGATGTTAATGGTTGCCATGCCTTCTGATTTAATGGAAGAGATTATTGTAGTTTTTATAATTCTGTGAACTGTCCAGACTTGGATCTAAACAAATAGCATTGGTATTGCAGTGAGTTGCAACTGTTTGCATAAAGAATAGTAATCAGCCAAATAGATGTACGTGCTGTAGTTTTTAGTCTCTCTCTCTGTCAAATTCCATATTAACATTTGGCTCAAATGTGATACTGGCTTCTCTTCTCTGAGTGTAGTAGAAGGGCTAGGTTTCAGAATGAAATTTCACTCTTCAGCGGAGAGTGCACTGATATGAAAATATGAAACTTTGTGGTAGATTAAAACTGCTTGCCTTTTGCAGCAAGTGCTCTACTGTCTGAGTTATGCAAACCCGACTCACAATCCATCCTCACACTTTTATTTCATCCACTACCTCATCCCCTACCTTCCAAACTTCACAAAAGGCAGGAGATGAGGTACTGACGGAAGTAAAGCTATGAGGACAGGTCGTGAGTTTTGTTTGGGTAGCTCAACTGGTAGAGCACTTGCCCGTGAAAGGCAATGGTCCTGAGTTGGAGTCTTGGTCCGGTATGCACTTGTAATCTGGCAGAAAATTTCAGGTCTAGGTTTGCTTGAAAGATGATTTTATTTTTTTTTTTTTTTTTGAAGTGCTGAACTCACTGAATAGGAGATCTTGTTTGTGTAAACAGACTAATAACAGCATACGATGGGGTCCAAAATAAATATTGGTTCCATTTTAACACATATTATGATAAGTGAATTATGCTTTGTCATTGGTTCAACCATTTACAGTTTTCAGTAGATTGCTGTACCCAACTCTAATTTTGAACTGAGCCTGTTTCTGCAAACATATGCTTCATGTTTAATATAATGTCCTCCATAAGAACTCATATCACAAGGTAAAGTATTTTGGTGCACGTACCATCGGCCTGCATCAACAAAATATTTGAGGAAGGAGAGGGTGTGTGTGTGTGTGTGTGTGTGTGTGTGTGTGTGTAAAAGGGGAGAGGGAGAGAGAGAGAGAGAGAGAGAGAGAGAGAGAGAGAGAGAGAGAGACTGCTGCTGAAAAGCCTTTCATCATTACTTGCAGTAGCATTTTGCTTCAAATACTACTAAAAATAAAAATTTCATTTGCAGATTGTTGGTGAAGTTCTTAAGCAGCTAACCGAGGAAAAATGTAAGTTTGTATGTTCATGTTGCATTCAACTACTTTGATTTAATTATATTTTCATTGTTTCTCTGAGTAGCACATCTCTAGTGACCCTGTGCAAATAAGCTTTTTGTTTCTAAAATAATACTTTCTTTAAATGTCATTGGCAAGAAATGTAATTTTAGTTCGATACTAATGCCAGTAACAATAAAAGAAGGGAAGGATCAAAGATGGACAGGACTTGCAGGCGTGCTGTAAAAGGAAAGAAAATATGGAAAGTTAAGGGGGTGAAAATGAGATATACTGGGACAAGAACTTGACAGAGCACTAAGAGACCTAAATTGAAAGTAGGCTTCAGGAGTTGACGACATTCTCTCAGAATTATTTAGATCTTTGGAGAAACCAGTACTGTTCCACCTAGTGCATTGATTAAATGAGATGGGCAAAATACCCTCGTTGTTGTTGTTGTTGTTGTTGTTGTTGTCGTCCTCAGTCCTGAGACTGGTTTGATGCAGCTCTCCATGCTAATCTATCCTGTGCAAGCTCCTTCATCTCCCAGTACCTACTGCAACCTACATCCTTCTGAATCTGCTTAGTGTATTCATCTCTTGGTCTCCCCCTACGATTTTTACCCTCCACGCTGCCCTCCAATACTAAATTGGTGATCCCTTGATGCCTCAGAACATGTCCTACCAACCGATCCCTTCTTCTGGTTAAGTTGTGCCACAAACTTCTCTTCTCCCCAATCGTATTCAATACTTCCTCATTAGTTATGTGATCTACCCATCTAATCTTCAGCATTCTTCTGTAGCACCACATTTCGAAAGCTTATATTCTCTTCTTGTCTAAACTATTTATCATCCGTGTTTCTCTTTCATACATGGCTACACTCCATACAAATACTTTCAAAAATGACTTCCTGACACTTAAATCTATACTTGATGTTAACAAATTTCTCTTCTTCAGAAACACTTTCCTTGCCATTGCCAGTCTACATTTTATATCCCCTCTACTTCAACCATCATCAGTTATTTTGCTCCCAAAATAGCAAAACTCATTTACTACTTCAAGCTTCTCATTTCCTAATATAATTCCCGCAGCACCACCTGATTTAATTCAACTACATTCCATTATCCTTGTTTTGCTTTTGTTGATGTTCATCTTATATCCTCCATTCAAGACACTGTCCATTCTGTTCAGCTGCTCTTCCAGGTACTTTGCTGTCTCTGACAGAATTACAATGTCATCGGCGAACCTCAAAGTTTTTATTTCTTCTCCATGGATTTTAATATATACTCCAAATTTTTCTTTTGTTTCCTTTACTCTTGCTCAATATACAGATTGAATAACGTTGGGGATAGGCTACAACCCTATCTCACTCCCTTCCCAACCACTGCTTCCCTTTCATGCCCCTCGGCTCTTACAACTGCCCTGTGGTTTCTGTACAAATTGTAAATAGCTTTTCGCTGCCTGTATTTTATCCCTGCCACCTTCAGAGTTTGAAAGAGAGTAATCCAGTCAACATTGTCAAAAGCTTTCTCTAAGTCTACAAATGGTAGAAAAGTAGGTTTGCCTTTCCTTAATCTTCCTTCTAAGATAAGTCGTAGGGTCAGTATTGCCTCAAGTGTTCCAACATTTCTACGGAATCCAAACTGATCTTCCCCGACGTCGGCTTCTACCAGTTTTTCGATTCGCCTGTAAAGAATTCGCGTTAGTATTTTGCTGCTGTGACTTATTAAACTGATAGTTTGGTAATTTTCACATCTGTCAGCACCTGCTTTCTTTGGGATTGGAATTATTATATTCTTCTTGAAGTCTGAGGGTATTTCACCTCATACATCTTGCTCACCTGATGGTAGAGTTTTGTCAGGACTGGTTCTCCCAAGGCTGTCAGTAGTTCTAATGGAATGTTTTCTACTCCCGGGGCCTTGTTTCGACTTCCTGACACTTTCAGTGCTCTGTCAAACTCTCCACGCGGTATCGTATCTCCCATTTCATCTGCATCTTCATCCTCGTCCATTTCCATAATATTGTCCTCAAGTACATCGCCCTTGTATAGACCCTCTATATACTCATTCCACCTTTCTGCTTTCCCCTCTTTGCTTAGAACTGGGTTTCCATCTGAGCTCTTGATATTCATACAAGTGGCTCTCTTTTCTCCAAAGGTCTCTTTAATTTTCCTGTAGGCTGTATCTATCGTACCCCTAGTGAGATAAGCCTCTACATCCTTACATATGTCCTCTAGCCATCCCTGCTTAGCCATTTTGCACTTCCTGTCGATCTCATTTTTGAGACGTTTGTATTCCTTTTTGCCTGCTTCATTTACTGCATTTTTATATTGTCTCCTTTCATCAATTAAATTCAATATTTATTCTGTTACCCAACGATTTCTACTATCCCTCGTCTTTTTACCTACTTGATCCGCTGCTGCCTTCACTACTTCATCCCTCAGAGCTACCCATTCGTCTTCTACTGTATTTCTTTCCCCCATTCCTGTCAATTGTTCCCTTATGCTCTTCCTGAAACTCTGTACAACCTCTGGTTTAGTCAGTTTATCCAGGCCCCATGTCCTTAAATTCCCACGTTTTTGCAATTTCTTCAGTTTTAATCTACAGTTAATAATCAATAGATTGTGGTCAGAGCCCACACATCTGCCCTGGAAATATCTTACAATTTAAAACCTGGTTCCTAAATCTCTGTCTTACCATTATATAATCTATCTGATACCTTTTAGTATCTCCAGGATTCTTCCATGTATACAACCTTCTTTCATGATTCTCGAACCAAGTGTTAGCT
Organism: Schistocerca nitens; assembly: GCF_023898315.1. Classification (NCBI taxonomy): domain Eukaryota; kingdom Metazoa; phylum Arthropoda; class Insecta; order Orthoptera; family Acrididae; genus Schistocerca; species Schistocerca nitens. Next base: position 466,721,703 of record NC_064619.1, on the reverse strand, counting down.
ATGATTAGGTTAAACTCGGGGGGGGGGGGGGGGGGGGGGGCAATACACTCAGACTTTTAAAAAATAAAGTAATTCCAATACACTGAGGTTGCAAAAGTCATGGGATATCACCCTAGCGCGCTGCCTCTATAACTGTCCACAATTGCAAAAGTGTTGCAGTGCAGGAATTTGTGCACAAACTGACCTCTTTATTATGTCCCATATATGGTTGATGAGGTTCATCTTGGGTAATCTGAGTGCCCAAATAATTCACTCGAATTGTCCTGAATGTTCTTCAAACCAGTCGCAAACAGTTGTGGTCTGGTGACATGGTGCATTGTCACCCATAAAAATTCCATCCTTGTTTGTGAGAATGAAGTCCATGAATGGCTGGCTGCAAATAGTCTCTGAGTAACCAAACACAGCCATTTCCAGTAAATTCCAGTCCATTCCATGTAAACACAGCCCTCATAATTATGGAGCCACGACCAGCTTGCACGGTGCCTTGTTGACAACTTGTGTCCATGGCTTCGGGGGTCAGTGCCACACTTAAACTGTACCATCGACTCTTACTAACTGAATTCAGGACTCACGTGACCAGGTCACAGTTTTCCAGTCATCTAGGGTCGAACCGAGGATCATGAGCCCAGGAGAGGAGCTGAAGGTGATGTACTATTTGGAAAGGCACTCAAATTGGTTGTTTACTGCCATAGCCCGTTAACACTAAATTTTGCCACACTGTCATAATGATCATGTTCATTGCATGTCCCACATTGATTTCTGCAGTTATTTCACAATATGTTGCTTGTCTGTTAGCAATGACAACGTAATGCAAACGCCGCTGCTCTCCGTCATTAAGTGAAGGCCATCGGCTACTGCATGGTCTGTGGTGAGATGTTGTTGTTGTTGTGGTCTTAGTCCAGAGACTGGTTTGATGCACCTCTCCATGCTACTCTATCCTGTGCAAACTTCTTCATCTCCCAGTACCTACTGCAACCTACATCCTTCTGAATCTGTTAAGTGTATTCATCTCTTGGTCTCCCTCTACAATTTTTACCCTCCACGCTGCCCTCCAATACTAAATTGGTGATCCCTTAATGCCTCAGAATATGCCCTACCAACCGATCCCTTCTTCTAGTCAAGTTGTGGCACAAATTTCTCTTCTCTCAAATTCTATTCAGTACCTCTTCATTAGTTACGTGATCTACCCATCTAATCTTCAGCATTCTTCTGTAGCACCACATTTCGAAAGCTTATATTCTCTTCTTGTCTAAACTATTTATCATCCGTGTTTCACTTCCATACATGGCTACACTCCATACAAATACTTCCAAAAATGACTTCCTGACACTACCCCCTGCGGGTTCGGGGGTTAGAATAGGCCCGCGGTATTCTTGCCTGTCGTAAGAGGCGACTAAAAGGAGTCTCAAATGTTTCGGCCTTCTGTGATGGTCCCCTCTCGGGTTTGACCTCCATCTTTCTAAATTATTCCGAAGAGCAAGCCAATTGGGGAAGGGCGCCTTACATGGTGCACTGTATCCATCGTGTATTGAGACCTTTAGCCGGATTTTTCGTCGTTGCAATGGTGTCCCGCTCGTTTTCCATCTCTTGGGCTAGGATACGTCCCTGGGTGTGATTACCACGCTGCACTCTGCAGTGTTGCTTTTAACTGCGACGACGACCTTGGACATTTTTGCACCTAAGATCCAGCACGGTAGCCAGTCCGTTGTGGTGGGGCCGCCATGTACCCTGTTGGTTGTAGCCCCCTGACAACACAGGGATCGCTCTACTGATGCCTGCACCGTTAACTCCCCACGTACGCCAAGGAGTAGATGCCCATCTCCCTGGGGCATCAGGACTCCCGGCAATGGCTATCCTGCCAGGTGGCTATTGCTGCGGCTGGGTGGCACCCGTGGGGAGGGCCCTTGGTCGGAGTAGGTGGCATCAGGACGGATGACCCGCAATGAAGCGTGGTACATCATCTCTCGCTGGCGGCCAGCCACCAGCAGTCTCTAAGCGTTCGAGGGCTCATTTCAAAGCTAACGTTTATGACCCCCAAATCGTTCCCATCCCTGGCTACTCCATGGGAGGAACGAAAGGCAATGAAGGACAGTGACGTCTATTCGCCCAGATATCTTGTCTGTACCAGAGCTGATGGTGACTCGTTTCTATCCGTGAAGCCTCAGTTCTTTGTAGAGCATTTAGAGGACAAGTTTGGGGAGGTGGAGGGCTTGTCCAAAATGCGCTCTGGGTCAGTTTTGATAAAAGCGGCATCCTCTGCCCAGTCACACAGGTTACTTGCTTGTGACAAGTTGGGGGATGTTCACGTTACCATCACCCCCACATAAGAGTTTAAATATGGTCCAGGGTGTTATTTTCCATAGGGACCTCCTTTTGCAGTCTGATGACGAGCTGCGCACCAATTTAGAGCGCCGAGGTGAACATTTTGTCCGGCGTGTTCATCGGGGTCCGCGGGACAATCAGGTAGCAACCGGTGCCTTCATCTTGGCCTTCGAAGGTGATACCTTACCAGAGAAGGTCAAGGTGATCGTCTACCGGTGTGACGTCAAACCCTATATCCCTCCCCCGATGCGGTGCTTTAAGTGATGGAAGTTCGGTCACATGTCCTCTCGCTGTACTTCTAGCTTCACATGTCGAGATTGTGGACGCCCATCTCATCCCGATACTCCATGTGCTCCACCTCCCATCTGTGTCAACTGTGGAGAGCCTCATTCCCCTTGCTCGCCGGACTGCAGTATCTTACAGAAAGAACGCAAAATCATGGAATATAAGACCCTGGACCGACTGACTTACACTGAGGCTAAGCGGAAATTTGAACGGCTACATCCCGTGCGCATGATGTCATCTTATGCCTCCACTGTCACTCCTCCTCCAGCTCCTTCAGCTGCAAGATATACAGTCAGCTCTCAGAGTCAGAGGACCTCACCTGCCCCCTTGACGATGGGGGCCCCTTCTCTCGCTGTTGCTCCCACACCATCTACCTCGGGAGCAGCACCCACTAAACCACCGGGGACACCAGTCCCCACTTCTAAGCTGGAGAAGCGTAAGTCTTCTTCGGCTTCTCTCGCTTGGAAGGGATCCCTTGGGTCACTCCCTTCCCAGGTTCCTACCAGCGGCACAGCAGACACCAACCAGTGGCTGAAGAAGCCACAGGTCGCTGGTCGACGGGCTTCGCGATCCTCTTTGGTCCCAGAGACTGACTCCGATAAGCCCTCTCAACAACGGCAACCAAAGGAACAGCGAGAGAAAACGACTTTGAAGACCCGTAACTCCAAGACACCTGCGGTGGCACCTACTCCACCGCTACCTAAAAGCTCTGCGTCTGAGGACGAGGTGAAGATCCTTGCGTCCACTGAGGACCTCGATCTCACCGATTCCTCAGACGCAATGGATAGCACTTGCACGGGTGCTCCATCAGCGGCAGCAGGTGACCCAGCGGCGTAATCTGCCTTCCCAGTCCCGTCACGCCTTTCTCCGCAATGGACAATACCATCCTCCAGTGGAACTGCAGCGGTTTCTTCCACCATCTAGCTGAGCTCCGCCAACTTATCAGCCTTCACCCTTTCTTCTGCATTGCTCTTCAGGAAACTTGGTTCCAGCAATTATAAGAACCGGGCAGCATATGAAAGGGTGTCTGGTGGCGTCTGCCTCTATGTCCTTCACAGTCTGCACAGCGAGTCTGTCCCTCTCCAAACACCTTTAGAGGCTGTCGCTGTTCGGGTGTGGACGCCACAGGCTGTTACCGTCTGCAGTCTTTACCTTCCACCGGATGGTGATGTCTCGCTGCATGTCCTGGCTGCGCTGATAGCCCAATTGCCGCCACCTTTCTTGCTATTGGGCGATTTCAATGCCCATAACCCTCTGTGGGGTGGGTCAGTGGCAACAGGTCGAGGCGCCATCGTTGAGCATTTATTGTCACAGCTCGATCTCTCGATTTTAAATGATGGTGCCTTCACACACTTCAGTGTGGCGCATGGCACATACTCCGCCATTGACCTTTCAATCTGTAGCCCTAGCCTCTTACCGTCTGTCCAATGGAGTGTGCATGACGACCTGTGTGGTAGTGACCACTTTCCGATCTTTCTGTCACTACCACAGCGTCACTCTTCTGGGCGCCCTAGCAGATGAGCTATGAATAAGGCTGACTGGGCCTTGTTCTCCTCCAATGCCGCTCTTGAGCCTCTCTCTAATGACGACATTGATGCGGTGGTTCAATCGGTCACCACCAGCATCATTACTGCCGCCGAATCTGCCATTCCGCGTTCCTCTGGGTCCCAACGGCGGCGGACTGTGCCTTCGTGGTCGCCTGAGATCGCTGCAGCGATTACAGATCGCCGGCAGGCGCTACAGCGTCACAAGCGACATCCCTGCATTGAACACCTGATCACCTTCAAACGGCTGCGTGCGTGGGCCCGCCGCCTTATCCGCCAAAGCAAGCAGGAGTGCTGGGAGCGGTACGTGTCCACCATTGGCCTCCATGTCACTCCATCGCAGGTCTGGGCCAAGATTCGACGCGTCTACGGCTATCGGCCACCTGTCAGCGTCCCTGCGCTCTCACTGAATGGAGCAGTTTGTACTGACTCCGACGTCGTTGCAAACCACTTAGCAGAGCATTTTGCTATGAGTTCCGCTTCTGCGAATTACCCTCAGGCCTTCCGCTCCATTAAAGAGCAGATGGAACGTCGGAGCCTTCCGTTTCGCACCCACCATCCAGAATCGTACAATGTTCGATTCAGTGAGTGGGAATTCCGCAGTGCCCTTGCCGCTTGTCCTGATACCGCTCCTGGACCAGATAGCATCCACTGCCAGATGCTGAAACACCTCTCAGTGGACTGCCAGCGACGGCTCCTCGACCTTTACAACCGTCTTTGGGTCGAGGGGGAGTTTCCGTCGCAATGGCGGGAAAGCATTGTCATCCCCGTTTTGAAACCTGGAAAGAACCCTCTGGAGGTGGACAGCTACCGTCCCATTAGCCTCACCCAACGTTCTTTGCAAGTTGCTTGAACGGATGGTGAGCCGGCGCTTGAATTGGGTACTGGAGTCTCGGGGCCTTCTGGCTCCGTCTCAGGGTGGGTTCCGTAAAGGCCGCTCCGCCACCGACAATCTGGTGAGCCTGGAGTCGGCCATCCGTACTGCCTTTGCCCGCTGTCAGCACCTGGTCGCTGTCTTTTTCGACATGCGGAAGGCGTACGATACGACATGGCGTCATCACATCCTTTCTACGCTTCATGGATGGGGTCTTCGGGGTCCTCTGCCGATTTTTATCCGCAATTTTCTGTCGTATCGTACCTTCCGTGTGCAAGTCGCGGCTTCGTATAGTTCCTCCCACGTCCAGGAGAACGGTGTGCCACAGGGTTCTGTTTTAAGTGTCTGCCTGTTTTTAATAGCCATTAACGGGCTCGCTGCGGCCGTGGGAAATTCTGTCTCTGCTTCCCTGTATGCTGACGACTTCTGCCTTTATTACAGCTCTATTGGCATTGCAGCTGTTAAACGTCAGCTACAGGGTGCTATCCGCAAGGCGCAGTCTTGGGCTGTAGCTCATGGATTCCAGTTTTCGGCAACCAAGACCTGCGTTATGCATTTCTGCCGGCGACGTACTGTCCACCCAGTGCCGCGGCTTTATCTTGCCGGCGAACTTCTTTCAGTGGTGTAATCACACAGGTTTTTGGGGGTGGTTTTCGATGCCCAGTTGACTTGGCTGCCTCATATCCGGCAGCTTAAACAGGCGTGTTGGCGGCATCTAAACGCTCTGCGATGCTTGAGCCACACCCGCTGCACCAGCCCTGTATACAGCATCCTTGTTGAGGCAGGTGTCCCTCCACTGAGGTTACGACGCCAACAATTACTGGCTGCTTATGCTGCCCATGTTTTTAGCTTGCCCGGGCATCCAAATTACCGTGTCCTGTTCCCGCAGTCAGTTGTCCATCTGCCAGACCGTCGGCCCCGGTCGGGTTGTCCGATCGCCGTACACGTCAAGGAGCTTCTCTCCGGGCTTGGGTTTTTCCCTGTTCCACCTCCTTTCCGGGCGCCTCTGCGTACAACCCCGTGGTGTGTTCCTCGCCCTTGCCTTCGGCTCCACTTGGCACAGGGCTCGAAGGACTCGGTCCCTCCAGAGGCCTTCCGCCGCCACTTTTATTCCGTCCTGGCCACGTATCAGGGCTCTGGAATTGTTTACACCGACGGTTCGATGGTTGCTGGTCGTGTCGGGTATGCGCTAACTCTAGGGGACCATTCCGAACAACGGTCCTTGGCGGCTGGCTGCAGCGTTTACACTGCTGAGCTAGTCGCCATCTTTCGAGCCCTAGAGTATATCCGCTCCTGCTCAGGTGAGTCCTTTGTTATCTGTAGCGATTCCCTGAGCGGTTTACGAGCTCTCGACCAGTGTTTTCCTCGTTCTCGTCTGGTGATGGCTATCCATGAGTCCCTGCATACTCTTGCGCGTTGCGGCCGCTCTGTGGTCTTTGTGTGGACCCCCGGTCATGTCGGTATCCCGGGCAATGAACATGTTGACCGCCTGGCGAAAGAGGCCACGAGACAACCGTCTCTGGCTGTTGGCCTCCCAGAGACTGATTTGCGGGCAGTCCTCTGCCGACAAGTTTTTGCGCTTTGGGACGCTGAATGGCGCGATCGGATCACGCCCAATAAACTCCGTGCCATTAAGGAGACGACGACTGTGTGGCGGTCGTCCATGCGAGCCAACCGCACGGACTCAGTCATTCTTTGTTGGCTCCGCATTGGCCACTCCCGGCTAACACACAGTTATTTACTGCGCCGGGAGGACCCTCCTGTATGTCGCTGCGGGGCAGCTTTGACAGTGGCCCAAATTTTGTTGGCCTGCCCCCTTTTAGCTGTGGTCAGGCAGACATTTGCGCTGCCTGATAGCTCCCTGCCCTTTTATCTGATGACCCTGTTATGGCTGCCTTAGTTTTACGTTTTATTAGGGCAGGGAGTTTTTATTCTTTAATCTGAGTGTTTCTGTTTTATTTTATTGTTTTGTGTTGATTCTGGCCTTTGGCCTACAGTTTTCAACTAAGGTTTTAATGTGTTTTCGGTGGTTGGCTTTTCCTTTTTTTTTTTTTTTTTTTTTTTCTTCCTATGGTTGGCCAACCACCGTCACACTCCGTGTGATTTTATTTCGTTCTGTCTGGTCCTTGTCTATGTTTCTTTTGTTCTGTGTTGTCTGTCTCCTATTCTGTTGAACATTTTTTATTCTCTGTGGGTATTTTTAGTATTTTGGAAAAAGGGACCGATGACCTCTGCAGTTTGGTCCCTTTAATCCTTAAACCAACCAACCAACCAAGAACCGGGCAGCATATGAAAGGGTGTCTGGTGGCGTCTGCCTCTATGTCCTTCACACTCTGCACAGCGAGTCTGTCCCTCTCCAAACACCTTTAGAGGCTGTCACTGTTAGAGTGTGGACGCCACAGGCTGTTACCGTCTGCAGTCTTTACCTTCCACCGGATGGTGATGTTTCGCAGCATGTCCTGGCTGCGCTGATAGCCCAATTGCCGCCACCTTTCCTGCTATTGGGCGATTTCAACGCCCATAACCCTCTGTTGGGTGGGTCAGTGGCAACAGGTCGAGGCGCCACCGTTGGGCATTTATTGTCACAGCTCGATCTCTCGATTTTAAATGATGGTGCCTTCACACACTTCAGTGTGGCGCATGGCACACACTCCGCCATTGACCTTTCAATCTGTAGCCCTAGCCTCTTACCGTCTGTCCAATGGAGTGTGCATGACGACTTGTGTGGTAGTGACCACTTTCCTATATTTCTGTCACTACCACGGCGTCACTCTTTTGGGCGCCCTAGCAGATGGGCTATGAATAAGGCTGACTGGGACTTGTTCTCCTCCACTGCCGCTATTGACTCTCTCGCTAATGATGACATTGATGCGGTGGTTCAATCGGTCACCACCGGCATCGTTACTGCCGCCAAATCTGCCATTCCCCGTTCCTCTGGGTCCCCTCGGCGGCGGACTGTGCCTTGGTGGTCGCCTGAGATCGCTGCAGCGATTAAAGATCGCCGGCGGGCGCTACAGCGCCACAAGCGACATCCCTGTCTTGAACACCTCATCACCTTCAAACGGCTGCGTGCGCGGGTCCGCCGCCTTATCCGCCAAAGCAAGCAGGAGTGCTGGGAGCGGTATGTGTCCACCATTGGCCTCCATGTCTCTCCATCGCAGGTCTGGGCCAAGATCCGACACCTCTATGGCTATCAGACCCCTGTCAGCGTCCCTGCGCTCTCACTGAATGGAGCAGTTTGTACAGATTCCAGCTAAATTGCCAACAGCTTGGCAGAGCATTTTACTCTTAGTTCCGCTTCTTCCAATTCCCCATTGGCCTTCCGCTCCATTAAAGAGCGGATGGAATGTCGGAGCCTTTAGTTTCGTACCCACCACCCAGAATCTTACAATGCTCCATTCAGTGAGTGGGAATTTTGCAGTGCCCTAGCCGCTTGCCCTGATACCGCTGCTGGGCCAGATGGCATCCACTGTCAGATGCGGAAACACCTTTCAGTGGACTGCCAGCGGCGCCTCCTCGATCTTTACAACCGTCTTTGGGTCGAGGGGGAGTTTCCGTCGCAATGGCGGGAAAGCATTGTCATCCCCGTTTTGAAACCTGGAAAGAACCCTCTGGAGGTGGACAGCTACCGTCCCATTAGCCTCACCCAACGTTCTTTGCAAGTTGCTTGAACGGATGGTGAGCCGGCGCTTGAATTGGGTACTGGAGTCTCGGGGCCTTCTGGCTCCGTCTCAGGGTGGGTTCCGTAAAGGCCGCTCCGCCACCGACAATCTGGTGAACCTGGAGTCGGCCATCCGTACTGCCTTTGCCCGCTGTCAGCACCTGGTCGCTGTCTTTTTCGACATGCGGAAGGCGTACGATACGACATGGCGTCATCACATCCTTTCTACGCTTCATGGATGGGGTCTTCGGGGTCCTCTGCCGATTTTTATCCGCAATTTTCTGTCGTATCGTACCTTCCGTGTGCAAGTCGCGGCTTCGTATAGTTCCTCCCACGTCCAGGAGAACGGTGTGCCACAGGGTTCTGTTTTAAGTGTCTGCCTGTTTTTAATAGCCATTAACGGGCTCACTGCGGCCGTGGGAAATTCTGTCTCTGCTTCCCTGTATGCTGACGACTTCTGCCTTTACTACAGCTCTACTGGCATTGCAGCTGTTGAACGTCAGCTACAGGGCACTATCCGCAAGGCGCAGTCTTGGGCTGTAGCTCATGGGTTCCAGTTTTCGGCAGCCAAGACCTGCGTTATGCATTTCTGCCGGCGACGTACTGTCCACCCGGAGCCGCAGCTTTCTCTTAACGGCGAACTTCTTTCAGTGGTGTAATCACACAGGTTTTTGGGGGTGGTTTTCGATGCCCAGTTGACTTGGCTGCCTCATATGCGGCATCTCAATGCTCTGTGATGTTTGAGCCACACCCGCTGGGGTGCCGACCGATCTACCCTGTTCCGGCTCTACCAGGCGTTAATCCAGTCCCGTCTGGATTATGGGAGCCTGGCTTATGGCTCAGCTTCCCCATCTGCGTTGCGGGTGCTGGACCCAATCCTCCATAGCGGGATACGCCTTGCCTCTGGTGCTTTCCGCACCAGCCCTGTGGACAGCATACTAGTGGAGGCAGGTGTCCCTCCACTGCGGTTACGACACCAACAATTACTGGCTGCTTATGCTGCCCATGTTTTTAGCTTGCCCGGGCATCCAAATTACCGTGTCCTGTTCCCGCAGTCAGTCGTCCATCTGCCAGACCGTCGGCCCCGGTCGGGTTGTCCGATCGCCGTACGCGTCAAGGAGCTTCTCTCCGGGCTTGGGTTTGTCCCTGTTCCACCTCCTTTCCGGGCACCTCTGCGTACACCCCCGTGGTGTGTTCCTCGCCCTTGCCTTCGGTTCGACTTGGCACAGGGCTCGAAGGACTCAGTCCCTCCAGAGGCCTTCCGCCGCCACTTTTATTCCATCCTGGCCACGTATCAGGGCTCTGGAATTGTTTACACTGACGGTTCGATGGTTGCTGGTCGTGTTAGGTATGCGCTAACTCTAGCGGACCATTACGAACAACGATCCTTGCCAGCTGGCTACAGCGTTTTCACTGCTGAGCTGGTAGCCATCATTCGTGCCCTAGAGTATATCCGCTCCTGCTCAGGTGAGTCCTTCGTTATCTGTAGAGATTCCCTGAGCGGTTTACGAGCTCTCGACCAGTGTTTTCCTCGTTCTCGTCTGGTGATGGCTATCCATGAGTCCCTGCATACTCTTGCGCATTGTGGCTGCTCTGTGGTCTTTGTGTGGACCCCCGGTCACGTTGGTATCCCGGGCAATGAACGTGTTGACCGCCTGGCCAAACAGGCCACCAGTGATCCCACCCTGGACATTGGCCTCCTGGAGACTGATTTGCGGGCAGTCTTCCGCCGCGAAGTTCTCCCACTTTGGGACACTGAATGGCGCAATCTGCCCACGCCAAACAAACTCCGTTCTCTCAAGGCGACGATGCGTGTGTGGCAGTCATCCATGCGAGACACTCGCAGAGATTCAGTTGTTCTTTGTCGCCTCCGCATTGGCCACACCCGACTGTCTCACAGTTATTTATTGCGTCGTGAGGACCCGCCTCTCTGTCGCTGTGGGGCGGTTTTGACGGTGGTGCACATTTTATTAACTTGTCCGCTTTTAACTGTGCTCAGGCAGACATTTGCGCTGCCTGATACACTCCCTGCCCTTTTACTAGATGACTCTGCCATGGTGGACTTAGTTTTGCGTTTTATTCGGGCAGGGGGTTTTTATAGTTTAATCTGAGTGTTTGTTTTTTAGTGTTGATTCTGGCTTTTAGCCTCTGATTTCAAACTGAGTTTTTAATGTGTTCTTGGTGGTTGGCTTTTCCTCTTTTTTTCTCTATGGTCGGCCAACCACCGTCACACTCTGTGTGTTTTAATTTGTTTTGTCTGATCTCTGTCGGAGTCTTTCTCGTCCTGTGTCGTCTGACGTCTTTCCTGCTGTTCGTTTTTTATTCTCTTTGGGCAGTTTTAATTTTTTGGAAAAAGGGACCGATGACCATCGCAGTCTGGTCCCTTTACTCCCACAAACCAACCAACCAACTTCCTGACACTTAAATCTATACTTGATGTTAACAAATTTCTGTTCTTCAGAAACACTTTCCTTGCCATTGCCAGTCTACATTTTATATCCCCTCTACTTCAACCATCATCAGTTATTTTGCTCCCAAAATAGCAAAACTCATTTACTACTTCAAGCTTCTCATTTCCTAATATAATTCCCGCAGCACCACCTGATTTAATTCAACTACATTCCATTATCCTTGTTTTGCTTTTGTTGATGTTCATCTTATATCCTCCATTCAAGACACTGTCCATTCTGTTCAGCTGCTCTTCCAGGTACTTTGCTGTCTCTGACAGAATTACAATGTCATCGGCGAACCTCAAAGTTTTTATTTCTTCTCCATGGATTTTAATACCTACTCCAAATTTTTCTCTTGTTTCCTTTACTGCTTGCTCAATATACAGATTGAATAACATCGGGGAGAGGCTACAACCCTATCTCACTCCCTTCCCAACCACTGCTTCCCTTTCATGTCCCTCGGTCTTATAACTGCCATCTGGTTTCTGTATAAATTGTAAATAGCCTTTCGCTCCCTGTATTTTACCCCTGCCACCTTTAGAATTTGAAAGAGAGTATTCCAGTCAACATTGTCAAAAGCTTTCTCTAAGTCTACAAATGGTAGAAAAGTAGGTTTGCCTTTCCTTAATTTTCCTTCTAAGATAAGTCGTAGGGTCAGTATTGCCTCAAGTGTTCCAACATTTCTACGGAATCCAAACTGATCTTCCCCAAGGTTGGCTTCTACCAGTTTTTCCATTCGTCTGTAAAGAATTTGTGTTAGTATTTTGCTGCTGTGACTTATTAAACTGATAGTTTGATAATTTTCACATCTGTCAACATGTGCTTTCTTTGGGATTGGATTTATTATATTCTTCTTGAAGTCTGAGGGTATTTCACCTGTCTCATAGATCTTGCTCACTAGATGATAGAGTTTTGTTAGGCCTGGCTCTCCCAAGGCTGTCAGTAGTACTAATGGAATGTTGTCTACTCCCGTGGCCTTGTTTCGAGTTAGGTCATTCAGTGCTCTGTCAAACTCTTCACGCAGTATTGTACCTCCTGTTTCATCTTCATCTACATTCTCTTCCATTTCCATAATATTGTCCTCAAATATTGCCCTTGTATAGACCCTCTATATGCTCCTTCCACCTTTCTGTCTTCGCTTCTTTACTTAGAACTGGGTTTACATATGAGCTCTTGATGTTCATGCAAGTGGTTCTCTATTCTCCAAAACGCTCTTTAATTTTCCTGTAGGCAGTATCTATCTTACCCCTAGTGATGTTACTGATATGCACCTCTACATCCTTACATTTGTCCTCTAGCCATCCCTGCTTAGCCATTTTGCACTTCCTGTTGATCTCATTTTTGAGACGTTTGTATTCCTTTTTGCCTGCTCCATTTACTGCATTTTTGTATTTTCTCCTTTCATCAATTGAATTCAGTATATCTTCTGTTACCCAAGGATTTCTATTAGCCCTCATATTTTTAATGTTCTTTCAGTTTATCCAGGTCACATCTCCTCAAATTCCCATTTTTTGCAGTTTCTTCAGTTTTAATCTATAATTCATAACCAATAGATTCTGGTCAGAGTCCACATCTGCCCCTGGAAATGTCTTACAATTTAAAACCTGGTTCCTGAATCTCTGTCTTACCAGTATATCATCTATCTGAGACCTTCCAGTATCTCCAGGCTTCTTCCATATATACAACCTTCTTTCATGATTCTTGAACCAAGTGTTAGCTATGATTAAGTTATGCTCTGTGCAGAATTCTACCAGGCGGCTTCCTCTTTCATTCCTTACTCCCATTCCATATTCTCCTACTACATTTCCTTCTCTTCCTTTTCCTACTATCGAGTTCCAGTCACCCATGGCTGTTAAATTTTCATCTCCCTTCACTATCTGAATAATTTGTTTTATCTCGTCATACATTTCATCAATCTCTTTGTCATCTGCAGAGCTACTTGGCATATAAACTTGTACTACTGTGGTAGGTGTGGGCTTCGTATCTATTTTGGCTACAATAATGTGCTCACTATGCTGTTTGTAGTAGCTTATCCGCATTCCTATTTTTTTTATTCATTATCAAGCCTACTCCCACATTACCCCTATTTGATTTTGTATTTATAACCCTGTATTCACTTGACCAGAAGTCTTGTTCCTCCTGCCACTGAACTTCACTAATTCCCACTAAATCCAACATTAACCTATCCATTTCCCTTTTTAAATTTTCTAACCTACCTGCCGGATTAAGGGATCTGACGTTCCACACTCCGATCCGTAGGATGCCAGTTTTCTTTCTCCTGATATCAACGTCCTCCTGAGTAGTAGCCCCCCCCCCTCCCCCCTCTCTGTATACTCTAGACTGTGAATCTCAGAAGATTGGTTTCCCTAATGATTTCCAAAATGGAATGTCCTATTCGTCTAGCTCCATTTATCATTCCACAATCAGTTAATTCCCATTGTGCAGTCTTAATATGTTGGAAATATTCTAACATGAATCAGCTGAGTACAAATGACAGCTTCGCTAATGCACTGCCCTTTTATACCCTGCATATGCGATACTACTGCCATCTGTAAATGTGCATATCACTATCCCATGACTTCTGTAATTTCAGTGTGTTAAAGAATACAGATGTTAGCGTAACTGAGTCATCATTTAACAGAGTCATGTATGCAGAACACTAAAACAAAATATCTACAGAGGAATGGAAAGATTGGTAAAAGCTGGCCTGTGGGAAGGTCAGTTTGAGCTCCAGAGTAATGAAGGAATATGGAAGGCAATTCTGACCAGATGACTACACTCATTGCATTTGTAGATCCAGAAAAAGCTTTTGAACATGTTGACTGCAATATAAACTTTCTATTTCTGAGATAATAGGGATGAAAGACTTGGAGGAAATGGCTATGTAAAACTTAAAAGGGAACTGGACAGCAGTTATAAGAGTTAAACATGAAAGGGGAGCTATAGTTGAGAAGATTCAATCAGGATTGAGCCACTTCCTTGCATTATTCAGTCAGTAATGAACATCAAGGAGAAATTTTGAAAGGGAATTAAATTTCAGGGGAAGAAATAAAAACTTTGAGATTTGTGGATTACATTTTGATTCTGGCAATGATAGAAAAGGACTCGAAATGAGTAGTTTCCTGAAGTGGGTTACAGGAAGAACATTAAGAAAATGAAACAAGGGTAAGAGAGAGTAGTTGCATTAAATCAAGCAACACTCAGTGAGTCACTAAAAGTGATAGATGAGTTTCTATGTGGTCAGGAAAGCAACTGATCATGATATAAGTAAAGAAGATATAAAAGTCAGATTGGCAATAGCAAGAAAAACTTTTCTGAACTAGAAATTTAACATTGAATATAATTAAAATGTTAGGAAGTCTTTTCTGAAAGTATGTGTCGGGAGTGTAGCTTTGTGTGGAAGTGGTATGTAGATGCTTAACAATACAGAGAACAGAAGCTTTTGAAATATAGCGCTATAGAAGAATAAAGAAGACAAGGTTTGTGAACCTGCTAACTAATGAAGAGAGTTGAATCAAAGATTTGTGACACATCGTGACTAAACGGAGAATTTGATTGGTAGGACACATCCTTGGGCATCAAAGGATAGTTAATATGATAGTGGAGGAAACTGTGCGAGTTAAAATAATTGGAGACTATAGGTTAGACTGAAGTAAACTATTTCAAATGGATGTAGGTTACAGCGACTTAACAGAGATAAAGAGACTTGGTAAAGGTAGACTAGCATGGAGAGCTGCATCAAACCAGTCTTTGGACTGAAGACCACAACAACAATATTAATGCCTTTGACTGTTGTTGGTGATTCACTCTTGATTAGTTGCAGTTGTTACCTCCCCACCACTCCCCAATTTCTATTTTTCCTTGTCCACTGTCTTATCTCACTTTAAAAGTAGTGCATTGTAGCTGTATTTTAGTTGTAGTTTTTGCTTTTATCAGTATCAACCAAAAGTCACTTCAAAATTACAATAAATGTAGGAAAGCTATTGCTACACTTGAGTTTAATGTTGTATTTAGTAACCATCTGAAATACATAAAAAATGTACTACTTTATTTACGTATACAGAAATAGATTATGGAAGTCTTTGATATAGTTGTTTGTTTCATTGTGCTCAAGCAGTTTCTTTTAACAGTTATAGTGAAAGCAACAAATGGCCCTCGATATGTAGTGGGCTGCAGAAGACAGCTGGACAAAGCTCGCCTAAAGTCAGGTACGCGAGTAGCACTGGACATGACAACACTTACAATTATGCGTTACTTGCCAAGAGAAGTTGATCCATTAGTGTACAACATGTCACATGAAGATCCAGGAGAAGTTACATATTCTGCAATTGGTGGTCTCAGTGAGCAAATAAGAGAACTAAGAGAGGTATGGCTGATAAATACTGATATATTAATCGTAAAGTAGAGGCAGATTTAGAATTAAAACATTATTGTAAATGAAACAATTACTAATAAACTTACAAGTTATATTTTTTTCATGTATATCACATTGAAAGTTGACCGACAGTGCTTCAATTGTCTATTTGATGTAGCAATATTCTGAGTAGTAACTTATACATAATCTTCCCTTAGCTGTCAAATAACTTTACCTGATGACTGAATTCTAAAGAACATAATCGTTTCTCATTTCATATACATGAACAATATAATTGTGTGCATGTAGAGTGTTATAAAGATTTATTTTATGTCATTAAGTAGTTAATATCTATTTTTGTGGCACAATATACATTTCTGTTTTTGATTTTATACTGTCTTGGGGGATACAATTGTTAAACAATTTGCGTTGGAGCTCTCCTTTCCCACAAATCTCTGGATCTGATGGACGACCACTTTCAGAACTAAAATGATACACTGAATTAAACACAAGCTTCTTTATTGTCTTAACATTTATGTTATGAATGCATTTGTAAGGCACATGACAGGATCTTTCAGTATTGTTTGCCTATCTTCTTGTTGTGAATTTGATGACTAGAAATTGTCTCACTGCAGAAAATTGTAAAGCTGTTTCTCCTTTGACATTGCACAAATGTAGAACAAACAGATAAAGAGGAGTGATTGTGAAACATGTAATCGACTAAAATTACTCACCAATGAAAAGGCAATTGGATATGATAGATTACCTTAACAACTCTATTTGTAAATTACATGGGAGAAGTGACTTCTTTTTAGCAATAGTTTATTGTAAGTCATGGAGCGGTGAAGCATTCCAATTGATTGGAGTAAAGTGGTCATTTCTGCTTACTAGAATAATAGTCAGAAAGATTTGTATAAGTATAGGTCTCTGTATTGCTGACATCAATGTGTTCTATAATTATGTAATATGAATTGTGATTCTGTGTTGCAAGCTTTTTGCAGATAGAAAAACTCCTCTGCAGGAATAAAATGGATTTAGCAGAAAGCATCTCCCTCTGTTTATCCGTGAGATTTAGAAGATTGTAGGTAATGGCATGCAGATTGATGGCTGTCAGCAGAAGAGGAAAACAAAATAGCCTCAGGGATAGGGAGATGGTGGGAGAGGGAGATAGGCCAGGAAGAGAATGAGGGTATGCTGGAAGGTCAGATAGCATGCTCTGGGCAAACCACCTCACCGAACCGAAAGTAATAGTTTCAGGAAGCCTTTACCTAGTTTTTCAAGGGGCGTTAAGGTCTGTAGTTCATGCCAGGTCACACTTCACTGCAGAGTGAAAAAATCTCCGTGGTTACACTACTTATTATGCAGTGTCATTCCTCAGTTTACAAAACATTGCTTTTTTGTGCTTTTTTAATCAGGTAAATAACTTCAACTTGAAGTTCATTTCATTATGGGAACCTTGATAATATAAGTGCCATATACATGTTATAATAATCATAACTTTTCAGAAAGTGTTTAGATACTGAAATGATTATATTACAAACTAGAGGTAAATACAAGGAATTCTTATATGTTGTTATAATACACACACGATAATTATTTCTCACTTTTATGACATTTGTGATCTGTTCATCTATATTTATATTTACATCTGCATGGATATTCTGCAAATCACACTTAAGTGCCTGGTAGATGGTCTATCAAACCATCTTTACAATAATTCTCTAATATTCCACTCACAAACAACATGCGGAAAAAACGAGCACCTTTATCTTTCCGTGTGAGCTCTGATTTCCCTTATTGTATTTTGATGATCGTTTCTCCTAATGAAGTTCAGCGTCAATAAAATATTTTGGCATTCGGAGGAGAAAGTTGGTGATTGAAATTTTGTGAGAAGATTCTGCTGCAGTGAAAACCGCCTTTGTTATAATGGTGTCCATTCCAAATCCTGTATCATGGCCATGACACTTATCTCCCCTATTTCACGATAAGACAAAACATGCTGCTCTTTGTTGAACTTTCTCAATGTACTCCGTTAATCCTATCCAGTAAGGATCCCACACCGAGCATCACTACTCCAGAAGAAGATTGACAAATGTAGTGTAGGCATGAGTTATGACCTCTTTAGATTGTATTTGAAATTGTGTACTATGTACATTTGCATATGTGTTCTCATTGCAGGTTATTGAACTACCACTGTTAAATCCAGAGCTGTTCCAGAGAGTTGGCATCACCCCACCTAAAGGTTGTCTTCTTTATGGACCTCCAGGCACAGGAAAAACTCTTCTTGCACGTGCAGTTGCAAGTCAGTTAGATGCCAATTTTTTGAAGGTAGGTCATTTCACTAACCTGCGGCAGCAATGTTGAAAATACTGGAATGGTATATATTCAGTGGAATGAGTGTAAGGGAACTCCTCATTCTAGAGAGAAAGCAATTTGTATTAGTGTAAATGAATACCGAGATGATTATTTTTAATGGCTGTGTCGTTTTTGTCTAATTATCATCAAATTTAATGGGTGCTGTAGCTAATTAAGGCATTTTCAATAAAGTGCTAATAGTTCTGCAAAGGGAATTAGCATTTCTGTCACCTTCAGAAATGTAGCAAAGTAAGACAGTGGAAGGGAAAGGGAGTGACTTAGAGAGAGAATGGACAGCAACTATGCATTACCTCCTGTGTCAGGGTCAAAATAAATCAAAATGCAGTAAATAATTTCAAAGCACACTATCCAAGTATACGGAATGTAGTACATAGATGTACCATTGGAGGTTGATGAGAGAAAAATTTTATTGAACTCTGATGGTATTTCAGGAGTATGAAGTGGGATAACTGACACCAGCCAGTCGTAAATGTACTGTTTCAGAAAAGAATGAATAATAATATTTATTCACATTATCTGTGTGCCTTTCACTACACTGAGATACAGAATGTCACGGATTTTTAGGTTGTAAAAAAGTATATTTTAGGCACCTAAAATAGGCTCCTTCAGTAGTTCATTTATGCTATATAAAATCTAAAATAGGCTCTAATAAAAATGATGCACAGAAAATAAAAATAAATTAAAATACACAGTGTTGACAGTATGAACATCTTATTAGTCATTAAAACAAGGAGAATGAATATTTATACAGTTACAGAGTACAGCAATCTACAACATTAATGTTGAACATAACTCCAAATATTTTTGAGTTCCTGCAAGATAAAGGTCTCCATAAAAAAGATGTGGCAATAGTTTAATTAATACATTCGTAGTTTCACATATTCTGACCATAGTTGGCTTCACAATAAATAACCAGAATCTTTTCTGGGTTTTCTAGTGAAAAGCTGTGGCGCTTGTCAGTCAGAATCAATTTATATGCTGAAAAAGAATGTTGGACAGGAATGCTGCAGTCAGGAGTGCTGGATTTTCCACTAAGTATGTCGACAGCTGTACACAACTCCTTCAGGCCAGTGTTCTTCTGCAAAACCATTTGCATTTTTGCCCGTACTTTTCCCCCTACTTCACCTTGCGCTTCATTAATTTTCATTTTGACTTCTTCAAGCAAAGAAATATTGTCGTAGATAGGTCTCCCTGAGCCTTCTAATTGTGAA
This sequence comes from Schistocerca nitens, assembly GCF_023898315.1. Lineage (NCBI taxonomy): Eukaryota > Metazoa > Arthropoda > Insecta > Orthoptera > Acrididae > Schistocerca > Schistocerca nitens. The sequence goes on along the minus strand of NC_064619.1, from coordinate 466,702,626 downwards.
ATTATTCTTGCCATAAATGTGTAATGGGCCCTAATGTAAGATCAAGTCCCGTTTTAAAGAAGAGTCTTTGAGTAACTCAATTGCTGCATTTACGGATGCAGCATCCTCCGGTATATTTTCAACCACCTTCTGGACAGCTGAGAGACGCGTACTATAGTATTCTGCTGCTATCAGCCACGTGCCCCAGCGGGTGACAACAGGCTCTGGCGGCAATGGGACATCTGGAAGCTGTTCTTTGAATGTCTATATTCTTGATGGTGCCTTAACAAAAATTTTCTTCACCATAGAGATTACTTTATTTACTTTAGGAAATTGTAGCCTTACTTGCTCTGCTATGTGGTTGATCCCATGCACTACACAAGTTACGTGCAGCATCAATGGGTAGAATAATTTTAATTGTTGAAACGCTGCTATCATATATGCAGCAGCATCAGTGACGGCCAGAAGCACCTTATTCTCATCCACTCTGTTTGGGTATAGCACCTTAAGCCCATTGTTCACAAACTGTCCTATTGTTTGTTGGTTAGTTTTTGCAAGCTGTTTTGAGTAAATCAAATGAGCCCTGGGTGGAGTGTATGGATCTAGCTTGCCAATAATCAGGTTTGCAATGTAACGGCCAAGACTGCCAGCAGTTTCATCCACAGAAATCTATATACAAGATTCTCCAAGAGTTTGCTTCAATTTTTACTTTCGTTCAACATTAGATTTATGTGCGATTCCATCTGCATGCTAAGTTAAGTGAGATTTCTTTAACACTCGAAACCTAATATGAGAGAAAAGGGAAATGCAGTTTAGAATCGCATATAAAGAGTATTTCGTATTACTAAAGGATAGCGATAAAAAAGAATCCTAAGTGACAGGAAAATAAGAAGTCTAAGAAAAACAGCAACTAACCTCCTTGTTGCATACTTGGCAGAAAATAATTTTCCCATCTGTTGTATAATGCGGAAAATCTTGCAGCCACTGCCTTACATGAGTAGACTTTGAACTAGCTGTTTTTGGCATGGTGTAGTATTCTCACACACAAACTAGAATTTATTTTGCACTTAGAATGTCAGTAACACTTGACATGTCGGTGGTTACACAGTGTTCTGAACTACTGATTTGTTTTCGCTGCGAAAAAGTGAATGATGACCCTTTTTTACTGCGGTGCATGGGAGCGGTAGGGAAAATACCGTACTCGTTGCTGGACATTTGGCACCTGACAGATGGCCGCCCCTTCTGAACAAGCGAATGGAATCTACCGGTGCTTCAGATGAAAACATCTCACTACTGGCAAATTATTTTTTGAACCGGAAAATTCACGTATAATACCGTTCACGAAACAGAGTAGTTTGATAGGACTGCCTGTAGACAGCAGCGAGAAAATGCGCGAAGGGCAGTAATTTAGCTATAGAGGGCGTCTACGATTAACATTGTGATTTTTTAATCCGTGCTCAGCTTAAGGCCTATGAAACCGTTTCTTTGCGAAAATACATAGCTGGCCAGAATCCTACGAACGAAATATTTTCAAATATAACATTTAGTACTCCCACGTTCGATTCTAATGTGTAACTCAAATCTGTGACTGGTTCCCATTCGCTCACCGAAGTTAAGCACTGTCGCGCTCGGCGCGTATTTGAATGGATGACCATTCAACCGTGCCGAGTGCTGTTGGTAGTAAGGCAAGCAAAGGAATTGTAAACAGTCTCTAACGACCTTCGCCTTCGACGAGACGTAAAGCCCTAAGTTTACTCCCTTTTTCTAATCTTTGAAAACACAAGAACTCTGTCAGATTAACGAAATAGGTACTATTTAGGATTTTGATGCCGAAATAGGCAAAATTAGGCGTCAACGTCGGAATACGCAATTTTAGGTCCTGTAGAACTAATGGTATTCAGTTTAGTTAGTCATGAGACGCATAAGTACCAACTTATATGCAAACTGGAGTTTAGGAAAAAAAAAAAGGTTTTAACCTAAAGATCCGTGACCTATTTTTTACATATGAATAATAAAACACCTATAAAGAGTATTTGGTATTATCAGGGATAGCGATATAAAAAAATAAAAAAAGACCGAAGTGTTAGGCAAATACAAAGCATGAGCGCATATCAACTAGCCACCTTGCTTCACACTGGGCAGAAAATATTTTTTCCATCTGTCGTATAGTGTGGAAAAACTTGGAGCCACTGTCTTATATGATGAAATAGGCACTTTTTAGGATATTAAAGCCGAAATAGGCACTAACGTCGAAATAGGCTTTTTTAGGTCGTATAGAATTAACGCTATTAAGTGTAAATAGTCATGAAACGCATAAGTACAAATTTTTATGCAAATAGGAACTCAGGAACAAAATAGGTTTTTACCTAAAATCCGCGGTCTAGTTATTAGCTGGGAGGTTGTCTTGAACACAGTAGTGCTCTATTTGCTGCTGTTTTATAGGTTTTGGGTGGGAATTGGCAAAATGTTGGGAGTATTAATCTGGTATGAAATTAGGTTAGTGAAGCAGTTATCATAATGACATAGAATGTGAATAATTCACTACTTGGTATTAAGGGGTCTGATTTGTTTGCATAAAAAGGAAACACATAAGTTCTCAGTATCTAATTTGACTGCTAATAACACTTACTGCTTAAATTAATTGGCATATTTTTTTGTTTCTAGGTTGTCTCTAGTGCTATTGTGGATAAATATATTGGAGAAAGTGCTCGTCTGATTAGAGAAATGTTTAATTATGCTCGTGATCATCAGCCATGTATCATCTTTATGGATGAAATTGATGCTATTGGTAACTATCTAATGTTCGTGAAATACTAGAGGATATAGCTATCAAAATATTTAAATAATTAACCTATCATAGACAACTGAAACAGCTGTACATTTTGGGTAAATAGTAACATATTTCATTCAGGTGGTAGAAGGTTCTCAGAAGGAACATCAGCAGATAGAGAAATCCAAAGAACTTTGATGGAGCTTCTTAACCAGATGGATGGCTTTGATTCCCTGGGTCAGGTATGTTTATGTTAAAGTAACTGCATCCTTTACAGTAAGCGTTAAAATAAGCTAAAAAGTAATTTTACTCTTTAAATACATCTGTCATATTTGTGGGATATGGATAATTGTAGAAAGTACACTGGGTGACTGATAGTTGAAGTATGTTAATAGAATGTCTACTATGTTAATTTTGGTGACTGAAGCTCAATGGCTGTTATCAGAAGATCCAGATTTTGCTTTATCTCTGTAGATGATACACTGAGGAATAAAGAAAATAGAAGGATACAAGAATAAAACATAGTTCTAGTCATTGGATGAAAAGGCTGTCAGGAAATATTTGAACTTAAACAGATAGTTCCTAGGAAAATGGGTTGTAATTAAATTTTGACAAGATTTGGTACATACAGTGCAGTAGTTCTCTACAAGCTGTAAAATTAGTATATTCACACAGTGAGGTGAAAGATGTAGATAGTGTTAAGTTATTTGGACTACAGATAGATCATAACCATAACTGCAAAACCCACATGCTAGAATTTGTGAAGTGTCTAAGCTCAGCCACATTTTCAGCATTTGCAGTTAATGCTATAGCTGATGTAAAATGAAGAAACTAGTGTAGTTAGCATATTTCATTGACCAATGAGTTTTGGAATCGTTTTTTGTGAAACTCAACTTAAAGGACTAATAAAGAGTCTTTCATTAATCCTTTAACTGCCCTGGTTGAGTTAATTGCTCATGTGCTGCCATTCCACATGTGCTGAGGACTTGTTTAAAACTGACCCCCTAGGTTTTCGTGAAGCCCTGTTGACATGTTTACGCATCCTATTCTGCCGACCTCTCACTGCTACAGATAAGTTATTTCTGTATCTCGGTGAATAAAAAAGTTTTGAGTATTTTATCAAACATCACATGTGCCTCTTTGCATGCTATCATTTGCAAAAAACCTTGGTTGATATCCTGAACAGTTTATGAAATATGATGACAGTTAAGACAATGATTCGTGATGCACTGGGATGGAAATGGGCGCCTTGCATGTGTCCGTTCATCAGATATAAAAATCAGCAACTCAAGACTGAAGTGAGATATCATTCTGATCTAAATTTCAAGTAAATTTTGAATGTATTACCTACATTTCATAAACTGCAATGTATGAGCTAAAATCTGTTATGCGCTAAGTTTACGTTATTACCTCTGCAAACTCTAAAGTTTCGTTCAGTGTTTCACTTAATATGGTGCAGCGCAACAATATATCATATAACGAAAAGAAATTCAATCCTTTATTGAGGGAAGGTGTTAGATTGTAAGGTGTGCAAAAATCGAATTTTTTTCACCTAATTGTTTTCTTAAAATCGGAAGATAAGTATCTCATAGTGGCCACATTATCGTTTCTCATTACAGGTATTAGCATTTTGCGAGCAGTACAGCCATAACAAAGTTGCACTTGGTGCAGAATGCAGAGAGCATGTCTGTAGCAGTGAAAGGATTAAGAATGATACTCCACTGCAGAGTGAAAATCTCATTCAAAAATGATACTTTTTAAAGTTTGAAAAAAGCAATAAACCACACAATGCATAAAAGTGAATGGTACTTTATTTGAAGCTTAGACATTGCAGTTATGTTGTGAACAAAATATCATTTGAAAATGTCCACCATAGCTTTGAACATGACAAACGCAATGTCTCCAATTGTTAGTCACTCTGTCCAACACTAGTGGTTTTAGCCTGTCGAATGTTCGCCTCCAAATGTTCCAAAGTTCATGGCTTGTCGGGATACACCTGGACTTTGATGCTACCCCAAAGAAAAAAATCCATGGATGTTAAATTACCTGACCGCGCAGTCAATGCACAGATCCACGCTTCAGATGATCTGGTTGCCAAACTTTTCTCTCAGCAAATTGAGCATAACATCAGCTGTGTGGCATGCTGTGCCATTCTGCTGGAACCACGTTTTCAATACCTGCGGTCTCAGTATCTGGCCACAGAAACTCACATAACATGGATCTGTAGCTGTTGCCGTTGACAGTAATGGTTTTTCTCTCATTATCTCGAAAGAAATAATGTCCGGTGATGCCCCTGCATCATAAACCGTGCCACATGGTGAGTTTTTCTGAATGCAGTAGTACTTCATGGACCACTTGTGGGTTCTCTCTCTCTCTCTCTCTCTCTCTCTCTCTCTCTAATAACAATTATTTTTGTCATTGAGACAGCCACTAAGACAAAAATGTGCCTTATTTGATATGATTTTTCCATTGTAATCTGTATCAGCTTCCACTGCTGTATGTCCCAATCATCGAACTTGTGACACAATCTGTGATTGTTTGGTTTTAACTTTTGAGTCGATACAACTTTATACAGATGCGGGCCTAAATCCTTTTGTAAGATTCAACAAGTTGTGTCAGATAGCCACAACTCTGAGATCATCTTGAAAATGATAATTTTGGCTTTGTCTCAATACTGGTTGCTATTACTGTGTGCTTTACTTTGTGACTTGATGACTTTGGTCATGTAGAGTGAAATCCCATTCAAAATTGGCCTCTGTGTGGCACATCGCTGAATACAGGAATGGGGTTTGTGACCCGATTCTCTGCTGACAAACGACGAGCACCCACAACTTAGCTGCCACTTTGGCATAGTTTTCTAATGAGTTATAAAAATTCAGAAAAAGTGAGTTACTGCATGAAGAAACTGCAAATTTTACTCGGTATTTTCACACCTGGAAGCACACAAAAAATACCTTAGAAACTGGAAATTACAATTTTAAAAAGCATCACTCTTAATAAAAGACCCTTTATTTTCAGAACACAGTAGCATGTCGTAAGAAACACACCAACATCCATACTTGGCAAACCAGTGTGACAAGCCTGGTAGTTGGTACTTGCCATTAAGTACAAACAGTGAAACCCCACTTTTGCACTTTTCAAGGGACGTTCAAAAAATGGTGTAAAATGCGCGAAACTGTAAAATGGGGGAAATAACATTTTAAGCTGTAAAAGTTATGTATAGGATACCCCCTTGCATTTTCAAACTTTGTGGATGATATACAAGGGATGGAACTTAAATAGTGGCAACTATTTATTCACAACCGATACAAGAGTGTTACATGTTTGCACCTGTTACTGTCCTTCAAAGTAGTCACCAGCATTGTGTAGAACCCATTGCCAGGCGAAGTATACCGTTAGCAGAGACTGTTACGTTGATGGTGCAAATGGAGCTGTCTAAAGTTATGGTGATTCTCATGAACGACTGTGATGGTGTTATCCTAATGCATTACGTTCGGGGACTGATGACCTCAGATGTTAAGTCCCATAGTGCTTAGAACCATTGTGAGCATTACGTTCCTCCACAGCAAACCGTCAATGCACAGTATTACTGTTCGTTTTTGGAGCATCACCTGCAACCAGCTTTGCGAAAGAAGCGGTGACACACTCTGTGGAACCCACCCATCATTTTGCAGGACAGTGCGCGGGTGCATACAGTGCAAGTTGGGCTGCTCTGTTTGGTCGATGGGACTGGGAAGTACTGTACTATCCACCATACTCCCCGGATTTAAGTCCTTGTGACTTTGATTTGATTCCGAAGATGAAGGAACCACTTCGTGGCATTCGCTTCAGAACTCTTCCAGAGATTCGACATGCAGTAGACCGCTCCATTCACACCATCAACAGAACAGGCTCTGCTAACGGTATACTACGCCTTCCACATCGCTGGCAATGGGTTCTACACAATGCTGGTGACTACTTTGAAGGACAGTAACAGGTGCAAACATGTAACTCTTTTGTATCGGTTGTGAATAAATAGTTGCCACTATTTAAGTTGCAACTCTCGTATGTACATAACAGGCATCAAAAGACTTGTCAGGGGCTTGTTTATCATCTAATAAAGGTTTATTACCCAATAAAAACCTCTGATATAACTGGAACTGATAAGTGTCTGGGAAGGAGGAATGTTTGACTCAATTTCATACATCATAATCAATGTTTTTGAAAGCCTGCAGCTGTCATTCATTATTTAAGTAATGAAATACTGCACTAGTTACGTATTTTTTCATGCTTTGCACGGCACATTTCAAGAATTTTTTTCACATTGTCAAGTGCAAATATGTAGCTACATATCTTGTGTTGTTTGCATTTTTGTTCTATCTCTCTCTGCTGTAATAGTCTTTTTGAGGTTACCAGGTACTGTGCCACTTTAGTTATGCAGAAAACCACACACACACACACACACACACACACACACACACACACACACACACACAAATTATCACTCACATTGTCTGTTTGTGTAACATCGCAAAAAAATACATATGTAAATACTGCTCTTGACAACAAGAATAAATTCAGCATGAAAAAAAATATGTAACCGGCACTGAGTTTATACTAAAAATGTTTGGGTGACGCAAAAATGAATGACAGTGTCAACTAGTGCTACAAGTGGCCAAATGCCAAAACACGCTAAATATGTTTTGACAAAGGTGTCACGATCACAACAATCGTGAAAGTGCGTTTGCACAGTATAGGCAATTTGGATGTGGCTGTGATTGGTCATAATTAGTGTTTGTATCGATATGCACTTAAAACCCATGAAATATGCGCCAAAACTCCTCGAAATATGCAGTTAAAATATGCTCTTACTGCCAGTATATGCCTTTAAATATGCAGCTAAAATTCTTTAATTATGCATGTCTCTTAGATAAATTCTTTAAAATATGCATCTTACATGGGAAAATTAATGAATAACCATCAAATATTTTCAATAATGGCTATAATTCAATGAATAAAATGAAGTACAACATAGGTACTTGCATGATAAGTTTGGTAAATTCTAAAAATTAGTTTGTTTGGACTACCAACATTTTTTCCATATTCTCTACATGAAAATTTTGCTGTGGTCAGATAACATTTTCAGTCTCTCACCAATATGACCTGGCCAACTCTTGCTCTGTGTCCTGAGTCCTTCGACAAGAGCCACTGCCTTAGTATCTTCCATGTTAAGAGTCTCAAGTTTCTCATTTAGGTCTGGAAGGCCACCCAATTGCGCTCAGATGCAAGATAGGCTGTGTAACACGCTGGAATTCTTCAGGGCATCCTTGGCTTTTCGTATGGCTAAATTTTCGCTATCTTCAAAGCCCTTTAAGGCCTGGAACAAGAAAGTAGTAATCTAGTGAATGTCGGTTTCAAGCTGAAAACTGCTATACAGAGAAATAAGCTTAATATTGAAATTATGTTTTGTTTGTTTTCTTTGCTTATTCAATTTATCCAGAAATACATATGCACCCATACCTCTTCAACTTTTCTGTGGTTGTCTGCAAAATAGTTTGCAGCTGAAATCCATGTTCCCCACCTCATCAAGACTGGCTCAGGTAGCAGAGGACAGTCAGGGAGAGCAGTCTTGAAAGCTCTCACTCTACTTGGTGCCTTGATGAAACCTTCTTTGCTGAAGATATAAGGCTGTTGACCTCTGGCAATGTGGTTCTGACCTCTTCAGCAACTCGATGGATGCCATGACCCAGACACGTGAGGTGAATAATTTTAGGGTAAAACACACGGAGACACTCTGCGGCCTTCAGCATATATGCAGCACTGTCCATCACAATGGCCAAAACCTTGTTCTCGCCACATTTCTGATCTTCCTTTCTCCATAGCACACTTGAAAGAAAATCAAAGGATTTTACAATTTTTTTTATTTTATTATTGGCTCAGTACATAATGTGAAAACCTAATTATTGGCTCGGGATATGATGTGAAAAACTGTGCTCTTATATTACCTACATTTACTTTAAACTATTCAATATTGGCAAAACTTACACAATGCTTCCTGCATTGTGCATGTAGTCATGGCGTGTATCGTTTGTTCCATGTCTTTGCACAGTATGAGGTGTCCTCATCCAGCCTCGTAAGCAGAGAGTTTTCCAATTATGGCGTGCACCATATACCGACAGCAAGAATCAGTGATTTCGTCAATGAATAGCCAGACTGGGGAATGGCCAATGTCTTCCTAATATTCTCCAATGTCTGTAATAGAGAAACTAAATTAAAAAATACATGTAAACATGTGGACACTACACAGGAGACGTACACATGAAAACAAACTATATCCATTTTAGCTCCTACCTATATTTTGACTGTCTTCTTATGTATATACAATGACCAAAATAATAGTCATTTAATTTGCAAAAAAAAGTTATATTCTTTAAAAATAAATTTAGTTCCTTTTTTTTTGCAGTGAACGTTCAGAGACAGACTCTCTTCTTCTCAAGTCCTTTCTTCATTTGTCTTTTCCTTTCTTGAAAAACTTCACATACTTTAAGTTTAGTTTTTTTTTTTTAATTCAAGTAACAATGTTCATTTTACAATAAATTTATTTTTGGAGTTTTTTAAATTAATGACTGTTATTTTGGCCCATGTATAAACCAAATTATATCCATTGATTTTCACATACCTATGTTCATAGAAATTACCAAAAACCCTTTTCATACAATGGGTCCACATAGTTCTTTCTGAGCGTTGACTCGTGAGGAATATCTTTTCCTGTGTATTTTTCAAGAAAGCCCTTAATCCTTCATTCTCCAACTTAGTCAAGGAGATGTTTGCTTTTATTAAAGCCTCACAAAGATCTTCATTGAACTCATTTTTGTTGTCTATATGCTTCAAAAATGAGATGATCAGTGGTTGCTGTGAAGTTTTAACAATGTCTTGGTTACGTTGTTCTGGTGCTGAGATGTCTTTTTATGCTGATCCAGTTGAAATTTTTTCCCATCCCTGACCTAAAGCGTTGGAGAAGGGAATAAATATCAATAAGTACATACAATTGTACAAAAATGTAAGAGAACAGTGTGTACCCGCGAGATGGTCACTCAAAAAAGTGAATTAAGACTACAAATTGGAACGTCTATCCTCTCACAACATTTAACATTTTTTTTTTATTTGCAATAATGCTGAAGGTAATTCCTAAATGTTTTTATCTTTTCTTTTCTTTACTTTTGTACATAGAAAACATGCACGCAAATTTACGAATGAATTTAATAATTGTTTTAATTTCTCGGAAAAATTATCTAAAAAGAAAAAAAATTAAACTTACCTCTTTTTCACATAGCTATATTATTTTTCCGTCCATTGTAAAAGCACAATTGCTCCCGATCCATTTCCGTAAATTATTGGTTTTTGGCTGGGTTGTATTCATAATTCGAAGAAGGTAGCAAAGTGTCAATGTGAATAGCACGGAAACATACGCAAGAATGATTCATATTTCAAAATGCCAACAATAACGAGTAGGGCAACACAAATACTGGAGCACGTGTCTACTCTGATAATCCATCTTGCATCATTGAACCATCACAAGTCCTTAGCATCCTTATCAGAGAGACTACCTAAGTGGAAAAACAAGACTGTGTCCCTCCATAAGCTACCCACGTTTACCTGAAAGGCTTTTATCCTGATGGATCATCTCGTATTATCTCATTTTGGAAATTTATTGGTCTAATATTCTGGGAGGTTCTTGGGTTGCCAGGGAACTAAATTAACCTCAATATGACCTCTAAATATCAAAAATATGCACCTTTATGGACATTTCCTCTAAATATGACAATAGTATGCTCAAACACTAAAAATACGCAAATATATGCAATTTAAATTTGAATTTAATATAATATCATAATTCGTAAAGACACAACACCAGGTACCGTAAGAAAATGATATGCAAAATCCAAACTCTAGTCATGATATCTTGAATAAACAAACCTAGTTACTCCCATCAGCCACCACGCCAAGTAGAGCTTGGCAGCTGCGGCAGATATGGTACAAATTGTTCAAACTTTTACACATTTACCGGTTCAAATCCCTGGTGTGAAGAAACTTAACCACGTAATATTTGTAAACACTACTGGATGGCCAACATCGTGCCAGAGTCATTTTTTTTCTGCACAAACAGTTTTTTGTAACGCGTAAATCGCAGGAAAATTCTAAATATGTTGACACAAAATCGGGTGCAAATTAATATTTTGGACATAGGAAATTTGACTGGAATGAAAAAAATGTTGTAAATGGCAGGAAAATGTTAATTCCAGGAATGTAAAACTGGGGTTATACTGTATAAGATTTTTTGTGTAAAAGGGAAATTCAGTTGAGTGCTTTATGCATTATGAGATAAAATTGTTGGCCAGTGCTTACCTTCAGAAGACTGGTGATAGACAGGTACAAAAGGACCACACTACCTAGTTTTTGGAGCTAATAGTTCCCTTGTAGGGGAGAAGAGGTGGGGGGAGGGAGGGTGGAGGGCTATGTTGGGAAATGTTAAAAAAGGAGGGCAGGTCACTCTGATCCCATGATGACAGAGAACCCAACATAACTCCCTCACCAAGGGAAATGTTGCTTCCTAAAGCTGCTTTGTGTGTCTCTTATAATTATATTTGTATCCATCAGTGTTACTATACATTTAGTCTCCTGGATGTAAGTACTAGCAAGCAGTCCTATCTCGTAATTTATTAGATTCTTTCCGTGCTCCATTTGCGTATGGAATTATACAGTGAGATAAGAGTCGTTGGATACCTCCTAATATCGTGTCGGAGCTCCCTTTGCCTGGCGTAGCACAGCAGCTCGACGTGCCATGGACTCAAGCCTTTAAAGGCCCCGTACAGAAATACTGAGCCATGCTACCTCTATAGCCATCCATAATTGTGGAAGTGTTTCTGGTGCAGGAATTTTGTACTCGAACAACCTCTCAATTATGTCCCTTCTATGTCCAGTGGGATTAATGTAGGGCAATCTGAGTGACCAAACTGTTAGTTCAAATTTTTCAGAATGTTCTTCACACCAATCGCGAACAATTGTGGCCCAGTGATGAGGCACATTGTCATTCTTAAAAATTCCATTGTGGTTTGGGAACATGAATTCCATGAATGAATGGTTGCAGGTGGTCTCTAAGTACCCAAACATAGCCATTTCCAGTCTTTGATCAGTTCAGTTGGACCACAGGACCTAGTCCACTCCATGTAAACACAGCCTACACCATTATAGTGCCACTGCCAGCTTGCATAGTATCTTGTTGGCAACTTGGGCTTGTGGCTTCACGGAATCTGCACCACACTTGAACCCTACCATCAGCTCTTACCAACTGAAATCTGGTCACATCTGACCAGACCACAGTTTTCCAGTCATAGAGGATCCAATTGATATGGTCACGAGCCCAGGCGAGGTGTTGCAGGCAATGTCGTGCTGTTAGCAGAGGCACTTGCATTGTTTGTCTGCTGCCATAGCCCATTAACACCAAATTTCTCTGCACTGCCCTAACGGATACATTCGTTGTACATCCCACATTGATTTCTGTGGTAATTTCATAAGGTGTTGCTTGTCTGTTAGCACTGACAACTCTATGCAAACGCCCCTTCTCTCAGTCCTTAAGTAATGATTGTTGGCTACTGCATTGTCAGTGGTGTGGGGTAGTGCCTGAAATTTGGTATTCACAGCACACTCTTGATCCTGTGGATCACAGAATATTTAAGTTCTTATTGATTTCCGAAATGGAATTACCCATGCGTCTAGGTCCAATGACTATTATGCATCAAAAGTCTGTTAATTCCCATTGTGCAGCCATAATCACATTGGAAACCTTTTCATGTGGGAGTCCAAATGACAGTTCCGCCAATGCACTGCTCTTTTATACCTTGTGTACACCATACTACCACCTTGTATGTATATGCGTGTCACTAGCCCATGACTTGTCACCTCAGTGTATGTGCTTAATTGCCTCTGTAAATACTATAATTATCTCAAATTGTCTTCACAGTCCCTAAGGGACCAGCATATGGTGGGTCATAGTGTATTCCTGAACTTCTCACTTAATGCTGGTTTCAGAAACTTCATAAGTCTGTAGATGTCTATAGATAATTGGTGTTTACCTTCAAGTGGCTGCCATTTTGAGTTTCCAGCATTTCCATTAGGTTCTTCCATGAGTCCAACAAACCTGTGAATGTTTCTGCAGCAGTTCTTTGAATACATTCAACATTGCCTATTAGTAGTATTTGACATGGCTGCTACACATTTAAGCAGTATTCTAAGATAGCTTGCAGAGTGTATTGAAAGCAATCTCCTTTGCAGATGGATAGCATTTTGCCAGTATGCTACCAGTGAAGTTGAGTATGTCACCAGCCTTTCTCACAGTTGAGCCTACATGATAATTTCATGTCATATATCTACAAATTGCTACACCCAGGCATTTGTATAAGTTAAATGATTACAATTGTCTCATTGATAATGTAGCCATAGGATACAGCATTTCTGTATTTTCTGATGAAGTGCACAATTTTACATTTCAGAACATGTAAAACATTTCACGATTGCACCATTGCACCATTTTTAAATCTTATCAAGATCTGACTGACTGTTTGTGCATTTTTTTCAGAAATTAATTAGACAACTACGCCATATGCAAAAAGCCTGAAGTTACTATTAAATTGTCTGCCATATCATTGAAATATATGAACAGTGATGGTCCCAACGCAGATTACAGGGGAATGCATGACATTAATTATACACCTGTCATCTAAGATAACAGGCTGTGTTCATCAAAAAATCCTCAGATCTCTCTCAAATTTATTCATCCCCTGATGACCATATTTTAATTAATAACAGTATAGTACTGAGTCACATCCTTTCAAAAGTTAAGAAACACTACAGCAGCCTGGCTGCCTTGATCCATGACTTTCAGGATGTAATGTTTGAAAAGCACGAATTGAGTTTCACATGAACAATATTTTCAGAATCCATGCTTGTTGGCATCGAGGAGGTCATTCTGTTTGAGACACCTCATTACATTTGATTTCGGAATACATTTTAAGACTTTTCAGCAGATGGATATCAGTGTCATAGGAGGGTAGTATTGAGGACCACTTCTGCTACCTTCTTGTAGCTGGGTGTGACTTAAGCTTTCTTCCAACTACTAGTATTTTATTTGATTAATCAACAGTGTATTCTATTTAAAATTAGGCTAACTCACCTGCAAATTCTGTATAACATCTGATATGGATTCCATGAGGCCCCTGGAGCTTTGTTCAGTTTTAGCAATTTTATCTCTTTCGCAACACCACTGACAGTAATATCTGTATTACTCATCTTTGCACTGGTGCAAGAATTGAACTGGAGCAGTTCTTGTGAAAATACCATTATTGCTTTTGCTTTGTTGTCTCCAGTCTCAGTTTGTGTATCAGCCAAGAGTATTTGGACACATTAACATTGGTGCCACTGACAGCCTTTACATATCAACCGAAATTCTTGGAGTTTTTTGAGAGTTATTGTGACAAAGATTCTGCCATAGGACTAAATGTTTAAAGTTCCTCATTGAGGTAGACATTGCTGCACCTTTATCCAGTGTACTAAAGGTCTAAATCTTTTTACAGTGTTTTAAGTTCCCCTCTGTATTTTGGTTCAGTATAGACGTCCTCAGAGAGGTCAAATCTATATACCGTTAGATCTAATGTACTGGGTGTTTTCATCACAGTGGTTACAAACTTTCAGGAAAGATTGAGTGCACCTAGATGATGGGAAATTACATAGCAATGGATGGTTGGAAACACTTTCTTAGCACGGTAGTGATGACGTGAATCACTAGGAAGGAAGGATACAAGCAGGGTAAGAAAACATGTTTATTATGTAAGAACAAAAGCAGACAACAATAACTATCAAAGAAGGTGTTCGAAATTACGACTCTGAACCGTGATGCAGGCCTCACATTTCTGGTGCAAGAAATATCTGATCGCCTGGAAAATGCTGAGCATGCCCCAGACTTCCCCAGCAGTTGCCATGATGCATGCAACAAGTTCCTCAGCACTGTTAATGGAGGTTTAATACACTAGTGTCTTGACATATCCCCAGAGGAAGTAGTTGAAGGCAAGTGAGGTCTGGCGGTTTTGCTGGCCAGTACACTGGAGCATCCTGGCGGATCCAATGTTGACGACACATTGCATCCGGATGATGACGCACATCAAGACTGTGGTATGTGGGGGACCATCATGCTGAAATCACATCGCAGAATGCATTGCAGCGGGTATGTGTGCATCGTCCAATAGCTGAAGCAATACTTGCTGAAGAAAGATGAGATAGGTTCCATGTGACAAATGCTGGGCACGAAGTACAGCCCAACTAGATGGTCAATATAATACTGGTCTATACAGTAACTGAAAATTGTCTGTGGACTGCACAATTCTTGTTGCGTCATATGCACATGGGTGTTGTGGAAGTTGGACATCTACCCCCACCCCCTCCTTCCCGCACTTGCGTCACCTCATCAGTGAAATAAATGGTGGCTGGAAAATGGAGATCTGTTGTATACATCTTTAAATACCGCCGTGCAATTGCGACTCATTGAGCAAAATGGTTTTCATCCAGTAGCTGCAGATGCAGGGTCTGTTAAGCTACAATAATTGCAAGTGCTCTTTAATAACTGCAGTAATTAACCTTGAAGAGACTAGTTTCTCTTATAACAAACGAAAAGCCTGGCATTAAATTTCCTGACTTCGTGAACTTAGTTGGAACGTTGATTCTCGAACTTTCTTTGTTTTAGAGGCTGTGTTCTCTAACAAGCTCAAAAATTGGGCAATTTATGATGAATGCACCTGAGACAACATTCTGCTATTGAAGGAGGAGAACATAGTATGGTATAACAGTTCCAGTCATTGCAAAACACTATTACGCCACAGAAGTTGCCTTCAAGAGATTTGTTTGTGTTGCAATCCTACACTTTCAAACACTTCCGTAGAACAAACTGGTTTAACAAGCAAAAAAAAGGTGGATATATTCTATTGATTACATAAATAGCTACACTACAATCAAGGGGAAATGATTTTCAAACCGGATATTGCTGCTGAACTGTGTAGAATACAGAACTGTAACTCACAGTAGTCAATTTACTATGTAAAATATTATGCACAACACTCTAAAAAAACCAAAAATATGTAGAAATATACCTTCATTTGTAAAGATGTACTTTAAAAGTAACTGGAAGGATTGTCTGCAGGACACTAATGCCAAAATTGTTTAGAGCACAAATGTAGATTACAACTAATGCTGCAGTACGAAACATGTAAGTAGATTTTAGTATTCAAAAATAGACCATTTATCATGACACATGCACAAGTTTTGATTCAGTCAACTTATATAGCGCATTTAAATTTAATCTAAAATGTTGGAGTCTAGACCATCTATAAATGAAACTTACACACTTCATCGCTATGTTGCAACATCTGGCAAAGACGTCTTAGTGCAGTTTGAGAAATACAACTAACATAATTTAAAGGGTTGTGGTGTAAGACAGTCATATCCAAGTGACAGAAAAGTTCAGTGATAATGTTGCACACTCAGATGAAATTGTATTACAGGAAGTACTCTCATTTCAGAGTGGAAGTTGTGTAGAAAGCATCACTACAGATTTTTCTATCATTTCTTATTGACTACAAATAATTTAATGGTTAAAGATAACTATTAACGGAATAGTAGATGGGCTGATAAGTTTAAAGGCACATAGACAAAAGTATTTTAGCTTTGGACAAATCCACACACACACACACACACACACTCTTCTGTGCAACTACATTATCCCTGCACATTGTTATTTGCATCATACTAGGACTTTCAATTACCATATTTAAAGCTTACTAGTGTTCCAACAGTGGAAGATCTGAGATTGAATAACAAGTGTATAAATTAGGTTACTGTTCACTACATAAGGAGGCCTTAAGTGGCAGGTAGTCACATTTAGTTAGATAACGTCCAGTAGTCTTAACTTTAAATGTGCCTTTCTGCCACTCAAAACATGTATGTGGTGAGTAGCAATCTACCCAATTTACAATGTGTACTGTTATTCCACTTGTCTGACAAGATTTATTTTCTCTGGTTACTTTTACACTGTTAGAACAAGTTTGTTTTTCTACATTTTCTAATGTGCTTAAACATTCAAAACGCTTGTTGACTAATTTTTGTGGCCTTACTTTACTTTAGTTTTTCAGTAATATATTAGTCTGTTATATACATAATATTGCATACATTTTATTTTTTAAAAAATTCTTTGTAAAACTTATACACATCACACATGTCAGTATTTCTGTATTTATAGTGAAGGCTTTTCCTTGTCACGCAAGAATTTTCACATGTAGTCAACATAGCAGAACTGTGTTTACTTTAACATAACAGTTTTAATTCATGCCAAAAAGCATATCTCATCTTCTAATAACAGGTGAAAATAATTATGGCCACCAACCGTCCAGATACTCTTGACCCTGCCCTGCTAAGGCCAGGCCGCCTTGACAGAAAGATTGAGATTCCTCTTCCTAATGAACAGGCACGCCTTGAAATTCTTAAGATACATGCTGGACCAATTGCAAAACATGGTGAAATTGGTCAGTGTTTCTTAGCTGTATTATATATCTGTATATTCAGAAGTCACATATCTTATCTATTAGTTCAGTTTTTGTGAACTTCCATAAGTGTACCACCTATATCCATTGAAGTATAAGGGTAGTTTAAGATGCAGATGTAATAATACTTCTTTTAATAAAGTAATGCTTGCCAATTTTTGTTACAGGTGAAAATAATTATGGCCACCAATCGTCCAGATACTCTTGACCCTGCCCTGCTAAGGCCAGGCCGCCTTGACAGAAAGATTGAGATTCCTCTTCCTAATGAACAGGCACGCCTTGAAATTCTTAAGATACATGCTGGACCAATTGCAAAACATGGTGAAATTGGTCAGTGTTTCTTAGCTGTATTATATATCACCTAGTCTATTCCATATGGTTGTCTACGTGAGGATGTCATTCATGTGCATTACTTCTTTACTAGTTGTCTGTATATTCTGTGAATTTTTGCACTTTCATTTATTTTTGAACCCATCTTGTTCAAGGGAAAAGACAAGGATTCTATGAAAATCACCTTGGCTGTGGGCTATTCAAACAGATTTTACTATTCCGCATATACAAATGGCACATACTTATTAAAGACCACATTCTGTGCAAATATGAGTCGCAAAGTAACTTAAATATACAGAGGACATTTAGCAATGGTTTTGTCATTTCTTATTGAAGAGTTCATTTGGTTTATCACTTAGTTGTGGTAATAATACACTGGGTTTATATCAAGTTTGAATTAGACATATTGACTACAGTAATAAAACTGCCTTAAGTAACTCTAGATATTTCTATATCACAATCTGATCGTGTTCGTGATGAGTGTTTATGCAGATCATTATGCATGACCCATATTAGAGCTATTGCTGTCTTTCATTGTGTAGTATTTTATGTAGGCCCATTACATTATGAATATATTTTGTGTTTCTGTGCTCACTAAATTACAAGATGTTAGTCGACTTGTTTACATGTAAATCATGCCAAAATAATTTCCTTGTCTCCCTTCTGGCCTTACACTACTGTTTTAATAACAAAACAGGCACTCTGGATGGAACATTGTTGTAATAAGTCACAAAGTTTATTTTACTTTACAAATATAGTACTAAGAGATTTTGTAAAATTTGTTGAGTCCAGTATATTTTTGTTGTGAAGGATCTGGATTTTTGTATTGGTTGATAACATTTTCCAGAGCAAATATACAGTCCAATACTTCAATGTAACCGATGTGTGGCAAAATGATCAATGTGCTGCACATCACTTGGAGTCAGTTGTGACATTTTTTGATAGGGCATTGTGTTGACACTACTTATCAAAGATTCATGAAGAAATTTTTCTTCCAAGTGACCATGCCGAACTCTTGCCTCCATTTTTCAAGTCATAAAAACTTGCAATTGTATTACAACAAGAATATTTCTACTATACCCTCTTGAAGGTACTAAGGCTTTCTATAAGTCCGTGCATTGTTAGATTTTCAAGCTTGTTCCTTATGACATAAAATAATGTTGCTGGCATTCTAATTTCTATTAATAGCGTAATTACAGTGGTATAAATGTTGCTATAATTCTACTTTCAAGAGTGTGCATATTTAGTATTCTATATGGTGGGTAAAATAAAACTGGCCTGGAAAATATTTGCAAAAGGATATCACAGGGTTGTCCCTTGTTAATGAACATCACAGAAGATGCTGGAAATGGTCACTGTCGACATTGATGCAGTGCCGTGTGCTCAATTTATCAATCTGCGAGACACATGTAGCAACTCTGCATGAGGGATAGCAGCAGTTGCATTTCGAATGTTCTGATGTAGCTCTTCAGTGTGTGAGGATTATTTTAGTATGTCTGATGGTTCAGTTTGCCACACAAGTAAAAATCTCAGGGCCAGATAGTTCTCTTCACCTTGTGCAGTCGCAACGAGGTTGTCAAGGCTGGGTGTGCTTCTGCTCCATCTTGCTGAAAATATCTGCACTATCATTCATCTTCTGTAAACTGATCCCCATATAGAGTAAACTGATTCTGAACATACCAGTTAGCATTATCGGTGTGGTGAAAGAATCATGTTGCGCTGCAAAGCAACAGCTCTTCGTAATAGCGATGGGGATTTTCTGATGCATAATGGCACATGTTCTGGTAGTTCACATACCCTGATAGGCTGAACCAGGCCTCATCTCAAGATATGAAAAACTGAGGAATCAAAAGTACTGATTCCACTTCACTCAGAAACTGTAGTCAGAGCTCAAGATAGAAAAGATCGTCTGGACGCTTTTGACTTGTGCACGACATTAAATTTCTAAGTATGCAGATGCAGGCTGTTTTTTGATAATTGTTCAGTGTAAGAATCTTTTAATTCCCACTTGCACAGATAAACTGTGTAGAGATTTCATCAGACTTTGTTCCAGGCTTCCCTTTACTTGAGCTGTTTTCTGGTGTTTGAAGTCTTTTTGGACAGTTGCAGTTTTTATTCATTGCAGAGCTTGTTTCACACCATTGTGTTTATAAGTCTTGCATTGCAGACATTTTTTTGTAGGTCTTGACAAAATATTTCTAGTCTTAAACTATTGTATAGGTATCTTCAACTTTTATAATCCTGTCTTCCTCAGTTGCGTGTAATATTACGGTATATTGATAATTTTTACTTATGTTGCTGTCAGACGGTCCATAAGTAAAAATTATCAATATACCGTAATATTGTATAGATAGTTCCACACACATTTTCCACAAATTGTGCATAACTCCTGACAGTGAACACGAACTGGTTTATCGTGAGCACCATTTTGTGTAGCATTCAGCTGATCACTAAACATGTTTGCTACTCTTACTCAGTTGTATGCGATTATGCATTGTGAGAAATTCAAACATAACTTGCAACAATAATTGTATGTTGCTATGGCATTAGAGAGTAGATGATATCCATTAAAATCTGCCCTCAGCAATCCATTCTCATGATAGTTTATCTGTTTTTCAGTTTCAAATTCAGCACTCTGAGCTTCTACACTAGGTGTCACGGTTGGTCAGTGAAATCAAAACATTCCAGTTCATTGTTTCTCATTTATTACTGTCACACTTCTGAAACAACATGGGCGTGTACCAGCACCTCCTTCCCCCTTCCCCAAGAAACCTTAAGCAGGCACTTCAGAAATACTGAAATGTTTGATTTAAGGATCTTGATCTAATGCTGACATTAATTATGTAGCAAATAGCAGTACCAGTTGTCTCTTGTAGTATGATTATCTGATAAACAGTGTGTTTTACACTGGCCTTCACTGTACGTCCCACTTATAAGGAAAAACAGATAAAGTATTTAAAAATATATCACCACATAAGAAAAACTATTAATACATAAAATTTTTGTGTTCTAGATTATGAAGCAGTGGTGAAGTTATCTGATGGTTTCAATGGAGCAGATCTGCGGAATGTATGTACAGAAGCTGGTCTTTTTGCTATCAGAGCTGAACGAGAATATGTTATACAGGAGGACTTCATGAAAGCTGTGAGGAAAGTAGCAGATAACAAAAAGCTGGAATCAAAGTTGGACTATAAGCCTGTGTGATTTTTTTTATTCAGTACAATTATTCTGCTTACTGTGTGTTAGCATTTTTTTTCCGATTTTGTGTTCAAATACAATGAAAAAGTAAAACTTTTAACCACATACCTTGTGATTAATCTCCCATGTTGTTCCTTCAGGTGATTTTATTGTTTGCTTTTTTTGTTACAGTGCAGATGTTTCACATTCAATAAATTATCATTTTTTATTAAATTCAAATAATATTTGTCATTATTCTGTTTTATACACATCAAAGTAACACAGTACATGATATCTCTATAAGAACCAACTGATACATAACTCAATTATATAAGTTGAACTAAAACTTAGACAATACCCTGCACGATTTACTCCAATTAGGTAAAAAGTTCTTTCTTGGTTAATTTTTTTGTAACATTTCAGAGGCCTTGTTATTTAGTAGTACTGTCATTACTTTAGTGTCTTTGTACATCCAGGTAAGAAGTAGAAAAAAGTATAATGATGGCTGTGCATAAATTCCAAATACTGCAAAATGCAAAGAGAACGAAGTCAAAGCTGACATTATGATATTACTATCAAAATGAGTCCCTCGGGAATACCAAAATATGTTTTAAATAAGGAACAATTGTTTACTTGAATTTTATAATCTGTCTTTTACGCCCAAAGATGTTTTGTGCTGTGTCAAAGGAAAATTCAGTTGAGAAAACCAATTAATTATGAGACAGAGTTACTGGCCAGTGCTTGTGCACTGGAGGCAAAAGTTTAGTAATGCCAATCACCATATAAAAGTGATTACATTATCCTATTTTTTTTAACTATAAATTCCTTCTTTGTGGGGAGGGGGGGTGAAGGGGATAATGCAGGGCAAATTAAAAGGCATGCCACTCAAATCATAGGTTGAGAAGAAGCAGAACAAGGGTAGTGTGTGTATCGGCAGTATTAAACATTATACTTCCTGAAGGTAAATCCTGGCCAGCAATCCTGTCTCATACTTAATACCTAGTGCTGTGTTGTTCTAACTATATTTAAACTCTTTCCACCTTCTTTGACCCTTAATATTCACAAATTTTATTTTTTATCAATACAGTTATCTTCAAAATTAAATAAATAATTATTAGTAATATTTGTGGCAGACAATGCACTTCATGTTACAAGCTGTTGATGCATTACCGACTGGAACACATGACAGATACCAAATGAATACGTTAAAAAAGGTTGGTCTTGTAGGAAGCACCCAGGTTATCTAAAATATGTCTTTTTATGCTATAACTTGTCCATATTGATATGTACAGTGGAACCTCGCATAATGAGCATAATTCATTACAGAATTTTACTCGTGGAATAAAACACTCGTCAACCAAAAAATTTTATCCCATATAAATTAATGTAAAATATGATGATGCGTCCCACACAAAAAAGTACTAAAATCTTTAACTTATTCATGTCATTTATTCAAAGAAAATTATATTCATGATACATAACTAATTCTTTTTTACTAGGAAGCTATCTAATCATTTGTTTCTGCCAATGCTTCAACACTTAGCAAAAATGCAATGCAGCATTATCGTCAAATTTGTAGCGTGCTTAGCCACTGTGTTGTTGGAATGATTTTTTTCATTGTGTGATGAAACCGATTTCCACGCTTTCAGCATTTCTCTTATTGTTCCAGTTTGCTGCTTTGCTGTTACTGCCGTCTCCTCTTCCACCTCTTTTTCTGAAGAACTCCTCTCCATAACTTCCTGCTGTGAAACACACTGCAACTCCATAAGTTCTTCATTTCTTGGCTGTGATCTTCCACAAGTTCATTGTTATCCCCTTCTAGTCCCATGCTCTTGCCCAAAGACACAATCTTGTTGACTACAGGCTGACTCAAATGCCTCAGTCACACTTGACAACGCACTCTGGCCAAAGCTTGTTCCAAGCAGAAGGTATAGTTCTCTTTGTAACCCCTTCCAATGCCTTTTCGATAATCTTGATGCAGGCAACAATGTCAAAGTGATATTTTCAGAACTCACTGAGATTGAGATGGGTAGCTTCAGTCAACTCAAAGCAATGTTCTAATAGTGCTTTAGTGTGAAATAATCTGCCGGTCCATAGGCAGGAGTAATGGAGTTGTGTTGGGAGATAATTCCTCAGAATCTACGCTCATCTTGAAGTTGCTGATGACGTTCTCTGCTGCCTTTGTGTCTGAGCTGGCTGCTTCGTCGTGCCTCATAATGCTGTGGATGCCAGTTCTTCTCTTAAACTTCTCGAACCACCCACAGCTTTCTTTAAACGCTTCTGCCCCTGATGATCCTTACAGCTTATTAATGAGGTCGGCAAAAATCATTCTTGACATCTCACAAATGATGTTTCCATTAATAGTGTCACCTTGCAATTGCTTTTCATTTATCCACATAAGGAGCAACCTTTCAACACTGTCCAGAATTCGAAACCATTGTTTAGACACTCCTGTCACTCCCTTTAAAGCATCTATCTCCTTAATCTTGTTCTTGTTCTTGAGAATAGTGCAACTAGTTGATGTAGACCGATTGTATGTGCGTGCTAAATCAGCAGTGCTTACACAACATTAAAGTTTTTCAGTGATTTTGTGTTTAATTTCTAATGTCATTTTCTTTCATTATAGTAGTCTTTTTGCGGTTTTATCTACAGGGACATTTCTACAAAGGTTATTAAAATTTGCACACAAAAAATGCCATGTGATCACAAGCTGCACTAAGATGGCAGCAGAAAGAGCGCTAAATCCAAACTGCTATGTGTACTAAAGACACTGTTCATATGCTGCTGCCAACAATGAAAGGTGTTCATATTGTTGAATGTTTCCTCTGCTGCACACGAACGGCTGGTGATGTCACACTTAATTGTCGTCACACATTATGCGAAACATCGCTCGTTAAGTGCCATTTTCTTAAGGTTTGTTTTGCTCGATTTGCAGATTACATGTTATGGGAGGTGCTTATTAACCAAGATTCCACTACAGTTCAAATTTTCATTATGTTAAGATCTTTGCTTTCTGATATTAATGATAGTGTTCAAATGAGATATACAGATGAAACTTCCATTCAGCTGTCTTTATTGTGCATAAAAAAAACTGGAAAACTAATTTTTTATTTAAATACATAAGAAAAAATGATTTATTTTCTTAAATTATTCATTGACACACTATCCTTGCTCATCCACTACTTACCTGTGCCTGTGCACATCTGGCTCGTCAAATGTAAATACCTTGTTTACAGTTATTAGTTCAAACTGCCGCTGTAGTTACTGTGTTGACATCGCTTAAATGCCAGGAATGAAATCTGTCCTGGAACTTTTGGGATGGACAGTGCAGGGTCCCCTGCAAGTCATTCACAGGGTTCGGCCTTCTTTGTGACTAATTGACACCCCCCCCCCCCAAAAAAAAAAAAAAAAAAAAAAAAAAAAAAAAAACAGAATTTCTTGTGAACTACTAGAGCCTTAAAAGTAGTGTCAAGTTACAGAATGGTACAATAGTGTAGGGATTACATTATTTGGTTGGTATGTTGAAGTTGAGTTAATCCTGTTATCCCACCTCCCCAATCTTTATTGGAGTGATTGTATCCATTATTGTTATTGAATTTCTTTGGTTGAAACACAATAACTTATTTCTAACTCGTGTCACATCAGTTTAATCATCATATTAAGTTATTAGCTTGTTCTCATTTTTTTAAATTTTTGTCTATGTGATTTTAATTATTTTTAATTATCTCTTGCAATATTTAAAGGTTTAATACTGATACAACAGTTTAAAAAAGATGAAATAATCTAGTTGTATTGCTTGTGCAATGGTGTCAAAAATTTAGTTTTCATTACGAGATGTAATCATTGTACAAATGTTTGAACATAAATTGTTGTTGCACCCTGGACAAAATAACGCAGACAAAGATTTTAATGAAAGAGTGCAGAGGTAATGGAGGACAGAAATATGAAATGATTAAAAGAAATTGAAATAAATACATAAAAATAATTAAAATATCTTTGTCAGTGATTCTAACTTGAAAAATGAGGGGGAAATAGAAAAGTAAATATGGTGAGTTACAGCAAAGTTTTAGAAATGAAAAAAATGTTTAAATATAATTAATTAAAATAACTTAAGACCCAATTATTTTGATAAGACGGGACTCAAACCCATAACCTTTAGCTTACCAGTCAAGTAACTTTGGTACTGCTATGCTGCAATGCTGTTCTGCAATTTAAGGTTACTTTAAAGGCTGTAGTAGATAGCAAAAAAATTCTGAAACTATTTTTTGTCAGTTAATCACAAATGACAACTACTGTGAATGGCTACAGATTGCCTGATACAAGGTATCCTACCCTTCCATCATATATGTGGTTTGAAAAGTTGATGCCATCCCAAGGGATCACCCCCTTATAAGTCTTCAGCTAATTGTGCATGCGCATGCCCCTCCTCCCTCGGCAGGCGCGCGCGCGCAGTTATCCAAGCTTTCTAAAATGTATTTCCTTCCACAGAGAGAAAAAAGGAAATGGTAGAAAAAGAGGAGCGGGTCACTCACAAGGGGAGGCCCTCGCACCCCCCACAGATTGAGTGGTAACATGGTCATTAGAAAACTGAACACAGATCAAACATGAAAACAGGAAGAAGGTGCACTGGACTGTGAAAAACAAAATAGAAATGGTGAATGCTCCAAGCTCAACAAATAAAACATAGAGTAGAGTAAAAGTGCTGTGATGTTGTGGTTAAGTGGTCATGGTGTGGGACTGCAAAGTGGGCGAGCCAGGTTGTAAACCCCCTCATGCTATTTATTTATTTTTTTTTCCCACAATTTCATGAAATGTCCAACCAGTCATTGAAATGTTTCTTCTTTCTGTAGTCTTGGCAGTTGTCATACTATATGTTGGTTATAGAATGTCTTGTGGTAAGAATACATTACCACCACAAGTAAATGTGATGAATAGTGAGAACAGGTGAGGTACCATGCAGGCATGTCACAGAAAAGAAAACAACATATAAACCAATGTGAACTATGTTACAACAATGGAATTGAAGAGTCAAAAGTTCCAAAACAGAATGCAACTTCAAAAATGTTAAAAACATATGTTTTGACAGAACAGAGAGAAACTGTGTGATTGTGAAACTGTTGCATTTATTTGTTGCAGCTTATGTGACGAACCATTGTTTTCATCATTTCCTTGGGAGTGATCACATCCACATTCATACGAACACCTAAATCAGGCAAGGAGGCGCATCTCACTCACTCACATACAAATTAGGTCCTTTCATATGACACACATACTGTCACTAATGCTGTGTATGGCACACCAGGCATGTTTTCTGGCGGAGGATTCGGTTGACTTGTAACCTTGTCATCAAATGTTTGCATTTCCCTTACAGAGGCCACTTCTTTTTGACTGTTAATAGAGTAGTTGTGTAGAACCAACTTTCATTACAGGTCCCTTCCTTATGCCTTTCTGTTGCAAACGGGTGTTACACTACAATGCAGACAAAGACTTTACTCAATATCGCACTTGTTAAGCTTAGACTGTTCACTATTTCCATTATTATTATTTCCCCACAGTTCAGTACACCTTCCTGTTTTCATGCTTGATCTGTGTTAAGTTTTTTGATGGACTGTCCACTGGGGCCTCTGACCACTAAATCTGAGGGAGGTGTGATGGGGAGTTTCCCCTGAAAGCGACCCACCTTTAGTGAGGACAGGGGAGAATCTCAAACTAAGATCATAATGACCTGCCTCTCATTTTGATGCTACCCCTCTTTTCTCCCTGCTCATGGAGCTAAAAGCTAGGTAAGATTTTCTACTTTCATAAATGCACATTGTTAGTACTTCAAATTTTGCTTTTTTAAGGTAAATGCTGGACTGCCTTTCAATCTCTCTGCAATTTTTCAGTGTTCTCGACTGCAGTTTCTTCTAAATACAATGTACTGGAAACATAATTTGTGAGGGGGAAAACTTAAAACTTCTGCAACAAGTGATCACCATTGTAAAAAGGTTGGTGGAAAAGCATTCCAATGGTGTCCATGCAGTAGGTAAGCTTCACTTACAAAAAAAGAACTGCGGGGAGAAATTTTGGTAATTTCCCACTTTCCTCCCACCATATTTGTTTAAATCCTTTGTTTCCTAATAAGGCAATTTTGGGAATAATTTTGCTGAGTGTATGTCACCAGCACCACATAGCTTTCGACATGCAGATTTTTTGAGTGCTGTGATGCATCTCGTGTAGAAATTGGTTAGCCAAAAACTATCCTCTGTCAACATCTGCATATGTGAATATGCAGAACCGTTTTGGATGATGTGAAGGCAGCAACTCACTGATGCAAATCCATGTGATCTCTCGTAATTGTCATTAAGCAAGGGGAAAACAAGCATGTACTTTTTGCAATTATTAAAATATGGATATAACACAGTAAACAAATGAGAATAACTTAAAATAATAAAAAACATCAGCTATAGTCCATGAATGAAGTTTTTTGTAGCACACACAGAAAAGTCACCATACGAAGACAGCAAAATACATAGGTTATAAGAAATTATGGCAGCACTCTCCAGTTGTAGCTGTATCAACTTCTGTAGCAAGGTCTCTTTCACCATGAAGAGTATAGACCATTTTGAAAGTCAGGATTTTGTATCGGAAGCGGCTGCTCTTCACTTCGACAACCACATCGTTATATGAAACTGGCATTGCTTGATGCATTTACCAAGTAAGGAGAAGGAATTTTACATACAAGTTAGTTTCTGAAGTAAAACAGAAAAGGTGCGAGAATCATTTAAGTACAAAACAGGCCAAAATTGACTGGGTATTTCACATGAAGGACAAATGCTGTGTCCTGCATTGTGTGGGGACCAATATCACAAAGGTAGCCTGTACATGCTGGATATGTTTGTGAGGATCACTCCAAAAGAAATAAGTACACACTATTAAAAAAAATCCAACTTTTGTTCTACACCTTTTCTGTTCAGCAATCATAAAAACATTCTTCCCAGTTATATTTAAATTTAATTTAACCTGTTTCTGCAAGCTGCGCCCTCAAAGCACTCCATTAATATGACTGCTGCACTTGGTGTTTTTCTAAAGCAATGTGCTGTTAATACAGTTCCAGTGTTGTGAGAAAGAGATAGTGACAAGTACTCGCAAGAGACTGAAGAATGTGTATGGTGATGACGACATAGCAGTTTTTTCCATCACTCGACAAGCAAATTATATGGTGAAAGTGGGCATGCCAATATTCAGAACCTCCAACACAGCAAGCAGACCAAGCAGTGCACAGACTTCCGAAAATGTTCGGCATATTCTCAATCTGATTTCGGCTGACAAATGTGTAACAGTGAGCAAGCTATCAATCTGAGTGGGTGTAGGAGTGTCTACATCTACATTTATACTCCGCAAGCCACCCAACGGTGTGTGGCGGAGGGCACTTTACGTGCCACTGTCATTACCTCCCTTTCCTGTTCTAGTCGCGTATGGTTCGCAGGAAGAACGACTGTCTGAAAGCCTCCGTGCGCGCTCTAATCTCTCTAATTTTACATTCGTGATCTCCTCGGGAGGTATAAGTAGTGGGAAGCAATATATTCGATACCTCATCCAGAAACGCACCCTCTCGAAACCTGGTGAGCAAGCTACACCGCGATGCAGAGCGCCTCTCTTGCAGAGTCTGCCACTTGAGTTTATTAAACACCTCCGTAACGCTATCACGGTTACCAAATAACCCTGCGATGAAACGCGCCGCTCTTCTTTGGATCTTCTCTATCTCCTCCGTCAACCCGATCTGGTATGGATCCCACACTGATGAGCAATACTCAAGTATAGGTCGAACGAGTGTTTTGTAAGCCACCTCCTTTGTTGATGGACTACATTTTCTAAGCACTCTCCCAATGAATCTCAACTTGGTACCCGCCTTACCAACAATTAATTTTATATGATCATTCCACTTCAAATCGTTCCGCACGCATACTCCCAGATATTTTACATAAGTAACGGCTACCAGTGTTTGTTCCGCTATCATATAATCATACAATAAAGGATCCTTCTTTCTATGTATTCGCAATACATTACATTTGTCTATGTTAAGGGACAGTTGCCACTCCCTGCACCAAGTGCCTATCCGCTGCAGATCTTCCTGCATTTCGCTACAATTTTCTAATGCTGCAACTTCTCTGTATACTACAGCATCATCCGCGAAAAGCCGCATGGAACTTCTGACACTATCTACTAGGTCATTTATATATATTGTGAAAAGCAATGGTCCCATAACACTCCCCTGTGACACGCCAGAGGTTACTTTAACGTCTGTAGACGTCTCTCCATTGATAACAACATGCTGTGTTCTGTTTGCTAAACTCTTCAATCCAGCCACACAGCTGGTCTGATATCCCGTAGGCTCTTCCTTTGTTTATCAGGCAACAGTGCGGAACTGTATCGAACGCCTTCCGGAAGTCAAGAAAAATAGCATCTACCTGGGAGCCTGTATTTAATATTTTCTGGGTCTCATGAACAAACAAAGCGAGTTGGGTCTCACACGATCGCTCTTTCCGGAATCCATGTTGATTCCTACATAGTAGATTCTGGGTTTCCAAAAACGACATGATACTCGAGCAAAAAACATGTTCTAAAATTCTACAACAGATCGACGTCAGAGATATAAGTCTATAGTTTTGCACATCTGCACGACGACCCTTCTTGAAGACTGGGACTAGCTGTGCTCTTTTCCAATCATTTGGAACCCTCCGTTCCTCTAGAGACTTGCGGTACACGGCTGTTAGAAGGGGGGCAAGTTCTTTTGCGTACTCTGTGTAGAATCTAATTGGTATCCCGTCAGGTCCAGTGGACTTTCCTCTGTTGAGTGATTCCAGTTGCTTTTCTATTACTTGGACACTTATTTTGATGTCAGCCCTTTTTTCGTTTGTGCGAGGATTTAGAGAAGGAACTGCAGTGCGGTCTTCCTCTGTGAAACAGCTTTGGAAAAAGGTGTTTAGTATTTCAGCTTTACGCGTGTCATCCTCTGTTTCAATGCCATCATCATCCCGGAGTGTCTGGATATGCTGTTTCGAGCCACTTACTGATTTAACGTAAGACCAGAACTGCCTAGGATTTTCTGTCAAGTCGGTACATAGAATTTTACTTTCGAATTCACTGAACGCTTCACGCATAGCCCTCCTTACGCTAACTTTGACATCGTTTAGCTTCTATTTGTCTGAGAGGTTTTGGCTGCGTTTAAACTTGGAGTGAAGCTCTTCTTTGCTTTCGCAGTAGTTTCCTAACTTTGTTGTTGTACCACGGTGGGTTTTTCCCGTCCCTCACAGTTTTACTCGGCACATACCTGTCTAAAACGCATTTTACGATTGCCTTGAACTTTTTCCATAAACACTCAACATTGTCAGTGTCGGAACAAATTTTCGTTTTGATCTGTTAGGTAGCCTGAAATCTGCCTTCTATTACTCTTGCTAAACAGATAAACCTTCCTCCCTTTTTTTATACTCCTATTAACTTCCATATTCAGGGATGCTGCAACGGCCTTATGATCACTGATTCCCTGTTCTGCACATACAGAGTCGAAAAGTTCGGGTCTGTTTGTTATCAGTAGGTCCAAGATGTTATCTCCACGAGTCTGTTCTCTGTTCAATTGCTCGAGGTAATTTTCGGATAGTGCACTCAGTATAATGCCACTTGATGCTCTGTCCCTACCACCCGTCCTAAACATCTGAGTGTCCCAGTCTATATCTGGTAAATTGAAATCTCCACCTAAGACTGTAACATGCTGAGAAAATTTATGTGAAATGTATTCCAAATTTTCTCTCAGTTGTTCTGCCACTAATGCTGCTGAGTCAGGAGGTCGGTAAAAGGAGCCAATTATTAACCTAGCTCGGTTGTTGAGTGTAACCTCCACCCATAATAATTCACAGGAACTATCCACTTCTACTTCACTACAGGATAAACTACTACTAACAGCGACGAACACTCCACCACCGGTTGCATGCAATCTATCCTTTCTAAACACTGTCTGTACCTGTGTAAAAATTTCGGCAGAATTTATCTCTGGCTTCAGCCAGCTTTCTGTACCTATAACGATTTCAGCTTCGGTGCTTTCTATCAGCGCTTGAAGTTCCGGTACTTTACCAACGCAGCTTCGACAGCTGACAATTACAATACCGATTGCTGCTTGGTCCCCGCATGTCCTGACTTGGCCCCGCACCCGTTGAGGCTGTTGCCCTTCCTGTACTTGCCCAAGGCCATCTAACCTAAAAAACCGCCCAGCCCACGCCACACAACCCCTGCTACCCGTGCAGCCGCTTGTTGCGTGTAGTGGACTCCTGACCTATCCAGCGGAACCCGAAACCACACCACCCTATGGCGCAAGTCGAGGAATCTGCAGCCCACACGGTCGCAGAACTGTCTCAGCCTCTGATTCAGACCCTCCACTTTTGAAATTAGATACAAAGAACATATTGATGCTCTAAGACTTGGTAACTTGAACAAATCAGCATTTGCAGCCCATATTGCTGATGAAATCCATTCGGTGGGAAACATGGAGGACAATTTAAAAACTTTGCATCTAACAGAAAAAGGAGCCACTATGAATATATTAGAAGAATTAGAAATACACACACACAAAAACAGCACCCCAGACTATATCCTTAACGAACAAACAGAGTTGGCTAACACCCCTTTCCTGAAAAATTTCCAAAAATTACTTTCCAGCCTCCAAAGCAAATAATATTAATACACCTATCTGCAGATCAAGTAGCAAATTTATATGTTACTATAATTCTCATGCTGCCAAATGTAATAAAAATAATATACTATTTTACCTATACAGTTCTAATTATATATAAAAACTTTATAATTAAATCAGCAATATCAGATTTAAAAAAAAAAAATTCAATCTCTCTGTACTAATGTAAAAGGAATTACAGTTTTGTAAAAGAATATATGATCCTTTCCAAACATAGGACATCATCGTCAAATGTCATGATATATCATAGCATCTGTGACACTCATATGTTTGTAAGCTCTTTGTATGTATCAAAACATGTGGTGCGTGGTTGAAATGATCTCAGCGACAAATCTAAAGTGTACAGTGAGAACTATTACGTGTGCAACAACGAGGATGCAGTGGGAATGCATTTACATCAATTGGACGAACGTTATGAAAACAATCACTCGAAACAGACGTTTCATGACTATTAATCTATAAAAACACACCAAATGTCAGAAAGAAAGCGTGTAAACCGTCTGATGATGAATCGCAACGATTCGAAACCGGTAACGGTTTCCTTTGAATAAAGGAACTCAAAGTAAATTTGTGGCTGGTTGCTGTCCTAACACCATCAACATACTGAGACTTTTTTTAAGTTGAAAAGGTTTTGCACCAGGTGGATCTCAAGTATCCTGACAGAAGTAGACAAACATGGATGGCAGTTTAGTGCAAACGTTTGGAACAGTATGAGAATTCTGGAGGTGACTTCATTGCCAGAATTGTGATGGGTGATGAAACATGGTTCCACCACTTTGAATCAGAGATGAAAAGGCAAGTAATAGAAGACATCCTGCCAACTCGTTGACAAAGAAGAAGAAGAAGAAGAAGAAGAAATTCAAAGATGCTCCTTCAGCAAGAACAGTAACTGCTACTATGTTTTATCAGAAGGCCTGTTGCTTGTGGACATAATGCCACAAGGAACCTCTATCAATTCTAATGTGCAAGTGGCATCCCTTAAAAAATTCCACATCAGTAAAATTACAATGTTTTGCTATTGCATAATAATGCCTGGTTACACCTGTGACATAATCACCACTGATACCACACAAAGCTTGGTTGGACAATGTTGCAAAACCCATCCTATAGCACTGATCTGGCACCGTGTGATTACCACCTCTTCGGTAAACTCATGAAATCATTTTGCGGAATGAGATTTGAAGATGACCCTTGTGAAGGCTGACTGAAAACATGCATATCCTGACTTCTTCTGTACAATTATACAGGCCTATGATTCCTGGATGTGTAAGGTAGTTGAAAGGGACAAAGATAATGGAGAAAAATGACATTCTGTCACGTAAGAGTATATTAACAAACCATAAAAATGTCAATGGTATTGAAAATAAATGTAATTTTAAAAAAAGAAATTGTCCATTTATTTCAGTGTGAACACCCATTCATTGGACATTGCAGGTAGCATTGCTAGACATCAATACCGCACATGGTTATTGCAGCCTGTGCTTGAGGTAGAGGTTTATCCTGAAGTGCTCTTTTTTCCAATGAAACATGGCTTTGTTAATCAGGGTCCATGACCTCTCAAAACAATTAATGTTGAAGTTCTGAAAATCCTCGTTAGTTATATCAAGTGCATCTGCATGATGTGAAAACAGGAGTGTAATCAGCAGTTGATGCAACAGGAATTATAAGACCATAACATCTGACAGATATGTGAACAATACACTGTAATCTTTTTTCAGAGAACTAACAAGTAAAGAACAAGACTTAAATTATTTCAAGCATGATAATGCAAAAGCAGACACCCTCAATGTGCCTGCGACAGTATTGAGATGTTTTTGATTATACGAACTATCCTTGTAATACTGTTGTAGGAAAAAAAAAAAAAAAAAAAAAAAAAAAAATGGATTAACTTCTCCAACATGCACAAACTGCAACAGCCAGGTGTGGTACTGATGTTGAGCACAGCATCTGAATGTCAGTCAATGCCCAACAGTTTACTTTGTAAGATTAACAATGTTTGGTACTTTTTATTATTGACAATGTAAAGTATTTAACCTCTTGATGGATTTTATGCTATTTAATGCCGTATGTTTAATGTCACAAAGTAAACTGTTTTAAATTATGTAAGATGTCAATACTTGATGATGAACAGAGGATTGCAACTGGTTATAATAAAGAATTATTTATTAGCAGCTCTTCATGAAGGAACTATGATGATGCTTTTAATTATTTTGTAAAGTTTCAGTGTGCACAGCTATGTGAGCAGATGTTATTGATACACTAAATGGTGCAATAATTTTCTCAATTTCTTCCCAATGATGTTCTAAACTTGTTTAATTTATGCCAAACTAAACCCAACATTCCACCTGCCAAGTCCAAGGCACAGCAAGACTGTATGAAGCTATCACAACCTGCCTCCCCATTACTGCTTCCCACATAATGCCACACGTGATCCATATGTGAAACATTTTTACTAACATTTGATGTAGTATGGAGGATGATTTTTAATCTTTCATGTGTGTTGTTCTCCAGATATATGCCTCTTCCATTTTTGTTACAACAAACTAGTTCACCTAGTATCACAGATTATTGCCTCCCTCTAAAGGATTCTATGACAGTGACCTTTAGAAAGGCAAGAAAACCTTGGAGAGTCTTTGATGCTTATAGCATATCCCATGACACGCTGAAGAAGAAAATTTATGAACCCCTAAGCACAGTACATATTAAATATTCATTTTCTAATGATTTTGCAGGCACTATCAGGCACAGTACCCATCTCAATGATAGATGACACAAGCAAGCACCAATCTGCAGGCTAATGTCCACAATTCCAGGATTTGTTGGGTAAATGTGGTGTGTAATGCAAAATTAATTCTGGAATTACTTTTAACATGATAACCTCTTTCGGGGGAACAGCATTAGTTTTAAGAAATGTTAAAATGTGTGTGAATTCCTAAGGGACCAAACTGCTGAGGTCATCGTTCTCTAGACTTAAACTAACTTACGCTAAGAACACACACACACACACATGCCCCAGGGAGGACTCGAACCTCCGGTGGGAGGGGCCGTGCAATCCACCACATGGCACGCCAAACTGCGAGGCTAGTTTTAAGACTGCATTACAATACTAGATTTTAAAACGGAGGAACTTCCTTTTCATTGACAAGGGTACATGGCACTAACAGTTGTCACGTTAATAAGGCATTAGATAGTATCTGAAAAAAATAAAGAACACCCACAGACTTACATTCAGAGGGCGCCGAACAAACTTAATTATGTGTGTAGATAGTTCATCCATGTTTTGATGATTGAGTTTTCAAAAAATGACACAGATGGCTGTATCTTTTGGCTACAGTAACTTAGAAGCTTAAATTTCTAACACTTCCTAGGGACAGCAGACCTACACACACACACACACACACACACACACACACACACACACACACGTCCCCCCCCCCCTTAAAAAAATAATAATGGAGCAAATTAATTGGGCTGCGTTCACTTGGCATGAACACATGAAGTACAAGCAGTAAACTGATACTTTAATGTTCATTTGGTCTACAGATTAAGTTTCTTGGAGCTGCTTATCATTTTTAAGCATATGTCTGGACTCATTCCACATACTTCAATGTTTTTACTGATAATAGAATGAAAGCTACCAGATGTAATTAACAAAGGAGAAATCTATGAGGGAAAGGTCAATCGCAGTGAAGTGTAAAAATATGTTGTGGGTCCCTGTTAGTTCAAATTCCTGTTCACAGTTTGTGCTATGAACTATTGCATATACTCAATTGATGAGTAAAATCATGTCATCTTAAAGCTGTGGTGAAGATATTGGAGTCAACTGAAAGCTGGGATACCACCTGTTGGCTTTGACTTGTGACGTTGTTTTGTGCGACATCATTAAGGAACTCACTGTTTGAAATGGACCGTTTCTGCAGAGGGCATGTTGGAGTAACAGGTGGCATACTCTAGTGTGGACATTTATGATTCAAAGCCGTTTGTGAGTGCTGTGTGTTACCACTGTTTTTTGAGAGTTTGTTTTTGTTCCCCAGTCCGTGAGTTATGTCAGTGTCATCAGTATTGGCTATTGATTGGTTTTCTGTCTTGAAATTATTAGTTCATCTTATTGTTAATGGTTTGAAAACTATTTTTTTGTGTTTTGGTGAATGTGCATATATGCATGCCCTTGCCAAAACCTGTTTGTCACCTGACTTTGGATGGTAAATGTGTTCTTATGTATTTCTCATCTTTATTGCAAGAAGTATAGTTTGTTTCTTTACATTCGTAATTTTCTTTGTTGTGTGGGTATTGAAAAGTATGTCGGAGTAGTTTTTCATGGTTTTGTGGTTGGTGTTGATAACTGAAGTTCATATAAGTTGCGATCAATATGTTACCATTTGAGGGCATTACAGCATACGGTATATGTAGTGTCGTGCAACTCTGATGTGGGTATATAAGCAGCAACATGTAAGCAAAGAATTAGTGTGGCATTTGTGTCTTTCAGACGTGGGTGCGGTAAATGCAGAAATGTGAACTATGGCAGTATTATTAACAAATGCATCCAACAGGATTCATGTGGTGTTACGTTTTTCTTGGCTGCTGAAGAACAAGAACTGGTAGACATCCACCAGAGACTGAAGAATATTTATGGGG
This sequence comes from Schistocerca nitens, assembly GCF_023898315.1. Classification (NCBI taxonomy): domain Eukaryota; kingdom Metazoa; phylum Arthropoda; class Insecta; order Orthoptera; family Acrididae; genus Schistocerca; species Schistocerca nitens. Next base: position 466,666,388 of record NC_064619.1, on the reverse strand, counting down.
CAGTATGTTTGTCGAAAACCATCATTGTGGAATGGTGTGCGAAGGGGTGTTGCTGCTTCATAATCCAGGTTCCCATATCGTAAATGCTGTAACACAGAGGTTACACCAACTCAGGTGGGAGACACTCAAGCACCTGCCCTATAGTCCTGATCCCTCCCCAATTGATTATCACACCGAACGCCATGAAGGGTCAGTTCCTGTCACACGAGGATGTGCAGTAGCCAGTTACAGACTTCTTCAGACAGCAGGACAATGTGTTTTACCAATCGGGTAATTTCAACTTGGTGCATCAGTGGGATAATTGGCTCAATGCTCATGGCCATTTGGCCTGATCGGCATACCGATTCTGGACTATAAGGCCTTCGAACAAAAACTTTTTGATCACCCCTTATGTTGTTGTTGTTGTGGTCTTCAGTCCTGAGACTGGTTTGATGCAGCTCTCCATGCTACTCTATCCTGTGCAAGCTTCTTCATCTCCCAGTACCTACTGCAACCTACATCCTTCTGAATCTGCTTAGTGTATTCATCTCTTGGTCTCCCCCTACGATTTTTACCCTCCACGATGCCCTCCAATGCTAAATTGGGGATCCCTTGATGCCTCAGAACATGTCCTACCAACCGATCCCTTCTTCTGGTCAAGTTGTGCCACAAACTCCTCTTCTCACCAATCCTATTCAGTAACTCCTCATTAGTTATGTGATCTACCCACCTTATCTTCAGCATTCTTCTGTAGCACCACATTTCGAAAGCTTCTATTCTCTTCTTGTCCAAACTGGTTCCTGACACTTAAATCTATACTCGATGTTAACAAATTTCTCTTCTTCAGAAACGATTTCCTTGCCATTGCCAGTCTACATTTTATATCCTCTCTACTTCGACCATCATCGGTTATTTTGCTCCCCAAATAGAAAAACTCCTTTACTACTTTAAGTGTCTCATTTCCTAATCTAATACCCTCAACATCACCCGACTTAATTCGACTACATTCCATTATCCCCGTTTTGCTTTTGTTGATGTTCATCTTATATCCTCCCTTCAAGACACCATCCATTCCGTTCAACTGCTCTTCCAAGTCCTTTGCTGTCTCTAAGAGAATTACAGTGTCATCAGCGAACCTCAAAGTTTTTATTTCTTCTCCATGGATTTTAATACCTACTCCAAATTTTTCTCTTGTTTCCTTTACTGCTTGCTCAATATACAGATTGAATAACATCGGGGAGAGGCTACAACCCTGTCTTACTCCCTTCCCAACCGCTGCTTCCCTTTCATGTCCCTCGACTCTTATAACTGCCATCTGGTTTCTGTATAAATTGTAAATAGCTTTTCGCTCCCTGTATTTTACCCCTGCCACCTTTAGAATTTGAAAGAGAGTATTCCAGTTAACATTGTCAAAAGCTTTCTCTAAGTCTACAAATGCTAGAAACGTAGGTTTGCCTTTTCTTAATCTTTCTTCTAAGGTAAGTCGTAAGGTCAGTATTGCCTCATGTGTTCCAACATTTCTACGGAATCCAAACTGATCTTCCCCGAGGCCGGCTTCTACCAGTTTTTCCATTCGTCTGTAAAGAATTCGCGTTAGTATTTTGCAGCTGTGGCTTATTAAACTGATTATCCGGTAATTTTCACATCTGTCAACACCTGCTTTCTTTGGGATTGGAATTATTATATTCTTCTTGAAGTCTGAGGGTATTTCACCTGTTTCATACATCTTGCTCACCAGATGGTAGAGTTTTGTCAGGACTGGCTCTCCCAAGGCCATCAGTAGTTCCAATGGAATGTTGTCTACTCCGGGGGCCTTGTTTCGACTCAGGTCTTTCAGTGCTCTGTCAAACTCTTCACGCAGTATCTTATCTCCCATTTCGTCTTCGTCTACATCCTCTTCCATTTCCATAATATTGTCCTCAAGTACTTCGCCCTTGTATAAACCCTCTATATACTTCTTCCACCTTTCTGCCTTCCCTTCTTTGCTTAGGACTGGGTTGCCATCTGAGCTCTTGATATTCATACAAGTGGTTCTCTTCTCTCCAAAGGTCTCTTTAATTTTCCTGTAGGCAGTATCTATCTTACCCCTAGTGAGACAAGCCTCTACATCCTTACATTTGTCCTCTAGCCATCCCTGCTTAGCCATTTTGCACTTCCTGTCGATCTCATTTTTGAGACGTTTGTATTCCTTTTTGCCTGCTTCATTTACTGCATTTTTATATTTTCTCCTTTCATCAATTAAATTCAATATTTCTTCTGTTACCCAAGGATTTCTACTAGCCCTCGTCTTTTTACCTATTTGATCCTCTGCTGCCTTCAACTACTTCATCCCTCAAAGCTACACATTCCTCTTGTATTGTATATCTTTCCCCCATTCCTGTCAATTGTTCCCTTATGCTCTCCCTGAAACTCTGTACAACCTCTGGTTCTTTCAGTTTATCCAGGTCCCATTTCCTTAAATTCCCACCTTTTTGCAGTTTCTTCAGTTTCAATCTGCAGTTCATAACCAATAGATTGTGGTCAGAGTCCACATCTGCCCCTGGAAATGTCTTACAATTTAAAATCTGGTTCCTAAATCTCTGTCTTACCATTATATAATCTATCTGATACCTTTTAGTATCTCCAGGGTTCTTCCATGTATACAACCTTCTATCATGATTCTTAAACCAAGTGTTAGCTATGATTAAGTTGTGCTCTGTGCAAAATTCTACCAGGCGGCTTCCTCTTTCATTTCTTAGCCCCAATCCATATTCACCTACTACGTTTCCTTCTCTCCGTTTTCCTACACTCGAATTCCAGTCACCCATGACTATTAAATTTTCGTCTCCCTTCACTATCTGAATAATTTCTTTTATTTCATCATACATTTCTTCAATTTCTTCGTCATCTGCAGAGCTAGTTGGCATATAAACTTGTACTACTGTAGTAGGTGTGGGCTTCGTATCTATATTGGCCACAATAATGCGTTCACTATGCTGTTTGTAGTAGCTTACCCGCATTCCTATTTTCCTATTCATTATTAAACCTACTCCTGCATTACCGCTATTTGACTTTGTGTTGATAACCCTGTAGTCACCTGACCAGAAGTCTTGTTCCTCCTGCCACCGAACTTCACTAATTCCCACTATATCTAACTTTAACCTAGCCATTTCCCTTTTTAAATTTTCTAACCTCCCTGCCCGATTAAGGGATCTGACATTCCACGCTCCGATCCGTAGAACGCCAGTTTTCTTTCTCCTGATAACGACATCCTCTTGAGTAGTTCCCGTCCCGAGATCCGAATGGGGGACTATTTTACCTCCGGAATATTTTACCCAAGAGGACGCCATCATCATTTAATCATACAGTAAAGCTGCATGCCCTCAGGAAAAATTACGGCTGTAGTTTCCCCTTGCTTTCAGCCGTTTCGCAGTACCAGCACAGCAAGGCCGTTTTGGTTATTGTTACAAGGCCAGATCAGTCAATCATCCAGACTGTTGCCCTTGCAACTACTGAAAAGGCTGCTGCCCCTCTTCAGGAACCACACATTTGTCTGGCCTCTCAACAGATACCCCTCCGTTGTGGTTGTACCTACGGTACGGCTATCTGTATCGCTGAGGCACGCAAGCCTCCCCACCAACGGCAAGGTCCATGGTTCATGGGGAGGGATCACCCCTTATATGTAGTAGTTTATAGTGGTGGGCATCATGGAGGGGTTTGTAATAATTTTGGTCTCTTTAGGTTCTGATAAGAGTTCTGCTAATGCTAAATTCTTGGTATCGTGGGCTTCGTTCTAGCTATACAGCTAAATCGAAATTTGTGGCACCAGGTTTTCGAGTTGTGCGTGGGATCCTGCTATCACTGTCTGTTTGAGCTATACAGGTCAAACAAAATTTGCGGTACTGGCTTTTCAAGTTATATGCGGCACCTGATATCACTGTCTTAATTTGAGCTAGCACATATAGGTCAAGTGAAATTTGCAGGTTTTCAAGTTGTGTATGGGTCCTGGTATCACTGTTTTAATTTGAGTTAATATGTGAAGTGAAATGTACCAATGGTGTATTTTTTTGCACATTTTGACTGGGTTGATTGTTGAGGACTTTGTGCACGTCATTTTTAGGTGTTCCCCCCCCCCCCCCCTTCAGAAAGGTGTCGCGTGGTGTTAATGTTGTACATAGTTGTCCCCAAGCAACACCCTTTACTTCCTGTAGTTGTCACGTTAATTTCATCCACTGTTGAAGTTAAATATTTCTCATATTATTGATGTTAATTGTGGGTGTAACAAGTAACATTGTGGTTGCCATATTCAATATGCTTAAAATAAGGTGTCTACCATATTGATGGCGTCACATTTCAAAACCAACTGGTGGTATCCAAACTTCTGGTAATCCCACATATTGTACAGTTGATGTAAATATTTAGCGAACAAAATAATGTTCACATTGTGGAACAAGACTGTGTTCTATTCGATGAGGTCGAGTCAACTTCGATGAATAAAATAAAACACAAAACATGTTATGTAGCCATAGTAACATTAATGTAGTTAGCGACATAGCTTCAGTTTGCATCAACTGAACTGACTGATGCAGGCTTTGTTCATTATGGAATGATGTGGTGTTGTGCGACATCATGTGTGTGCAAAAAGAAAAAGAAAAGAACACTGATAATATTTGTACGATATCTATATATATATATTTTTTAAAGTACTTTTTGTACTAATCTGTAGCATAGCCTGCGGTCTAGGTTAGGTTGAAAAGTAACAGCCTGGTTAAGAGTTGACAAAGCAGTACTTTCACCCAAGTAAGAAAACAGTATTTCTTTGCAAAACTGAGGAATGTGATAACAATAGTACCTGGTAACAGCATAGGCCTACTACACTTTGTTCCATAGCCATAGCAGTTCGTCTACTTGGGCTGCTCAGTAAAAAGCAGCTGTTACTTCAAATAACAGCCATGGTGATCATTAAACTAACCTGAAAATGGACATGTGCAAATACAAGTACCCTAATGGGAGTTTTCAGTCTGCACATCTTCAACCATCTCACTCACATGAAACCGACCAAAGTACTGTAAGGTAGTGGCTCTCAAAACAAGGATTTTATGCACAAGACGATATACTGTTACTGGCAAATTGAATGAAAAATAGTTTCCTCACTGATGAACTGCAAACATTTATTGCACTGATTACTACCAGCAAAGTAGTTTGGAAAACAAATGCTGAGACCCAAGGCAGTGTAAAATATATTTGACTGACGATTATTTTTCCAGTGCCATGGCAAGCTGGAATACTTAAACTGCAATTCTACGAGATTTCTGCATCAATTCATATTTAACACAGAATTGTAGTGGTAGAGTCTTATCTTAAATGTTATTGCAACAACTGTCTACCAGAGCTTGCATAAATCACTTACAAGATATCATAGAAATAAGGGAGAAGAATGTTTCCAATAACACATTCAGCACAAATACAACAGGCAAGTATTTAATCAATAGCATCTTACCGTTTAATTAACACTGTTTCACAACAACATTTCACAATGTGTGACCCCTTCACATTTACCTGCATACATTTAAAATCATCTGAGAAAGCTATAACGATTTATCTGCTAGCCTTTGCCGCTTTCTTTCCTTGTACTCTTGCAGGTCATCAAATCTCCGTTTATGCATGACTGGTTCAATCATTGGTGGTGGTACACTTTTAAACAAATCCCACTTACTGTTAAAAGAATTTGCAAGAAACTCCGATTTACAATCAACAGATTGTCCATTTGGCAAAAATTCTGATGTCTTGTCATTATACATGTACACAGAAACAGGGTGTCTTTCGACAGAAGCAAGGCACCACAACTCTCGATTTTCAGTTAACAAAATATCCCATGGCTCAACATCAAGAGCCAATACATTAAGCAAAACTGAGTGCACTGCAGTTATATTACCTGAAATACTATATAAAATACAACCGCTGAATGTAGCAAGTGTCACAGCTAGTATATTAACACCTTTACTACTCGCCTTGGCTGAAAAATGTCTTACTGCCAATGGCTCCTTGGAACCACAATTATCATCAGCTTCACCATTACTTTCTTGGCAAGATTTCATTTTTACATCACTATCACAATGTATAATGCCTATCTGCTTTCCTTCTAAGTAATCCCAAAATCTGACTGACCCATCTCCTGAACCTGAAACCAGAATGTTCCCGTCACCTGGAAAAAATTCTATCCTGGATACAAATTCCTCATGTCCCAAACAGTATGACTGAATGTTATACGCATTTGGGAATCTCGATACTCTTATCTTTTCATCTCTGTCACACGTAACTATAAAATTTTCACACGAAGATATAATCACATCTAATAATATTGAGAGATGTCCCAGTAACAATTGGCCGTTCTCTGTGTTGTTCTGTACAGAAAACAAATATGCATCACCTGTTTTGTCTGCAACCACAATACCTTGAGCAGTTGGCGTAAATTTTACACTACTTGCTGCTCGGTTCAGTATTCTTACTGACGATAAAGTCCACGACACAGTTCGCCACTGGTACAGTCTTTTGTCATTTGTGCAGGCAGCAAACCAAGTACCACAATCTGAAAGCGATGCGCAAGTGATGCACCTTACTTTGGTCTCTTCTTCATTTCCATGACTCTCGTGAGACACATGTTGAACACTTTCATTTAATTCTGCAACGTCAATAGTTTTAACTTCATCACAATTTTTAGACGTCAGCACGGTAGAATCAACTGTTACAACCGTGCATGTTTGGTTCATATGCAACGAGGGCGACATTATCCTTATGATTCAGATTCTTGAATGGGGAAAAATTACCTCATTTTCAGAACTTAAGACTTTTGTATTAGCAACCCATCCCTTAACAAAATTAAAAAGTTCAAATGTAACAAGTTAAGCACTTCACAATGCTGCTCCGTTTACCATTCTTACGCACGTGACTACATAAACAACCGCACCAAAGATGTTAGTTGAGATTGGTGATGTAATATCGAAAGGTATTGTGGAAAAATATTTACGTATGACGACATACCTACCTGGACAGTAATTTTGATTAATTAGGGCACTATATGTTATTTGATATAATAATAACGTCAAGATCGTGGGAAGCAATTACTGTTCACATTTTTTATTTCAGATTCACGCAAAATTGTACTGTCACTATTTTCTTTTCTGCACCTGCTACGGTCATCAATAGGAATGTACGCACCCAAAAACGTGATAATCGTTTACTGGATTGTAATTGACTGCTTACTTTACTATTGATTCTCCCTCTAATTGAGTGCTTTTAGAGTCTTTTAAAGATGATGTTTTATTACCTACCACTGCAGAAAAGTAATACTGCATAGTAAAATATTTACTCTTCTATAATTTGGCAGTATCGGAAGTCAGCAAGGTGCTTATGATAACAGACAAACCAAGAGTATTATAGCTTTCCCCAACACTTCTTTGAAATTAAGTCGATTTTGTACATTTGTGTTCAAGAGACATGTTTGTGTAACGCGTAAGTACTTCTTTGTGTTTAAGTGAAGAAGTTGTACGGAACAGCGACGTTTATGAACGTAAGACAGCGGTGTGTTGGTAGTGAATGATTTTACGTTATCTTCTCACTGTTCTGCTGGTTGGATACCGGGGAAATTAACCAATCAAACAGAAGAAAGGAATTTAAGCAAAATGGACCTGGCAGGACAGACGCGAAGAAGGGCGTGATAAATGAGTTTTCAGATGGCGTGTGGTTAAAGAGCTATAGAGTCGCCAATTCGTTTTCTGGGGAAAAGCAGCTGTTCTCTTGTTTCAAACGACTCGCAGATGTTTTGATGCCGTGAATTCTTCTGGAGTATTTATAAAGCCGATCAGATATGAGGTAAGTAAAAACAAAAAAAAAAAAAAAAAAGCATTAGTGACAGTTATGATAAGGACAGTATTTCATTGTGAAAATGATCAGCAGTTATCATCGCTTACAAGTAGTATATTGATGACTATATGTGCTAGCAAGGGTTGAACCTTACTAACAGTGTTTTTCGTGAGGTAGATTGTGTCGGCTTGTGTCAGTTCACATTGTGTTACAGGAATGTAAACTTTTTAATTCTGACATGCCTTGCCGCGTCACATCGTTCTTCTACATTACAGCAGGCTTATACTGCGTGTTGTAATACAGCACAAAAATGTGACAAGAATGTATCGAGTTGTAGCGGGGCTGATGTGCATAGTGACATCGTTGTACGTTTGCAAGCTTGTGCTTGTAATTGATTTGTAATTTAGACTGTTGATTCACATGGCAGGTCTTCATAGTTTAAGTTCGAAATTAACTAATAAATTAGTATTTCGTAATTTTATCTAAAACTTCGTACAAACCGATTCGTGTCATTGGATATGCTACGTATTATTTAGTGAAAGGGACGAAAAAGCAGCATAAACTTGCAGTACACAATACGTGCATTGATGTAAGAGTTGCAGAAATGAAATAGTGTTTCGCCGATCTCTCTTCCGTTTCTGACTTTTTTTCCTGTATTACGTACGTATTTTCATGTGATCATGATTGCGGAACGTAATAGATCAGAGCCGTACATAATGTACTGGCGACACTTTAAATGATTACACATATTTTAAAGTATTGCAGGTTCATTTTATCACATCATCAGATTCCAGCCAGATTAACTCATCCTGCATTGTACTGTAAGACAGTAAAAGTACTATAATCTATTTTACCAATCACATTATGTTCTTTTTTTATTTAATGGTGGTGGGGAGATTTCTACAACTGTGAAGTAATAAATGTTGTTCCAAGTTGTACTATTTATTTAAATTTTAAGTGATTCAGATAAATTATCTTAAACGTACAACAGATGCATTTAATTTTGGGACATGTTATTCTAAATCAAAGCAAGTGAGCATTTAGATCAAATTGTTATTTCCAACCGTAAAAGTTTTACAGAAGAACTTTTGTGCAGTTAACATATTGGAAGATAGGCAGTGTGACATTGGAGCTTTGAATTATGACACTGCATGTACTGGGTTGTATTTTGTCACCCATGGAAGGGAATGAGAGGGAAAAGCCTGGATATAGGTTCTGTGTGGCATACAAATCTGTTACGTATATAAAATACATTGCAATACACATTTGCTTTAGCTGTATGGATAAAGTACACTCTACCTATTATGAAAAGTATAGATTTTAGATTGCTACACGCTACATAGTGAAGATGTTGAATGACAGACAGGCACAACAAAAAGACTGCTAAACAAGTAAGCTTTCAGCCAAAAGCCTTCTTCTGATTTGTTGTATGTTGTCTAATTCAGGAGGTCTTTTTGGCCAAAAGCTTACTTGTTTGGCAGTGTTATTTCTTGTGAGTGTCTGTGACTCAACATCTCTGCTATATGGTGAATAGCAATCTATGCTTTAAATAATACTGCAAGGAAACAAAAATAAATATTACCCTTATGTAGTGTTCCAGTTCATTAGTTATGAGAGCAGTATAGCATTTAATCAGTGGTAATGGGAAGTACCAGCTTAACACATATTGTTTCTATACCACAATATTTTATATTTTTTGTTTTATATGTAATTTTTGCCTTTAACTGTGGCATTTGATCCATGTAGTCAGTTATGGCCAGAACAAGCTCTTTTAATGAATCAGATTTCCCTGATAAACTACAGTATTTTCCTAATCAGTGGTCATTTCACTGATGACGTATTTGTAATATGATATAAAAATTGGTCCAATGCGTGAGAGAATTCTGTCTGCCTAGTAGACCTATTTACAGTGAAAATTACGAAGTCCAAGAAAACAATCTGAAGTCTCTCTCCCTTATTGCTTGCAAGAAGTCTGCTTTCAGAGTTGATCTTATGAGCCGCCTACTTTCTAGTGTTTTGCTGTTTATTGCCAGTGACATACTTACACTTTTAGTTGAACATTATCTTGCCTTAGGCCAAAAGCCAAATAAATAAAAACGAAACAAAATTGTCAGTCTGTTGGAACTAAACACTTGGGAAATACGGAAGCGTCCGATCCCGCCCGTCTGCTTTGACCCATGACGTCACAAATATGGCGGACACAAAAACAAACACACACTCTTTCCACAAGAAGCCTATTGACACGAACGGGAAAAGCGCGGGAAATGGAGTGTTTTGGGTGGGGGGCAAACTAAATGTAAACAAATTTAGACGCCTTGCGTAGCTACAACGTGTAAGTGAAGACAGCCATGCATGAATACCCACCCACCTCGCCAGGGGTCGTAACCCCTGCAACCCATAGAAGATAAAGATACTTCAGTAGCTGATTAGTGTTTTTTTGTCTTTTTTTAAAAAAAATCTCACGGGATAGAACGTACAGATCAGAAAGATAAATATAATAAACTAAAACAGAAATTGGAGGAAACAGATAATTAAAATAAGTAATAAGTGTTTTTAAATTTAAAAAAATCTCACGAGATAGAACGAACAGATCAGAAAAGTAAATAAAATAAGATAAAACAGAACTGGAGACAGCCACACTCAAACCAAACTCCGCGCCGTCATGACGTCACACACGACAACACCCTTACGTCACGGGTCAAAGCCGACGCGTGGGATCGGACGCTTCTGTCGACCCACCGATTAATTTGACTAAAATTACCAAACGATGTACAGCGAACAACACTAAATTAACCTTCACACAAAATCGTTAACTCACTGAAACGAATTCCACTAGAAAACAGACCCGACACTCAAACAGAGCCCATTGCACCATACAAACGAAAACCCTGAACATACCACCAGAGCACAACAAACCACAACACGACATCTACAAACACGCCACGCTCACAAACCAAACTCCGCGCCGTCATGACGTCACACACAACACCCTTACGTCACGGGTCAAAGCCGACGCGTGGGATCGGACGCTTCTGTCGACCCAGCACTTGCACCATCTCTTAAACTTTTCTTATTGCAGGAAATATGATAAGTTTGGGAGTATAATGTTTTTGTCTGAGTAGTTGACACCAAAGTGTAGGAAGTCTTACTAAAATTTTCACCCAAACTGTGAGGAAAGGCTTGTGTACATAGGGAGCCAGTAGTTTGCTCCTAGAATTTTAAAGAGCTGCTCTACAGCGCCTATTCCGAGTAATGCTATACTGACGAAAATTACTTGAGAATGTCTCTCAAAATGGCACCACACGCATTAACAGCTGCACTGTCACCAACCGCCATGTATGCCCCTGATCTTGCGCCTATTCTCGTAATTGTCTTTTTTTGCTAAGAGAGATGGCTATCTCATAAACGACAGTATCGCATGCGAATTCTTAGAGCCATCGACATTACTGACTTTCTTATTTGTGTATACAGGAACAGCACTCGACTCTGTTAAATTTTCATGAGGCACACCCAATGGTATCTTTGCATCCTGCGGTGTGTCTGTGTACAGGACAAAATGAGTTGTAACCGACAGAAAGTCTCAATCCAGTAATACATTGTTTCATAATTCTCCTTTGTTTTAGTTCGCTACTAGTGGAAAACAATAGAGCGATCCTTCTTTCAAATCTTAGGTAATTGCATAGCATAGGTATAAATCTAAACAAAACTAACAATCACCGCTTTGTATCAATTTCATATGAAGTGGATAACAGAAAAGAGTGCTCGCACACTTCAGTACTTGTGGTTGACAACTTTTTTGAACCTTAAATTTGTACGCAGTCGCATGTGAACTGTTGCTATATTCCTCACGAATATCGTATTGTTGTTACGTATCTCTAAGCAGTACGCCGTCTTTCGTTTGAATCATGCTACATTGCTGTGGTAGTCGTTAAGTCTGTTCTAAAGGTCATCGAATCATAACATTCAAAAGAATATCAGTAAATATGAATTGCTGATTTTGGTCACGATGATACACTCTATGGATGACAATGTTATTCACTGACGGCTGATATGTTGTGTAGGTACGAAGTAGGAGTCGACGTATGAATCACGCCCTAGGATTTAGCGATCTGCAGGAAAGTGACAGGTTAGGTAATGCTAGAAATGATAACTTATTTGATAATTGTTGTAGCAGTTCAGATGCACTAGCTTGCGGTTCTTCTTTGCGCCCACATGCTTAATGATGTTGCACGCACATTGGAATAGATAATTCATGTATATTCTGAGCTGCTGTCTTTTTAGTATCTAAATTGTTGTTATGAGTACATTTTTATACTTCAGGATTATTGATTTATATTTTCGTTGGACCCGGTAAAATGTGTTGTTGAAGTCAGCCTCTTACAAGGATGCTGTGTAGGTTGTATTAGAATATCGCTTGCGAACTGAATTCGGCATTCGGATTATGAATGGTGCGTACAATGATCTGTAAATATACGTTATATTACGTATTCTAGTTCTTGTATAGTAATGTATAAATAATAATTGGTTGGTTGGTTTGGGGAAGGAGACCAGACAGCGTGGTCATCGGTCTCATCGGATTAGGGAAGGATGGGGAAGGAAGTCGGCCGTGCCCTTTCAGAGGAACCATCCCGGCATTTGCCTGGAGTGTTTTAGTGAAATCACGGAAAACCTAAATCAGGATGGCCGGACGCGGGATTGAACCGTCGTCCTCCCGAATGCGAGTCCAGTGTCTAACCACTGCGCCACCCCGCTCGGTATAAATAATAATTCTATAGTATGTGTTAAACAGCACCAGTTAATGTTCCTTTTAATTAGCTGCTAAACAGTTTCTTGGGGGGGGGGGGCGGAAACTACTTCTGTAATGGACTGCCCTCTCAGTTACGTAGATTGTATTTTATTTGCGAAAGTACTGAAAAGAGCGAAAACAATTCACTCGATTGGCTGCTTAGTGGACATCTTTTTTCCCCTTTTTACTGTTACACTGCACCTGTTTTTTTCAAGCAATAAGTTGTTTGTTTGTATTTTATTCACTATGGGCGTATAATTGCGAAAACATTGAACGGGCAGTAAAAATGCAGCGTTTATAATTTTCATCGAGTTATGACTTGATTGGTCGTTGAATGGATGCATACAATTTATGAATTAGTTTTAAGATTTTTTTTTAAATGTAACACCCAATGAAGAACTTAAGTCTACCAGTGATGTTGGGTAGCATACATGCACGGTTTCCTGGACACTAAAAGCAACTAATGGACCCTATATTATTGAAGCCACCATATGCTTAGATAGACTGTAAAAAGTGTAGAAGTTAATTCATTCAGAACAAAAACTAGCAGTGTGAATTTGAGTATAATTTCCTTGACACATTATCGTAAAATGGACTACTGCTGTTGAAATTACCTCACAGTCATCAATTTTTTGCGTGGATAGCCGGCCGTTGTGGTCGAGCGGTTCTAGGCGCTTCAGTCTGGAGCCGCGCGACCGCTACGATCGCGGGTTCGAATCCTGCCTCGGACATTGATGTGTGTGATGTCCTTAGGTTAGGTAGGTTTAAGTAGTTCTAAATTCTAGGTGACTGATGACCTCAGATTTTAAGTCCCATAGTGCTCAGCCATGAAAGCAGGCTTGCTTGTAACTGGCAATCAGGCGACGAGTTCCTTTGGGAGCATGGTGAGCAGCGATTCATAAGGTCCACATTGTATCGTTGATTCAAGCTGCATCGCGCTATCGCATCTTTGGTGATCGTCAGAAGGTTGGAAATTACCAGTCTTTATACCGATTTTCGATTTGTGTGACATAGGTTGCAGTCTTTCTGGCAGTGATTTTAATCTCCGGACGATAGCACTCACGGAGGATTGGTTTTTCCATACTATTATTTTTCGCTAGTTAAATAAATCTATTGTGCCTCCTAGCGCGGTGCAAGCCATTCGATTTGACGCCGTTGGATGGGTCGCTTGTCAGTTACGGCACTTATTTGATCCTACAGCTTCGTATTTGGCCTTAAGAGTGAGTGGTCCTCGTTCGAGATCTTACCTTACTACTTGATTTGTCACGAATTATGTATAACGATACCCCCATCACTTGCCCCTTTCTTCACCGAATATTGTGTTCAGCAGTTCGATCACATTTCTTGTCGCAAGCTTTAAGTGAGCCTCAAAATAAACACGCACCAGCAGTAGTAAATAAGTAGTAAAGAGATCTCCAATTTTGCCTTGGCAACGTCAGTTGACACTGAACAGATAACATTTCACCTAACATGACACACACAACACACAGTTCCCAGAATGAGGAGCTTCTATGAAGTTTGGAAGGTAGGAGACGAGGTACTGACGGAAGTAAAGCTGTGAGGAAGGGGCGTGAGTCGTGCTTGGGTAGATCAGTTGGTAGAGCACTTGCCCGCGAAAGGCAAAGGTCCCGAGTTCGAGTCTCGGTCCGGCACACAGTTTTAATCTGCTAGGAAGTTTCACACACACAGTTCATTGCAACCACAAACAAAAGTAGCAGCACCGAAATCAATCATTTTAACCACTCAAAAATATAAGTTCAGAGACATTGGATTCAAATCGAATGGAGGGCCATTCAGATTGGGGGGTTTCTGTGGGATTAAGGCAAAAGAGGAAAGGATCAATCGAAAAGGATGTGGCCGAATTTGTCCACTATCGCTAAATTATCACGTTGTCGACGGGATGAAACCCTGTTTTTTGTGTTGCTGTATGTAGTCAAAAACAGGTTTCCATTATTTTTATAACTGTTTGTTTAAAACTAATTTTAAAGCTGTCAGGAACGTGAAGTTTGGTGTTAACGGCACGCTAAAAACGCCGGTGTTCGAGTCTGCTCCTCTTCAGGGCAGACCATCACGGATCAGAGTTTCGCCTTCCACACGCAAGTTCTCCAGCTGCACATAAGAAACTGTGCCATGATATACTGGTGTTACGCAAAAATGCTGTTGCGCCATCTGTGGTAGGAGTCTTTGCAACTCCAACTTCTGTCATCTGACTTTGTGAAATTTTTTTTCATGTTGTTCGCGGCATAGAATCCACAAGTACCGAGCCAGTTTTAAATTTGTGCCACTTTCACGTTTGTGAACACGCCTAGCGTCTATACAGTGACGTGCAACGTGAACAACCATTCTTTCTCTTTATGCTTCCATAAATGATAGGCACCCAGTTGTTAACCATGAACGTGCAACACACACGTATTTCTTGCTACAGTCTGTATGTAGACTGTATGTTCATCTTTGTGAACACGCGGTTTGTGTAAGCCTTTCTAATTGCCAAATAACGTGATATCGTCATTAGTCTCTTTTTTATTCTCGACGAATATCCCGGCTGACAGTGCCCTTCTTCGTTAGAGCATAAGTAATATGAAGTGTTGAGGTTCTGAGCTGAACTTTTTTTTTTCTGCGGACATTGAAAACTACTAATACGATCTGTTTATCATGCCGTGTTCGACTCCAGCAGTGTCACTGGCTGTAATACCTGTATGTTTGCTGTCGCGAAGTCACTCACCTATATGTGACAGCACATGCGTCATCTACTCGGTTAGAAATCTCTCTCTCTCTCTCTCTCTCTCTCTCTTTCTCTTTCTCTTTCTCTCGTCGCAGATGGCAGATGTTTTGATTATCAAACACCACCCACGGCCCACAGTGTGTATTTGTAAGTAGCTGGTACACAAACGTTTTCTGTCAACCCCATTCAAAGCAGGCAGATGTTCTAGCGTTTGTTTTTGCTCCGCTAATCTGCCAGTTGTTTACGTCGACAATGACTGCCGATTTGCAAACGGGTCCCAAGTTGGGTTATTCCAGAAGTCGCGTTCGTCACGAAGTCCAGCTGAAATATTTTTATTCTGAGATAAACGGCTGTGGATACTTGTTTTCTGTACGTGTTGCGTACTTTGCATCGTTTCGTGTAATGTTAAACATTTCTTAGGTACGGATTACACTGTAAAAGATCTTTGTCAAATATATTTTATGCAATTTATGGCGTGGTCCTAGCTGTTATAAAAGTTTTGTCAATGAACTTTGACAGTCTAATAAGGGCCTTACCATGTAAAAACTATTTCCTGTGTACGAAATTAATGAATAACACTCGGAACTGCTCCCGTTTCAGCTCCATGACTTTTATTTACTTGTAATCTGTATCGGTGTTCCATTCTATCTGAAAAGCCAATAATGTTACTGTCCTTGGTGTAAAGTCTGAAACCTCAAACTTACTAGTTGATCCATATAGAACTGTTTCACATCAGTACTTAGTTGGTTGCCGAATTGAGTCACGTAATGGGCGTATGAACACAATTATAATATCGGTTAACTAACCCTTCGAGTTTGTTGTTGTTGTAGTCTTCAGTCCTGAGACTGGTTTGATGCAGCTCTCCATGCTACTCTATCCTGTGCAAGCTTCTTCATCTCCCAGTACCTACTGCAACCTACATCCTTCTGAATCTGCTTAGTGTATTGATCTCTTGGTCTCCCTCTACGATTTTTACCCTCCACGCTGCCCTCCAATGCTAAATTTGTGATCCCTTGATGCCTCAAAACATGTCCTACCAACCGATCCCTTCTTCTAGTCAAGTTGTGCCACAAACTTCTCTTCTCCCGAATCCTATTCAATACCTCCATATTAGTTACGTGATCTACCCACCTTATCTTCAGCATTCTTCTGTAGCACCACATTTCGAAAACTTCTATTCTCTTCTTGTCCAAACTGGTTATCGTCCATGTTTCACTTCCATACATGGCTACACTCCATACAAATACTTTCAGATACGACTTCCTGACACTTAAATCTATACTCGATGTTAACAAATTTCTCTTCTTCAGAAACGATTTCCTTGCCATTGCCAGTCTACATTTTATATCCTCTCTACTTCGACCATCATCAGTTATTTTACTCCCTAAATAGCAAAACTCCTTTACTACTTTAAGTGTCTCACTTCCTAATCTAATCCCCTCAGCGTCACCCGATTTAATTAGACTACATTCCATTATCCTCGTTTTGCTTTTGTTGATGTTCATCTTATATCCTCCTTTCAAGACACTGTCCATTCCGTTCAACTGCTCTTCCAAGTCCTTTGCTGTCTCTGACAGAATTACAATGTCATCGGCGAACCTCAAAGTTTTTACTTCTTCTCCGTGAATTTTAATACCTACTCCGAATTTTTCTTTTGTTTCCTTTACTGCTTGCTCAATATACAGATTGAATAACATCGGGGAGAGGCTACAACCCTGTCTCACTCCTTTCCCAACCACAGCTTCCCTTTCATGCCCCTCGACTCTTATAACTGCCATCTGGTTTCTGTACAAATTGTAAATAGCCTTTCGCTCCCTGTATTTTACCTCTGCCACCTTCAGAATTTGAAAGAGAGTATTCCAGTTAACGTTGTCAAAAGCTTTCTCTAAGTCTACAAATGCTAGAAACGTAGGTTTGCCTTTTCTTAATCTTTCTTCTAAGATAAGTCGTAAGGTTAGTATTGCCTCACGTGTTCCAACATTTCTACGGAATCCAAACTGATCTTCCCCGAGGTCCGCTTCTACCAGTTTTTCAATTCGTCTGTAAAGAATTCGCGTTAGTATTTTGCAGCTGTGACTTATTAAACTGATAGTTCGGTAATTTTCACATCTGTCAACACCTGCTTTCTTTGGTATTGGAATTATTATATTCTTCTTGAAGTCTGTGGGTATTTCCCCTGTCTCATACATCTTGCTCACCAGATGGTAGAGTTTTGTCATGACTGGCTCTCCCAAGGCCATCAGTAGTTCTAATGGAATGTTGTCTATTCCCGGGGCCTTGTTTCGACTCAGGTCTTTCAGTGCTCTGTCAAACTCTTCACGCAGTATCTTATCTCCCATTTCATCTTCATCTACATCCTCTTCCATTTCCATAATATTGTCCTCAAGTATATCGCCCTTGTATAAACCCTCTATATACTCCTTCCACCTTTCTGCCTTCCCTTCTTTGCTTAGAACTGGGTTGCCATCTGAGCTCTTGATATTCATACAAGTGGTTCTCTTCTCTCCAAAGGTCTCTTTAATTTTCCTGTAGGCAGTATCTATCTTACCCCTAGTGAGACAAGCCTCTACATCCTTACATTTGTCCTCTAGCCATCCCTGGTTAGCCATTTTGCACTTCCTGTCGATCTCATTTTTGAGACGTTTGTATTCCTTTTTGCCTGCTTCATTTACTGCATTTTTATATTTTCTCCTTTCATCAATTAAATTCAATATTTCTTCTGTTACCCAAGGATTTCTATTAGCCCTCGTCTTTTTACCTACTTGATCCTCTGCTGCCTTCACTACTTCATCCCTCAGAGCTACCCATTCTTCTTCTACTGTATTTCTTTCCTTCATTCCTGTCAATTGTTCCCTTATGCTCTCCCTGAAACTCTCTACAACCTCTGGTTCTTTCAGTTTATCCAGGTCCCATCTCCTTAAATTCAGTTTCAATCTGCAGTTCATAACCAATAGATTGTGGTCAGAATCCACATCTGCCCCTGGAAATGTCTTACAATTTAAAACCTGGTTCCTAAATCTCTCTCTTACCATTATATAATCTATCTGATATCTATTAGTATCTCCAGGATTCTTCCAGGTATACAACCTTCTTTTATGATTCTTGAACCAAGTGTTAGCTATGATTAAGCTATGCTCTGTGCAAAATTCTACAAGGCGGCTTCCTCTTTCATTTCTTCCCCCCAATCCATATTCACCTACTATGTTTCCTTCTGTCCCTTTTCCTACTGACGTATTCCAGTCACCCATGACTATTAAATTTTCGTCTCCCTTCACTACCTGAATAATTTCTTTTATTTCGTCATACATTTCATCAATTTCTTCATCATCTGCAGAGCTAGTTGGCATATAAACTTGTACTACTGTAGTAGGCATGGGCTTTGTGTCTATCTTGGCCACAATAATGCGTTCACTATGCTGTTTGTAGTAGCTAACCCGCACTCCTATTTTTTTATTCATTATTAAACCTAGTCCTGCATTACCCCTATTTGATTTTGTATTTATAACCCTGTAATCACCTGACCAAAAGTCTTGTTGCTCCTGCCACCGAACTTCACTAATTCCCACTATATCTAACTTTAACCTATCCATTTCCCTTTTTAAATTTTCTAACCTACCTGCCCGATTAAGGGATCTGACATTCCACGCTCCGATCCGTAGAATGCGTTTTCTTTCTCCTGATAACGACGTCCTAATGAGTAGTCCGCGCCCGGAGATCCGAATGGGGGACTATTTTACCTCCGGAATATTTTACCCAAGAGGACGCCATCATCATTTAATCATACAGTAAAGCTGCATGTCCTCGGGAAAAATTACGGCCGTAGTTTCCCCTTGCTTTCAGCCGTTCGCAGTACCAGCACAGCAAGGCCGTTTTGGTTAATGTTACACGGCCAGATCAGTCAATCATCCAGACTGTTGCCCCTGCAACTACTGAAAAGGCTGCTGCCCCTCTTCAGGAACCACATGTTTGTCTGGCCTCTCAACAGATACCCCTCCGTTGTGGTAGCACCTACGGTACGGCCATCTGTATCGCTGAGGCACGCAAGCCTCCCCACCAACGGCAAGGTCCATGGTTCATGGGGGAAGCCTTCGAGTTAAGCAAGAAATATTCTTACCGATACTGCCGCGTAATTCGAAGGGTTTTGTCATCCATGGGTTTGCTAAGGGAAATACGGGGAACTTCAAAACATAACTTATATCTGTTGTCCCACGCTAAGACAATTTCGCAACAAGAGTGACAAATTGTCAGAAAAACCTACATGGTCTGGGTTTCCTGCAGTTGTGTGTTACTGGTAACACAGGTGCATCACCGTGTGGGAACGAAATTGTACGACCACTGGAAATGTACCCCACAGTTGAAGTATGTGAGATAGTAAAATTCTTGTGCGCAAAACGTCTGAATTGCATACACATATGTACTTTGAATATTCTGGGGTTATACGGACCAGGTATAGTGTCACGTCCAGCCGCAGTGATATGGTGTCAAACAATTTTATCAATGCCGCACAGACGTGAGTTGCTGCTGATCGGACAGGAAGAAAAACGACAACGTCCCCGGGATCGAGGAAATGATTCGCAATTTTCCGATGAGGACGTTCACAAAGTTGTTCTCGAGTGGTTCCGTTAGAACGTTCCGACCGTTTTTTGCAGACTTAGTGACATTGTTGAAAAATGTCGGATATCTGTGTCCCTTTGTAATGTAGTGCACGATTCAATAAAAGTTACTTGGCCTGTCATAATAACGTGTAACTTACATTTTGAAGTCCCCTCTTTGAAAAATATTCTAATGATATTTTCAGATATAATGGTAAAATAACAGATTGAACTACGGAACATATTCTGCCACCATTCTATTCAATGTAATAGTGATTCTCGCAGTTGCGACTGAGCGATTTATTTGATACACAGTGAATACGCCTTCTAATTTACGTTAATGTACTTCCAGACCTCCACTAAAGTTTTTAGTAATTAATTACCGCTCAGTTTTGCACTCGGATGTCTGATATTCGTTTTTTAATGTACAATGGGTGTGGTAACGATCTTACCCCCTCTGGTGGACTCCTTTTTCGTTGTGCTATAGTCAGCTTGCAAATTATCATTGGCCGTCGAAGCGCTCTTCAACAATATTATTTGTCCATTTTAATTCCAGTAGGCGAAAAATACTAGGTGTTATTTCATTGTATCCGCAGTGGACAAACTTTCTTCAGACAACTTTTCTGTTTTGAAAACTGAGAAAACTGCCTGACAAGAGTCACAGTTCGGGTTTGGGCGATAATTTCTGTTTATAAAACAAGAATACACTTTTCGAAAACTGGTACGCACTGACTGAAATTTTATGACTTGCATCTGCTCATGTATTTCACTCAACACACTTCGGAATTGCGAAATCGCACTCACACAATAGGTTTTCAATAACTGTTAGTAGAACTACTACTTCCCCGTTGCCAAAAGCAGTTATCTTTAATTGTTCCCGCAGCGTTTTTATTTTTAACTCCGCACTTATTTACTTTTTAAAGAACACAATTCTTCCGACTTCTCTGATCCACTTGATCAGACAGTTATGTCTTTCGGTTCCACTATTCTACTATTTTTAAGTCCACACAAAAACAGAAGATATCAGTGTCACTGCTCTCCATTTTAACACACATTTTCGGCTCTCCCACTAACCTCTCAGACATCAACTCTCTCTCTCTCTCTCTCTCTCTCTCTCTCTCCACGATGTTCATCCCAGACGTTAGAAGAATTAATTTTATTTTGATGTAAACGCGCAACCGGTTATGAAATATGCGTGGGATGTCAGGTTACATCTTATTTTCGAAACATTCGGATAATGTGGACGGAGTGACTTATTGTGCAGAGAAGAAGCAGAATTATTAGACCGAGCATTAGGTCTCTGAGGAGTTTATAGATACTGCGATAAGGAATAGCACAGTAGGCAGTTCGGTTGAAGAGGAATGACATCTCTAAAAAGGGCAACCACAGAGTTTGGAAAGAAAACACAGATACAAAGGAGATAATTGCGAAGAAACCTGGGGTAAAAGAAAAAAAATGTTTCAGTTAATCGATGAAAGAATGAGGTACAAGAATGTCCTGGGAAAATCAGGAATATAGAAATAAGTCAGTCAGCAATGGAATAAATACGAAGTGCATGGAAGGTAAGGTGAAATGTCTGCGTGAAAAATGTGAAGCAATCTAAAAAGAAGTGATTGTCGGAAGGTCTGATTCGGCGTATACATAAGTCAAAACAATCTTCTGTGAAATTCAAAGCAAGGGTGGCAACATTAAGAGTGAATTTGGAATTCGAATGTTAAATGTAAATGCGAGAGCGGATAGGTGGAAAGAGTACATCGAAGGCTTCAGTGAGGGGGAAGACTTGTCAGATTACATGATAGAACAATAAACAGAAGTCGATAGAGAAGAGATAGAGCATCCAGTATTAGAATCAGAATTTAAAAGAGCTTTGGAAGACTTAGGATCGAATCGGCCAGGAAGGTTCGATAAAATTTCATCAGAATTTCTAAAATCATTGGGAATTGGCGACAGAATGACTTATTCATGTTGATGTGTGGAACTTATGAGTCTGGCGATATGCCATCTAACTTCCAGAATAATACCATCCACACAACTCCGGAAGTTGCAAGAACAGATAAATGCGAGAATTATCGCACAATCACCTTAATGCAGTCAAGTTTCTGACAAGAATAATATATAGAAGAATAGAAAAGAAAATTGAAGATCTGTTGGATGACGATCATTTTGACTTTAGGAAAGGTAAAGGCACCAGAGCGGCAAGGATTTGTCGGCTTGAAAAAAGCGTTCGATAATGTGAAATGGTGTTCGAAATTCCGAGAAAAATAGGGGTAAGCTATGCGGGAAGACGGGCAATATACGATATGTACAAGAGACAGAGCGGAACAATAATAGTGGAAGATCAAGAACGACGTGCTCGGATTAGAACTAGTGTAACATAGGAATGTAGCCTTTCGTCCCTACTGTTCAACCTATACGTCGAAGAAGGAATGACTGAAATAAAGAAAATGGTTCAATAGCGGGATTAAACTTAAAGGTGAAAGGATATCAATGATAAGATTCGCTGGTGACATTGCCATCCCTAGCGAAAGTGAAGTATTACGGGACCAGCTGAAGGGAATGAACAGCCTAATGAGCACAAAATATGGATTGAGAGTAAAACGAAGAAAGATAAAAGTAAAAGCAGCAGAAATGAGAACAGCGAGAAACTCAACATCGGGATTGTGGTGATCACGAAGTAGACTAAGTTAAGTAATTTTGCTACCTACGCAGCAAAATAAATCTAGATGGACGGATCAAGAGGACGTAGAAAGCAGGCTAGCACTGACAAAATGATCAAGAGAAGTCTATTAGTATCAAACATAGGCCTTAATCTGAGGAAGAAATATTGGAGAATATGTGTTTGGAGTGAAATATCAACCGTGGGAAAACTGGAAAGTAAGAGAATCGGAGCATTTGAGATGTGATGCTAGAGAAGAATGTTGAAAATTAGGTGGACTGATAAGTTAAGGAATTAGGATGTTCTTTGGAGAATCGGCGGGGAAAGCAATACGTGGAAAACATTGACAAGAAGAAGGGACAGTGTGGTAGGTACATCTGTTAAGACATCAGGGAATAACTATCGTTACACTGGAGGGTAAAAACGGCAGAGGAAGACAGAGATTTGAATACATCTAGCAAATAATTAAGGTTGTAGATTGCAAGTGCTACTCATTGTTTCTATTCATCTGTATAACTGTTTTTACAACCGGAAGCGTCTGTAGCGCAATAGATTGCAGCAAAATCAAAAAGACAGTTGTATCGTTTTCAGGTTTCTTAAGTATCCTGGGAGTTGTGAACTGCTACATTGCAGAACTTTATTCAAGATTTTCTTGTAACCTATAGATATATACTGAAGATCGTCGTTTTCTTTTAAGAACAAAAAATTGCTATATATCTACCGAACAACGTGAAGTTTTCTTGACTCCATTTCCAGTTAAATTACTGATCGTTGAACGTAAGAAACTTGTCTGGTATGCAATACCTGCATTATTTATCTTACCAAATAACCCAGCAGAGCTGTAGTCGACACAAAATCCACACAGTCGTGAAAATAAATCAACCGAAATATAACTCCTTCCCAACACAGAAGAAGAAAATTCTAAAATTGTTGCTACATCTGGACCACAAACGGCACATATATTCAACGCATTCATTTTTGAAGTAAAAGTAATTACATTCACAAAAATACTCAAGTATTAGAAAGTAGAGTGAATTGTAAGAAAGTGCGGATGATGAGAGTCCATGCCAAACGGCTGCATGTCACAAAAGCGCCTCTCATAATGAGAACAGACAACAACAGGGGTATATGCTTCTCTTACATGAAGTATGTGTTTATATTCTCTTGCCTTCAGCGGAGTAAGCTGCAATTATACACGTATTCGAAAATATTTCTTCACGAGTTAGTTGGAACTTAACGCCATTGAGTCAGTGAGACTGGGCTATTTTTACATTTATTTCACCGTCATTCACGCATCTTGATGATTTACTAATGCTTGGAACGCAAAAATATAACAACTATTTCGTTAATTGAGTAGAAAAATTATTAAAACCAACATTAATCTTACGGCTGCTTTCTCGCCGCCTGGGGCGCTAGTGTTGTCAGACGGTAACAATTTTCCCAGCAGTGAGGGTAGCGATTGTATGTGTTAGACTGTTTCATTAACATTTATATTTATATTTTAGATTGATTACGAACTTATCGATTATTCATACATAGAATTATGTGAACTTCGTCACAGCCTACACAGAGTGAGTTCTTTGTAGCGTGAGCATCCGTAAGATGTAGAAATAAAGTTTGTCCGTTAATAGTAACCAAAAAAGAAAATTGTACTGGGCAGCTAAAACTGGTAACTTCCGTAAGGTCTTACAGTGAAACTTACGGCGAAAAGCGTCAGTAAAGTAGCTGGTCTAGATTGCAGTGAGGTCAGATTTCACTTGCTTTGAGACATAACAGGCCAGTGTGGCGGCAACTGCGTTGATTCAGAAATCTTGGTATTAACAATTAGTCCTGTGGCGAAAAGTTTCATTGTAAAGAGTAAAAAGCATCCAGCCACTGCCGTACTAATTCCAGAAGTTATTGAGTGCTCTAAAAGTTTTTTTCAGTTGTTAGACACAACTATAAGCAACCATCTCTCGGAAGATTTAAATAGTGTTGCGGTTACGCCTAATGAAATGGGGTTATATGAAAGGTAAATGGTGTTTTATGGTATTTTGCATAGCGAAATTGCTGCGCTTTAGTAGCATTGTTGTTACTGTTGCGATCTTCAGTCCGAAGATTAGTTTGATGCAGTTTTCCATCCTGCTCTATCCTCTGCAAACCTCTTCATCACCGAATTACTACTCCAACTTACATCCTTTTGAATTTGATTATTGTATTAATCTCTTGGTGTCCCTTTGCAATTTTTACCTCCTTCTGCCCCCCCCCCCCCACACACACACAGTTCCGTGTAGTGATCCCTTGATGTCTCTGAATGTGCCCTGTCAACCGATCCCTTTCTCTTATAGGGTTGTGTGTCAGAAATTTCTTTCCTCGCCAAACAGTTCAGTACCACCTCATTAGTTACATGATCTACACATCTAATCATCAGTGTTCTTCTGTAGCACCACGTTTCTGTTCTTGTCAAAATTGCTTATTGTCCATGTTTCACTACCATATAAGGCTACATCCCATACAAAAATTTTCATGAAAGACTTCCCAGCACTTAAATCTGTATTGAATGTTAACAAGTTTTTCTTCGGAAACACTTTTCTTTCCATTGCCAGTCTACATTTTATATCTTCTCTACTTCTGCCGTCATCAGTTATTTTGCTGTCCAAATAACAAACTTCATCTACTACTTTGTGTGTCTTGTTTCCTAATCTAATTCCCTAAGCATCACCTGATCTGATCCGGCTACATTACGTTTTCTAGTTCTGCTTTTATTGATGTTTATATTATATCCTCCTTCCAAGACACTGTCCATTCCATTCAACTGCTCTTCCAAGTCGTTTGCTGTCTGACAGAATTATAATGTCATTGGCAAACATCAAAGTTTTTATTTTTTCTCTCTGAACTTAAATTACAACTTCAGATTTTCTTTAGTTTCGTTTTCTGCTTGCTCAATGCGCAGCTTGAATAACATTGGGGACATGCTACAACTGTCTCATTCCCTTCTCAATCACTGCTTCCTTTTTAATGCTCTTCAACTCTTATAACTGCCATTTGGTTTCTGTACAAGTTGTGAATATCCCTTCGCTCCCTGTATTTAGTAGCATTACAGAGTGAAAAAGATCTAACTAATATGTTGGCTGGCTGAAAAATTACTTTAAAAAAGCACAAGGAGAGATAGTGAATACATGTTGACGTCAAACGAAGACAATCCCCAGAAAACTAGGAAACTTGAACATGGCTACAGTGAATCAGAAGATGAGATCTAATGTCTTAAGTGGTCAGTTAAGGAGTTGTGTGGTTGGAGGAGTAGGTGGTTGCCGACAGAGAAGGAAATAGAGCTCTACACTGACAATGGAAGCAAAGAGACTCCGCTGGACCAGTAGGCACAAAACGTGAACACACTTGACGAGCAGACAAAACTATCTACAATCTGTAAATAGGTATGAAAAATTAGGCCGTGAAATATAATCTTATGACCGAGACTTTAATTATGTATTTACGTTACAGAAATCTCTTTCAAGTTTTATGCAAACTTTTTCTGCTATTAATTTTTTTTTTCAAATTTAGTAGTCGGTGTTGCACCATCTAGGTATACTTCAGCGACGAATAAATTTCTACAGTGTAGAAACAAGGGAGCCAGTATATCCATTTGAAGGCTATGAGAAACATTCGCAGTGGAGTATGCAACAGCATTCTCAGATGTAGCTTCGTTCCATACTGGTGTGGAGCTTCAACTCATTGCAGGACTGTGGATGCGCATTGTTTAGGAACAGTCGAGCAAGATCCATATGCACAAGAAGGTTCGAAACCATTGTAAAGGCAGAGGTGTCTAAAAAGCATCAGAAAGAAATGCAGCTGAAAGTATCAAACCACTGAGAACATGAAGGAACTGGTCAAAAAAAAAATTGCTGTACCAAACAATAGTCGTAACTAAACTGCATAAACTTTGTCGTCGTGTTGGTTTGGTGTTGGTGGGGAGGGGGGGGGGGGGGGCACGTCAAGTAATATGTTTTGACGTTGACGCTGACGTTAGAGGGTGGGACGCTGGTATAGACTGCTTAGTTCTAAAGATAACCCATTTTTAGAGTGGCTTTTCCGATTTTGTGTCTTATTAAAATCTCATTTTTTTTTTTATTTTGTTTTCGAGACAGTTTTCAAAGATTCCAGAAGGACTTGGACGTTTTTCTTATGAGTATTTTGTTTTCGATCACCTTTGGTACACAGAAAGAAACTAAAACGCATTGAATAAGGTAAAGAGGCTCTATGTATTGTGTTCTAAATATGGTTATACCCATATATTTTCCTGAGCACTTTAATGTCGACGTTTCGCAACGGTTGGATGACATTTTTTTCACTTCTCAGTAGTGTGGGAAATTTGTCTGCTAAACCTTTGTCAAAAACATCCGTTATGAAATTTGATCTGGCCATCAATAAATTGTGCTAGTTCCGTAATTCTGGCAATATACTCCCCTTTTAGTGTCGCCGATAGTATTCATAAACTCAGTTTCACAGTTCGGTATTAGGCAGTGTTACGTTCTCGTTCCGGTTCGTGTGAACACACCTTCATTTCACAGTAACACTATCTCCCGTTCTGCTGTAGTTTCTTGTGAACCGATTTTAAATTTGTCAGTTCATATAAAGTACTTAATGCTTTAATACATCCTCTTGTACGTGTATTTGTCATCTATCTTCTGCATAAAAAATATCTGCAGTAAATTGAATA
Source organism: Schistocerca nitens (assembly GCF_023898315.1). NCBI lineage: Eukaryota > Metazoa > Arthropoda > Insecta > Orthoptera > Acrididae > Schistocerca > Schistocerca nitens. Next base: position 466,639,115 of record NC_064619.1, on the reverse strand, counting down.
CATTAGCGCGCTACAGCAAACAACTCTGACTTGCCTAATTGCCTACTGCCTAGATTTCACTTCTTGAACGGTTTATGAAATACTTGTCGTGTCGGCTTTATGTGGGACACCCTGCCTATCTCGAAAGAAACCAGTCATGGCTTGTATGATAGGCTGCAGTGGTCTCCACCGATTGCACTCAAGAGAGCATGTGTGTGCTGCTTGCGCAAGATACCACAGTCGGTCCTGCAGGCTGACATTCGCCGGTGCAGCCCTGTTTCGTGTACAAGTCGCCAGTCGCGTTCGGTCAGTCGGCTGGCCTGCCCAGAACGGTATTTCCGTTGCTGCGGTCCTTCCGCTGCCTATTATGATGTTACGGGCGCTTCCTGTCACGCCCGCTTTGCGGCCCCATCTGTGTGCCTACCAGTAGCGTGCACACAGGATAACATTGCCAAGGCTGAATGCCTCAGTTTCTGTAATTTATATCATTTAGTATTTCATTCATTATGGGAGAGGTGGATGGGGCTAGAGAGAACAATTTTTTTGCTAGGGCGTTGTAACAGCGTGAAATGTAGTTAATATTTTTGATCGGTAGTGTAGAGTAGAATATTAATTTCTCAGCTGATGGCAAGGGTTATTAAATTAGGTGCATGCTCGAGCAGGAAACAGTATAGATAGAATGCAGCGCAATGCCATATTGTGAAGTGGTACTGTAAGTAGGCAAACGTACAAAGAGGGACGACAGACAGTGGTAGAAAGAAGACGACGACACGTTTCATTATGATCAGAAGCAAAGATCTGACCAACTTTCACGATCACCTACTGCACCAACTTTCACGATCACCTACTGCCAGCGCAGCCGTGTTGTAACGATCTCTACGAAAATGTATCAGTGCGCGCGCGAAAGTGGGATAAGCCGATAAAGAGTCAGGGTAATACTGAAGGCCGCAGAGTGGAAAATGTACGCCTCAATAATACTGCTGCCGCTAAATAATGAGAACAAGGATCGAAGCTTTCGCTGCTGTAGTGGGTTTGAAAGCGTAGTTCAGGACTGAAGAATTTTCAAGAAAAGTTGTCTACAGTGACAAAGTATGATTCAAACTGAACAGTGCTCTAAACCGAATCTGACGGGCGGTGATGTATGGCCCTGCTGTGTATCATCGCAGTGTTTGATCAGCCCATCCTTCTTTAGGTATAACTCACTACTCATAAAACATGGATTTTCCGGATCGTTTCAGAACTGTTGGGAGATAAGTGGTTCACGCTCCACCTCCCAAGATGTGGTTGTATGCCCGTAATTGTATGAGGCACTGCCTGAAAGATGGATAGGTCGAAGTAATGCTGTTCAGTACGCACCATACTCATCATGCCTAAAAACCTCTTCAATTTTATATCTGGTGACCGTGAAAGATGTAGATTGTTGGCTCAGGACAACTACGCACTACTAGAGAGCATCCAATCGTCATGTGCTGTTATCACGCTGTGTGTATTGACAGCCGTAGTTAGCTTAGCAGGTCGGCGACTCGACACCGCCTAGTCGATGACGGCGGTCGCTTCTAGGTCCCAACCTCTTTAATAATAACGCGAGAACGAGACCTAAATTTCTTTTCGCACCACCGATTTATATTATGTCATGTAGAAGAGAGAAACAATATTAACGTGAGCAGGCGAACTACTCTAGTGACTTACTCGTCTTTCAATCGATTGGGATACACTTCTAGCTGTTTCGATGTTATCATTTTAGCGTATTTGTAACGGATCAGTTTTTAACATGTTTGAGCCCGAAACAAGTAGCATGTTGGATAGATCTGGTCATTCTCGTGTCTGGTCCTGGTTGAGCGGAATTACGTGTAACTTTCTTTAAAAATGTGTGGCTATAAAAAATAATTGTCTTATGCGCAAAGACCGGTTTTCAGTTGAACATATTCTCATTTGTTGAATAGCAAAGTACCAATAATAATAATAATAATAATAATGTAGCCTGTGTATTTACAGAATCGCGTGACATCTGTCTGGAATGCAAGAAATGAAAATCTTTTTACAGTGCATTTTTAATCTGGCATTATATTACTTTTTCCTCACACTGAACTTAATTTTAATGTCTAACACGATTTAATTAATGTTTTATTGTAAACGTGTTCTCACTTTGATCCAGAGACACATCCATTTCAGGTGTCGACGTCATTTCATTTATATTCTATGTTGCGTCGGTCTAAGTTGCCGCCACTCAGAGGTATATAGCAATCTTCTTTGGGAGTTGAGTAACTCTTTGTAACTAGTAGTATGTTAATTGTGTTTGTGTTTCGCAGTACTCTTCGCATTTAGTTGTATAATTTCGATAGACCTTTTTAAATAATATTGTACAAATATGTCAGGGATTGCATTTCGTTCCGTTTACTGTATTTCCCTTAGGTCAGTTTCCAGCAGTACACGATTCCACTCGCCCTGCTGCCTCGCTCTCCTTTCTCGCATATGTAGCATACCCTTCTACCACTGACAGTTCTTTCCTTCAGTTGTTCGATATGCTATTGCTCCATTCCTATCGCTGTGGTCGTAAAATGTGTCCAACGAGTTTCTCGTTTATCATTGGAAATGCTTTCTGAAGAATTTTGGGGAGAGATCAGGCGATCTTGCTGGTCAAGGTAGGATTTGGCAAGCACGAAAACAAGAAGTAGAAACTCGCGCCATGTGCGGGCGGTCTTTATCTTGCTGAATTGTAAACCCAAGATGGCTTACCATGAATGGCAACAAAACGGGGTGTAGAACATCGTCGACGTACCGCTGTGCGGTAAGGGTGCCGTAGAAGACAACCAAAGTGGTCGCGCTATGAAAAGAAATCACACCCTAGACCATCACTGCTGGTACTGTACGGACCAGTTTTGGCGCTTCAGTGTGCCATGTTCAGGCCTTGCAACTTTGGTTGGCTGGAGTGCTGATTAGCAGTTCCAGATAGTCTGGGTAAACCAGTCATGTTGGCCGCTGATGCAGCGTATATATGGATCGTGATAACCCCTTCAGCATCAACTACGGCCTGAAGTTGGCGTATTGAATAAGATCATAAGGACCGCTGTAGGCGTTTCATTTTCGTACAGTAGTGAAACTCCCCAAGACCTCCAGTCAAAGGCTGGGCATACAAAAAATCACTGTTGGTTGTCGGGCCATATGGCGGGCCAAAGGTATGACCAGAGACGCTCTGGACATCGGTGGGATACCAACCTGACTGTCGCCCGCCATACGGCCCGAAAGCCAGGAGTGATGGTCTGGGGTGCCGTGTCTTTTCAAAGCAGGACTCCCTTGGTTGTCAACCGCGGCACCCTTACAGCACAGCCGTACCTCGACGATATTCTATGCCCTTCATGGCAATCCATCCTGGGCTTTCATCAAGCTAATGCCTGCCCGCGCAAGACGAGAGTTTCTACCATTTGCTTCGTGCTTGCCAAACCCTGCTTTTGCCAGCAAGGTCGACTGATCTCTTTCCAATTGAGAAATTTTGGAGCAATATGGGCAGGGCTTTCCAACCATATAACGCGCCAATGACGCGATATCCCTCAGTAGGACATCCAACAACTCTATCAATCAATGCCTCGTCGAACAACTGCTTGCCTAAGTGCAAGAGGTGGACCAACGCCTTATCTACTTGCTTAATTTATGTAGTTCTTTCTATTGAGTAAATCATCCAATTCTTTTCTGGAATTGTAATGATTTGTCTGTCTTTATATTTACATCACATCTACAAATTGTCATCGCATTTAGATAATTCCTTCGTGCTGCATCGGGTCTTTTTTACAGTTACAGACTAAAAATATAGGCAAGAAATAAGAGGAAATTTAAAATTTTGATGTCCAATTGCACCAATTTCAGTTGCTATCCTGTTGGATACGTGACACAGTTGCTGCAGTCAGTGCTTGAAGAGCCTCACTATTTATGCGATTTAGTTTTCACCAAGGTTCGTAAGGAAGATTGAAATCGGGAAGTTCGACAATCGTTGGATTTTCGACCACTTCGATTTCCAGGCAGTCTCGGGGTTGAAAGCACAGGCTATAATAACAAACTCATGGCGTTTCCCCAGGTTGTTTCACGCGTTTTCAGTCGGATTATAGATCCTTGCTGCTTTATATTTTGTGTAGGGAGAGATGGATTCTTCTGCATTCCTGTCCATAACTGAGCGAGATCTTGCGGTGTTCCCGAGTGATATTGCTTAGCACCTGGAGATACTTAACAGATATAAGCAGGAACTTACTAGATAAGCACACTGGAAAAAAAAAATGGTCACCGACTGGAGACATTAGACTAATATTGTGTAAGACCGCCTGTAACCCTGATAATGGTATCAATTTGGCGAAGAAGAGAACCCACAAGTTTCTTCAGGTACGCCGCATCCAGCCGAAGCCGCTCATGATTGCATCCCGTAGAACTACCAGATTGAGGGAATGTTAATTGGTTCAAATGGCTCTGAGCACTATGGGACTTAACATCTGTGGTCATCAGTCCCCTAGAACTTAGAACTACTTAAATCTAACTAACCTAAGGACATCACACAACACCCAGTCATCACGAGGCAGAGAAAATCCCTGACCCCGCCGGGAATCGAACCCGGGAACCAATTCACTGTTCCATGTAGTCCCAGAAAATTCCTGTGGCATTAAGATCGGATGATGTAGCGCGACAGTCGAGGTGCGATCGTGTGCCTGAGACTTCGCCATACCAGGTACGTATGTGTGCAACCCTGTGATTACGGGTGTTGTTGTCTTGGAAGACGAGTGTGACCACAGCATAGATCTGCATCGACATGACTACTCTGCAATATACAATTAAGTGCCTAGAAGAGGTTTTATTAAATAGCTTTCACACTATGGCTCTACCGTTCCACGCTCAAACAGCACACAGGAAAAACGAACACCTGAATCTTTCCGTGCGAGCTCTGATTTGTCGTATTTTTTATTATTATTTTTTCCTTTGGAAATGGCGTCAACAAAATATCATTCGGTGGGAGAAAGTCGGAGATTAAAATTTCTTTAAAAGATCTCGCATATGGATGAAAGGGCAGTACTTGGGCACCGAGAATGTCGAAATAAATATCGTTGTTCATGTTAAAGAGAATGAGAGGCCGCAAGTCACATTACATAAAACACCGTCATAACGCCACAAATCACGTTCGGCAGAACTACACCCACCACATACCGCGGGCTAAGCGCCTCATAGGGTCGTCAGTGCGGTCGATGCCTTGCATCGTTTGAAAAGGGGTAAAATAGCGAGTCGTCTGCCCACGATTTACGTGCCTCCAGTCATCCACTACCTAGTACAAGACAGCTAGAGAAAATCCGTGACAGCTGTAAGCGCTGTTGCCAGTTTCAACTCTGAAGCGCAAACGGCTGCAGGCGAAAATAGTAGTCGACAATAGAAGTGTTGTTGTCGTAGAAATGTACACAAAATAGCGTTACCTGGGTGGTTGAGGTCGATGTGCAAAGCAGCCGGGTCAAGTCCACTGCAGCTGTCACTGACCACCTCTCACCGACCCTACTGCTGTTCCTATTATTTGGCCCATTGAAGGCGTGCAGCTTAGTGCTGCTGGAAGCAGTTGCCAAGCAGGTGTGACTCATATTTTGTCAGGTGGGCATGTGACTTGTCGAAGCTGATCTTCAAGTAGAACAGACGAGCCGTATTGCTGAACAGTGTCCAAGGGGGGCGGGGGGTCTGTACGAACGTTTCCTCACGGGGTTGATTCATGCTGATAGGGTGTGTAGGGCAGGACCTAAACATGTGTAAAAGGGAAGATGCAACTCTCAAATCGACTCTGAACATTTTAGGCATGCTTATATACTGTGTATGATCGCTAGAATTCAGGGAGTCTACAGGTGAGCGTGAACGCGGTTAGTTTCGTAAGCGCAAAATCCCTGGATTGTAACTGGCTACATTTTTTTATTTATTTTTTTCACATTACGCTGGCAACGAGCAGTATTAAAGTAACCCTTCCCACTTGTCCACCGATGGTGCAGCCTTGCTACGTTAATTTTCACAGCAGGCGAAGAACCTTAGAAAATGACTACAGAATTGTGCTTACATCGTCGAACAGGATATGGAGATATTTTCTAGAGAAGATTGCATAAAAATTCAATCTATCGCAGACCTTCTCCCCCCCCCCCCTCCAACCGAGTCGTCTGTACCAGTATCCGGTGATACACGTCACATGCGGGATAGGCCGCTAAATGGTATGATGACCGAAAACCATTTGTGAATGTAAACGAAGTTTGTTTTGCAGTAGACACAGTGAAATTGAAAAATCGTGCCCAAGCCAAATTCGATGTTCGTCACACGTGCTCTATGTCGCGGTAATTATTGCTATCAATGTTTGTACAATCAGGTCATCCTGGTTCGTATAGTGTTCAATAGATTACTTTTTATACTTGGCACAAATATAGATACAGTAATATGAAAGAAATGATTATACTGATTTGGTTGAAATCTATCGTGTATCCTTTTTTTATTTTCAATGCCCTTACGAAAAAAGTTTTCTCCTTTTTCAGTATAAATGTTAAGTAAATAAAAAAATGAACCATTAAATGTTGATAATTTTCAAACTCGATTTTCTCGAAAAGGGTTGAGAGTTGTCTCTTCGTGTTTACACGCCCTGTCGATGAAATCGGTGTGGAAAAGTTCATACTATCCCCTTGTGAGCCGTCGAATAAACAAAGGTTAGTGTTGTTCTTAGTGGTTTGGCGTCTGCTACACTTGAAGCTCAGATAGCCTATGCAATAAATTATTGCGCGTTTTCACTTTGTCTGTTGCTAAGTGACGCAACCAAAGTAATCCCTTGATATTGCAGTGCTGTTATACCGTAATATATACCGTAAATGTTACCTGCAGATGGTAATTTGCATATTTGTTGGTAAGAGATAATGCTGCAACTTTATCAGTGGGTATTCCCAGACCGATAGTATTGCTGCCAAGATTCTTCTTGAAATAAATGCGATTTTGGTTCAAATTGGTTAATGCGTGCCATTGACTGATCACACGGTCCTTTGTCTGTTCGCATGCGTGGTGAGTTTCACCTCTTTTCGCGAATAGGAATAATGATATTTCGTAGATAGTGTATCGAGGAGTTTTTAGCTAAGACGCCTGTCTACAAAATCACATTATTATATAGTTAATATACAAATTATGTATAGTTAATGTATGATTACATTATATAGTCTCACTAGTAGTTTGACAATGTAAACTTTCCCGACGTGCGTGTCTCGGGAGGCGAAGTTGTCACCTCAGAACCTCCCAGTTAAGACAGCTTCTAATGCGCAGCACTACCGAGGTGGCGTAGTGATTAGCAGGCTGTACTCGCGTTCCGGAGGACGATGGTTCAAATCCTCGCCCTACCATCCTTATGTAGGTTTTCCATGATATCGTAAATCACTCCAGGCAAATACCGGGATGGTTCTATTGAAAAGGCATGATTGATTTCTACCCCAATCCTTGTATCAGTCGTCGCTTGTGCTGCGTTTCTAATGGCCTCGATGCCGAGGAGACGTTAAACACTAATCTTCCTACCGTCCAACGCGCAGCAAATGTTTGGCGTAATCAGCGCTACGCCGGTGAGTGAGTGTCGATAGCCACCGAACCTCTGCCTCTATCCGCGTGTCACTTTGGAGATGACAGCATTTCGTTGAGATGGCACACTTTAAGATTAGCCATTCTACTCTTCTCGTGGGTTCTGTTGTGTTGGTGCGTAGCGTTTGTCCATACGTTTAATAAGTGCAACAGATACACATAATAGAAACTTCATTCATCAATTTGTTCTTGCTATTTACAACAGTATGCCAACGCCGGGGTAACTTTTCGGTTCCGCGACGGTAGAAATCACTTGGTTTCGGGGCGAAGAACTCGTCGAGTCGTGTTCGGAGCGTGTTTTCACCCGAAAAGGAAGTTCTTTGAAGGTTGTTCGATAGAGAACAGAAAAGGTGAAAATCTGAGAGCGCAAGATCAGTTGAGTAAGGTGGCTGCGGAAATCCTATATAGAGTTTTTTGTCAGTGTAGCGGGATGCGGGCGGGCCTTATCGTGAAGTAGCATCATTTCACGCAGTCTTCGTGGTCGTCGTTCTTGGACTGCGTGTGGAAGACGTCTCAGTTGTTGAAGTGAATGTCAGCGGTGATGGTTACACCTCTGGAAAACAATTCATAGTACACCACACCTCCGCTGTTCCACCAGATTTTTAACATATTTTGTTTATCCGCGCAGGTCTCTCTACAGGGATCTGCTGCTTCGTTTGGGCTTAAGCATTTCTTTTTTTTCCCCTTATGTTAACATAAAGACACCATTTCTCGTCACCAGTAACGATATAGGATGGGAGGGGTCGGTGTTGTTCACAAGCCAGTTGATGATGAACAGGCAGTGGTGGACACATGGGCACCCGCAGGACACATGGGCACCCGCAGATTTTTTTGTGATTCTTGCTTCGAGCATGTGGTACCCATACACCCGATTTTTGAAGCTTGCCTATTGCATGCAAATGTCGCACGATGGTGGAATTATCGCAGTTCACACGTTTGCCAGTTCTGAAGTGCATAGACGTGGATTATTGTGGATTAATGCATTTAAACGATCTTCATCAAACCCTGAACGTGGATAGTCATTATTGTCAAAACGATCCTCCTCAAAACGAGAACACATTTTTTTGCCGTGCTCTCTGCCTCCGCTACCGCCATCACTATATTGAACTCAAACAGAAGAATATGTCCGAAATGTTACTATTTCTCCACTTCGCACTCCATATTCTAACGTCCACAGCCGCACTCACTATCTCCAAGTGACAAAAACTCAGATAGCAACAGTGTACTACAAATAAAAACGACAGTCGATAAATATACCCATAATAACCGGAATACCAACATGCATAACAAGAGCGCTACGAATAACTTCAATTGGAACGATCACATAGATAATGTTGTGGGTAAAGCAAACCAGACTGCGATTTATTGGTAGAACACTTAGGAAATGCGATAGATCGATTAAAGAGACTGCGTACACCACGCTTCCCCGCCCTCTTATGGAGTACTGCTGTGCGGTGTGGGATCCGCATGAATGGAATTGACGTAGGATATCGAAGTAGTTCAAAGAAGGGTAGCTCGTTTTGTACTATCGCGAAATAAGGGAGAGATTGCCATGGATATGATGCGTGAATTATAGCGGCAATCATTAAAACAAAGGCGTTTTACGTTGCGGCAGAATCTTCTCCTAAAGTTTCAATCACCAGTTCTCTCCTCCGAAAGCGAAAATATTCTGTTGGCTCCCACCTACATAGCGAGAAATGATCGTCATAATAAAATCTGAGAAATCAGACCTCTCACAGAAGTGCTAGTTTTTCCCACGCTCTGTTAGAAAGTGGAACCGTAGAGAAATAGCTTGAAGGTGTGATTCCTGAGTTTCTCCCGGCCGGAGATCCGTACGCTATGGCTGCTCAGGGGGAGCTGGGTTCTGTCGCGGCGGCCGTTCACAGGAGCTCAGTCCGTCAATTCACCTGATGATGGCGACATGTATGATCGCCGAAATATTGTGCCCGTTGGACACTGTAGACCGGCAGTACACCCGTCGATATTTTGATTAGCTTGAAGATGGGTCGATGGACCCTCTACCACTCAATTAATTGTGCATTGTAGAGTAATCGTGTAGATGTAGAACTTACGGATCAACCTAATACATAAAGGCCGCGGTTCATTGCGGGTCGCAGTCGTAGAGTGAGACGCGCGTGTGAGTGGGGCGCGACGGGCCCTGGGAAAGCTGAAGCTCGTGAAGTGAGGGCGAGGGTGGCAGGGGGAGGTGCGACCGCGCGTGCCAGCTGTGGGCCGGCGGCTGACTCAGCCCGGCTCACCAGGAAGTGCGGTGCGTGGGGCGCGCTGCCTGCTATTCTTGCCGCCGCCACCGCCCCCCTGCCCTACCCCACCCCGCGCCACTGCCGCTGCCCTCCTGTCGCGGCGCTCCAGCCCCTGCTCCCGTATTTCTGCAAACCTCGAGGGCCGTCTGCATCTACAGCAGCCCGCTCCATATATCTTACCTGCTCAGAACCTGAGTTTATCGCCAGCACCAGAACTCCACAACTAGCAGCCGCAGAGTGATGTTTCTCTTGGCTGTTGCACGCCACGCAATAGTAAACCAAACATTCTACCAATTTTAACCCTAGAAGAACCAAGTTATTGTCGGTTACATGGAGCACTAACCAAGAACAAAATTTGGCAGTGTTACAATGGGCTAAAAATCTTGTCATATGTGCGGGGTGTACATGAATTCCGGGAACACTTTCAATTATTTATTGCACAAGAACCAAATATTATACAGATATCATACATATGTCATGCCGCGCGGGATTAGCCGAGCGGTCTGAGGCGCTGGAGTCATGGACTGTGTGGCTGGTCCCGGCGGAGGCTCGAGTCCTCCCTCGGGCATGGGTCTGTTTGTTTGTCCTTAGGATAATTTAGGTTAAGTAGTGTGTAAGCTTAGGGACTGATGACCTTAGCAGTTAAGTCCCATAAGATCTCACACCCATTTGAACATTTTTTGAACATCTGTCATTTAGAAAAGAAACCCTGATAGTTTCGTATATACCGTCCACAGCGTACTTTTGTAATTTGCGTATAGTCAGCGCTAGTCGCAAACATGGCAAGTTCAAGTGCGGAGTGAGCTGTTTCATGAAATGGCCTCCCCGATCTCCAGATCTCACTCCATGTGACTTTTTTCTGTGGGGATACATTAAAGATCTGGTGTATGTACCGCCTCTACCACGTGATGTAGCGCGGCTCCGGGAGAGAATACGGGAAGCGACTGCCACAGTCAACGATGCCATGCTGGGACGGGTATGGCAAGAATTCGATTACCGTATTGACGTCTGCCGGGTCACTTATGGTTCGCATATCGAATGTTTGTAATATATATATATATATATTCAGAATTTCTCTTCCAAATACAATATACCGGGTGATCAAAAAGTCAGTATAAATTTGAAAACTTAATAAACCCCGGAATAATGTAGAGGGGTAAAAATTGACACACATGCTTGGAATGACATGGGGTTTTATTAGAACCACCCCGTATTGCTAGACGCGTTTTAGATCTCTTGCGCGCGTCGTTTGGTGATGATCGTGTGCTCAGCCGCCACTTTCGTCATGCTTGGCCTCCCAGGTCCCCAGACCTCAGTCCGTGCGATTATTGGCTTTGGGGTTACCTGAAGTCGCAAGTGTATCTTGATCGACCGACATCTCTAGGGATGCTGAAAGACAACATCCGACGCCAATGTCTCACCAGTACTCCGAACATGCTTTACAGTGCTCTTCACAACATTATTCCTCGACTACAGCTATTGTCGACGAATGATGGTGGACATATTGAGCATTTCCTGTAAAGAACATCATATTTGCTTCGTCTTACTTAGTTATGCTAATTATTGCTATTCTGATCATATGAAGCGCCATCTGTCGGACATTTTTTGAAGTTTTTTGTTCTAATGAAACCCCATGTCATTCCAAGCATGAGTGTCAATTTGTACCTCTCTATCTACATTATTCCGTGATTTATTCAGTTGTGAAATTTATACTGACTTTTTGATCACCCGGTATATGACATCTTTACAATGTTTAGTCCTTGTGCAATAAATAATTTCCAAGTGTTCTCGGACTTTATGTACACCCTGTATTTATGTAATTGTTTTTCCAATGTGAGATAAGTTTAAAAGTGCCCAGTAACATTATGACTAAAACCGTAATGTTTGGAGGATGTCCAAAAATGTGTTAATTTAATACACCATTTTTCTCTGATCAAAGGTATAACAGGTTGTTGTTGTTGTGGTCTTCAGTCCTGAGACTGGTTTGATGCAGCTCTCCATGCTACTCTATCCTGTGCAAGCTTCTTCATCTCCCAGTACCTACTGCAACCTACATCCTTCTGAATCTGCTTAGTGTATTCATCTCTTGGTCTCCCTCTACGATTTTTACCCTCCACGCTGCCCGCCAGTGCTAAATTTGTGATCCCTTGATGCCTCAAAACATGTCCTACCAACCGATCCCTTCTTCTAGCAAGTTGTGCCACAAACTTCTTTTCTCCCCAATCCTATTCAATACCTCCTCATTAGTTACGTGATCTACCCACCTTATCTTCAGCATTCTTCTGTAGCACCACATTTCGAAAGCTTCTATTCTCTTCTTGTCCAAACTGGTTATCGTCCATGTTTCACTTCCATACATGGCTACACTCCATACAAATACTTTCAGAAAGACTTCCTGACAAATCTATACTCGATGTTGACAAATTTCTCTTCTTCAGAAACGCTTTCCTTGCCATTGCCAGTCTACATTTTATATCCTCTCTACTTCGACCATCATCAGTTATTTTGCTCCCCAAATAGCAAAACTCCTTTACTACTTTAAGTGTCTCATTTCCTAATCTAATTCCCTCAACATCACCCGACTTAATTTGACTACATTCCATTATCCTCGTTTTGCTTTTGTTGATGTTCATCTTATATCCTCCTTTCAAGACACTGTCCATTCCGTTCAACTGCTCTTCCAAGTCCTTTGCTGTCTCTGACAGAATTACAATGTCATCGGCGAACCTCAAAGTTTTTACTTCTTCTCCATGAATTTTAATACCTACTCCGAATTTTTCTTTTGTTTCCTTTACTGCTTGCTCAATATACAGATTGAATAACATCGGGGAGAGGCTACAACCCTAGCTCACTCCCTTCCCAACCACTGCTTCCCTTTCATGTCCCTCGACTCTTATACTTGCCATCTGGTTTCTGTACAAATTGTAAATAGCCTTTCGCTCCCTGTATTTTACCCCTGCCACCTTCATAATTTGAAAGAGAGTATTCCAGTTAACATTGTCAAAAGCTTTCTCTAAGTCTACAAATGCTAGAAACGTAGGTTTGCCTTTTCTTAATCTTTCTTCTAAGATAAGTCGTAAGGTTAGTATTGCCTCACGTGTTCCAACATTTCTACGGAATCCAAACTGATCTTCCCCGAGGTCCGCTTCTACCAGTTTTTCCATTCGTCTGTAAAGAATTCGCGTTAGTATTTTGCAGCTGTGACTTATTAAACTGATAGTTCGGTAATTTTCACATCTGTCAACACCTGCTTTCTTTGGTATTGGAATTATTATATTCTTCTTGAAGTCTGAGGGTATTTCGCCTGTCTCATACATCTTGCTCACCAGATGTTAGAGTTTTGTTAGGACTGGCTCTCCCAAGGCCATCAGTAGTTCTAATGGAATGTTGTCTACTCCCGGGGCCTTGTTTTGACTCAGGTCTTTCAGTGCTCTGTCAAACTCTTCACGCAGTATCTTATCTCCCATTTCGTCTTCGTCTACATCCTCTTCCATTTCCATAATATTGTCCTCAAGTACATCGCCCTTGTATAAACCCTCTATATACTCCTTCCACCTTTCTGCCTTCCCTTCTTTGCTTAGAACTGGGTTGCCATCTGAGCTCTTGATATTCATACAAGTGGTTCTCTTCTCTCCAAAGGTCTCTTTAATTTTCCTGTAGGCAGTATCTATCTTACCCCTAGTGAGACAAGCCTCTACATCCTTACATTTGTCCTCTAGCCATCCCTGCTTAGCCATTTTGCACTTCCTGTCGATCTCATTTTTGAGACGTTTGTATTCCTTTTTGCCTGCTTCATTCACTGCATTTTTATATTTTCTCCTTTCATCAATTAAATTCAATATTTCTTCTGTTACCCAAGGATTTCTATTAGCCCTCGTCTTTTTACCTACTTGATCCTCTGCTGTCTTCACTCCTTTATCCCTCAGAGCTACCCATTCTTCTTCTACTGTATTTCTTTCCCCCATTCCTGTCAATTGTTCCCTTATGCTCTCCGTGAAACTCTCTACAACCTCTGGTTCTTTCAGTTTATCCAGGTCCCATCTCCTTAAATTCCCACCTTTTTGCAGTTTCTTCAGTTTCAATCTGCAGTTCATAACCAATAGATTGTGGTCAGAATCCACATCTGCCCCTGGAAATGTCTTACAATTTAAAACCTGGTTTCTAAATCTCTGTCTTACCATTATATAATCTATCTGATACCTTTTAGTATCTCCAGGATTCTTCCAGGTATACAACCTTCTTTTATGATTCTTGAACCAAGTGTTAGCTATGATTAAGTTATGCTCTGTGCAAAATTCTACAAGGCGGCTTCCTCTTTCATTTCTTCCCCCCCAATCCATATTCACCTACTATGTTTCCTTCTGTCCCTTTTCCTACTGACGAATTCCAGTCACCCATGACTATTAAATTTTCGTCTCCCTTCACTACCTGAATAATTTCTTTTATTTCGTCATACATTTCATCGATTTCTTCATCATCTGCAGAGCTAGTTGGCATATAAACTTGTACTACTGTAGTAGGCATGGGCTTTGTGTCTATCTTGGCCACAATAATGCGTTCACTATGCTGTTTGTAGTAGCTAACCCGCACTCCTATTTTTTTATTCATTAAAACCTACTCCTGCATTACCCCTATTTGATTTTGTATTTATAACCCTGTAATCACCTGACCAAAAGTCTTGTTGCTCCTGCCACCGAACTTCACTAATTCCCACTATATCTAACTTTAACCTATCCATTTCCCTTTTTAAATTTTCTAACCTACCTGCCCGATTAAGGGATCTGACATTCCACGCTCCGATCCGTAGAATGCCAGTTTTCTTTCTCCTGATAACGACGTCCTCTTGAGTAGTCCGCGCCCGGAGATCCGAATGGAGGACTATTTTACATCCGGAATATTTTACCCAAGAGGACGCCATCATCATTTAATCATACAGTAAAGCTGCATGTCCTCGGGAAAAATTACGGCTGTAGTTTCCCCTTGCTTTCAGCCGTTCACAGTACCAGCACAGCAAGGCCGTTTTGGTTAATGTTACAAGGCCAGATCAGTCAACAGGTAGTAGTGGTCAAAACTTAGACAAGGAAAATTTGTATATTAGAAGGATAAAGTCTGTATTTGAACAACCAGGCTGTCCAAAATTTCTTTTCACTCTTTGATCTAATAACTGAACAATACATTTATGTCCTTGACGGGAAGTTTCAAAAACAGTAATAAAAACACTTGCAGAAATATATGTTACAGTATCTTGAAATCTTTCAAGAAACACTCTTCAGTTGTAGAGAATTGTCTGTTGCCCGTCCGAAGTAGAGCGCTTCAGTTCACTATATGTATGAAGCTCATAGATAGTAACGAAATTCGTGAAATTACTCATGTTATGTAGTTTTATCGTAATTCATTTGAAAAGAAACATCAGTAAAAGTTGCTATCGTGCAAGTTATTGTAATACGAGGGGCGTTCAATGAGCAATGCCACGAACTTTTTTTTTGAAAGCAGGTTGGTTTTATTAAGGATTCCAATACACCGTATGCCCACTCTTTTGATTACAAAAGTCGTATCTTTCAACATAATCTTTCTCCGCGACGGCCTTACGTGGACCTTACCGGGAGGGCCTGGATACCCGCATGGTACCACTCTACTGGTCGACGTCGGAGCCAACGCCTTGCTGTATCTCCCCATCGTCCAAGCACTGCTTCCCGCGGAGTGGGAATCAGACCAAACAGATGGAAGTCGGAGAAGGTGCGAGATCTGGCCTGTAGGGTGGGTAAGGAATAAAAGTACAGTGAAGTTTCGTTAGCTCCTCTCGCTGCGCAAACTTGTGTGAGGCCTTGCATTATCATGAAAAAGGAGTATTTTTTTTTTGTGGCGACAAACTCGCTGAAGTTCTTTCTCCAATGTCAGGAGGATGTGTACGGCCCGCCGACTCTTGGGAGATCGGACAGGTCTGCGCGACTGTGTTGTCATGGTTTTGTTGCCGTAGAAATTCTGCAAGCGCCTATGAAAGTCTGCAATACTCTGGTTTCCGCCAAAAGAAACTCAATGACAGCTCTCTGCTTGGAACCCACGTCCGTTATAGAAGGCATTTTGAAGACTATGCATAGCACCACCACCTACTAGAGACTAATGAAACTATAGGCTCTGAATATTCCACAATGTTCCATAACAAATCCCTCATTCGTTTCAACCGAAGTTGGCTGGGGGAAAAGAGTGTGCTATTTTTTGAACACCCCTCGTATATGCCCTGAACCAGAAAATTATATGAAATGTATTAAATGTCTCTAAATATCCACTTACTCCCCAAATACCCAAAATACACAAATATATATTCAGTACACACTGATCAGCCAGAACATTGTACTACCGACCTACTGTCGATATAAACCCGTCTAGGAGATAGCAGCGTCACCTGATGAGGAATGACAGTCAGACACGCACGGTGAGTGTGCTGTCAGTGTGTAGGCTGCGGTCTATCTGAGTTTGATTGTGATGACCTAGAGGCTCGGTACGAGCATTTCGGAAACTGCGCGACTTGTCGGGTGTTCGAGGAGTGCTCTGGTAACTGTCTTCAACTCGTGGCGAATCCAACGTGAAACCACGTCCAGACGTCGTGGGGTTGGGCGGCCACCCCTCATTATAGACGTCGGACTTCGTAGGCTGAGCAGACTGACAAATGAGGACAGGCGGGGACCTGTGACCGTACTAACATCAGACTTTAATGCTGGGCAGAGTACAATTGTGTCTGAACGCACCGAACACTTCTAACGGTGGACCTCTGCAGCCGACGACTTACGTATGTGCCAATGTTGACACCATGAAATCGCCAACTACGACTGAAATGGGAGCGTTACCATCGGCACTGGACGTTGGCGCAGTGGCAGACCGTTGAGTGGTCTGATGAATCCCGATCCCTTCATCACCATGGCGATGGGAGAGAACGAATCCGACGTCTTCCAGGGGAACAGCTCCTTGACACCTGTACTGCGAGTCGGAGACAAGCTGGCAGCGACTCCGTTATGCTCTGGGGAACATTCACGCGGGGATCCGTGCGTCCAGTGGAGCTCGTGCAAGGCACCATGACGGCCAAGGAGTATCCTACACTGGTTGCGCTCTACGTACATCATGACTATCATGTTTCCCGAAGGCATTTTTCGACTGTATAACACACCATGTCACAAGGCCAGGAGTGTGACGGAGTGGTTCGAGGAACACAGTGGGGAGTTCCTATTGATGTGCTGCCCACCCCTCACCACCCAACTCGCCAAATGTGAACTCAGTCGCGCACATCTCGGCTGTGATTGAACGTGGCGTCAGAGCTCAATGGTCCCCCTCCCCGGAATTTACGAAAATTAGGTGACTAGGGTGTGTAGATGCGGTGCCAACATCCTCCAGCTACCTACCAACGCCTCAATGCTTCCAGGCCACACGTCCCTGCTTTTTCCGTGCGAAAGGTGAACAGACCAGCTGTTAGGCAGGTGGTCATAATGTTCTGGCTGATCAGTGTAGACACTGCGATAAAGAATACCTCGGCAGGCAGTTCAGTTGATGAGGAATGGAGATCTCTAGAAGGAGCAGTCGCAGAAGTCGGAGAGGAAAAACATGGGTACAAGGACAGTAACTGCGAAGAAACTATGGGTAACAGAAATATTTCAGCTGATCGACGAAAGAAGGAAGTACAAAAATGTTCAGAGGAATACGGGAATAAAAGTTGGAGCAGTGTAAATTTGCGTAGAAATCATGGTTGTACATGTAATGGTCAGTTTCTTGTCATGCAATAATTTTGTATGGCATGTAATGATTTTTACATCCTTAACTTCAATCGATTTTACACTAGATTAATTTCATTCAGTCTAGTTGCTTCATCTTTAACGGATGTCTGCTTGATGATTCCAAAATTGGTTGGTATGTTGTAGCAAGATTGCGAAATTTTATTCCGGGTAAATAGAGGAGCTGACATCTGACACGAGTTATCCAACTGTGTTGTCGACGCATTATAGGCACCTCCCATTGTGGAAGGGCACTTAAAGTAGTTCACGGTATTCAATTCACAATCCACGCTCTGAAAGGCAGTCGATGAGGGGACAATACTGTCTTGAAGTACACTTTGAAATAATCAACACAGTAAAATAAGAAATACAGCTGCAAGGAAATTAGCTATAAGTAGAATAAATAAATAACAGATGATAGGCTTGTGGGTATAAGGTTGTTTAAGAAAACATTAATGGACTTTGTTTCTTCTGCGACAGCAAAAAGTGTTACTCCATTATTATCAAGCCTGTGTTGCACTTTTCTCGCCGGCGACATTTGTGCCGGCTTATTTGGTACCTAAATAATGTAGGTACTGCATCTTGTATCAGTTTCCCATTTTCCGTATTTATAAACTGGTTTGGCTCGAAGTACAGTGAGCAAAACCTCACGTTGTTGTGCAAAGACATCTACTACAGAACGTCATGTCTTCTGCTGCGTACTAGAACTTTATTGCTCCTTTATAGATAGTTAATCTTCACTAAATGAATGTAGGTTACAGGAAAATCGTGGATAAACTGTCCTATAACGTAACTTTTAATACCTCTGAGTCCACAGTGAACCTAAGAATGACAAATACAATGTCTTTTTTTTATTACTATTTGCAACTTAATTACGATACTGTTCCCATTCACCGTATATCGTTATTCAACAGTGGCACTTGATGCGCTGCTGTCGTAGTGCATAACAAAAACAAGCTGGAGTCTGCGACAGTATTTAGCCACTAAGGACCAAGGGGAGGACTGACGCTATGCCTCCCTACAGAGTACGAGGGTGAGCGGTTGATTAAGGTTGTGGCATGGCACAGGAAGGATACTCACAATACACTACAACCCCGAGCTAAGTATTCCACCAACAGAACATCCTTTTTGTCCCAGGAAATTGAATCGATTAGTTTTTGGCCGATTTCTGGATGCGAAACTTGTGGGGGTCCATGCTGACGTCATCCATTGTCTGTCCCTTAGTTTCGGGATCGTAGATGTGGAGCCATATACCAATCTGTCACTGATCTATCCTAAAAGTCCTTTGGGCCGAAACAGTTCTGGATGTTTCAACGCGTGCCTTACTCTGTTCATCAAAGGAACAGTTTTCTGCTTTTTCTGTGTTTCATATCCACTTTATTTTCGATAAAATAATTTCTCTGTTTGGGAGCCATTTTTAAGCAGCTGCTTACATATCGGAACAACACGGTCGGAATGCCAAGTACAAAGCAACCACTGGTTATAGACACCATAATAAAAAGAGCACGCAAGATGTTTAACCCATTAAAACACAAATGTGTCGGTCACAGTCATGCAGTTTCATGGGCGGTGCATGATTGGCCTGTTCTGCAATAAAGTAAAATAACAATTAAAATCAAATAAATACGGAGAGGAACTGAAGTCGGCAATAGTTGAAAACATCGTTATTGGATACGCGGTCTCGTAACCCATTTTATTACAAGAAATTTTCAATTATTGGCAACTTAACATTTTTACGTATACTTAAATGTGTAATTTTTATTTAGGTTTATTGCAAATCAGCCCAACCACGCTCCACCCATAAAAACCAGGATAGTGCAGTCACTGGTGTGGCCTTGAGTCGCAAGTTGAATAGGCAATGGTTGTCTCACCCGTCCCACCACAAGTTTTACTTTCGTAAACAACCACAGAAGGGCACCTCTCCAACCCAGATCGCAGACAGCGTGAAGCGGAGATGTTTACAACCTTCCATATTAGTTTCTGCAGCTGAAAAATGATTACATGAGAGACCTCGAGTGTCCATTATAGAATGACACTTTGTCAAAGCCTGTTCAGCATGTGAACTGATCGTATTGAAATCCGTCCTTGATATTTAGAAGCAATCGTAGATACGCTAAAACTGCTGTGAAGTGCAGTTTTGTCGATGTTTAGCATTGGACATGGGTCTCACCACACGCTTAGGCCTGGGAAACTGGTGTACCGTGGCTAGGATTGTCGGACGCCACGTAATAGTCTGTATAGTCTGTCAGAATTGATCGCTATACGTGCGTCATGTGAAGTCTGTTTCCTTCCTTATCGTAGGTAAACTGAAGATAGAGAGTTATTAATAATAGTAACACATATCTTACGAGTTTTGCAACCCTCGAACAGAAAAAGTAAAAGGTGTACAAATACATAAAATTTATAGTCTTGTCCTCTCTGTTAAGTTCATTATAGATAGTAGATACCCATTATCAAATGGTAACATTAGTATGTTTGTTGATTAAGAAAGTAAGTTGTTTTCGATAGTTAACTTTTTACCCCAGTATTTTTTAGTTTTACTTTGTATGAAGATGTACCTAGTTTGCTCCCCTACTTCCCTTCCTCAGTCTTTACTGACCAGCAGGTAACGTTCAGATGCATGCGAATACTTTCTATATTCAATTTTTTTAGGAGTTTTCGACAATGGCTGGTAACACGAGAGAGAAAACATAGCAATTTGATTGTACAACATACTGGAAGTTTCTAGAATCCACAACCATTGCATTTTTCAGCTGCATGAAGAAAAGCGAAGGACGGCGAAAAGTATAGTTCAGATACTACAATAAATGTTCTGAGTTTCCTGTACTTAACACGTTCTGGCTTTCTTCAGGCAGATACTGAACTGATGTTTCTGTATATGGCGCGGTGCTGTTTTTGGAGATCAGGATTTTAATTTTCTCGGGAGAGGGTGGGGGACGAGGTAGTAACTGGATACGCCTGTATAATAGCAATTATTTCCCTTATTAGGCAAATGGACGGAAAAATTGTTTGGTGTGCTGTGGATGAAACAAATTTTTTCCTGATTGTGAAATTCGGGCCTAAGTGCACTGAAAAAATCATTTCGGTGTAAGATAGGTCACATGTATCCATTATCGATAGAAGCCTTAAGAATACAGATTAGACCTGCGTTGCCCACAACTGACAGATATGAAGTTGGGTATTCGACTGTGACAGCAAAAAAAAAAAAAAAAAAAAAAAAAAAAAAAAAAAAAAAAACAAAGGATTGTTAAGGCTTTCGTGGCCACTTGTTGACAAACTGCATTGTCAAAGCTTCACCCGAGTTCACCACCGGCAATGGAGGGTGAAGCTTTGACAATGCCAGCCACTTGTGCTGGCGAAACGTCAGAAAAATCGTTAGATGAACGTCGGCCGAAGAACCCGAGACAGAAGCCAATAGGCAGTTTGTCAAAAACAAAGGAGATGAAACATCATCTGAGAATGACTTACGACTTGCGGCGAACATCAAACCAAATAGAACAGAAAAGATGGTTTTAAATAAACAGTACCGAGAATCTCACTGTCTCGTCAATTCTTGGTTAATCCTGAGGACATAGTGCAGGCAACAAAGGACGAATAACCTTACTTAGTAAATTCTGAAAATGACGAATTCAAAGGAGAAACATAATGCTACAGTATTTTGTCCTTGCTTGAAATGTTACGGTCCTGATTCGGTGCGATCTAATGTACTTACACCTTTCAGTGCGTTTCGTAATTTTTGCTATCAAAATGTTAAAACATCATGAGCGTTTTTGGGTCACAAGAGTCTCATTATTTGAGAAAAACGTCGATTTTCTGTCGCCTCTCTCAGCTTGGCGTCCCCAGTGGCTGCTTCTGTCGCTAGGGCCTCAAACTAGCCCTGGAAATAGTACACGTTTGTGCCCCAACAATCTCTCTCTCTCTCTCTCTCTCTCTCTCTCTCTCTCTCTCTCTGATGACGTTTTGAAGATATTTGTGAGGAGTTACAAGAACCGTTAAACAGAAGTAATTCACACAAAATTTTAAGGGCCAACTTTAATGCAAAATTGAGGGGGAAATTGGAAATGAGTTTTGGGTAGGAAAGTTAAGGAGTTGATACCGGGGGCGAAAGAGAAGTAAGGAGGTCGAAGTTAATTGCGAAATGCCGAAGCTCACAAATCTTGTATTTTAAACAACATTTGAAGAAGTCGGAAGAGGAAGAGGCAGTGGATGATAATTGGCTGATAAAGTATGTATGTCTTATATGTGGCGATTCCAGTGAGCGCGACGATATTTCCCACAATAGCAAGGATAGTGCCTCTGTCATATGCGTTCTTGAGAGTGAGTTTCCTGCGACGTCGGGTGGGTGCTTGGTGAGAGGGGGAGGGGGGACTGCATACAACGTTCCCACGTGCTCAGAATGTAATAGCAGACGGATGATGGTGTTAGGATTGGTGTCAGAGTACTATAAACAGCGACTCGTTGTGCTCTACACATGTCAGGCTGCAGATGGCAAAACGGTATTGCACACCGAGACAATATTTCCCAAGAGAGAGAAGTTGGATGCAGAGTTAATGGAAAAAGCTTTCCCAATTTAAAAAAAAAATTAATGGGGAAATTACTACAAAAGTTTATAAGAATCAGCCTTTCTAACCTTTATGGTGATTTTGTTTTCAGCTCGTTTGTAAGGGCCGGTCGGAATATGTAAATGTGAAGTTCGTAGTTAATGTCAGGTAAGAACATCAAAATCTTAATTGCGGAAGTCTGATGGAAAGCGCGTGTCATTCGCAGCAACTACAGTGAACATCGGCAGCGGATTTAATTTGAAACAAATTCCGCAATCCGCGCACGGAGAGCGAACGACATGATGTACAGATAAATCAGGTAACATGTAACTTTGTGTCATACTGCAGATATAAAGGAATGTCTACTGTTCGAAATCGTTCCCATTTGTTTCTTGCATGACACTGCGAAAGAATGCGCTACTGCTGCCTCTTTGGTGCAGAAAGTTCATTTCTTTTGGCGTCCTTTTTATGTACGTGGCCTAGAATTCTAGTTTGTAGTGACCAAGCTATGGCGGACGGCGTTCAGACCATGGTTCTACGAATATCTTGATTTAGATTAAGCTTATCCGTTACGGATCTTTTAGAATCCGTGACTCTTAACTGAATGTAAATACATAAAGCTGCAACCGGTTTTCGAGCCTTTTTAGGTTCATCTTGAGAAGGTTTTGTGGAAGTTACATCACTATCTGTAGCATAACTGTAGGTGCTGGCTTGCGACATTATGGGCGGCTTTTTCTGTTATTGTCCATCTGTCTGCTTCCATATTGATGGGCACTTGGTACATCACACACCTTTATCAAATGTGTATTCATTTACACTGTGATAGTTGTTTTTTTTCGATATTTCGGCAATATTTTTCAGTTTTGTTTTTTAAGAAATTTCTAATGCTCGTTTGGAGCACAGCATTGTATGGTAATGAAATGTGGGCCGTGGGAACATCGGAACAGAAGAGACGCGAAGCATTTGAGATGTGGTGCTACAGACGAATGTTGAAAATTACGTGGACTGATACGGAATGAGGGGTTCTGCGCAGAATCGGATAGAAAAGGAATATATCGAAAACACTGACAAGAAAAAAGGACAGGATGATAGGACATCTGTTAAGACGTCAGGGAATAACTTCCTTGGTACTAGAGGGAGTGTAGATGGTAAAAACAGTAGAGGAAGACAAAGATTGGAATACATCCAGGAAATGATTGTGGCCGTAGCTTGCAAATGCTACTTTGAGATGATGAGGTTGGCGCAAGAGAGGAATACTTGGCGGGCCATACCGTGATATCTGACAGACGATAAAGAGCCTTGATGTTACATAGTTGTAAATAACGTAAGAGATGTGTTACTAATATTATTAGATTCATATTTAGAGTCTAAGGGATTGGGAGTACTGCATGTGTCAAAGGCAAAACGAGGAGTCACGGGACGTCGGTTGCCCACTGAGGTGACACAAGTCATGGGATACCTTCTAATATAGTGTCGGACCTGCTTTTGTCCAGCCTAGTGCTCAACTCGACGTAGCGTGGACTCAACAAGTCGTTGGAGTTCCTTGCAGAAATTTGAGCCATGCTGCCTCTATAGCTGTCCATAATTGCGAAAGTGTTGCCGGTGTAGGATGTTGTTCACGAACTGACCTCTCGGTTATGTCCTGTAAGTGTTCGATGAAATTCATGTCGGGCGATCTGCGTGGCCAGATCATTCGCTCGAATTGTACAGAACGTTTTTCCAGCCAATTCGTGAACAATTATGACGAGGTGATATGCGGCGTTGTCATACATACAAATTCCATCGTACTTCGGGAACATGAAGTCCATGAATGGCTTCAAATGGTCTCCAAGTAACGGGACATAACCATTTCCAGTCAGTAGTCGTTCATTAGGACCAGAGGACCCATTCCATTTCGTGTAAACGCAGCCCACAGCATTATGGAGCCATCACCAGCTTCAACAGTGCATTGTTGACATCTTGAATCCATGGCTTCGTGAGGTCTGCGCTATCAGCTCCTACCAACTGAAATCGGGACTCATCTGATCAGGTCACGGTTTTCCAGTGGTCTAGGGCCCAACCGATCTGGTCACGAGACCAGAAGGAGCGCTGCAAGCGATGTCGTGCTGTTAGCAAATGAGCTGGCATCGGTTTTCTGATGCCATAGCCCATTAAAGCCTAATTTCGCTGCACTGCCCAAACGGATACGTCCGTCGTACGTCCCACATTGATTTCCGCTGTTATTTCAAGTAGTGTTGTTTGTCTGTTAGCACTGACAACTCGACGCAAATACCGTTGTTCTCGGTCGTTAAGTGAAGACAGTCGGCCACTGCGTTTCTCGTGGCGAGAGGTAATACCTGAAGTCTGGTGTTCTCGTGACACTCTTAACAATGAGGATCTCGGAATATTGATTTCCCTATTTACGAAATGGAATGTTCCATGCGTCTAGCTCCAACTACCATCTCGCGTTCAAAGCTGTGCGGCCGTAATCACGTCTGACACCTTTTCACAAGAATCACTTGAGTACAAATGACAGCTCTGCTAATACACTGCCCTCTTATACCTTGTGTACGAGATACTACTGCCATCTGTATATGTGCATATCGCTATCCCATGACTTTTTGTCACCTCAGTGTACAACACGCGATGTATGAATGAGCTAGGGGTGAATTCGTAGCATTACGGAATGGTGACTGAAAGGCAGATTGTATGAATGTATTGTCAATAATTGTAAGTAGCTTGGTTGTGTATGGCATTTAAACGGAATTTTTTTTGCATTTGTGTGTTACTCATTTTCTGAACTTATTTGAAAGTTTTGTACAATAGAAATTGAATTATTGTAAAATACGGATTTAAAAAATTGGGTGTTATTCTACAAATCCGAAATGTTTCGGTATTTAATCCTCGTAGGTCCTATCGTATTTCGTCACTTTCAGCTCTGCCGGTGATTGGTATATGTAAAAATACGCGAAGTTGCTTCATGCTTCCAAGTCCACATTAAACTGTGCGTTCCCTGTATGTAGCGGCTAAGCCATTTCATAGGTCGGAAGAAGACAAACAAATACTACTTCAGTAGCACCTTTTGTAGGAATACACTGTGACAGTCGCGTCAACAGTCGAGTTTTTAATAACTTTAGTCAAGATAATTGTGTTACCGTTGTAGGATAGGGAATCGGATTGTCCTCATCTTGATAACTGTTTTCCTTTGGCACACAACAGACTTGTAGAAGCTGTGTATGTAACGTTGTATTTTTGAACGTATTAGTTTCTCGTATAATCACTTAGGGTTGAAGCGACCGAATGACCGACTTGATTTGATAAACGTTGTGTTTTCATCGTGATTTCTTCATCGTCAGACATTTAGAAATATCTAGCCTCACCCAATTCCATAAATCATGCTGCATTCAAGAGGATACTTCAGGGTGCTCCTTATATCAATGTCGGAGCTCCTCTATCGGCATATTCCCGATTTCTTCCTCCTGCCTAACAGCAAACCAGTATCGCTTTCACTGCACTCCCAGCTCGTCTCATCCCAATTTTGTTTCTTTCTTGCTTCCATCTCCACTGTTTCTCTTTCATTTTGTCTACTGCAAACGTGTTCCTGTTCTTTGCTACTCCCCAGATCTATCAGATTTGATTGTTTCAGGAACTGCTACATGCCGTTCCGTTGATATATCTGTTCGCATCCGAAAGCAGAGGTGTAGTCGTTACAACGACCATCATCATTAGTAGTATAAAAATGATAATGTAAAGAACTGATAACTACCACGAGTTTAAGCGCATCGTTTCCCTTGAAGTGTTAATAACGAAATAAAAAACTTATTTAATATTAGTAGTTAAGCATAAGTAGTCCATTATCCATTTTGCTGTTGTAGTTGTAATCTCTAATTATGTGTGTTAAGATTTAAGATAGACTTTGAAAGCCTTAATCATTCCATGTACAATAAATGTAAAAATAAATAGTTTTGATTTCTTCCCGGCCCTCGGTAGAAGGCGCACTTCAGCTGTTACTCTCACGGGACTGTTTCATTAGGCGTAAACCACATCACTAACTACACACTGTTGCCCTAGAATATGCCGATCGTGGGTCCAGAAAACGGTGCACGAATTACACTGATAAGATACAGAACTTAACCAGGAATCGGCTGGATTGTTACCTGAACGTTGATATACCGATATGCTGTACTTAGTGTGTGTAACTGGTTCAACTGAACTAGTCGATTGCTTGGCATGCAAAACAGAGTCTGAAAGTGACACGTAAATTGTCTCCTGAAATCTTCCCTAAAATCCATTTTCTTGATCTTTGGTACCAACCAAAGTAATAAGGGATCCAGAGAATGCGCACGCACACGCACACACACACACACACACACACACACACACACACACACACACACAATCTTCGTTTCATCGAAATTTCTTCCCTCTGCCAGAGGTAGTTGCAGGGGGTAGAGAAAAACGTGGAAACATTACCACGTTTCCAGTCATCTCGTGATAGATAAATATAGGTCTTATATTGTTTTCAACGGAGTCTTATACTATTCTACCTGCAAAATAGTGGCAAGCTCAGGTAACTATGATGAAGGAGGAAAGAGATCACGCACCCTTGTCTCCAATGTAGACCACAAAGGCTCAATAATATTGAGATCTAGTGACGATGGTAGTGAGAGGAGATGCGGCCATGTTAACAATAGCGTCTGTCGTCTTGGAATACAGTATCACCATTTGGGAACAAAAAAATTTTGCCATTGGATGGACCTGATCAGCCAGAACTGTCACATAACCATTACCAGAAATGCGACCTCGCAAGGTAACCGTGGAACCAATGGAATACCACGAAATGGCTGCCCAGATCGTCACCGAACCCCCGCCATATTTCTCACGTGGCAGCAAGTACACTCTGTTGTAGGCTTGGGACGGCGTACGCTGGACATAAACTCAACCGAAAGTTGGAAACAGTCATCCGACCAATTGACTTTCTTCCGTTGGTCCATAGTCTAGGTTTCATGGCTTCGGTACCACGTTTTCCTGTTACGTGCATTTGCATCACTGATGTATGGTTTTGGAATTCCAGCTCGCCGTGTAATTCCCAGCTTATGGAACACACTTCTTGTTGTTTTGGTGTTGAAGGGTTCGGGGTCCGCAAGTGCGACATTCAGTTCCGCAGTGACTTTTGCAGCTGTCTTCCTCTTTTTTTCGGCACAATCCTTTTCAATGACAGTTTGTCACGATCATTCAACACACACTTTCATCCGCGCTGTGACATACCTGATGATGTTTTTCCGCTTTCCCTGTATGTTGTGTAAATCTTCAATATGGTGCTTCTTGAAACACCAAACAGTTCGCGGCTACCGTGGTTACGAAGCACCCACCATACGAATACCAGCAATTTGCCCACGTTCGAATTCATTTAGCTCCGACGTAATGCACTCACTGGTACACAAAATACTATTCTGACTACAACTGACACAATGTATGGAGGACACTGCACAGGTGGTTCGCGGTCAAATACAGCAGTGCAACATCAGGCCTGACTAGCGTCTGCATTTATGTTCAAACATGTATTTCTCGAGATATTTCTATATTTTTGTCCAACTCGTGTGCGCTATGTCCTTTACACAGGATCTGTGACAGAAAGAAAGTATGAATGTGACAGCTTCGGCAGAAGCAATAAAACCTAAAACGAAAGTAAAAAAAGTTCACAATACGAGGCGTGCCTAGATTCCCGCGTTTATTGCCGCTCTGCTACGCAAACAGTGTGGCATAGAAGTCGAGGCAGTTTCAGACGGCAAATGTAGAAAAGTTAAGAACAGGGGCTGTAAATTTGCAATAATCTGAAAACGAATGATTGCAGTGTTTACAAGGAAACGAAATAACACTTTGATAAGAGAATACAGTATGTAAGTTAAAAACGATGGAGATACATTATGGATCCTAAGGAAAGTTCGGGCACCTAAAAGCAGTGAACAGAATTGTAGCTTTTCAAAAAGGGTCCTGAAAGATATGTGCGATACTTTATGAAAGGGTAGCATTGAAGAAAGGAAACTATACAGCGTACAGATTACACTATTTCAAATGAAAACTGGGTTATTGGGAAATTTGTATTTGTGGGGAGCACACTGCACGTAGCTTTTGAACTGTTACGATCCACCGTATCAGGTCGCTGTCGATTGAAAGCCTTTGCGATAACATTCAGAATTAGGTACAACTGTCCGTTCAGCATCCTTTTTTATTAAAACGTCTTTCCTTCGATTTGCAGTTAATGTTATCACACTGTTCAGGTTCTCATGGCTGCTAAAATGAACTATTAGTCACAGTTTTAGCTCGATTTTTGCGT
The DNA here is from genome assembly GCF_023898315.1 of Schistocerca nitens. Classification (NCBI taxonomy): domain Eukaryota; kingdom Metazoa; phylum Arthropoda; class Insecta; order Orthoptera; family Acrididae; genus Schistocerca; species Schistocerca nitens. The sequence continues at coordinate 466,610,659 of NC_064619.1, read as the reverse complement.
GTTTTCAGTTGCCAAGCTGTGACGTTGAGACTTGACAATTCTTCCCTTACCTCAAGCGAAAAGTCAGGCACAGAACTAGAATTATCATTCTGCGGATTGCGTTTATGGTCGACAATTGGTTTAATTCCATTGCACGTCAAATTTTCCTGTAGGCTGATAGTCCTTTCGAGTGTATAGCATATATTTGCCGTAGGATGCTTGGCAAACACCGTGATGAAATGTAAATATATTAAAATACTCTGTCGTGACGTTGATGTGGGTACGCTAATCATGCTCCTGAATCTATATTGTCAGTAACGTCTTGTATGATGTCATACGGTGATGTGCTAGGTGCTTTCTGCGTCGACGAATGTCTGTGATTTTTTTAAATTAAGATATTTTCTAACGGGTGCTTTGAACATCACTCATTTAACCATCTTCAGCAAGTATATCCATTGTATAGGACAGAGTAAATTCTAATTTTGTTTAGAAACTCCTTTTCGTTTGTGCTCAACTATCATTCACATGCAGGCATTTGTATAGTTTGATGTCTCAGTTCTGTTGGACACGAACACCAAAGGGGACATTATAAACGTATTCTCATACCTATGACAGGCGGAATTCGTACTGGCTACACGTGCCTGAATAGCCGAATGTGTTAACGTGCTGCTTCCTGGTTCAGGGAGACGAGCCCGAAAACTGGGCCGGCATACAAGTCCCCTCAGACAGTTGTAACGCAAACATTTAGAACACATCCCACACTTGCTCATAGGATTACCTCGTGGACGCAGACAGGAGGGATACATTGATTCCATCCTTGTGGTTAAGAGGCTGATGACTGTGCGAGTTTAATTCCTTCAACTCTTAATCAACAGCAGCGAATTGGTTACATCCTCTTTACAAGGCATTAATAAGAGACTGTTTTGATAAGTCCGGTTAAAAAAGCAAGGAAAAAATGCTCTACATTGCTTTCTTTGATGGATAGAGACTTGGTCCAGCGATCCTCCACCGGCACGGCAACTATAACTTTCTCATTTGTTGAAAATTTCTTCCCAGCAAGCCAAAGGATCATCTTAGGGAACAGGAAGAAGTCACTTGGGGCCAAGTAGGGTGAATAGGGTGGTTGAGGAACAAATTCAAAGCCCAATTCATCCACTTTCGCCGTTGTTACCGCTGATGTGTGGCTTGGCGCATTTCCTGATGAAAGAGCACATTATTGCGTGCCAACCTTGATCGTAAGATAGATTTAAGCTGACGCAGGTTTCAGACAATCCAACAGTGACGCATGATAGGGTCCAGTTATGGTTCTGCCTTTTTCCAAATAATCAGTGAGGATTCTTCCTTTGGAATAAAAACAAGGAGGGGGGGGGGGGCATCGCCTTACCAGCAGACAAAATGGTCTTGGATCCAGGTTTCATCAAGTCACAAATCGGCGCTAAAGTCTTGCGGATTGCTATTAAACATCAACAGACATTTTGTTGAAATGTGCCGGATTCGCTTTTGGTTGACTGAGCAATCGCGGCAACCACCTCTACACAGCTTCTTCAGGATATTATTCACTCGTTCAGTTGAGATGCCTATAAGTCTCACGAATTTTTATTCGGCGGTCATGCGTTGCCATATCATGATTTTGTCAATGATTTCCTGTGTGGTGACCTGAGTTGGAGGGCCGGAGCGCGCTTCGTTTTTTCGGTGCTTGTCCGACAACGTTTAAACTCTTTACTCAAAAAATAGTCTTTAGTGATTGTGCGGAGTCCGCGTAAACATCATTCTGGTCTATTTCTACCCTACCCCAAATTAGTTCGGGTTTGCTTATTAGTTTCTCACATAGATATTTCATTTCGTCTATATCTGAGTATTCTTCGACAATCGTTTTCGTATTACTGAAACACTAAATAGTGCAAACGATACGTTAATTTCAAGGAAGATATTTCGGAACATTTTGAAATTAAAACAGGAATGAGAAAAGATAATGGACTCCTTATCGCCTTTTTCTTTGAAAAACAAAACCAGATGTGGCGAAAACTAAAAACGGTGCTCAGAATCGACGAACCAGTCAAATTAGAAAGATCCAATTTTAGGAGAGACTGCTTAGCATTTGCAACCGACCTGGCAGTTTCCTGTCACAACATTCGAACAACACAAAACTAAATTCTGAAAGGAACAGCAAAAAAAGTAAGTCTCTAACATCTTTTGTCAAGAAAAACGCGTGTCTAACAACAATCTGGCACCCTAAATCTAAAAACTAAGGACGGGAAAAATCGAGAGTTTCCCAGTTCACGTAATTAGGCAAAACTATTCGGAAAGTAGTCTGTAGAAGAATAGTTATGAAATCCACGGCCTTGAAACTTTTACAAGAGATGTCTGAGCAAAAATAAATGCAACACCAAACGCACAACACAGTCATGAAATCACAGTATCCTTTTGGGAGCTGAAACACTCATTTAAACAAAGAGAGAGACACTGAAGAAACCCAAAAGAGGATCCGTGGTATTTTAGGTCGAAAGTTTACCGAAGAAAGGAGCTTATAGACCAAGAACAGAAAAGAAAATTGAAAAGTACCCCAAAGTTTATTCGGATATGAACAAACGTAGCCTGAAATTCTGTGCGCATATTAAAAGAATGGTACCAAACAGATTAACTAGACAGGTTGTGGAATTGCACGAAAGTGGTAGTAAAGCTAAAATTGAAACAATAGAATGGATCGGCGGAATAGAAGACGTGAAGGAAGCTGCAGTAAGTATATGTAGAAGGTAACGGAAAGAGATAGGCAACGAGGCGAACAGGAAGGACACTTTTATTCAAAGACAGTAATTACGTTCAAGACATCGGGATTCTTAACGGTTGCTTGGACATGACAAAAGGCGGAACATGGTTCTTAATAGGGTGTGTTATCACCACGGAACACAATGCATGCTCTGCAATGTGCTTCCATTCTTTGTACGGTAGTGCGTAGTTTGTTCAATACTTCCACCAGCGCGAGTAAGTGCCGCAGAATGGTCGTTGATGCATATGGACGTGCTGTAATATGTTTGCAACGTATCCAACATGTGGTCGGTGGAATTAAAGTCGGGGAATGAGAAGGCCAGTCCATTCGCTGAGTGTCCTCATTATAAGAGCTGCTCCACCTGCCCTGTTCGCATATTGTCATCTGTACAAAGTAAATCAGAATCGAATGCACCCCTGAAAAGACGCACATGGGGAAGCAACATAGTGTCACAGTAACGTTGACCGGTGAATGTGCAGAGTTCAAAGATGTGCAGGTCAGCACGCCCATGCAGCATTATACCTCTCCACACTCTAATATTTCGGTCCACCAAAACGATGTTATGACGATAAGTGGAAACACGTAATGCATCCACGAACGCTCAACTATAACTCCTAACCAGCGTTGTGACCAGCATGGAAGTCTGTTGCAAAGCGTGCATTGCCGTCTGTGCTGATCCCACGCGCTATAAGAACCGTTTCCTGTCTTTTGTAACCTCCCTGGGACCATCATAAATCGCGGTTACTGCAGTGTAATTATTATCTTTGAATAAAATTTTGATTTCGTTTGTCTCATTGCCTATTTCTTTCAGTTACCGTATGTACCTACACTTTAGCAGTTCTTTATGTGTGTGGTGCAAGTTTCATCGATCTTAGCAGTGACAGCACGCGAAAGCTACTTTCGTCTTTAAGTTTCATACACAAGTGTATATAATAGCGACAAATATTGTTGCGCCTGGAACCTACAACTGCTCTAGAGCGTGGTCAGTAATATCCTCAGTAGATTTCGTGTTTCTGAAACCGTATTCAGCTTAATTGAAACTTTCTCTTCGCTGAACATGAAGCCTCTTATTCAGCACTTCGTCAGAAATTTTGCCGAAAACTTGTAGTAGTCAGATGGGGTATAAGATTTTGTCTGGATGGCACCCTTATTGTCTCCCTTTTGCACGATTATGACCTCCGCTGATTTAAAAGTGTTTGGAAATTACCGTTGGGCAAGGAACTCATCGAACAGCCCATATACAGAGGGAACAGTGACTGGCTAACACTTAAATATGCTGATGGTCAGCAGTACCGCTTTATCATCAACTGTTCTCTGATAGCTGGTGTCTACGTACCTGACCTCTTTCAAAAGTGCTCTCAGTAATTAACGAGATTCTATAATCGCACAATTAAGAAATTATTCTTGTGATATTGCTCTTTTCTTCCTTAGGCTGTTAGTGTGGGTATCGTATTATCAGCGATACAGTATTTTTCATTTGTTTTGTTTAACTGATAAAAACAGGTCAAATCCTGATTAATTGAAATCAACTTTTATTCATATTATAAAGCTTAAGTCATATGCATTTCGCTGTGTGTTTGTTATTCCAGTTTGTATCAAATACATCAAGCGTGAACACTAGCTTCTCTAGGACGTGGAGAATTCTAATATCTTCACGGCATGGTGATGTGTTTCTATACTTAAATTATGGTGTTTGGTAATGAGCCTGTGTGGGCGTCTAACTCTCTTACACTGAATAAACTAGATCACAATAATAACTCTTTCGTAGTGCTCATATGTTGACTTTCAATAATACTCGTAGGAATAAAACTTTTTATTTATGTTTGGCCTCCATTCATCATTCAGCTAGCTTCTAATTCCATACATCTGCTGCCCCCCACTCCCTCCCTCCTGCCTCCCCCCCCCCCACACACACACACGGCATGTGTACTCTAGAATCTTGAATTATAGTAAAAAAGAAGGTGCAACATTGTATTCTTTCCCCAGTGACAAATGTATTTTTAGAGCTCGCACAAAATAACTTGGCCGTTGGGCAGGAACGCGTTACCTAAATATTGTGTGATGAACAGGTTGTCAGGTGACGGATACGTGGTTTCCATTTATATATTTTATACTGTCAGTGTCGTCGTAAGTGGCGTTGTCCCCAACGGTTCATTTTAACCCTTTTTCGGTTTATGAGGCTTCCTTCTGGCCGCGCATGGTCAAAGTTGGTTCGCTTTGGTTGATCCTTTTTTTATGTAACTACTTCTTTTTCGTTAATGTAGTGAGAAACTACTGACTTTGAACGTCTGTACTTGTTGATTTATTTTTTATTCTGACGTAACCTGTTAAAACGATCGTTTGCAAACTCGCTAGCTGCAACTTACAACTAATACGAAGTACACTTTTTTACGCAAGCTTCAGCTGTCGAACTGCACCTCGCCCTCGCCCACCGCGCGTTGGCCGTCCGCCCCCCCCCCCCCACCCCCCAACTACGAGTGTTGTCACCACCCATACCCGCTGTCTGTGCTAGGTACTGGCGAAGTTATTTTGCGCGCACTCTGTATTACCACAGCATCAGTTGCTAACAGTGTCTAAACACTCCAGTCGAGTGATAGCTCTCACAGCAGCAGCCGCAGCAGCAGCTCATCAGCGTACTGTGAGTTGACACAGCTTCTCATAAAATGCAACTTGATTTACTTGTTGTTTAGCTTCAAATCTTATATTTCGTGCGTGTTCGTGTATTAATCAGGAACGCTTTATTAACTGTATAGTGCATAGAACCGCTGTCAGCATCGCGCCAAGCATTTGTTTTGTGTTTCAAGAGCCACTTGTTGTTGTTAGAGCCCCCAGTCGGCTGATAGCTCTCATTGCTGCAGTAGCAGCAGCTCCTCATCAGAGTACTGCCAGTTGACACAGCTTCTCATAAAAAGCGACTTACGTTACATTTAGTCAGTCTTCTTTAGCTTTAACTTCTTTATCTCATGTGTGTGTATATATTTATCAGACCATGTAGTATGGATAGGAACTGTGATTGCAGTGTTCAGATTGGAACCGAATTTGTGACCCTTCGCTCACATCTCCAAGAGGTGTTGGCTTCAGTCACGCAGCTCGAGGCAGGCTTCAGTCACGCAGCTCGAGGCAGTTGCCAATGGGCATCACTGTGAAGAGCCGGGCGGGGCGATGCGAGGGATGTCCAGTACCACTCACGTGTCCCGTGATCGGACCTCTAATGTGGCCGCCTAGCGTCCTGCCCGCACTGACGTTGATACCTCACCCATCGTCGAGTAGGAGGTCATTCCAAGCTATGGCCGGTAGCGAAAGACTTTCCGACGGGCTTCTGTTTGTCCGACGAACTGGTATCGGGCGCTATATGTGACTGACGTAACCCCTGAGCCAGATGAAGTCGCTCGCCCTGTTCCAGAGGAACCCTGTCGGCCTGCAATGTTTGGGTATTAACAAATTTCCAGATAAGGAATAGGTGCTTTCAGATGCCATGAAGCGTACAGGTTGCAGCCAACTGCATGTGATGGCTCATGTTGGCTCTAACGATGTGTGTCGCTTTAGACTGAAAGAGATTGGTTTTGGGCGGCTAGTTGAAGTAATAAAGATGGCCAGTCTTGGTTGCGAGATGGAGACGGAGCTCAACATCTGTAGCATCGTCGATAGAACCAACTGTGGTCCTTTGGTACGGAGCCTAGTTGAGGGTCTGAATCAGAGGCTCCGACAGTTGTGCGACCGTGTAGGTTGCAGATTCTTCTACTTGCGTCTTAGGGTGGTGAGTTTCCAGATTCCGCTAAATACACTATGTGATCAAAAGTATCTGGACACATGGTTGAAAATGACTTAAAAGTTCGTGGCGCCCTCCGTCAGTAATATTGGAATTCAGTGTGGTGGATCCACGCTTAACCTTGATCACAGCTTCCACTCTCTGAGGCATACGTTCAATCAGGTGCTCGAATGTTTCTTGGAGAATGGCAGCCCATTCTTCAGAGTGCTGCACTGAGGAGAGGTATCGATGTCGGCCGATGAGGCCTAGCGCGAAGTCGACGTTCCAAAACATCCCAAAGATGCTCTATGGATTCAGGTCAGAACTCTGTGCAGGCCAGTCCATTACAGGGATTTTATTGTCTTGTAACCACTCCGCCACAGGCCGTGTTCATCGTGTTGAAAGATGTAATCGCCATCCTCGAATTGCTCTTCAAAAGTGGGAAGCAAGAAGGTGCTTAAAACATCAATGAAGGCCTGTGCTGTGTTACTGCCACGCAAAACAACATGAGGTGCAAGTCCCCTCGACGAAAAAGCACGACCACACCCATAACACCACCACCTCCGAATTTTACTGTTCGCACTACACACGCTGGCAGATGACGTTCACCGGGCATTCGCCATACCGACAGCCTGCTATCGGATCGCCACATTGTGTACCGTGATTCGTCACTCCACACGACGTTTTTCCACTGTTCAATCGTCCAATGTTTATGCTCTTAAACCAAACGAGGCGTCGTTTTTGGCATTTACCGGCGTGATGTGTGGCTTATGAGCAGCCGCTCGACCATGAAATCCAAGTTTCCTCACCTACCGCCTAACTGTCGTAGTACTTGCAATGGATCCTGATGCAGTTTGGAAGTCCTGTGTGATGGTCTGGATAGATGTCTGCCTATTACACCTCACGAGCTTCTTCAACTGTCGGCGGTCTCTGTCAGTCAACAGACGAGGACGGCCTGTACGCGTTTGTGCTGTACGTGTCCCTTCATGTTTTTACTTCACTATCTCATCGGAAACAGTTGACCTAGGAATGTGTAGGAGTGTGAAAATCTCGCGTACAGACGTATGACACAAGTGACACCTAGTCACCTGACCACGTTCGGAGTTCGTGAGTTCCGCGGAGCTTCTCTCTCACGATGTCTAATGACCTAATATGAAAAACTTATGTTTTTGGAGGCGTCTGGATACTTTTGATTACATAGTGTAGGTGAAGAGTCCACTAGAGTCTACAGCAAGCGACTACACGGGTAGAGGGACTGGGCTGGGTGTTTTTTTAAAGGTTAGAGGGTCTAGGGAAAGTGCAAGACGAACACAGGAAGAGCGTAGACATAGGAACAATCAGTTCTGTTGTTGTAAACTGTCGTAGCTTTGTTGGAAAGAGCCAGAGCTCCAAGCGCTAAAGGAAAGCACTGAATCTCAAGTCGTTATTATGTACGGAAAACTGGCTGAAAAGCTAAAAATAAGTTCAGCCGAAATTTTTACGAAGTACGTAACCATGTTCAGAAAGGATAGATTTAGTACAGTTGGTGGTTGTGTGTTTATTGCTGCCTGAAATAGCTTACCTTGTAGTGAAATTCCCGCGCTGGATTAGCCGAGCGGTCTAGGGCGCTGCAGTCATAGACTGTGCGGCTGATCCCGGCGGGGGTTAGAGTTCTCCCTCGGGCATGGGTGTGTGTGTCCTTAGGATAATTTGTGTTAAGTAGTGTGTAAGCTTAGGGACTAATGACCTTAGCAGTTAAGTCCTATAAGATTTCACACACTTTTTTTTTTTTAGTGAAATTGAAGTAAATAGTTCTTGTGAGTTGGTATGGGTAGAGGATGTACTGTGCAATCGGAATAAATTAATAATAGTTGGTTCCTTTTGCCGATCCTCCTTCCCCCGTCTCAGATGATACGGTTGTTGAACAGTTTAAAGTATCAAATAGGTACCCCACTCACATGCTTATAGTTGGTGGCGATTTCAATCTACTCTCGAAACGTTGGCGAAAATACATGTTTAACGTCGGTGGTATGCATTAAACGGCGTCCGAAAACGTACTGGATCCCTTCTGAGAAAATTATTTCGAACGATTAAGTAAGGTGTTCACTCGAAGAGTGAATGGTTGCGAAAACACGCTTGATCACTTAGCAACAGATAATCCTGACCAGATAGGGAGCACCATGACAGATACAGGGATTAGTGACCACGAAGTTGTAGATTGACTGAATACCGTAACATCCATACCCATCAAAAATAAATGCAGCATACATCTATTTAAAAAAGCAGATAAAAATTCGCTTGACAACTTTGCAAGAGATAGTTTCCATTCCTTTCAATCTGCCTGTGTAAGCGTAGACCAGATGTGGTTGAAATTCAAGGAAATAGTTTCTACGGCAGTTGAGAGATATATACCAAATAAATTAATAAGAGATGCTACTGATCCCATAAGGTACACCAAACAAGTCAGAATACTATCGCAGAAGCAACGAAAAAAGCGTGCCAAATTTAAAAAAAAAACGCAAAATCCCCAAGATTGACGAAGTTTTACAAAAACTTTAAATTAAACGCAAATTTCAATACGAGATGATTTTAAGTTTCCACAACCAAAATCCGTCTCGAAATGTGGCAAAAACCTGAAGACATTCTGATCGTACGTTGTTCATACAAGTAGCAAGACGCAGTCAATACTTTCACTGCACGAAAACAGTGGTGATGATGTTGATGACAGTGCCACTAAGGCAGAGTTACTAAAAACGGTTTTCCGAAAATCTCTCACAAAAGATGTCGAAGTAAATATTCCAGAATTCGAATCAAGAACAACTGCCAAAACGAGTTACTTAGAAGGAGATAACCTCGGTGTAGCTAAGTAGCTTAAAATACTTATAGAAATGCAAGGCTTGACGGTTCAGATTGTATACCAGTGGGATTCATGTCTGAATACGTTGATACAGTAGCTCCATACTTAGCAATTATTTGCAACCGCTCGCTCGTAGAAAGAACCGTACCCAAAGACTGGAAAGTTGCAGAAGTCACACTAGTACCATAGAAAGGAAATAGAAATAATCCGCTGAATTACAGACCCATATAACGTCGATTTGCAGTAGTATTTTCGAACATATACTGTGTTCAAACATTGTGTCACTTCGAAGAAAACGAATTATTGGACAAATAGCCAACACGGGTTCAGAAAATGTTCTTGTGAAACACAATTAGCTCTTTATTCTCACGAAGTAATGAGTGCCACATGGGACGTCAAATTGATCCATATTTTTAGATTTTCAGAAGGCTTTTGACACCATTCCTCACAAGCGACTTCTAATCAAATTGCGTGCCTGTAGAGTTGTGTAACCGGATTCAGGATTTCCTGTCAGAAAGGACACAGTTCGTAATAATTGACGGGAAGTCATCGAGTAAAACAGAAATAATATCTGGCATTCCCCAATAAAGTGTTATAAGTCCTCTATTGTTCCTGATCTACATAAACGATTTGAGAGACAATGTTAGCAGCCCTCTTAGATTTTTTTGCAGATGATGCTGTCATTTACCGTCATGTAAAGTCATCAGATGATCAAAATGGTTGCAAAATGATTTAGACGAGCTATCTGTATAGTACAGAGAGTGGCAGTTGTCTCTAAATCATGATAGATGTGATGTCACCCACACGAACACTAAAAAGAATCCGCTAAATTTCACATGCAAATGTGAAATGCTGGCAAATAACCGATGTAACCGCCAGAACGTAAATTGCAAGCATGTAAAGGTGCCGATTGTCAGCTTGTGGGCTAGAGTTCCACGTCTGTTTCTCTTGGTCGGTCAGTAAAAGCACGATTAAGGGTGTTTGTGGTTGACGCTGGAGTTGTCGCTCGATCTCCCATATGTGCTCTATTGGAGACAAATTTTGTGTTCGAGGCAACATATTGACACTCCGTAGAACATGTTGGGTTACAACAGCGGTTGTTTTCCTGTTGGAAAAAACTCTATAATGATTTTCCTGAATGGCAGTGCAGCAGTCGAATCACGAGACTGACCCAGATTGACAGTCAGAGTGCGTGCGATAATGAGAAGAGGGCTCTCGCTGTCATACGAAATCGCAACCAGACCGTAACTCCAGGTGTAGGTCGAGTGCGTAGCACGCCGACAGACTGGTTGCAGATACTCAACTGGCCTCTTGTTAACCGACACACGGGTATCAGTGTCACCGAGGCAGAACTGGGTTTCATCAGAAAACACAACAGACCTTGACCCTCCCCTCCAGTGAGTTCTCACTTCACACCACTGAAGTCGCAAAAGGCGGTGGCTTGGGGTCAGTGGAATGCACGCTGCAGTGTGTTCGGCACGGAGCTGTCCTTGAAGTAACCGATTTGTAACATGTCGTTGTGTCAATGTGGTGCCAACTGCTGCTCAGATCACTGTTGCAGATGCAGTACGATGCGCCAGAAGCATACGCCGAACACGACGGTATTCCCTCTCGGTAGGGCCACTTGGCCGTTCGGAGCCCTGTGTTCTTGAGACCGTACATTCTCGTGGTCATCGTTGAAAGAAATCATGTACAGTGGCTACATTGCTGCCAAGTCTTTCTGCAGTATCGAGAAGGAACATCCAACTTCTCATAGCCGTATTTCACGACCTCGTACAAAGTCAGTGCGGTGTTAATAGCGTCTTAAGGCGTTCTTGACTAACGTCAACTCACCACGTCCAGTCTCAAAGGTTCCTAACGCTCACGACAGTTACAACGTATATTTAAAGCAAACCTGATTCGCATCCTCAAAGTGGCTCTACTAGCGACAGTCTTCTGCCACTGGCGTGAAATTTAAATACAAGGGTGGTCTGAAAAGTTCTCGGAACGAAATAGAAAAAATGTACTTACATCACTGAAACTTTATTTTTCGGTGTAGTCTCCTTGTAGATTAATGCACTCGGTCCACGATGTTCCATTGCCTTGATCCCATTATGAAAATCGCTTTCCTCCAGGCCTGCAAAATAATTGTCAGCTCCGGCTATCAATTCTTCGTTTGAAGTGAATCTTCGTCCACCAAGAAAAATTTTCAATTTTGGGAAGAGATGGAAGTTTGACGGAGCCATATCAGAGGAATAAGGCGGGCGTGGCAACAATTCATATCTTAGTTCGTGTAATTTTGCCTTGGCGACGGCACATGTGTGCAGGTGCGCATTGTCTTGATGGAAGATGGCTATCTTCGTTGGTAAACCTGGCCTTTTTTCGCGTATCTTTTGTTGCAATTTGTCCAGGAGGTTAGCATAGTATTCTCGAGTAATTGTTTGCCCAGTGGAGAGATAATCTACGAACAGAATCCCCTTCGCATCCCAGAACACAGATGTCACGACCTTTCTGGCCGAAGGAATTGTCTTTGCTTTCTTTGGTGGCGGAGAATCAGCATGTTTCCGCGGCTTTGAGTGTTATTTTGTCACTGGTGTATAGTAGTGCACCAGAGTTTCATCTGTGGTCACAAACCAGCGCAAAAAAATTTGTTCGTTTCCCCTAAAACGGGCCAAACGTTGTTCCAATATGTCCATTCTCATGCTTTTTTGATCCAGCGTCAAGAGTCGCGGCACCATCTTGCAGAAAATTTTTTCATTTCTAATTCGTCAGTTAAAATGTGATATACGCTTTTAGATGACATCTGGCAAGCGTGAGTAATTTCACGATCCTCCATGACCCTTTTGTGCACTTTTGCAATTATTTCTGGAGTGGTGACACATCTTGGTCGACCACTGCGTGGATCATCATCGAAGCTCTCCCGACCAAATTTAAATTAATCTATTCACTTGGCAACAGTTGAATACGAAGGAGCAGAGTCCCCCAGTGTATTCTGGAAATCGGTATAAATGTCCTTTGCATTCATACCTTTCTTTACGAAGTACTTAATCATTGCTCGAATCTCGATTTTTTTCATCTTCGAAAATCACTACGCGGGAACAGCTACGGAGTCACGTCACCTCCACAGCTCTCTTCCAAGAGCACTGACGTGGCACATGTTCGCAGGTAACAGTCCAGTGAATACCACGTGAACAACTCGTTGCGCTAGCGCTGATCTCTCGTGGTGATTCCGAAAACTTTTAAAATCACCCTTGTAACTATTATCTTTGAAATGTAAAACACGCCTACCATATTTTCGTTCATGTCGCACTACTTCTCCTTGGTGTTGCCTTTTTTTCGTCTGCACATTTCATCATGGATTTGGATGCTTACAATTTCTGTACAAAATACCTAAGGCAGAAACGAAGAATTAGCCTAGCATTTGTGTAAATAATCCCCGAGACTTTTGTAAAATCCTCCTGGGTAGCTTGTGAAGCAGACTCGCCAGGCGTGTGGATTCGATCCGTGTCTGACTCATCTCCCTGCGTGGAAAGCTGACGCTCGGAGAGTGCTTTACGCCGTAGGGACAGGTCATCCAGTTCCTCATGCTGCTGAGATATAAGTACAAACTTCCACTGAAACCTTGAACGCAGCCGTAAATTCAGTTTTTTACTTTTGCGTCAGATGTTACTTTTGCATCTTCATTATTATTATTATTATTATTATTATTATTATTATTATTATTATTATTCGCGTTGCCTAGTTTCTGATTTTTGTTGTTCTAGTGATAGACATTAATGCGATCGAGGCTTTCAAAATCGTAAAATGTGAAGTTTGCTCCGTTAGCTCTCATTACTACAGAAATAATGATATTCATAAACTATTAGATTTGCCTATATTCTCTGAAATTCTGTAAACTGCACCAACGAAGATTACTGGAATGAGCTGAAACCAGACTCACAGTGTCTAATAATTTCCTGGCACAAATATTTTCATACTGTTACCAGTTTGCAGTCCAAATAGGCACGGTGCAAAATGCAGTTTCTTTCGTTTATGCGGACAGTTAGCGCCAGAGAATAAACTCATGTTGGAGGGACTCTACAGTGAGAAAAGATTTCTACTCGATCATCCTCCTTAATGCCTGGCAGGCGTAAGAAAGCGACCTTGAATGCTGGCGCGACAAGTGGCCAGAACCTGTTAGCTTCTGAAAGCAGCCGTGCCCGTTATTTCTTATGAAGCCTAGCATGGGCATGGTGTAACGGGGTTTTATATTTTTGTCAAAACTTTTGTACATAATTTGCCGCCGAGTTAAAATTTCCGTACGATGTGATACTCATATCATAGAGACACCATTGACGACACAGCATCTTACTAGTGCTTATTGATTAAACTGTACGCACGCTACTGCAGGTCGTAATGTTTTAGCATTCATTTCACTGAAGCCGTCCTGATGTTATTAGTTTAACATTTCTGTAACTTTAACTGAATTGCCTGTCAGTGCTTGACAGAACACGACGACATAAAAAGTTAAACATTCTGTCGATGTTCTGCAGCTATTACGCGGTTAACATTTATTTTTTTAAAAAATTACTTATAATCCATGTAAAAATTTGTCACCGAACTACCTTTAATTGTTGTTTATCATCGGAAATACGAATCATTTAGAGACCTCAGTCTCCACTTGTAAATCACCTACGTTCGGTCAATGTTCTTTGTTTTTTCACGAGTGAGGATCTGCATTTTATATTTTGTCATAGTTCCAAACAATAATCTCGACGGTACAGGGTTTTATCGAGTATAGTATCGTCACAGAAACATAAAAGAAATTCAGTCGTGTATGGCGGCGATATATCCCCCTGCGGGTCCGGGGTAAGAATAGGCCCGAGGTATTCTTGCCTGTCGTAAGAGGCGACTTAAAGGAGTTTCAACCGTTTCGGCCTTCCATGTGATGGTCCCCCTTGGGGTTTGATCTCCATTTTTCAAAATTCTACAGAAGTACGAGCCTTTTGGGGAAGGACGCCTTACGTGGTGTACCACTGGTCCTCAGTGCACTAAGACCTTGGCACTCAGTGTTGTAACGGCGTAGTCACCATATCCACTATTCCTCAAATTGGGCCTAAACGCCTGATGGGTTGTACAAGTTACGCCCATAGTGCGTCCCCATCTGCACCTACGATCATGATGGACTTTCCATGGCACCCGAAATCCAGCACGGTAGCCAGCCCGTTGTGGTGGGGTCGTCATGTACCCTCTAGGTTGTAGCCCCCTGACAACACAGGGATCGTACTGCCGATACCTGAGCTGCACCCTCCCCATGTCGGCCAAGGAGTAGATGCCCGTCTGCTTGGGGCATCAGGAATCCCGGCAACGGTCATCCTGCCAGGTGGCCCTTGCTGAGGCTGGGTGGCGCCCGTGGGGAGAGCCCCTGGTCGGAGTGGGTGGTATCGGGGCGGACGTTTCGCAGATGAAACAACACGTATCAGGTCGCTCTGCGGCCGAGTCTTTCAAAAGGAAAGGTACTGTCTCTGGTTCTGGTTCTCCTGCCCTTTCCCCCTTGGCCACTCCCTGGGAGGAGGGACAGGCCCGCCGGCTTGGGGCGAAGTACTTCCCCCGCTATTTGGTCTGTTCTCGAACCGATGGGGGGACGTTCGCCACCTCCAAGCCCATGTTCTTTGTTCAGCACATCGAGGACATCTTCGGGGAAATCGTGGCTCTCAGTAAGATGCGTTCGGGGTCCGTTCTTATAAAGACCACCTCCGCCACACAGTCGGCGGCGCTCCAGGCGTGCGACCGACTAGGGGACATCCCAGTGTCCATTGTCCTGCATCTGGCACTGAATGGCCGGCCGAAGTGGCCGTGCGGTTAAAGGCGCTGCAGTCTGGACCCGCAAGACCGCTACGGTCGCAGGTTCGAATCCTGCCTAGGGCATGGATGTTTGTGATGTCCTTAGGTTAGTTAGGTTTACTTAGTTCTAAGTTCTAGGGGACTAATGACCTCAGCAGTTGAGTCCCATAGTGCTCAGAGCCATTTGAACCATTTGGCACTGAATAGGACGCAGGGGGTTATTTTTCATCGCGACCTCCTGCTGCAATCTGATGAGGAGCTCAGGGCCAACCTGGAGCGCCGAGGCGTGCATTTCGTCCGGCGAGTCCAGCGCGGCCCCAAAGACCGTCGCATCGACACCGGGGCCTTTATCCTCGCCTTCGAGGGGGACGTTCTCCCGGAGATGGTAAAGGTGATGTGCTACCGGTGCGAGGTGCGACCTTACGTCCCGCCTCCTATGCGCTGTTTTCGGTGTTTGCGCTTTGGGCACATGTCGTCACGGTGTGAGGCTGAGCCCCTTTGTGGCGATTGTGGACGTCCTCTTCGTGAGGAACATACATGCACCCCACCACCTCGGTGCGTTAATTGTCCTGGCATCCACTCGCCTAGATCCTTAGACTGCCCCACGTATCAGAAGGAGAAGAAGATTCAAGAATTAAAACTTTGGATCGTCTCTCTTATTCTGAGGCCAGGAAGAAGTATGACCGCCTCCATCCCGTGACGTTGACCACTTCGTTTGCCTCAGTCGTGTCCACTCCTTCCACGGTATCCTCACCCCTATGCTGTCCCCCCCTCCACCTCCTCCCCCCATCCGGGGTCTATGCCTCCGCCTCCCAAATCCCTCCCTTCCAAATCCTCCTCCCCCGCGGCCCCCGCCCCCTCTGCCCCAGGGGCCACCCTTCCAAGAAGGCCTCCAAGAAGAAGTCTCTATCCCCCTCTCCACCCCGGCGCGTTTCGTCTGACGCTCCATCCGTGAGTCGCTGCCCCCGGCCGTCCTCAGTTTCGCCGGGACGCTCTGCTGCCAGGCGCTCAGCTGGCCTCTCGTCGGCAAATGATGCTGCCCCTCCTACACAACCCGGGACAGCGGCCGCAGCTGGCGACGACTCGATGGAACAGGATCCGCCTCCCGCCGGTTGTAGCGTTGTTCCCTCGAAACCTGGCCCTCCGCGGCCGTCGAGGTGACCAGCTCTTCCCCCGTCTCGTTCCCCCTCTTTTTTGACTAGCGATGGCCTTGTTACATTGGAACATAAGAGGTATTCGATCTAATCGGGAGGAATTACAACTGCTCCTCCGCCTGCACTGTCCGCTCGTCCTTGGTCTCCAGGAAACCAAGTTGCGCCCGACTGACCGTATTGCCTTTACCCACTATACCTCGGAGCGGTATGACCTCACCCCTGTGGACGGTATCCCAGCTCATGGTGGGGTCATGTTGCTCGTTCGGGACGATGTCTATTACCATCCCATCCCATTGACCACCCCACTCCAAGCAATAGCTGTCCGTATTACTCTTTCTGCTTTTACTTTTTCAGTTTGTACCATCTACACTCCATCGTCATCCGCAGTTAGTCGGGCTGACATGATGCACCTGATTGTTCAGCTTCCTCCGCCGTTTTTATTGTTTGGCGACTTCAATGCCCATCATCCCCTTTGGGGCTCTCCTGCATCCTGTCAAAGAGGCTCACTCTTGGCGGATGTCTTCAACCATGTCAATCTTGTCTGTCTCAATACTGGCGCCCCGACTTTCCTCTCGGACTCTACTCATACCTACTCCCACTTGGACCTCTCGTTCTGTTCTACCACTCTTGCCTGTCGGTTCGAGTGGTATGTCCTTTTTGACACCTATTCGAGCGACCACTTCCCCTGTGTCGTTCGTTTCCTGCACCACACCCCATCCCCACGTCCTCCGAGCTGGAACATACCGAAAGCTGACTGGGGACTTTACTCCTCCCTGGCGACCTTTCCGGACCCCGATTTTCTCAGTTGTGACAGTCAGGTCGAATACCTCACGGCTGTTATCATCAATGCTGCCGAACGTTCCATTCCTTGTACTACCTCTTCTTCACGTCGCGTTTCCGTCCCCTGGTGGAATGAGGCTTGTAGAGACGCTATCCGTGCTCGACGCCGTGCTTTACGCACCTTTCGCCGCCATCCTACATTGGCGAATTGTATTGGATACAAACGACTCCGAGCGCAATGCCGTAGAGTCATCAAAGACAGCAAAAAAGCTTGTTGGGCCTCTTTCACCAGCTCCTTTAACAGTTTTACTCCCTCTTCTGTCGTTTGGGGTGGCCTGCGCCGGCTGTCGGGCATTAAGGCCCACTCCTCGGTACCTGGCCTAACCTCAGGTAATGAGGTCCTTGTTGATCCTGTGGCTGTCTCCAACGCCTTCGGCCGGTTTTTCGCGGAGGTTTCAAGTTCCGCCCATTACCACCCTGCCTTCCTTCCCAGGAAAGAGGCAGAAGAGGCTCGGCGGCCTTCCTTCCACTCGCTGAATCTGGAAACTTATAATGCCCCCTTTACTATGCGGGAACTCGAACGGGCGCTTGCACTGTCCCGGTCCTCTGCTCCGGGGCCAGATGCCATTCACGTTCAGATGCTGGCACACCTTTCTCCGGCGGGCAAAAGCTTCCTTCTTCGTACCTACAATCGCGTCTGGACCGAAGGTCAGGTCCCCATGCGTTGGCGTGACGCCGTCGTTGTTCCTATACCCAAACCCGGGAAGGATAGACACCTTCCTTCTAGTTACCGCCCCACTTCTCTTACAAGCTGTGTCTGTAAGGTGATGGAGCGCATGGTTAATGCTCGGTTAGTCTGGATTCTTGAATCTCGACTGCTACTTACCAATGTCCAATGCGGCTTTCGTCGCCGCCGCTCCGCTGTTGACCACCTTGTGACCTTGTCGACATTCATCATGATCAACTTTTTGCGACGGCGACAAACGGTAGCCGTGTTCTTCGATTTGGAGAAGGCTTATGATACCTGTTGGAGAGGAGGTATCCTCCGCACTATGCACAGGTGGGGCCTACGCGGTCGCCTGCCCCTTTTTATTGATTCCTTTTTAACGGATCGAAAGTTTAGGGTACGTGTGGGTTTCGTATTGTCCGACGTCTTCCTCCAGGAGAACGGAGTGCCTCAGGGCTCCGTCTTGAGCGTATCTCTTTTTGCCATCGCGATCAATCCAATTATGGATTGCATTCCACCTAATGTCTCAGGCTCTCTCTTTGTCGATGACTTCGCGATCTACTGCAGTGCCCAGAGAACATGCCTCCTGGAGCGCTGCCTTCAGCGTTGTCTAGACAGCCTATACTCATGGAGCATGGCAAATGGCTTCCGGTTCTCTGAAGAGAAGACGGTTTGTATCAACTTTTGGCGATATAAAGCGTTCCTTCCGCCATCCTTACATCTCGGTCCCGTTGTTCTCCCATTCGTGGAAACAACTAAGTTTCTAGGGCTCACATTGGACAGGAAACTTCGTTGGTCTCCGCATGTCTCTTATTTGGCGGCCCGTTGTACACGTTCCCTTAATGTCCTCAGAGTTCTTAGTGGTTCATCTTGGGGAGTGGATCGCACTGTCCTGCTTCGCTTGTATCGGTCCATAGTCCGATCGAAGCTGGATTATGGGAACTTCGTCTACTCGTCTGCTCGGCCATCCCTCTTACGCCGTCTCAACTCCATCCACCATCGGGGTTTACGTCTTGCGACCGGAGCCTTCTACACTAGTCCTGTCGAGAGTCTTTATGCTGAAGCTGCCGAATTACCATTGACCTACCGGCGCGACGTACTGATGTGTCGGTATGCCTGCCGGCTGTTGTCCATGCCCGACCACCCCTCTTATCAGTCCTTCTTCGCCGATCCTCTCGACCGTCAGTACGGGTTGTATGTGTCTGCCCTGCTGCCCCCCGGAGTCCGCTTCCGTCGCCTGCTTCGACAATTGGATTTTGCCCTCCCTACCACCTTCAGAGAGGGTGAGAGCCCGACACCACCTTGGCTCCAGGCTCCGGTTCATATTTATCTCGACCTCAGCTCACTCCCGAAGGAGGGTACTCCGGCTGCAGTGTATTGCTCACAGTTTGTCGAACTTCGTGCTCGACTTGCCGGTCACACCTTTATTTACACCGATGGCTCCAAAACTGACGATGGTGTCGGCTGTGCCTTTGTCGTCGGAGCCGCCACCTTTAAATACCGGCTCCTCGACCAATGTTCCAGCTTTACGGCCGAGCTTTTTGCTCTCCATCAGGTCGTTCAGTATGCCCGCCGCCACCGCCATTCATCGTATGTACTCTGCTCTGACTCACTCAGTGCTCTTCAGAGCCTTGGAGCTCCCTATCCGGTCCATCCCTTGGTTCAACGGATCCAGCAGTCCCTCCATTCTTTCGCTGATAATGGTTCTCCTGTCAGCTTTCTGTGGGTTCCCGGACATGTAGGAGTGCCTGGGAATGAGGCTGCAGATGCTGCAGCCAAGGCTGCAGTCCTCCTGTCTCGGCCAGCCTCCCATTGTGTCCCGTCATCTGACGTTCATGGGGTTGTTTGTAAGAGGCTTGTGTCGTTGTGGTGGGATGCTTGGTCATCCCTCCAAGGAAACAAGCTCCGGGCAGTAAAACCGCTCCCAACTGCTTGGACAACCTCCTCCCGACCATCTCGGCGAGAAGAGGTCCTTCTGACCAGGTTGAGGATTGGGCATTGCCGGTTTAGCCACCGCTACCTGCTCTCCGGTGACCCAGCCCCGCAGTGCCCTTGTGGTCAGGCATTAACAGTGCGCCATGTTTTATTGTCGTGTCCCCGCTTTAGTCAATCTCGTGTTGTCCTGTCCCTGCCATCTACTTTACCGGATATTTTAGCTGATGACGCTCGAGCAGCTGCTCGTGTTCTGCGTTTTATAACTTTGACTGGCTTGTCCAAAGACATCTAACCTTTTTACTTATTTTATCTGCATCCTTGTCAGGACTTTCTGGTGTTCCCCCCCTCCCCTTGAGTTTTACTAGATTCCGTGTGCTCTAACAACTGTGACTGGGCGCTAATGACCTCAGTAGTTGAGCGCCCTTAAACCCCACAAAAAAAATGGCGGCGATATAAAAATGTAGTGCACACGAAACAATTACTACAGTGCCTTTAGTGTAATGTGTGTAAAAGTATGGCCAAACTTAAGATGCAGATATTTTCCATGAAAAAAGTACACATTACGTAGAAATAATACCGTATTGTAATGCCAACTTTTATACATAAAGAATATGCAGTTGATTTCGTAAAATCTCGTGAACTCCTTTGGGTATCAACTTTGACAGTATTTACGGTATTAGAGATGATGCGGTGCAAACGCAACGAATGAGTAGCAAGGCAGTTTTTTTTATTATTTACGAAATTTGTAGCACCTGATGACAGGAAGAGGAAAATTAGGATTCTAAATAATAATAATAATAATAATAATAATAATAATAATAATGGGAGGTTTTAACGTCCCGTCGACGAGGTCATTAGAAAGAACTCATTCAGATTGGACGACATTGAAATGGAAAACAGACGCCGCCTTTTTCAAGGAACTATAACTGCTTTCATCTAAATGATTTAACGAAGAAAGAAAGAAAGAAAGGAAAAGAACCTAAAATATTAACGAATGAGCGGAGCTTTGAATTCTACTGCTCCCGCGTGCGAATCCAGTTACTCTCCGCGGCACCTCAGTAAACATTCGCCTAAACTACAGACAGATACAACTGAGATTAACAAAACTGCCAATAACGTGTTCATTAAGATGTCAAAAATAAAACCTCAGTCAATTAAGTCGGATCAACTTTCTCACGGCGAGAAGGAATGTGTTTTCTGCGTAAGTTCTTGTAAGCCGAGTACCTGGTTGTTACGAGTACTCAGTGCCACTGTTAAAATGGTTGGTTACAGTGACGTATTACAACGAGCAAATCGACCGACATTTTCGGAGTGCCAGAACAGGGGGAGGGAGCGAGGGGACAGCCAGCGATCGGTCTTTGGTAGATGAGCCGTGGGGAAGCCCACGAGCTGGGGTGACGGTAAGCGCCAGCCTGAGCTGAAGAAAGTGTAGTACGTCTGTGTGGTAAGAACATGCTCACGCCGCCTAATATTGACTCACTTGTTCTCTCTCCCTCTCCCACTCCTACTCTCCATCCTTCTGTTTCTCGCTCTCCGCATTTCTCTTCCCCTGTCAGCACATCTGAGCTTGCGAGTTAGTGCATTTGTCTTAACGAGGACACAAGGCTTCTTCGGACGCAACAACTGTTTCACGATGTTACGCTAAAGGACACCATTTACCCTGACTAACCGACGTTGGGCGTATTTGTGTGCAATAACCCCCTCACGCCCCATCTCTCTCTCTCTCTCTCTCTCTCTCTCTCTCTCTCTCTCTCTCTCTCTACGCTTGCGACAGTCTTTAATGTTGCCGTTGCTATTATTTAAAGTACCTTTGGTATCTCGTGTCAACCAAGTGCAGTTCCCACCTGACTGTTTTCCGTGAATCGACCCAAATATGCATGGTCCTCTGAGTTGTCGAGCAGGATTTAATTAACTATAGGTCGAGAAAATCCCTGTTGTTTTTGACTCACCCTTGGTGCAGAACTTATTTGCGGTTCTCACAGACATTGACGGTTGCTGAGTTTGCCCATATTGTAGTCACACATTGCATATATTAAAATGGCAAAATATCTGAGAAGTAGTGTAGTACGAGTAAGTGCTGTAATTTTCAGATAGATGCACTCGTATCCTTGTCGAGACGAGAAAGACAGGCCGCGGCGCGTGCGTCACGAACGTAGGCACGAGTTCGCTCAGACGGAACTGCGTTTCTAAATCCGTTACTAATAACTGGGTATTTTCGAACAAATGAGACTTGCAGCTTCTACAGGAATCCACCATTTTGGATTCTTAGAGATTTCTAGTACCACTACAATGATAGAAAGCCCATGGACCTACTCCTAAATTTTTGCGGCCGTACTAGGTACAATAAAACTAAAACCGTGCAAAAATGATCATTGTTTGCTTGAGGCACCGCATCTTGTACGAAATGAAGACTGTTAAGCAGAAGAGAATGAATGCTGAATGCGGTAAACAAGTCTGTAGACATTTATGTCGAGCACAGATCTTAAATTATAGCTTAGTGCAAAGTTGTGTGTTTTGAAGTAGTAGTAGTAGTAATCAGTAAGACTCCATAGTAGCGAATTCCAGTAGAAGATGCAATTCTAGTTTCTGTGTAAATACCCAATTAGGAGTAAATAGGTTTAGAAACGTAGTTCGCCTGCTGAGCTGAGCGAGCGCACTCACGCCTACCCTTGTGACGTACGCGCGCGATGGACGTCGCGCCGCGAAGTTCCTCAATCTTTGTATAGTTTTGCATTGAGATGATATGCGTTCTCACATCGAATGAAAGCAACACTGGATTTGTTCTGAAATTGTAATTTGCCAGACCTCTTAAAGTGATCAGCAACCTGAATATCCGATTAAACATCACCTTATTTCGCTAATCGTCGTCCTGTTGGTGGCGTGCCTTTGCATTTTCCATCGCGACGTCACTTGGCTTTACTTTCAATCTTACGTGGGAACCGAACCACCTAGGCATTTTTCGCATATGCGCCGCATTACCAGACACAAAACTCGTGGCAGGCGCAAAAATGAGGAACAGAAGCAGTGCAAATAGGCAACGGGCCTTAAACTTTCTGTTAATATTGTTCACTTATCCACCTAGCTACCAAGCCCTTAAATTGATATTAGCACTGATTGCTAGGGAAAATGGCCTGTTGCAATGACCATGTTAAGTGTCTGCCTCAGTAGCCGAATAGTCAGCGCTACAGACCTCCATGCGGGGGACCGGTGTTCGATTCCCGGTACTGCTAGGGATTTTCCCTCGATGGGAGGACTGAACCGAAATGCGCTCAGCCTCGTGATGCCACCTGGGGAGCTAACAGACTGAGAGGTAGCGGCTCCCACACGAGAGAGAGAGAGAGAGAGAGAGAGAGAGAGAATATGGGTTGATATATACGCAGATAGCCGTCTCTGTCGTTGGTTGGGGAACCTTGAGGAGTGTAGTCGAGACGTCGTAAGAAGATCCCCGACAGCTCGCAGTCCTGTTGCGTGCTTCCAACTGCAAAGCGCTAACGGCTGGAGTCGGAAACAGCAGCTGTCTACAGAGCTGTTTCCAATACTAAGGCGTTGCCATAGAGACGTTTACAAAACAGCGTTATATTGTTAGTTGAAGTAGCCATGCGAAGCTGCCGCGTCCAACACACTGCAGCTGTCAGGATCAACACTGAACTACAGGTTCAGCAACCTGACTGGACTTTCTTTCCCTTTTTCGCTCTGTATCGTACCTTTACTTCACATATTTAGTTTAGATGATTGATGACTGTAGTACTAGCGTGTGTATTTTTGTTATTGACTGTGATGGAGAGAGAGACTGTGATGAAACTCTGTGCCACCGCATGAATAACCTGTTAAAATGGAACAACAAAGAGGATCGCCAAGCCCAACGTTCCCATTTCACGGACGGATTACCATCAGTGTCACGTAACCCCACACCTTGATACATTGTGAAGTAGACCTAGACACAGAGTGTGGTGAAACCATGTTTTGGTATCGGCATTCGAATCTCCTTTCTGAAAATCGAGCGCCAACGTAAAATCTTGCGTTAGCGGCCTTGGTTACTGAAGGCTGGCTTCAGTGAGAATGCCTGTAATTCATAGTTATTGGAATCATTGACGACGGGCACAGTACTGCGCTATCTTTTGTTCGGCGGCCGTCGAAGTTCGTAATTTTCCTGTAGAGAGAGAACAACTCAGAGGCATGTACAGTGTTTGATCGACTGTCAGCATCCTGTTTTCCAAGTCCTCCATGATGTTCACGGTACTTATGCTGGACAACAGTTTGTACTTAATCAACAAACTCAATCAGTAGTGACCAGTGATTCAAGTAAGAGATTGTCATCGCTTCGGATTCGCCAATGTTTTTTTGGAATCAAGCTAATGTGTTTTGTCATCTCTGACGTATTGTCTCACAGAGATGTCTCCTTTCTTTCTACTCCCTTTTCACATTTTGCTCTTCTATAACCTCACTTGCTATCTCTAAGGTTGGGGAAAGAAATCAGTGGATTTCGTCTGAAACTACCTTACCAGGTTGGATTAATTGAGATGGAGATGATTTAACGAAGAGCTCCGTGTTTCGTCACGGGATCGTTTAGTCGGCACGAGAGCATTACGGAGATGCTCCACAAACTAAAGTGGCAGACGCTACAAGAGAGTTTTATTACAGAAATTCCGGGAGAGTATGTTCCAGGAAGTGTCTGGCGTCCTATTACTTCTTCCCACATACGTCTCGCAAATTGACAACGAGAAAATTCGAGAAATATGAGCGGAAACGGAGGTTTACTGACAATCATTCTTTCCATGACATTGGAGCAGGGAGGGGGGAGAGGTAGTGTTACGGAAGGTACCCTCCGCCGCACACCGTAAGATGGCTTGCAGAGTATAGATGTAGATGTAGATTTAGATATAATTTGAGACCAGCTGCATCAGTCAGATACGTAACAGGAGTTTTATCGGAAACAACGTCATCGTCGAAGGGTGCGCAACTGTTTGTCACTGTAGAAGACAGAGGTGGTATTTATGTAATTATCGTGACTGAATAACAGCACTGTCTAAAATTATTTACGCAATAAAATTAGTTCAATCGTAAATTATCTATGTAATAAACTACTGTATTACAATATACACTGAAGGGCCAAAGAAATTGGTAGAATTACCAAATATCGTCTAGGGCCCCTGTGAGCACGCAGAAGTGCCGCCACACGACGTGGCATGGACTCGACTAATGCCTGAAGTAGTGCTGGAGGAAAGTGACACGATGAATCCTGCAGGGCCGTTCATAAATCCGTAGGAGTACGACGGGGTGGAGATCTCTTCTGAACAGCACGATGCAAGGCATCCCAGATATACTCAATAATGTTCATGTCATGGGAGCTTGGTGCCAAGCGTAAGTGTTTAAACTCAGAGTTTTCCTGGAGCCACTGTGTAGCAATTCTGGACATGTGGGGTGTTGCATTGTCCTGCTGGAATTGCCCAAGTCCGTCGGAATGCACAAAGGACATGAATGGATGCATGTGATCAGACAGGAAGCTTACGTACGTTTCACCAGTCGGAGTTGTATCTAGACGTATTAGGGGTCCCATATCACTCCAACCGCGCATGCCCCACACCATTATAGAGCCTCCACAAGCTTGAACAGTCCCCTGCTGACGTGCATGGTCCATGGATTCATGAGGTTGTCTCAGAATGGTTCAAATGGCTCTGAGCACAATGGGACTTAACAGCTGATTTATCAGTCTCCTAGAACTTAGAACTACTTAAACCTAACTAACCTAAGGACATCACACACATCCATGCCCGAGGCAGGATTCGAACCTGCGATCGTGGCGGTCGCGCGGTTCCAGACAAGCGCCTAGAAACGCTCGGCCACTTCGGCCGGCGAGGTTGTCTCCATACCCTTACACGTCCATCCGCTCGGTACAATTTGAAACAAGACTCTTCCGACCAGGCAACATGTTTCCAGTCATCAACAGTCCAATGTCGGTGTTTGATGGCCCAGGCGAGGCGTAAAGCTTCGTGTCGTGCAGTCATTAAGGATACACGAGTGGGACTTCGGCTCCGAAAGCCCATATCGGTAATTTTTCGTTGAATGGTTTGCTCGCTGACAGTTTTTGAAGGCCCAGCATTGAAATCCGCAGCAATTTGCGCAAGGGTTGTACTTCTGTCACGTTCAACGATTCTCTTCGGTCGTCGTTGGCCCCGTTCTTGCAGAATCTGTTTCCGGCCGCAGCGATGTCGGAGATTCGATGTTTAACGGATTCCTGATATTCGCGGTACCTCTCGTGAAATGATCGTACAGGAAAAATCCCCACTTCATCGATACCTCGGAGATGCTGTGTCCCATCGCTCGTGTGCTGACTATAAGACCACGTTTAAACTCACTTGAACCTTGATAACCTACCATTGTAGCAGCAGTAGCCGATCTAATAACTGCGCCAGACAGTTGTCTTATATAGGCGTCGCCAACCGCAGCGCCGTGTTCTGCCTATTTACATATCTCCGTATTTTAAAATGCATTCCTACGCCAGTTTCCTTGGCGCTTGTGTATAATGGACATACACGTACTGAAAGTAAAAAGAAATGGGATCACCTCAGTTGATTGTGTGGCGTGAAACATTGGATTAAACGTTGAAATCAGAGACCCGCCACGAAATTAAACTATAAGTCTTGAAGGATAATTGTTCCACAATGCAGCTTGTCATTTAATTTTATTTAGGGTTCGGCGTATCCGGTTTTCTTTTTCTCAGCAAGGATTCTTTCAAAGTTAATGTGTTCCTTAGCTTCCCGTGACGCGGCCGAAGAGGAGAAATGCGAGGGAAACCTTTTTTCGTATTAGAGTTTCCTGCATACTTCGTCTCCAGTGGTGTTTAAAGATTGTAAATATCCTTTTAAAAAACCATCTGTTGCTCCATTTGTGGATTAGCTTTCCTCACAAATTTTACACTTGCTAGCACGTTCCTGGAGTAACACAAGATCACACACTTTTCATTATGAGTACTTTTCAGGTTCAGGAGTTGACGATAAAGGCCGATTGCTTCGCACATGAAGTAAGTAAACTGTGCATTACAGAAGGTGCAACTAATTCTGCATTGTGGACGTAACTAAGGCGATTCGTAAACAGCCGTATACCTTTGTGCCAGGGGAGACAACAACCCCCCCCCCCCCCCCCCCAGACGAACAGATTGGTACTTAGCTGGCAAACTTGCTGCTACCATTTTAAGTTCGAAGATCAAATTTTGAACTTTCACCTTCGATAAAATCAGTGACTCAAAACTACCGGACCTAGAGGCGGAGGTGAACCTCTGCGACTTTTCCGACGCATTTAGAGAGGTTCCCAATCTCTCTTGGACCATTACCCCTGAGTGCAATTAAGAAATTAGCTAGAACCTCCGCTCTCCTCCCCCCCCCCCCCTCCCCCTTACTGTCGTCTGTTGCCCACTCCCCGGCCTCCACCACACTATCACCAATCTTAGCACCTAACTAAATTGTAGAATGAAAAACTATTTTTGGAACACAGGTTTAAAACGATGAAAGATGAATGATATTGTGCGTGCGCGCGCGCGTATTTGTGTGTGTGTGTGTGTGTGTGTGTGTGTGTGTGTGTGTGTGTGTGTGTTGTGAGAGGACGAATTACGGAAAAAATTCGTGCTGCTTCGCAAGTGGTACGAACTACAAACCATCCACAGTCAGGTACACACCTGTTGTAAAATGTACGTCCCCTCTGTATGTACTTCTCCTATTCATTGCGGCACTTGCTTGACCTGCAGACCGCAACACCACTTAAAATGAACCAAGCTGAAATGTGTGCACTATACTTATTGTTTGTAAATCACTTGTTGCTACACTCCTTATTTCTGAACTGTCAGAAAATGGAAGACTTCAGACTGTTAACGCTTTGTGTCTGACCACAGCCACTAGTAGTAATATAATAATAATAATAATAATAATAATAATAATAATAGAGCCCCTGGAAAAGATAAAATAGCAAATTTCTGGCTAAAGAAGTTCACCTCAACACATTCACATCTAACTAAATTATTTAACAGTTACATTGCAGACACATACACATTCCCTGATACACATGGAATAACTTATCTGAAACCTAAAGATCAGGCAGACACACCAAACCCAGCTAAATATCGCCCCATAACATGCCTACCAACAATATACAAAATATTAACTTCAGTCATTACACAGAAATTAATGACACATACAACACAGAACAAAATTATAAATGAAGAACAAAAAGGCTGTTGCAAAGGAGCACGAGGATGTAAAGAGCAACTGATAATAGATGCAGAGGTGACATATCAAGCTAAAACTAAACAAATGTCGCTACACTGCGCATACATTGATTACCAAAAAGCTTTTGATAGTGTACCCCCACTCATGGTTACTACAAATATTGGAAATATACAAAGTAGATCCTAAATTGATACAGTTCCTAAACATAGTAATGAAAAATTGGAAAACCACACTTAATATACAAACAAATTCAAATAATATCACATCACAGCCAATACAGATTAAGCGTGGAATATACCAAGGAGATTCATTAAGTCCTTTCTGGTTCTGCCTTGCTCTGAACCCACTATCCAACATGCTAAATACACTGCTGGCCACCGTAAATGCAACACCCTGAAGGAAGCATCCGAATCAAGTGAAATTTACACCATGGGTTTGCAGCGATGAGATATGCAACTGATTAGAATTTCAGCGCAGACGCACATCACGCGCGTCTGTGGCGCCACCTCATAGCGCCATTTAAGGCTTGGCGATTTCGACGAGTGTACGTTCGGCACGTGTGTTTACCTTGTGGTTGTTTCACAAGACGATCAGTTATGCCTCGTAGACAACAGCGAACATCGTTTGATCAAGTATCCGAGTTCGACAGAGGAAGGTTAGTGGCTTACCGAGATTGTGGATTATCATACAGAGAAACCGCTAGTCGTGTTGGACGAAACCAAACAACTGTAATGCGGATATGTGACCGTTGGATGCAGGAGGGTACGACGGACCGACGTGGTCGATCGCATTCACCTCGGTGCACCACTGCACGTGCTGATAGGCAAATTGTGCGCATGGCAGTGACGGATCGCTCAGTGACATCCCGAACCATAGCACAGCACATTGCGTCTGTAACGCATCATCCAGTGTCTGCGCGTACCATTCGACGCCGTTTACAGCAGAGTGGTCTGTCCGCAAGACGTCCATTGCTTCGTCTACCATTGACGCAGAACCACAGACGTCTCCGTCGCCAATGGTGTGATGACAGACGGATGTGGACGGCAGAATGGAATGACGTTGTCTTTACTGACGAGGCACGCTTCTGTCTGCAGCACCACGATGGTCGGATTCGAGTGTGGAGACACCGTGGAGAGAGGATGCTGGACAGCTGCATTATGCACCGCCACACTGGTCTTGCACCGGGTATTATGGTATGGGGCGGTATTGGATATTACTCTCGCACGCCTCTAGTACGCATTGCCGGTACTTTAAATAGCCGGCGCTACATATCCGAGGTGCTGGAGCCAGTTGGCCTTCCTTACCTTCAGGGCTCGGCCACAGCCATATTTCAACAGGATAATGCGCGACCACACGTGGCACGCATTTTCCAAAGGTTCTTCGTCAATAAC
Organism: Schistocerca nitens; assembly: GCF_023898315.1. Classification (NCBI taxonomy): domain Eukaryota; kingdom Metazoa; phylum Arthropoda; class Insecta; order Orthoptera; family Acrididae; genus Schistocerca; species Schistocerca nitens. The sequence goes on along the minus strand of NC_064619.1, from coordinate 466,581,321 downwards.
CAGATTGAATTGCTTCCCTGGCCGGCTCGCTCTCCGGATCTTTCGCCGATAGAAAACATGTGGTCCATGGTTGCTCAACGAGTGACCCAGATTACATCCCCAGCTGCCACACCAGATGATCGTTGGCAACGTGTTGAAGCTGCTTGGGCTGCTGTACCCCAGGAACACATCCAACGTCTCTTTGACTCAATGCTGAGACGTGTGGCAGCGGTGATCTCCAACAATGGCGGCTACTCTGGCTACTGATTCTGGCAGGAACCACATGTCACAGACGTTTGTAAACGTAATCATTTGATACTTGGTCAACATGTTATCTACAAAATAAATTTTGTTGTCCTACCTCTTGTCTTTCTTGATGTTGCATTTACGGTGGCCAGCAGTGTAATACAAATTATGGATACAATATCACTGGAACATACCCACACAAAATCACACATTTGCTATACATGGATGATCTAAAACTACTCGCAGCAACAAATCAACAACTCAACCAATTACTAAAGATAACAGAAGTATTCAGCAATGATATAAATATGGCTTTTTGAACAGACAAATGTAAGAAAAATAGCATAGTCAAGGGAAAACACTCTAAACAAGAAGATTACATATTGGATAACCACAGTGACTGCATAGAAGCGATGGAAAAAACAGATGCCTATAAATATCTAGGATACAGACAAAAAATAGGAATAGATAATACAAATATTAAAGAAGAACTAAAAAAAATATAGACAAAGACTAACAAAAATACTGAAAACAGAATTGACAGCAAGAAACAAGACAAAAGCTATAAATACCTATGCTATACCAATATTGACCTATTCATTTGGAGTAGTGAAATGGAGTAACACAGACCTAGAAGCACTCAATACACTTACACGATCACAATGCCACAAATATAGAATACATCACATACATTCAGCAACAGAAAGATTCACGTTAAGCAGAAAGGAAGGAGGAAGGGGATTTATCGACATAAAAAACCTACATTATGGACAGGTAGACAATTTAAGAAAATTCTTTATAGAACGAGCAGAAATCAGCAAAATACACAAAGCAATCACTCATATAAATACATCTGCTACACCACTGCAATTTCATAACCACTTCTACAACCCTTTAGATCACATAACATCAACAGATACGAAGAAAGTAAATTGGAAAAAGAAAACGCTACATGGCAAGCACCCGTATCATCTAACACAGCCACACATCGATCAAGACGCATCCAACACATGGCTAAGAAAAGGCAATATATACAGTGAGACGGAAGGATTCATGATTGCAATACAGGATCAAACAATAAACACCAGGTATTACAGCAAGCATATTATTAAAGATCCCAATACCACAACAGATAAATGCAGACTTTGCAAACAACAAATAGAAACAGTAGATCACATCACAAGCGGATGTACAATACTAGCAAATACAGAATACCCCAGAAGACATGACAATGTTGCAAAAATAATTCATCAACAGCTTGCCTTACAACATAAACTTATAAAACAACACGTTCCTACATACAAGTATGCACCACAAAATGTACAGGAGAATGATGAATACAAATTATACTGGAACAGAACCATTATAACAGATAAAACAACGCCACATAACAAACCTGACATCATACTCACCAATAAAAAGAAGAAATTAACACAACTAATCGAAATATCCATACCCAATACAACAAATATACAAAAGAAAACAGGAGAAAAAATTGAAAAATACATCCAACTGGCCGAGGAAGTCAAGGACATGTGGCATCAGGATAAAGTTGACATTATACCAATTATACTATCAACTACAGGAGTCATACCACACAATATCCACCAGTACACCAACGCAATACAGCTACATCCAAACATATATATACAACTACAGAAATCCGTAATTATTGATACATGTTCAATTACCCGAAAGTTCCTAAACGCAATGTAACATATACCGTACAGTTAAAAGGAAGTCACGCTTGATCAAGGTCCGCGTCACTTTCATTTCGAACCAGACCTAAGGTCTGAGAAGGAAAGAAATAATAATAATAATAATAATAATAATAATATACAGCACTCTAGTAGACCATATGTAGTTGCTGCTGTGTCGTGCTGTCAGTTAATTCGTTTATCTGCATGTTGTTGTGGTCTTCAGTCCAGAGACGTTTGATGCAGCTCTCCATGCTACTCTATCCTGTGCAAGCTTCATCTCCCAGTACCTACTGCAACCTACATCCTTCTGAATCTGTTTAGTGTATTCATCTCTTGGTCTCCCTCTACGGTTTTTACCCTCCACGTTGCCCTCCAATACTAAATTGGTGATCCCTTGACGCTTCAGAACATGTCCTACCAACCGGTCCCTTCTTCTAGTCAAGTTGTGCCACAAACTTCTCTTCTCCCCAATCCTATTCAGTACCTCCTCATTAGTTATGTGATCTACCCATCTAATCTTCAGCATTCTTCTGTAGCACCACATTTTGAAAGCTTCTATTCTCTTCTTGTCCAAACTGGTTATCGTCCATGTTTCACTTCCATACATGGCTACACTCCATACAAATACTTTCAGAAACGACTTCCTGACACTTAAATCTACACTCAGTGTTAACAAATTTCTCTTCTTCAGAAACGCTTTCCTTGCTATTGCCAGTCTACATTTTATATCATCTCTACTTCGACCATCATCAGTTATTTTACTCCCCAAATAGCAAAACTCATTTCCTAATCTAATTCCCTCAGCGTCATCCGACTTAATTCGACTACATTCCGTTATCCTTGTTTTGCTTTTGTTGATGTTCATCTTATATCCTCCTTTCAAGACGCTATCCATTCCATTCAACTGCTCTTCTATGTCCTTAGCAGTCTCTGACAGAATTACAATGTCATCGGCGAACCTCAAAGTTTTTATTTCTTCTACAGATTGAATAACATCGGGGAGAGGTTACAACACTGTCTCACTCCCTTCCCAACAACTGCTTCCCTTTCATGTCCAGAAGCGAGTAATGAAGCAATTTGTGGACTACTGCAGTTACTATGTACAATTTGTAGAAGACATGTTCTTGAGATGTTTAGCGTTCTTTACGTATGTGTCACACTTTTATCATTAGTGATGTACGGGAAAAAGCACAGCATAAGTGCGTAGTGGGTGGACCTATAACCTCCACCACATTAATACTACTGATTGAGAAAAAGTAATTATTGATATCTTATATAATCAATATTAGTCTCACACAAAATTGTTATAATATTAATGATCTTTAGAAAAAAATTAGTTTCGGGACTGAAACAGTATTTTTGTGCATCCGTGGGTATCCACAGCCTTAATTAGAATACATTGTCCGTTGTGGGAACTATTCTGCTTTATTAAAATCGTGCTGTTAGCTGATTTGAGCCATGAGTCATTGGCAAGCACATTTGCTGTGTGATGTATTACATATCGTGCTCATTGGGTGATGAGCGCGATATTTATTTATTTATTTATTTATTTATTGTTCCGTGGGACCACATTAAGGAGAAGTATCCATGGTCATGGAACGAGTCAATACATGAAATTATAACACGATTGTAGAAACAGATAAAATGGAATATAAGAAACATATTCAGGCGGCACGTCGTAAGTTTAAATAAAGAAAATCAAGAATGTAACACTGGAATTTGCTTAATTTTTTAGCTCTTCCAGGAGCTCCTCGACAGAATAGAAGGAGTGAGCCATGAGGAAACTTCAGTTTGACTTGAAAGCGTTTGGGCTACTGCTAAGATTTTTGAGTTCTTGTGGTAGCTTATTGAAAATGGATGCAGCAGAATACTGCACTCCTTTCTGCACAAGTCAAGGAAGTGCATTCCACATGCAGATTTAATTTCTGCCTAGTATTACCTGAGTGAAAGCTGCTAACTCCTGGGAATAAGCTAATATTTCTAACAGCAAACGACATTAAAGAAAATATATACGGTGAAGGCAATGTCAGAATTCCCAGACTATTGAATAGGGGTCGACAAGAGGTTCTCGAACTTACACCACACACAGCTTGAACAGCCCGTTTTTGAGCCAAAAATACCCTTTTTGAATCAGAAGAATTACCCCAAAAAATAATACCATATGACATAAGCGTATGAAAATATGCGAAGTAGACTACTTTTCGTGTTGAAATGTCCCTTATTTCAGATACTGTTCTAATGGTAAATAAAGCGGCATTTAGTTTCTGAACAAGATCCTGAACATGAGCTTTCCACAACAGCTTACTATCTATCTGTACGCCTAGGAACTTGAACTGCTCCGTCTCGCTTATAACATGCCCATTCTGTCTGATTAAAATATCAGTTCTTGTTGAATTGTGAGTTAGAAACTGTAAAAAACTGAGTCTTACTGTGATTTAGCATCAAATTATTTTCCACAAGCCACGAACTTATTTCATGAACTACATTATTTGATAATGTTTCAATATTACACACAAGATCCTTCACTACCAAACTGGTGTCATCAGCAAACAGAAATATTTTTGAATCGCCTGTAATACTAGAAGGCATATCATTTATATAAATAAGAAACAGCAGTGGCCCCAGCACCGATCCTTGGGGAACGCCCCATGTAACAGTGCCCCATTGGGACTGAACATCATTACCACTCTCAATATTGCGGAGAATTACCTTCTGCTTTCTGTTCTTAAAGTAAGAGGCGAACCAATTGTAAGCTACTCCCCTTACTCCATAATATTCCAACTTCTGCAGTAATATTTTGTGGTCAACACAGTCAAAAGCCTTCGTTAAATCAAAATACATGTCATAGCAAATGTGCTTGATAATGGCTAACTGCCGAAATTAGCTTGAGAAAACACAATACAGCCTACAACGACCAACGTATTGTTTTTTGAGACAGAATCGAATCGTTTGGTTTTTACCCCTCATAAAATTTAATTTTATCCTTCAGGTGGTAATTACCGCATGTTGGGAATCACTGGTTTAGGGGAATACTGGGATGGTGCTTAGGAAAAGGTCACGGTCGATTTCCTGCCATGTTTTTGTCAAAGTCTAGCCTGTGGTTTCTATCTGCATCTCCGCTACTCTCTTAATATTTTTTAAACAAAGTACCTGTACTATATTTATTCGGTAATCACCATATGCTGACCCACTTACCAAAGATGACGAAGTAAATACTCCAGAATTCGAATGAAGAACAACTGCCAATATGCATAACTTGGATGTATATAACCACAGTGTAGCGAAGCATTTTTAAATCACATAATAAAACAAGGCCTCCGGTCAGATTGTATACCAGTTAGGTTCCTTTCGGTGTAGGCTGAGACAATAGTCCATACTTAGCAGTCACATACAACCGCTCACTCGTCGAAAGGTCCGTATACAAAGACTGGAAAGTTGTACAAGTCGCACCTATACCGTAGAAGGGAAATAAAAGTAATCCCCGTAATTACAGACCTATATAACTCGATTTGCAGTAGTATTTTCAAACAAATATTGTGCTCGAACATTATGAATCACCTCGAAGGAAACGAATTATTGACAAACAACCAACACGGATTCAGAAAAAGTTTCACAGGTCACTCTATTACTAAACAAAGGAGACAGGATTAATCACCTCAATTACAGTCCCATCGAGTTGCGTTAGGATTTTTAAATACTGTGTTTGAATTTTATGAATTACCACCAAGAAAACGAACTATTGACAAATAGCCAAAAAGGGATGGAAATATCATTGTAGCTCTTTATTCTCTTGAAATAATGAGTGCTACCGACAGGGAACGTCCGATTAATTCCATATTTTTAGATTTCCAGGAGGCTTTTGAAACCATTCCTCACAACCAACTTCTTACCAAATCGCGTGCTTACGGAATACCGTCTCAGTTGTGTGACTGGGTTCGTGATTTCTTGTCAGAAAGATCACAGTTTGTAATAACTGACGGGAAGTCATGTCTGGCATTCCCCAAGGAAGCGTTTTGGTCCTCGGATGTTCCTGAAGATTTAGGAGACAATCTGAGCAGCACTCTTACATTGTCTGCTGATGTTGCTGTCATTTACCGTCTTGTTAAGCCATCGGATTATCAAAGCCAATTACAAAATGAATTAGACACGATATATGTTTGGTGCAAAAAGTGGCAATTGACTCTAAATAACGAAAAGTGTGAAGTCATTCACATGAGTAATAAAAGGAATCCGCTAAATTTCGGTTACACGATAAATTACACAAATCTAAAGGCTGTAAGCTCAACTAAATACTTAGGGATTGCAATTACGAATAAATGAAGTTGGAACGATCACATAGATAATGGTGTGGGGGGAAGAGAACCCTGCGATTTATTGGCAGAGTACTTAGAAAATGCAACAGGTCTTCTAAAGTGACTGCCTACTCTACGCTTTTCCGCCCTCTTCTGGAGTATTACTGTGAGGTGTGGCATCCGCATCGGGTAGGATTGACGGAGGACACCGAAAAAGTTGAGAGGACGACAGCTCGTCTTGGATTATTGCGAAATAAGGAAGAGTGTGCCACGTACATGATATGCGGATTGGAGTGGCAGTCATTAAAACAAAGGCGTTTTTCGTTGCGTTAGGGCCTTCCCATGAAATTTTAATCACTAAATTTCTGCTCTGAATGCGAAAATATTTTATTGGCGCCCACCTACACAGGGAGAAATGAGTGTCATAATGAAATAAGTAAAACCAGAGCTCGCACGGAAAGATTTAAGTGTTCGTTTTTCCCGCGCGCTGTTGGAGAGTGGAACGGCAGAAAAATAGCTTGAAGGCAGTTCGATGAACCCCCTCCCAGTCACTTAATTGTGAATTGCAGAATAATCACGCAGATGTAGATGCCTTCTCTCTTTGATCGTGTATTGTTTTATGGATAATGGACGTATTGAACAGTTATATCCGACATATTAAAAATAAAAGTTTTCGGCACCTATTGAGGAATTTTGCCATAATTGGGAAATAGGCCAATATCTGAGCTTGACAATCAGTTCCGGCCAATCCCTTATGGTATTCAAGGATGCATGTAGTCGTTTTTATTTTTATAAACTGTTTGTATATTTATTCAACCATAACTACACTTTTGTGTTTTGTTGATATCCTATGCATGTCATCCTTGTCTTTTCATTTCAGAGCCAACATATTATTACAACTTCTCCATGAACATTCTCATTTCTTTAAAGTTTATTTTTGTATAGTTTGACATATTTGTGTGTGTTTTCGTGGTGTAGTTTTAAAAAATACGTTAGGCGAGTATTACCTGTTGACAAGAAACAAAGTATACTTCTTATTCAGTATGGATTGTGACAAGTCCATGACAGCATTCTCAGATGCACTGTTATACCGATCGGTTTTGTTCTGGCCAGTATATATTTTGAAACCGTAACAATTACCGGTACTTACCTCACATAGTTTATAGCTTTTATTCCACATCTCGCTCTTTTCGATGTATTGAATTGTTTATATGCTAAACGTCCTTTAAGGTTTAGTCTATACTGAAATTTTCAACGGTGTGCAAATATCTTTAAATTTTATAATTAAATGTTTCCTTGAGGCATTTAAGTCTTTTTCATTACCTACGATAATGATTGAAGCAGAAGAAATGAATTAAGATTTGTTTGTGCTGCAGCCGGGACTCGAACCTGGGTCTTCTTCTTTGCTAGGCAGATAATGAAGAGGCTTAAATGTCTCAGGGAAACATTTAATTATAAGATCTCCTATGGTACCGGACTTTCCCATTACGTCCAACGCTGGGGTGCTATTCCAATGTCTGAGAGCCCTGACAGTAGTGACAATGTAAGGGAAAATAAGCTGAAGATATGAATTGAAGTTTGTGTAGTGAGGGCATTCAACTTGGCTAGTTCGACCAGCAATGTTGACCATTGTACTGCGGTGGTGTAATGGTTAGCATTTCTGCCTAGGAAGCAAGAAGACCCGGTTTCAAGTCCCGGCTGCAGCACAAATTTTATTTCATTTCTTCTGCTTTGATCATTATCGTCTTTAAGCTTGTCTTTCCTAATGTCTTTGTCTTACGAAGCCGGCCAGTACTGTCTGAGTTTCATTATTGCAAAAGTGAAGAATGATGTAATTGGTTTAAAGCTTTTTAAAACATTACTTTTTAAAAAATATTGGTCTTTTAGGCCAATTCATGTGGATAGTTAGTTTTCTGACTTGAGCCATCAAGAAGCACAGTGCAATAATATGCCTTCGTTTTGTGGAAAGTAACTGGGTACAAAGTGTCACACACTTCTTTTTCCTTCGTTGTTTATTATCTCACGCGCGATGAAATTTATTGTTCTAACAAGTATTTCCCACAATTTGTCATCAAACATATTAGAAAATCGCTCTAATAATGATAGGTATTCCCTTAAATGATTTGAAATAGAAGCTTTTCTGTCATTGGTTTCAGAATATTTGCTAAAGTTGGTGTATTTTTCTCTTCCCGCCAAATGCATGATACACATTATTTAGATATTGCATTTTGCTCTTCACTCTCGTTATCTAAAATTTAACGTTTTGGCCGCATTCTTTTTCTGCAGTCACGTCGCTATCACTGCATTCTTTATCACTACTTCCACGGAACCCCCTCCCCCTTGACGTTATGTAAGGCTTAATTAATTTTTTCTTCAATAACGAAGATACAAAATCACTAGCATGCTTGCTTTGTAAGGCAGATTTAACGAATTATGTCCAGTTCTCGCGGCGTGATGGTAAGAACTAAGCTCAGATTGTAATGGACAAGTGTTTGTCTCATGGTTTTTTTTTTTTTTTTTTTTTTTTTTTAAATCTCATTTTGTTCGTTATTGTTCGTTTCAATTGTTCGTGGCGGACGTCACCTGACGGCCGTTGAAGTTCGTTGTTGATCCATTAACTCAGTTTTTTTATTACAGAGGGCAGCTAACCCTCTGACCGAACACGCTGAGCTACCGTGCCGGCAGGGTTAGACTCGCGGTGTTTATACTTGGCTCGACCTTCGTTCCCGCGCATGTGACTCGTGATGTTTACGTGTGCCCAGCACATGGCTTCTGGAGTCTGACGAGATATTCATGTTTGGTCCAAAATTGTTATCACGAGGCAGTCTTGTCAAAGTACGGCAAGCGATAGTGCGGTTTACCGCTATCTGCCTACGAGCAGTTATGAGGCACCATCATGGGGAGCCAGCGGTTGTACAATGCATTTGGATTAGTGCTCGGTTTCATGCCGCATTCAGTTCGTGGGTGTAGCGAACGAAGAATGATGGTACTTTACAGTGCATGCTCGGGACGCACCCTAATCGGCCTTACCTTGTTCTGTCCACCCCTGATGATCTCATCGCTGATGACATTAAACAGTAATCTTTCTTTCTTCAACCTCGCTCATTGAATTGTTGGGTATCACAGGACTGTAACGGAAAATGTTTCACACAACGGCATAGAATTTTATCTTAACGTGAAAGATTTTTCGTGCTCAAATGTCAAGCTATTTCGGGATTATCTTGGGCAATATTTTCTGCTCTGTAATTCCTTGGATTAAGGATTCGTATGCGGTGAAAAATATTTGTGTTTATCTCGCTGCTGATAGCTGTGAGTTGATAGGTTGCTCTCACTGGAAATTTCGCTACACACTTTCATACATTTTTGACGTTGAAAGTCTCGAAGGTGCATATTCAGCGGGTTCCGATAATTTCTAAGAAACTTTCATTATACATAACAGCACTGTATTATCATTTCATCTTTCAAAGAGATTTTCGGGTTTCTTTCTTTCTAAGACTTTGCAAAGAATTTTGCCATACTTAGTCACTGAAAATTGTCTCGATAATACTGCGAATTCTTACATTAAGAATGCAGTCGTAGGGGCAATTAGCGATGACAATTATTTATTTATATTTTTATTTATTACTGTCTAAACCTCTTGTCTGTGCTTGTATAATAGGTATAAGTAGGTACACATATATAAAGTACACACATTTACACGTACAAAATAAATTAAATACAATAATTTTTGCGCATTGAATTACATTAGGAAAGGTTGATTGAGGTGCTTGAGTGAATAAAATATACTGGGTCTTTCCATCTTCTGTAAAAAGAATTTTCAGTTGTCTCACTCGTGAGCATGCAACATACAATTGACCGTGTGAAAAAATGTGTTTTCCACATTTAATCCTCACACTTGAAGCGAATGACCTTGTGGTTTTTTGGTAGTCATTGAGAATGCAAGGCGAACGGGGGACTGCAGTCGTTAGAAATCAAATGGCATGTAGACAGCGATGATGGGAATACGTGGAATCAGCACATCTTCTCTTTTTGACTTGTCATTCAAAATTGCCGCTTCCATGGCGTCTGCCATCAGTTTTTTGACAGGGAGCCCGGTTCCATTGCACGATCGTGATGGATTAATGTCGCATAAAAGAAATATTGGTGTGCCGACTTTTATTGGTAACCCGTGCGGTGGCATGGAAACGAGGCCGCTGACGCTGTTGCAAGGCTGCAGTCCTCGTACCTCGTCCCGCTAGTTCTTCATTCCCTCCAATGATCTCTGTGTTGCCGTCTGTCAGCAGGTGTGTCACTTTGGCATCACCACTGGGCCTCCCTTCGTGGGAACAAGCTCCGGGGAATGAAGCCCCTCTCATCGGCTTGGACGACCTTCTATCGGCCCTCTCACCGCGAGATCATTTTAGCTAGTTTGCGTATTGGGCACTGCCCTTTTAGCCATCGCCATTTGTTAAATGGTGCTCCCCCAACACTGTTGTCTTCAACCTATGACGGTTCGTCATTTCCTGAAGAAATGCCCTTTTTTAAAACTACTTACGTTCTTATTTACACTACTGGCCATTAAAATTGCTACACCAAGAAGAAATGCAGATGATAAACGGGTATTCATTGGACAAATATATTATACTAGAACTGACATGTGATTACATTTTCACGCAATTTGGGTGCTTAGATCCTGAGGAATCAGCACCCAGAACAACCACCTCTGGCCGTAATAACGGCCTTGATACGCCTGGGCATTGAGTCAAACAGAGCTTGGATGGCGTGTACAGGTACAGCTGCCCATCCAGCTTCAACACGATACCACAGTTCATCAAGAGTAGTGGCTGGCCTATTGTGACGAGCCAGTTGCTCGGCCACCATTGACCAGACGTTTTCAGTTGGTGAGAGATCTGGAGAATGTGCTGCCCAGGGCAGCAGTCGAACATTTTCTGTATCCAGAAAGGCCCGTACAGGACCTGCAACATGCGGTCGTGCACTATCCTGCTGAAATGTAGGGTTTCGCAGGGATCGAATGAAGGGTAGAGCCACGGGTCGTAACACATCTGAAATGTAACGTCCACTGTTCAAAGTGCCGTCAATGCGAACAAGAGGTGACCGAGACGTGTAACCAATGGCACCACATACCATCACGCCGGATGATACGCCAGTATGGCGATGACGAATACACGCTCCCAATGTGCGTTCACCGCGATGTCGCCATCATGATGCTGTAAACAGAACCTAGATTCATCCGAAAAAATGACGTTTTGCCATTAGTGCACCCAGGTTCGTCGTTGAGTACACCATCGCAGGCGCTCCTGTCTGTGATGCAGCGTCAAGGGTAACCGCAGCCATGGTCTCTGAGCTGATAGTCCATGCTGCTGCAAACGTCGTCGAACTGTCCGTGCAGATGGTGGTTGTCTTGCAAACGTCCCCATCTGTTGACTCAGGGATCGAGACGTGGCTGCACGATCCGCTACAGCCATGCGGATAAGATGCCTGTCATCTCGACTGCTAGAGATACGAGGCCGTTGGGATCCAGCACGGCGTTCCGTATTACCCTCCTGAACCCACCGATTCCATATTCTGCCAAGAGTCATTGGAACTCGATCAACGCGAGCAGCAGTGTCGCTATACGATAAACCGCAATCGCGATAGGCTTCAATCCGACCTTTATCAAAGTCGGAAACGTGATGGTACGCATTTCTCCTCATCACAACAACGTTTCACTAGGCAACTCCGGTCAACTGCTGTTTGTGTATGAGAAATCGGTTTGAAAACTTTACTCATGTCAGCACGTTGTAGGTGGCGCCAACGTTGTGTGAATGCTGTGAAAAGCTAATCTTTTACAGCATCTTCATCCTGTCGGTTAAATTTCGCGTCTGTAGCCCGTCATCTTCGTGGTGTAGCAATTTTAATGGCCAGTATCGTATGTTTGCCGTCTGAGTTATCGGCCGTTTTAGCAAACGACACGCGGACTGTCAACCGCGTTTTACTTTTTATCCGTCTTAGCAATATGGTGAAGAACATTTAATCTGTAGTTAAAGACCACCGTCTCTCTATGGCATATTTTATGGACCTTTTCAAGACCGTGTTTTTAGCTGATTTTCCTTACGTTGATTGGCCATAACGTGTAGTCGTTTTCAACTCCTTTTTTCCCCTTTGTGTTCTATGGTTCTGACATAGGTGCGTATGACCCTAGTTGTTTTTGCGCCCTAAAACAAAACAAACAATGCTCGGTGGCACACCAGAAGGGTCCAACGATTTTATAAACTCATTGGACAGTGTAGAATTTCGTCCGCAGTCATGGCGACGTCAATCGATTTGTAGGTGTCAGAATCGCCGGCAACTGACTACATTGACGTCGGTGCTTTTTGCTGCTAAAATAGCACGTTCGCAATGCCAATGTAGTTTTTAAATGGATGGCAGTTTGCGGGAAAACTTTTTGAATTGTTCGATCGATGGAACAATGACACAAAAGTTTAATTTTCATTTAATGTACACTGCCGGAAGAAAAGAATATGTAAAACCACCAAGGAACAGGTCATTTTATTGACATTTCAGTTGATAGGTAGTTAATCATTGTAAGAGTATACAACAAACGCAGACCAAACACACATGTCACAGTACAGGGTGCCTAAACAGTCGCATCAATACACAGTGCAAGTCGTCAACGCAGGGGGGTACCCCTGCATGAAAGCTTTCTTAAAAGCACCGAATGGCATCCTCCGATAGAATATTCGAAGCATCTTGCGCCTTATGTTGCAATTCGGCAGTGGTTCTTGCACGCCCTGGAGATCGAGTAAGTTCCCATCTCATCGTGTTCCAGTGATGACTGATCTGATGATCTTACTGGCCAGGCAGTAGCGTGCATCACGAAGAGCACGTTGCGCCGCAGCCGTCGTACGTGGACGTACATTGCCTACTGAAACAGCACGTCAGCTTCGTGTCGAAGAAATGCCATTAGCACGGGGATTTTACGCCGCAGGAACACCAAATATGATAGCGATTTGTAACTGATGCCTCCCCCCCCCCACCCCCTCCCCCCCCACACACACACACACTAACATGCACGCGCTCGGCATTGGAATTGTGTGTCGTGAGCGAATGCACTGTAGAATATGCTGTACACCAGGTCTTTGACATACACGTATAAGTTTAGTCCATACAGACTGAACCTGCTGTCGTCACCGAATACAACAGAACGCCAGTCCACTCTCCAGTCACGTCTTTCGCCACACTAGAGTAGCCATAGATCGCCGTGTCGTGGTGTCAGTGGTAGCCTGGTCACACATACACGTGATTTTAACAGTCAGACTGGTGTCTGATGACACTGCAGGTGCAACAGATGTCCAGAAGTCTTCCCTGAATGGTATTCGGTTGGTCAACGCTATTCGTACGATGCGTCGTTTTGACGTGCGTCTGTACTACGCGAACGTCCAGAACCTGGTCGACACGTGCGGGAATGTTACGCAGACCACTGTTGAAAGCAACGACACACAACCGATACATTGTGTCGAGATTTGTTGAGCTATCCGCCGATACGTCTATCCAACATCCTGGAGTCCCACAATGCGACCCCGTTCAGATAGCTAAAGGTGCTCTACAAGAGAACATACTCGTCGATGGGGAATGGTTTTACCCTAGAATGAATCTTGCAAACACTATTTGCCTCTAATCTGAGCACAGTTACTGTCTACAGGGTCAAAACAGACAGTGCACACACAGGCCTCCCGGGCGCAATCTGTCACCAAGGATCGTGACAAATAAATTACACCGAGCGAGATGGCGTTGTGGTTAGCACACTGGACTCTCATTCGGGAGGGCGTTGGTTCAAATCCGCGTCCAGCCCTCCTGATTTAAGTTTTCCGTAATTTCCCTAAATGGCTTCAGGCAATGCCGGGATGTTTCCTTTGAAGGGGCACGGCAGACTTCCTTCCCCATCCTTCCCTAATCTGATGGGACCGATGACCTCTCTGTTTGGTCCCCTCTACTCAATCAATCAAACAATCAAATGAACCACCAACATTACAACCCCTCAGAATGTAATCCTTGAGTGCGTTTTTTTTTTTTTTGCAGTGTCGGTATCAACTGATAGTTCTCCGTTACCAGTGCCGAATAGTTGTCTCGAAAATATGATTGGCGCATTGCGCTGAAGATGTGCGCGCATATTGGTCTTAAATGTTTCTGGACATGCCTCCAAAGATGCGATGCTTTGAGGGAAGTGATGAGTTCATCAGCTGATGTTGATTTTGTTATGCATGATAGAGACTGTCGTAAATCGTCTGCTAGAAAAAGATAGCTCCACTGAATGGGTTTTCATTTGCCAGTAGAACTTGAAGAGTTCGATAAAACGCTTCAAGCGTTTCTTGTACGCCTTAATTCATTCATCCATGGAAATCAGTTTGCTAGTTTTCAGCAATTTCGCCGTGTCAGAACCTTTGAAAATATTAAATGTTTGAGCTTCGGCAAATTGTATAGTCAATGGTAATGTGAGCGCTGTTCATCCACAATCCAGTGATGTAGCCGCAATATCTGATGACGCAAGGACTTCTCCTGCGCCAACGGTCGTATAACTGTCTTTTTAGCTCGCCTCTACCACTGGCCACCGCATTTGTGGTTGTGTCGTAGGACGATTTTTGGTCTGCAACTAAAAATTATTTGCTTCGACAAATGCACACAGGTCATCAGCATTGAATTGTTTGTTCTCTCAATAAATATGTATCATAAAGTTCATACGCAGAACGCTTTGGTGCAACCGTGCCAATTCGAACAAGTGTTTCTTTATTGATGGTTACGTGGATGCCTCATTTATATCCGCCCTTCACTGAAAATGATGTCCAAAAATGGAATGGTGTTACTGTTGCTAACGTTTCGAATACGGAGCAAAATGTCTTCGCTCAAGTACTCCCTGAATTTTTCCCGCCGATATTTGGGATTGGATGGCGAACATATTGTCAAAATGATAGAGAATGATGTTCGTATTGGTCGCGGATGACTGCTGACAGAGGCGTCCATCAATGTAATTTCCCAATATTGCCATTTTGGATAAATGAAATTTTGGCAAGTTTCTCTGTACGTCTGGGATTCTACGCCGCCGACCATTCTCAAATTTGCAAATGCTGTTCGACCTTTTGACATTAATTAGCAGTATTGCCAACCAGTAGACTAATTTCTGAGAAAGTACGCTTGGAGCACACCATTGTGTGGTAGGAAACATGGAACAGAAGAGAATCGAAGCATTTGAGATGTGGTGTTGCAGACGAATGTTGAAAATTAGGTAGACTGATAAGATAAAGAATGAGGAAATTCTGCGCAGAATCGAAGAGGAAAGGAATATTTGGAAAACACTGACAGTTGAAGGGACAGGATGTTAGGACATCTGCCAAGTCATTAGGGAATGACTTCCTTGGTACTAGGGGGAGCTGCAGAGGGTAAGAACTGTAAAGGAAGACAGAAAATGGAATATATCCAGCAAATAATTGTAGGTTGCAAGTGTTACTCTGAGATGAAGAGCTTGGCACAGGAGAGGAATTCGTGGCGGGCAGCATCAGACGAGTCAGAAGACTGATGACTCAGAAAAATTCGGCGTTATTTGGTTGCACTTTATAAATATTGCCCAATGCGTCAGCCGAACACAGATTCTTCAACTCGCGTGCCTTGCTTTAGTCGTTGGAATTTTTTCTATGTGGTATTCCTTGTAGATCCGCGTATGGTAATGTTTTAGCACATACGCCTTCGCAGAGAGCAAAAAAAAATACTGTCAGTGTTTGTGTGTGCTGGGGCAGTAGCATCATTTCGTGCAACCTCTTCCGTGATATAGAATATTTGTCCACTTTCAGATCGCACACTTAGGTGAACAGCGTTGAGATGCCGACTGTGACTTTGCAAACTCTAAATGCGCCACCCCGCCTCATTACTGCTGATACGTCGACCTGTCTGCAATCGAATAACTTCATCCGTTCGCGCACATGGACTATCAGTTTTGAATACTGCCATATCGCTGTCCTTGTGGATTTGATGGAATTGCATTACTTCATGTTGTTAAGCGCTTTAAATGTTTTTGATAAGAGGCGAATAAGGCACAATCCATTTGTTGTCGACTCCAGTATCGGCATTTCTTATTCTGATCGTAGCTGTGCGACCTCTGTCATCTGATTTACGGTGTATGTATGGAGGATAGCCGTTATCACCGGTGCGAACTTCATGAATGAATTCTCTGGGATATTTTTTCGTGCATTTGTTGTCTGCCATGCATGGTGATTGTGCGTTCATAGCACCGCATGGCCCATGCACTGTTATTTTCGGTGGTAGTATCGAACGGCAGTCGACCTCCTTCAAGATCTGGCATTTCTGCACAAATGACGTAATCAGTTTAAGCTGAGTGTATTTTCGTTATGCGCCATATTTGAATATAGGCATGAGGAAGGCCTCTCTTGGTCTTTCAATGGAAACATCCAGCATTGAGTTTCAGAATAAACGTGATGTTTCACAATAAAATCCATCAGTAGCGTGGGTTTTTGGTTAAAAATTCGTGCAGCCAAATCGTGCCGATCGGTTGGAGCCAGACCGGGTAGTAGAAGCTCTTTTATTACTCGCGCAAATGAAGTACACACTCCGCGCGGTGACTGACGGGAGTTCCTGTAAATGGGAAATTCCTTTACGGTCGCTATCAACCACCGCGACGAGTGTTAACTTTGTTTGCGCGTGTATCTCGTCCCATTCTGGGTTGCATGTGAATGTGATGAAAAAGTCGGCATGCCTTGTGCATATTCGTTCATTTGTCGCGGACTGCCTGTAAACGTTGTTGGAAGTATGACCATTTTGCCACTGTCGCTGATTCTTCCACCGTTCAGCCGCATGTCGCAAATGAGAGTTCTCCTCTGAGCGCAACGATTTTAGATTTAATGAAATGGAGACGTTATATCGGTTTTCGCATAACGTCTACCACGTATTGGTGAAACAGTTTGACATTCCAGAATATAATTTGTTCCATTGTGAGGGATCATTATGCAGTTTGAATAACACTTGGTAGCTGATACTTTTTTATTGCAAGAGGAAATAAAATTAAACAAGCGATAAGGTAAATGTAACTCGGATTTACGGATGCGTGAAGAGTGACCATTTATTCTTTTTATTTTTATTATTATTATTATTATTTTATGATAGAATGCGTGGATAACTGCCGTTTGGCAGCACAGTCCTGATATTTCATTGTTGAATTTGTATCCACAGCAGTGTCCACACACCTTACGTATTTTGTCGGTGTCTTTGCTTTGTGCATTCTACAACAATGTCGGTTAAGATTAAAGCTTGCATCCAAGATCCAAATGCACGGTTCGGGAGATGGAGTATCTCGTAAACCTTCTGTTTTGAGTCTTACTGTCCATTGCTCTTCTGATTCTGATACACCAACTGGTAAACGACGTGCTTCATTGCAGGCTTGTCGTTCCTCTCTTGTTTGAGAAGCTCGTAATCGCTTTTTGTTTCGTGCTCCGCTGATACAGCAGTCAATTGATGTCGCGTTTAGAAAGCGTGATTATTTTGGCGGAGAACGCAACAACTACGGCAAGCAAAGTAACAAGTAATTTAGAATTTAACAGTGTTTAAACAAACAGCGTCATTTAACCACATTAAAACACAATGTTTTTACAATTTAAACTAATTAAGTTAATTTAAACTAATTAGTGCAGTTTTTGGCAACACTCACAACGTGAACGACAACAAACGAATAGGCATAAACACTTTTGGAGTGATGAATGAAAAACAGTTAAAGTCAATTATAAATAGTGCAGCGCAGGAAATAACGCAAAATGCCAAAAACTGCAGATGTGAAATGAAACCTGTCGACATCAACCACTGCTAGCAAGAGGGAAAGGCACAGGCTATGTAAAGAAACACCGTAAGTAGCTTAAAGACCAACTTAATAAAGAAAAGGCTGTTTTTAACCTAAAAGAATCAAATAAATGTACAAACGTGTGTATCAAATGGTTCAAATGGCTCTGAGTCCCCCGTGTGTTTCCAATTTACAGAAAACCACAGAAGATGCTTTGTAAATAAATGCGAAATGGTGTAATTCTTTTTAATTACATTGCAGTCAGCTCAAGAAAAATAACCTATAATAACACATGTTAACAGCTGCTGCGGAAGATGGACTCGCAAACAAACGTATAACTTTTTTTATATTTGGCACAAATTATGGCTCACTGGTATTCTCGATATGGTTGAAATATTACGATGTAGCCTAAGATGCAAGGAAGACGACAAACGAACGAACATTCGTTATTACATTGCAGCGTTGGCTTAGTAGCAGTAATAGTAATAGGGGTTATAATAGCATAATGGTGGTGGTGGTGGTGGTGGTGGTGGTGACGACGACGTCGAAAGAGTAGTAAAGATGTTGTGTGTTAGGAGTACATTGAAATACACGTAGGAAAACTAAAAAAAAAAAAGATCAGTCAATTGTAAATGGATGAAATTAACAATACGGAGCACTATAAACATAGTTAAACATGACACGAACTACCTAAATGCACTGAAGTTTACTAACGTTTTTACAAATGAAAGTACGTTAGTCAGGGCATCTTTGTTGTCAACTTCTCTTAGCGGTACTAATAGAAGTGTGTACCAAACAATAGCGGCTGCTTGGACTGTTTTTGTTGAAATCCGTAGCTATTAAAGGACTTCAGGACTAACTGGAAATGTAACCGTGGGAAGTCAATCATGTTGTTGCCCACCCTGGAGAAAATATTTTATTTCGCGAGTAGATCCACGTTTTCAGCAATATTGTAGTACTGATACTGCAGGTGCGCAGCTGTTGCCTGGGGCGAGTGTCTTTTATGCTTTGTGGTTTGACCACTTCCTGAAACGAATGGGACACAAAGAGTATAGTAGGCATGTAAGTGTAGCGTGTTTCTGGGAAACGCCGAATATTTCATCACATTTTCTTGGGGGACGTTTTTAGTGTGGTTTATTTTAAAGATTAACTAGATATTCTCACTGAGAAATACATGAAATTAGGACTATGTCAGTTAGTTAAAACAATAAGTTCTCGTCTCCTGGACATATGTATTTTTTATTTGTCCTTTTTTAGCTTTTTGGGCACTGCGGAAAATGTAATGAGATTGAATGTACGGTTCCGCGGCAGCTGCTGGGCACACCGCGCGGCGTTATCTGTTGCGGGAATTCCATTGTGGGCTTATCTTGCAGACTCGCTGTGGCGCGCCTTTCATTACACAGCGGCGTAGCCGGCGTCGCTCCATACCTGTCGGCCTTGCGTGCTGGTTTATTTGTAAAACACCAACTCTCTGCTTGTTGCTAATTAAGGAGTAAATGAAAATCACCGTGTACAGTACGAAACGAATATTTGTGCGCTCTGATACCGTATAACAAGCCGCATGGAATGAAAACAACGAAATCTGACGAATTTCTTGTTTGGAGAGGAAGTGAATTTCTTTTATGAAGAAGAAGAAGAAGCTAGTGTAAAAGCAGGACGAAATGCGCAGTGAACAATAATCTAGTCACGACTTATCTACGATTTACAGGAACAGCGGCAGATGTAAATGTTATTACTTTTTTTTCTTTAACGTAAAAACGTTTTGAAGTTTAAATACTCTGTTTATAAGCACGAACGGTTTCATAGGATTTTAGCTGCACCATGAAGTGCAGTAAAATCAGGTCATGCGCCCTCCACATGAACCTTCTGTCTGCCACTATATGGCGCTCCCGCAGTTCCGTCTTACACGCTGCCTGTTAAACATCCAGTGCTCGCGCCGGCGGTGGTAAGTGCAGTCTCTTGCCGTCTGGCTTTGCAGTGCGTTGCTTTCTGCCGATTGAATTGTTTAAGCACGACACGATATTCAGTTTCATGCTAAGGCTTAAAATAGTTTTATATGGGATTTTTTGGGGGAATGAACCACAATTTAAGAATGAATAATTGGGGCTTTAACCAGTATGTTTTTTCAATCCTTTTTATGTAAATGAGGGACCGGTGCTGCTCAACTGTACATACAGGGTGTACATAAAGTCTGGGAACACTTTCAAGTATTTATTGCACAATAACTAAGCTTTGTACGAATGTCATACATATTGCATTTTGAAGAGAAACTCTGCAAGTTTTTTTTACAAACATTCGATATGCGAACCGTGAGTGACCCGCAGACGTCAATACAGTAATCGAATTCTTGCCATACCAGTCCCAGCACGGCATCGTCGTCATTAAGCTTCTGCACTAGCTCCAATTTGAATGGTTTCATAGACTCATTTTGTAGCAGGACACTGTCATTGGAGACATTTAGAGTTCACGGGATGCACGACGCACCGATTTCTTTGGACTCCTTATGAATGTCTCTCGTAGGTGCTCCACGTGCACTTCACTCAAACTGGGACGTCCGATTCTCTTTGCTGGCCACAAGCAATCCGTCGTAACGAATTTGTTGTGCCAGTGGTGAATGGGCTTCCTTTTTGGTGGCTTCTTACCGTACTTTGTTCTAAACATCCGGTGAACAGCTGTAGCACTCTTGTTTTTGTCGAACTTCTACGTACAGAAAGCTCTTTCCTCAGCTAAACTCTCCATCTTTGCGACAGGGCGCTACTATCGGCAAATTACCAAACTACGCTGTGGCAGTATACATGAAAACAAACTTTCAGAGTTACTCTTCAAAATGACATACGTATGTTATCGGTACAATGTTTGATTCTTGTGCAGTAAATAATTGAAACTGTTCCCGGACTTAATGTACACTCTGTAATATTAGATGCTCATATGTGGTCGGTTTTTGATCGCTTCTTCGGTGTAATATTACTCGTTAGCTGATCATATACTGGTACTCATGGTACCACAAGAACATTTACGTTGTTTTATGCTATTTTATGATTGACGTCCGCTACTCAGCGAAAAATTGACGACTATGAACGCTAGGTTAACCCGTTCTCTCTTCTGGTCAGAAAAGACTTGATTTTATTGGACCTGATGATGCAATTAAAATGCTGCAAACCGGTCGTGCTTATAAATAAAGTACTTACAGCTGAAGCGGTTTAACTTCGCAATGATATTAGATTGTGGCTGCCCCTGACTACAAAGTTTTCTGCGCAATATTGTTTTTATTCGATGCTTCGATTGACTATTTTTATTGTAACACTTCATGAAAGAAGTTCCGAGCCCTAATAATGCTCTAACCAAGTTATTAAAACAGACTAGTATTACTGGAAGGAATTATTTTGAACATTTCAAATCACTCGATGATTACAGTGCTGAAATGTCTAGCCACAATCGCTCTGTACCCCTGTGAGCCACACTGTGCGCCCTTGTAACTTCAGCAGCAGCACTTAGTCTTCAGGCCACAAATGGCCCATCGGGACCATCCGACCGCCTTGTCTTCCTCAGATGATGCGGATAGGAGGGGTGTGTGGTCAGCACACTGCTCTCCCGGTCGTTATGATGATTTTCTTTGACCGGAACGGCTACTATGCGGTCCAGAAGCACCTCAATTGGCATCACGAGGCTGAGTGCACCCCGAAAAATGGCAGCAGCGCACTGCGGCCAGGATGGTCTTCCATCCAAGAGTCGGCCACGCCCAACAGCGCTTAACTTCCGTGATCTGACGGGAACCGGTATATCCTCTGCGGCAAGGCCGTTGTCCCCTTGTAACTTATATATGCAAAAAGCAAAGTACAGACAATGGTCGGTCACTTTCTTAAGAATATCGAGAAAAATTCCACGGCTTCAAATACACCACAGGTCAAAAAAAATGGTTCAAATGGCTCTAATCACTATCGGACTTAACATCTGAGGTCATCAGTCCGCTAGACTTACAACTACTTAAACCTAACTAACCTAAGGACATCACACACATCCATGGCCGATGCAGGATTCGAACCTGCGACCGTAACAACAGCACGGTTCCGGACTGAAGCGCCTAGAACCGCTCGGCCACAGCGGCCGGCACCACAGGTCAGTCGAGGCTATATATCACTGGTATCAATCAGCATTTAAGTTTAGAAGTTGAGTAGTTTTGGATCATTTGCGACTACTACAAAAGTAGCTCTATCGTTAGACGCCTGAAGCGATCGTGGTGCTAGATATTCCCAAAATATAGCTTTCCTAAGTTCATCATTAGGCGTGAATTTTGCAATGAAGAATGATCTGTATCCATACTTTTAAGTCGTGCCCGAATTTTTTCTGTCATTTATGAAACTTGCTTCTTGTGGAGTGGTGGCTGAGTGATTAACTGTTAATTTACAAATTTAGAAGTTAACGTGATTATATCCGTTGTCGGCCCAGGAAACATACATGCTGTGTGTTCAGAGAGATTTAGGGGCCTGTGAGCGCAATTAAAAGTAGACTTATCTGAACGAGAGATATATCTCATAACAAAAATAACAGCTTTCTTGCTGGTCTCTTTTAAAGTTCCATAACTCTCGTGGAGGGTATGAGTTTCGCATTCGCTTGGAAATTTCGTCGTCCATCGGATATATTTAATTTTCTTGGATGTTCAAGAAAAACAGCGAATTATGTCAGAGGAACAGCCTCCATACGCATCTGAGCTGAGTGAACTATTCTCCACAAACCAGTTGCTTACTTGTACAGCGACTGACGTTTGTTTGCTAACGGTTGCGAAAGCGCGCTTTAAACTGATAATTTTTGTCCTGGTACATGTTTTGCTTATTCTCCGTATATTTTAGTCGCGGAATTTTTATTTCACACTCTTCATGGTCGCGCCTCATAATTGCTTTAGGCAAATGGCGATAAACCTCGCCCTTTAAGTTCAAAGTGGGCAGTACTCAAGGTGCGGCGCGTTTAGTGAATATATATATAGTACTTTGACAGTAAGGTACTTAAATCATAACCAGGCATGTGTGTTTTATTTGAATCGCGTAGAAATTTTTGTATTGGAATAGATCTTAAATGCAATGATTTAACCAGGAGAAGTAACTACCTTTTCTTGATTTGGACTGGTAAGATTGTATGTGACTCACATAATCAAGCATTTAGTCATGCTCTTACTGCTTGGGCGTTACCAGTGCACAAATCAAACTGTGACGGAAGCACACAGTTACGTTCTTTATCGACTACGTGGTGTACTGACCTTAACAAAGAGCTTCTCAGTCAACAGGCAGGTCGTTAGTCAATGAGTCAGAGACAACTAAGCGGCTGAGAAAGCTTTTGTGCCGCCGATGAGTAGTAGATGTAAGTAAAAGACATTTTTTCCTTCGTGCTTCGTTTTTAAAATAGTTTTTCTTTTATGCAGTTACGAATAGAAAAGTATGAGTGTTAAGGCGATAGCTTGTGAGCGAGTGTCGTAGGGACCTGTTAAGAAATTCTGGCGCTACAGGTGGGTCCTTCGTGACTTAGCCACGTTTCTGCGCCGTCGTCTTTCTTTACTGGCTAGGACCCCGCGTATATTAAGCGGGCCATTTACTAGAAGGTTGTGTAGGGACGTAAGACGCAGACGATCCGAGTAGCTCGAATATATTTGCTGCGTATCGTAACGTTTAGCTCAACGGATCCACAAACAAGAAGAAAAATTTCTATTCATAAAATTTGCGTCAAGATGTGGCTGAAGATTTTATTACACCCACCACGAATGAAAATGGAAAGTTCTCAGCCTTTCTGAAAGGCGCTATTTCTGAGGTATAAAATGAACTTCTATTTTACGTACTCTCCCTTTAGGACAGTGCTTGTCGACGCGAGGTGGTTTCAACCGGGAAATTAGATTCTGGAAAGTTTGCAAAATACCAGTCTAATGCAACGATAAACCTCGTTATTGAATTCGAAATGTTTTCCAGATGGAAATTTCGTCGGATGTGAGAACGCCCATTTTTTGAACATGAAATGGCTTTTCGATGATGCCTTAAATTGGGAACATTGTGTACGTAACGAAGTAAACGAGTTAATGTAATTTATTGTTGAAAACGGGAAGGAAGGCTAGAGTATGACGCTTTATCCACAGCGAGGTGATTAAAAATCTCATGAAAGAAAATCGGCCATATCTTTTCAGAGAAACCATCTCAGCTTCCTTCATCGATTAGAGAAACCACGGAAAAACCTAAATATGGATGGCATGAAGAGGTTTGGACCCCTTCTCCCTTCTCCTCCTGAATCCAGTGACGTAAGTTGTCGGCACACGCCACGAGATGGTTAACGTGATTTCGCGCTCTTCAGTTAAAGGTGTCGGCTCTATTTGGCTCACGAACCATACAGTTTGTTCACGAAAATTGATTTGTGTAGAATTCCTTCGTTAGCTCTGTTAAAAGGCACATATCCTTTCTTGACCTGTTACAAAGTCACGTTGTTCTGTATGTGGTATATATAAAAATATCAATATCTGTGAACAAAAATGAAACGTGCCCACTGAGGAAGGACATCAGCTTATAAAAGTTCACCAAATCGAACAAACTCACTCTTCACAGAGCGTACTTTTATGTACATAAAATATTACGGAAATTATTTCTATTAATTCAAAGGAAACTCCTATAGCCTTTTAGCAGACGTGAACGGGGGAAAAAAAATTGGGCACAACTGGACCTGAATCCTCTTCTGTTCCATTGTTGTTTCCGGATCGGGGCGCCTCAAGCAATTACGCTGTACAGAACATCAGCATTTATCGTTCTTATATTTTATATTAGAAACTTCTAAAGGCTTTAATCACAGAAATGTTATTGACATTTAGTTACAACAAATCCTAACAAGAACGTCATTTTTTAGCGAATTTTCAGTGCCTTAAAATGACTTAGTCTCACAACACGCGCATTATAACGTGAATCAAACTAAATTAGAAAATTGTTTAACCACTAGCATGACTCTTCCCTTTATTTTATTACATACCAGTAACGATTCGTGCCCGAGACATTCAATGTCCTGGTGCTTAGAAACTGCATATATTCAAAGGGTGTAACGTATAACATAAAACCAACCGAATATGGGCTTCTCATCACGCTAGTACTCAAACACGCCAAATACAGTATGGCGCCCTGATTTCTGCTTGTGAAACAGGGAGCGTTCTTGCTTTCTTTTGTTTCTGCTTTACGTGGCACGTTGCCGAAACATCGAAGAATTTATTTTGAGTTTCACGTGACGAAAAACAGCAGGAAGTGACGTCATAAAACTCGTAGAACGCCATGTCAGCGTTAACTAATTTGTCCTGTGCGCTGGCTGACGCCTGTAACAATTGCATCACCTCGCAATGTTCTTTCTTGAAGATTTGCCCTATGATTCAAGTACGTGGCAGCTGCAACCGCTGCTAGCATGTAGCTGCTTCGTGCTCAACTCCCCAGACTCCAGTAACTTTTTCGTTTCCTAACTAGGAAGACGATCTTGACATTATGAGGCATTTACGAGCGGTCATAAAAAGAACTCGTTATAGGAAAAGCGGGTTCATGACAGACTCAGTGGAATAATCCTAAAGAGTATTTCTCATCATGATTTGTAGAGGAAATTGGCGAAGATCCAAAGAAGAGCGACGCTTATCAATATGGGTTCCCTTAGTGAGTGCGAGAGCTTCACGATGATGTCCGTCAAAATCCAGATGCAAGATCTATAAGAGAGGCTTTGTACATACAGGAAATACACTGTTAAAATACCGAATTTGTAATTTTCAAGGCGGCCGGGTAAGCCCGAGCGGTTCTAGGCGCTTCAGTCTGGAACCGCGCGACCGCTACGGTCGCAGGTTAGAATCCTGCATCGGGCATGGATGTGTGTGATGTCTTTAGGTTAGTTAGGTTTAAGTAGTTCTAAGTTCTAGGGGACTGATGACCTCAGAAGTTAAGTCCCATAGTGCTCAGAGCCATTTTTTTGTAATTTTCAAACAGTGAGGCTAAGTATTTTGCGAAATGACATTAACGAGTTAGAGTTCCTACGAATTGCCAATCGTATTTCTTCCTGTGATTCGAACATGAAAGCGTGTTGCCGAAAGTGTGAATTGTAATTTCCTTTGTGTTACGGGACGTTTACGGGACACAAGTTAATCAAAATAACATTCCCCTCGCTGTTTTATATGTCGGCTCTTGCAGAGGCGTGATGTTTCATTTTACAGAAATGGCAGCTGCGCAACAGTGAGAAGACAGGAAAGTGGGTATGAAAGTGGGAAAGCTTAAATGCAGCGCTCAAATTCTGTGACGAGGAACTGAACTGTCTTTGCACATTATCCACCCTAAACAGTAGTTGTGAAATGCTTCTGAATTCAGCCTTCATTTGCGGCTAAGTCTCAATCTTGTACATCGTTTCCTGGCTGATTTTCCGAACGTTCTAGTGATGCCTCGTGCCAGTAAAACGAAACTTCAGCGCCCGCTCTTTCGAATTGTAGGCGCTTCATTCAACTACTATTACAAATTTTTAGATCAAGACATTAGGAATTTTGTGCAGCTTATAGATATGCCCAGAATATTCGAACTTTTTTGAAAGTTTCACCGCCTCTTGTAAACTATGTAATTGGTGTGGAAACGTAATGTCTACATCGCAGGACGCCGGTAATGCTGTTACACTGCGTAGATGGTGACAACGTAAGTTATATTGAAGCCTTATTCATACTCAGAGTGATGTCACCGAAAAGAAATAAAATGAGCCACCGAATGCTTCGCCGCTGCCTTAACGAGGCACCAACAGTATTTCTGAACTACTGTTAACTGTAGTAAGCACACGGCAAATCACCCTTCCCTCTGCGTACTACAGAAATGCGGTGTTTCTATGTATGTTCACGAAATGTTTGGGATGTGTCCGTCTTGTCACTTCTAATTCCCAGTCTGGAGATTAGTTGGCAGCAATACTTTTTCTCAATTCCTCTATTTTCATTGTTTGTCACATTTCTTCGTGTGAACCTGTTTCTACATAACCTCTGATCTGCACCAAATTCCAAGTGTCTCTCTGCACCTCTTACCGCATGCATCTGTAGTCGCAAGTTTACGACCCAGACAAGACCATGCTCCAGAAGGCGCCCTGAATAATTATTTTTTTTTGTTTCCTTATTAAAGTCTTTGGTGTGACAGTATCTTTTCATTACAGTAATCTGTCTTTGGCTGTGCGCTTCTACTTTTTGTGTGGGATAAGTTTTGCCATCTGGTGTGGTTTTATTTCCCAAGTAGTTGATGGTTTTCGTATTTACTTGCCTGAGTGTTGTTCTGTCTACCGCATTATGTTCGCGGTAGCATACTATAATTTTGGATTACTTTCTATTAATTTTTATTGCTTACTTCTCTTTTCACGATACTTCTTGCGAACATATTTTTAATTTTTCTTTCCGCTCTCTTCAATGGCAGCTCTGTCATCACGCCAAGAAAACTTCTCTTCTTCTTCTTTTTTTTTTCGCTATATTAAACTTCTTTCCATATCCTCTTCATATTCGTCGACTCCTTTCTTAATAGACATGTGGAACAACACTGGCCACAAGTTACATCAGTGACGTATTAATTTCTGTATTTAAGCCTCTCGTGCTTGACCATTGATGATATGTATTGTGTGAGGGGGGGGGGGGGAGGGAGGAGAGTCTTCAGCTAAATTTGGTTCAGTTTTATTGCGTGTTGGATTTTGTATTATTCGTTTCAATAACGACCTGGGCGACAAACTCAGCGTGCGCTTAGAATGCTACTGGGATTATGAGACATGTAGCAAAATCTTATCGACTTTCTCCATTTCACAGTTTCAGACATTTGCGTGATCAGTTTAAAAATATAGTATGTGTCATCACCCAATCATTTGTCCAGTCACTTCATGACACCGTGTGTATTGGGCTTTATGTACGTTGCAACCTTGTAATTTACCTGCACAGGTGTTTAATTTTTTTTTCTCCCTCTCTTCAAAATTAACTTCTAAAGTAATGCTTACTATTAAGTAACGCTAGTCTTGTTTTACATTGTACTCTCTCATTTACTGTTTTTTTGTTTTTTTCGAAAATGAAATATTCTAGAATTAAATAATTATGTATAAAAAAATAATTATCACAAACGAATATTTAAAACTTCTTTCACTGTATGGTGTAGTTTGTCGTTTCGAGTCATGAAAGTTGATAATTTGTGGTTAGGTCTTCCGGAATATTTTATGTTCAAGAGATGAGAGTGAACGTTCACTGTGGGAATTAAATGTAGTCTTCGGCATTAATTGTGCAACGCCTTAAAACTGGGGGTTCCACTGATCAGTTGCAAACGAATATTGTGCTATGAGCAGAATATCGTGTGACTGCGCTAGCTCCAGTCCGAGGATGTAGATGACCGCCTCACAAAAAGAAGAAAGTATACAGGTAGTAATACGGTCCACTGGACCACGTAAATAATGTAGCCTTCTCAAAAGAATTTACGTGTAGACCCAGAGTTCACGATAATTCTCGGGGAAACCATTATATCAAAGCCTTCGTTTCGTCGTTTATTTTTGTTTTTAAGATACAAATAAAATTGACCAATATTCCTGAATGTATTCGTGAAAAATAATTAGTGAATAACAGGTTAAATCTTCATTCTGGGAGAAATTGTGAATAGTTGTGAAATAAACTGGCAGAATCTTACAGAAATTTACACGAAAGTTTCGTAGATAATATTGAAGGCTGACAATTGGCGCTGAGGATTCGAGTAATGTGGCTAACACAGTAAGACGTACCGGGTGGTAATAACTAAAGAGCAGCTACTCACAGAGGTCCGGTATGTGCTGTAATTACGGCATGGCAGCGAAACGTGGTAGATATGCTAATGCGTTAATGCGGAGCCGGTTTGCGCTGGATAAAAATTGTTCCCTTCTTGGGCAACAGGCGCTGTGAATGCATTAAAGTAGTATAGAAATATTTCCATGCGTAACGGACTAGGTATGGGACGTGGGCATAAAAGGTCAAACAAGTGAGAAAGTCATTATGTTGCTTTTAATGTTAACCACAACTTGCACAATTTGTTCAGTATGAGCAACGAAGACGTCGATGATATGCTGCATCCGTAAAACGACGTGATCAGCAGTTCCTCGCAGCAGTTCCGGTGGAATCTTAGCATCAGGTAGAGACCGAGCGTGTTCCTGGTAACACTTTTTTTTTTATATAGATATCCCCAGAGCTACAGAACCAAGAGTCATATGAATTCAGATCAGATGATCTTGCAGGCCTTGTATCTGAAAAACCTCTGGAGATAACACATTCGTGGAAGGTTGCTTTAAGCAGATCTTTTACCGGGCGAGCGACATGAGCTGTTGCCCCATATTCGATGAAAACAATGGTTTCCACACAGTTGCGCTCCCCAAAGAAATTACATGCTGCACAAGGGGGAATCGATAAAGTGCAGATATCACTTTTACACCTGATAGGCCCTCTGGTTATATTCTCTTCAAACAAGAACGGACCGAGAATAAAGGTGCCTGGGAATCCACACATCTCAGTCACATATGGTGAGTGCAGTGGCCCGTCGTGTACAACAAGCAGTTTAACAGTACCCCTAATACGGCAGTTGAGTGTATTCACGGCACACTGCAGTGTAAATTGTGCCTCGTCACTCCATATAACATTGCCGGACCGCGTGTCATCAGCTTCGATCCGTGTTAGAAACCAAGGAGCAAATTCAGAACGTTGCTGCGAATCGTGAAGTTTCAGTTGCTGTACCGTCTGGATCTTGTAGCAGTACCAGCGTAAAACAGACAGCAAAACTCACCGTACGGTTGACCGTGGGTGGACAATTCTCGTGACAGTGCACGTGCTCCATGGTCGGTTACAGCAACAGAACAGTAATCAGGAACTTCCACACAACGCTCGTTCGCGTTTCGGAATTTAAACCATTTAATGACATCCGAGCACTCCTCCGATCTTTCAGTCGGCGATACTCTCTCAATGCAGCACTGTAACTGCTGCCGTTCACATCAAACAATTTCACTCGAAAGCCATACTGCTCACTAACGCTATGCCTTGTCAAATGACAGCCTTCATGTAATACAGTCATACAGTATACAGCGCCAGTTTTGCACCTCGTGGCTAAAATTTAATTTTTTTTTTTTTTAAGTGTAGATCGGTTCCTCATTAACGCATTAGAATATCTATCAAGTTTGGCTGCCATACGGTAATTACAGCCCACACTGGACTTTTAATTATAACCACCCGATAGTTAATCCATCCACTCAACTAATAATATTGTGCTAGCTGTCTGGCAGAACCATTTTAACAAAGCTCATTTCTCTAAAAAGCTTGGTCATTGATAGTTGTCCAGAATTTTGGTGCGTCGTGGGTAGTATTTTCATACATCAAATATTTTTTGCTCAGTGTGGTGTTCCTAAGGTTTTTAATGTCGTAGGTCTTGAGTCCTAACACGGACACGTAACTCAAGGTGCGCAGGAACAGTGAAGACCCTGGAGAGGAAAATATTTGCTGAGCGCCTCGTCGTGCTGCGGTCGCGTCCATCGCACGGCGCTGTGTCAACGGGTCGGTTTGCAAAACGCCAGCGGCATGCCACTGCGGTTTTTGTCCGCTCGTGACAAAACAAGCACACCCAGCTGAAGGCGAGCCGAGCCCTAAATACTGCCGCCGAGGGACTCATCCCGCTTTGCGCGCAGCTGCTGTTGGAGAACTTCCCGTGTACGGCTCGCCCGGAATTCCATCGCGAACGCACACCCCGGATATTTATTGCGATCTCGTTACCAGAAGTGGCGGTACCTACTCTGCGGCAGAGACTTGGACTAAAGAATGGCGTGGGAGGGTTTCGGACGTGTCCGGCTAAGTGGCTGGTAGACTAAAAGATCAAAGGTCCGGGGTGCAATCTTCAAGCCGTACGACGATTTATATTTTTCACTTCGGCGTTTTTCACCTCTGGCAATGAGTTGTAAGTGCGCAAAAATGTTGAGTTTCACCGTGGTAGGAGTCCGTGTTAAAGTGTAGGTTCCCAATCTCTTGTGCTGTTAGCGCACATAGTTCAGAGGTGTCTGCATGTAATTTGTCTTTATTGTTCTATTTTTCATGAGCGAATATAGTGTGCAATACACTTAGGTGACAAAACTCATGGGATACCTCCTAATATCGTGTCGGACCCCCTTTTGCCCGGCGTAGTCATGCGCTTAACATTTCACTGCAAGTCCCCTGCAGAAATATTGAGCCATGCTGTCTCTATAGCCATCCACAATTTCGAAAGAGGTGCCAGTGCAAGGTTTTGTACTCGAACTGACCTCTCCATGATGTCCCATAAATTTGCAATGGGATTCATGTCGGGCAATGTGGGTGTCCAGAATGTCCTTTAAACCAATTCGCGAACAATTGTGGCCCGGGGACTTGGAGCATCATCCATAAAAATTCCATCGTTGTTTGGGAACGTCACTTCCATGAATGGCTGTATATGGTCTCCAAGCAGCCGAACGTAATCATTTCCACAAAGCCTCCAAAATTATGAACAAACTAGCAAGACTCATCTCAGTACAAATTATCTGTTAAGACTATAAGGTCCTACCACATTGCGATATTTGAATCCATCGCATGCTTCGCCGCAAGTGCGTGGTCTCACAGCATGAACATACAGGCAATACAAGACAATTGCAAGACGAGGTCAACGTAGTGTACTCCTGAGAATGAGCGGAGCCTTCAACACATCACTAGAGGCACTTTGCGTTGTGATGGGGACCTGTCCTATAGACATAACAATACGGTATAAAACTGCACTTTACTGGCTTAAGAGGGACAGGCTTGATAAGGTCACCGAAATTACAGGAACCAACATTATGAACAAAACACTAATGAAACAATGGCGGATTCAAACATGGCAGGGAGAGTGGGACGCATCCGACAAGGGTCGCCGACTACACTCTTTCTTTCCTGACGTACGCGAAAGATTTCAACTGAAACATGTCGACCCAAGCCGGGGCCTGACAGGCCACGGGCCGTAATCGGTACATTTAAACCGCATGGGACTAAATAACGATGAAACATGCGTTTGCGGAGAAACTGGGATACCAGAACGTGTCACACTGCTATGCAACACGCTTGCTTAAGTGAAACCTATACAGAACGACAGTGAGATCACCAGAATAATACGTAATCCCGATGATTGGAACACAATAAAGAGCGTAGCCGATATTGTATCGAACACACTACATGAAGAATATAAGCGACAAAACCCATATGGAAGGAAGTGTAGACAAGCACAAACAACACAACAAACCATGTGGGAAGACACAAGCACGACCACGACCACAGGATCCGAAACTTAAGGAAGGAACCAATACACTATGTGAACATGCCTCAGAAGGGGGGACGCAAACAAACAACGCATGACACTGCATGCCACAACACAGATGCAAACAACACACCAGGCAGTAACAATCATAAAACAAAAACCGACACCACATACTGAGACTCTAGTAATAACGTAACGTCGCTTGGGAGGAGAAGGCTCGAAGAACTTCTATTCCGAGGCTCCTACTCCTCAACGACATATTGCAGTGTTTAAAGTATACTGCATACAAGCAGTAATGTATTGTTCGCCTTATTATGTGTAGATAGTATATTCTCTTCTCTATTTAAAGGTACAATGAATTAATTTTCTACATCAAATGTATTTTCTATATGAAGTACGTATAAAACTAAAAATATAATGTATTAAGCTATTTAAAGAATAATGCACTCAAGTAGCAATGAACTACGTTCTTTTTCTACTAACAAATTTACAAACGTAAGTGTATTTCTCATGTAAAGCTAAAATTCATGTATTCCATGTATCAAACGCTCAGTCAGTATTTAATCTTTATAATACCAGGTGTATGTATCTGAGGTATCACATAGAGTATACCGCAACTAC
This sequence comes from Schistocerca nitens, assembly GCF_023898315.1. Taxonomy (NCBI): domain Eukaryota; kingdom Metazoa; phylum Arthropoda; class Insecta; order Orthoptera; family Acrididae; genus Schistocerca; species Schistocerca nitens. Next base: position 466,548,395 of record NC_064619.1, on the reverse strand, counting down.
CAAGAATAGGACAAACAAACAGCTGCCCTGGCTTGCAGCACTCCCAGTAATATACCAATACACACAAACACAGTCAATATACATACGCACAAACCATTTCAGATGAGAATAGCACGAGGTTCCACCGAGACTTTCTCACCTGAAATAGGTAGAAATAGGCCATTACCAGCAAACTCGCTACGTAGGCTATATTACACATCCAAATACAGTACATACTGCAAATTGTTTCCACTACACTCGTTGTATCACAGTTTTCTTCGACATTTGCGTGTATAAGTTGTATTCTCATCAGCTAGGCAGAAACAAATTGTATAGAACCATTTTAACAACTGTTAAGCACTCAATTCGCTGTAACCTTAGAGAACTTTTTATATTATGTTCTTTATATTATTTAAAAAAAAGCTTTAACAACTGCATACCAATAACATTGCAATACTGAGAAGTTTTTGCTGTTGGATTCAGAAACATTCGACCCACCTTACATTTCAAGGCGGTGGGTTAATCTGTACTATTAATGAAATAAATAAAAAATAAATAAATAATTTCCACTGAATGATCGGTTTCATGTAATGTAAATACAGCCCAGACCATTAAGGGGCCACGATCACCTTTCACACTGCCTTGTTGACAACTGGGGTTTATGGCATAGTGGGGTCTGCGCCACACTCGAACCCTATCAACAATTCTTACCAACTGATCTGACCAGGTCATGGCTTTCCAGTCGTCTACAGCTCAACCGATAGGATCACTAGCCCAGGAGAGATGCTGCAGAAATGGCATGCTGTTAGTAAAGGCATTCACGTCGATCGTCTGCTGCCATAGTCCATTAATGCCAGATTTTGCGCATTGTCCTAATGGATACTTTCGTCGTACTTACCGCATTGATTTCTGCGGTTATTGCGCGCGGTATCGCTTCTCTGTTAGCATTGACAACTCCACGCTGACGCCGCTGCTCTCGGTCGTTAACAGTAGGCCGACGGCCACTACATTGTCCGTGGTGAGAGGTTATGCCTAACATATGGTGTTCTAGACACAATCTTGAGACTGTGGTCCACGGAATATTGAATTCCCTAATGGTTTCCGAAAGAAATGTTCCATTCCACCTTCCAAGTCTGCTAATTCCCTTCATGCGGTCACTATCAAGTCTGAAACATTTTCACATGAACCACCTGACTACAAATGAATACCACCATTTCTATATGCGCGTATCGCCGTCCCATGACTTTTGTCACTTTCAGTGTAATTCAGAGTTGTCTGCTGTTATTTGTCTTTATTGTTCTATTTTTCATGAACTAATATAGTATTGTATTATTTGTGTCATAGTGATTTCTAAATATTGGATACTGGATGAAATTTTTAACGTGCTTGTCGTAATAACTCTAAGGTACAATATGTTCGCTACGTGCTTATCCGTAAGAGGGTGTAATGGCTCTCAACTTGACAAGTTAAACAAATGTAACTTCCTCCATAAGCCTGTTCTAAGACAGGAGGAAGGCAAGAGCATACGAGGTGTGATCGAAAAGTAACAGGAATTTTTATTTTTCTTAAGTACACTTATTTCCTCCTCAAAGAAATCCCCTTAGATACAATACAGCTGTGCGATCGCTTTTTCCAAACTTGGAAGCACATCTGGAACTCACTTTCCGTTATTGTGTTCAGCTCCTTCAGTGACTGTTTCTTTATCTCATCAGTGATGGCAAAACGACGTCCTTTCGCGGTTCTGGTGTGCCTCGGGAATAGAGTCGTAGAGCGCCAAGATCGACGAATATAGTGGCTAAGGCATAATAGTTTGTTTTTTTGCGCGTTTACGCCACCTGTTTATTATAACCTTCTTAGAAGTTGTGAATTCTCGTCGATTTCATTCAGTTGTTGCTGAGCGATATCCGAGCGATGTCGTTTTTGGTCGAAGAGGCAGGTCCCGGCGGAGGTTCGAGTCCTCCCTCGGGCATGGTTGTGTGTGTTTGTCCTTAGGATAATTTAGGTTAAGTTGTGTGTAAGCTTAGGGACTTATGACCTTAGCAGTTAAGTCCCATAAGATTTCACACACATTTGAACATTTTTTTTTTCGAAATTCAACAATTTCCGAACAAACTTTGCTGCTACGGTCTTTGAAACGTTTATACCAGTTGTAAACTCTTGTCTTACTCGTAGTAGATTCGCCAAGAGGCACAGTCAACATTTCGAATGCGGTGGTGCTCGTTATTTCATTTTTCAAGCTAAATTTAATTCAAGTTCTTTCAGTCATCTTTTTCGTAAGTAAAAATTCGCCGAGCACTCGAAAACACAACCGTTTCGACCATCATCAGTAAACTAAATTTTCAAAGCATCTGAAAATGCAAACATACATCAAGAATATACGAGGGTTGAAACTTAAATAGTGGCAACTATTTATTCACAACCGATACAAAAGTGTTACATGTTTGCACCTGTTACTGTCCTTCAAAGTATTCACCAACGTTGTGTCGAACCCATTGCCACCGATGTGGAAGGCGTAGTATACCGTTAGCAGAGGCTGTTCTGTTGATGGTGCGAATGGAGCGGTCTAAAGTTGTGGTGATACTCGTGTACGACTGTGATGGTGTTATCCTAACGCATTACATTCGGGGACTGATGACCTCAGATGTTAAGTCCCTTAGTCTTAGAGCGATTTTGAGCATTACGTTACTCCACGGCAGACCGTCAATACACAGTATTACTGTTTGTTGTTGGAGCATTACCTGCGGCCAGCTTTGCAAAAGAAGCTGCGACACTTCTGCTCAACCCACCCATCATGCGCGGGCACATACAGCACAAACTGTGGCTGCACTGTTCGGTCGATGGGACTGGGAAGTACTGTACCATCCACCATATTCCCCAGACTTAAGTCCTTGTGACTTTCATTGGATTCCGAAGATGAAGGAACCACTGCATGGCATTCGCTTCAGAACTGTTCCAGAGATTCGACAGGCAGTAGACCACTCCATTCGCACCATCAACAGAACAGGCTCTGCTAACGGTATACTACGCCTTCCACATCGCTGGCAGCGGGTTCTGCACAACGCTGGTAACTACTTTGAAGGACAGTAACAGGTGCAAACGTTTAACTCTTTTTGTATTGGTTGTGAATGAATAGTTGCCACTATGTAAGTTCCAACCCTCGTATGTACCAACAAGATATGTTTAAAGCTGGCGAAATTAAAAAATTGCAGTTATTAACACACCTCTTTCCCCGACAGAACCATTTCCAGTAAAGGCACGGTGATGGTCTGGCCAACTTCTTGAGCAAAGAGATGTTCCCAGTGATTGGATAGGAGCACAGGTCATCCATCTGCAGAAAAGGCAGTAGAACTGATCGTTAGAACTACCGTCCTATGTCACATTAATTGTTAGGTCGTATTCTAAGTTGGTACGTGATCTTCCTGGAACAAAATATCCTCCTTCGAAATCACCATGAGTTCTGTAAAAATTGTGTGAAATTCAACTCGCGCTTGTTATACACAGTGCTATGGATTGAGGAAATCCGGCTGGTATGCGGTTTCTGGTCTATCGGAAAGCATGTGACTCGGTTCTACATTGACGCCGCCTAAACAAAATATGTTTCTGTGGGACACACAACCAGGTTTGCAATGGACAGAAAGTTTGACTGACTGAATTTCATCCGTAAACGGTACTGAGAGAATCCTTAACGTATATCAGAATTTAAAAAAATCCCTCCCCCACATATTTCAAAGCGATTTCTACAGTGTCAATGTAAGTGTAATATCGCGAAGAAAGCCACTATCATTCGATAAGCTAAAATAGTTATTAGCACAATATACTCAACAACAAATAAAGGGAATTTTTTTCAAAATACTATTTATTCCTTTTCAGCAGATGTTGCAGTCCTAGGTCTATTTTAATGCTCCTCAACCACTCATACGGTATGTGGCGGAGGGGCACCCAAACTGTATGTGGCGGAGGGGACGTACGGAATCCACGTAGTAGATATCCTTTTAAAACCCACGCCCACCCAAGAGGTTAAAGTCGAAGCCGCAATGTTCGTTCTACGAAATAGCAATGTAAGCCTAAGACAGCCCGCACGCACAATTTCAATGATAGTCAGTATGGAGTCCTTAACATATCGGAGTAGAGAGAGAGAGAGAGAGAGAGAGAGAGAGAGAGAGAGAGAGAGATGGTGGGACTATTCATACAACATAATTATGAGTAACTAGCTAAGTACCCGGCGTTAGTCCATCTCATCCTCCCCCTTTCTGTAAATCTGTTCCATTTCTGAAATCGTTAGAGAATTATATATTCCGAGATCCACAGTGTCAAGGGCGTATCGAGAATACCGAATTTCAGGCATTACCTCTCACCACGGACAACGCAGTGGCCGACGACCTTGACTTAACAATCGCAAGCAGCGGCGTCGCTTAGAGTTGTTAGTTCTAACATACAAGCATCACTCCGTGAGATAACCTCAGAAATCTATGTGGGAATACGACGAACGCGTCACTTAGGACAATGCTGCGAAATTTGGCGTCAGCAGTAGACGAACGACGCGAGTGTCTTCCCTAACAGCACAAAGTCGCCTGCAGCGCCTCTCCTGGGCTCGTGACCATATCGAATGGACCCTAGACGGCCAGGAAAACGTGGCCTGGTCAGGTGACTCGTGATTTCAGTTGGTAGGACTTGATGGTACTGTTGTGTGGCACAGACCTCATTAAGCCATGGAAGCAAGTTGTCAACAAGGCGTTGTGCAATATGGCGTGGCTCCATAATGATGAGGGCTACGTTTGCATGGAATGGACTGGATTTACTGGAAATGGTTGTGTTCTGGTACTTGGAGAAGATTTTCAGCCATTCATGGACTTAACGTTTGCAAACAACGATGGAATTTTTACGGATGACAGTGTGCCTTGTCACAAAGCCACAGTTGTTCACAATTGATTTGAAGAACATTCTGGACAATTCGAGCGAATGATTTGGTCACCCAGATCGCTCGACATAAATCCCATGGAACATGTATGGAATGTAATGGAGAGGTCAGTTGGTACGCAGAATCCTGCACAGGCTATTATGGACGGCCATCATGACAGCATGGCTCAGTATTTATGCAGGAGGTTTCCAACGACTTGGTGAGTCCATGCGATGTCGAATTGCTTCGCTACGCCGGAGAAAGGAGGTCGGCACGATGTCAAATGTTCAAATGTGTGTGAAATCTTATGGGACTGCTAAGATCATCAGTCCCTAAGCTTACACACTACTTAACCTAAATTATCTTAAGGACAAACACACACACACACACACACACACACACACACACACACACACACACACACATGCCCCACGGAGGACTCGAACCTCCGCCGGGACCAACCGCACGACACGATATCAAGAGGTATCCCTTGACAATCGTCACCACAGTGTTTAGCACACTAATCAATTTTGTACACGTGAGCCTATAGCCATAACAAACTTTTCACAAAAAACGACATTCGGAGTGACTTAATCAGAAAAAGTATTTTTCATAAAAGTAGGAGCCCTTAGTCGCTTGTGTTTCTCTCAAATAATTGACTCTTTCTCGAATATCTGAAGGGCTCACAAGAAGGCATGGATTGGAAATAATAAAAGCGTTTCCACATTAAAGCCCGTTACGTATCCGAATGATGCTCATCGTATCCTTTACGTCTAAACCAGTACTCCATAATCGTGAGTCAATGAGTGAGGGGCGGGGGCGGCGGCGGCGGCAGCGGCAGGCAGGGAGTGCATAGTATTCAAAATTACTTTGCCGCGTTCTTGTACCAGGCACGAGAACGACTGTTGGTACGTATCTGTGTGCGGCCAACTTTCTGTAAGTTAATGATGATAATCTTTGCGAGAGATGTGCATAGGAGAAAGCAATATGCTTCTTGACTCAGAATTTTAACAGTAAAATTTCCAAAATGGTCATTATTTATTATTTATTTAAGTAAATAAACCAGTCACGAATCGCGCAGCTGTTCTTTGAATCTATCGCTTTCGTTAATCCAGTTTGGCAATGGTCTTGGATTGACGAATAATACTCAAGAACCATATGCACCAATGTTCAGTAATGAACCTCTTGTTTGAATGAAGTACCCTTCGTAGTATTATTGCAGTGAATCTGTCTGGCTTCTGCCTTCCCACAAATTCATTTTTGCGCTCGTTCCATTTCTGCATCTCTCTGGGTAGATACGAATATATTTTGACCAATTACATATAGTTCAGCAACCGTGTAGTTAAAAAAATATCAACTTTTTAGCTTATTTTCTCGAATGATGTGCCATTAGTTTCTATAAAGGCCCGACGTCCAGTCTTACAGGGTGAGGGCCTGACATGTGGGTCACTAATTTTGATAAAGTTTCGCAAGGACATTGCATATTGAAAGTAAAAAGACATACGACTTGGCTCCTTGCTAGACACTCCATAACTTTTGAAAAATCGAGGTCAAAGCTGATGATGGAATATAGTATTTTCACTGCTATACATCGAAAGAGCATATAAAACAAACATTTTTCATTTATATAATATGGGGTTCAAAGTTAATGTTAGTGTGATCAAGCAGTAGCTCTGGTACCTGTCATTCAAAGTGTCTATCAGAGCGAGATTGGAGGGCGAGGATTAGATTACCATACCGCCGCTCCGTGTTCGATTCTTGCTCGTGGCTTTTTTTTTTTCATTCGATATTTTTTTCGATGTACCTAATAATATTCTGATAATCGGATTACATTTCTTTGCCATTTTTTGAAGTAAAACGTCGGTAGGTGTGATTAATAATGAAATAAGTATATATTATAATGTATTGGCAGTTCTTTTCATCGTGATACATAGTTCAAAGTACATCTAAAGTATATTATTGCGTAATCGTAACTGATCGTCTGCTCGTGAGCGTTTTCGCAATGAAGGGGATGACACATATGATAGAAACAGGCAAAACATTAATATTTCTCGCATCATACGAACACACGAACGATATTTTACCGCATTGACGTGTTTTTCAGTACATTAAAACTGGTTCAAGCTGTTCAAAAATAACTATCAGATGTCAGTTTCTGTGCGTACCAAGCTTATAAAAGCATATCTTGAAAGACAGGCGTGAAATACTGGTTATGGGCCTATGCATGAATTTTTATAGCATCCGCCCTATCTTTCAATTCACTGCCCTGCAATGATGTCACATCGTTTTGAAGTCGTGCGATGAAATTTCTTACCGTCGGAAAAAGCAAATATCACACAGTTGACAGGGAAAAGTACATTTCGGTAGTATCAGTTCCACGGTGCAGGTCGGTTGGGCATCATCAGTGAAAGTCCTATATAGCGTGTCATGAATCACGATGAAAATTTGTTTACAGATTGTTTGCAGATGATGCTGTCATTTACCGTCATGTAAAGTCATCAGATGATCAAGACGAACTGCAAAGTGATTTAGGCAAGATATCTGTGGGGTGGAAAAAGTGGCAGTTTGACTCGAAATCATCAAAAGTATGAATTCATTCACATGAGCATGTAACGCTGCGCTTTGTGGCACACGATACTCAATAAAGCCTGTACTATGGTAAGTTGACTGGCTTCACCTTATGAGAAAGGATTTTCGTATAGATATTGACCGCGTGTACCTGAATGGAGGCAAATCAGACTTACACCCACTCAGTAATAACAATGATACGTCAGGCAAGTCCGAAATGCAACTACACGTCAGGACAGACAAGAAACAACACAGAAGATGCTACCAATTTGTTAATAATGCGGTCGCCAGCCTAATTAGGCATTAACTGAGTTTCTTCCCTGTACAAGTTGATGTACGTTCATGCAAAACCACACGTAATAACACTGCATAATATGGTAAATTTTAGAACCAGAAAATCTACTGAACTGATAATTTCACTTTCTGTACTAATATGGATAAACCATAAATACATAACATTACACTATAATCTTTACTACAAAACTTCGTACTGTCTATTGATCTGATTAATATCGGGCGTAGGTTACCCTAGAAATAGCGCTTTCGAAACACACACACACAATGTCAATTTTGATAAAGGTAAAACACTGATAAATTTTGGTTTTTATATTGGCTTTAACTTTGCTGGTCTAATCAGTTTAGAACACTTCAGAATTCAAATGAATAAGAAAAGGGGGGAGGGACCCTGAAACTGTTATGATCACTGTATAAAAAAAATTTAATTACTGAAATCATTGTGTGCTCAAAATTTCCACTATATGAGTTACTACTCTTTTTATCTTATTTCCAGCTCATTTAAATACCATTATATGTCTCGAAATAATTAAACTTCATTACTAAACCAATTTCAAAATTATCTTCCAGCTTTGTCAGACCTTTGTTATTCGTCTATTAGTTCATTAACAACAAAGTTCTTTAAACATCATTCTGCAGGTAATGATTATTAACATAAACTTTAATTCTTCATTTCGGGACACTCGGATTGCGCAACATTTGGAAAGGACTCTGGCTAGGTTTGTTGTGGGGATAATTAAATGATAGGACAGTTCTGGTAAAATTTAAGTTGTTATTGAACAGTATGGAACAAAAGTAACACCGGTCCACACGAATACAGTACTAAAAGTTTCAACCTGTTTGTATCGATGTGGCGGTTGGCGGGCGGCGAGATGGCGAGGCACAGAGCACACATACAACCACAGCAATGGCTCTTGATGTATCGGCACTTTACTTCTTCATAGCGTCACAATACTTTTCCATTTAGTGTCTATGGAATTTTGCCACGCTGTATAGGCGTCGGAACGGCATATCCGAGGCTCAATGAAACTACGTCTTCCAGGAGAGCCTCCTCGATCCAGAACTTGTTGCTCAGACCAATGCCCAACTCCGACTACTACTGCTGAGCCCGTTATGCCGTACAGCGCCCGTGTGCAGTTTCCCGCGCTCGCCTGCCATCCACCTTTTACCGCTCCCCTACAGACAGGGTATTCACCAGAGGTTTTGCATTCTACATATCCTAACACATTGCCTACGTATGGACCAGACGCACAATTACAATTTTAAACATGTTACAATAGATTCAACGTTTCTTACATTTCAATTCTGTTACAATGTTGTTTGACATTTGACATAAACATTAATATTCATATTGAAAATTGTTTACAGTTTCATTAACATAATGGCATGAAACAAAAAAGAAATGAAATCAGAACATCGATTACACTAATTTATCGAAAATCAGAAGAAAAAAAATTTTATATGTACAATAGTACAGCGTTGTTGTTGTTACAAGCACTAAAACGAATCCGCTACATTTCAGTTACACTATAAATCACACTTATCTAAATACTTAGGGATTACAGTAACTTAAATAGGAACGATCACATAGATAATGTTGTGGGAAAAGAAAACCAAAGTCTGCGAATAACGTAACAGGTCTACCAAAGCCACTAATTGCACTACGGTTGTCCGCCCTCTTCTGGACTATTGCTGTGCGATGTAAAATCCGCATCAGATAGGGGAGAGAGAGAGAGAGAGAGAGAGACATGGATGTGATACACGAAGTGGACTGGCAGTCATTAAAAAAAAAAAAAGTTCAAATGTGTGTAAAATCTTATGGGACTTAACTGCTAAGGTCATCAGTCCCTAAGCTTGCACACTACTTAACCTAAATTATCCTAAGGACAAACACACGCACACACACACACACACACACACACACACACACACACACACCCCCATGCCCGAGGGAGGACTCGAACCTCAGCCGGGACCAGCCGCACAGTCCATGACTACAGCGCCCGAGACCGCACGGCTAATCCCGCGCGGCGCAGACATTAAAACAAAGGCGTTTTTTGCTGCGGCAGGACCTTCTCATGAAATTTCAGTCACCAAAATTTCGCCTCAGTGTGAAAGTATTTAGTTGACGACGGCTTACATTGGGAGAAATGATCATCATAATAAAATAAGAAAAATCAGACCTCCCACGGAAAGGTTTAAGTGTTCGTTTTCTCGCGCACTGTTGGAGAGTAGAACGGCAGAGAAGTAGCTTAAAAATGGTTCGATGAAACTTCTGCCAGGCACTTGATTCTGAATTGCTGAGTGATAGTGTACATACACATGTAAAAAATAACTGTCGGTAGTCTACGTATACGTATTTGACTATTAATCACACCTCTCTGTGAAAGAAAGGTATTCCCATTATGGAATGGTATTCCCATTATCAGAATATCGTCAGATACACCGAAAAAGTCGAATGAAAAAAAAAATAAAATAAAAACACAATCAAGAATCGAACACGGATCGGGTATCCAAGCTACAGCATGAAACAACATAAACGTTAATAGCTAGGGCGTTATTATCTTTGGACCCCACATTATTTTAACTAAAAAATGTTTGTTTTTAGACGAACTTTCGATGTGTAGCGTTGAAAAAAAATTCCTTTATCCTCTTTGACCTCTATTTTTCTCAAAAATTTGAGTTTATAGCAAATAGCCGAAACCCTTACTCTTTATTTTCAATATAGAGGGCCGTTGCAAAATTTGATAAAAATCGGCGGATGTCAGACCCTCCCCTTGTTAACACGAAACAACCATGTGTAAGTATCGTTTCACTGCACAAGAGGTTTTTGATGAGTCAGCCTCCTTGTGCACATTAGTGTCGACCGCTTTCATTAAGAGGTATAATCTTACGTTAAAGTTTTATCACAGTGAGTCAAGTATTATAGTTATGAATTGTGTCTTGAGGCAATGTAACTTATGGCACGCAAGATACCCAGACTAAATTTATCCAGTATTGAGGATGAGAGCAGTTAGCGACTTGCAACAACCTTTACACAAAATTTCAGACCATTTCTAAAACTATTCTCGCTGAAAGTCCCCACAAAATAAAGAAAAGAAAAAAATTGTCGCTTGCTACATTTTCGAGGGATGTCGTTTTAATTTATTACTTCTTTGGTACTAACTCTGTTTATAACACGCTTTGCAAACAATATCCACCGATACCACAGAATTTACCAGCATAGTTATATCATTGTACGACACAGTTCAGGAGATATGAGATTATAAACATTGAGATGCTTGAAGAACTAGCCTTTCTTAAAACAGAGTTCTATTCTTTGAGGAATCGGGGGTCGTGGAGGTCATCTAGAACTGATGGTGATTAATAAGGAGTTATGTCATTCATTTTCAACAATTAAGAAATGGACAGTTGAATTCTGCTTCTTTTGAAGGTGCCTATTCGAAGGATGTCTTAAAAGTGGCATAACGGATAACATCGAATACTAAAGATATACGAAATAGCTAATAACATAGGCATTTATTTTACATGAAACCATAATTACTACGAAAAGTCTGTGCCAAATGTGTGCCACATTTGTCGAATGTAGTCCTAAAGTAGACACAAAAACAAAAATCGAAACAGTATCAGGGCCGTTTTGAACGAATCGAACTGGTTATGTGCGCCAATTTGTTATGATGAATGAGATGCAGGTCCACCTCTTCCTAACAGAAACGAATTTGCCGTCAAAACAGTGGTTGGGAACCGGTGGTGTTGTGCCAGATATTCTTAAGGCAATTTAACATTACGGAAATGGTAAAGACAATGTTTTCTGGATTGGAAGTGAATATTCTTTTTGATTGCCATTTAAAGCTTAAAGTAGAGAACTGTATTCTGCAGCAACTGGTTAAAAAATCGTTTGGTGAACCATTCGCCTGCAAAAGGAAGTCATCTTTTTTCAGGAAAATGCTCTGTCTACAAATGCGCCTTAGCAATTGGAAAACTGATGAATTTGAGTTCGTATTGTTAGAACGTCAATTTATCCCTCAGATTTGGTGTCCTGTGACTACCACTTACATCCAAAAAATTCTGGATTGAAGATGTGTGCAGTTTAATGGAGATACAATGGCTGCCTTTGACTGGTATTTTGCAGACCTTCAAAGTCGTTCTAGAGAGAGAGAGAGAGAGAGAGAGAGAGAGAGAGAGAGAGAGAGAGAGAGAGAGAGAGAGACTTTCCTAATCAGAAGAACGTTTTATAAAACTCTTCGACGTAAAAGGATTACATCTAAAAATAAGTGCGTTTTTCACTTGAAAAATAAAAAATAAACCTGTTTTCTGCAGCCACAATGATAACTTCTTACATTGCTTGCTGATAATCAGTTGCAGCGGTTATAGGAAACTGCCTTACTGTTAAGTTAGACATTGCTTTTACTTCTCTTACCATTGAGGCAAACTTCCTGATTTCAGTTCCGGAAGAAGTCTTCCATCCTGCGGTATAATTGCTGTTATTCCGGAAGTGTGCATTTTTCTCTCTAATGAATAGTGCGAAACGTTCGCGGTGCCATATCGGGCACGAATTCTAAGTCGTCATTACCTTCATTCTTCTGGACGCAAAGTTCATTTTACTGCCTAGTGCAAAAAATTGGTTGTCCAGTTATATAATGATTATATCATATGGATGTTTGTGGAACAGATACACCTGGAAAGAAAGTGTCTAGTATCAAAGAAAAAAACTTGTTTTCGTTATTGAGCATCAGTGGCAGGCTTCCATAGCTTCTCTGAAATAGGTTCAGCTGTTGGACGTAACGGCAGGCACTTTGTAATAGTAGGGACTGACGAGTACTCTGAATCGCACAACACTTGCTATCTTTGCTATACGTCAGACACGACGATCCAAATCTCAGACAGTTATGGCACATCCAGGTCGTTGTAAGTGTGAAGAAGGCCGGTAAGCTGTGGCAGTAAGAGGAATGAGAGGAAACAAGTAGGTGGTGGCAGTCGCCGGGTGATCCCGAGTGCCCCCGGCATTAATTGCAGAGCGGCGGTCCGGTCGTTGTCCCGCGTAGCTGGCCTTGCTCTCCTAGCGGCTGCGGCTGCGACGGGCGGCCCTGCTGCAACCACTGCCTGTTCACTTGTGGCTGGCTGAAGCTTCACAGTAGCCGTGTGGAACGGGGAATGTTCGATGAACGTCGATATTAACAAAATATCGATATGTCAGTATCGATACAATAGTCTTTGATACCTTGCAACATCAATACTAAGGCGAAACATCGGCCTCCGCTGTTGGCAAAAAAAAAAAAAAAAAATAAAAATAAATTGGATTTGTTCACACTGCCGGTAATGTATTCTTCATTTAAACAAATATTTTTCTGAACATTTCTCATAACAACGCGAGTGCAACACGTAATCCCCATGTAAACGTCGCCTTTGACGAGGACGGAGACTAATGTTTTTAAACAAATAGAGAGAGAGAGACATAAGCTATTTGCTAAGTATGCAGTAATGCCTTTCATTGTTCATTCTGTTCATGTTTCGTGATGGCAAGTAGTGGCAGATGTGGGCTCTGACCACAATCTATTGGTTATGAACTGTAGATTAAAACTGAAGAAACTGCAAAAAGGTGGGAATTTAAGGAGATGGGACCTGGATAAACTGAAAGAACCGGAGGTTGTACAGAGTTTCAAGGAGAGCATAAGGGAACAATTGACAGGAATGGGGGAAAGAAATACAGTAGAAGAAGAATGGGTAGCTTTGAGAGATGAAATAGTGAAGGCAGCAGAGGATCAAGTAGGTAAAAAGACGAGGGCTGCTAGAAGTCCTTGGGTAACAGAAGAAATATTGAACTTAATTGATGAAAGGAGAAAATATAAAAATGCAGTGAATGAAGCAGGCAAAAAGGAATACAAACGTCTCAAAAATGAGATCGACAGGAAGTGCAAAATGGCTAAGCAGGGATGGCTAGACGACAAATGTAAGGATGTAGAGGCTTGTCTCACTAGGGGTAAGATAGATACTGCCTACAGGAAAATTAAAGAGACCTTTGGAGAGAAGAGAACCACTTGTATGAATATCAAGAGCTCAGATGGCAACCCAGTTCTAAGCAAAGAAGGGAAGGCAGAAAGGTGGAAGGAGTATATAGAGGGTTTATACAAGGGCGATGTACTTGAGGACAATATTATGGAAATGGAAGAGGATGTAGATGAAGATGAAATGGGAGATATGATACTGCGTGACGAGTTTGACAGAGCACTGAAAGTGTCAGGAAGTCGAAACAAGGTCCCGGGAGTAGACAACATTCCAATAAGAACTACTGACAGCCTCGGGAGAACCAGTCCTGACAAAACTCTACCATCTGGTGAGTAAGATACACGAGACAGGCAAAATACCCTCAGACTACAAGAAGAATATAATAATTCCAATCCCAAAGAAAGCAGGTGTTGACAGATGTGAAAATTACCGAACTATCAGTTTAATAAGTCACGGCTGCAAAATACTAACGCGAATTCTTTACAGACGAATGGAAAAACTAGTAGAAGCGGACCTCGGGGAAGATCAGTTTGGAACACGTGAGGCAATACTGACCTTACCACTTATCTTAGAAGCTAGATTAAGGAAAGGCAAACCTACGTTTCTAGCATTTGTAGACTTACAGAAAGCTTTTGACAATGTTGACTGGAATACTCTGTTTCAAGTTCTGAAGGTGGCAGGGGTAAAATACAGGGAGCGAAAGGCTATTTACAATTTGTACAGAAACCATATGACAGTTACAAGAGTCGAGGGACATGAAAGGGAAGCAGTGGTTGGGAAAGGAGTGAGACAGGGTTGTAGCCTCTCCCCGATGTTATTCAATCTGTATATTGAGCAAGCAGTAAAGGAAACAAAAGAAAAATTCGGAGTAGGTATTACAATCCATGGAGAAGAAATATAAACTTTGAGGTTCGCCGATGATATTGTAATTCTGTCAGAGACAGCAAAGGATTTGGAAGAGCAGTTGAACGGAATGGATAGTGTCTTGATGAACATCAACAAAAGCAAAACGAGGATAATGGAATGTAGTCGAATTAAGTCTGGTGATGCTGAGGGTATTAGATTAGGAAATGAGACACTTAAAGTAGTAAAGGAGTTTTGCTATTTAGGGAGTAAAATAACTGATGATGGTCGGAGTAGTGAGGATATAAAATGTAGACTGGCAATGGCAAGGAAAGCGTTTCTGAAGAAGAGAAAGTTGTTAACATCGAGTATAGATTTGTCAGGAAGTCGTTTCTGAAAGTATTTGTATGGAGTGTAGCTATGTATGGAAGTGAAACATGGACGATAAATAGTTTAGACAAGAAGAGAATAGAAGCTTTCGAAATGTGGTGCTACAGAAGAATGCTGAAGATTAGATGGGTAGATCACATAACTAATGAGGAGGTATTGAATAGGATTGTGGAGAAGAGGAGTTTGTGGCACAACTTGACAAGAAGAAGGGATCGGTTGGTAGGACATGTTCTGAGGCATCAAGGGATCACCAATTTAGTATTGGAGGGCAGCGTGGAGGGTAAAAATCGTAGAGGGAGACCAAGAGATGAATACACTAAGCAGATTCAGAAGGATATAGGTTGCAGCAGTTACTGGGAGATGAAGAAGCTTGCACGGGATAGAGTAGCATGGAGAGCTGCATCAAACCAGGCTCAGGACTGAGGACCACAACAACAACAACAGTAGTGTAGGCAACACATTTATTCACTACTGGGAAACGATATATAAAATGTGTAGCGCAAGAAATAATAATTTTCGAACTGCATCAGACACAGTCGTACCATTGTCACCAAAATCCATTAGAAGTCTGGAATAACATAATCGGTACTATAAGGGGCGTTAAAATGAAATCTGGTCACTAGTTGTAAAGTAACGATAACAATTTAGCTAACTCAGAACTGTAGTTATACGCAGTACACATACTGAAAAATAGTCGCCAAAACTGTTGGCACATTTATCCCATTGCAACACTAGCCAGTCGATTCCATCCATGAAGAAGCTAGTCGGCGGCTGTCAGATCCAAGCCTGGACCCAGTAGCACACTACGTCGTCCGTGGCGAATCGACGTCCGCGAATAGCTTGTTTGAGAGGTCCAAACACCTGAAAGTCACACAGTGAAAGGTGGGGACTGTACGGTGGATGTTCCAGCGTTTCCCACCGAAACTGCTGCAATGTCCAGGACGAGCATTGTCTTCCAGTGTATCGCGCCACTCAAGGAACCTTTTGTGGCGTTCCACAACAGTTGAACGACTCAGACTGTACTCACCGTACACAGCCTTCATCCGTCGATACGTTTCACGGGCTCCAACTCCCTCCGCCGCCAAAAATCGAATAACTCCTCGTTGTTCCTGCTTACTCGCCTGCATGTTCGGTAGTGGACGGTAACTTGTGTGACCATCTTCTGTTCGGCGTGAAACCACGCTGGCGCTGTGCAGCAGCAAACGGTGCGTAAGCGTCAGTCTCTCTTGGCTCTATGGTGCCACCTTACTTGTAAGGCAAAGTTAGACGCGCTGACCAGGTTTCATTTGAATGAACATCATACCTATTCAAAGTTACAAAACATTTTCCATAAATATTTGTGCTTTATAGCCCATTCTCTGCCGTATTGGCTACCCTGCACTACAGTCGTGTTTTGTGGTAATAGTGTACCACTTGCCTATCAACTTGTGGCTGCCTACAAGTCAGGGACAAGAAACTGTTTTCCAACCCCCTGACATTTAGGCGCTGCCATGTGTGACAGGTGGGAGTTGTAGTGGCCTGCCTTATCGAACTAAACTCAGGGCAGCCTATATATCATGTGCAAAAAACATTATTCCAGCCTGCAGCATGTACTCTGTCCTGCACAACAGGTGTGTTGTGGGAATAGTATTGGCCTGCTTTATGGACCTCTTTTTTGCAGTGGCTGCATATGCAGATGAGCATGGCTGGAGGAAGATAGAGATGGATAGAGGAGGGAACAGATAAGGAGAGAGGGCACGAGGGGATAAAGAGAGAGGGGGACACATGGGGATGGGGAGATGTAGGGGGAGGAGATGGACAGAAAGCTGGAAGAGGACAGAAGATGGGATAAGAGGGAATAGGTGACATGGACAAAGGAGAGTGAAGGATATGGGCAGGAAGGATATGGCAGGGAGGCTGTGTGATGAAGATCAGGAGAGGGGGAGGAAGTGGTGTGTGCATTATGTGTGATAACCATGTACGCGGCAAAACCGCAGAAAAAGGCTAGTTGATAAATCACTATGGGCAGGTGCAAAATCCATTATCCACTTACGGAGTGCATGTATCTAGATTGGTGCTACATATGTCGATATGGAGTGTGCGTAGGGTTTGTGAGATGCCAGGCATGTAGGCAACAATCACAGCTAACATCATGTGATCGCAGCGGTTGCCACGTCTGTACTGGCTAGGCAGCATAACATTGCTACCGATGGCAGTGTCAACTATGTATCTTGATATTTCAGACAGGCCAATAAGTACGTGTGGACGAAGTTGGCGTTAGGCTGCAGAGCATTACTGGACAACCACAATAAACGAGTATGCACATTAAATATTTCTGGACCCGTTGAAGCAATAAATACTCTGATGGTATCCTAAGAGCAACGATTTTGCCCTCCGGTCATTAATCACAATTATACTGCGCAACAGAACTAAAGTTTCACCCTTTCGAAACCCCGTAATTGCATCCCTTTGGGCCGCATAAGTTTCAAATTTGCCTCAAAGGTGCCTACAATCTTCCGATATGAGGGTGCAAAATTCTCAAGCTCGGCGACGCTTCCTACAGCAAGGTGTCGACACATGCGAAAAAAAGGCCACAGCTCAAAAGTTCATGTGAGCTGTAAAGTGATTTAATGGTGTCACGTTGGCACCAAATTTCACTAAAATGTTGCCCCACGCCACCGTGAACGTCTCACACGATGATTAGGTTGTCACAGCCCCTCTTACCCACATTTCAACCCTTCCTTTGACTCTCTACGATGGAGGTCAGAAACGCGACACCCAGCGTTGAAATCGCGCCATTTTCTTACGGGTGGCCGAGGTAAACAGTTCGTAGTGTAGTGAGCAACAGAAAGATGTACTTGGCATCCTTTAACATTGCTGACGCCCTCAGAAGTTTCAACCCTTCTCTAAGGCCAGTGTGGGGCTGCTTCCCCGTTAAACGCTTTGAAGTGCAGCACTACTCAATATTTGCTCTCTTGTGCAGGTTGGAACCACTAGCGACCGTTCAAAACCGTTCGATGAAATATGAACGAGATCCGAAGCATCAAAGCTTTTTTCACCCCTCTGTTTTCCGCCGTGCTGTGGCGTGATCGTGCGAGAGAGCGACATTAACATTTTGCGCGAATAACACGGCAAAGTATCCCTCTAAGACTTCTCAGTTCGGCAACCCCCTCTCTGCAACCCACCGTGCTCGCCCCACTTTAAATCGCTCCTTACGTATGCTCCTAGATATTCTATGGATGTGACTGCTTCCACTGATTGTTCTGCAATCGTACAATCGTACATTAATAGGTCTTTCCGCCTATTGATGTGCAGTAAATTATATTTTGTTTATGTTGGGAGTCAATTGTCAATCCTTGGGCTAAGTGTCGCTTCTGTGTTAGGTCTGCCTGCATGTCGCTTCAGTTTTCTAGCGGTGTGACTTACCTGTGTACAAGAGCATTATCGGCAAAAAAAACTGCCTGGAATATCTGACGTTATCCGTTAGATCATTTATATAAATTATGAAAAGTGATTGACCCGTAACACTTCTTTATGAAGTCCGTCCGAAGAGACCTCGGAAGGCCCAATGGTACCGACCGACCGCCATTTCATCCTCAGACGATAAGCATCAGTGGATACGGGTGTGTAGGGGCATGTAGTGAGCACACCGCTCTCCCGGCCGTTCAGTTTTACATGACCGGCGCCGCTACTTCGCAGTCAAGTAGTTCCCTAATTGGCGTTACGAAGACCGTGTGCATCCTGCTTGCCAACAGCGCTTGGCAGATTCGGACGGTCACCCATTCAATCGCTAGCCACACCCGACAGCGCTTAACTTCGGCGATCTAGCGGGAATCGGTGTTACCACCACGGAAGGCCGTTGGCTAGTCGAGTATAAAACAGATTCCAAAATTCTGCAACGGAAGGATACCAGAGATTGTTTTTCCCCCAATCACTAGCAGCGTTTCAATCTTCCAGCTACACTGCTAGAAAAGGAGCAAGTTCTTTCACATACTCTAGAATCGTTCAGATATCCCATCAGTTCCAGTGGGTCTTCCTCTGTTTATCGATTCCATTGCTTTTCTGACCGTGGTCACTTATTTTTGTTGACGTTAGTGCGATGACTTAAGTGCGGACTCTCAGTAGTTCTCACAGGAATTCTCTGTGGAGCGCTTTTGTGAAAAGGCATTCAGTACTTCGGCTTTCTCTTTCTCTGTCATCTTCCTTTTCGATGTCATTGTGGTCACATACTGTCCGGCTGCATGACTTCGATCCGTTTACTATTTAAGAGAAGACCAGAAGTTCTTAGGATTTTCTGTCAAGTTGGTGGATAGAGTTTCATTTTCGGACTCACCGAACACTTCGCGCATAGCTTTCGTTTCGCCAGTCTTGTTTCGTTCGTTTTCGTTTGTCTACGAGAGACAAAAAAGACGCCTTTTCCGAAAAAATGTCAATGAAATGTGTTTTGTATCGGAAGATTTCAACGTACATGACCATTATTGACCTTTTCTCATAACGCACATTATAGATCAGATTTTTTTAACAACAGATATCTTGTTTTACCCACTGGCACCTCGTTGTTGTGAAAAATGTTTACAGAATATTCCGTACATAACTTGAACAACTCCTATAGAGATTCAACAGTCTAGGTAAACTAGACGATTCAGACGCTCAGTTGGTCGTTGATAAAGCGCCACATACCGATGTGACCAGCAGCTCAGATAAGGACTATTCAAACACCACACACAAAACCTTCGTACCCGAGCGCACGAATTATCTACTTCCAGGTCTCTTTGTGTCTTCTACTGTTCCATAACCCACATGCTCAAATTTAAAGCATATTCTGTTACATTAGTCTTCACTTAAACGAGGCGATAAAGTTGAAACACTCCCGCCCACGTGGTGGGCGTATTAAATTTTCTTTTGTAAAACACCCTCGATTTCTTATTTCTTCAGTTCTATATTTATTTTTCTTGGTAACATGCCGCACAGGCAAAGTTCCTAAGTTTTCTCGAGATCCGTAACGTTTCGTTTCGTACACTCCTGGAAATTGAAATAAGAACACCGTGAATTCATTGTCCCAGGAAGGGGAAACTTTATTGACACATTCCTGGGGTCAGATACATCACATGATCACACTGACAGAACCACAGGCACATAGACACAGGCAACAGAGCATGCACAATGTCGGCACTAGTACAGTGTATATCCACCTTTCGCAGCAATACAGGCTGCTATTCTCCCATGGAGACGATCGTAGAGATGCTGGATGTAGTCCTGTGGAACGGCTTGCCATGCCATTTCCACCTGGCGCCTCAGTTGGACCAGCGTTCGTGCTGGACGTGCAGACCGCGTGAGACGACGCTTCATCCAGTCCCAAACATGCTCAATGGGGGACAGATCCGGAGATCTTGCTGGCCAGGGTAGTTGACTTACACCTTCTAGAGCACGTTGGGTGGCACGGGATACATGCGGACGTGCATTGTCCTGTTGGAACAGCAAGTTCCCTTGCCGGTCTAGGAATGGTAGAACGATGGGTTCGATGACGGTTTGGATGTACCGTGCACTATTCAGTGTCCCCTCGACGATCACCAGTGGTGTACGGCCAGTGTAGGAGATCGCTCCCCACACCATGATGCCGGGTGTTGGCCCTGTGTGCCTCGGTCGTATGCAGTCCTGATTGTGGCGCTCACTTGCACGGCGCCAAACACGCATACGACCATCATTGGCACCAAGGCAGAAGCGACTCTCATCGCTGAAGACGACACGTCTCCATTCGTCCCTCCATTCACGCCTGTCGCGACACCACTGGAGGCGGGCTGCACGATGTTGGGGCGTGAGCGGAAGACGGCCTAACGGTGTGCGGGACCGTAGCCCAGCTTCATGGAGACGGTCGCGAATGGTCCTCGCCGATACCCCAGGAGCAACAGTGTCCCTAATTTGCTGGGAAGTGGCGGTGCGGTCCCCTACGGCACTGCGTAGGATCCTACGGTCTTGGCGTGCATCCGTGCGTCGCTGCGGTCCGGTCCCAGGTCGACGGGCACGTGCACCTTCCGCCGACCACTGGCGACAACATCGATGTACTGTGGAGACCTCACGCCCCACGTGTTGAGCAATTCGGCGGTACGTCCACCCGGCCTCCCGCATGCCCACTATACGCCCTCGCTCAAAGTCCGTCAACTGCACATACGGTTCACGTCCACGCTGTCGCGGCATGCTACCAGTGTTAAAGACTGCGATGGAGCTCCGTATGCCACGGCAAACTGGCTGACACTGACGGTGGCGGTGCACAAATGCTGCGCAGCTAGCGCCATTCGACGGCCAACACCGCGGTTCCTGGTGTGTCCGCTGTGCCGTGCGTGTGATCATTGCTTGTACAGCCCTCTCGCAGTGTCCGGAGCAAGTATGGTGGGTCTGACACACCGGTGTCAATGTGTTCTTTTTTCCATTTCCAGGAGTGTATATTGCTCAAGTGTAAGCAATCGATCTGCGGGTGACTTAACGCAAGATAAATACGCTCGGCAATTATTTTCTGGCTTACCGAGTTATTGCAAGTTCAGATGAACTGCTGCTTAGATTGCATTCCACGTGTGGGTAATGTGACCGAAATATAACGCGTTGTTTCGTCGTGTAAATATCCATTCCGGCGGCGCAATAAGATGCTTTGTTTACAAGGTTCGATCGGGCGCGAAATGTAAACCACACTGAAAATCAAGAATGTTTCATTTGCAACATTTAGTTAAACCTTCCATGTGCATAGTCGCCGCACATACTTACTTAGACATTTGTGATGGACGTTGTACCAACTTTCTAATACACTCGTCATAGAAGGCAGCCGTGTGTGGTTTGCGCCAATTCTCTGCACTGGTCTGAAGCTTCTTGTCAATGCAAAATGCTCTCCTCGTAACGAGCGATTCATGCGAGCAAAGAGACGGAAATTAGAGTGAGCTAAGTCCAGGTTGTAGGGTGTGTGATCAAACACTTCCCATCGAAAACGTTGCAGGAGCGTCTTTGCTGCAGCTTCAGTGCGCGGCCGATCATTGTCATGGAGGAGGACAGTTCCTGATGACAACGTTACTATCCGCATGTTCTGATTTGCCTTTCATAGACGATTTACTCGAATCGCCTGATCCATTCGCTGAGCCAAGATCATCGGTCGATATTGGCTACCTCCCCCATTTATCATGAACGTCTGTATGCCCTGCCGTTGCCGCATTTTGCCGTCGCGCTTGACAATTACTTTATGTGGAGTGCATGAAGCGAGGTGAAACCCCGCATCCCGAAGAAATCAAATGACAGTACGCACTTCGGGGGAACTCAGTTGTTGTAGATATCTTCACGTGCTCACTGTGCACGAGGAACTGAAAGGTGTGACGTGACGCGATCGACGTACTAGAGGCACCGCACATCTGCGCAATGTTAAGTCGTATTTTCATTGTAGTTTTAATTTCACGACCGATCAGACCTTGAGGGGGAAAAAATGCAAGTTGGATTCTGAGCAAGTCGATTTTTTAATCTTATTAAAAGTGTCGGCGCATTTGTAACATACAGAATCTTTATTGTTGTTGTTGTCTTCAGTCCAGAGACTGATTTGATGCAGCTCTCCATGCTACTCTATCCTGTGCGAGCTTTTTCATCTTCCAGTACCTACTGCAACCTACATCTTTCTGAATCTGCTTAGTGTCTTCATCTCTTGGTCTCCCTCTACGATTTTTACCCTCCATGCTGCCCTCCAATGCTAAATTTGTGATCCCTTGATGCCTCAAAACATGTCCTACCAACCGATCCCTTCTTCTTGTCAAGTTGTGCCACATATTTCTCTTCTCTCCAATTCTATTCAATACCTCCTCATTAGTTATGCGATCTACACATCTAATCTTCAGCATTCTTCTGTAGCACCACATTTCGAAAGCTTCTATTCTCTTCTTGTCTAAACTATTTATCATCCACGTTTCTCTTTCATACATGGCTACACTCCATACAAATACTTTCAGTATCAAATGAGGCTCGCTGAAGTGAAGCATTACGGTACCGTGGAAAGGCAGGGGACCGTGCAGTACATTTATCCGTTTCTGATTTTTGCTAGGAAGCTTCCCTGGAAGCTCCTGAGGTGCAGATAGGTTCGTCCCTAAATGATTTGAGATAGTTGTTTGGGCTTCGGGTGGAGTACAAATTTTTCCTCGTCTGTTCTCATTTCCTTGGAGACAGAGAAACACCTGTCTACCTCCAGTGCCGTAGAGGAGGCACAACTGCCTTGGGTACCACGTACTGCCTCTCACGGAGTGCATCCTTTATTGGACAAACAGATGGAAGTTGGAAACTGGGCTGTGGGGTGGATAAGGAAGAACAGTACAGTGATATTTTCTGAGCTCGTCTGGAGAGCGGAGATTTGTTTGAGCCCTTGCGTTGTCATGGAGAAGGAAAGTTCGTTTGCATTTTTGTGGCGACGAACACACTGAAGTCGTTTCTAGAGTTTCCTGAGAGTAACAAAATACACTTCCGAGTTGATCTTTGCTCTGTGAGGACGGACATGAAACAGAAAGAATCCCAGAAGACCGTCGCCGTGACTTAACCGGCTGAGGCAGCGGCCTTGAACTTTTTCTCCGGAGGAGAGATGGTGTGGCGCCACTCCATGGATTGCCGTTCTTTTCTTGTTCGTAGTGATGAATCCATGTTTCATCGCCTGTGACGATGTTGGACAAAAAAATCGTCACGATCAGCCTACCAACGCGCAAGCAATTACGCGCGCATGGCCCATCGTTGCTCTTTATGGTCTTGTGTTAGGCGGCGAGGAACACAGCGGGCGCACACCTCTGAGTATCCCAAATGGTGGACGAGCGTGTGAGCACTACCAACGGGGACGTCCGGTTGAGCAGTGGGATGCTTGATTGTGATCTGTCGACCACTTCGAATGAGTGTGCCTGCACGTTCCAACAATGCAGGAGTCGCAACTGTGAGCGGCCGGCCGGCACGCGGGAGATGGGACTGATTTGCTAGAGGCACCCCTGGGCTCACCGTGCTTTTGTTCACTGTAAGGCCTCTGAAGATATTCTGCAAACACCTGTGTATATCTGTGATTCTCTGGTTTTCTGTCAAAAGAAACTCTATGACATCTCTTTGCTTGGAACGCACCTTCTTTACTGACGGCATTTTGAAGGCTACGTATAGCGCCGCCACTATCGCAACTTCGTGAAACTATAGGGGTTGAAACGGGAGAATTCCACAATATCCCACAACAAATTTCTCATTTCGTCAACTGAAACTGTCCGAGGAAAAAAAAATTGTTGCGTTACTTATTGAACGCCCCTCGTATTTTTCGATCTTGTCTTGTCAAAAGTTTAATCAAAATCGATCTCAGTGGCAGTGTACTATAAATATGATTTTGCACTCAGTAAGAAGGCAAGAACATCCGAAACTCCAGCGCAACCTCATGAAAAGTGAAATGTTATGTTCTGAACATTGGAAGTAACAAATGCAGACCTATTTGAAGGTGGCCACGATAATTTTATCGTATAAAGTAAGTGCACAAATTCGAACCATCAGTCTCAGTTGTTTTTGTATAGTGTCTTAACACGATTAGCAGTACTACGTGACGACGCCAATAGTGTACCGATTATTTTACATATTCTGCTTCGTCGTGGGGAATTTTAACCTGACAATGGTTGGTTATATAGACCAATATTATCGGACGCAATTTTATGGTTCTTTTTGTTCTCAGTTTTTTTCCCTTGAGTATTTCGCAGTATATGTATTATCCAATATATCTCCTCTGATTTAGTGATTTTAAGATAATTCTCATACACCTGAAAGCGGAATTGAAAGAGCACCAGGACAGCACTATGGTTCAAATGGCTCTGAGCACTATGGGACTTAACTTCTGAGGTCATCAGTCCCCTAGAACTTAGAATTACTTAAACCTAACTAACCTATGGACATCACACACATCCATGCCCGAGGCAGGATTCGAACCTGTGACCGTAGCGGTCGCGCGGTTCCAGACTGTAGCGCCTAGAAACGCTCGGCCACTCTGGCCGGCAGGACAGCACTCGCCATCGATAAAAGCAGTGTTTCTGTCGAAGGCTTAAGAGGTGTCACGTATCACAGTAATAGCTTAACTTAATCTTCTTAACCGTGTAATTTGCGTATTGTGCTTGAATGAAAAGCTTTGAAGTGAACAAATGCTAGAGTATATAGCAGAAAATACTGGGCAGCGCAGGCAGTGAAGCGCTGATATGTTGTTAAACCGAGACTGCCCACATCGCAGTTTCTGCCCTTGGTCATTACTTCAAGAAATGCAAGCTGTGCCTCTATGCAGGATACACTCCACACATAAGGAAACGTGGACAGTAATCATTAGAATCAAAGGATAAACTGTTCCCTATCATAGCGTGAGTGGTTTATAATGAATCTGAAAGCTGGCATCGTGTATCGATACATCTATTGATTGAAGGCATTTAGTATGCTTCTGCAAAGATGTATACCTAAACGTTACAGCATGAGACGTAGAGACAAAATGTGTTTATCGCTCTGACTCAGCTAAGCATAGTCAAACTTAGCTTCAATGACAGATATGGATACGTAATTTCTTGCTTCTTTAGCAATTTGCCTAAGTTCATCAATCATTGTGGCAAGAGATTGGTGGTGTAACGGCGATCATGGACGACCGAGTAAACAGTGTCTATCCTGTTGGGCGCTAGTGAAGTGCAGCCATAGAGATCTTCAATGTCGTTAAGTGAAGGCTATAATGGAACGGCGTCTGGTAGGTCTGTTCACTTCAGTACAAGAAAGATAGTGCAATGTCCCAGTGAGGTGATACGTGTCGGCGGGCCACAAATAATCGAATGAACTCACATTCAGTTAAGTGTATGGCCTCCCATTCTGGTGATACGGTTTCAGATTGTCGTCCGATCATAATTTGTTGGGTTCTGCACCCGTTCTCCAAATCACTTCCCGCAAATTTCGCCAGGATGGCTTCTTTGTAATGTACACCGAGTGGCTCCATAGTTTATTGCACAAGATCTTGCACGGGAGCCTTCCAAGAAAGCTTATCTGACCCCATTCTTACTGAACAGAAATGAAGTGTGAAGGTGGGGTTATCGTGTAAGTTCCGTTATTGTCCCTTCGCCGAAATGTAGGGCACGGGCGACAGACAGGAAAGGGCGTGGACCGCGGAGCGGTTGCATGCGGAGGCGGCAGGGCGCATCCCGTGGGAGGCGGGTCACTGGCCGCGACGCCCGGCGCCGCCGTCTCGCCGGCGCGCCGTCCCAGTACTGCGGACATGTTAATGGTGGAGTCTCTCCTCGCGTCAGTGGCCGTATACTTACACTATCTGATCAAAAGTATCCGGACACTCTTATCTAATGTGTAATTGACCACTGAATGTCACTAGATGCTGACCCGCCAGTATAAAAGTAGCCGGGGCGAAGTATTGTTTTCAGTAGAGAAACAATAACAGGGTCGGTCAGGAGAGGTCAGCGACTTCGAACGTCGACTAGTCATTCATGAGGGACATTTCAACCCATCTAAAGCTGCCAAAGTTAACTGTCAGTATGTGTCTTAAGTGGAAACGAGAAGGAACAGCCGCGACTAGGTAGATCCCATATATTGATGGACACAGGCTGTAGAGCATTGCAGACGTTGGCTGTTAAAAATCGCATGAAATCAGCGGAAGGAATTAGTCTTGAAATCCTAAGTGTTACCTGCCGTCGATGTAGCACAGTGACCGTGCGTCGGGGTTAAAAAGAATGGGGTACAGTGGTCGAGCAGCTCCTTATAAGCCACAGAGTTTTGTAGTCAGTAGTAAGTGATGACGCTTCAGGTGGTGCAAAGAGCGATGCTACTAGACATGGAGGACTGGAAACGAGTGATTAGCAGTAGTGAATCACGCTATACGCTGCGACAGTCTGATGAAAGGGTTTGGGTTTAGTGAATGTCTGGAGAACGTTATCTACCATCATGCACAGTGCCAAGAGTGAAGTGCGGAGAAGGTGGTGTGTCGGTATAACGATGTTTTTCATGGTTAAGGTGTGATCCCCTTACTACGCTTGCCGGCCGCGGTGGTCTAGCGGTTCTGGCGCTGCAGTCCGGAACCGCGGGACTGCTACGGTCGCAGGTTCGAATCCTGCCTCGGGCATGGGTGTGTGTGATGTCCTTAGGTTAGTTAGGTTTAAGTAGTTCTAAGTTCTAGGGGACTTATGACCTAAGATGTTGAGTCCCATAGTGCTCAGAGCCGTTTGAACCTTACTAAGCTTAAGGAAATGTCAAATGTGGAAGTACACTACTGGCCATTAAAATTTCTACACCAAGAAGAAATGCAGATGATAAACGGGTATTCATTGGACAAATACATTATACTAGAACTGACATGTGATTTCATTTTCACGCAATTTGGGTGCATAGGTCCTGAGAAATCAGTACCCAGAACAACCACCTCTGGCCTTGATACACCTGGGCATTGAGTCAAACAGAGCTCGGATGGCGTGTACAGGTACAGCTGTCCATGCAGCTTCAACACGATACCACAGTTCATCAAGAGTAGTGGCTGGTCTATTGTGACGAGCCAGTTGCTCGGCCACCATTGACCAGACGTTTTCAGTTGGTGAGAGATCTGGAGAATGTGTTGGCCAGGGCAGCAGTCGAACATTTTCTGTATTCAGAAAGGCCCGTACAGGACCTGCACCATGCGGTCGTGCATTATTCTGCTGAAATGTAGGGTTTCGCAGGGTTCGAATGAAGGGCAGAGCCACGGGTCGTAACACATCTGAAATGTAACGTCCACTATTCAAAGTGCCGTCAATGCGAACAAGAGGTGACCGAGACGTGTAACCAATGGCACCCCATACCATCACGCTGGATGATACGCCAGTATGGCGATGACGAATACACGCTCCCAATGTGCGTTCACCGCGATGTCGCCAAACACGGATGCGACCATCATGATGCTGTTAACAGAAGCTGGATTCATCCGAAAAAATGACGTTTTGCCATTAGAGCACCCAGTTTCGTCGTTGAGTACACCATCGCAGGCGCTCATGTCTGTGATGCAACGCCAAGGGTAACCGCAGCCATGGTCTCCGAGCTGATAGTCCATGCTGCTGCAAACGTCATCGAACTGTTCGTGCAGATGGTTGTTGTCTTGCAAACGTCCGCATCTGTTGGCTCAGGGATCGAGACGTGGCTGCACGATCCGTTACAGCCACGCGGATAAGATGCCTGTCATCTCGACTGCTAGTGATACGAGGCCGTTGGGATCCAGGACGGCGTTCCGTATTACCCTCCTGAACCCACCGATTCCATATTCGGCTAACAGTCATTAGATCTCGACCAACGCGAGCAGCAACGTCGCGGTGCGATAAACCGCAATCGCGATAGGCTACAATCCGACCTTTATCAAAGTCGGAAACGTGATGGTACGCATTTCTTCTCCTTACACGAGGCATCACAATAACGTTTCACCAGGCAACGCCGGTCAACTGCTGTTTGTGTATGAGAAATCGGTTGGAAACTTTCCTCATGTCAGCACGTTGTAGGTGCCTCCACCGGCGCCAACGTTGTGTGAATCTTCTGAAAAGCTAATCATTTGCGTATCACAGCATCTTCTTCCTGTCGGTTAAATTTCGCGTCTGTAGCACGTCATCTTCGTGGTGTGGCAATTTTAATGGTCAGTAGTGTATATGCCTACAGTAGAGGAAGAATTCGGAGACGATGACTGATTGTATTAGAATGGCAGTGCACCCTGTCATAAAGCAGCATCTTTGAGGCAGTGATTTGTCGACAGTAACGTTTCTGAAATGGACTGACCCGAACCCAATATAACACGCCTGGGATGAAATAGAACGTTGACTTCGCTGCAGGCCCCAGAGCCTGACATCGCTTTTTTTTCCGGATCTTGAAGAAGAATGGATTGCCATTGGTCCGCAGACAATGACATCTGTGTAAGACTGCAGGCATTAGTAGCCGTTATCATTGAACCTAAAATCTTCTAGCATGTTAGGCCACGTCAGTTACACTTCAGTTTCTTGTAAACGATCGACGTTAAGATCCCTTTGCTGTAAATTTCAGGATCTTATGGTGTTCACGGTTGGTTGAACACAGCTACATTTTATCTTCGTTCACATACACCATTGAAAGTGTCCCCATCAGAGTTCAAGTGTGAACATATCTCATATCCTCTAATAGGTGTTCTGAAACTTTTTATAAGTTTAGATACTACACACATCAAAAAAAGTTTTGCATCACCTCGTTTCCAAGAGTTCCGGAACTTGTACAGAAAGTTGGAATAGAGATCAATATAAAATTAATTTCCGCCCTTTTTATTGCTCATGGAAACCACACATTGCGTGTTGTACCACCATACAGCGAGACCTTCAGAGGTGGTGGAACAGATTACTACACACGCCGGTACCTCTAATACCCAGTAGCACGTCCTCTTGCATTGATGCATGCCTGTATTCGTCGTGGCATACTATCCACAAGTTCATCAAGGCACTGTTGGTCCGGATTGTCCCACTCCCTCATTGTAGCTGGTGGGTCACGTCGTCCATAAATAGTCCCTTTCAATCCATCCCAGGAATGTGCGATAGGGTTCGTGTCTGGAGAACATTCTGGTCACTCTAGTCGAGCGATGTCGATATTCTAAAGGAAGTCATTCACAGGACGTCCACGATGAGGGCGCGAATTGTGTCCATGAAGACGAATGCCTCGCCAATATGCTGCCGATATGGTTGCACTATCGGTCGTAGGATATTATTCACGTACCGCACAGCCGTTACGGCGCCCTCCATTTTACCATCAGCGGCCTACGTCGGCCCCACATAATGCCACCCCAAAACATCAGGGAACCTCCACCTTGCTGCACTCGCTGGGCAGTGTGTCTAAGGCGATCAGCCTGACCGGGTTGCCTCCAAACATGCCTCCGACGATTGTCTGGTTGAAGGTATATGCGACACTCATCGGTGAAGAGAAAGTGTTGCCAATCCTGAGCGGTCCATTCGGCATGTTGTTAGGCCCATCTGTACTGCGCTGCATGGTGACGTGGTTGCAAAGTTGGATCTCGCCGTGGACATCGGGAGTGAAGTTGCGCATTATGCAGCCTATTGCGCAAAGTTTGAGTCGTAACACGACGTCCTGTGGCTGCACGAAAAGCGTTATTCAACATGGCGTTGCTGTCAGGGTTCCTTCGAGCCATAATTCGTAGGTAGCGATCATCCACTGCAGTAGTAGCCCTTGGGCGGCCTGAGCGATGCATTTCATCGACAGTTACTGTCTCTCCTCCATGTCCGAACAACATCGCTATGATTCACTCAGAGACGCCTGGGAATTTCTCTTTTTGAGAGCCCTTCCTGACACAAAGTAACGATGTGGAAACGATCGAACCGCGATATTGACCGTCTAGGCATGGTTGAACTACAGACGACACGAGCCGTATACCTCCTTCCTGGTGGAATGGTGAACAGATCGCCTGTCGAACCCCTCAGTCTAATAGACGCTGCTCTCAGAACGTCCAGAGGGATAGGACAGAACGAAACTTTCCATACTGTGCATATACGGTGTAGTTGAAAGAAGGTCGATCATTTGAGGTGTATGCAGGGGCGAATTTAATGCACAGGGCTGCCACCTATGGCAGCAATAGGCTATAACTCAGCTGGGCACACTCGAACTCACCCTGGATGACAGATGTCATTTCATGCTGCTTCAACTCTGTGGATAAGTTCATCAGTAGTAATGGTTAGTTAATGGTGGCATACCAGTCTCTCGGCAATCCGTAACCAGATGCTTCCAATGGGTGAGGTGTAGAGCATATGCTAGTCACGATAACTTCGTAACATCGTCTCTATCGAGGTACGTATGGACACCACGGACAACGTGCGCTCTTTGGTTACCTGTAAGAAGGATGCCGTCACGGAGATCGACTCTCTCTCTCTCTCTCTCTCTCTATATATATATATATATATATATATATATATATATAATCTTTTTCTCTACAAATCATCAGTCTTCTGACTGATTTAATACGGCCCGCCAAGAAGTGCTCTCCTGTGCAAAAGCTCTTCATTTCAGAGTAGCACTTGCAACCTACGTCCTCAGTTACTTGCTGGGTGTGTTCCAATATCTGTAGTCGACTGGGAGAGCGGTGTGCTGACCACACGCCCCTCCTATCCGCATCCTCAGTTAAGGATGACCCAGCGGTCGGATGGTCCCGATGGGCCACCTGTGGCTTGAAGACGGAGTGCTTTTTTATAGTTTTTTGCTCTCTATAGTTCCCTCTAGTACCGTAGAAGTCATTCCCTAATGTCTTAACAGATGTCCTGTCATCCTGTCCCTTCTTCTTCTCAGTGTTTTCCACACATTCTTTTCTTCTTCGATTCTGCCCAAAACCTCGTCATTCCTTACCTCATCAGGCCACCTAATTTTCAACACTCGCCCGTAGCGCCACATCTCAAATACTTCGATTATTTTCTGCTCCGGTTTTCCCACAGTCCATGATTCACTATCATGCAATGCTGTCCTCCAGAAGTACGTTCTTAGAAATTTCTTCCTCAAATTAAGACCTATGTTTCATACTAGTACACTTCTCTTGATCATATATGCCCTTTTTGCCTCTACTGGTCTACTTTTTATGTCGTCCTCGCTCCGTTCGTCAAGTATTACTCTGCTTCCTAGGGAGCAGAATTCCTTAACTTCTTGTGCTGTATGATCCCCAATTATGATAAGTTTCTCGCTGTTCTCACTTCTACTACTTATCATTACGTTCGTCTTTCTTAGATTCTCTCTCAATCCATAGTCTGTACTCATTAAACTGTTCATTCCATTTAACACATTCTGTAATTCTTTTTCAGTTTCACTGAGGATAGCACTGTCATCAGCTAATCTTAACATTGAGATCCTTTCACCTTGAATTTTAATCGCACTCATGAATTTTTTTTTTTGCCGGCATTGCTTCTTCGTGTATAGATTATCTTACACCCTTCTCAATCAGTACACTTATTTCTTGGATTTACACTCTTATTGTTCCCTCTTAGTTCTTGTACATTGTTTCCCTACAGCTTATCCCTGTTTTTCTCAGGATTTTGAACATGTTGCACCAATTTTCATTGTCAGGTCGACAAATCCTATGAACGTGAACGTGTCTTGATTTTTCTTTAGTATTGTTTCCATTATCAACCGCAACGTCAGGACTGCTTCTTTGCTGCCTTTAGCTTTCCTGAAACCAAACTGATCGTCGTCTAACAGATCCTCAGTTTTCTTTTCCATTCTTCTGTACACTATTCATGTTAGCAACGTGGATGCATGAGCTGTTAAGTTGGTTGTGCGGTAGTTCTCGCACTTGTCGGCTCTTGAAATTTAGGAATTGTGTGGATGACGTTTTTGTGAAAGTCTGATGTTATATCGCCAGCCTCATACATTCTACACGCCATCGTGAATAATCGTTTTGTTGCCACTTCGGCCAACGATTTTAGAAATTCCTATGGAATGTCATCAATCCCTTCTGCCGTATTTTGTGTTAAGTCTTGCAAAGCTCTTCTAAATTCTGATTCTAGTACTGGATCCCCTACCTCTCCCCTATCGGCTCCTCTTTCTTCTATCACGTCAAAAGTCCTCGTCCTTGTAGAGGCCCCCAGTGTAGTCTTTCCACCTACGCGCTTTCTCCTTTGCATTCAACAGTTGAATTCCCATTACGCTCTTAATCTTATCACCTTTGTTCTTAATTTCACTGAAAGCTGATTTGTCTTTTATATATGCGGAGTCAGTCCTTCCTACAATCATTTCTTTTTCGATTTCTTCGCATTTTTCATGTGGCCATTTCGCCTTAGTTTCTATGCACTTCCAGTTTCTTTCATTCCTAAGTGACTTGTCTTCCAATATTCCTGATTTTCTGAACTTATTTGTACGTCCTCCTTTCGTCAATTAGCTGAAATATGTTTTCTGTTACCCATAGTTTCTTCGCAGTTACCTTCCTTCTACCTACGTTTTTCTTCTCCGACTTCTGTGACTGCCCCTTTTAGAGACCTCCATTCGTCTCTTCAACTGAACTGTCTGCTGAGCTATTCCTTACCAGAACATTATGACCAGCTACCCAATAGCCGTTATGTCCACCTTTGGCACTGATAACAGCGGCGACGTGTCGTGGTATGGAAGCAGTTAGGCCTTGGTAGGTCGCTGAAGAGAGTTTGCACTACATATGCGCATACAAGTCACCTAACTCCGGGAAGGGGGCGTGGCAATGAGCTCTGGCGCCACACTCAATCACATGCGCGGATGTGTACGATCGGGTTCAGGTCTGGCGACTTGGGAGTGGGGGGGGGGGGGGGGGCAGGCAGAACATCAATTGAAACTCGCCACTGTGTTCCTCGAACCATTCCATCACACTCCTGATCTTGCGACTAAGCACATTATCTTGTCGAAAAGTGCACTACCGTCGGGAAACATGATCGTCATGAAGGGGTGTGCGTGGTCTGCAACCAGTGTACGATACTTCTTGGGCGTCATGATGCCTCGAAGAGTTCCATTTGGGCCTTGGATGCCCACATGAATGTTGCCCAGAACATCAGGGAGCCGCCGCCAGCTTGTCTCCGTTGTGCCTACTGGTGTCAAGGA
Organism: Schistocerca nitens; assembly: GCF_023898315.1. Taxonomy (NCBI): domain Eukaryota; kingdom Metazoa; phylum Arthropoda; class Insecta; order Orthoptera; family Acrididae; genus Schistocerca; species Schistocerca nitens. The sequence continues at coordinate 466,514,863 of NC_064619.1, read as the reverse complement.
ACTGTTCCCCTGGAAGACAACGGATTCGCTCTCTCCCAACGTCATGATGAAGACGGTATCAGGATTCATCAGACCTTACAACACTGTGCCACTGTGACAACGTCCTGTGCCGTTTATGTCGTAGTTGGCGATGTCGTGGTGTGAAAATTGGCACATACGTAGGTCGTCTGCTGCGGAGGCCTATCGTTAGAAGTATTCGGTACGCTGAGAGTTAGCACACACTTGTACTCTGCCAGGCATTAGAGTCTGATGTTAGCTCCGTCACAGTTCGCCGCCAGTCCTGTTTTACCAATCTGCTGAGCTACGACGCCCGACATCTGTAATGAGAGTGACCGCCCAGCCCCTCCACGTCTGGACGTGGTGTCAACTTGGTCTTGCTATGTGTTGAAAGACACTCACAACAGCACTCCTCGAACACCCGACAAGTCTTGCAGTTTCCGAAATGCTCGTGCCGAGCCTCTGGGCCATCACAATCTTCCCTAGGTCAAACTCAGATAGATCACACGTCTTTCCTGTTCTACACACAGACAGCACCGCTCACCGTGCGTGCGTCTGACTAGCTGTCATTCCTCGCCAAGTAACGCTGTTACCTCGTGGACGGGTTTATACCTATTGTAGGTCGGTGTTCATAATGTTATGGCTGATCAGTGTACAGCCTCACGGAACTTCAAGTGTATCTCTTCATTTCTTCGTACTTCCGTATCCCACTTTTTTGCGCCTTGATTCTTCCTGAGTAGTCTGTTAAACTTCAGGCTTCTCTTCTTCACTATTAAAGTGTGATATGAGTCTCTCTCTGCCCTGGGTACGGCTTACAATCCAATATGTGATTCCGTAATCTCTGCCTGACTATGATGTAATCTAACTGAAATCTTCTTGTATCTCCCGGCCTTTTCCAAGTATACCACCACCTCTTGTGGTTAATGAACAGAGTATTCGCTATTACCACGTGAAATTAATTGCAGAACTCAATTAGTCTTTCTCTTCTGTCATTCGTACTACCAGTTCCATACTCTCCCGCAGCCCATTCTTCTGCTCCTTCCCCTATAACCGCATACCAATCCCCTATGACTGTTAAGATTTTCATCTCACTTTATGTAATGAATTGCCCGTTCAATATCTTCATATTCGCTATTACCACGTGAAATTAATTGCAGAACTCAATTAGTCTTTCTCTTCTGTCATTCGTACTACCAGTTCCATAATCTCCCGCAGCCCATTCTTCTGCTCCTTCCCCTATAACCGCATACCAATCCCCTATGACTGTTAAGATTTTCATCTCACTTTATGTAATGAATTGCCCGTTCAATATCTTCATATACTTTGTGTCTTATCTTCTGCTAACGACGTCGGCCTGTATACCTGAGCTGTTGTCGATTCTGATGAGAACTGTTCGCAGTATCCCAGTCTTTGTCCTACGACCCTATTCATAAAGAATCCTACTGCCGTTATGTAGTGCTGTTGACATTATCCTATAATCGCCTGACCAGAAATACTTTTCTTCACTTATTCCTCTTCACTGACCCCCACTACATTATATCTAGATTGAACCTTAGTATTTTCCTTTTCAGATTTTCTAGCTACCCTACAATGTTCAAGCTTAAGACATTCCATGCCCCGACTGGTAGAACATTATCCTTTCGTTATTCTGCCCTTTCGTCGGTTATCCTATCTTTTTCTCTTGGTCGCCTTCCACTTGGCAGTCCCCTCTGGGAGATCCGAATGGGAAACTAGATCGGAATCATTTGCCAATGGAGAGGCCATCATGACACTTTCTCACATACAGGCCATATGTCCTGTGGATACAGGTTATGTCTCTTTAATCCAGTGGTTTCCATTGTCTTCTGTATCCTCGTGCTGTTGATCGTTGCTGATTATTCCGACTTTTAGGGGCAGTTTCCCACCCCAATGGTAAGGGAGTGTCCTGAACCTCTGTCCACTCCTCCGCCGTCTTCTACAAGACCGTTGGCGGAATGAGAGTGAGTGACTTCATATTCCGGAAGTCTTAGACCGTCATTAATTATGAGTTTTGTTCAAAGTTTAAGCAATAGCAAGCTTCGAACTCGGGACCAGGGACGTTTTGATTACTAATAAAAGATGCTACCGTAGACCACGGGTTACCACGAACGGCAGTTGGTTGGTTGGTTGGTTGGTTGTTTGGGGAAGGAGACCAGACAGCTAGGTCATCGATCTCATCGGATTAAGGAAGGACTGGGAAGGAAGTCGGCCGTGCCCTTTGAAAGTAACCATCCCGGCATTTGCCTGGAGCGATTTAGGGAAATCACGGAAAACCTAAATCAGGATGGCCGGACGCAGGATTGAACCGTCGTCCTCCCGAATGCGAGTCCAGTTTCTAACCACTGCGCCACCTCGCTCGGTCGACCGGCAGTAAGAAATCAAAAATGTAACGGTTCTGTCCAGATTACCGCCTGTAGGAAACAGTACACCGAACTCGGTCTCGTCTTATAAGATGAAGTGCTGCCTCTTCTGTTTCCAGTGAGGCCATTTGGCCATTTGTAACCGCGCGTAGCTACTCAGCCAAGGGAAGCGACGACGATGGGCCTAGAACTATAATTCACCTGCCGAAAGAAGTGTCTGCTGTTTTGAGCTTCGTTGTGCTATAGGAAATGTGTGAATGACCACAATTGATACTACTATAAAAATTTCAGCAAGGACATACAGTGGACATGCAGGAGTCTCCATGGTCTTTCCGAAGAACTATCCCGATTCGTTGTCTTTGTAGTGCCACCTGTCTACCATTGTTAGTGCTGATGGCGTAAGGAAAGTGCTCACGTTTGTTACTGACCGCAGAGGTCTGTACTCTCCACGCAAGCCATATTTTTGGAACTCTGAAGAAAGATATCCGTGACCGTCGAGTTGCTTTGGACGAAGAGGTGTACGTGTGGCTACAACTTTGGTTCCGTGGGCAACCGCATTTTTCCGTAAAGGCATTGGTCGTCTTGTCTCACAGTGGGATAAATGTAGTACCAGTTATGGCTGTTACTTTTGAAATAATAAAGTTTACTTGCTTTTTTCATCTGTCCCGTTTTCATTTGACTGCCCCTTGTAACCTGACACTCGGCGCGGTGGGTGATGGGAGCGATGTTATTTCCCATTTACGGTTAGCCATCTCAGCAGTTGTTGGTAGTGCGACCCGAGCATGGAGCGCAGTCCAAGGGCACAGGAACGGTTGCCAGTGCAGACTCTCTCCTGTTAACCACCCAAAGCGATCGGCAGAAATGTCTCCTCTCTTTCCCTCCCTCCCCCCCCCCCCCCACTTGCACGATCAATGTACAGTATGCCAACTGAGCCGTAGTGGAACAGCGTCTGGTACGCTCTGTTCACTTTAGTACGAGAAAGATAGCGCAATGCCCTCGTAAGGTGGTACTTACTGGCGAGTCACAAATAGAATAGAAACTATTTAGTCACAGTGTCAGCGAATGTCATTGGGATGTTCCAGCGTTTCAGTTTACTCCTATGTGCTCGCTTCTAAACAACAGAAGGAATACAAAGTTTGTAACGAAGTCATCACGAACAACAAGAGCGCAGAGAAAGTGCTCCTGGAATGAGCAATGCAATAAATCGCTCACAGAGATCATTCGGGGCTCAGGTCGGCAAAGACATACCACATGTGCTGCTGCTTTTCTGATGGCCAATACTATACTTTCGTTAGCTGTGCGTCAGAAACTTGGCCCATCATTTGGGAAGTGAATAATGGCTGGTCATTAACGAAAAAGTCTAGAAATTCAAATAAAATGGCCAGTTACTCTTTAATCAAGCGAAAACTGTATTCATTACATCAGTCTAGTGGACTCGTGCATGCGAATGCCACAGCAGAACCGAAACGGCAATCGTTCTCTTCCTGACGACTGCCAACTGACTTACTTCGACCCATCAGGCGCTCCTTCAGTGCTCCGGGTCCGCACAAAATGTGACACGAGCTATACTGCGCTGTTTTACGTTGTTGTAGCCAACGGTCCGAAGACCAGTTTGATGGTACTCTACATGCTAGAATTCCTACCCAAGTCTTATCATCTGTGCACAACCGTTGCCTCCAACACCCCCCCCCTCCCTCCCTCCCTCCCTCTCTCTCTCTCTCTCTCTCTCTCTCTCTCTCTCTCTCTCTCTCTTCCGTCCATTAGCAAATTGACTATTCCTTTACGCCTCTTAATGTACTCAGTTTTCCTACCCTCCTTTCGAATTTGTGTGTTCAGCTTATAACATCTTGTAATAATCTCCTTTCAAAACACATTATTTTGTAGTGTATTTACTGGCAATGACAAAAACGTTCAACCTTGGAAACACGCTGACTGTGTGACGCTAGACGACGCCACACTGCACCATGCCATCCTGTTGTCTTACGTAGTTAACCCATACACATAATTTGCTTTAGCACGGAATGAGTAGAAATATCTAGAAATTCCGTGGAATTAAGCACCTGTTTTATAGAGTACTCAATTCCGTATTTAGAGACACACTTTTTACATAAATTACAGAAAATACCAAAACAGCAGTGATATGATGGAGAATAAACAGTTGACACTAATGTTCAGTACGTTGTTACTACAATAGTACTGCATAAAAATACTGTGTGAAACCAGTGCCCCTGCTATCCCCTTGCGTCATCTGTGCATAGCAGAACAACTTGGTTGAAAGCCGTCGAGGCATCGCTTGCTCTGTGGTATGGGAGGGAGGTGTTTTTTTTTTTTTTTTTTTTTCTCCGAGACTGGCAACAATTTCCAACCACAGGACGGTATGCAGGAGGTCAGCCAAGGCCTGTGACACACTCGAGTGAGTAACGTGTGCCATTTGTTCTCGAAGGAAGAGGCTCTGTCTGTAGCCCTGGAAGGGTGACACCTTGGAGTCCTGTGTACATACAGATTCATGAAAGTAATACGCTGGCAAAACGAGCATCGACGTGTGTATCGCGCAGTGGTCGACAAGGAAGGATCGTCTGCATTGTAAACGTCGATATGTACAGTGGGCTGCAGCTCAGTAGAAGTTCATCATATTAGCAGACGAACGCTTGTTTACCCTGAAACGTATTTTGATTTCGTGAACAGCAGAAACCCGTTACCATTCATCGAACACCTGTGAAAGGACGGCGCACTCTGATAATGGAAAGCTGTATCTTCAGGTTGGGTACAGACCGCCAGATCTCGTCCTCGTGTTGGTGTTGCTGTACAGTATTAGAGAGATGACGAACATAGTTATGTAAGCTTTTAGTACGTGTTGATTTTGTCCTACAAGACGACAGCGCTTTATCGCTTTTGGGCGGATATTTTCAGCAGCAAACAATGCACACCAGGCACTGCCCGTTCTCCCGAATCGGAACCCCCCCCCCCCCATGGAACATAAGGTGCATGCTCTCTGGAAGCGTGTTGCTACTCAGTGTGTCACCAGATACTTGCTGCACCGAGATAGATTTTCAAGATTGACCTTCGATAAGAGCCTTTACAGATCATTAACAGCTTCCGTATTAATGTTACTCACGCCATATGACATATTCATGTTTTTTAAGTATCAAACATGGTCTAAGTTCTAAAATAACTTAGTAGAAACAGTAAAGCTGTCCACAGCTCGAAAGTCGGTTTGAATATCGCAGTACTCTACTAGGAGCCCGTACGTCTAGCCGCACGGTCTGACGCGCTGCTACCCGAGCGGGAAGGTGTGCCGGTCCCCGGCACGAATCCGCCCGGCGTAGTAGTATAAAGATCCGGTGTGCCGGACAGCCTGTGGATGGTTTTTAGGCGGTTTACCACGTGCCTCGGCGAATGCGGGCTGGTTCCCCTTATTCCGCCTCAGCTACACTATGTCGGCGATTGCTGCGCAAACACTGTCTCCACGTACATGTACACCATAATTACTCTACCACGCAAACATTTGGAGTTGCACTCGTCTGGTATGAGACGTTCCGGGAGGAGGAGGAGGAGAGGAGGGGGGGGGGGGGGAGAACCGCGCAATAACCCTGGGCGTTGTTGAGGTGGGTGGACCTCTGTGGCCTGGTGTGGGGTTGTGAACGACTGAGGGCTACGGTGAGACGAAGCATCTCCATCGTTTGTAGGTCCCCGGTTCAATACACGATACATACTCTTATTAGGAACGGTCCTGTTAGAGGTGGTTGTACTCTCCGATCTTTGAACTGACTGAACAATCCAGTTATAGGGATGGGAAAAACCGACTGGCTAAAACCAATACCGGTATTTTAGTTCTTAATAACCGGTATTTCTCGGTATTTGTTTGGTCTCAGTTAGAAAAGGTGTGTGTTTATTTTGTACTCATAACCAGTAAAAAAAAAATCAGTTAGCCATTGCAGCAGTACTAAAAAATTTTGTATTTAAATAAACCGTTTTTTAGAAACAAGTAATTTTTATTCGTAAAATTAACATTGATTTCATATATTGCGTTATTACAGAAAATGGGGAAAGCGATCAGTGCTATTTTAATAACAATGCCGACAGAAACGAGCAACAAACACATGGCATAAGACTTGCTGAGACAACAAGGCCCCTGTTGCCGTGTGTCATGGCTTAAGCTACACGGGTGTATGTCCAGTGTGCAAGGCTTGGACCCCACCTGGTCTATACGGTTATTTAGCAGTTACTGCAGTGAAGTACAATGCTTCATTCCCTTTAAAAGGTTGGAGATTTGTTTGCCATTTCTATGAAATAAGAAATGAGGAAGGAAGTTATGATATCAGTGGAGAGAGAGAGAGAGAGGGAGAGAGAGAGAGAGAGATTTTAGTTTTCCGTGGTTTCCTTCCACATTATTGCCTAATCAGAGTTCGCCCTGCATCTCTAATGACCTCATTGTCGACGGGATGTTACAGTCTGATCTTTTTCGTTCCCTTTGACGCACAGCTTAATTCTCACGGAGTGATAACTGAAATGAACTAAAAACTCAACAAGAACAAAAATAGAAAGTAGCTGATCGCGTGCCTGCGTCTCCGTAATATACGGAACTGAAGGCTACAGCTTTCAGAATGAAATCCTCACTCTGCAGCGGAGTGTGCACTGATTTGAAACTTCGTGGCGGATAAAAACTGTGTGCCGGCCCGAGACTCGAACTCGGGACCTTCGCCTTTCGAGGGCAAGTGCTCTACCAATTGAGCTACCCAAGCACGACTCAAGACCCTGTCATTACGGCTTCAATTCTGCCGTACCTCGTCTCCTACCTTCTAAACTTCACAGAAGTTTTCCTGCGAAACTTGCAGGACTAACATCACTGGAAGGAAGGATGTTGCAGAGACATGGCTTAGTCACAGCTTGGGGGATGTTTCCAGAACGAAATTGTGAGGACGGGTCGTGAGTCGTGCTTTGGTAGCTCAGTTGGTAGAGCACTTGCCCACGAAAGGCAAAGGTCCCGAATTCGAGTCTCGGTCCGGCACACAGTTCTAATCTGCCAGGAAGTTTCGGCTACAGCTTTCCTCACTTGGCTGTGAATTATATCTACTGGTTTCACTCCCCGTTTTTGTCAAGAGCAAGCAGTGTGCTCACTTTTTAACCCCAAAACAATAAAATAAAGCTTGTGCTGAAGCAAGTTCCTAGAGTTCGGGAAAGCGCACACTTGGTTGTTGACCTTGGAACCAACCGAAATGTAATGCCAGTGTCGTTATCATACAATATTGTTTTATGTCGGAATTATTTTATTGTTACCGTTAATTAGTAATTACAGTTATCACCATTATTTGAGATGTCACTGGAATGCAAATTGTATGATATTTGAGGATAAACTCCAGTCTCCAGCCGGGTGACATCACTGAAATACCGCGACGTTTCGAAGGGTGTCGTATTCGTCAACCTCTCAACTTGTGAATTCTTTAGCTGTGCGTTTAAGCTAAAGAAATCTTTGGATGTGGCTCTTTTGGATCATGCTGCAAGAATTTCTAACGATCTACCTTGTTAATAACGTCTGCAATAAGAAGTTTTTGCATCGGAAGCAAAAGCGTAATTTTCACAAACGATAGATGTACATCGTGTGCCACTGATAAGCGCATATTGTAAAATATCGAAGTAGAAGACAGTTGTGATTTTCCAAAAATTAACAAACAGAAACGTTAACAAAGAATGTAGAAAAAAATCATTGGCTACGTTGCTTCCTTGCAGACCCATAACGTTATTTCTTCTCCCTTTCAGCCGCACTGAGTCAGCCAGCGCGATTTGTCTGGAACTTTTCTCTTGACGTAGAGACGTAAGCTATTTGAGATACTGTTATCTCTTCCGAGAGGCTTTACTCATCGATACATGGAAGTTGAGCAATACTCGATGATACGAGGATTTAATTTTCTTTGTTGATTTGTCAGACGTAAGTTGTTACAGATGTGGGCGTGAACGTTATCTCTTTATTTGTATGTCAGTGCAATGTTTACCGAGAAACTACAAGGTGGGAACGCTAGACGTACTTAGCGTTCATTGGCACCAAGTGAAGAGGCTTTGTAAAGGTATAGTTACAGCTCTGAAACACACTTCCGCTGATCTCGCCCTTTCCTACATAGCGTGGTGATGAGGTGGCGATGGATAAACTAAAATTACTATTTGGAAGTACCGTAATGCAAATTGTCTTCCGTCCAGCATGATTTAGATTTTGCAACGTAACCCAAAACCCCGTGATCTTAAACAAACCATGGCATAACCCAAAACCCCGTGATTCTTAAACAAGCCATGGCCTATGTTGTTTGCTGTTCTGTGAGAATTAACCTGTGCGTCAACGGGAACGAAGAAGATTAGACTGTAACATCCCGTCGACAATGAGGTCATTAGAGATGCAGGACAACTCTACACGTAAATAGGACGATAGGGAGTACCTGGCAGTAGGTGGCAGCACAATGCATGCACCTAATATGAAAAACGTATGTTTTTGGGGGTATCCGGATACTTTTGATCACATAGTGTAAGTTGAAGCCTCATCTAACCAAACGTACGATCTGCTATTTGTCAACGGCTGCTTTGCTCAAACGTCCGATGTAAGGCCAACGGGAGCAGGCTTTACTTGCTTACGAGAATATTTCAAAAATAAAGTTACACATTGTTATGGAAGGCCAGTGCTGAATTATACTAAAAAGTGAAATAGACACACGACACAATTTTTCTTCATAGTCGCCGTCTCTGTAAACAACAGTTGGAACGTTGTACCAATCGTTCAGTTCCTCGTCGATGAAATCCGCTCTTTGGCCCCGGAACCAATCGAGAACCGCTGTGTGAACGTCCTTATCATCGGAAGATCTGCGATTCTGCGAATTGGTTTCTCGATTCCATGGACGTTGTCATCTGTGGTCGATGTCGATGGTTTTTCTTGCCGAGCAGTTGCGGCATTCGTCAAATTGTTGACACTATTTCACCACGACAGGACGCGACATTGCATTTGGCCCCTTTGCCCCCAGAATTTAACGGTGAATCCGTGTACAATTTAGACGTCTTTCTCTCAAAAATCGTTCCGTTCCACGTACTTCCACTGTGGACAACGTTTCCCGTTTCTGCGCAATTTCAGTCGCACGCTGTAACGCGCCTGTTCAACCGTACCGGAGTTAAACTGCGTCTGCTGGAAACCTGCAACATCTACCCTCTCCTGACAGTTCACAACTCTTCTTGCGCAATGGTGTTAGCGAAGAACGATATGTACAACTTTGTGAAATTCGCTCGTATTATGTATTTTGTTGTTATTCTAGCACGAATTGAACAGTGACAAACTAAAGCATCGAAACCCCATTGTACAATAGCTGCCGTAAACAGTAAGATATAGATTTAGTTCAGCTTTAAGTACTTTTGAAAGGTTATACAATTTGTAATTTACTTACCACAGTTGTATGTTAGCATTTACCCGACCTGATAGCCGAGCGCGTTAATGCGTCGCTTTCGGGATTAGGGGGACTAGCTTTTTTTAGACGGTTTTCCACGTCCAACTAGGTAACCGCGCTGTTACCCACTCAGATACAGGCTACACAAACATTTAGAAGCTGTTCTCACATCTGAACACGAGACATATCCTTCTAGACGCAAACATATGGGAATTCTGTCCTGGGGTGAGGGCAGGAAGGGCATCCGACCACCAGCTGTCAATAATATTTCCATAACCTGCACGGGATGAGTCAGAAGGAAAGGTACATGCTGTGAGGAGTGATATACTATGGTGATTCTGAACAAAACAACTTCAAATGAATGTATGCCTTTTACTTAATCGTATCCTATATACAGCTGAAAATAATGGGCGTCAGTCGCATGTCGTCCTTCAGCATTCACATGTGCATACAATCAAAGCGACAGAAGCTTTACTGACCATTTAAATTCGCACTCCACACAGTACCTCACTGAAACGTCTGGACATTGGTCACCCAGGTCACCGGATCTTACCCATTAGATTACTGTTTGTCGGGTTAGCTTAAGAGCGTAGTCTACAAGTGGAAAATGGACACAGATGAGGAACCTCTCGCTCGTATTTTACATGCATGGTTCAAGTGAATGACCACACGAATGAGCTCAGACCAGCATCACAGCAGCTGCCTACAAGAGCTGCAAAATGCATTGCAATTGACGGTGGACTTTTTTGTTCAGTATCAGTAACGCTGTCACACCTCAAAGCATGTATAAGGGACATGTCGTAAATAATACGCCAGCTGGTATTACTGTGTATTGTTTGATTCAACAGTAATGAAAATTACGTCAGATGTAGTTGGTAGTTTGAGGAAGAAGTACTTGTTTTTGTTTTTGCGCCGAGTACTTTAACATAAAATTGGCGAGAGGTAGATATCGACCATGCAGAGGTCTCAGGTAATGTGACTGTTGAAGACCAGAGGTTGTAAATCAAGATCGCGGCAAAAACCCGACGGAAATCGGCAGCGCGTTAAGTGAAGTTTGTGGTGAGCTTACAGTGGAACGCCGTACAGTTTCACGTTGGGTTAATCGCTTTCGTGGTGATCGTATGAGCATAGACAATAATCCAAGACCCGGAAGACCAAGAACTTCAACAGATGAACGAAGTTTGAAACTCGTGACAGATACTCTTGAAGATCGTATTGCGAGTTGTGAGGAATCTGAAGCCACGGGAATTCTCCCAACATCAGTATTCGGTACTCTGACAAATGATTTGAAGAAGAGAGAAATTTCTGCGAGATGGGTCCCACACTGACTGCTGAAGAGAAGCAGAAACGCCTAAACATTGCAACCTTGCTCAAAAGAAGATTCGACCGCGAAGGTAAAGGATTCTTGTGTCGAATTGTCTCTATTGAGGAAACGTGACTTAGAGACTTTGAACCAGAGTTGAAATCACTGTCCAATGAGCGGAGAGCTTCAGATTCTTCACGTTGAAAAAAATTTCGCCGAGCTCAGTCAAAACTCAAGCAAATGACGATTTTTGCTTATGATCGCGTAGGAATCATCATGCCAGATAGAGCTCCATGTGGAACAATTGCCACAGCAGTTTTTTAATCGTAACTTCAGGCAAAACCTGCACAGAAAAATGCACAAAACCCGACCTCAGTTGCTCGAGGTGGGCCAATCATTCTCCACGACAATGCTCGCCCGCATATCGGTAATGTTGCAACCCAAAAAATGTGCGAATAAGGATGGGAAGTGTTGCCGCATCCTGCGTGCTGCCGGGACATGATATCGCCAGACTTCGACTTGCTCCCGAAATTGAATAAAACCTCTACGTGTACTTTATCTTTCTCTGTAAGAGCTATCACCGTTACCCGAGCCATTCGACAGATGAGCATAAGTGATGTCCTGGATGGAATAATAGAGCTTAAACTGGAAAAGGCAAGGAAGAGGAAGCAGAAGGAGAATGGTGTATTTAATTTGATGTATGCGATATTTCTTGTCAAACGTAGACTAGATACAAAATTATGAAAATTGGTTGATTTGTTAATCTGCGTGGAAAAAATTGCAGGTAGAAATTTTCAGGAAGGGGAGGGGCGGGCGCATTGGTAGATCTGCCGTGTTTCGCTTGATCACGTCGGTTTGGTTGTGTGTGGAATGGTGCATCTCCACCCGAGTTTTAAACTTTTCTGATTATTTGTTTTGTTCTAAAAGCCGCCCACCTAGCCTAAAGAGCGGTGGTAACACTTCCTTTAGTTTTTGTACGGTCTGGAACGTGGCGCTGAAGTGCAAGATTCTGGATGTGTAGTGGTGGACCACGGCTTGGACCAGCGGCGGCAGGTGGGGCGTCGGCGCTGGGCGCGGGCTGCCATCTGGGCGGCGCGGCTGATCGATAGCAAGGCAGCGCGAGCGGGCGCGCCCGCGCCGACACCGCCAGGCGTAACCCACTGCCGCCGGCCGGCCGAGGAACCGGCTCAAAACCTCACGCCTTCCCGCTCATGTTGTGTTTAAAACAACCGCTTTACACTGAGCTGACAAAACTCACGGGACAGCGACAGTCACATATACAGATGACGGTATCAGATATAAAACGGTAGTGCACGGTGGAGCTATCATTTGCACTCAGGTGATCCTTGTGAAACGATTTCCGACGCGACTATCGCCGCACAACAGGAATTAACAGACTTTGAACACAGAATGGTAGTTGGAGCTCACGCATGCGACATTCCATTTCGGAAATCATTAGGAAGTTCAGTATCCTGAGGTCCACAGGGTAAAGAGTGTGCCGACAATACCAAATTTCAGGCATTACGTCTCACCATGGACAACGCAGTGACCGAACGCCTTCGCTTAACAACCGAGAGCATCGTCGTTAGCGTAGAGTTGTCAATGGTAACAGACGAGCAACACTTCGTTAAATGACCGCAGAAATCAGTGTGGGCCATACGTCGAACGTAGCCGCTAGGACAATGCAGCGGAATTTGGCGTTAATGGGCTATGGTAGCAGAAGATCGACGCGAGTTCCTTTTGCTGACAGCACGGCATGGGCTGCAGCGCCTTTCCTGGGCTCCTGACCCTATCAGTTGGACACTAGACGACTACAAAACTGTGCCGTGGTCAGATGAGTTCCAGTTTCACTTGGTAAGAGCTGAAGCTCTTAAGAAGTGTGACACAGATCCCATGAAGCCATGGACCTAAGTTGTCAACAAGTCACTGTGCTTGCTGGTGATGGCTCCATAACGGTGTGAGCTGTGTTTACATGGAATGGTCGGGGTCCTTTGATCCAACTGAACTGATCATTTACTGGAAATTTTTATGTTCGGCTACTTGCAGACCATTTGCCGCCATTCGTGGACTGTCTTCCAAAACGTGTCACCGGGCCACAGTTTTACACGATTGGTTTGAAGAACATCATGGACATTTGGAACAAATGATTTGGCCACCCGGGTGGCCCAACATGAACCACATCGAATATTTATGGGACATAATCCAGAGTTTAGTTCGTGCACGAAGTCCTGCACCGGCAACACTTCCGCAATTGTGGACAGCTATAGAGGCAGCGTGGCTCAATGTTTTTGCAGGGGAATTACATGCCACGTCGAGATACTGCACTATGCCGGGCAAAAGGTGGTTTGATACGACCTTAGGAGGTATCACATGACTTTTTTCACTTTTGAGGTCGATCGATTTGTCCAACATTTACTACAACTGGTCATACAGTTTTAATTACCACCTCTAAAAAATCGACCTGTGATTGTGTTTCCGAATGGTGGAGAACATATCGGAGACCGTGGTTGTAGAAGTCGGCATTTCGGCTCTTCAGTACAGCTTGTACCTCGTGAACCAACTCGCTGTCTTTCTGGAAATGCTTCCCAGGCAGTGTTGAGTAGAGCAAGAAGTCGCTAGATGACATGTTGGGAGAAATCGGGGGAGGAGTGGGACAAGGGAAAAATTAAAAGCACAAAGCAGCAGTAGCTTGTATGACTGCTCCATGCAGAATGAGCTGGAGCGTTGTGGAGCAAAAACACTCTCTTGGACGGTTTCCCACAATGCCTCATCTTGACATCCGTAACCCCGTCAGAGGCTTTCTGTAGTGTGCTCCTGCGTCGGTTTCTCCTGTAACGAGCATAATCTATTAGCACCACACGACAGCGGGCTCAAACACCTGGCATTACCTTGTCACTGTGCGGCTGGTCCCAGCGGAGGTTAAAGTCCTCCCTCGGGCATGGGTGTGTGTGTGTATTTGTCCTTAGGATAATTTAGGTTAAGTAGTGTGTAAGCTTAGGGACTGATGACCTTAGCAGTTAAGTCCCATAAGATTTCACACACATTTTAACGTACACATCACCTTGTCGGATCTCAAATTACATACTCACATGATTACATCCAGGATATCTGACGAGTTATGAACCGATGCTGCAGAATATTCACAAAGGCTTTATATTAAAATTCCCATAATTTAGGGCGGAAACAGAAAGTTAAAAATCTGCTGTAGAAGAAGAACGAACAATTGAGCACAGCCTCATGGATATATATTAAAAAAAAAAAAAAAACCAACGAGAAATGGGAAGTTAATAATCCTCGAAGTGGACAGACAGGGAATATACTATATAAGGCTTATTCACTTTGATGGCACACAAAACTTTACATTTGATCATGTTTATAGTTTTATCACATTATTTCCATGCTTCTATTTTTCCATTTTTTATTGTTAACTGTAGTAGCGGAAGTTAAATAAAATCTGTTTTGAAAGCTACAGTTTTTGTATTTGTCAGATAAAGTTTATCCTAGGCCATTATATGACTAGATGAACGTGGAAAATCTCTTCCAAAATCACCCTCAAATTGGGCGTTAAAATTGATCTGCAACGGATGAACTAATTTCAATCTCAAGTCTGTCAAATTATTGTGCAGTCATACCAACATGATTTCAGAATTAGACTGACTGCAGATGGCACTGATTTGCATCCAACAAAATTCAAGTGTGTCTCAGTTCATGGAGTCTGAAGTTTAATATAATAACAATCAGCCATTGCTAGAAAATCATGAAAATACTGTAATAAATAAAAAGCCTTTATCCCGATACCAGGAGGAGCCAGTTGCCCCCTCTTTGCAGACGCCAATGGTTGGGTCTTCAGCTTTTTCGGCGATGGAAAATCCACAGGTTTCCACTGTTTATTTTGGTGCTCTGTCCAGGCAGCTAAAGAAGTCATCCATTGGCCGCACACAGCCACAGCATTACCACTTTTGCCTCATTTTGGAAGTTTTGAAAGTCCATCGCATAATCCAGCGGCCAGCGACCTTTGTCATGTTCAAAGCATGCACAAGTGGTGATATGTCACTTCTTTCTTGGTCACTCAAACTGGTTTGACCACACTGGAAGCGACTATGCAACCTAATCAATGTCTTCTGATGGTGCATTATTGCTGCACACTTGCACGAACTCAGTGTTTTGTATGACTTCGTACACAATGATAAGGAGATGTGAGCTAAAGAGTGGTGTGGCAACTGTCATCATAGGAAAGCTAGACAGGAGTAGAAATGATTAACGAACAAGTTAACAGAAAAGATTTACTTCACTTGTATTCCTCTAAGCAAACAAAGGTTCATTACAAATAATGCAGCAAGAAACAGATTCCATCCGTTTCAATATCAACAGCAAAGAGGCTCCGTAAAGTAAGCATGAAAGATGGAATCGGAGCTGTGATTGGGTCGCATCTGCATAGGGTCACTTGTCATCCTATACCGTGGTGGCAGAGGATGCTCGTAGTCAAGAGCTGCTGGAGATATGGCGCAGCTGACACACACCATTTGGTCTGGCAGACCCGGCATGACCACTGTCGGCATCTAACAGAAACTTGCAATTCTGTTACCAACTGTAGAATGTCGGTGGCTTGGTATCAATACATAACACACTCAGTAGCATTAGTCCTCTTCAAATTGAGCAGATTACCACACAATACCAATGCGTACAGCAGCCGGAGACAGTAGCCATCCATGTATGAATTGTGCTTGCGTGGTTTTGTGTGTGTGTGTGTTTCGAAGGACTTCTTTGCTGGAAGCGTAAATGTTTAGCCGGCTTTTCATTGTGCTTCCTCTGTGTGGTGAGTAGCAATTTGTCCTTTCCATAATACTCTCTAAAACAAAAATAAACAACGCACCACAAGGAATTACGAGAGTGGGATGGAAATAGGCAGATGTGACATGCATGTACAGACAAATGATAAAAATTTCAGAATAATTGGGTGTTTTCTTCAAGAGAGAGAGAACTTCACAAATTGAGCAAATCAATAACGTGTTGGTTCGCCTCTGGCCCCTATGGAAGCAATTATTCAGTTTAGCATTGATTGATGAAGTTGTTTTATGCCCACCTGTGGAATATCTTGCCAAATTCTGTCCAATTGGTGCATTATAGCATCAGAATCCAGTGCTTGTTGGGGGGGCCCTGCCCATAATGCTTCAAACATTCTCAATTGGGGAGAGACTGACGGCCTTGGTGGCTAAGATACGGTTTGGCAAGCATGAAGACAAACAATAGAAACTCTCGCTGTTTGCAGGTGGACATTGTCATGGTGAAATGTAAGCTCAAGATGAGGCAAGGAAGGGCAACAAAACGGCACCTAGAGTACTCGCAGTGTACCACTGTGCTGTGAGGATGCCCCAGACGACAACCAAAGGAACCCTGATATGATATGAAATGGCCCCTAGACCATACCTCCTGGTTGTCGCACCATATGCTGAGTGACAGTCAGGTCGGTATCCCACCACTGTCGGGGGTGTCTCCAGAAACATCTTTGCTGGTCACTGGGGCTCAGTTCTAAGCAGAACTCATCACTGCAGACAGTTCTGTTCCAGTCAATGAGATTCCAGGCCAAATGTACTCAATACAACTGTAAACGGGCTTTTTAGTATACAGAGGTCAGTGGTTGTCAGCACCAGGGATGCTGTGAGCTCAGCCCCCTTTCTGTGAGCCACCTATTAATGGTCCTTGTGGTCACAGATGCACCAGTTGCATGTTGGATTAATGATAATGTATCCAGGACTCTGAGTGCTTCTCTCAAGTTTGCTCAGCCCTCATATTCTGTCGTCTTTCTAGGTCGACCGCTTCCATTCCTGCCGACATCATCCAATTATGCCATCACTCCTATTCGAATGTCGCGTGATTTGCGGATGACTCAAACTGCCTTCTTTGAGCCCAACTTCATGTCCTCTATCAGGTGTGGACATCTGCGTATATTGCTCATGTGCCTGTCTGTGAGGCATAGTTACTGTCCAACTGAATACACGGAGTGAAATTTGCAAAGAATGTCTTTATATCAACATGTACACTGTTGACTATCCTCACCAGCTGTGCGGTGAAATTGCGTTACAGTATCGCACATTTATCCATCAGCTGTCAAAGTTTACAGTTTTGCATTTTCTGTTGATACCTGAATGAATATCAATTTGTGACCAGCTTGATAACTCCTTTGTAATGTGCTTTATTATTCCAGTCTCTGATCACAAATGAATTCTTTAGGCGATGACCGGTTTCAGTCTGTAATGACCATCTTCAGATCTTTTTTACACCATGTCCTAAAGTAATACGGCCATAATGGCATCGTCAAAACATATAAATATAATCAGCATAGCATCGTCACAGATTTAAAATATGGAGTAGAATAGGCCACATCGTCCACATAGTGGTAATTGCCAACTAGCTATTCAAATGTGTTGTAATGTGTTTGTTTTTTTCTTAGTATGTATTATTCCATCCTGGACTTTCCATTGTTAGATCCTCAGTTTTCTTTTCTCCTTCTTGTTGGTAACTCGGATGCATGAGATGTTAACCTGATTTTGCAACAGTTCCCACATTTATCTCCCTTTGAAATCTTTGGGATTGTAGGGGTATTAGTCTTGTAAAAGTTCAGTGATACCTGTATGTCTTCAGTTGCAAAGATCTACACACCAACTAGAATAATCACTTGGTTGCCAATTTCTTCAATAACTTTAGATTTTACAAAGTAATGTTATCCAGCCCTTCTGACATGTTTGATCGTAAGTCTTCCAAGACACTCTTGAAATCTAACTAAAATGGAGTCGCCTATATCTTCCAAGTTGACGTCTATTTTTTTCTTCAATCTTCTCAGCAAGCAGTTCCTTGTGGCCCTCAATGTTTCAGATTATCCATCTCTCCTCTGCTTTTAGTGGAGGTATTTGACTTGATTTTTTAATGCTGACGCCTTTGCGTATAATTTCACATTAGTTCCGCTGCTAAAGAAATAGGTTTGAGATTTCATGACACAGCTCTGGGTACTAGTCATTGTCCTGTACATGTTCTATTTCTCCTCAAACTGATTTGATACAATTATTGGGGCAACATGCAAGTTCAGTTGGCGAAGAGTTTTGTTTGTATGTTGTTGTTCCCCCCCCCCCCCCCCCATCTCTCTCTCTCTCTCCCCTCTCTCTCTCTCTAGAGGAGGGAGTGCAGCTTTGTACTTACTCTCACAGGGAACTCAAGTAGTATGTAAAGCTGGATGGTCAGAGAACGATTTTGACTTTCTAACTCCCAAATGAGAGTGCAGTGTTTTACCTCACTCAATATGCACATAGGAGACTATCATGCAGCTGCATATGAACATCATTTGTGAAATGAAGGAGAATACCACCCCGTAAAATGGGAGTTTACCATGTTATTCCTCAGAACAAATACTGGTCTCTCACTATTTAAAAGTATTTACAGGTATCTTTCACCTCTCGTTGTGTGAGAATGAAATGACCAACAGCGGTAAATGGTGTAATCCAGCATCATACATATCTTCCAAAGTGATCATCAGAGATATAGTCGATATGGATACAAATGTGTTGTAACAAAACTGCCATTTGAAGCACATCATCTAACAGTTCCGGTCACTTCTAAATGCCATCCCTCAGCCACAGTGTTGGGGACAAGTGTTGGATTTGCGTTTTATATATATAAATTAATAGACTGATTCCGCAAGACCCCAGTAACCTTTGCAGGAGCCTGGTATCACGCTGTTAGTAGCAGCATTGACCACCCTTCTTCTTGCATGAGAACACACATTGTTGTAAGCAGCTAGTGGACAATTTTTAACTGAACGAACATTGTGTATCTGAACTCAAATTCATGTCTACACCATCCTTTACGCATAATGCAATTCCCAAAACTGAAATTGCACAACGATCTTGAGTATCTTTCACACTTCTGCACTGTTAGTTGACTGGTAGAAAGAAAAAACACATGAAAGGAAATCTGTGGATCTGTTGTCTATGAATGTAATGACTAAGTTTCACAATTACCTCACTAATAATAAAGTTGCAGTAATTTAGAAATTGGGAGTTATCTTATCACACAGCTTGCAGGGCTGTTGCCACATTTCTGCCACAAAGTACAAAAGAAGTCGAACATGATTAAAAAGTGTGACACCATTGAATCGTTGTCATGGAAATGTAAACAAATTCAAGTCACATGATTGGTCGTGACAAACTTACGAAGGATGTGCACCAAGCCCACTTTAACTATCCCCTTTACGACTCTCTCTCTCTCTCTCTCTCTCTCTCTCTCTCTCTCTCTCTCTCTCTCTCTCTTAAAGGGTAGCTGAATATTTAGCATTTGTCTTCTGACATCTATCTTGCCGTAGATTGTGACAACACAAAAGAAGCATGCAAATTATATGCAGTTTAACAGCGTGTAACATTTAAATTGTTGAAATTATGCATCAAGAGAACTTGCACCCTTTCCACCTTTTTATTCTCTTTATTCTTGTTTATTTCTTGGTGTTAAAGCGCTGGCAGGTCGATAGACACAAAAACAAACACAAACATACACACAAAATTCAAGCTTTCGCAACAAACTGTTGCCTCATCAGGAAAGCGGGAAGGAGAGGGAAAGACGAAAGGATGTGGGTTTTAAGGGAGAGGGTAAGGAGTCATTACAATCCCGGGAGCGGAAAGATTTACCTTAGGGGGAAAAAAGGACGGGTATACACTCGCGCGCGCGCGCGCGCACACACACACACACACATATCCATCCACACATATACAGACACAAGCAGACATATACAGAGGCAAAGAGGTTGGGCAGAGATGTCAGTCGAGGCGTAAGTGCAGAGGCAAAGATGTTGTTGAATGACAGGTGAGGTATGAGTGGCGGCAACTTGAAATTAGCGGAGATTGAGGCCTGGTGGATAACGGGAAGAGAGGATATATTGAAGAGCAAGTTCCCATCTCCGGAGTTCGGATAGGTTGGTGTTAGTGGGAAGTATCCAGATAACCCGGACGGTGTAACACTGTGCCAAGATGTGCTGGCCATGCACCAAGGCATGCTTAGCCACAGGGTGATCCTCATTACCAACAAACACTGTCTGCCTGTGTCCATTCATGCGAATGGACAGTTTGTTGCTGGTCATTCCCACATAGAATGCGTCACAGTGTAGGCAGGTCAGTTGGTAGATCACGTGGGTGCTTTCACACGTGGCTCTGCCTTTGATCGTGTACACCTTCCGGGTTACAGGACTGGAGTTGGAGTAGGTGGTGGTAGGAGGGTGCATGGGACAGGTTTTACACCGGGCGCGATTACAAGGGTAGGAGCCAGACGGTAGGGAAGGTGGTTTGGGGATTTCATAGGGATGAACTAACAGGTTACGAAGGTTAGGTGGACGGCGGAAAGACACTCTTGGTGGAGTGGGGAGGATTTCATGAAGGATGGATCTCATTTCAGGGCAGGATTTGAGGAAGTCGTATCCCTGCTGGAGAGCCACATTCAGAGTCTGATCCAGTCCCGGAAAGTATCCTGTCACAAGTGGGGCACTTTTGTGGTTCTTCTGTGGGAGGTTCTGGGTTTGAGAGGATGAGGAAGTGGCTCTGGTTATTTGCTTCTGTACCAGGTCGGGAGGGTAGTTGCGGGATGCGAAAGCTGCTGTCAGGTTGTTGGTGTAATGGTTCAGGGATTCTGGGTGGGAGCAGATTCGTTTGCCACGAAGACCTAGGCTGTAGGGAAGGGACCGTTTGATGTGGAATGGGTGGCAGCTGTCATAATGGAGGTACTGTTGCTTGTTGGTGGGTTTGATGTGGACGGACGTGTGAAGCTGGCCATTGGACAGGTGGGACGGTGTAGGCCTTCGCCTTAGCCAGATTACACTCCTATATTCTATTTTCTCAGGCTTGTCTGACATTTGGTATTACCCCCAAAGGCCACACACTTAAAGTTCCCATCTCTGGCTGCAACCCTTCTTTCCATCAGTCCCTATACCAGTTCCAAACTGAACAATCCATTGCCCTCACCCATCTAATCCTTCACCTACACATCAACTCAGCCAATGAACACACCCGTCAACTCCTATACTTAATAAAAGTCCTCAATCTTTCCTCTCCCACATCCACACCGGCTGTTCAGAGCATCCTCCTACAGGCCAACCGCAAATTAGAACAGCATGCCACCCTTCACCTCAAAAAACTATCCAATCTGCTGGTTTCCCACCTCCGGAAAGGCAACTCACTCACCCTTCACAACCTTTCCAGCAAACCTCAACCTCCTCTCATTGCACACAAACCCAGTCTCTCCCATCTACTCAATCTCCCACTTCCAGCTCCACTCCCTCCAAAACCTCAAAATTCCAATCAACACAATCTGGTACCACAACACCCTAATTCAGTAGTTAACCTTTCCTCCAAACCTCTCTCCCAATCCGAAACCTCTGTCCTATCCAAAGGCCTCACCTTCAGCCCCACTCCCAGATTCAACCAAACAGCCCTCGTCAAAGATTTACTGTCCTACACTCGTACTCTCTGCTGGAAGTATCACTTTGCCACGAAGAAAAATGATCCTAATCCTACCCATAATGATCCAACTCCCCAAGACACTACCCAAATTGAACCCTGCCTGGAACAGTTCTGTCCTCCGTCACAGCGGGACCCACCTCCTCTTCCTCAAAATCACCCTCTCCAAACCTTCCAGGAATTTCTGACTTCCAGCCTTGCCTCTCAATCCTCTTAAAAAACCTTAATCGTACTCCCAACATCACCACAGCTGAAGCCCAGGCTATCCGTGATCTGAAGGCTGACCGGTTCATCGCCATTCTTCCGGCGGACAAGGGTTCCACGACCGTGGTACTTGATCGTCGGGGGTATGTGGCTGAGGGACTGCGTCAGCTTTCAGACAACACCACATACAAAGTTTGCCAAGGTAATCCCATTCCTGATGTCCAGGCGGAGCTTCAAGGAATCCTCAGAACCTTAGGCCCCCTACAAAACCTTTCACCTGACTCCATCAACCTCCTGACCCCACCGACACCCCGCACCCCTACCTTCTACCTTCTTCCTAAAATTCACAAACCCAATCATCCCAGCTGCCCCATTGTAGCTGGTTACCAAGCCCCCACAAGCAACAGTACCTCCATTATGACAGCTGCCACCCATTCCACATCAAACGGTCCCTTCCCTACAGCCTAGGTCTTCGTGGCAAACGAATCTGCTCCAGTCCGGAATCCCTGAACCATTACACCAACAACCTGACAACAGCTTTCGCATCCCGCAACTACCCTCCCGACCTGGTACAGAAGCAAATAACCAGAGCCACTTCCTCATCCTCTCAAACCCAGAACCTCCCACAGAAGAACCACAAAAGTGCCCCACTTGTGACAGGATACTTTCCGGGACTGGATCAGATTCTGAATGTGGCTCTCCAGCAGGGATACGACTTCCTCAAATCCTGCCCTGAAATGAGATCCATCCTTCATGAAATCCTCCCCACTCCACCAAGAGTGTCTTTCCGCCGTCCACCTAACCTTCGTAACCTCTTAGTTCATCCCTATGAAATCCCCAAACCACCTTCCTTACCATCTGGCTCCTACCCTTGTAACTGCCCCCGGTGTAAAACCTGTCCCATGCACCCTCCCACCACCACCTACTCCAGTCCTGTAACCCGGAAGGCGTACACGATCAAAGGCAGAGCTACATGTGAAAGCACCCACGTGATTTACCAACTGCCCTGCCTACACTGTGATGCATTCTATGTGGGAATGACCAGCAGCAAACTGTCCATTCGCATGAATGGACACAGGCAGACAGTGTTTGTTGGTAATGAGGATCACCCTGTGGCTAAACATGCCTTGGTGCACGGCCAGCACCATCTTGGTGCAGTGTTACACTGTCCGGGTTATCTGGATACTTCCCACTAACACCAACCTATCCGAACTCCGGAGATGGGAACTTGCTCTTCAATATATCCTCTCTTCCCGTTATCCACCAGGCCTCAATCTCCGCTAATTTCAAGTTACCGCCACTCATACCTCACCTGTCATTCAACAACATCTTTGCCTCTGCGCTTCTGCCTCGACTGACATCTCTGCCCAAACTCTTTGTCTTTAAATATGTCTGCTTGTGTCTGTATATATGTGGATGGATGTGTGTGTGTGTGTGTGTGTGTGTGTGTGTGTGTGTGTGTGTGTGTGTGTGTGTGTGTGTGTGTGTGTGAGTTATACCCGTCCTTTTTTCCCCCTAAGGTAAGTCTTTCCGCTCCCGGGATTGGAATGACTCCTTACCCTCTCCCTTAAAACCCGTACTAATTTTATGAAATAATAGTCCTGTAGCCTGACACAGTTTCTCATATGTATAATTTTGTCTGAACGTAAAGGCATAGGGCATAACTTTCTTGTACTTTTTGTTTGTTACCAAGCGATGTTATGCAGTCATAAGACAGTAGCCTAGTGTTCAAGAGACTGAGTGAGGTGGCAAAGTGGTTAGTACACTGTACTTGCATTCGGGACAACAACAGTTCAAAACTCCTAATTTGGGTTTTTCTTGATTTCCATAAATTGCTCCAGGCAAATGCTGGGATGGTTCCTTTGAAAGGGCACAGCTGATTTTCCACCCCATCCTTGACACAATCTGAGCTTGTGCTCCATCTGTAGTGATCTTTCTGTTGACAGGACGTTAAACCCAATCTCTTCCTTCCTTTTAGTGTTCGAGAGATTGGTGGTTCAAATCCCTTTCTCTGCGATTTTTCCTCTAAATCGTTCACGGCGAATGCTGAGGTGGTACCTTTGAAAGGGCACAGCCAATTTCCTTCCCCATCCTTCCTAAATCCGAATGTATTTTCAGTTTCTAATGACTTTGGCCTTGTGATTAAATTTTTTTTTACTCACTTGGATAGCTGTGCATGTTAGCATGCTGCTTCCGGGATTTGAAAGACATAGAGGTCACAGGTCGAATCCCCCAGGCAGATTAACTGAACTGTGAGGGCCAGTGTGCCGGGCAGCCTGGATATGTTCTTTCGTTTGTTTCTGACTAGGTGAGTACCGGGCCAATACCCACATTCCGCCTCTGTTCCATGATTCACAAACACTTCCAAAACTGTTCACATAGTTTCAAGTGGCATAACACTAGATGCAGACAGAGGGATTACATGTTCCATTCTGGAGGAGAAGGGGAGCGTGGGCATGGAGGGCATCTGGGCACCTTCTACCACAAACTTTCATTATCCAATTCAGATCAACATGCCAACCATATGAAGATATGGGATAAGGCCAGGAAAAAGAAAGGTGACTATACTGCAGATTACTGGACTTTTGGCTAATGCAAGTAGCCCAGATTGTCAATGGCTAATGGACTATATTACCCTTCAGTTTCCATCTGCAAACTAATTGTGATGGTGATATTTTGGCAGATATTGTATGGATGTGTAAGTGGATTGTTGACCGTCGTGGCTCTACATTTAGTTTATATGAAGTGACAGAGCTTCGGCATTCTTTGTCATGATAACAGTGTTAAAAGGGAGGAAGCCAGAAAATTAACAATAGATGATGCCAATAGAATTAGTGTGCTAATGAAGACTAGTGACTTTGATAGCTCACTAGGCTTATTAAAGCCTAAATTCTAGGACCAACCATGTATTGAACCTTAAATCTTCTGCATTGTAATCTAACACTTAACCACACAACCACCAAACCAAAATCATTATAAAGTAATGGATGTTGTTAATAAAAAAAAGACTGATCATCGTGCATTTATCAAGTGCCAGATGAACATGTTTGGACAGTGATTGATTATTACGATTATGTGGTCAGGTAAATGGTGGAAAAATCTACAATTATGTGAGGGTAATTGCTGGAAAATAATTTTTTCAGGTGATTCAGAGTTTAACACAGTATAAATGTGTAATTGCTGCAATGTGTCGAAGAAAAAATATGTATGACAAAGGGTTTTACATTTGTGGGTTTCTTTTACAAAATCCCTCTTAAACTGAAACAGCTTTTAGAGACCAGGTTCATTAAAAGGTCACCATCTAGATCGGGCATCCTTGCAGGTTAAACATTCCATTGTAATGGGGATAAAATTCCAACATTCTGACAATAATAGCAAAGGAACATGTTTCCAGAATGAGATTTTCACTCTGCAGCGGAGTGTGCGCTGATATGAAACTTCCTGGCAGATTAAAACTGTGTGCCCGACCGACGCTCGAACTCAGGACCTTTGCCTTTCGCGGGCAAGTGCTCTACCATCTGAGCTACCGAAGCACGACTCACGCCCGGTACTCACAGCTTTACTTCTGCCAGCTCAGATGGTAGAGCACTTGCCTGCGAAAGGCAAAGGTCCCGAGTTCGAGTCTCGGTCGGGCACACAGTTTTAATCTGCCAGGAAGTTTCAAAGGAACATGTCTTTATTTAGCATGTGTTCAGATTAGATTAACTTTGATATGGAGAATTCTGTATTCATAATACACAACTTTAGTGGGAACGTTGATGAAAGACACACACTATTTCAAAAATGCACCAAATCCACAGTTTTCGAGATATTGCAATGAAATTTTGTACCAAGCTTTACATGAAAGTAACACATTTACTTATAAAATTCTTTGATTATATGTATTCAACTTTTTTAATGAAATTTGAAGTTTTTTGCAAAATTCCAAGCACTTTGCTCCATATCTCAGCTTGCAATCATAATTTCAAAATTTGCTCTTGAGACAACATTTATTAGGTTTACAGAAATATGTGTACAAAATTTAATAATTCTAGCATTCATCGAATCTGAGGAAAAGGTACATAAACATTAAAAAAACAAACTTCTCAGGAAACACAATTTAAACTTACACCTAACTCTTTTCCTTACGTCCCTTCTTCAGAAGGCACCACATTTGTACTCTGGGTCGTCTTTCCCTTCAAGGCTTCTCTTCTGGTTTCTTGTTGTCTGTCGTCTTTCCTTTACCAGGTCTTCAACTGACTTTTCAGCTGCAGACACATGCTGTAAATCTATTTTTATCAGAATGTCTTGAGTAAAATTTCCTATCTTGAAGCCCATTCTTTCTAATACCTTCATCCTCCCGATGTTCCCATCATTAAATACAAAAACTGCACCATAAGTTGCAATTCTGACAACTGTAGCAGATGCAAATGTGTTTTTATGGCATCGTTTCCATATGCGTGAATTTAGAGACTCATTTGGATTTTGGGTTTTGCCATGAACACACTTTTTGAGAAGTGCAGGATCGGCCAGAAACCTGTAAGTTGACTTGACAATATCCAGGATATAATTTGGAAGCCTCTCCTTGTACTATCTGATAGCCTTGCCATAATACACTTGAAGAGAGTCTATCATCTTCTTTGTGAGTCTTTTGTGTCCACCAGTGCCCTTTCCATCTTTCAACTTTTTGCCCTTAATGTCACTGCAAGTTTCTTCAATCTTGAGCCCATTCTCTTCTGGATGTGACCTGTACATTCATTTCTCAATTGAGAGTTCTCCATAAGGTTTCCTCTCATTCACAGACTTGAATGCACTGGAGTCACCATCCCCAAGATATTTCACATATCTGACACTACGTTCCTTGACAGATTTCTTAAAAATAATTTGCATACCAGCTCCATCCAGTCCACCACTAGAACCAGAAAATGTTTTGCTTCAGTTATGTCCTTTTACATCTGCTTCACATTCTCCACTAAGTACACAGTTATGGCAGAATTTGCTCATAACTTGAACATCTAGTACCTTTCCTGTGTCAATACTAATGACACTTGATATGCCATATAAAGACGAATGCCATCTTTTCATGAATGTACCATCACATGACACAACAAGATCTATTCTAACATGACCAGAATCGTTCTCATCTAACGGGTAATTGTCTGCAATAGCTTCTACTGTAGCTGCTATCATACTGTCCTCACACAAGTCAGAAATTATGTTTTCCAGTACACAGTTTATTTATGTAAGTCTCAGATGTGGCACTGGCATATTCATTATTCCACACAATAAATTTCCCCCTTCTCTCCCAACTCCAGTGCACCTCAATCCATAGGTAAACCTCATATTAGCTTCATAGTACCAGTTTTTACATTTAGAAGCTTTGAATGAGCTATCAGCATAGCTTTTTTGGCACACAATATGAAGATTGGCCGCCAAGCCTACTCCCTTACTATCATGTATAATCTGAATGTTATCACTACCACATGTCTTACAAACACAAGAAAATTTCACTGCTGCAGTCAATAATTCAAGATCAATTAATCTAAATCCAATGTACCGAGATTCATTACTGTAGTATGCACCATTCACCTCACCAGTTTTTCACTTGGACCTGCTAGGAGACAAGTTCACATTTTCAGCTGATATTCTTACTTTGGACATGGCCTCATTGCTGGTTTGTTGTTGTTTCTCACGTTTTCCATTCATTAACTTATGTTTTGTCATAAACGATGCAGCTAGTTGTTATTGTTTATAAGATATGGAACAGAGTCAAATATTATCTATAAAATCAAAGATTATGTATCATGGCCTTCTAGATGTATCCCGCATATGTTTGGTTGAAAATAATACACAGAATCATTGTTCACTGAGCTGGTATTGAAGAGCTGCTTCAAAACATGGACATGGCAGGGTGGCCGCGTCACACTTTTAATTAATTTTCAGGCACTTCGGATGCGATTTCAACATTGAAACTTTGGGAACTTATTGTCCATGAGTTATACTAACAAATAAAAAATAAATCGAAAATTGACATTTTTGGCCAATTTCATGAACGTCCCCCCTTAAGAGACATTCCATTGGAGTTAGTTTCTATTTATGACCCTTTGTATTTTTATTGTGCAAATTATCTGAAATATTATTCATAATTTAAGTTTTGTTTTAAGTATTTAACAACTATATCCACAGGGCAATAACTCATTTCCCATGAAAATTGTAGTTTACATTATTGTGGACAGTATTTTTGACAAAATATGTAGCACTGTCTTCCTACATATAATACTGTGCTTCACTAATAGAAAAAAAGGTCATGAGAGAGTAGGCTGGAGCATATCTTGTAGGACCATAGTAACTATGTGATTTGCTGTGTAAATACAACAGTTCAACTTGTTTGAAGGTCAGGTCTTGCTTTCTGAAGGAAAGTATATTTTAGCACACCAGTTTAACAACTGGTAGTACATTTCCTTTGAATAGTTAAGTTTAAAAAATCAAGGTTTCTCAGCACTGTAATTACTTAATCTTATTCAAAAAAAATTTTTTTTACACGTTTTCAATACAAATGATACGAGAAAATGGCTTCTTTCTTGCATATACTTCTCTTAAAAATTCAAATTCACGGATTCATCTAATTCTGGCAAAATTAAAAAGGTAAATAAGACATTTTGACAGCAACCGTACTGTCACCAAATATAACAGCAGGCATAACTGGAAGCAGATATGAAGGGGCATGTGGTCAGCACACTGTTCACCTGGTCAGTGTCAATTTATGAGTCTGGTACTACTACTCGGTTTGCCTCACAATGGCTTGAGTGCAGTTGCTTGCCAACAGTGCTCAGTGAGTCTGGACAATCACCCGTCCAAGTGCTAGCCAACCCCGTCAACACTTAACTTAAGTAATTTGATAGGAACTGCTGTTAACATTGCGGCAAGGCCGTTGGCTGCTTCCATTATCACTTTGTTTCTACTGCTTAGAAAAATGCTAAATACGAACAATTGCATGTTGATGTAAATTACATCATTTCCATGAATTTGTGTACACTGCATAGATGACAGGTGGTGGGAGTGGATGGGACAAGAGGGGGTACTTGGCCCTCCCCCCATGTGAAATCTGGAGTACAGAGTTTTCATACATTACACTTCTAAAAGTGGATAACGAATAACGACCAGTTCTCTTGAATGTAATAACTTTTCGTGTTGCGTATAAAATTTAGTTCCTGTAGTGTCACACTTCTCGAAAGTGAGTAACTAGTCTATATCAAAAACAGCAGCAAAATTTCTCTGGATACTCGTGTAACTCTTTAGGTTGACAGGTGGAAACATGGCTATAATAACTTTGTACTACTGCCAGTACAATGGCATAAGCAGAAATATCAGATGATGATAGTATAACCTTCTCTCAAATTGCAGCAGACACTAAATGCATTGTACGAAGCTGTAATGCATATTAAGGTTTTCCATTGAAGTTGCATCACATGATGATATAGTGATACTCATTGTGTCAGTGGTTTTGTATTCAGTTCCAGTGTGTTGCCCGTCAAATGTTGGTGAACTCTAAGAATAGGCATTTGTCTGGGTCTGGAGTGTTTATCAGTGCTCTTTTCATCTTATAATGATTGAACCATATGTGGCTGTCTCCGTATACAGCTAAAATACTGCTGGAATCATTGTTGTCATATCTGTAAAAATATGAGTATCAAGCAAATTCAGCCAGCACTTTTTTTTCCTTTTGTTAAAAGTAATTATTTGTTACCAGTTCAGTTTCTCCTAGTCTTTGTAGGGCATAACAGACAGTGACAGTGCGGTATAGTTGGTAACACTTTGTATTTTGATAAATTTTAGTTAACTGTAATATACTCAGATGTTGGTTGGGGTGGGCGCAGAGGGAATTTCAGTGGAATAAGGAAAACCTTCGTGTAGCCCCAATAATTGTTGTTGTGGCTTAATGAAAAGGTTAAGGTAATTCTTCACAATTCTATTTTGCATCAGTAAAATGTAAATTCTTTTTTTGTCTCCATTAGAAGATGCTATCCTGTTGCAGAACCTTCAGATTTGAGACTTAAACAGTGATACTGTTGAATTGTGTGCTTTAAATCTAGTAGGTTCTTTCACTTCCAGTACTATAGCTGACTTTCTATTTAAGCTGTTATCTGTTCTCAGTTCCACGTGTCGTTCTGCAGACCAGATTCAGGTTACCTCTCAGGCACAGGAAGTGCGAAAAAGGTAGCTACTGGGCTGGCTTGCTTCATATTCTATTAGATTTGTGGCATGTTTCTTTCATAAACTGTTTTACTTTATAAATATCTTGCATCTGTGACTTTACTGTAACAGTGTTGGGTAGTGCAGCAGTAAACCTAGTTCCATTAAATGTTGGCACCCTTGGGTTTCATGTTAATTCTTTTCCTCGTTTAATTTCGTCTAGGATAGGAATGCAGCACAACAAATAAAATTTTAATTTTTAGAGCCTTTTGTGTACTTACAAGTGATAGAAAATGCAAGCATAATTTTTTTCTATATAAACATTGCCATTGTAATTTCAAAATCATATTATCCAGGTATCCAAAATCTCATATCTATTGTTTCAATCATTGAAAAGTTATGTATAAAATGTAGTTATTTGAATTAGTAAAAATACTTTTTCCACCATGTAATTGGGCTTCAGTTGTGCTCCTGTTTACACGAATGTTTTATCTAGTGAATGATGTAGTGTGCATGATATCACTATAATATCTAGCCATCTTCTTTCTACTTCTAATGGACACTAACAAAGAGGGTAATAGCAGAGAATTAATTCCACATATTTGCTCCTTTTAACTCTTCTTACCCAATGTATATAAACATGAGAAGTTGTGGAAACAGTGAGTACAGTTATTCACTCTTGGTCCTTCTGTTTTGGATTCTGTCGAAGAATGCCGAATGCTGAATAGACCACGAGGACAGAACTAGCACTAAGATACGGTGGGATTTGAATTGCAGTTAAAATAACGAATTTAGAAAGATTATCACATGTATCCCTCACAGTCACTAAATCGGTGCTGTCTGAGCATAAGAATATAGTATTCATATGGCTTAGGTACTGGACATATGTAACCAACCAAATTTCTTGCTTACATTGTCGTAAGTACTGTCCTACGTAGTAACTTTGCCTTGTCATGTGACAGAAAATCAATTATGGTAAATATAGAGAATGTGCTTGTCGGTGGGGTTACTCACATGCACCACTTTTGCTTTATACAGGGTGTTTATAAATGAATTTCGGAGTTTTAACGCTTTATAATATTTATTATATTAAACTTACATTTATAAATTATATGTCAAATGAAAGAGCAACTCAAACAGTTTTACCAAGAACCTTATAAATGTTCAATGTGAGCACCATGCGTCACATAGCACACGTCAAGTCCATAGTTGAGTTCTTTCCAATGTTGATAAGTATGTCTTCAGTGATTATAGCAACAGCTGCTTCAAACCGGTTTCTTAATTCAGGGAGGTCTGCTGGTAGCAGAGGCATGTACACACAATCCTCAATGAAGCCCCAAAGGAAAAAATTGCATGGCATTAGGTCGGGTGAATGAGGAGGCCATGCAAAGCAAGCCCTGTCATTGGGCCCCTTGCTGCCTATCCAGCACTTGAGTTGCTCTTTCATTTGACATGTCATTTATAACTGTAAGTTTAATGTATGAGCTGCAGCAGTATTTGTTTAGCAGTGACTTGGAAACTCTTAGTGCATTATGGTTATGGCAGTAATGAGGAATAGTGTGTGGGACTTTCTTTTCCCAGCATTACAACATGTAATCTCGATGGGTAGGCATTTTCCAAAGTTGTGAGTTTTAAATTTGCTTCCATTATTCTAAAAGTGTAGTATGTAGTCGTTGCCAAACTTTTGCATGACTTTTGTCAGTTACCATTGATAATGATGCAAGCCCAAACTGGGGAAAACGGCCAAAGCCTGTTACACCACTTTCACCAAATTTCACTGTCAGTACAACACACACTGGTGAATATAAATTACCAGGCATCCACCAGGGTCACATCTCATCCGAGTGACGCACCATATAACCTTCCTTTTACTAAATCATCATCTCCTACTTCTCACATTAAGACTGTTATTGTTACCACCAATGTAAGCAGTTTTGGCCATTCTTGTGATCAGTGACTTCTGGGCAGCAGAACAGCTTTAAAACAAGTCCTGTTGCATCTTTAAAGATTTTTTTTGTCAAATATTTATGTACGTCAGTTGCTTCATGTAGTTTAATAGTTTTGACAGTCCGTATCAGGTAATTTCTAAAGCCTTCTCCAATATTGATTGGGGTAGTGCTTCTCTGACTCCCAAGTAACATCACAAATGTTTCTTTGACACAGTCACTTCTCGTCTATAGTAGTTTAATTTGTAGTGCAGGCTTCAATCCATTAAGCTGTCAATGAATTTCTCTCTGTATGCACTGTGTAATGACAACATGGTGACCTGGTGTCTGTAAAATATAATAATCTAACTTCATTAGGAAAACGATAAAGATTGCTACTCACCACATAGAGGGGTCTTTATGTTGCAGACAGGCTCAATGAAAAAGATTGCTAAAATATTTGTTTTCTACTTTTGAAGGAGTCTGTCTGAAAACTCAAACACACATTCACACAAACACAACTCGCAGACACATGGCCCTCTTGGCACTGAGGCCCAAATCCCTTAATAGTAATCTCTCACGGAATGTTTAGATCTTATACAATGTTTATTACCCATTTCATTCAGAGATGGGGAAGACAGAAATTGACATACACTCAGCAAACAATTAAGGACATAGGATGCAAGTTCTACTGTGAGATGAAGAGGTTGGCACTGTAGAGGAATTCATGGCTGGCCACATCAAACCAATCAGAAGATAATAACTCAGAAAAAATTCAAAAGTGCCCAGTCCATGTATGTGCTGCAGTTTTCAAGCCCAACAAAGACCTGACTTCATTATTTGCTACTGAATATCTAATAATGCTTTTTGAATACCTAAATAAATTGTTGTATATCTTCACACAGCTTTCTTGCTTTTTTAAGCAATCTGATTGACAGGATTGTTTTAGTTCATAGAGAATCCTAGATAGCCATGTCCTGTTAAATTTATTTGTTGTTCTATGTACATGATTGTAATATAGGCATCTAGCAGAGGTATCAGTGATCAATATTGACCATGGGCCACTCAGTCTGGAAACCAAGTGAAGATAAATATGAAAGTGTCACAGCTGTAGAAAATTGAATTTGTAATATGAACAGGGCCCCTCAGGTTTCTCAAATTGATGTAATGTTGTAAATCTTCTCAAATGAATTTTGGAATGGACTGTTAAAGAAGTACAATAGATTGCTTCTTCTGTCCATCCAAAACTGATATAATACTTTGTGATGTTGATGGTGATTTGACATTATACCACACTGTGGAGTCAGTCACTTCTCAGCAATAGTAACACGAATGATGATAGAATTCTTTGATTAACACCGGTTTGAACTGATAAATATTATGAAGAATAAATCTTCAGGTGTAAATCATTACATCTCTTTGTGATACAAGAGAGATGAGACCATACTTATATTATAGTTATTTCACAGAGTTTCAAGTGTAGGAGTTCATGCTCACACGTTGTTGTTGTTGTTGTTGTTGTTGTTGATCTTCAGGCTTCTCTTCTTTACACTGGACAGTAACTGCCTCTAGTACGCAAAGATTGTGTCTTCACTTTTGTTGCTTGCCATCTCTTTATCTCGCCAGGAAGAGGATATGTCCAAACCTCCGGCTCTTTATCATCAGAGTTCACACAGCAGAAAAGAGAGCAGACTGACTTGCTGTCAAATTCTCATACCCACAACAGTTCCCCAGGGTTACTTGTGTACTGTGCACAGATTAAAGTTGGATGTTCTTTTGTTTGCTTTCAAATGTCTGTAATAGAGATAGTATTCTTAGTTAACAGTTTAGTCGTGGTTAGTGTGAAGTAATGTGCTGTGTGTGATTTCTATCCATACTGCACACACAATCTACAGACATGAGCAGTCAAAGTAATAGTGAGTGGGAAGACTATTGGGCGTGGCAAGTTTTATAGTATTTTGAGTTTATGTTTTAGTATCTTAAATAATTGTATCTCATTGTGGTTGACTGCATGTTTACCATTGACAGTATAATCGTAAAATGTTGCTTGTAGCATGCTTAATCTGACTTCTCTGTTAAATCTGTCTTATCTATTTGTAGAAATTTTTTGTAAGCTGCATAGCTTTTAATATAAAGGTTATTAGTTACTTGAATTGTTGTTGAAGTGCTTGGTCATATTGTTTCTTTTCTCTTTTTAAATTTTGTGAGGTTTGCTCTTACGTTTCACTCAAATATGTTCTAAAATTTTCCTTGTTATCTGACTGCATCTCACATTATTATAATTTGTGGTCCTTGAGGATGAATGAAATCAGTTAATGTAGTCATCAACAGGTACCTTTTCACATGGATAAGAAGAGTTAAAACTTTATTTCATATACACACACAAAATTGTAATGGTGTGCTTCCTTCTTTTCTCCTCTCATAATCATCATCATCATCGTCGTCATCATCATCATATATTACCTTGCCTGTTAAAGAAATTGTAGTAGATGTTTCACAATAGGTAAAAGATGAATGTGTGTTAATAGCATTGTTATGTTCAATTAGATATTTTTTACTTTATTTAGTTTTTTTACTTATACCATTGATCTCTTATTGTTTTGCATTTAGTGTACAACAGAACAGTTCCACATGTGGATGTTGGCAATGGCTTTTGCTTTTGTTTCAGTGAACTCAGCATAGCATCAGCAAGGGCATCGGTTATGGTGTATGATGACATCAATAAAAAATGGATTCCAAGTGGAACATCATCTGGTTTGTCAAAGGTTCATATTTACCAGCATCAAGTGAACAACACATTTAGAGTAGTTGGTCGCAAACTACAAGATCATGAGGTATATGTTCATAATATTTGTAATGTCAATAATTTTAAAGATTAAGGTGTGTTTTTAATTTTTCCTCTTCTGGTTGCTGATATCTTTAATGAAAAGTTTAGTGACATCATCCTCACTTTACAATATCTTAGCGACAATCCATTTACATATTTACAAATCATAGAACACATCAATCAGTCGTCCTCTTTTTTATTTAATTTATGTTCCCAGTTGTGATTTGCTGGTATAATAACTGCTTATTATCATTTCGTGAGCTGCCAAACATAATATTCTTGCCACTGTATGTTTTGTGGTACATTGTACTTCTGTTTCATCTCATACAGTAACTTGTAATGTCTGCATCTATTTCTGTGTTATGGAAAAATTTTTCTTTCAGGACTCTTTTTAATTTAGCTGTCCCTGCTTTTTTTTATATAATTTTATGAGTATGCTTGTTAATGTTGACTTAGATACCATTGATGCATTAAACCCTTAATCTTGTTTTGTACCCATCTCTTATTAACAGATAACTTCACCTTTAGCACCATTAGTTTCCTTATTTTTTTTCCTGTGGTTTAGGCAGGAGATTAACTATTATTTCTGTACATCATTAGTAAAACTGCTTCATTTTATTGTCTTGAATTTCCAATTTCTACCTTTTCTGGTTTCTTGAAAAAGACTGAGTAGACCGAATGCAGTTGTCATCCCAGCTCTGTGTTGTACGACTTAGTAGTTTTGTGATGCAAAGGCCTGAGTGTTGATCATGAGCATTTGGAGAAATTAGTCCAAGAGAGGGGTCAAGGATGATGTGACTTACCAAATGAAAGTGCTGGCAGGTCGACAGACACACAAACATACACACAAAATTCAAGCTTTCGCAACAAACTGTTGCCTCATGAGGAAAGAGGGAAAGGAGAGGGAAAGACAAAAGGATGTGGGTTTTAAGGGAGAGGGTAAGGAGTCATTCCAATCCCGGGAGCGGAAAGACTTACCTTAGGGGGAAAAAAGGACAGGCATACACTCGCTCGCGCGTGCGCGCGCGCCCACACACACACACACACACACACACACACACACACACACACACACACACACACACACACACACACATATACAGACACAAGCAGACATATTTAAAGATATACATATTTGGTCTTATATTTATATAATATTTGAAACAATTTTTCAGATGTGGTGCGCAGTGGGCAGATGTCATGTCATGTGAGGATCTATCAACAGATTTTTTTTACTACTATCATTTACCTTCTATAAAAGTATTTTGTTGGGAAGATAACATCATGCAGTGCAGGCCCTATTTTTCCCTTTTATGGACTGTTTGTTTTTTCTTTTGTGGCTGTGTCACTCAAAGAAAACACAGCACACTCATGTCTTTAAAACCAAAATTGCGGTACCTTCCATCCCACACTTTCCGCTTATCTATTGACACTGATACCCTTCTTTATATACCAGAATAAAAATGGTCTTGGTTGTGAAATTATTTAATATCAGTGATGCAGTTCACTCTTTTGGGGCGACATCAGATTGTGTAAAAGTAGTTGGATACATAACCCATGCATTATAAAGCCATGTAAAATGGAAAATGGACACAACAGTAACTGGATATGTCGGTTGCATCCATTCTTCCATTTTATGTGACTCTATGATAGATGGGTTACATATCCAGCTACCTTTACACTATCTGATGATGTCCCAAAAGGCTGAAATGCATCATTGATAGTGTATAATTTCGCAACCAAGACTGTTTTTATTCTGGAATAACTTGAAACTGGTTGCTGTAGCACCCTACCATGATGAAATGGAATAATTTTTCCCTTCTTTTTAGTAACATTTAATTTGTAATTGAAAATCTATAACGACTTCAATCCTGATTTTGATGACTCTCAAACGATTCTTTACTCAGTTATTCTTTTTTTGGTTTGAGCTCATTATCTGTCTGAGTAAATAACTTGCATATTACTTATTTTCTTTTGTGTTACAGCAAAATATGCATCATGTTGAAGGAATTTGAACTCTTGTTTCATTAGCCCACTCCCATCCCTCCCCATTGATTGTGTATGGCCATAGTCTCATTATTGTGAAATTCTTATTCTGATCAAGACTTGAATCGCTATAAATTAATACATACAAAGTAATAGATCTGTGAGAAGTGGCACCCTCCCGCAATGACCAACAGCAGTTTTCATATGCCTCACGAAGCAAAGTAAACTATGTAATACTGTCTTGGCACACCACAACTGATCATTATAGTTTCAGTGAAAATATGGCCCACTATTTGATGCTGCAGTATGGCACAGCACAGCATCCTCAAATTTTCTGACAATGGGGGGTGTTTTCCAGAAAGATGTGTGGACTTTCGGTTACCTAATTCTTGTATTTTGACTCTTCACATATCCACTAAGGTGAACTCCTACTTCACCAGTGAAGAAGACATATCAAGTACTGTGATTCCATAGATGTCAACAAATGACCAAAACCATATAGCCCACAGTATGCTAGATGGTTTTCTTGATCTGCAACTTTAATTCCTGCACACTAAGAGCACAATATGTGTGAAATTTTAATTTCTGCCTAGCTTTTTCACAACTACATTATGAAATCTGAGGTTGGACAGGTAATCTCCTGAATATTTTGGAAGGCGAATACAGTATCATATCACTCACCTTTGCCAGTTTGTTGTCTGCCAAAATAATTGGTTGACTGCTGCTTGTCTTGTATTCAACTGTTGAGTATACTGGAAATGGATGATGAAGTTCATTATTGTGAAATTGTTCAGCACTGTGGCATCTGGATATTTCCATTGAGGTGTGTTTACAACATGTGCATATGCTTTATTGGCAAAATACTGTTCAACAGTGAATATTTGTTGTTCATGGGAAACGTTCACAGGTCATTTTGGGCATATATAGATGTGGTTTGAAGACATCATGGAAAGTAGTCTTTGCGGAGATCACTTGTCCAGATGTGAAAATAAATTCCTTTCTGCTGCTGAGCAAAATTTTATTTATCAGTTAGTTCCATTAATAAACATTCCCTTTTTTCTTCTTGGTTTTATTTCCACTATTAACATCACGAGTTACATTAGCTCGAACACTTGGTTGAACAGCTATACTGCAGTCATTACCAAAACAACAAACGTCGCTTTTTAATACTGCAACAGTGTGGCTTCATACTCTGCTTATGGCTGGGTGCTCCTCCTATTCAAGTAAGGAAACACTGGAAACACGTGCTTCAAAATAAAGTTCAACTTGGAATTTAGTAGAGAAAAATATTAATATGATGATTTGTATCCTGATCATGAATAGAGTCAGGGTATATGCGGTATGCTATTTTTTATCATTGTTTGAGATGAGCCCTTATTCCATTGAGTCACACAATTGCTTAACTCTCAAATGGACTACTATTGTCTTGTGTCTTGCAGTATTGCTGTGTAAGGCATTCATTTTGGATTTTCTATTCATTAATAAATTGTCTAGTCATTTACCCCTCTCACATACTATGTGTAAATGCTTAACTTAACAAATAAAGTGTACTGTATCTTTTTTTTCTATAGGTTGTTATTAACTGTGCCATTCTGAAAGGTCTGAAGTACAATCAAGCAACTGCAACATTCCATCAATGGAGGGACAATAAACAAGTGTATGGACTGAACTTCAGCAGTAAAGAAGATGCTGATTCATTTGCAAGAGCTATGGCTCATGCCCTAGATGTAAGTCAATACATAAGTAAATGATATCATTGTCTACCTTGCTGATACATATTAATTACACTACACACACACACACACACACACACACACACACACACACACACACTCTTGTTTGGGGTTCTCATTTGCACCACCAATAACTTTTTTTTTCTCTTCCCTGACAAAATTTTTTTCGCTCCAAGCTATTAAGAGTTACCAGAAAACTCACATGGAGTTAGTCATGGGGAACAGATGAGGGCTCTTCTGTTCCCTGTATGGGGAGCTCCTATCATTGACCTAAGCCTCAGGACTACGATAGAATTTCATGTGAAGGGTATGAACTACATCTCTCATCTCTAGGCTTTTGTCTTATCAATGCATATCAACTCCTCCACCCCCTCTCTCCCCCCACCCACCCCCCTCGACTTTGTTGGCAGTGTCTGACAAGGGTTGTAGGATTCGATTTTGATCACAATAGCACTTCAAGCATTGTTCTAGTTGCTAGACCTGACACAGTATAAATCCATACTATGTTGCCTTGCTCTTAGCTTACTGAAGAGTGTCTGGCATTTCATGTTCACGCTCCTGATCCGAGATGTCCAAAACCCATATGCATGCCAGCTGTATTGCTTCTTCAGTTCTGGTAACAAGCATGTTTGGTGTAGCCATTCTCAGTATTGTCAGGTTGAAATGGAAGCAAAATATTCATTGTTTTTTTTTCAACAGTGGGTCAGGAAAAAGGCATAAAACCTGTTGTATCTTGATTTGCTGTGTTGTATACAAATAGCATTACATGCAGTAATGTGTCCCAGTCTCCCTGTTAGACAGCAGTGTTTATCAAGAACAGATCTGCTAATTTCGTATTAAAATGTTCTGTGAGGTCATTTGTCTGCTGGTGGTAGGCAGTTGTCTTCATGCAAACAGTTCTGCATCGTGAAAGTACTTAAGACACCGGTCTTGTCTTGAAAACTTTGCATGATCAGAGATTATTACACATGATGCTTCACACTTCCAAATTATGTCTTCTATAGGAAACCTGCTTATTTTTGAAACTTTGGTACTCGTATAGCTTCGGTGACTGCATAAGGAGTGAGATAGTGCACACTATTATTCATTTATACTGATTTGTCGATTTGGGAAACCTCCACCAGATATCATTTCCAGTCTGATGAAATGGAGGAACTGCAGGGCGAATTGATACCTGATATCGTGGGGGTAATGGAGACACGTGCTTTGATCACTGAAATTCCCTCCAGTGGCTTACACAGTCACTGACAGGCCAGTGAAGATCTGGCCAAGGATACTCCCTTCTAATTTTATAAAGGGTTTTTGCATATCCCAGGTGATCTGATGTCGGAGCATTGTGAAAATATTTCAATATGGACGGCTGTAAATGAGCTGGTATGACAAATCATTTTTGGCCCATTGAGTCATAATTTATTTTATACAATGTGCCACACATTACCTTCTATTCTGCTTTGATGGCTATTCTTTCTCTAAGATGTCTGTGGTCTTCAGTAAAGCTGTTCTTCCCTTTGTTCAGAGGCATTGTTAGTTGGGGCAGCAGTGTGACATTACCAGCACTGTAACGTTCCTCCACTCAATTCTATCAAAAATGTATTTGTACTTCTGTTTGTGTCCATATGTTCGTGTCCATTTTTGTCTACTACTTTGAAAATAATCTTTATGAAGCTTTAGTGCTCATCTTGCCAGTTGTCTTGATGGGAGCCATTAGACATAAAAAAAGTGACCCGTCACAGTAGTGAGTGGACTGCTGTATAAATAGGGTCGAAACTTACTGATTGCCCAAACAACTGCAAGACTTGGAGAGTACTCTATAGGTGTAAGTAATTAGTGTTTCAGTGCCTTCCTGGATTTGTAGTAGAAATACACCTATCCCAGAACCACAGCATCAGAGCATTGCTCCATCGCAGTGTTCTCATCCAAAAGTACGGGTGGTGAACATGTCAGTGAAATTTTGCGCCTCCCTGCTGCAGTTCATGTAGTGGCCATGCTTTGTGACTGAAATTCTTTATGAAGTGTCTGTAAGGGCACCTTCCAAGGAAACCTCTCACATCATGAAAATACTTAGGAGTTAGAAATTCTGTTGTGGCTTTTCCTTTCTTGGATGAAGACAGACTCCCTTCCCATTAACTAATAGCATAAGACTTTCTCAATTTTTTGGGGTAATGAACAGGCATTTTATTGGAATTGGGCAGAGAAGTGTATCATGGATGCTTTTCAACACAGTTAAAAAACAGCTTAACTGCTCCTCAAATAGCTTTGAGAAAACAAGAATGTCATCTAGGTAGTAAAAACGCATTATCCATTTACAGCCTTAAGGCAGGTAGTCCAATGTTTGTTCAAAGGTGGTTTCAGCATTGCACAGACTTGGAACATGTTAAGGCTGTTAGGTGTTATGAAAATCTTCACCATTGAGAAGAATTGTGTGTGTGTGTGTGTGTGTGTGTGTGTGTGTGTGTAACTGATGAAATATTTTTCTTGGAAATAACATCTCCATAGGTATACTTTTTATTTATGTTTATTTATTTCTTTGTTCACTATCCCTTTTGAGGTTGCAACCCCATTCACAGGCCATCTGCCACATCAGCCTAGCTGTAGTGCAATCTGGCATTATCGTTTCCCATAGTGTGAGTGCCAGTAGTCAGTCTGCATATTCGTAATAGAAAAATACTTTGCTCTCTCAGACATTTCCAAGGTGTCATCAATTTATGCCAATGGGTATACATACTTTTTGGTGATTTTGTTCAGCTACCAGTAATCAACATAAAAATGACATGTGCTGTGTTTCATCTTTGTGAGGGCCAAAGAGTCTCTTAGGGCTGGAGGGCTGAATCGTGTACTCTCACAGTATCTTCTCAACTTTGTTCAGTGGAAGACAACTATATAAATACTGACTGATGGCTTGAGGGGGGCCGGGGGGATGGTCCTCAATGTTTGGTATATGATATAGTGTTTCACATTGGATTGTGTGTTCTTCCTCGTCTCCGATCCATGTTTTAATGTGCCCAAAATTGATGAAAAATGGCCAACAATCACTGACTGTTCCTTCGTAGAACTTGGAAGTAAAGGAAGCTGTATAATAAATTCCTCCATTGGGCTGTCTAATGGCAGTGTAGCATGGTTCTTCACTGATGGCACTGAGGTGATTTTCCAGGGCCGCTTGTATTTGGCTTCCTTCTCAAGAAGATGACAGCTTTTGCATAGCCATTTTGGAGACAAGGCACTGATGACGTCAGAGGTAAAAATGTCATGTAGAAGCCAGACTTGGGGTACTAGTTATAACAACATAACTAAACAGTGGAAAATCCAAGGTAGAATAAGGACAGTATTAGGCAAAAGGTTAGATTGCTACTCAGCGTAAAGCGGACAGATTGCAGATAGGCACAACAAAAAGACTGCCAAACAAGTAAGCTTTCAGCCATAAAGGCCTTCATTGGAATTCGACACACACACACACACACACACACACACACACACACACTCACTTTCATGCAAATGTGACTCACACACTCAAGTACTTCACACTAAAAACGCATTTAAAGATCACGCATAAAAGCGCATGTGGAGTTATTGCCTATGGCAGCAGACAATGCTCCTGTTTATACATACATAGAATGTTCTGCTAAATTACAATATTCCATAAATAAGTAAATTCCAGAAAATTCTAGAAATGAAAAAGATTGCAGATGGCTGAAATCAAACTTCTGACCCACACATTGCCAGCTAGTAACTGCAGTAACTACATCATAGCAGGCAACATACAACACATAGCAATAAAATATGGAGGTCCTAAGTAAAATCCTATGTCAGATGAATATCAATTTTGATGACTCATCCTCTTTGTTTTTAGTTTACTCTATTTTGTGGACAAAACTTTTGTTTTAAATATTAGTTTTCAGCTTGTTCTGTTTGGTAAGTTGTTTTCTTGTTTCATTGTTAACATAGTTCTGACAAATATATATAAAATGGAGCATCTTCTACTTCAGTAGTAAGATTTTCTTGTGTAACGATTTTCCAGATCCTAGGTAACGCTCTGTCTAGGTCTCTAGGACAGCCTCCTTCTGTCTCAAGCACACAACCAATCTACCAAGTCTCCAGTAATGGGCAATATGAGGAGGACATGGGATACAGGTAGGACTATTTCCTTTGTGTGTCTTATCTTGGTTTGTCTT
This sequence comes from Schistocerca nitens, assembly GCF_023898315.1. Taxonomy (NCBI): domain Eukaryota; kingdom Metazoa; phylum Arthropoda; class Insecta; order Orthoptera; family Acrididae; genus Schistocerca; species Schistocerca nitens. Next base: position 466,472,264 of record NC_064619.1, on the reverse strand, counting down.
TTGATGTGTTAGGTTAAAGTGCAATCTTTTATAATGCAGTCACTTCACTTGAGTTCTGTTAAGCAATATGTATTTTGTTTCTTGTTGATCAAAAGGATTGATTTTGGCACATTGTTCAATGTGATATAGATTTGTAGAATTTTCTAGACAGAATAAAAATTGTTGCAAAAATATATGCTCCAGGTTCAATCATTGCCCATTTATGTATATTTCACATGCTGTATATGTTTCATACAGAAATTATAACAACAACAATTAATTGAGGAAAGCACTGGATTTCTCATTTTTGCTGAAAAGTAATTTTTGTTCAGTATCTAAATGTTGTTGATGCTCTATTCTTACTGTGTGATATTTCAAACTGGAAACTAAATACAGGCCTTTTTTTGTCTGTTGTGTATTTACTGTGTCATCCAACTGTGCAACAGGTCCCAGAAACTGCTACAGTTTTGCACAAATTCAGTTTTAATATGAGTACCTTAAAACACTGCAGAACCAACCAGCCTGAAAGGTGGCAGCACATTGGACTTGCAAAAATCAGTTAACTGATTGATAACATGACATGTACACAATTTCCTGTACAGAACAAAAATAGTGCTTAAATTTCTTCACATTCGCTCGTTAATTAAAGAGCTTAACCCACATTTGTAATTCCAACAGAGGGGGTCGTATAGGAGAATAATGTGATCAAGTATACTTTATACTTTCTATGAAAAATCCCTGCTGCTTTTTTTTTGTGTTCAGCCCTCACATAGGTAATCAAAAGTATAATATATGTTGCAGGTGAACTAGATTTGTAGCTGACACAGTAAAGTAGATACCCATGTTTCTTGGAAAAACTGTAAACCATCCTCAACTTGAAACTGAAAGAAGTAGAGATAATCATTTTTGAGTACTCACAGTTCACAAATTGGTATTCTTGATGGTTCCTAAATACAGTCATGGGCCACGTGGAAACAGGAAAAGATGTGTGGGTCAGTTCATGTTATTCACCTTCAGTTAACATTCAAGTTGATAGAATGTGCCATTGTGATTTAATAGTGTATCAGTAATTGGGAATGATTTTCTCCTGGCAATAACAGTTCTACAGGTATACTTATTACTTTTTTATTTCTCTGTTTGTTACTAGTTTTGGGTTGCAGCCATGATACCATGTTCCTATGCAAAAATGGTACACGAAGAGGGAGTCTCAGATTTTTTTTTTTTAATTGTGTTAAAATGTCATAATATTACTTAATTTATGTAATACATCATAGGACATTAATCCCTACAAAACCTAAAATATATGTTCGATAATTTATTACTTTGACTTCTATCCTTATTGTAGATAAAGTTGACTCTCCATTGTCTCCAGGAAAACATAATTAAATTCCACCTAAAATACCAGGTGTAGAAGAATGAAACTGGAATTTGCTTGCAATAATTACACATCTGTTGTTGGAAACTGATAAATAATATTTTATTCTAAATAACCTCCACTGATATTTATACATTTCTCCCACCCCTCTGGCAGGCTATGAATGCTATGTCAAAAAAGCAGTTCTTCTTTTGAAGCGAACCACTCAGTGATCCATTTTCGTATATTTTCATACGAATTGAAGCATTGTTCAGTGAGAGAATGTCCCAGTGATGGAAATAGGTGATAAACGGATGGAGCTAAGTCTGGAGAAAAGCTGCATGACATAGTATTTCCCAGCTGAACGCCTTGATGTTTCCCAGACCCGTTCTGCTGTGTGTCATGGGGTGTTATCATGTAGCAATATGACTTTGTGTTGCCTTTTTCTGTATTCAGATCGTTTTTCATGTAATGCTTGATTTAAATGAATCATTTGCTATTGTTAGCAATCAGTGTTATGGTTTCATCATGTTTTAGCAACTCATAATAGATGACACCCTTCTGATCCCACCAAACACCCAGCATGTCTTCTTTCCAAAGTGATTTGTTCTTGGAGTGGATGTTGATGATTTGCCCAGATTCACCAATGATTTACAATGCTTTGGATTCTCAAAATACATCCATTTTTCATCACCTGTCACCATTCGATGGAGAAGCAACTTTCTTTTGTATCTGGCGAGCAGCATTTCACAAGTGATCTTTTGATTTGCTTGCTGTCTTTATTCAGTTCATGTTGAACCCATTTCCCACTTTCTGCACCTTTCCCATACCTTTCAACTGAAGAGAGATGGCTTTCTGCATCACATTCAATTGTTCCACAAATTCCTGTTGAGTTTGAGTACCATCTTTTCCAACAAGGCCGGCAATTCGTTGTCTTTGAAGTTTTTCGGTGGTTTCCCGCACTTGTCGTTTCTCACGTCAAAATCACTACTTTTAAATTTTTTGAACCACTCAAACCACTGTTTTTTCCAAGAGCATGTTCACTGAAAGCTTCGACAAGTGTTCGATGTGATGCTGCAGCAGTTTTCTTCAAATGTTAAAAGAAAACCAATGCTGTCTGCAAATAGTAGTTTGTAGGCACAAAACTAGACATGTTTACATGTTTGAAATGGATACCGATATATGGAAGCTGGGTTACTGTGTGTTGACATTCATCATCAGCTGTTACAGGAAGCAGATGGTGGCACAGCAGACACAGTCTCACAGGCCCTACACCGATGGCTAGCACCTTCAATAAAGAAATTCTGGTTTCATACTTCTGCACCTGGTATAGTTTAAGTTCCAGATAGCTACATAATCTGGCAAGCATAGTAATAAAATAGGAATGGTGAACTGTGAAGGAGGATTAATAATAGTAGTAAAATTGACAAGAAGGAATAATGACAACACACCATATAGTCTAAATTAAAAAAAAGTATAATCAGCATACATTGTTCAGAGCAAAGCTTCTCTCATAATGTCCATTTGGCACAAATACAAAATTGTAGAGAGCATCTTAATCCAAGCTAAACATCAAATATTCAACAGCATATTATGGAAAGAAGTGTGGTTAGTACATTTAGATGTGTAACGTCTTGTTGTACCTTGTACCAAGAATGTAAGTATTTCAATGCTTGGCAGTGTTATATCACAGAAACATCTCAAAGATGTATTAGCAAATATGTAAGTCATTGGACAACACAGAGTTAGAAAATTTTCAAATGCACGTTAACTTAAATGGGATCCAGATGTTGACATGAGTAGATGACAGATGCTGGGCTTCACCAAATAATTCTCTCTCTCTCTCTCTCTCTCTCTCTCTCTCTCTCTCTCTCTCTCTCTGTGTGTGTGTGTGTGTGTGTGTGTGTGTGTGTGTGTTGGAGGGGGGGGGGGGCAAAATGTACATTATTCAAACAAGGCAATGCACTGTAAAGACTCTAATGTCTAGCCAGATAATGTTTCTGTAACACCTCCATTTGATGAGCTTGCAGTGGCTTGATGACTGGAATTCAAAATAGTGACTGGTTGCATAATGTACCCACACAAGTCATGATTATTATTACTTACATAGTTCATTACTATTTTCATGTCATGTAACACCTATTACATTACTCTTGAAGAGTGTGATAGTGAGGGGATTAAAAAAAATTACTTGTGACTATTCATGTACCAAGGTTTTTGTGTTCTTCATTAGATTAGAAAAACTTTCCATCCACTGCTCATATTGCTGGCCTTGTTACAGTAAAAATTTCTAGTTGCAAGGACTGGAGAGTAGGGTGTATGTTGAAGGAATTCAAATTCCGTATGCGTTATGGCAGCATTAGATGAATTGGCAGTATAACAGCACAGCACAGAAGCAACTGAATGAAGATCTCCATCTGCTGATAGCAGTATGATGACATTAAATGTTCTGTCTTACTCCTGTAGTCTTCAGCCATTACTGATCTTTCATCCCAAAAAAGAATTATGTTTGAATACAAAAATTTGAGAGTCTTAATGACAAGCTAAGGTGTTAATGCCCACTCGCTTTTCTGTCTAGTGCTGGTACACTTAAGTTCCATCTCCTATGACGATAGTTAATAGGAATTCAGAACTTTCAAACCTATAAATAACACAAAAGTTGCTCATAGCAACCATAATCTTGATTTTCCTTTCTGTTGTATACTCAATCAACATGGTACCCAAATTACAACACTTTGAATGACTTCGGGCCTTGTGGGCAATATGATGTACCAAACTCACTATATCGTACATTTATGTCTGTATGTGCATGACAAACTGCTAATTTTCTTTGAAAATACTTTCCACTGTCACTCAGTATGCCTAATCATGTTCTGAAGTAACCGACACATAGGTAAAGTAATTTTTTTTACCCACGACACCACTTAAAAACTTACTGTAGCCATACTGCAGGCCCATTCTGTGGCTGACTTGCTGTGTTTTACATTTTAAGAACACAGAAAGAGTTCATCAGATCATAACACCCCTTTTAGTGCATAATATCTATGTAGTTGTCATTCTTGCAGAGCCTCTGCGTCTTTATATGATGTTCCTGCACATTTTTGCCATCTGTCACCTCAGTTTTTCTGTTCATGAGCATTACTACTGTCAACTTTAGAAATTCTTATCTCGCATTCTTTATCTCACTTTTAACATGTTCCTTTTGTCCACCTCCATAAGCAGTGTTCAGCTTTCTTAGGGCCTTTTTATTATACTTATTGTATGAATGGGTTGTAAGTGTGTGGTTTCATATTTCTTATCAAATTTGGTAAACCAGCTTAATATCTGTATGTTCTTAGTGCACTGTATTATAAAAGGATTGTAGGGTTGAGATTTGAGCCAGGTACTAGATAGTATTCAAAAATAAAACACACAGTACAGAAGCTGCATATAACTGACTCAACAATTTGACAATTGTAATGATTCATTTATATGTTATAGTCCTCTACTATTTTTATTCCACACCCTTTCTGCACCATCTCTCACAATGGAATATAATGGGTTTATAATTTTGCACACACATCTTAATGGATTTAAAGTACAGTAGCGATAATTATAACAAAGTAAATTAAAAGTGGCTAGATTTAAGTGGGGCATATGTAACAAGATGATGTTACATACGTGCTTCACACACTACTTATTAAAATGTAAAATATAAAATCTCTCTCTCTCTCTCTCTCTCTCTCTCTTTCTCTGTCTGTATCCTATACTGTTTGTCATTTTGTGTGTGCAAGTGAAAGGACAAGCTGTATAAGTTCCTTTAAATTTATTGTATGAAGTAATTATGATACTGTGTATGCTGCAAACAAATATTTACAGCAACACTGCCAAGAATATTGTGAAGATAAAAAATTGGAATGGTATTATTGCAGTAAGACGCTATGCCTCCCTCGAGTGTCCCTTCATCAACAGATGCCATGCAGTGTTGCAATAGCATCACGAATCCCAAGTCCTGGCGGGGGGACCAGTTCGAGGTATGAGCTTAATGCTCAGGGTATAATTGGGTACATTGGACATAATAGCTAACAAAACGGTGTGGGCATACGTTTACAATAGATACTTTAGTATTAAATTATAGCTGGCAATGGTTGGTGGTATTTAAACTAACCACATTTGAGATTTCTGCGTATCACTAATAGCAGCAGTAACAAAATGCTTTCCAACAAGAATTTTGCATTGCCCATCATCACACAATATTTTCTGGTAGTGACCTGAGCAGTCAGTATTTTCATTATCCAAGGTGTTCCTGCTCAATAGTAGCTGCACCCATGTGTTAATGACTGAATAAAAGAGAGGGTACTTCCATTCCCTGAAACTGGGATTACTGGGGCCAACCCGACGTTGCAGCGGAAGATACTGAACCTTCAGCTTTTGCACCCTGTTCTAAAAACATGGCCCCTGGTTGTGAGTGACTGATTACTTCTCACATTTTCTCTCGCTTTCTTACTTCTATAATTTTCTTAATTGCTTTTTGTTTCAATTCTTGCTGTAAGCTCATATTCGGTGTCTGTTGTATTTATTTTTGTTCGTGTCAGCTAAGCTCTGCTTTATTTGTATGTAGGAGCTCATCTTTTCTTAATGTAGCCATTAGCATCTAGTTTGATATTTGTCAGTATATGTCCAAATTATATTTTAAGACAGAGATCCTGATGATTTAAGTAACATTAAACACAGAGTTGATTTCTGGATTCAGTTTTCTTCCTACACAGTTGAAAGAGAAAGGAGGAAAAATCAAGTTACATAAAATGTTGACATATTTTCTTAGGAAGAGTTAACATAAAAGATATTGCAAAGATAACAAATACGAACATAAATTGGCTAGGGTAAGGTTATGATCTGTAATGCATTTTTCCCCACACTTAACCTTTTGATTTAATATTTTATTTGCATTTTTTATTAAATAGTCACTCTAGACTTTCTAGACAGCAGAAGAGTAAATCTAGAATTCTAGAAGCTCTATTTACCTTCCTCATTTTTTTTCCAGCAAGCTCACCATTTGATGTTGTATTAGAGTGTATTGTCTACATTTATGAATTATTTGCTCTTCCAGTTATTGTAGTTTTAATATTTCAAGAATCTTCGGATATATTAATGTCATTTATATAAATGATATATAAAAATATCAGACATTTTTACTCTAAATTTGCAACAGTTTGAATGAACTCCAGCAAGAATTCATAAAATGCAGCTGTAATATGAGAAGTTACACCTCTCCCTTTCAGTTGCCTATGCCTTGATGCCAGGAAACCACTACTTGCTAGATATTTAAATAGATGAGTCCCACAAGGACAGTCAGTACACTTTGTTAAAAAAAATGCTCAGTTACAAAATACCCTGTCTCAAAAAAAAAAAATCCACGCGCACGCACGCGCACACACACACACACACACACACACACACACACACACACTCACACACACACACACACACACACACACACACACAAAGTTTGAGTCTAACACACTCAGAAATCTTACTGTAAGGCAGGAAAAGACACGATGTAACGAGTCATCACCGCAGTGTAAAGGGAGAATGATGTAAATTCTTCAATTATGTGTTAATGTTTGTTAAACTAGATAGTTTAGTATCACAGAATACAGAAAAGACGTGCAGTGAAACTTATCACATTGCAAGTCAAACATTCCATCAGGATGATTAGTTGGTTGTTTAGAATTTAAGGGACTAAACAATGAGGTCATCAGTGCCATTCCATCAGGACAAAAGATTTTAGTATGAAGAAACTTTGATAGCGTTCTTCCCAAGTCTGTACCTGAAGCACCATACTGCTGCCATACATTAAAGGCAACACTAACAAAAAGTAAATGTGTGTGTGTGTGTGTGTGTGTGTGTGTGTGTGTGTGACACACCAGTTCAAACATGAATTTTTTGAGTGGATACTAAATCTCCACTATACTTTCCAGAAGTTCACCAATGACGATGCCATTAAAACAATTTGTATTTTTGATTAGTCTCAAGAAGTTAGGAATAAAATTTTCTGAAGCAGTCTCTTAAAAAAAAGGGGGGGGGGGGGAGGTTGTCTTTTTTTTTTTTTTTCAGGGTCATCTTTACATAGACAGATACTGCAGGTGACAATATGTCTGTATGTGTGAAACAATTTTTTTTCCTCCTTCTCCCCTGAAAAATGGAGCTTCTAAAATTAATTTTTCTTGGCAAATGTGGATTAACGGAAGCTATAGAAGAGACATAATATGTTGATGGACATTCTGTTATGGAAACAATTGCCAAAACTGTGCATATGTGTAGGCTATGAGCTGCTGCTCGCTTTCCACTTCAAATTCACTCTCTCACACAAATCTGCAGATGGGTATATTTTAGAGTGGTGTACTTAAAGCAGATAAAGAGTGATAAGCCAGTAGCACGAAAGCTAGTGAAATACCTTGAGCTTTTAGTGTGTCTCTGTGTGTCAAGCTTTTAGTGTGTGCCTGTGTGTCGCATATCAATCAGAAACTAAGGTGCTGATTTTAAATTCCACATTTCCATGCTGCGGCTTGCAACATGGGAATAATGTAAAGTGAAATGGATTAAAAACACAAATGTACATATGTGGCAGAACTTCAAACAGCTGTGCAAATTTCTTAATTTGTGGACACCAGTTTCGAGACACACTAAATTTGATCAAGCTATATATGAACCATGCGTGGCATGTGACTTTTGTTTTATACCAGTTATGAGGATAATGTATATGCATATGTTATTCACTTGAATATGAGCAAAACTCAAAACTGGCTAGTAGTGCCCCAGAGATCAAATAAATGATAATTTTTGTTATGGACATCAAGGAATCATAATATCAGCCCAACACTCATGTGGAACAAGTCTTACAGCAACTTATCATCATGACTTGATATTTAATCTTTACAGGAAAAGCTTCCATAACTCAAAATTTAACGTTTATTTTCTATGGCAACATAACTTGTAACATACTGAAAATGCCTTGACCAAAAAGCCGTGCCAATATATTCGTGAAGTCTGATCATGTACTTTCTTCAATCTTGTTAAAACACGAACAGACTTAAACTTATTCCCTAAGAGGAAACAACAAATACCTGCACTTTGTTTTCCTTCTCTGGAAGAGTTTTGTGCTACTGTTATGCAGATCATCCAAAGAATGAGCAGGCATGGTGTCCTGAATGAAATAGCAAAATAAATATGTAGGTAATAAAGACACTGTTATACATGTCGCTCCTTTCTACAGTGAATTGCTTAAGAACTTGCAGGTATGTTAACGAATTGGAAAGTTGTAAAAGAATGCCAAACTGCATTGCCAAACTCGCATATTTTATGCTGGTCTTAAGCTTTGTTTCTCATCATTTAGTGTTTCTATGTTCTACATCTACTACTCCATTTACGTACATATTCTGCAAGCCACCGTATGTTGCATGGTGGAAAGTACCTTATACCTCTGCTAGTCATTTCCTTTCATGTTCACTTGCAAATAAAGAGAGGGAAAAATGACTGTCTGCATGCCTCTATACCAGCCATAATTTCTCCTATTTTAATGATCAGACATCATTTTGTGAGAGTTTCGTTGGTAGCAGTAGAATCATGTTGCAGTCAACTTAAAATCATGATTCTCTAAATGTTCTCCATTTTGTTTTGCAAAAAGAATGTAGTCTTCCAACCAGGGATTTCCTTTTGCTTTCACAAAGCATTTCTTAATACTCATTTGTTGATCGATCAAAAAGTAACAAATCTAGCAGCCTGCCTATGAATTGCTTCAATGTTTTTCTTTAATCTGATCTGGTGGGAATCTTAAATACTTGAGCAGTACTCAAGAATGGGTTGCATTAGTGTTCTGTACATGACCTCCTGTACAGATGAATCACACTTTCCTAAAATTCTCCTAATAAACAAAAGTAAACCATTCACCTTCCAACCATCCTCACAAGCTCGTTCAATTTCATAATACATTAGTTATGTGGATTCTGACCAGTAACAAGACAACTGCTTGTCACAGGATGTGTTCAAAATGACCACTGGCTGTGGAAATACACGCTTCCAGCTGATATGGAATGACTGATCCACACTTGTTAGCATTTCAATGGAGATGTCTGAGCAGGTTGCAGTAATACGTTGTTGAATGTCATTGGCTTTAGTTGGTATGTCCTTGTAGACAGTGTCTTTCAGCTTTCCCCACAGGAAAAAAATCTACAGGTGTCAAATCTGGGAAGCAGTCCGGCCAAAGTAAAGGTCCTCAGTGTCCAATCCTAAGATTTGGAAACAATTAGTGAAGACATGCTGTAGTACTTCGCACAGTATGGGCTGGACAGCCATCATGTTTGTACCACAGTTTCGTCCTAGTCTGCTAAGAAATGTCTTCTAGAACCCATGGAAGAAGATGGCCCTGTTAGGTGGCTACGATACTTTTGCACTTTCGGTGTTCCATCTATGAAACGTGGGCCTATGAGCTGATGGTTCACTATCCTGCATCACACGTTTACACACAATGGACGCTGACGTTTCACCTAACGTATCCAACAGGGATCGTCAGCAAACCATTAGTACATGTTTTGGTGGTTTACCTGTCCACGATTGGTAAATGGGGCTTCGTCATTAAACAAGATACATGATACTCTGGAGTATCTTGTCTTAATGCCCATTTACAGAATATAACAAGATTCTCATAATCGTTCCCTGCAGCTCTTGATGTAGAGAGATCTAATTGCAATGGAACCAATGTTGATGGAGAATGCATCGAACACTTGCCTGACTTATACTACTTCCTCGTGGTTGAAGATAATAACTGCTGAGACATCTGTTGGAATATCTTGCCACATGCACCATACTAGAATGAACTTCATTCTTCCTACACTCTCCATACCCTATGAGCATGTTGGTTTTTCACACACACACACACACACACACACACACACACACACACACACAAAGTGACTAGGAAGCTGCAATGCTCTCGAGTATTATTACAATCTGTTTGTTGGCTAACAATATGAGCCCCTGACTACCAACTCAATCTGTCAAAAGCCACACTTCGGTACCACTTTCCATTTCAACAATGTTTGTGGTGTAAGTTTTAGGCGATTCACCCTGTGTAGAGAAGAAGAGCAGTCCTATCACACTTCTTTGGGGCACTTCTGACAATATCCTTGTCTCTGATGAACACTTGCCATTGAGGAAGATGTACTGTCTTCTATTACTTAAGAAGCCTTCGAGCGCCACACACATCTTTTCCGCATCATTTACTGATATGTCTGCAGTGGGGCCCCATATCAAATGCTTCCCAGCAATCTAGGAATATGGGCTCACCTGTTGTGCTTCATCTATGGTTCACAGGATACTGTGTCAGAAAATGGCAACCTGAAAATTTCACTTGAGTGATGCTTTCTACATCTGTGCTGATTTATGGATAGAAACTTTCCCTTCTCAAGAAAATTTATTGTATTTGAACGGAGAAAATGTTGATGAATTCTGCAGAAAACCAATGTTACGGGTATTGGTCTATAAATTTATGGGCCCACACTTTTATTTTTCTTATGTACAGAAATTAACAGCACTTTTTTCCACTCGCATCGGACTTCATGCTATGTGAGAGATTCACAATAAATGCAAGCTAAATAAGGTGCCAACGCCATAGAGGACAGAGTTGTTGTTACAGTCTTCAATCCAGAGGCTGGTTTGATGCAGCTCTCCATGCTACTCTATCCTGTGCAAGCCTCTTCATCTTCGAGTAGCTACTGCAGCCTACATCCTTCTGAATCTGCTTTGTGTATTCATCTCTTGGTCTCCCTCTACAATTTTTACCCTCCAAGCTGCCCTCCAATACTAAATTGGTGATCCTTGATGCCTCATAACATATCCTACCAACTTAGCCCTTCTTCTAATCAAGTTGTGCCACAAATTCCTCTTCTCCCAAACTCTATACAATACCTTCTCATGAGTTACGTGGTCTACCAATCTAATCTTCAGCATTCTTCTGTAGCACCACATTTCGAAAGCTCCTGTAAGCTTGTATACTCTTCTTGTCTAAATTAGCATCATGATTCACTTCCATACATGGCTACACTGCATACAAATGCTTTCAGAAAAGACTTCCTGACACTTAACTCTGTACTCAATGTTAACGAATTTTTCTTCTTCAGAAACACTTTCCTTGCCATTGCCAGTCTACATTTTATATCCTACCCACTTCTACAGTCATCATTATTTTGCTTCCCAAATAGAGAAACTCATCTACTGCTTTAAGTGTCTCATTTCATAATCTAATTCCCTCAGCATCACCTGATTTAATTTCAGTACAGTCCATTATCTTCATTTTGTTTTTGTTGATGTTCATGTTACATCCTTCTTTCAAAACAATGTCCATTCCGTTCAGCTCCTCTTCCAGGTCCTTTGCTGCCTCTGATAGAATTACAATGTCATCGGCGAACCTCAAAGTTATTATTTCTTCTCCATGGATTTTGATTCCTACTCAAAATTCTTCTTTTGTTCCCTTTACTGCTTGCTCAGTATACAGATTGAATATCACTGGGGATAGGCTACAACCTTGTCTCACTCCCTTCCCAACCACTGCTTTCCTTTCATGCCTCTCGACTCTCATAACTGCCATCTGGTTTCTATAGAAATTGTAAATAGCCTTCCGCTCCCTGTGTTTTACCCCTGCCACCTTCAGAATTTGAAACAGAGTATTCCAGTCAACATTGTCATAAGCTTTCTCTAAGTATACAAATGCTAGAAATATTGGTTTGCCTTTTCTTAACCTATCTTCTAAGATAAGTTATAGGATCGGTATTGCCTCACGTGTTCCAACATTTCTACGGAATCTAAACTGATCTTCCCTGAGATCGGCTTCCACCGGTTTTTCCATTCGTCTGTAAAGAATTCATGTTAGTATTTTGCAGCTGTGACTTATTAAACTGATAGTTCGGTAATTTTCACATCTCTCAACACCTGCTTTCTTTGGGATTGGAATTATTATATTCTTCATGAAGTCTGAGGGTATTTCGCCTGTCTCATACATTTTGTTCACCATATGGTAGAGTTTTGTCATGACTGGCTCTCCCAAGGCTGTCAGTAGTTCTAATGGAATGTTGTCTACTCATGGGGCCTTGTTTCGATCAGGTCTTTCAGTGCTCTGTCAAAATCTTCACACAGTATCATATCTCCCATTTCATCTTCATCTACATCCTCTTCCATTTCCGTAATATTATCCTCAAGTACATCGCCCTTGTATAGATAGACCCTCTATATGCTCCTTCCACCTTTCTGCTTTCCCTTCTTGGCTTAGAACTGGATTTCCATATGAGCTCTTGATATTCATGCAAGTGGTTCTCTTTTCTTCAAAGGTCTCATTTTTTTTTCTATTTTCCTGTAGGCAGTATCTATCTTACCCTTAGTGAGATATGCCTCCATATCCTTACATTTGTCCTCTAGCCATCCCTGCTTAGCCATTTTGCACTTCCTGTCAATCTCTTTTTTTTTTTTATCGGTTGTATTCCTTTTTGCATGCTTCATTTACTGCATTTTTTTATTTCCTCCTTTCATCAATTAAATTCAATATTGCTCCTGTTACCCATGGATTTCTACTAGCCCTTGTCTTTTTACCTACTTGATCCTCTGCTGCCTTCACTATTTCGTCTCTCAAACCTACCCATTCTTTTTGTGCTATATCTCTTTTACTCATTCTTGTCAATCGTTCCCTAATGCTCTGTCTGAAATTCCTACCTTTTTGCAGTTTCCTTAGTTGTAATCTACAGTTCATAACCAATAAATCGTGTTCAGAGTCCACATCTCCCCCTGGAAATGTCTTACAGTTTAAAAATTGGTCCCTAAATATCTGTCTTACCATTATATCATCTATCTGAAACCTTCCAATGTCTCCAGGTCTCTTTCACGTATACAACTATCTTTCGTGATCCTTAAACCAAGTGTTAACTATGATTAAGTAATGCTCTGTACAAAATTGTACCAGGCAGCTTCCTCTTTCGTTCCTTACCCCAGTCCATATCCACCTACTAGTCTTCCTTCTCTTCTTTTTCCTACAATCAAATTCGAGTCTCCCATGAATATTCAATTTTTGTCTCCCTTAACTATCTGAATAATTTCTTTTATCACATCATACATTTCTTCAATCACTTCAACATTTGCAGAGCTAGTTGGCATATAAACTTGTACTGCTGTGGTAGGTGTGGGCTTCATATTTATCTTGCCTACAGTAATGCATTCAATATGCTGTTTGTAGTAGTTTGCCCGCACTCCCATTTTTTCATTCATTATTACACCTACTCCTGTATTACCCCTATTTGATTTTGTATTTTTAACCCTGTATTCACCTGACCAGAGGTCTCGTTCCTCTTGCCACTGAACTTCACTAATTCCCACTATATCTAACTTTAACCTATCCATTTCCTTTTTTTAAATTTTCTAACCTACCTGCCCAATTAAGGGATCTGACATTCCACACTCCGATCCGTAGGATGCCAGTTTTGTTTCTGCTGACATCCTTCTAAGTAGTCCCCACCCGTAGATCCGAACGTGGGACTATTTTATCTCTGGAATGTTTTACCCAAGAGGGCGCTATCATCATTGAACCTTACGGTAAAGCTGCATATCCTTGGGAGAAAGTACGGCTGTAGTTTCCCCTTGCTTTCAGCTGTTCACAATACCAGCGCAGCAAAGCCATTTTTGTTGATGTTTTGGGGCCAGATCAGTCAGTCATCCAGACTGTTGCCCGTGAAACTACTGAAAAGGCTGGTGCCCCCTCTTCAGGAACCACACATTTGTCTGGCCTCTCAACAGATACCCCCTCCATTGTGGTTGCACCTATGGTACAGCTGTCACTGAGGCACGCAAGCCTCGACACCAATGGCAAGGTCCATGGTTCGTGGAGGGGAGAGGATAGAGTACTCTCTGTAAAACCAAATCAGGATTCTATCCGGACCTAGCGACTTATTTGTTTTCAACTCTTTCAGTTTATTTTTGAACTTGTGCAACATCTCAAAATAAATCTTTTGCAAATATGCCCAACAGCAACTGAAAATTAGATCGTATGTTTTTCTTGTATTACTCATTTGTATGAGCTTTCCTAAGCTTATTTTATCTGATGATGATTACTGAGAATTTGTCAAAATAAAGTTTTTAGCAATCAAGATGTTTCCATGGAATTAGCTCGTGGCAGACCTCATCAGTTGGGTGGAAGTAAATGATGTCCATTCATAGTTTAAGTGGGATGCTAACAACTACTTACGTGCTCTTTCTATTATAAATACTCTCCTAGCTTTCTCAGTGGATTTATTAACTTCACCAAAAGTCAGACCCATGTATTCCACCTCACGAATAAACAAGTAGCTGAAACCCTTCAAATCATCTTGGAGGAATTTCTCTTATACACTGTCTGACTCCAAAATATCTGCGAGTGACTCTGGACAGTATGCTTACTTATAAGAACACTGTTTATTAAACATGAAACGAAAAGTGTCTTCAGGAATAACGTAGTGCACAAACTGACAGGTACCGCATGGGAGAGCTCACCCAAGCACCATGAAAACTAACAACCTAGCGCTGTGTTACTCGTTGTTTAAAACCTACGCCATATATAAACTCCCCTGGCATAGCCCTTCCTGAAATTAGGTGTGAGATAGCTGCTGAAGAGATTCTTGTGAACTGCTAGAGCTCTTACAGGAAAATCACAGCAAGCAAGGGCCTCAAAGTGGTGAGGAAATGTCAACATTTGGAGAACTGGATGGTTTCAAAGAAAGAGCTTCCTCCTGGTCATTCAGAGAAGTGGACAAGATGGAAAGCACTCAACAGACTATGATCCAATACCTAAAGATACAAGATCAACATATAAAAGTGGAGCCTTTCTGTGGACTCAGTTTTTTGCAATTGTGATGCTATGCAGTCTCTCAACGTTCTACTGCAATGTTAATCTTCGGCCACATGCACAATGAGAGATCTGATGAAGGTGACACCAAATGCACACAATATGGCCAATTTCTATTTGACCATTGTTTAAACTGATGTCAGTGATCGATTTTCTTTAGTTGATTATATACTTTGGACTTCTTACATTATAATAAATAAAATCATGATCATTAATATGTGTCGCTGTATGACACCGTCAGTAAGGTCGGTCTGGTTTGTAACTACAAATGTATAATACTTCCATTCTGTGTGGGGAATTTTTTGAGCAATTATTGTTAATCGAACCTGTTAGCTCAACATCAACTGCCAATAAATCTATCCACCGGACCAGGGAGTTGATGCATACTGTCCTTAAATATATGATGGAAAAAGTCAGATATCTTTATTCCGGCTAAGATATCGGATTTCCAAATTTTTGCTTAGCAGCTTGTCTAGAGAAGGACCTTCTCTTTCTGCTCTTTATTCCCAGTGTTTTCGAGGTAGCTCTATCACTGTCCTCAACTGACTTAAAAGTTGGTTGTGACACTAGGATATCATCTCTGAATTTCTGCAGTATCTTCCTACACACTACTTCTGATAGTAATTCCCCAAAATTCTTCCAATAAAATATTTCATGCAGTCAACTCGCTCCTTCCAGATGTTTGGTATATTATCTTGATACATGTGAGAATCTATGTGTGTACATGTGTGCAAATACACTTAAGTGCAAGACATATTTCAACATTTAATAGTGTTGCCAATGGATTTGTAGAGATGGCTTGCTTTTGTATTATATTTAAAGAGCTCTCTCGCTCTCTCTCTCTCTCTCTCTCTCTCTCTCTCTTTCACTTTAAATTAATTTAAATTAATTGGGATAATCACTGGAGAACTAAGCTACACTGAAGTTGCTAGTTGTTGAGCCAAGTCTTAACAAGGTATCTGCGTATACCTTTCAGTATCTTACATAATTTCATTTTGTTAATGAATTTGAATAAAAGTTTAATGTCACTGTTTACTATCACCAAACCCATACCTTTTTTTATAACCTTTCGTCGGAAGCTGCTGGTAGCAGTTAGCTCCACTCCATGACCAGTAATAATTGAATTACTTCCCTAAAGTCTGACCACATAGGTTAATTATTATTTGACCTCTCTGTAGCTAATAGTACCACTGATGTGATAATTGGTAGGTTCAGGCCACGTTAGTTCATAGCCTGACCTAGCTATTTAAGCATGTAAGACAGAAGTGCTGAACAGTTGCTCTGTTGACTAGCACTAGTTGGGTATGTGTGGCTTCTAAATGATTTGTCACATCAGGATACCTGTGCAGTTAAGTATTATGTATAAAATTAAAGTCCCTTTGACATCTTCATAGTGCAATTTTTATAGCCGGGCTTTATTGAAATTTAATGTTTGTGAATAAATTTTGTTGTTTTGACATTTATGAAGTAAATATGTATATATTTAGGTTCCACATTTTCATTTTTCTTTTGTAGACCTCGATGTATGGAGGACTGAAATGCCTTAAAAATAATCAATGAAACACCATGCTATTCAAGAACCGTTCTCTTGTCAAGAATTGTAATAATGAAAATTCAGATTGTACGTAATAAACAGAAATGAGGAAAGGCAACTATTCACAAGTAACTAATTGATGCATGGTGCATAAAGGTCCCAATATTTTTTTCTAATTTTACATGTCTCTTCATAAAAAGATGCAAATATATTTTAAAAAATATGCACCAAGAGGCATTGTGAATAAAAATGAAAAAAAAAAAATCGGTTTTACTTGTGGGAATTCTGTTGCATTTTGGTGTGTGTGTTTTGAGGAAGTCACACACACATAAAAAGAAAGAGTAAAAATACATGTAAGATATACCATCTGTGCGTATGTTTCAACTCTATGTGTAACTTTAAATTTCAGAAGTTTGTAAAATTCATTAATGAAAATTGAAATGAAGGAAATTTGTGTCCATAAAAGGGTTTCTTCTCTGTCATAATTTGTGAATGTATACACATTTTTCCTTAACAGAATAAGAGACATTTTGCTTTGATGCAGTTTGTACGCAAATGAGTCTTTGTTATTGACCTTTTAATGACTTCAACAAGAAATACACATGGTCTATGTCCATGATAATTATGGTCTTTGCAAATGTTTGACAAGAACAGAATCTTATAAATATTTGATGCTGATGTGGAGTCCTGGTTTACTGATTTGAACAATGATAAGTTTACAAGCCACATTGAACAAAAAATATATTGTCACGGTTGTGTTACATTGTCATTAGCTGAGATAAAAGTCGCCAAGAACGAGTTTTGGTCATTTGAAGTCTAAAAATGCAAGTCCTCAAAGATATGAGCAGTAAAACTCCATAGAACAACAGCTACAGAGAACAAACAATACAATAAGTAGCACTCAGTATTAACCGACATGGCACAAAATCACATTTGTAGCACATAAACGAGTACAGTCTGTTGCTGGTGGCATGGCTCCTTTATTCTTTGCTGTTACCATATGACTCATTTCTGGCAGGCTGGTCATGTTGTCACAGTCCTGGCAGTGGTCTGTGAAGTTAAAGTGCACCTGGGATCTCATATGGTTTGTTTAAATCTTCCTCACAGTGAGACCAGAATTTAATATGCAGTAACTGTAATTTCAGATTAAGTAACTGGCACTTGCTTCAAGAAACGATCTGCATATCACAAGATCTGAAAGGAAACTATAGAACTCTGTTAAAACATTATACCTGCTTAACAGAACAGTTAACATAGGCATTGAAAAAGGACAAGAAAAAATTTGTGACAAGAAATGTAAGTAAAAGTAGGGTTTGTTGGTCAAGAGTTGAAATATCTTTCCCATTTCACATGATGGTGTTATTCTACTTACTTCAATTGCAGTTGTTGTATCCTTGCCTCGTTTGGACAGTCTCTCTCTCTCTCTCTCTCTCTCTCTCTCTCTCTCTCTCTCTCTCTCTCTCTCTCTCAACATAAATCACGTTTTTAGCTTTTGGATCATTAGTCTTTTACATATATAGACCAAAGGTAAACATGTAAAAAATTCATAAGGGGGTTGTTGAAGGAAACGTCCATTTGTGCTGTGAATCAGGAAGAGGTATATATGCTACAGATAAGGATCAAAAAGCAATGGTGAGCTATAATCCATTGTTTGTGAAGAAGATTTCAACAATTACTGTGAAAGGATTAGGAAGTTAGAAAGCTTTTTAGTTAAGATGTAGAAGATATGTGTAATAAGAACAGAAATTCATTTTTGAAACCTGTTGCCTTTTGTTCTGTTACTGATATATATTCATGAGCAGTGATGATAATGACAGCCAGATAAAATTTTCTTGACAGGACAATGACAAGGGAAGATGTAGCAATCATTCAAGAAAGAAGAATGTCAACACAACAGCCACAACAAGAACAGCAACAGCGACAACAGCGTAAGTGTTACTAATTCTTTATTTTTGTTTGGAATGGCATTGCAGATGATTATTTTGAGTACCTCAGAGCATGACACCAGTGGCTGTTCAGATTGCATCTATCACAACCAGTTTCACAGTCAGTGTAATAATAGAAGACCTTAAATCACATGTCTTGCTCTGCCATTTTAAAATAGCCATTGTGACTTCATTTGTATGTTTCATCCTTCTTTATGGAACTGAAAATATATAGCCTGTTTACTTGTACAAATGTTGCTCTGGTATGCCACTCAGAACTATTATTGCATTATTTTTCTATTTTTTTGTGTACATACATGATGCACACAGAATAGCACATCTGGGAGTGTTAATAGTGCTTCTTCATGAGAGGAGAGAGAGAGAGAGAGAGAGAGAGAGAGAGAGAGAGAGAGAGGTGGTACATTGGTAAGACACTGGATTTGCATTTGGGAGGACAGTGGCTCAAATACTGATCTAGCCATCCAGGATGATTTTCGTGAAATAAACACGACCAAATTCTTTCCCCAGCCTTAGCATTTATTCCTTTTCCAATGATCTTGTGTGTTAAACCCTAATCATTCTTCCATTCTTCACAAGAGAAGTGAACCAAGTTACACACATATGCAGACATAGCTACATTTTATTGAATTGGCATGAAAGGTCATTAGCAAAATTGTTCATTTTATGAGGGTAAGGTAGTTGATCTTGTGATGATAAACTGTTTAGTGTAGGTCAAAATGGTCCATGTGTTTTGACAGTCCCCTTTTTGGTCAGTGTGCTTTGTCCAACCTTTTCCTGTGAGTAGTTTCCATGCCTGAAACTGAGTTGTTTTATGGTTGGGAAATAACCACCCTTGGATTCCATAAGCTTGTCATCAGACTCAGATCTTGTTTTAGCCACAAAATTCTTTAGTTTGGGTAGGTAGACATCATAAAACGCCAAATCTGTTGAATAGGGTGGGTTTAGATGAAACTGTACTCTGCAGTGAGACATTTTTAAAACTTCTTGACAGAATAAAGTTGTTTACTGAACTGGGACTTGGATCTTTATCCTTGCCTTTGCGGGTTTTGCTTTTTCCAGCTGATCCACCTAGTCACAACCCACATTCACAGAGTCAGTTCTGCCAGTACTCCTCAGTTTTCTTTTTGCCCATGTACTATTTGGCAGTGGACTATATGTTACTTTAGATACACTTTACTTGTGAAGGATTTGCATAAATGTTTTATTTTAAAAACTGTTCATAAACTATTGTGTTTCGACCTTCTGGAGATTTGGATTTAGTGCAATGGAACAACTGTCTTGTGCATGACATATGTTGAGAGGTATTCCCGAATTCATTTACAGTATGTCAATCATAAAAATATTTATATTGGATTAATATTATGGTGACCTGTTGATGATAAGGTTGTACACAAGCTCAAGATTGGAGAAGAAAATTGGTCACCTACTTTCAAAGGAATAATTGTGATATGTGCTTTAAGTGACACAGGGAAATCACAGAAAACATAAAGCTAAATGAAAAACTGGTGATTTGAACCAGCTATCTCCTGAACGTGAGCCTAGTGTCTTAAGACTGCACACGTTTGCTAATTTGAATGTACAGTATCTACTCGAAAACAATAACATTGTTTTACGAAGGCCTTATTGTAGATAAAATTCAATGTATCTTTCCGTACTGATACATTGATTAAACTGAATTTCATGTAAATCGTCTGAAGTCCTTTACACAACTTACATGAAATTCGCATTTAAAGAGGGCCACCTGCTAGTTTTGCTTATATATTTTCCCAACAAAGTTGAAGACGTGTAAGACAACAGACACATGAATCACTTAAGTACATATCTGCAGAAATCATTTAAATAAAAATTTCATATTATTTTGTTTTGATAACTTTCTTGATAGTTTCTGATGTGTATTCTTTTTATGAAGTTCTTAACTATTTATTTTTATGATATCTCCAGCACAGTGTACATGCAGAGTGCAAGTAGATAAAAATGTGCAGTATTTGAAGTTTTACTTTAATGAGATTTTCTGCAGAAACTATAAATATTAAGCACCAGTGAGTAATTAAGCCATAGGCCTCTTCCAGCTGGTTGACTGCTGTCTGTAAGGCGATATAAGGAGCGATCTATGATCGTGGGACATGTGATGAGCATGTCACCAATCCCTCCAATCATTATTGCCAGTAGATGAACCCTGAGGATGCTGCTGCTTCTTTATTTGGCCTCATGAGGCCTAATGGACACTTTTCCAGATCTCTCTACTTCAGGAGAAATCTGAGGATGTACCAAGAATCAAACGTGGGTTCTTTTGCACTGAAGCCAGTGACACTAACCATTTGGCTATGCAGGAGGTCAAGTAGTAAGATCCGAACAAAAAGAGGAAAACAACTGCAGTTTAATTTTCTGGAGCACTGTCGTGTGTTACCAGTCCCTGATGATTTTACCCATTATTTATGAATATCTTTAAAAATGACATTATGTAACACTGTAAGCTGCAGTTAAAGATATTCTTTAATATTTTAATGCTTTTGGAAGAAGCTTGTGGTGTTGCATGGTTATATTTCTGAAGCTCATCAAAGCTGTGGAACACAACAGACTTTAAATATTTTGGATATATGAATATGTTCATTATGCTTTTCACAAACAGTTTCATATATCAGTGTAACACACTTAAAATTAGAAAAAATACTTTCTTTATAATGGATATGTAATACCAGATGCAGACACGTTTTGTGGTCTCAGTGCAGCCTTTTGGGTTTCCATTATAATAATTTATATACTGATACAATCTAATGTGGACATAAAATATTTAGTAGAGGAAGTTTACTTATTCCATTAGAAATATTTATTGTAAATTAATTATGTTGTCCTTAATATTGTATTATTCACACATTTTCAACCTCAACAGTTGTCGGTGGCGGTTCTTCACCAGGAAGCTCTTCACCCAGTAGCACTGGTGGGCCGCCTCCTTGTCAACCACCACAGCCCCCACATCCTCCTGGGTCTGGTCTTCCTCCGGGTCACCATAGGGCATCATCTGCGCCGCCGGCTCCTCAGCCCCAACCACCTCAGGTGGCTCTCCAACAGCAGACGCCTCCCGGTGGTGCTCCACCAATTACGACTGTTGGCGGCCCACCTGCACCTCCCCCGGCACCACCTGCTCCCCCCGCACCACCGTGTCCTCCATGGCTGGGTGGTGGTTTACCTTCCTCAAATGTGCCGCCAGCTCCTCCTGCACCCAGTGCCGCACCACCTCCACCACCACCACCTCCAGCTCCGAATGTCACACGATCTTCTAGCAATGATGGGCAAGAACAGGGATCGTCTCTTGCTGCCCAGCTTCAAAGTGCTAAGCTACGCCGTTCGAGCAAGGTAATTTATTGTCTTGAAAGATTAGCTGAAGCTTATTGTTCATTTTAAGTATGTTTTTCATTTATGTGATGCTCTGTAGGGAAGGAAAAAATGCTGCATTTCATCAAGTTGCCCAACTTACATTTTTGTATCTCAAGTGCTGAAATCTGTATTTTTCTCATAGGAACAACTTCATAGTTAGTGCTCCTACCAGAGGTATTAATATTTAAAATACGGTTTACAGTATCAAATGACTTAATTTGTAATAGGTTTCTGCTTGGTGCTTTCTTCAGACTATGTACTCAAAGACAGACAGCACCTATTTTCACCTTCTCCCTTTGCCAATAGTGACAAAACAGTAACCTACATACAGTCCTCTCAGTTATGTACCCTATACAGGCATATTTAGGAATCTGTCTTCCTACACTACAAAAGAAAGGTTATTTTGTCTACAAAGGAATAACCTTATCTATTTAGACAGCTGAACAACCCCTTAATCTCTGTTTCATCATGCACACACTCTCTCTCTCTCTCTCTCTCTCTCTCTCTCTCTCTCTCTCACACACACACACACACACACACACACACACACACACCTCCCTCCCTCCCTCCCTCCCCCTGTGCTGTCACCTCTGAGCCCTTCATCAGTGTCTGGATATGATTGTTAACTTTTGAACAGAAAAAAAATTTAATTTCTGTTCGTCTACATCAGTTCTGAAGTGCTTCATTGATAACTTTCACATGTCGGTTTCATTTAGATATGAGTGCAAGCACTGTCACAAAATGTGTTAAGGAAATTAAGTTCATGCACACCTTGAACTGAGACAAACAGACTACGATAGCATTCTAATTGAATGAATGTCTTCAGTTTTTGTCAAAGCTGAGAAATACTTTGCAACATTTCTGAATCTGTGGTGGACCGAAGTGTTTGTAATAACATACTAAAACCTTTAGATTTTTGTGGGTATTACTCAATTTGCTCCTGTTTTGTAACATATTTCATTAATAAGTATAAACTGCTAAAATCAAGTCATTCTGTTTGGAACACACTATATGTTCGTGGAGTAACACAATCTTTATTTGGGGTGGTGCCTACAAACTCATACGACTTGGATTTGATTCACTTTTCAGTTTCTAGTTGTTTTGTTCTCCTTTGATGGAACACTCAAAAAGGAGTTCTCTTATATCTTAACACAAAAACCCCGAACAAAACAGTATACACACACATTTCTTGAAGTTTCCCTGGCAAATTGAATATTCCTTCATATTTTAGCCATTCGTCTGGGATATTACTTATTCTTGTTCAAATATTTCAGCTGACAACCTTACAGCCATTCCCAAGCTGAATCGCAAGATTTTTAAATAACTTAACACAATACTGTGAACTAAAGCTGTGAGTATCAGAGATAATACTGTTGATAACAAGTATGTCAGTTGTAAGTCAAATTTTATATGTCTAAGAGAAAAACAAAGTACCGGTATGAAATGAGCTTTGAGATACAAATGTGTCGATAGGGAACATTTGTTGTGAACAAGCCTTAATTTTTTTTTTCTTTGGTTGGTATGACATCTGTCGAAGATATTTAGTATACATCAAGTCATGGAACAAACATCATCATATGTTTTCATCGTGTTAACAATGTCGAATATTGTACCAGAAAGTGATGATTTGCAGATAGCATTCATTTCTTGTTTTCATTTGAAAAAAAAGTGCTGCAGAGTCGCTTCGAATGCTTGTCGAGGCATATGGTGGTCATGCTCTATCAGAAGCTACATGCAAAAGATGGTTTCAACGGTTCAGAAATAATGATTTTGATGTAAGAAATGAAGAACGTGGAAGATCACCAAAAACGTTCGAAGACGCCGAATTGCATGCAATATTGGATGAAGACGATACTTCGCGTCAGAAGCAAATGGCAGCAATGCTAAATGTTGCACAACAATAAATTTCTGACCGTTTGAAAGCTGTGGGAAAGATCCAAAAGTGTGGAAAATGGGTGCCATATGAATTGAATAAAAGACAGATGGAAAACCGAAAAACCATTTGTCAAATTTTGCTTCAAAGACATAAAAGAAAATCAATTTTGAATCGAATTGTTACTGGCAATGAAAAATGGATTTATTTTAAGAATCCTAAATGGGAGAAATTGTGGGTTAATCCGGGATAACCATCAACATCGACTGCAAAACCAGATCGATTTGGCAAGAAGACAATGCTCTGTGTTTGGTGGGATCAGAAAGGTGTGGTGTATCATGAGCTTCTAAAACCCGGTGAAACTGTGAATACTAATCGCTATAGACAACAAATGATCAATTTGAACTATGCATTGATCGAAAAAAGACCAGAATGGGCCAGAAGACATTGCAAAGTAATTTTTTACACGACAATGCACCTGTACACAAAGCAAAACTGGTTGAAGATACAATCAAAACACTTGGCTGGGAGCTGCTACCTCACCCGCCGTATTCACCCGACTTGGCCCCTTCTGACTACCATTTGTTTTCATCAATGAGACACGCATTGGCTGAGGAACACTTAGATTCCTACGAAGAAGTCGAAAATTGGGTGTCTGATTGGTTTGCTTCAAAAGACGAACATTTCTATTCCCGTGGTGTCCACAAATTGCCAGAAAGGTGGTCAAAATGTATAGAAAGCAATGGTCAGTACTTTCAATAAAATGTTTTTACTTTTCAATTCAAAATTAGTGTTTCATTTTCACACACACACACACACACACACACACACACACACACAAAATAGAAGTCATTTCATACCGGTACACCTGGTAAGTGCAGAGTCATGAAACCTGCAGTGCTTATGAAGTATGTGGTTGATTATTATGCATGGCATATGTTGGAATGTCAGGCAGTGAGGACTTGGAATAATATTTCCACTGAGAGCGCAAACATGAAATGAGGGGTTTCCATAGTTTTTCGAGCTGGAAAACCTCATCTCTTTGGATCAAGTTGTTTGCCAATTGTATATCCACAGCTTCCTTGACCAGTGAATACAAATAGGGTGAGGCTCTGGCCAATATCTTACTTGCTTATAATCCATGGAATGGATGCAGATTTATTGGGCTCTAAGAGGTGGGTGTATTGCTGGTGTTCAAAGCAACATTCTTGTGCAGTGTGTATTGTTTGTCATATGTAACTTTTACCACACTCTCAACGAATTACATATGTACCCAGACTTCCTAAAAGCAGCTCATCTTTCACAGATCCCAGAAAAGCTGCTGTCTTGGCCAGTGGAAGGAAGATCACATCCACTTTATGCTTCTTTATTATTCATGCACTTTACAAAAACATTTCCCACATATGTTAGAAAGGCCATACACTTCTCTCTTCTTGATTAAACAGCCAACCTGTTGTACAAAAATATTAGGTACATTGATCTAGGTTTCAACACCTACTAGGGGTGTCTTCCTCAGAATGAAATTCCTTGAGAGTGTGGTAAAAGGTACATAGGACAGACAATACACACTGTACAAGATCAATGCACTGAACACCAGCTATACACCCACCTTCTACAGCCCAATAAGTCTGCAGTGGCTGAAAGTCTTATTTCCACTCATCCTATTGGGATACAATGGTCAAGGAAGCTGTGGAAACACAATTTGCAGACAAACTTCTCAACTGACATGAGCATTTTCAGCCCGACAAATCATGGAAATTCCTCCGTTCACGTCTGAGCTCTCAAAGGAAATGTTCTAAGTCTTTGCTGCCTGGCATTCCAACATATGCTATCCATAATAATCAGTAACATACTTCATGAGCACTATATTTTTGCTGGCTCTGTGCCCGTTTTGTTTTACTCTTAGACATGTAAAGTTTTTTCTATGGTTGATGCTCGCTACCAACAGTCTTTATCTCCAACGCTTGCACATTTACTCTGAAGTATTGTGTGAAGTGATTTAAAAATTGTGCAACTCATCTTGAGAATGGCTATAAGGTTGTTAGCCAAAACATTGAACCATAATTAATAATGTCCCAAATACGTTCCTGGAAGATGATAGAATCGTATACACACAGTCCACGCCAAGTAACAAGCCCGAGCTGTCAAATTCATAGGCACTTATGTTGACCGTTCCAACACCGGCTGGTTAAAGGCAGTATAACTTCCTAAGTATGTCTGTGTCGGCAAATAGAAATTGCCAATTTTTGGTACCTATTAAGTTTTGAGCATAATGTGTACAAGTAAAGTTTGCTGATTTATGAATGTTAACATCAATTCAACATTATCCGTAACAGATCCCTTGTCATAACCTATGCATATGTAGTGAAAAAAAATTGTGATAGAGACCTGTCCCATTTACAAGAGTTACTCGAATTCCTCACTCCCCACATCCTTTGAAACTCATTGAAATCAGAGGGATATATATTGCCATTCCAGTCTTGAGATGTCTAGTTAACAAGAAACATTAATTTATTGCCTGACACAGATTTATTATAGGTAGAAGTACTAACATCCTTTTTAAGTTGCTTAGAAGAGGGCAGCCCTCGCATGGTTTGTCAGCAGTGATCAAACTTTGTTTTTACAGAATAGTTTTTCTTGGCAGAGTAAAAGATCAGAGTCGTTTACTTCTGTTAACAGCAATCAGCTGAAAACAGTGGATCAAGTACCAGTAGCAGTGGTAGCAGTAACTATGGAACTATTGGGCGCAGTGGCATGGCGAGCATGACTAGTATGATGGATGAGATGGCAAAGACACTGGCTCGCCGCAGGAAAGCTGTTGAGAAGAAAGAGCCTGCAGAAGCACAGGTACATTGGGACACATAATGTAAATGAGATATCTCTCGTAATGAAGTGTGGAATATCGTAGCAGAAATAATAATAATAATAATAATAATAATAATAATAATAATAATTGGGGACATGTGTTAATAGTGCAATTTCTTTTCCATTTGTATGTTATATTGTTTCTAGTGACAATGAGAGGTAATGGAAATGATTTTTATTTCACCTACTTCATTTAATTATTGTGTGTAAGTTGAATAGCAAATTTCAACAGGATTGAAGTGGTAGCACAACTAGCATCCAACATTTCTTGTGTGCATACTGCCTTGCTATTGGTGTAATGGAGTAAAAATAATAATAATAAAACTTTTCTTGCCAGTTTGGTTGATACTATGACATAGGAACTGGTTCTGACTGTGCCATAGGAATAATTGATAGAATTTTCAGTTGAGTAGGTAAGGTTTGAACTTCAGATCGGAAGGTGCTTGTGGGGAGAAAATAAATAAATAGCAGACATAAAATTCATCTAATGATGACAGGATTGTTGATTGAACTTTTTATCCTCATGCTGTGCAAGGCACATCAAGGCACATGTGCGTTTTCTTACCATATCACTAGTTGTCTTTGAGAAGGTGTGTGTGTGTGTGTGTGTGTTTCTTTGTAGTATAGATCCTGGTTATATACATACAAAAATATTTTCAGGATAGTGATGCTAGTCAGGACAAAAAGTCATGGGACAAAAGTGCTGGTAATGGAAAGTTTGCCAATGGTTCTGGGTCAGAATCACCGAAGCCTTCTAGAAAACGCTTTGGATCCTCTTCAGAAGAACAAGGAATGAAAGTTAATGGCGTACAAGAAGGCACAGGCACTGGCTGCACTGACCTAGAGAGCTTGAAACAAGAAATACTCAGAGAAATGAAGAAGGAAATTAACAAAATGAAGCAAGAAATAATAGATGGTAAGACCAGCTTTCCACATATATGCAGATTAGTTCTCTCTCTTCTCTTCTCTTCTCTTCTCTTCTCTTCTCTTCTCTTCTCTTCTCTTCTCTTCTCTTCTCTTCTCTTCTCTTCTCTTCTCTTCTCTTCTCTTTTCTCCCCCCTCCCCACCAAATGCAAATGGTTAACATATGATGATGTAATTGATTTTAATTGCTAAAGTTAACAGTATGTATAAAAACATAAAACTGTTACTTTTTTTCATGTTTCAGCTTTGAGACAGGAGCTTAACAGAAGATAATGGCCGCTACTTAAAAAGTCTCCAAGTTCCTAAGCCAGGTCGTTTGGTGCTCCCTTCTCTTCCACACCCTTTGTCGATTTGGCTTTTTGCGGCCTATGTCGCAGAGTTAATCACTGCTTTTTGGTATGTGGCCAACATATGTTGGAGGAAGAGGCAGTTGTATCATTTCTCTACAGGCTCAGTGCTGTTCCCCCATACTCCAGCCATATAAATTCCAAGTGATTAGTAGTATATGTAAAAGTGGAAAATATTTAATGGTGATATTATTCAGTCTGCTGCAGTATGAGAAACAATTTCAGTCAAACTTGCATACTATTTACTTTCCAAATTTTTTACATAAAGTATTTGTTTACATTTCAGTACTGATATTTATTTTTAATGTGAATAAATGTATTGTAACATTCACTGTGTTTTGGTTGTATCATGGATTTTCTGCTTCAATGGGAACATGTGTCTGATATTTACTCTTTTTTGTAGACTGTTGAAATCTCATTGCAAATAAATGTTGTGGGATGTGGCACGTATGTTCATACTCCAAAAAAGAAAAAAATAGAATTGTTTCTTAAAAAACAAAAAAAGAGCAACTGACATAATTAAATGCTTGCAGGACCTTGCAGGGTTATATCAGGTTTGTCCATTGCCACTCAACCTAGATTAAGGCAGTGGTCAGCATTGCATCTGTCCACAATCAGTAAGCACCATTGCAGTGTCACTACTACAGATTGGTTTCATTGTATCAAATATTATATATTAATGTTGCCATGCTCCTCTGTGTGTGTGTGTGTGTGTGTGTGTGTGTGTGTGTGTGTGTGAGCGCGCGCGCGCATTGTGAGCACTGTTGATGAAAGCAGAGGGGAGGATTGGTGTATTTCATCCAGTATTCATTGTTTTTATGTAACTGCCCCAAAAGACTTGTGAAGATGTGTATCTTTCACACCTACAAAACAGCACAAGCTTGTTTTCTGAAATTTGTACAGTAGTATTACAGAATATTCAATGATCTCACTATGTTTTATGTGAGTTGACTGTTGGCTGAGTACATATAGCCTTGATTGTGAAATAAGTATCACCAAAAAATTTTGCGCATACTCAACAGTAGCTTCCTCTTGATACTGTCTGTTAAGACATATAAATAAATACATATATATGATCATCAGTGTTTATAAGTAAATATGTTTGCTGGATAAATGTGTAAAGGATAATTTACTGAAAAGATAATGTAAAATTTCAAATTTTACTGTGTGAGTGTGTGTAAAAGATATAGTTATGGATTTACAGCCATTTTTACATTCACTATTAGGCAACCATACTGCAGCTGGATCATTTATGTTGATAAATACCTCTGCATATTCATTACATCGTACAAACAAAAATCCTACTTCTGGAGCAGTTTCAGGCCTTTAATTTATTCCTTGCAGGTTCCAAGGAACTACTCAGAAGATATAAAAGAGAAAATGGCTGTAGCTTTGTTTGTACTGTATAGGTGTGTGTAAATGTGCTGTATTGATTGTCTAAGATGACAATTGGGCTCTTGCAGTTTAAGTTGATGCTGTTTTTATTGCAATTTATTCATAGTGCAGTCAGTGTATATGTGTGAGTGTGTGTATATAATATAATATGGTTTTGACAGGCAGCAATCAGGCGCATGGATTTATTTGCATTTATTTAACAGTGTTTACATTTAGGTACATAAGTGTATTATATAAACAGCAGCATTATTTAAAACTAAATGACATTCCGGAGACAACAGTCATTCCTTAGTGATGTCCAGAGTCATAGGAATTTGTATTGACATGGAACTGAAAACATTTGAAAATAAAAAGTTTTTGAAGTGATCAGTTATTACATTTAGACTAATCATGAAATTTATTTATTTTATATAGCATTGTAACTGATTATAATATGCTCAAGAATTTACTGTGGTACATGCCTTGTGAAATTATTACAAACCTATTTGATACCAATCCCCATTTTTCAGTTAAGGGCTGATTGTTTTACTTTTGTATAACAACATACTGTAGTTTGTAAACACGTGTAGTATATAATTTCTGTGAATATTGTTTGAATTATAAAAACCCAAACTGTTTCGTTTCAGTATTATTAAAAATAAAAAACCACACAAGACAAACAAAATTAAGAAGTACCACTAGCTACAAAAATTTGCCACCGAATGACTGTGCTTCCAGCAGGTGTCTCCTGTGGTAAGTCTTGGTGGTTGTCAGCACACAAATGTTTGTACAATATATATATTCTAATTTCTGTGAGTCAGTAACATTTCTCAGAGGATAAAGTGATTTGTGTTATGTCACCCTGTGATTTGAGAATGTTTCTTTAAGCACAAAGGAAGTTGTAGAAAATCATTTTTGATATGTCTTCTATATTTGTAAAAAAATAATGTTTTAATTGAAACATCTAAGACATTTAGAAATTGTTTTTAATATTATTTGTTAATATATTTATTTTACTTTTTTTGTTAATACCTGTAATTTATGCCAAATATATTTTGACTGTGTGAAATATTCTTGGACTGTATATTTGTAGCAGTGTTCTTTGTTTATATGCAAACTTTATTAAATAAAGTCAGATCAGTAGACAAATGTACAAGATTATTTCATCTACCCAGCAGACTTTTTCATGTGGGGCTGATGCAGCCTTAGATTGCTTACCCTCGGTTATTGTTCTTACTCGATGTAATAAATATCTCTTGAATATATATATTTTTTAATAATATGTACATGAAAAATCTTTTTTGAGTTGGGGCCAATTGGTTCAGATGTTTTTCGAATGGGAAATTTAAGTAGAGATTAACAGCCAAAATTCTTTTAATCTACATGGTTTGTAATTGTCTAGCAAGATTGAAAGAATGAGGGTTGGCTGCTTCTTCTCCCTTCTCCCTTCTTCTCTCTCTCTCTCTCTCTCTCTCTCTCTCTCTTTCCAGCTCTCTGCTATTTGTATTTCAGAAAAAAAAGCAATGTTCATAGATCTGTCCTCCTCTTGCTCAGTATCTGGAAATATTAGTAGATGCCTCTAGAAATGTTGAAAGACTTTCCCAATTGTCAACAGAGGTTATACCACATTCTGTTTCTTTGTGTGCTAACAGACAATTTGAAGAATTTAGGAGAATTGTTGTAAACACTATTAAAATATCCCACTGAAGAATCCAAATAAATCAAGTCTTTCTGATTATTATCTGGATGCTCATTATGATCTGAGGTACAAGACCAGTGTTGTGGCACAGACTCAGTTTTCAGTGACTGAGAGTCTGTCAAAATAAGGGTGTTGTAGAGACTAATGCAGGCTGTTCCATCTCTGCCCCTTGGGGCATGGGTGCCTGCAAACATTTGCAGGGCAGTAACCAGACAGAGACAGATGGCAGGCTTTTCAGTGCAGTCAGATGCACACAGCCCCACTCACTGATGTCACAAAACACTTAATTTACTTAATTATGACCCTTCAAGGGAAGGGTCTACTAATTACAGACTTGCAGAATGAAATTAATGCATTCATGGACAAGCTGATTCTATTTCAATGGCTTTTTTTTTTTTTTTTTTTTTTTTTTTTTTTTTTTTTTTAAGCCTTTCAACTCCACAATTACCTCCAGGCACCTATTTCATGGTTTATCAACAAAACATTGTGCAACTTCAACAGAGTTTTGAGACAAGTCAAAACCCTGAGAATTTGGCAGTTTTCTCATGAACAGGAGCAGCAACATAAGGGCGAGCATTGCCGTGAAGAAGTTTGGCACTTTCAGTGTTAATGCTGTGACAAAGGGAACAACGCAACTTAACCAAAGTTTTAATGTAGGCTGCAGCATTCACAGAGGTCCGGCATGCAGCATAGTTCCCCAAAACACCCCATGCATATCCCAGAACACACTGTCACATGTGCTTTCCTTGCAGATTGAATCACTTAGAATTTTTGTCTTGCTGGGGAATCAGCATATCTCCATTCCATAGAGGCCTGCTTGCTTTCAGGCATATAGGTAGGTATACACCCATGACTCACCACCAGTGATGAGTCCTTTCAGAAAGTCAAGCCCTTTAGTGGCATAAGACGTTAAGTGATTCAAGCTTGTCATTATTCGACGGCCCTTGTGGTTATCTATCAGGTTTGTAGACACCCAGCGAGTCCTAAGAGTCTTAACTTTACAAAATTTCACCAGGTCATGAACAACATTATTGTACACTGCACCATAGGAAATGTTGAATTACTGCGATGATTTCCACACCTGGCCATTCAAAATTGCTGCCTCAATGGATCCAACATTCTGCAGGGTTGCAGCTGTTACTGGTCGCCAGGTGTGTGGCGAATCGCTAAGGTTCACGGGGCCCTCTTAGACGAATGCACACCACTTGGTGACATTGTTTCAGTCCATACAGTCATCCCCATATATGCCACACATGTCCCTTTGAATTTCACTTGGTTTATGCCCTTTGGCCCACAAATATCGAACTACTCTTCACAAGTGGATGACGGTAACGTGAGCTTCATGTTTGTTTCATATTTCAGGCTTCTCTCGCTAGAGCTACAAGTGAAAACAAAATGCCCTCTGTAGCACTAACTTCAAACTATAGCATCACAAAATTTTGACATTTCAGCTGCAATAACAGAGGAGAACCTCCCTCCCCCATGAACCTTGCCATTGGTGGGGAGGCTTGTGTGCTTCAGTGGGGTATCTGTTGGGAGGCCAGACAAACGTGTGGTTCCTGAAGAGGGGCAGCAGCCTTTTCAGTAGTTGCAGGGGCAACAGTCTGGATGATTGACTGATCTGGCCTTGTAACACTAACCAAAATGGCATTTCTGTGCTGGTACTGTGAACGGCTGAAAGCAAGGGGAAACTACAGCTGTAATTTTTTCCAAGGGCATGCAGCTTTACTGTATGGTTAAATGATGATGGCGTCCTCTTGGGTAAAATATTCCGGAGGTAAAATAGTCCCCCATTCGGATCTCCGGGCGGGGCTACTCGGGAGGACTTTGTTATCAGGAGAAAGAAAACTGGCGTTCCACAGATTGGAGCGTGGAATGTCTGATCCCTTAATCGGGCAGGTAGATTAGAAAATATAAAAAGAGAAATGGATAGGTTAATGTTGGATATAGTGGGAATTAGTGAAGTTCAGGAGGAACAAGACTTTTGGTCAGGTGAATACAGGGTTATAAATACAAAATGAAATAGGGGTAATGCAGGAGTAGGCTTGATAATGAATAGGAAAATAGGAATGCGGGTAAGGGGCTTGTTGACTGGAATACTCTCTTTCAAATTCTGAAGGTGGCAGGGGTAAAATACAGGGAGCGAAAGGCAATTTACAATTTGAACAAAAACCATATGGCAGTTATAAGGGTCGAGGGGCATGAACGGGAAGCAGTGGTTGGGAAGGGAGTAAGACAGGGTTGTAGCTTGTCCCTGATGTTATTGAATTTGTATATTGAGCAAGCATTAAAGGAAACAAAAGAAAAATTTGGAGTAGGAATTAAGTTCCACAGAGAAGAAATGAAAACTTTGAGGTTCGCCAATGACATTGTAATTCTGTCAGAGACAGCAAAGAACCTGGAAGAGCAGTTGAATGGAATGGACAATATCTTGAAAGTAGGATATAAGATGAACATCAACAAAAGCAAAACGAGGATAATGGAATGTAGTCAAGTTAACTCGGGTGATGCTGCGGGAATTAGATTAGGAAATGAGACACTTAAAGTAGTAATTGAGTTTTGCTATTTGGGGAGCGAAACAACTAATGATGGTCGAAGTAGAGAGGATATAAAATGTAGACTGGCAATGAGAAGGAAAGCATTTCTGAAGAAGAGAAATTTGTTAACATAGAGTACAGATTTACGTGTCAGGAAGTCATTTCTGAAAGTATTTGTATGGAGTGTAGCCATGTATGGAAGTGAAACGTGGACGATAAATAGTTTAGACAAGAAGAGAATAGAAGCTTTTGAAATGTGGTGCTACAGAAGAATGCTGAAGATTAGATGGGTAGCTCACATAACTAATGAGGAGGTATTGAATAGGATTGGGGAGAAGAGAAGTTTGTGGCACAGCTTGACTAGAAGGAGGGATCGGTTGGTAGGACGTGTTCTGAGGCATCAAGGGATCACCAATTTAGTATTGGAGGACAATGTGGAGGGTAAACATTGTAGATGGAGACCAAGAGATGAATACACTAAACAGATTCAGAAGGATGTAGGTTGCAGTGGGTACTGGGAGATGTAGAAGCTTGCACAGGATAGAGTAGCAGGGAGAGCTGCATCAAACCAGTCTCCGGACTGAAGACCACAACAACAACAACAACAACAACAACCACCAGAGGAGGACAAAATTATTGTGCATTACTTTCCGAACCTGCCTCATATATGTGATAATTTCTTGTGCAAATGTGAATTAATCTTGTGCTCAGATGTGAAAGTGGGGTTTTCAATTTTGTTACAAATATAAATGTTTGAGCACAAATTTTGTCTATCAGCAGTAAGATTCAGGCTTCATTTTGTTTTTATGAGGCAATGACTATAATTTGAAGAGCACGCAGTTCGCAGTGTGGTGATTCGCTGTTATCCCACAATGAGCCTGGATGATAGTGGGTGACAGTATAGAAACTGGTAAAGTAACACTTACTCTCACATACAACAAAAGTTAGTAAAGGGGAATTTGAAGATTGGGCCTGAAGAATTTTGGAATTCTCAGGGATATCTCTTGATGAAATATTGCTTTCAACTTGCTAGAAAGTGAATTACAACAATTTAGCACTTTTTTTTCAGTTGCACCAGATATTGTACCTTTGGGAAAGCAGTTAGAAGGGGCTGATTTACAAAATTGCACTTTGCTCAATGACAGATATTATATCATACTAAAATGTAGACTTTCACGGCCGGAAATATCGTATCCATTATAATTATCCGGGCTGTTATGCCGTGGTCGGTTGATGAATTCTGTGTCGATTCAGAAGGATGTAGATTGCAGTAGGTATCGACACAGAATTCATCAACCGACCACGGCATAACAGCCTGGATAATTATAATGGACAAGATATTATATCAGCATAAATTTGTTATGATAGTAACATGACATACATATAGAAATCTTGCCCAACCTAGATAGAAATGTGGTTGACATAATGGCTGTATTTGGGTCAACACCTTGTTTCGACAACTTTTTTTTCCTTAAAAAGAGGGTCTGCCTTCATAATAAAACACTAAAGAGCATTCTGTATCTTGCAGCAATATTTTATTAGCTATGAATAAACATAACTTGTTTCACAGACGTAGTAAAATGTTAGTATTTTATACTTTGGTTGAATTTTTCTGTTGCATACATCATGTTAATTTGCATTTGCATAGTCAATGTTAACTCAACAGCTAGTATTGCTATGTGCAAAGTATTAACTATCAATGCACAGTCCTTTTGTTCACCCTTGCCCACAGGTGCCCAGCTGCCTGGTTGCTCATGCATCAGCTGTTTGCCTAGGTTTACATTTAAACAAAGAATCTAGTGCCCATATTCCTAAGATCTCACCAAGTGCCTTCTCAGTCAGTTTAGAGAATATAAGTTTCCTGAAACGACTGACACAGATGCCACAAAATAAATGCACTTCAAACGGCTGCAGCCAGTAGCAGGAGATTAAACTTTGGTATAGATAGCATTGTATCATCAAAATACCTCAGTTCAAGAAGTGCCAAAGCAAGGTATCGCAGTGGTTAAGGCATTGTGATTAACATTCAAAAGTAGTGGTATTGAAATATCATTCTGGTTGTACAGATTTTGTTATGTTCTTTTTCCTAAATTGATTAAAGTTAATGTTGGAATGATTCCATTGAAAAGATATTGTTTATAATCTTCCCCGTTCCTCTCCAGTTGGAGCATGTGCTTTGTTTGTAATGAGCTTGTCAAGAGGATGTTAAACCCTTCCTTCTGTCCTTTCCCAGGCAGTGAGACCTTTTGCTCAAACTGTCTGATAGATATCCCTATCTCTGCCATCTAAATATCTTATGGAATAACGTAATCATCACCTCAGTTTAACACCCAGAAATATATTACCAATCACATTGAGGAAACTTTAAGTTATCACAGTGCTTTAAATTAGTGTGTGCTTACAATGTTGGACTAATGATGTTTTTAGCAAAAACTGAAATTGTCATCTAATAGTTGAATTGAAGGAAGGTAGATAGGTCCTCAACTACACTATCCTGGTACCCTGGTGGCCATTCATAGAACTTATTCAAGATTTTTACCCTGCAGCTGATTAATTTTATTATAATATTGGATTCTTTTACAAGCAGAAAATATTG
Organism: Schistocerca nitens; assembly: GCF_023898315.1. Lineage (NCBI taxonomy): Eukaryota > Metazoa > Arthropoda > Insecta > Orthoptera > Acrididae > Schistocerca > Schistocerca nitens. The sequence goes on along the minus strand of NC_064619.1, from coordinate 466,435,964 downwards.
ACACTAGGTTGGCAGGCTTCTTATAAACAGGTATATACCTTGTGGACAACATGATAGCACCCCAGTACATTAGATCATCAGATGATGATGTCTCAGTTTGATGTCGAAATGTTGTACCACTTTGACTTGAACTTACAGTATAATACCAAAGAATTTTGCCTTTGAGATGTGTGCTAGGAAAGTTCCCCATCTCATATGGTGCTTTATCAGATTCAAAATGTACTGCTGGATCTCTAAAACAAATATCCTGTGCTGTAAGTGAGCTATGTGCAAGATTTGTCAGGTCATGGACTTCGTTGCAGAGATTGACTCCACCTCTACCTCATCACCTTTCGTCACGTGCAGTTTCTCTATACTAGACAGTTTTAGAAGCACCTCTTCCCTCATATAGCTCTCTCAGCTGCATGACCATTTTTTATTTGACACTGTGTTTTATAATGACTGTTTTTTAGTAATAACCAAATGCTCTTATCAAACATAACGTACTAACACCATGGATATACTGGGACAACCACAATGGATTTTGCCTCTTTATAGTGACTGAATTTTTCATGTGTCCAGTTGTTTTATAATATAAGATATTATGAAGAAACTTTTAAAGATGTACTATACTTTTTTGGATGCCATATTGGCACAAAAAAAAAAGGAAAATTTGGTCTCAGTACTCGTCACATGTACCTTGTTTAGAGTACACAAAACAGTTTCAACTTCACAGAAATATTCTTCATATTGTGTAACCATTAACATAATAGAGTTGAAAGTGAATGAGAAGGCAAAGACAAATTTGTAATGCAAAAAATGTTAAATCATTGTCTACTAATTAGTGAGCGTAAAAATACTTTTTTTATATGGAAACAAAAAGAGCTAAACCTGTATATGGGCTTTTACCAGTTCCAGCGAAATGATGTAAACTATGAGAAAGACACATCAGAAGAACAATTTAGAAGGGAAAAACTTCTACAAAATTTCAATAATAGAGGAAGTGGATCAGTGAGAAGTAACAATACATTATCATAGCATATCTCACTTCGTCCCAAGAAAGCTAATAAATCATTGAAAAGATTTTGCTTAAGTAAACTGATTTACTTAGTTAAGTATTTTTATATTAACCAGGCAGTAGTGTGTAGGTGTGTGGTACACCACTTTGTGGTTCTAGGCAGCTGCTACGAGATGTGTGTGTGTGTGTGTGTGTGTGTGTGTGTGTGTGTGTGTGTGTGTGTTATGGGCCAGAAGGGGCAAAATGCGAGCATTGATTGATCAAGTACTTGCTTAAGTGTCAACTGATTCCAATGATGGAGATGAAGAGGATGCTATTATTGTCAGTGATCACGGCACATCATCAGAGCAGGAAGGAGAAGAAAATGATACAAGATGAAGCCAGTGATAGTTTTTACATCAGAAAAGAAGGAATTACTAAATGGAGAAAAGAATTTTCACGGCTAATGTTAGAAAAATGTTGCATATTATTACCCATCTTCAAGGCGACATTGGTAATGCTAAACAACATGCTACACCATTAAAGTGTTGCAATGTTTTTATATTTTCTGATAATATTGAAGAAATTGTTATGTTTACAAATAAGCTCATAGGGAGTCGGAGAGAAAGATGTACTCACAAGAGAACATACAAGAACTTATAATGGAGCACAAAATGAGGGCAGTGTGCCCCTGCATTTAGCAGCAACCCACAAAGCAAACAGATTCAATTTGGAATGGCTTCGGACGTCTCATGGAACTGGGATAAAGTTTTTTTGGGCTAGTGTGTCCCTCCAAAGATTCAGATTACTCTTGCAGTTTTGATGACCAAGATACTTGAGCAGCCAGGAAGAAACCAGAAACGTTGGTTCCAATTGAAAATTTTCTATACCAGTCACAAATATTGTGATTGGTATATGGCCAATAATTAATAAATAATATCCCACTTTATTATTGCTACTGTATACTAATAATATACAGTTGATAAAACCACTAATTTAAAATATTCAAATTATGTAAAAAAAAAAAACTATGTTAAGAAAAAGAGAATTCACGTAAATTACTTATTAATGAGTAAAATGGAAATTGGTGATGGAAATGATGGATAGGAGTGAAATATACATTTTGAAATGACTGTCCTAGGTGCAATAGTGTATGTTAAAATCAATAAGTAAAATCATTTTCCTGTGGAATCAAAATTATTAAACTTGGTTATAATAAACATTTTATGAAGGTTGTTTTAATGTAGTGTTCACCTTTAAAAGGATGGAAAACAATATGCATTTTGTTTATAAAGCTAGGATCTAATTCTTAAAAATAAGCATTGGAGTTGTTATTTATGACTATCTCTGTTACTCAGCAGTCTGTGTACACAACAGCCATATAAAAGGCTTCTGTTTGATCAACCATACTGTTGACGATATTTCAGAGACTGGGTCATTGGGACAGGGTCCATGCAGCCTAATGAGGACAGTTCAGCAAGGGAAGTAGCTGCTCTAGTTTTGAAAGCTGACGGTAATGACCAGAACAGTTGTGACAACACAGTCATCCAATACTCCCATTCAGCAGCCAGTATGTTGTTACATGATCAAATTGGAGCATAAAAACTGTCTTCAGCTGATATTGCTTGTCCATAGTTAGTGTTGTGTTACGCAGTTTTTCCCTCAATAGCAATTAACAGCTATCAAAGGTTTTCATCTGATATACCTGAAAAGTTTTGGAACCAGGCTAAGTAGGGCTAGAGCTACAATTCAGTGATAAATGTATTATAACCATACTTGTGGGAAAATTCAAACTGTCACTCTTTTTGCTTATCCTCTGCTGTTTGTTTACTTCATCATCAACAGCACATTCACCATACAAACTAAGAGTTGCCACAAGTTCTGGAAATCAAGGAAATCAACGAATTTCAAATGTCACCGGGAAATATCTGGGAAATTTGAAGAAACACTGGAAAAATCTCGTTTTTCTCTCAGTGGACGAAATGGTTTGTTTACTGAGATGTCGTGCATCATCGTTGGCAGGGAACAGCTGAGAACGTGCACCACTTTCCTGCTCCCTCATTCTTACTGCTCCTCCACCTCCTACTACTCGCCTCAGCTTGCAGTCTGTCCTGCCACCACTTCTTGCTGCTAGCCTAGCAGTTGCTGATGAGAGGCGGGGAGGCATGAGGAGTGGTTTGTTTGGATATGATTCTCAGAGATTGTCGACACAGTGGCGGTCATATGTGCATGAGTTGTGCCTGAATGATCATATGAATGTGTGTGCGTTGTTTTCTGACAAAGGCTGTGGCCGAAAATTTAGTTGTGAGTGTGTGATTGTCTTTTCTACATGCCTGTCTGCAGCTCAGCGATCATCTCTATGGTGAGTTGCTACCTATTCTCATTAGTATTGATTCTCCGAGTACTTGCACAAGTTATCTGTTGCATGGATTGTCACCACAGTCTCATTTCATCAACATGGCATCTGTGACACATGAATAGCTGGCTACACGAGTGGATTTCCGCGAAGGGTCAGATCTAGTTCACGAATCTGCCCGCAGGCCAGGTCTGTTTGTGTGTGCCATAATGCGGCAGATTTTCGTGGTTTATCCATGGATCCAGGACCGATGTGCTCCTTGGCAGGCAACAGGCCACGGGTGATGGATTTCAGAAACTGCAACTTTCTCACCACAAGTACATTGTACAGTGCGGCATTTTATAGACATTTTATTTGTAGTAGTACATTTTGACGCTTCGGATGTAGTTTATATATTAGAAAGTATGGGTGATAAGAGGAAGAAATTTGGGGCAGTCGCTGGTGGTTTGTATGCTATGTACTCATATATTTCTCAAATCGCGCAATACCTGCAAAAATAATAGACATAACACGGTGGGTAATAACCGACAATAATGAACACAGTAAAACCAACATTTCATTGGCGGTCACCTACAGTGTTGGTTTACACAACTCTTCACTGCCTTATACACTTCTTTCAAGAGGCCTACTTTTTTTCTGAGGTTATTTCTGAAATCATTGAAGGTATTTTCAATCTGTCTTGCAACTCCAAGGAAATACTTATTTTTGTCAGCATATGCATTACGTTTTATTGAAGTAATATAACAGTAGTGGTCTTAATGAAACACATATATCATTTGGCTTCCATTCTCCATCTAAAAACAGTTCATTACAAAAGATGTTGATGTTAGTACTCAAGATTTTTGCTCACGCTGGAGAGAGATACAGAAGTTCTTACATTTTTTTGTCAACTTCCATGCGTCTACTTACCCTTGTAATCAGGGAAAAATGCTACAACTTGTCTGAAAATGAGGGAAGTATCAGGAAATTTCACATGGGGAAACTTGTGGTAACCCTGAAACCGATCCTAGTAGGATATCAGAGTTTTTGCATTGTGTTCATTGAAACCCATATGCTGATTACTACAGCACCAAAGAGATATAACAATTGCAGTGTTTGCTTGCTTTGGTGCTTGTTCTCTCATTTTCTCTTTTGTTCCCTCCAGTGCAAACACTTGTTTGTAGGTACAAGTGAATAGTAGTGAACAAACTGTTCTGTGAATATGTTTTCATTTGTGTTCACTTCCATTTAGTCAGATGTAAACAGGGCTTAACAGAAACTAGACTTTATGGTGTGCTTTGAGATATATTGATGTAAGTATGTACACAAAAACATAGAAGGAGAAACACGAATTTCTTTATAAAATAATAATTTGAGATATCTGGCTTGCAGTCCATTATACTTTTTTTCATCACTCTTAAGAGCCATGTTTGTGTGTGAGGAAAATCAGTACTTCGTTGGTAACAAAGCATCATAATAGTGCAGAGAAAACACCCATGGACTAGATGCTGAGAGGGGTGAACATGAAAATTCTGTGTGATCAAGCAAGTTTTTGCTGCTGGTGTAGTAATTTGTACTGATACTGCACCTGCTGCATACAATAACTAGGGGGAGCTCAGGGGTAAAGACAGTAGTGTGATATTTTGGCTTCCATTGTATTGGATGGTGGGAATACAACTGTCACACGCTTTGCAGTTATGAATAAGCTGGACTCTGACTGCAAGGATAGTTATTAACTTCTTTATTGCCGAATTAAGCTTGGGACTACCACTCCCGTCTTCAAATGCACCTTAATTGGTTAGATGTATATATTATAAGGTGCAACTGAAGATAGAATCAGTAGTCCTAAAATCGATATGCAATAAATAAATTAAAAAACATACGTGCAGCCAGAGGACAATTTATTTATGATTGCAAAGCATTATTTTGAAGTTAGAGATCAACTACATTTAGGTTTAGATTTTTCTTGTTAATTAGATCATACTACATTAACACCTGTAAAAATTGCAATACAGAATACCTCAAATTAATCAAAATTCTGATTGTGTGTAAAAGAGTGTACCAGCAATAAGTGTTTAATGCAGAGGTAACATGAAATTAAGCAGCAATACACTGATGTGACAAAAGTCATGGGACAGCAATAGACACATGTACAGAGGGTGATAATATTGTGCAGACAAGGCATGAAAGCGCAGTGCATTGGCGGAGCTGTCATTTGTACTAAGGTGGTTCATGTGGAAAGGTTTCTTACATGATTACGGCCACGTAACAGGAATTAACGGACTTTAAATGTGGAGCAGAAGTTGGAGCTGGGTGCTTGGGGCATTCCATTTCGGAGATTGTGAGGGCAGTGCAGTAAAATTTGTTTTTAATGGGCTATGGCAGCAGACAACAGATACAAGTGCCTTTGCTAACAGCACAACATTGCCTACAGCTTCTCTCCTGTGCTCGTGACCATATCAGTGGACCCTAGATGACTGAAAAACTGAGGCCTGGTCTCATGAGTCCCACTTTTACTTGGTTTAAGAGGTGATGGTAAGGTTAAAGTGTTTGCAGACCCCATGAATCCATGCACCCAAGTTGTCAACAAGGCACAGAGCAAGTGGGCGGTGGTGGCACCACGAAGGTGTGGGCTGTGTTTTTAAATACAATGAACTGGGTCCTCTGGTCCAACTGAACCAATCATTCACTGGAAATGGTTATGTTCGGCTACTTGGAGAACATCTGAAGCTATTCAAGGTCTTAATGTACCCAAACAACAAGGGAATTTTATGGACAATAATGTGCTGTTTCACTGTACCACAATTGTTTGCGATTAGTTAGAAGAACATTCTGGACAATTCGAGCAAATGATTTGGCCACCCAGATCGCCCAGCATGGATCCCATCGAACATTTATGGGACTTAATTGAGAGGTCAGATCATGCACTAAATCCTGCATTGGCAACCCATTCGCAAGTATGCACAGCTATAGAGGCAGCATGGCTCAGTATCTCTGCAGGGTCTTCCAACAACTTGTAGAATCCATGCCACATTGAGCTGCTGTGCTACTCTGTGCAATAGGAGGTCTGACATGATATCAGGAGCTATCCCATGACTTTTGTCACCTCAGTGTATGATTCATAAGCCTAAAAAGGTGTCAAAATTAGTTTTTGTTGAGTGTATTCTATGGCTTTGATAAATCTTAGAAATGACATAATGTAATACATGAAGCTCCTGATAATTTATTTTTAATTGTATGGCCAGTTTCTGTCAGAGATCATTTTCCGCTACCTGATGTATAACGAAATGGGTACAGGAAAATTTTCATGCAAAAGGACTTCTGAAAATTGTAGAAAAATACAAGGAGTGCTTAAGTTAATAGCAAGTTTTACTTATATAGATATCGCAAAACAAATCTCAAAATATAATATTTGTATATATATATATATATATATATATATATATATATATATATATATATATATATATATATATAATTATGCAGACATAGCTGCATGGAATGTCAAAGACACAACTATCCAGAGAATATATAAAATAAAACAAAAAAGAATTGCCATTATGACTAGCATTATTTTTGTAATAAAATATCACAAATTTTATTATTATTATTATTTATAAATATTATATTTTGACATTTATTTTATGATATATATTATAAAGCAGCTTCACATGTTACAATATGTCATTTCCATGATAAAAAGGTGCATCATTAGTATGTGAGTGAATCTGAACTGGGCTGATCCCAGGAAATGAATTTATCATATTAGTGAAATTCAACGTGTACAGGAAATTGTGCAGTTACAATAGCTTTGCAAATGTGGAGCCATTGGTGGTAGATCGTACATAGCAATGAGTGTGTACTGGATCATGCAATATGGCCACAGTGGACCATATAGCTCCGTTCAGTGTATGCTTAGTGTGAAAGTTTTTCATCACCTTTGGAACAATTCCATCGACACCATCTGCTGTCATCCAAACTGTCAGTAGCATGCCATTATGCTGGTTTCCACAATTCCCTTAGGCATAAATGCATTTTGGATTAGTATTCTTTCGACCCACAGCCTACAGTGATGGCACATGCCAGCAAAACACTGCTGTAGGCACTGTGTGCTTCAGTCTGGATTGTCAAACAGCGTAGTGGAGCAATGCAAAGGGTAATGATTATGGGCACCACATGATGCTCCGTGTGCTCTACATTTAAAATAATATGAACAGCAGCTCCTATATCATAGATAGTATGGAGCCCCAAGTACTGCTGCTCTTTCAGGCTATTCTACAAACCATTATCTCTGCAGGTCAATTACCAATCTTAGTGGCGACAAATTTTGCATCACTTCTTTGATAAAAAAAGTGGTGGCACTGCTTCCTTATTCTGCATATTTGCCTGACACTTTGCTCATCAAACATATCCAGAATATGGTCGGTTGGACACTTATTCATCATTGTTTTCTGTAAGCCACTGGAGATAAAGTGAACATGCATACAAACTGTGTAAACGGAGATATGGATCTCTCTTGATTCCATTGCATTGCAGAGGTCCTGGCTGCAGTGTGTGTTCACTTCACACAATACTGAGCTCTGAGTCAGATGCCATGCACAGTGTTGTAATCCTAATAATGTAGACATTGTTATTAATATTATTTCATAAACTCTGGATCCTAGACCTAATAGGATCTTACTGCATTCTATATTATGGGACTCATTTTATGCTAGAATATAATGAATTTTTTGGACTTGGTAAATCTCTGAAAGGACTATTGTGGGTTCTGCACTCTATAACCATGCAAAGTAAACAAAAAGTAGTTACGAGCTATCAGCCCATGTAACACACTAGATTGTGGAATCCTGTCAGATAGAGTATCTGTATACATATTGGCTTCAAAGAGATACTTCGTCATAAGTGAAAGTTAAGATTATCTGAAGTAATTATTCACACTGTGATGTAGTGCATAATGCTGGGAGTTATCAAAGATCTGTCCCAGATGATGCTGCATATGAAGATAAATGGCAAACAATAACTTCTTGGTATGGAGATCTGTTGCTGACTCCTCATGTAAAAAGAATGTATTGTAATTGGGTACAGGAAGCTCTTTGAGGTAATTTACCAGTCAGTCACGATTCAAATAGTTGAGTGTACTTTCTCAAGATGGAACTACCACATAAATGTAGGGGTCAAGATATCTATAATAGAATAGGATGTGTAAGAATAATTATTGAAAGGCTTAACTCATCTTAAGAATCTGATTACTTACAAAACTTGAGCAACCTAATTTTAATGTTGTTCATGTGTACAGAAGTGCAGACAGAATAGGACTGGGGCTAATTATACTGTTACACTAAGTACCATCACCCACACGCAATAAGGTAGCATGTGGTATAAAAGTGTACATATAAAAGTGTGTGTGAATCAAAACACACATTCAGTATATTGCTTTCCCTTATTGTTTGACATTTAGAATGGAAATGCATTAAATAAATGTAAATAATAATGTGCTTGGGCAATAATGGTGCATGAGAAAAACAAATATTCATCAATTTAAATCTGATCTGTATACAGCCCTCAAAAGGCTATAAAGGTGAATAAGATTTTTCCACAAACACATAACTTGAAAATAAATAGGGAAAGAGCAGTCTTGGCATTGTTAAAATTAATAATTTTCAAATAACTGTTTTCACTGAACCATTATGCTCGATCATACACTATGCTACAAACAGTGGAACACAGTATTTGGAGATGCTTTTCTTAGCAGTAAGTGCCACCAAAGTTACTCAATACTTAATTAAATACAAAGATATTTATAATTGTTGCACTTTCCCTTATGTAATTAAGCAAGAAAGGGGGAAATAGGAACCACACATCAACATGAAATATCCACTTTACGACATAAAACTGAAAGTCTTGGTTTTGATAGGAGGTTTGTCAATGTACCTGGCTAGCTGATCTTCAGTTGAAATATGCTGAATGTCTGACGGTTCTCCTATCACTTTCTCCCAAATAAAAAACTGCCTTGTTAACACATTTTGTGCAATGACAGATTTCAGGATCCTACGTGTCTCTCTGTTGCTTTATCATCAACTTTAAGGATTGGAACTTCTATCAGCTTTCTCATACCCCCAAAAAGTCTATACAGATAAATTATTTCCTTTGCAACTTTTGTTGCAACTAATAATACTGCTTCAGTAGTAGACTTAACAGTCATTCCTGTCTTTGGCTACAGCAGGAATCAGCTCCGCCTGCAAGTGTAATAAGGAGACTAGATACCGACCGATCACTTTTGTTGCACCCCCTAAGTCCATATCACTATTAATCTAATATGCCACTGCCCAAATCTGGACAATAGATTCTACTTACATCACATGAACCTACTACATACTGAAATACTCTTATAGTCTCAATACATCTTCTGTTGATGCCGAATCAAGTGTTCTAGACAGGAAGCTCACGCTGTAAGCCAAATCAGATCTCGTTCCAAGCATCAGGTACATCACTGTTCCAACTGCTTTTCAGTAAGGAAAATTACACCTCTCTCCAACCTTTGCTTTTGCTTGTAATGCATGTGGTTTCTTTGCAGTAGTTGTCGAGGCAGTTTTGTGCTCTTGAAAAACTGAAACACTTCAGAATCTTCCTTGCATTAGCCTATTGATTCATCTCAACTGCACCATCATCAAAGCATATCTCAAGTCCAAAAAAGTACAATGCTGGTTTCACAGTGAACTTAAATTCAGTTTTCAGCTATTCAATGAACTTTCTGGAATAAAGCTGATCACTCACCATAACTAACCCATCATCTAGGTTACATAAAAGTGACTAACAGTGTCTTATCACATTCTTCTTTGGTTTATAAGCACAGATCTACATCATTTACCTCGAAACTTGCTGACGAGAGAAATGCTCCAAAAGGTTTACTCCAACATCTCTGTGCTTGCTTAAATATATACAGACTTAAAACTTCACCTTAATTTACAAACTCTCTCTGTCCTCACCATGTCGTCCTAGCTGCTGCATATATGGGGTGTTTGACTATTAGAGGTACAAATGAAAAAGGTGAGCGAAAGACAATGAAATAAGTAAATAATCTTAATAAGCATAGGCCATAAACAAATGGTTATGAATGAGTATGTGAACACCTTATAACCGACTCCCTGAGGATATGCACTTGAGGATAAACACGTTATTACAAGTGTTCTACATGGGAACCATTATTGTGAAGACGGGCTTTACCACATACTCTTTGATGGCCGTACACATTCAAAAATCCCATGCATTGACAGCCGTCCACAATGCATTCCTGGTGTTCATTGACACTATCAACAGCACTGGAATACATTGCTGCTTTTAACTGTCCCCACACAAAAAAATCCAGTGGCTTCAAGTCAGAGGACCCATGAGGCCACGGTGTTTGCAAGCAATGCCCAATACACTTGTTGCCAAAACTCTTTACCAGTATTTAAGTATCCTGAAAAATGTTAAAATCAAATGAGGGTAGTTTATCAATCTGTAATTTACACCTCACTTGTTGTGCTTGGAAATAAACCTAGCCTTCTACAGTAATAGTGTTGCAGCAATGGCATGATTGCCTTTGATTGTAAGTTTATGTGCTTGTTTATTTCCTACACTAGCCCCTTTTAGTTGTAACTATAACAGTCAAACACACTGTTTAGTACTAATTGTAGTCCCTGGAACAACAAAGCTGTAGACATGTCAGACTGTATTAAATGCATCTTCTCAACTGCAGCAAATTTAATATTTCAGTAATTGGACTGAAAGTTTCAGTGTAGTCTACACCATAGTATTGATTAAACCTCTTGATGACAAATCTTGTTTTAGATTTCTCAAAACTTCCATTTAGATTAGTCTTTACATAAAAAAAAACTGCCTTGAATTATGTGGCTCCATCTCCTTTTGGTAGAACAATTAATTGTAGTGACTTCATTTCATTTTCCCTAACTTGCTTCCAGCAAACAGTTTGTGTACTAATGACACCTTCTTCATATGACTCTGGATCTCTTTCAATGAGCATTACAGAGTCATTTAGCCACGAAGACTTAATGTTAAACATTTTCACAGTAGTCAATGAGTCGGGATAAACAGGCCTTCTTTTGTGTTACCGGCACTGGCATGTTCAATTCATCACACTCTTCTTTGTCTGAGTATCTCTTCCTTAATATCTTGAGCTGTGTACTTTCCCTGGTTATTTTGTTCAACTCTGTGCAATGATAATTTGCCCCGTTCTTCATTACTTCCCATGTCAGAAGCTTTCATGAACTTGGGACTGTACTTGTGAAGAGTTCAGGCCAATTCTGTCTTGTGTTCACTCACTGCCAGCCTTGGTGGTCAAACAATACTGTGTACAGAAACTCATTGTTGAATGCTATGTATAATTTCACTGTGCTGGCTGAGTAGTTCAAGGCAGAATGAATGACAGAGCAGGTCGTGCCTAACATGGACATTTCAGTTGTTTATCAGAAAAGCAGCTCATTACAAGCAGTAAAGGTAATTATTCACTATGAAGTGCGAAGTGCACATGAGGTAGTGTACTGCGTGAGTCAGGTGGACCCTTATGTCTCCACACCAGTCAGGTGTGGATCCGATGTGAAGGGGTGGGGATAGTCATGTCTCCTCCTCCCCCCCTTCACTCACACACACACACACACACACACACACACACACACAAAATGATGTTAGTAGAGGCATTTATGTTTTTCCACATACCAGTTTTCAAGAATCACAGGTAACTTTAGGAGAATATTGTAATATTAAAATTTGAGTCTCAAATATGGCAAAGAATTCTATAACTTAACCCTTTCTTCGGCTGTGGGGGATATAATTGCCAGTAACTGTATTTCTTTACCATGTTTAGGAGACTTCGTCACACCACTTCTGTACACTGCTGGCATCTAGTGGTAAGGCCACTGCAGCGTTTGTTTGTTATGAAACATAGCTTTTAAGGCTGTGGAAAATACAGATTCCACCAAATAACAATGTTTAAAATGTTCTTGGGAAGTACGCTTAGCATCAAAGTAGGTTCTCTAAGGGGCTTGGGAGTTTCTGATTGTCTTGCGACCACTACTGTTATCGGAACATAAAGACTTTGTTTTGCAGTATACATTCTTGAGACTTGTATCAGTTCACATCTTTATTGTGTGACACACACAGTTTCTTGGATTTGTTCACACTGTAGTACGTAAATTTTAATATCGTAACAAATATCATCATTTATTGTTCATTACCTTTTGTAGTGAAAATGTTGAAGAAGCAAGTCTACCCAAAGAAATACATCCCAGAAGAAGCATTGGAATTGCTATTTTCACTACTTAGTGATCCTTAGGATTCTGAAACAAAGTAATGTAGTTACAGAAGATGAATTCATTTCAGATATTGTGCAGGACTGTGATGCATGTTTAGTTTCACAGCCTGATATCAACAGTAGTGTAAAACAGTTCCTGTGCTATGGACATTGAGGTTTCTAGTGGTGGTACCATAAGTAAATAGAAGAGGAATGGCCAGATAACACAGCTATTTTCGACTTGCTTGACACTGATATACTAGGAGATGTGTTCTACATAAGCTTGAGATGAGAACACAAAATACACATGCTGCTTCTGCAGAGTACCCATTTGTACCAAACTGTGCTTCTCCCAGTTTCATGAGAGAAAAAAAAAAAAACTGTGATAATCATTTGAACATTTGTTTGGGAAAGAAATCTAACATGTTTATAGGCACCCAATTGTTAACACCAAATATAAATCACTTGTAAATATGAAATGTAAATATATTTGAAATAAAGTTAAAACACAAGTTCTGCTTCTTATTCTTTGCATGTAATGCTGAGACACATCATCTGACAAAAGGAGAGTGGGAAATCCATTTACCACCATAGTTTTAACAGCTCTCAAAGATGCTGTGATGATATATACACCACCATTATTTTTGGTCCTACATCACAAAAATAAAATTATCAAAACATAAATATAGTCAATTGATCACAATTCTAATAACATACCATAAAAATTATTTGCTGAGTTGCTACAAAAAATGCACCGCAAAGGGTTAAGAGCTATGTTTAACACAGAGTAGTTTTCAGTTGCTTGTGTGAGTGTCTGCCAACATGGATGAGCTTACGGCCTGACCATTAACATTTCAGCTAGGTAAAGATGCCATTTCACAGGCTGACTTGCTGCCAACAACAAATCGGACACGGTTCGTGAATCCAAAGATAGAATTCGGAAACTGCAGAAAACTTGAATAAGGGAAGACAGAAATGAAAAGCATCTCCATTAAGGAAAATAACAAAAGAAAAAATGACTTCCCAAACATAGGAGGAAATTATTAAGAATATGGGCATTACACTCATTTAATCACAGTCCGCTCTGTTCACAATCATAGTGCTTAGTGAAATACTGACAACTGTAAGTGCGCATTTTGATTTTATATTTTGTAAATTAAGACTTTTAAGTTGTGGAAGTTTGTGGTTATTAGTTCTTAAACTAACTGCGTTGACACTTGTGCTTCTCAAATTCTCAGACATATGCATTTCTTTACCTACATTTTTTAGATTGCAATTTCTATGCTAGAGCAATGTACTGTTTGCTGATGTAAACAAATTATTATTACTATATTAAAAAGTTTTAGATTTTTTATTGTTGTCACAATTAAAATAACTCATATTTTCGGTGTGTTAAAATTAGGTTTCACAGCAAGTTACATTTGGTGGTGTGGGATGAGGGGAGGTGACAGACAGAGTAACATACTAGTGACCCCTGCCCCAAATCAAATTGTAGATCTGCACCTGACTCCAGCTTTCTCCCCACTTGAAACATGTAAAACTTTGTCCATAAAATCAAGGAACAGTTTACAGAGTGGACATCCCCTGCCGTAAACAATTCAGTTATGGCTACTTTTAAAATAAAATTTGCTTTATTTCTTCTGTATACATTAATACTTCCATTAATAGTACATTCTTAATGAAATTCCAAACAGAACCTTTCAATCAATATCACTTTTATTAGAATATCACCATTTATTTAAAAATGACAAGTCAGTTTCTGAGTTTTAATTTTTATTGTCACACACAACTATCAATTGTAATGTTCTTGTAAACATATGAATTGCTATAATTTGATAGGATTCAGCAAGACAACATTTCTTGGAACTCATCTGTCGTGACAAAGGTAAATCAAATTGAACGGTATATATTGTAAAAAAAAAACAGATAGCTATATAAATTATTGAAAAAAACTTATGAAAAAAATGATGCAACAAGAAGAAAATGAGTTTCTGGTTTTATGTTACCACTGACTGTCTGTAATGTCAAAATCTGCAGATTGTGTAAAATTAGGATGCTGGCCAATTTAAAGAAGAAATGATAACCAATATTCTGGTGGGGTCTAAACTGAATTATAAATACCAGGCAACAATAATTTCTTAATCATGGCACATACTGACTACCACACCAAAATGTTCAGTTATGTTCCTTACTAACAACAGGTGTCAAATTATATTCAGATCTTCACAAACTAGCAAAAGAGGATAGTCACTCAGCAAAGTTGGAATAAAGAGAAACATTCAGTATGAGTCACTGGCTCTGACCAGAGACTTAAGAAATGAGTGACAAATGGCATAAACAACATGACTATAATGTGATATCAGAGCTACATATCAGGCTGTGACCACAACCATATTACATTAGTTTCACGGTCTTGGCTTTGCCAACTCTTAACCAAATTGTCACGTTCCAAGTTAACCTAGACCTCGGGCTGAGCTCCAGACTGATCTGTCACCATAACCAGATTATTTCGCTTTCACATTCCAACAACAAAACGGAGAATATATGCTCCCAAAATGTGACCTCACAAGAGTCATTAATATTCCACCGCTGGTCATAGCCGAAAACTAATATTGAATATTCCTCTCGACCACAAAATTTTACAAAAGTAGATAGTTCAAAGGTATTCACCGCTAAAAAAAAAAAAGAAGCTAACTTCAATTTAAAGCACGTGTAAGTGAATTATTCAATGCCGTTTAATATGTTCGTCATAGCAGTTTATTACAAGCAGTCATACATGACAAAATAACCAAAAAAGTCACATGCTTGTTAAATAATATCTATTGCAAACTAAACATAGTTTAGGCGTTATAATTTAAAATTATTCCTGTAATTTGTTTTAATTAAAGTATCCGACAGTGCCGCTGGCTGGTTGTGATCCTCCCTTGCTTTCAGTTAACTCCACAATGAGCGGACGGTTGGCGCGCACTGACATATAACATTCATCGTCATCTGATACTTTTAGTGTGTCACTCGAAGATCTAATCTCGAAATCTTCACCATTACAAGTAAGAGTCTCGTTAGTGATACTTACAGAACACTCATTTGCCACTTCTAACATTTCACGGTGAGGTACATGCACTGCTGGACTTTCAGGCCTTTCCGTATTTATTATTTCCTTTTCGCTACGATGTGTACATTTTGTTTCGATTATTTCCTTGCTCAACGCTGATGCCTCATGAGTGTTTGCCTGTGAACTTTTTTCTTCTTGGTCATATATGCCTTGATTTAAAACTGTATTGTCTTTAGCATCATGTAATTCCGCCTCAGAGTCTGGGCTATCACTGTCACCAACACAATTCATATTGTTGTCTTCAGAGGCGCAACTGACGGCTTCCGACTGTCCCGCAAAGAATCCATCTGATATCATTTCGTCCTTTACGTCTGAATAATTCTGAAGCTGACTTTCCCTCAGCCTGGTTAAGCCCAAAGTACTCTGGCGTAATTTCTCGTATTCTTCTGCTTCATATTTCTCTCTAACTCGTCTTTCCGCTTCAGGTCCTTGTTTATGCCATGCTTCTGCGCATAACCGGTCTTTTTCAAAAATTGGTCGGTCATCCAAATACTGCAAATTTTTACAGCTCACAGTTACAATCTTTCTATATGGTGATATCATCTTCACCACAGGATTTCCGGTCAAAGTCAATACTCGCAAATTTTCCATTTCATAAAAAACATTCATAGCTTCCTTATCATCAATTTGATTAAAAGAAATATCCAGGACGGAGAGTTTCTTACACATCCTTAAAATTTCAATATCTTCACTCGTCTGCAATTTGTTGTGGCTTACATTCAGAGTATTGAGAGACGTTAAGTGTTCTAAATTCTCTAGTTTTGATATACAATTATGACTCAACACTAATGTATCTAAATGAAATAAAACATCCAAATTTTCAATCTTCTTAATCAAATTATGATGCAAATACAAACATCTGAGTTCTTTCTGGTTATCCAGGTTTTCTATTTTACGTATGCCGTTGCACTCTAACCACAAACACTTTAAACCCGTGTATTCTTCGAGATTTTCAATTTTGCTGAACCCTTTATAATGTAGATACAACACGTCGTTGAGGTACGGCGATGAATATAAATCGAGCTTCTTGCATAAATCACGAAGAAATTTTTTCGTGATTTTGCCGAACTTGTCTCCTTCGCCTCCGTGTGCATCAATATTTGTTGCTGCAGCTGCGTCCGTCATATTTCGTGCTTGGTAGTGTGATCCACTGGCAACACACTTCTCTCTTTGACTGCTCAGAGCGCACTGTTGACAACACGCGACGTGTTACCATACCAACAGACAAAAGCGTTCACAATCCGAAAGTCTGCACTCGTAACTTGGAAACTTTGTCGTGTGCATTCTACTACACAGGTTATATAAAAAAGAGTAATGCAAATGTATTACAATTTTTCCGAATACATCAGTATCGAAATGAAAGAAAACCAAAAGTGCTGCAACATTGATTTTGCAGCTGAAAATTCTTAGAAAAGAATGGAAAAACGACGCTTCCAAGTTCTCAAAGACGTATCCAGAGTTTCAACAGCCGTCATTTATCAGGGCATGTACTTTCGTGAGCACATGCATTAACGACAGAGAGAGCAATTCTGTTAAAGAGAGTCTTGCTGTCCATGCGTGCCGACTACGTAGATGCACCGGGGCTCGAGCACCCACAAACATAATCTTGTGGGTGCGCCACACCCAAAAAATTCTTAGTTTGATAAAAAAAAAATTCTTCACTTGCCATTATCAAAAAGTAATGAACTATTAAAATACTGAGATGCAAGTTCAAATTTCTGACTTCTAAAGCATATCTATAATTTTCAATGCGATAGGGTCCGCAGCTGCGATGAATTTTTTGAATGATTTCTTGATGCCTTCAGCTGCCTTTTTCTTTATTTCCTGTACGTTGTACAGTTTAGGCCATTTTCAAGTATTTTACGGATGATTTTTTGGTAAAAGATTGTCATATACGTCGTTGCTCCTATGACATCATGTTATGCTCATAAATTAGTTCCAGGTGTTCAAGCAAAGCTTTGCAACAACTGCTCGAAAGAAACGTGCTCCTAAAATAGCGTGAACACCTGGAGGTGTTGGTCCAGCCCTTAGCCTTGACGACAGCTTCCACTCTCGCAGGCTCGCATTCAATCAGGTTTCTTGGGGAACGGCAGCCTATTCTTCACGGACTGCTGCACTTAGGACGTCAATCGGTGAGGCCTGGCAAGAAGTAGGCGTTCGAAAACATCTCAAAGATGTTCTATAAGATTCAGGTCAGGAATCTGTGCAGGACAGTCCATTACAGGGATCTCATTGTCGTGTAACTACTCCGCCACAGGCCGGGCATGATGAACAAGTGCTCGATCGTGTTGAAAGATGCAGTCACCATCCCCGAATTGCTCTTCAACAGTGGGAAGCAAGAAGGTGCTTAAAACATCAATGTAGGCCTATGATGAGATAGTGCCACGCAAAACAACAAGGGGCGCAAGCCCCCTCCGTGAAAAACATGACCATACCGTAACACCACCGCCTCCGAATTTTACTATTGCCACTACACACGCTGGCAGACGACGTTCAAAATGGTTCTGAGCACTATGGGACTTAACATCTTAGGTCATCAGTCCCCTAGGACTTAGAACTACTTAAACCTAACTAACCTAAGGACATCACACACATCCATGCCCGAGGCAGGATTCGAACCTGCGACCGTAGCAATCACGCGGTTCCGGACTGCAGCGCCTAGAACCGCATGACCACCGCGGCTGGCAGCAGCAGACGACGTCCACCGGGCGTTCGCCATACCCACACAACATTTTTCCACTGTTCAATCGTCCAATGTTTACGCTCCTTACACCAAGCGAGGCGTCGTTTGGCATTTGCCTGCATGATGTGTGGCTTATGAGCAGCCGCTCGACCATGAAATCCAAGTTTTCTCATCTCCCGCCTAACTGCCATAGTATTTGCAGTGGATCTTGATGCAGTTTGGAATTCCTGTGTGATGGTCTGGACAGATGTCTGCCTATTACACATTACGACCCTCTTCAACTGTCGGCGGTCTCTGTCAGTCAACAGACGTGATCGGCCTGTACGCTTTTGTGCTGTACGTGCCCCTTCACGTTTCCACTTCACTGTCACATCGGATGCAGTGGACCTAGGGATGTTTAGGAGTGTGGAAATCTCGCGTACAGACGTATGCCGCAAGTGACACCCAATCACCTGGCCACGTTCGAAGTCCATGAGTTCCGCCCCAGATCACGTAAGAAACTGGGATTCTGCGGAGCGCCCCATTCTGGTCTCTCACGATGTCTAACGACTACTGATATCGAGTGCATGGCAGTAGGTGGAAGCACAATGCACCTAATATGAAAAACGTATGTTTTTTGGGGTGGCCGGATACTTTTGATCACATAGTGCAACAAGTATAATTAAAATCATTCGAGCAAATGGCACAAATTCTGTGACCATTTCATGCATGGGAGCCCTGTTTTCTCTACTAAAAATATTTACAATGTGTAACAAGTTGGCCTGTTCCACTATCTTCGTTCCGCTCACATCTAGAAACTTAGCCCTAAAAAATTTTAGCCTGTCAATATAAAAGTATGCCCCATAGAACTGCAGGTTTCGATCAGCACCAATTTGACCAGTATCAAAAGCTTCAAGTTGTGACATAAGTTCCAGAACCACTGAGTCAAATCTATGATTTAGCGAATACACGGCCTCATCAGTTATTTTTTAAAAAATGTCTGTATATTTTCTCTAGCGTTTGATACGTATGAGGATCACATTACCTTCGTCGTTGCGTTTTGGCATTTTCCTTTTTCTAGGCAAAATTGGTTCATAAATGTTAAGATGCTCCACTTTCCTAATGGTTTCATTCCACATCTCAAAAAATATATCCTTTTGTGAAGCTATACCTGCAGACAAAGTTTCCAGCAATGTTTTGATTTCCTGGCATGACAACGATTTCTACTGAAAAAAAGAATGACGTTTCTCAATCCTGCGGAAACAACAAATCTGAATCGACACATGTTTGAAACATCTCCACTAACTATCTGACCGACTTCACTTTTTTTTCTTACAGATCTTCCAATAATTTCACGAGAAAATCATAATTACTTTGCAACGATTTTAGTGATTTTATGCTGACATACCACCTCGTAGGGCAGAATGGTCGCGAAGTCAGTCTGTGAACGTTTCTTACAACGCCATCCTCGTTGTCTTCTTGTAGCGATTTTGGTACATCGGTAGCCTCTTTGGCGATTGTCTTACAAATGATATTATTTCACGAAGAATCACCAAGATTTCTCGCACTTTGCATCGCATCTTGTACTACCAACATAACATTGACCACGATAGTATTTTATGTCGAGGTATGAACGACGCCGGCCGGAGTAGCCGAGCGGTTCTAGGCGCTACAGTCTGGAACCGCGCGACCGCTACGGTCGCAGGTTCGAATCCTGCCTCGGGCATGGATGTGTGTGATATCCTTAGGTTAGTTAGGTTTAAGTAGTTCTAAGTTCTAGGGGAATGATGACCTCAGCAGTTAAGTCCCTTAGTGCTCAGAGCCATTTTGATAAACGTCCTATGACATCCTGGGCGACTTCAAACGTGTCTTAGAGCTTGTTGAAGCTCCTTCGGTGAAGACTATAAAAACTTATTCAATTTGATGATTCTTATCGGCATCTCTGAAACATATGGGTAATTGTTCCTTCACTGATATGTCGGAGGTCTCATCTACAATAAGAGAAAAATATAGTGCCTCCTTAACAGATTTCACAACGTTTTGCTGCACATATCTGGATAACAACGAGGTAATTTCATTCAGTATATCGTGAGAAACGCATATACGTATATCAAGTTCGCTGCAGCCAAGATGTCAAATCAGTAGCACCATCTGTTCTAAGCAGCAGCAACTTATAAAAACATTTGATGCTTCATCGGTATGACTGCGAATTACTATTCCTTGCTTACTTGAAAACTGGCGGGACGTTATCTTTAAAATCGCCTTGTGTGCATTTTTCATATCTTCTAATTTATGGTGTACACTTTTCAGAAACTCTGAGACATTCAATTTCCTTTTGCTTCTGGGAAAATCCATTTCGAACAAACGCATTACACGACACCTTGTCTGCAGAAGTAGCAACTGCCGACGTAAGCACTATACTGGAATCAAAAGCGCTTTTACACACACTACAGAACACTTCGTTCAATTCTTTGACGTAGTAAATCAGAGGAAATGTGTCTTTCCATCCTTCATGGTATGACTTGCCTGACAGCTTCTTGATAGTTGTTGCTGTTGTACCACAGGAAGTGGCAGAAGACACATTCTCAGGTTCCTTTCTTTTTGGCTGAAGACGGTTTTCACTATTGTCGGTGTTAGTAATATCCACCTGTGGTGATGACGACAAATGTAGGACGAATTTACCCATAGCGACTAAGAAACTGTTCGAATTGGGAAGTATGTATTGAAGCAATACTCACTATTGCGCTTCAGCTTTCCACGCGCTTCCAGTTTCCACTTTTGAAAACTGCGAAAATTTTGTGATGTTTAAAGCTTTCCCGGCGTACTGCTGCAAACAACATCAAACGTAAAGCAAGCATGGCTTTGGCGAGAGAAAGGATTCGTTTTACTCGGCGTGAATTGGATTCTGTGTCAAAGGACATGTTCCACATACATTTGGAATTGGCAGCAAGAATATCTTCTCTGTCGTGGGACTGGGTGGATTGTGTGACATGGGCTAAAGCAAACTGGAGCCATGATAAAGCTGTGACGAGGCAAACTGCCAAGATTGACAGACTTTCTAAACAGATGCAGCAGGAAGTTCCAACTCGACGATCTTTTGTTAATTTGACCGAGAAAACTTTAGATGACGTGACTGTGTCTGTGCTAGCAAAAGGACTGAATTTTGCTCCCACACCTGTTTCACCGCCACTAGTGGATTTCATCAGTGCCATCGAAGAAGCTGTACGCCGTCTTGATACAGATGAAGCGGAGGAAGTTCGTCGAGAGTCTTGCCGTGTATTGACCAGGGGTGCACCAATGAAGAATAACATCTCGCCCACGGAGAGGATAGCCCTCCGTAACTTACGAGCAGATGTGGATACAGTAGTCTTAAAATCTGACAAAGGAAACGCTGCTGTCCTCATACCAAGGGATGACTATA
Organism: Schistocerca nitens; assembly: GCF_023898315.1. Lineage (NCBI taxonomy): Eukaryota > Metazoa > Arthropoda > Insecta > Orthoptera > Acrididae > Schistocerca > Schistocerca nitens. The sequence goes on along the minus strand of NC_064619.1, from coordinate 466,414,169 downwards.
TTAATAAAATCAATGTTTTATTATGTGATTCAACGTATCGCAAAATCGATAAGGATCCCACGAGTCGAGTAGTGCGAAAAACAGCAGAACTTTTATCAAATAGTTCTCTACCGAAGGAGGTCATCAAGAGACTGAAACCAAACAGTTCAGTTCCACCTAGGCCATATGGACTGCCTAAGATCCACAAGGAAAATGTGCCATTACGTCCAATTGTGAGTAACATTGGAGCAGCCACCTACGACCTAGCAAAATTCTTGGCATCTTTGCTCAAACCAATGATAGGCAAGTGTGCACATCACATAAAGAATTCTGGTGAATTTATCAGTCGACTTCAGTCACTACAACTGCAAAGTAGTGATTTATTGGTCAGTTTTGATGTGGTTTCACTGTTCACAAAGGTGCCTCTGGTGGACTCACTACACCTCATTGGCAATATGTTTGGTGCAGGCATTACAGCGTTGTTTGAGCACACTCTCTCTTCTACATATTTTATATTTAACAACGAATTTTACGAACAATCTGATGGTGTCGCCATGGGGAGTCCTTTGTCTCCCCTGGTGGCCAATCTTTTTATGGAGGATTTTGAGGAGAGAGCACTCGACTCTGCCACTTTTAAACCGACAGTATTTTGGCGGTACGTTGACGACACTTTTATAGTGTGGCCTCATGGTCTGGACCGTCTCCAAGAATTTTTACGTCACATGAACTCCATACATGAAAACATAAAGTTTACCATGGAGATAGAGAGAGATGGTTGTCTGCCATTTTTAGACGTCTTGGTGCGACGGAAGAGTGATGGCACACTTGGTCACTCAGTGTACAGAAAGCCCACTCATACAGACCTGTATCTACAAGCTACTAGTTGCCACCATCCAGCACAAACAATGGGCGTTCTCAAAACCTTGGTCCACCGTGCCCGTACTATCTCTGACGCCGACAGTCTTCAAGCGGAACTGGAACACCCGCAAAAAGTATTTTTGAAGAATGGCTTTTCACCTAGGCAAGTGAACAGAATGATGAAGACCTACAAACGACGGAACAAGGAAGAGGAAGAGGCCTTCAGGTCGACTGTTTATCTACCATTTATTGGGAATATTTCCTCACAGATAGGCAGAATATTGAGAAAGTATCAAGTGAGAGTCATCTTCCGCCCTCCTTCCAAAATTTCATCACTGGTGGGATCCGTTAAAGACGACCTGGGCCTGCGTAAACCAGGTGTTTACAAAATTCCGTGTGAATGCGGCAAATCATATATAGGGCAAACAACACGAACTGTGCAGGAACGCATTGTGGAACACCAACGGCATACTCGCCTTCTCCAACCCATCAAGTCCGCAATCGCCGAACATTGTATTTCCACGGACCATTCCATGAATTACAACGACACAAAAATTTTGGCCCATACATCAAACTTTTGGAGCTCGATTATCAATGAAGCTGTGGAAATAAGATTGTCTGACAACGAGACTCTCATCAATCGAGATAGCGGTTATTAGTTGAACTCTGCTTGGAATCCTGTTATAGAGAAACTTCGTAGTCGACGTAGTTATCTGCATAAAGATGGAAATCGACCTGACACCGATACGCCAGGCTTTCACAGTGGAGGGCGCGAGGCGCAGCGCACGGAGCCGTTATGAACGCGCACGCTGAGCTGCGCATGCGCAATGTCAGCTCAGAAAGCTTTAAATAGCGGAGCTCAGCGCGTACTCGCCTCTTCCTCAAAGAAAAGGAAATCGAACACTACACGTACAGGACCGCCGAAGAACGGACACAGCAGTACGTGGTAAAGGGGGTGGACCCCAGTACCCCGAACAACACAGTACAAGCGGCGCTTAACTATCTTGGATTCGACTGCAAAAGTGCTTCCAGGATGACAGGCTTCCGCTCCCACCACCGTCTACCACACTACCTGGTTGAGATGGCCGACACGGCCACCTCCCGCGGCCTTCTGCAGATAAAAAGCCTTCTGCGGATGGACGTAAGGGTAGAAATCTACGAACCGCCACAGGTCCCCCAACAATGCAACAACTGCCAGCGGTTCGGTCATTCGGGCCTCCGCTGCGGCCTGGCACCCCGTTGCCGCGGATGCGCTGGCAAACACGCATCCAACACATGTACACTGATACATGAAAACATACGCCGTTGCGCCAACTGTGGCCAAGCCCATGCGGCCAACTACAGGGGCTGCAACGTGTACAGAGAGGCGCAGAGGCGCAAAAACCAACAGTCAAGGCCAACCAACGTCATAACACGACCAAGGCCCGCACCAAACCCTGTCAGGAACGGAGTGTCGTTCGCCATGGCTACACGCCCTGGAGGAGCGGTGCAGGCCGCGGAACCTCTGCGCCCAGCACACGCACCTATCACAACCGCTGCGACAGCAACACAATCGTCTCAGCCAACAAACGACACTGCACCCACACCGGTACCAACACCAGCCCCCAGAAACAACACGACCCCACCCCCTGTAGCCACTGCCTGCGAAACTACACATACCACACAAGAAAACACACTAACACAAAGAACCCCAGAACCAAAAACCCAGAGAAGGCGTAAACGAACACATGGAAACAGGAGCGGGAACACACGTGCACCACAACAACGCACCCAGCGACAACAAAACACCAACACACAGACACACAGTCAGCAAGCCAGCGACACTACCACACACACTACCCCACCCCCGACCACATCTGACACACAGGCACCTCATGTTCCACATAACAACAACACAAGCGCCAGCCCACACATAACGCCAACACCCGCACCAGCGGCCGCCAACACCACAACCGAGCCACAGGCCGACACACACAACACCAACACAACATTTGGGGGCTTATTGGAAACAATATTCCCCCGTCATACGACCGGCCAGATCCTTCACAAGATCTGGACGACCGTCACCACACTCTGCACACAGCTCATGACTGCTCAACCCGGGCAGTACTTGACTGTCATACAAACAGCATTCACCACACTGTTTGCACCCATACATGGATAATACGCCACACCCCGCCCCCATCGCAAACAACCAGACACTAACACAGATCCTGTTCTGGAATGCAGACGGGATCAACAACAAAAGGGCGGAATTCGCCGCGCTCATGGAGCGTAAGGGTATCCTTATCGCACTGTTGAGCGAAACTAAGCTCAAACCACGCAACCAACTAAACTTCACCGGCTACTGCGTCTATCGTACCGACCGACCGGACGGCTCCGGTTACGGCGGAACAGCCATCATCATACACAAAGACATAGAACACACAAACATAGTGCTCCCCGAACTTGAAAAACTAGAGGCAACCGCCGTCAGGGTCAAGTTCAACGGAGCCTACACTACACTGGTGTCAGTATACAATAGCCCTAAAAACATCAAAACACGCGACATCAGCACAATACTCAACATATCACCGCGCGTAATAGCCGCTGGAGATCTTAACGCAAAACACCCGGACTGGAACTCACGAATACGAAACTCCAACGGCAAGAAACTATACGATCACGCACTAGGACGAAACTACATCACACTAGCGCCGACCGAACCGACGCACATTCCCTACCGGAGGGGACACAGGCCAGACGTGTTAGACATGGCCCTCATCAAGGGCATAACAACGACACTCAACGTTGCCGTTGAAAACGATCTGCCCTCAAATCACCAACCCGTTATACTATACATTGAAGAAACACTGCAGCACATGGAACAACGCAGGATGTTAGACTACAGGCGCGCGAATTGGACCCAGTTCAAGGAAACGCTTGACAGTCGCATCCCACCTATCCACGCAATTAACGAGACAGCCCAAATTGACGAGGCTGTCGAAACCCTCACCGGCGCCGTCCAGGACGCAATAGCCGACACCATACCAATCCTCACGCCACAACAGCACAGTGCTGCCCTGCCCCAGGAAATCCTGGGCCTAATCTCAATGAGGAACCGCCTCAGGAGATACTGGCAGCGTACCAGGCGCCAGCACTTCAAACGGCACATTAACAGGCTCCAGGGTATAATCCGGGAAAAAATACAAACATTCAAGACACAACAGTGGGACCAGAAACTCGAAGGGCTAGACACCACGCGACCTGGCGTGTGGCAGCTAGCCCGACACTTCACCAGGGAGAAACTGTACACCCCCACGCTACAAGGGCCAGACGGACCAGCATATTCTGCGGAAGAAAAAGCGGAACTGATGGCCCACACACTCGCAGCGTCATTCACACCGAACCTGGATCCTTCAGACCCAGCGTTCACACTTGCTACGGACCAGGAGGTCACACGCATCCTGGCCCAACCGGCGCGCAACAACATCCGACAAGCTAGTACAGCAGAAGTCAAATGGGCCATCATGCATACCACCGCTAGGAAGGCCCCTGGTCACGATGGCATTCAAAACCGTGTCCTCCAGGAGTTCACGGACAAAGCTGTAGATTACCTAGCACACATTACGAATGCCATACTCAAGCACCAACACTTCCCCGCCTTTTGGAAGACGGCCAAGGTCCTGATGTTCAGGAAGCCGGGGAAAGACCACTCCCTCCCACAAAATTACCGACCCATCAGTCTGCTGAGCGCGCTCAGCAAGATCGTTGAGAAGGTAATTTTAAAACGACTCACCAGGCACTGCATAACAAACGACACCCTGAGACCGGAGCAATTCGGTTTCAGGAATCACCACTCAACAACACAACAACTCCTCCGCGTCGTTGAATACATAACACACGGATACAACACAAGCAAGGCAACTGGGGCGGTGTTCCTGGACATCGAAAAGGCTTTCGATCGTCTATGGCACAACGGCCTAATACGCAAACTTAGTGACGCAGGGTTCCCCGACGGGCTCGTACGTCTCATACACTCATATCTCACGGACAGGAGTTTCAACACTGACGTGCAGGGCAAACAATCGACACGACATGGTATACAGGCAGGAGTACCCCAAGGAAGTATCCTAGGGCCCTTACTGTTTAACCTCTACATTAACGACCTCCCAGCTACACATAACACGACGGTAGCAATCTACGCGGATGACACTGCCATCCTTGCGCAAGATTGGAAGCCGTCTAACATTAACTCACGACTACAGACCGCACTCAGAACGGCGGAGCCTTGGCTGGTGAAATGGCGTGTTAGAGTAAACGTCGACAAGTGCGAGGCCGTTCTGTTCACTAGAAGACCGAAGCAACTGCGCAAACATCAGCACTGCAACCCAATAACACTACACACACGCCCAATACGTTTCCGCGAGAAGGTCAAATACCTCGGTGTCTGGCTGGACAGGAAACTACTCTGGGGGGACCACATTCAAAACGTGACCAACAAAGCTAACGCGAGGCTCAAACAACTCTACCCTATGCTTAACAGGCGTAGCACACTGAACAGGAGGGTGTCTAGGTCCACGTACATGACACTTATTAGACCCCTGATGACGTACGCAGCCCCTGTCTGGGGATACGCTGCGCCAACTCGCCTGCGCCGTCTGCAGCTCATACAGAACAAAGTACTCAAAATCATAAGCAACGCTCCGCGCTACACACGCATCGCGGACCTTCACCGGGAATACCGGCTAGATACTATCTTGCAGGTATTCCAAAAACTCTCCACACGACTGTACAATAACACGAGACACTCGCGCAACCCGTTTATCCTTTCTCTGGGTAACTACGACCACAACCATAGATGGAAGCATAACAGACCAAAGACATTACTGGCTAGGAACTGAACATCTATGGTCCATAGAACACTAACAGGACAGTACTGGCGAGCCCCTGCAACACAGTCATTACTGGAAACCCAGATGTGCGACAAGCCGAAAAACAGGCAACCGCAGGGAAACCGTACTGTACACAGCACGCAAACCAGCCACACACACCCCCTACACCGTCTGTGAGTCGATCTATGACCGATCGCCCACTAATCCACAACGACCTTGAACTGTTGCAGGTACGCAGCAACTGCAGCGAGCGCCGCAACAGGCTCCAACACCGACAAAGGTAACGATGCACGATACCTCGAACTAACTCAACCACACCTTGCATGCACTGTCGCAGATAGCAAGCCGCTACTGCCCTTACTACCCGTCCTACTGTCGCAGAGGTTTTTTTCCCTTGGCGCTGGCCTTGGCACTTTTTTTCCTCTGCTCTTAAAACCGCTACCCTTCGATCGTTTTCGACCACTTCTATCTCCTGATGGACCATGTTAATGAGTAGTCTTACCCAGACGCATGGACAACATCACAGCCCGCATCCTGTGACGCCTGATTCAAAAACTAACATGTTTACGGAGGTGACAGTAGAACTTTTGTGTTGGTCACCACGTTGGTGTGGGCGTGGAGGGGCCCCATCCTTAAAAAAAAAAAAAAAAGCGTACTCGCCTCACCCTCGACCGTCGCCTCTCCTGGACTCCCCATCTCCAGACAATCCAAGCCAAGGCACGTTCCCGACTCCGTCTCCTCAAGCTCCTTTCCGGCCGTACGTGGGGTCTGGACCCCTCCACCATCCTCCACACCTATAAGTCCCTCATCCGCCCTATCCTCTGCTACGCCCATCCAGCCTGGATCTCCGCCCCCCCTTCCTTTTATAAATCCCTCCAAATCCTTGAACGCCATGCTCTCCGCCTTGCCTATCGCATCCGTCTCCCCTCCCCCACGCGGATCCTGTATGATCTTATCCCCTTCCCCCACCTCCTCCTCTTCCTCGAAAGGATACGAATCCTATACACCTCCCGTAAACTCGATCCTCCTCACCCGCTCGTCTCCCCGATCCTCTCCCACCCCCGCCCGCTGCCGCGCCTATACTCCCATATCCCACCCGGTCTCCATCTCTCCACCCTCCTTACCCTCTCCCAAGGTGGCTTCCGCCAGCTCCCCCTCCCTGATGATGTCCTCCTTCCCTGCATCTACCCCTCCTATCAACTTTGATCCACCCCCCCACCTCCTGTGTCCTATCCTTTAGGCACCCTCCCTCCCTCCCTTCCCTTCCCTTCTCCTTCCTTTCCCCCTTCCCTCCTCCCCTCTCCCCCGGGCTTCCCCTCCCCCTTCCTCCCTCCTCCTCTCTCCTTTGTCCATGGCATCTCTGCTCTCCCCTCTCCCATTCCCCTTCCCCTTCCTCCTCCTCCACCTCCTCTCTTGGCAGGTCCCCGGACTCGTACACGCTCAGTGAACATTCGCGCGCCGGAGATCATCGCCGTCAGTGTTTCGTGTGTGTGCCTTCGTTTGTGTGTAGTGTTGTTCGCCGTCACGCCACCACCGTTCACGTGCCGTCGCCATCATCATCCGTGTTCTGTGCATCGTGTCGCCCAGTGTTAGTGATGTTTCTCGTCCAGCGTGAACGGCTCCATGTTTTTTCGATTTTTAGTGTCTACCTTTTTTGACCACCGTTTTTACTGTCTGCTCTGTGCCATCTTTCTGTACTACTTGTTGCCAAACTCAAGGCTGAAGAGCGGCGTATTGTGCCGCTGACAGCCCGCCTTTGTATAAGGTGTTAAAATAACAATAAAGGGAAAAAAAAAAAGCGTACTCGCCAGTACTACTACAGTGGCATTCACCTGAAGATGGCCAGAAGACTCTGTGCCGAAATATCGTGGCAGGAAGTTACTGATATCCGGCAGTTCTCCCATGTTTTTATGCGAAAATTTTACCCGGCGAAGAGCTTATGCTCAACGCATTCCGTCAGTAGACCCTCTTCTTTGTACTACAATCCAGACTACATGAAAACAATTTCACTGAAATCATAAGCCACACCGTTGTTATGTTAAAAAAAAAAAGAAAAAAAAAGCTATTGAGGTAGTCTGTAACAATTGGCTTCCTTGTATCTCGGATTTTTCTTTGCTCTTGCTCAATACTGGCAAGCAGATATTTTAAAACAATTGTTGACGAATGGTCTGGGCGCATTGTCGCGTGTCACTTGTAAGGAGACATGAAAGCAAGCTAAAAAGACGGGATTCCATTAACAGTATAGTGTGACTGTTATTCTGGGGAGTACCTTTGGCCTGGCCAGTGGAATGCGAAGAACGGGGGAGTATGTTGTTTGTTTGCCTTAGCTCAAAGACATCTGAACAAACAGATATGTTTTATTTGAATGATTTCTTGAAGCCTTCAGCTGCCATTTTCTTTATTTCTTGTACGAGTGTACAGTTTCACCTTTAGGCCATTTACAAGTATTTTACGGATAATTTTTTGGTAACAGAGTATGTCAAATACGTCGTTCCTCCTATGGCATCGTGTTATGCTCATAAATTAGTTCCAGCTGTTTATGCTATTTTAGGAGCACGTTACTTTCCAGCAGTTGTTGCAAAACTTTGCTTGAACACCTGGAAATAATTTATGAGCATAACATGATGTCATAGGAGCAACGACGTATATGACAATCTGTTACCAAAAAATCATCCGTAAAATATTTGAAAATGGTCTAAGGCCGAAATTGTACAACATACAGGAAATAAAGAAAAAGGCAGCTGAAGGCTTCAAGAAATCATTCAAAAAATTCATCGCAGCTGTGGACCCTATCGCATTGAAAATTATAGATATGTTTTAGAAGCCAGAAATTTGAACTTCCATCTCAGTGTTTTAATAGTTCATTACTTTTTGATAATGGCAAGTGAAGAATATTTATTTTATTTTGTTTTTATCAAACTAAGAATAAGATTATGTTTGTGGGTGCTCGAGCCCTGGTGCATCCACGTAGTCGGCACGCATGGACAGCAAGACTCTCTTAACAGAACTGCTCTCTCTGTCATTAACGCATGTGCTCACTAAAGTACATGCCCTGGTAAATGACGGCTGTTGAAACTCGGGATACGTCTTTGAGAACTTGGAAGCGTCGTTTTTCCATTCTTTTCTAAGTTTTCAGCTGCAAATTCAGTGTTGCAGCACTTTTGGTTTTCTTTCATTTCGATACTGATGTATTCGCGTTTTGGAAGGCAAACAAGATCTTCATTTGTGCTCGGTAGCACCTGCATGTGCCTTCTAGATTGTTAGGATCTTCCGATATTGTGTGATGTTCTGCAATTTTTTCTTGGTAGCGCTGTCTCACAGCTACATCTTTTAATTTTTCCTTGTCAAAGCAGACCATCCTTACCGCATTATTTCGCCATTTGGTGGACAGTTTCAGACGTAGTTTGGCTACAAACAAAAAGTGGACGGAGTTCATATCTGCCCGGCGGAAGGTTTGTACATGTTCGACACTTCCATGATGCCTTTGGTCAACTAGAACATGATCGATCTGGTTCTTCGTACTTCCATCTGGGGACATACAGGTAACCTGCTCTTCTTTACGTGGGAATACGTGCTTCTGATGGTCATTCCTATTGTTTCAGCGAAGTTAATTAACATTACACCGTTCTCATTGCATTTTTCATGCCTACTATCAGGGCCAGTTGTTGAGCGATAGTCCTTTTCTCTTCCCACTTTGGCAGTGAAATCTCTATTATCAGCTGGATTGAATGCCTAGGTAGTCCATCTACTACATTTCCTAGCTCGAGATAAAAATGATTTGTTTCTTCGTCAGCATCCTCTGATGGGGCATGACAATTGACTAAGCAGATCTTGTATGATTTAGCATTTAATATCATCTAGCAGATGCGGTCATTTACTGGGGACCATTTCTTGACACTCGATATCATCTTATTATAGCCAGCAAATCCAACTCCTGAAGTGCACGCTTGACTCAGCTCGTTGCTGTTGAGGAGCGTGTGCGTATCTCCAATCTTCATGACTCCAGTCTTGTTTCTCTAATTGCTGTCACTAGGCATTGTTATTTATCGAGTGCTTCTCCAAATTATTTCATTCCACCAATCATGACTGACAGTACATTCTATGTTCCAGTTCTAAATCCAGAGAATCCATTCACATATCCAGTTGTGTCAATGTTTTGATCCATCCGGTTCCTTTTGTCTTTTTCTTTAACCAGGTTCTTTTTTTTGTGCAGAAGTGGAGCATTGGCCCACGTTCTAACCCTCCTCCTTTTTGATTCGGACTTGGGACCGGCAATGATGGAGATACATAATGCCACATGGTGACAAAATTTGAAAGTAGATAAGTGGCTTATCTGTTATTTCCTACAGGGTGGGTTGAATACTTAGATTTTTTCATTTTGCATGCTTCTTGGATCTAGAGGTAAGTGTAGGGCAAAATATTTTCCCATGGACGCGAAAAATGTTGTTTCATGTGTTTTGGAGAAAGGATGGTCTGCATACAAGGCATCTAAAACTTGCAGAGTGACTTACATGACACTTCAAGATCGACTGAAGGTTACACCTTCTGTTGCAGAAACTGTTCAATAAGTAAAAAAGGGGAGACCATTTATTTTTTCTGGTGGAACAAGAGACTAAACTGGCAAGTTACACCATACGAATACAAGAGTTTGGTTTCGGGTTAACTGCCACAGATGTACGAAAAGAGGCATTTCAATTGTCAACCCTAAATGCTGATAAGAAGAACTCTTTCAATTCAGACAAGGGTATTGCATTACGGGATTGGTGGGTTGGTTACAAAAAAAGATACGAGCTTGTATTGCAGCAAAATGAAAACATGTCTATGAGTAGGGCTTTTGCGTCCACAGAAAAAAAAAATGGATGGTTTTACGGCAGTTTTGAGCAGGGACTAGACAAGACAGGATTACGTAACAAAGCAGAAAGAATTTGGAATCTCGATGATATTGGGTTCAGTTTTGTTCCAAAAGCCTCAAAAGTGGTTAGTCACAGAGGTGCAAGCATGGAAATGCAGCAGACGACTGCTGAAAGAGGTGAGACAACCACAGATCTTTTCATCATAAATGCTGCTGGAAGAAGTGGTCGAAATCTAATTTTGAAAAGGATGCGTCTTGCTGCTGATATTCAGAAAAGTGCTCCACCTAAATATCTCGTAACTGTCTCCAAAAACTGGTGGATTGATTCTGAAATCTTCATGAAGTTGCTTCACCATTTTCTGCCACTTTTCCTTCCGCGAGACCAATAATGTTAATTACAGGTTCTCACTACAGCCATTTGTCTGCTGAAGCATTTCAGTTCAGCAAGGAAAATGGTTTTTGTTTTGTTACTTTTCTCGGTCACACTACTCACTTGCTGCAACCCTTGGACGTTGGAATATTTGGACCACTGAAGGGATCATGGAGGTCAAAAGTTTAACGTCACCTCAAGACGAAGGGCTGTAAACCAAAGCGACAGGACTTTGTTTCTCTCCTCAAGGAAGTTTTAACTGAAACCAAACCCTGTCACCCTTGAAGATCATCTCTGCTTTCGCCAAGACTGTTATTCATCATTTGAACAGGACCACAATTCCAGGCACTGCTTTGAAACTTGGCGAGGTGCTTCACGTAGTAGAAAGAAAAATTCCAGCCCCAGCTGCCAATGCAGGACTTCTCCCAACCGTGTCTGCTCCAGGCCCAGTTGTCAATTCTGAAATTCCTACAATAAATTCAGCTTAAGTTCTAAACATAAACACAGGAATTCTTACTCCAATTCATCTTTTCTGTCGGACGCAGAAAAGGAGAAGTGACACAAAGAGCACGGTTGTTCTACAAAGAGAACTCCGGTGCTGCCCTTACTATTGTGCGACAAGAAAATGGCTCTAAGCACTATGGAACTTAACGTCTGAGGTCATCAGTCCCCTAGGCTTAGAAATACTTAAACCTAACTAACCTAAGGACATCACACACATCCATGCCCGAGGCAGAATTCGAACCTGCGACCATAGCAGCAGCGCGGTTCCGGACTGAAGTGCCTAGAACCGCTTGGCTACTGCAACCAGCCTGGGCGACAAGAAAACTAGCTACAGCTACCGAGGGACCCCAAAAAAAGACGAATTGGAAAGAGTGACTATGAACAGGCATCCACTTCAGGGACAAGACCAAAGCCTCAGAAGACAATGCCAACAAGTGATTTGTGCGCTTTTTGCTCTGGACATTTTAAGGACGATGTTCCAAGAGAAAACTGGATAGAATGCCTACAGTGTGACCAACAGTTTCATTTCAAATGCCAAAACTTGGTAGACCCTGAATGGGACTTCAAATGCTTAAGGTGTAATGCAGACAGTGACAAACATCGATCCCTGCTTTTTTGTGATGCATCACGAATTTATCCGAGTGGTATCACGAAATTATCCGAGTTCACATACCATTCTGGAAAAGAAAAAGCATATTTGTATTCTCATCTCACTAGTTCTAAAATAAACTCTTGCCTTATTTGAATATTACAATCCATCATCTTTCACCTTTCTTAGCCTGAAGACCACAACAACAACAGCCTTGATATTGTATTTACTTCTTTGGAATCGTAGAAGTCATTAGACCTCAGTATCACGAAATTAACCCACGTTTGCCTTACCACAGAAAGGTGGACAGCAGTAGTGGGATAGAGTTTGTATGGCCCCACTATCCATTGTTGGCAGATATATCCAAGGAAAAGTAAAGGGACGAGAGAGGCAATTCTGACGTTACAGCTAATAATGGAAGCAAGACTAAAGAAAAATCAGGACACTTTCATAGGATTTGTCGACCTGGAAAAAGCGTTCGACAATATAAAATGGTGCAAGCTGTTCGAGATTCTGAAAAAAGTAGGGGTAAGCTATAGGGAGAGATGGGACATATACAATATGTACAACAACCAAGAGGGAATAGTAAGAGTGGACGATCAAGAACGAAGTGCTCGTATTAAGAAGGGTGTAAGACAAGGCTGTAGGCTTTCGCCCCTACTCTTCAATCTGTACATCGAGGAAGCAATGATGGAAATAAAAGAAAGGTTCAGGAGTGGAATTAAAATACAAGGTGAAAGGATATCAATGATACGATTCGCTGATGACATTGCTATCCTGAGTGAAAGTGAAGAAGAATTAAATGATCTGCTTAACGGAATGAACAGTCTAGTGAGTACACAGTATGGTTTGAGAGTAAATCGGAGAAAGACGAAGGTAATGAGAAGTAGTAGAAATGAGAACAGCGAGAAACTTAACATCAGGATTGGAAGTCAATGAAGTTAAGGAATTCTGCTACCTAGGCAGTAAAATAACCAATGACAGACGGAGCAAGGAGGACATCAAAAGCAGACTCACTATGGCAAAAAAGGGATTTCTGGCCAAGAGAAGTCTACTAATATCAAATACCGGCCTTAATTTGAGGAAGAAATTTCTGAGGATGTACGTCTGGAGCACAGCATTGTATGGTAGTGAAACATGGACTGTGGGAAAACCCAAACAGAAGAGAGCATTTGAGATGTGGTGCTATAGACTAATGTTGAAAATTAGGTGGACTGATAAGGCAAGGAATGAGGAGGTTCTACGCAGAATCGGAGAGGAAAGGAATATGTGGAAAACACTGATAAGGAGAAGGGACAGGATGATAGGACATCTGCTAAGACATGAGGGAATGACTTCCATGGTACTAGAGGTAGCTGTAGAGGGCAAAAACTGTAGAGGAAGACAGAGATTGGAATACGTCAAGCAAATAATTGAGGACTTAAGTTGCAAGTGCTACTCTGAGATGAAGAGGTTAGCACAGGAAAGGAATTCATGGCGGGCCACATCAAACCAGTCAGTAGACTGATGACCAAAAAAAAAATCCAAGATCACGGCGATGACGTCATCCAAGATTGCGGTCGTGGCGTCATCCAAGATGGCGGATTTTGGCGGAAATAAGGTCAATTGAGCTACCTCCACTAACCTAAGCCCCCTCCCTACCCCCAGAAAAATAGCGGGAAGTTCAAATTCCAACAGGATAATGCAGCACACCAAGGTTATCTCTACTAACCTAAGAAAATGGCGGGAAAATAGGTCAATTGGGCTACCCCCACTAACCTAAATCATCTGACGCCACCTTATTCTATGAACTGGCACCAAGTTTGAATTTTGGCAGGAGGATAGGTCAATTGGGATATCTCTACTAAGCTAAGAAAATGGCGGGAAGATAGGCCAACTCCACTAACCTGAGTCATCCGACTTCCATCTCCTCCTAGGAGGAGCTGTAAACTACTCCTAAATAACGCTCTGCAGACACGCAAACAACTCCTAATTTACCGAAATAGTTTCAGTACAGACATGCAGACTCCTCTTAAATAATGCAGTTCACTGGCACCAAGTTAGAATTTTGGCGGTAAAGAAAGTTCACTTGGGCTATCTCTACTAACCTAAAAAAAATGGTGGGTAAGAAAGGACAGTTAGGCTACCTCCAGTAACTTATGTCACCCAACCACCACCTCTTCCTAGGTATTGGTGGGGAGAGGACTCGACCTGTGTTTGACATAAGTCTTTATTCTTTTGCGTGCACTATTTTATTTAAACAATTAGAGGCACTACCGCCAACCAATGTGTTTGCCACGAGGTCCAGAGCCCAACTCACCTAGTACACAGTACCATCACCAGAGGGTGCTGTTGCCTGTTCTGTGAGATAATCCAAGTTGGCAGAAATGATGTCAGCTGATGACGCAAGTATCGTTATCCAAAATGGCGGCAAACAGTGTGTTCACCACGAGCTACACAGCACTGCCACCAGAAAGCACTGTCATGACAAAATCCAAGATTGTAGGGGGAAATGACAGGAAACAGTTTGGCTACCATGGGGTTCGGAGTCCAGCTAACCTAGTACACAGTACTATCACCAGAGGGTGCTGTCATCCATTCCGTAATGTAACCCAAGATAACGGCCTGTGGTGGGGGAAAATGGCAGAAAAACGACTCTGCCTGTGCTGGACATATGTCTTTATTTTGCAGGCAGTGTCTCCACCACAGGATCTAGGCTCCAACTGACCTAGTACACAGGACAGCCACCAGAGGGCGCTATCATCCCTCCTGTGATATAACCCAAGATGGTAGTCTGGAGGGGGAAAATGGCACGAAAATGTCTCAGCCTGCACCGGGTTGCTGGAGAGAGTAAGGAAGGAGTGTACTTTATTTTGGGACAATTTATTTAGGGATTCAGTATATTTATCACACTGATACAAAACACATGCTTGGGGTCACGCCACACAGCCCACAGAGCTGTAAACCACTCCTAAATAACGCTCTGCAGACACGCAAACAACTCCTAATTTACCGAAATAGTTTCAGTACAGACATGCAGACTCCTCTTAAATAATGCAGTTCACTGTTGTGTAGACACACCCAGTACTAGTATACTGTCCAAATAACACATAGTGCAGCCTACAGACCTGCTCGCAAAATAATACAACAGACACGCAAACAACATACGCAGACACTGCCCGCGGCCCCCTGTCCATTGGACTGCACTGGAAGCTACTGCACACACTCCCAGAAGTTGGGATGCACTGACACCCCCCACGAAGTGATGCATGCATGAGGCGGTGACATCCCTTTCATACTTGCTACCTGAGAAATTCCTCTTGAAATATGTGTTCACCTAGGCACTGTTGCTGACGCGATCGGACAGGAGCAAAGACCTATTTACATAGCGCAGATGCTTCATAGTGGGCCACACAAGAGTGTGTTCACCGCTGCTGATGTGAACCTTCCCTCTACTCGTGGTCCGGCGAAGAGCTAATTGCTGAGCGATGCTGCAGAAATCTGTTCCAGAATAGCACAAGCTCCCTAGTGATTTCAATGGACAATGTGTGACGTGTGGCTAATCCATCACCTCGCGTAGCTACATATCATCGCAAGCGCATCTAGCAATGTTCTCAATGTTATACTGAAGCCACATGACTATCTGAAATAATAACCAAGTTGAACTCTAGTAAATTGCATAGTGTCCCAGAAATACGTAACATCCGCTTTTGTAGGAGTTTTTGTGATGTCTCAGCTTGTATTCACTGAAATTCTTGCCCTAACAGAAGCTATTTACAAAAATAGCGCAGAATAACATCGAATGCAGTCTTCCTAGCTGTCTTAATGTGGCGCCCCATCCATCACATATTATCCCTCCTGGTTTCAACATACACAAACGTTCTCACTGCTGTGTAGACACTCCCATATCCCTGCACAAAGGATGTCTTGTGAATGAATGGAGGATTATGACTGGTTCTTATCGAATTTACCCACTGAATTACTGATGCTGTCAGTGTGGAAGCACCGTCTGCCTTTTCTTTTTCTTTCTGCAGACGAGAGTTTGAGCAGCAAAAAACTATTTTACAATGATTGCCATATTGCAGCGACAACTAAACCATCAATGTGCCATACATATCGTCAAATATGGAAAGACTCTTATTCAATTACACTGCCCTCCCACTTAGAGCGTGAAACTGATCTCCAACCCAGCAATATATCACCGCGTACCGTGTCGATGTAGTAAACATACAATTCGCTTCTTACACAATTACAAAAATCGCCCCTTTTACATCATTTGTACATATAATGCAAGACA
Organism: Schistocerca nitens; assembly: GCF_023898315.1. Lineage (NCBI taxonomy): Eukaryota > Metazoa > Arthropoda > Insecta > Orthoptera > Acrididae > Schistocerca > Schistocerca nitens. The sequence goes on along the minus strand of NC_064619.1, from coordinate 466,397,867 downwards.
GACAACACCGTAGATATACTCATGGCACTAGATTGTTCCCTACGAGGTCAGGGGTCATCCACTCCCAACGTTTGACCAGAGCACCCTCAGTGGGCTTAAGTCACTCTCAGAACTGTTTTACAAATTCAGGCTCGTTCCCTCTCGACTATTTCTGGCCCGGACCTGCTTCCCTGATTAATGTGAGAACTGCCAGCCATTCACGAGACATGCATATACACAGACATACAGAAAACAGAGCAAACGCTCTCCAAATGTGGAGGTGACTGGTCACAATCGAGTACAGTGCTATACTACACCTCCTGATCTGTGCATTTGGGCTAGGTGTTGGCAGCTGAGCTACATTTACAAGCAATTTTAGAACACAGAGCGAGAGGTTATGTCATGATCGCGTGAATAGCAATGACATAGACAATCGACAGAATTGCGAAAAATGACGTGCAAATAACTGTAAATTTATCAAATATACACCAAAATGCGGGGAACTTGAGGAATTAGTTGCGTATCTCCTGGTTTGCGCAGAAAAATTTATACATGGGGACGAGTATGCGGCAGCAAGAGTAATCTGAGAAAACGTCAACATGAGAATTGGGGAAGCAGTCGATTTTTTCTCCATCAAGAGAGCATTATACTGTTATGTCTATTGAGGTATCACTGATACACGCAAGTTGACTACTGCATTTGATGCTTTTCCGGAAGACCAAGAACCATCTGACTCAAAACATACATGCATCTGTGTTAAAGGATAACGGGGAGTGGATGGGGTGATCGATTGAGATAGAGCTATAAGGAAGTACGATTTAATGGTAGACTGATGATGGATTCTAGAGAGGTGTGAAGTTGCTGCAGGTCAATTTTTTCACTGTTCTGTCAGGATGCATCAGTCGTATGACATAGCATGCATTCAACTCATAAACAGCCACGTGATCTGTATGTGGTTTAAAGCACTGTCTACTTGCGATCGTTAACGGTAAACCTGTCGGTCATCAGAGGACATCCATCTCATGTGTGATGAAAAGAGGCACATTCCTCTAAACAAACTATGGTATATGTGATGTACTCCGACCCAATATCACATCGTGGGTGTAAAATAAAGACTTCAGTTTCATAACTAAGTTAGTGATAGGTGCTTGTGAGGCGCTGCAATCCCCATGTATACATTTTCCTGACAAATGTGCTGTTTACAGATGTAGTGATGGAGTGAGTTGTAATTTTCACATATCAGACGCTGTTGCTATGCGTTTATCTGTTTTCTTGTAAGAGGTATTCGCCGTTACTAACGATCATTTTATGTAGGCCTTATGCAGGCATCGTACAGGGCTGATGCAGGCATAGTATAATTTCCGAACCGTGATGAGATGTGAACAGTGCGCGCTATATATCTCCAGAATGCTATATTGTACTGCATACAACAGAGCCAACCTTTTAAGGAAGTAGTTTTTTCGTTTTGCGGTTCGATAACATAGTTTATTGTAGAGAAACCAGGAAGATGGATGTATGTCCTGTGCTTGAAATGTATGTCTTATATTGTAATATTGAAAGCGCTACATTCCATACGACTGATAGGTCGGAAATGCAGGCGATCTAGCATTGTAGCCTGTTTTAAGTGCGGACCGTCGTAGCCTTAGAGTGCGTGTCTTTATGTTCTCTCTTACCAGTACCTTCCAAGTACCGATTCTAAACTCTAGAAAAATACTTTAGAGTTGATAGCTTGGTTGATTTACATAAAAATACGTCGAACTCCATCTGTCTGGAGCTCCAACGCGCATAAAAATCATTCGTTTCTTGTTCTTCATAACTGTCTGCTATTACATCACGACACTTTGAAATCTGTTACTAAACATCGCTAAGGAGTGCTAACGTCCATGACATGGGTGCATCTCGAGAAATCTTGTGCCCTTGGATGGGTGAGGACTCTGAAAGTTCCATTCATTCACAAGACGTGGAGAGTAGCGGTCTACTTCTTGTCGGTTGCAGATTAATTCGGTATCGCTGCTGCAGGGTGTGTTTGTCAATGACAGTGGGATGAGGGTCTTTCACTCTCTAATTTTACCCTAAGACAGTGTGAATGCTGTATGACTCTCATACGCAGAGCGATAGATCGTAAATTAAGCACTATGCTCGAGATGTTAAAAATATGTAGAGTGCTGCCTGATATACATTGATGATTTACGTGTCCGAGAATTAACACTATCCACATTCGAAATGATACTCGCAAAGTAGAGAAGGGGTGGTTTAGCTATGATACTGAGATTGGGAAACATGCTGTCACATCATTGGTTGGTATTGAAATTACTGTAAAATTGCTAAAATTGTTCGCACTATCAATTGCGATGCTTATTATTAGAGTACTTCGATGGTGTCTTTTCCATCCCATTCATGCACTGGCAGGCTGTTGGTTACCACATAATGATTGACTGATGCTGCTTGTTTGAGTTGGAGAAAGAGTTTTGGTGGATGAACAGCACCTTCTGGGATGGATAGCACTCAAACAGTGATCATGTACATGACTGCAATATGATGAATCAATCGGAATGGAATGTAGAGTCATCAGCTATTCTGTGACTATGACAGATGAGTTTAAGAGTAGAGCTCGTGAATCACTTTAGGACTGTAGTTTTGAAACTCTCCACAATGCCACAAAAACTCCCCCAATTTGCTTACGTTGTAACTCTCTTTTATTTAAGATCACCTGATGTGTGTGGCATGTTATGGTATCAGCAGTAACAATATGATTTACACTGTGTGAAGTCTAGTTTTCTGCGAGAGACCGTGGATCAGAACACCTGACACAGACCTTGAAGTCGTGGCAGAAAAACAAAATGTATGGCAGTGTACAAAGCATGTTACAGCAGAAAAAATAATGTTTCAAACAATGAGACAGGGCCACAGGGAGTGTTTCTTGCGATTTACGGTATAGTCCATGGGTTATGATCATCCTTCTACAGTACAGGTGATGAAACTTTAAACTGGCTTCTGGAGTGGCTCAATACCTGTATATTTAATAGGATCGTCCTACACCAGCAGCAGCAGCAGCAGTTTGAGGTGTAAATTCAGTGAGGGACGGGGTGTTCTATTAGGAGTGCTAGGAGGAATGCACACTGTGCTATTCTGGGAAGCATTGGAAAATCTGTCCCTGAGCGCTGGACAGCACTGCAGCTATGTGTCATTGCACGAGCAACGGTGCCTAGGTGAGTTCTATATCGGATGAAGTTAGTGGAGCTTCTATAGTTCTTAATTTTCCTGTGTTGGAGGGTAGAGAGTAATGATGACAACATATCGGGCTGATAAATTTGGATCTGCTTCGGAGTGTAGTATCTGTATCTAGTTTGGAGACGCATTTCTACCGAATGGTCAAAACTCGGTCCTGTTGCAGTAACTTGTGTTACTTGTGTTAGTTACATAATACGTTCAATCAGGTGCTGGAAGGATTCTTGTGGATTGGCAGCCCATTCTTCACGGAGTGCTGCACTGAGGAGAGGTATCGATGTAGGACAGTGAGGCCTGGCACGAAGTCGGCGTTCCAAAACATCCCAAAGGTGTTCTATAGGATTCTGGTGAAGACACTGTGCAGGCCAGTCCATTACAGAGATGTTATTGCCGTGTAACAAGTCCGCATAGGCCGTGCATTATGAACAGGTGCTCAATCGTGTTGAAAGATACAATCGCCATCCCTGGATTGCTCTTCAATAATAGGAGGGAAGAAGGTACTTAAGAGATCAATGTAGGCCTGTGCTGTTATAGTACCAGGCAAAACAACAAGTGGTGGAAGCCCTCTCCATGAAAAACACGTCAACACCATAACAGCACGGCCTCCGAATTTTAGGGTTGGCTCTACACACACTGGCAGAAAATGTTCACCGAGCATTCGCCATACCCACACCCTGCCATCGGACTGCCACATTGTGTACTGTGATTTGTCACTCCACACAACGCTATTCCACAGCAAACTATGCAAATGAGCATGTTTCAAGTATTGCAGAGAAGTTACAGCAAAAATTCCCCCAAACAAATATAACACCTGTAAATAATGTTGCACTAAATAGAATGATGTTTCTTCCAACCACAGAGAATGAAGTCAGTAAAACAATTCAAAAATTAAAAAATAAAAATCAGTAGACTTAGACGAAGTACCAATGTGTGTACTGAAACAATGCATAGGGATTATACAGGGCCCCTTAACAAATATACCAAACGACTCCTTCACATCAGGGACATTTCCAGAGCAGTTAAAACAGGCAAGAGTTGTACCTTTGCTTAAGAAAGGTAATGCAGAAGACATAGAAAATTACCAGCCCATTTCCCTACTGTCAGCATTCTCAAAAATAATAGAGGCAATTATGAAAGAGAGATTAATGAATTACCTGAATAAATACAATAATTTAAGCGAATCACAGTTTGGTTTCCAAACTGGCAAAAATATGGAGTCAACCGTAGTAGAATTCACAAAAGTTGTACTTGATGCTCTTGATAAAGATGAGTGTGTCATAGGCATACTTTTGGGTCTTTCTAACCCATTTGATACAGTCGACCACAAGATTCTATTAAATAAATTAGAAGAAATGGTTTCGATCATACCTAACAGATAGGATACAAAGAGTAGAGATAACACATACTTCAAATAGATCTAAACATTTAGTAAAACACTTATCAGAACCAAAACACATTAATATATGGGTTCCACAAGGTAGCATATTAGAACCAATACTGTTCCTGATATACATCAATGACTTTCCCAGTAGTGTTACTCATGGTGAAAAAATCCTCTTCACTGATGACAGCAATATTATAGTCACCGAGGAAACAAGAGAACTCCTTGCTGTGAAAGCAAATGAAACTCTCAAGGAAGTTTATGATTGGTCAATAAGTGATAAAGTGACATTGAACATGAAGAAAACTAATGTCATGAATTTCAGTTTGAAGAGGAAAAATGACAATGTTAAATTAAATGTAGATGGCACCTCTATAGACTATGTAACAAATGGAAAATTTCTAGGAATGAATATTGACTCTCAGTTGAAGTGGTGTGAACACGCAAAGGTACTTACAAACAGAATGTCATCAGCATGTTATGCCCTTAGAAGCCTGTCCTCAGTGTGTAACATGCAGTGTCATTTAGTTTCATATTATTCATATGTACACTCAATTCTTAGCTATCGAATTCTTTTTTGGGGAACAAATGCACAAAATATGAACATATTTTTCAAACTACAGAAAAGAGCCATAAGAATAATAACCAAAAATTCTAGTCGAGCTCATTGTAAAGATCTGTTCAGAACACTGGGGATTTTAACTGCTCCATGCGAACACATTATCATCAGTTGTACACATCAAAAATAACATTGGTAATTACTGCACAAACAGCTCTGTTCTTGACCATGCTACAAGAGATAGACTCAACTTACATTTACCAAGATAAAATAAACATAAAACTCAAAACATCATTTTCTACCAAGGAATAAAACTGTACAGTAAATTACCAAAAGAGACTAAAGAAATTGCCAAAATATACTTATTTAAAAAGGCAGCTAAAAAGTACCTGTTGTGCAATACATTTTATACACAGAAGGATTACTTAGCTAAAACAGAGTAGGGGATTGATAAAAAATGTTATACAAATAAATAATAATAATAATAATTATTATTATTATTATAAAATATCCAACATTCCACATAACACTTTCACTTTATGTTTTTTTCCTTCTTTTTTCCTTTCTAGAAATACTTACCTCCAAGCTATGCATAGCACAATACTAACACCTCTTCCTCTTTCTGAGCTCAACATCTCACTCATTGTGGAGGGATGCTGACTCAGTTTTTCAGGATAGCAAATGAGAAGTTGCGGTACAGAAAATGGCCCAGAGATTTCGTGTGTGTGTGTGCGTGTGTGTGTGTGTGTGTGTGTGTGTGTGTGTGTAGTGAGTGAAGTGTTATGAAACAATGTGTGTATAGAGCGTGCTGTGACTGATAGTGAGATATGAGTGAACAATGTGGCATTACATTATTTAATAAGTTATTTGTAAAAAAAGTATTGTATACCAGGAGAAAATCTAATGATTGTCTCTAACTAGAAGTCTGTAAATATATTTGTATACGAATTAGCTTATTATTAAATTCATCTAAATTTGTAAATACTTTGACATGTCCTATATCCTTGTAAAAAGAGATCTACAGATGAATAAAGCTACTACTACTACTACTACTACTACTACTACTAATATGCTTTACTTGTATGTGGTATAGATCTCCTATAGACTGCCTCTTGATACATCAAACACTTCCGCTACCTTGTTTACGGAAGTACCCAGCATATGAGCACCAAAAATTTGCTTAAGTTCGAATTCACTTAGCTCTGACACGAAGGACTAACTGAAATTAGATTCATTACAAATCCCCTCAGATAAGTTAACTGCTGTCAATCACAACAGTACACATTGCTGCATGTGATACAGAAGTTTCCTATTCTCACCAATATCTCTGTTAGTCACCAGAAACACGCCAAATGATCTTGCCACTGTTTTGCAGGAAGAATGGTATAAGTCTCAGATAGAAGTTGCAAACGTGAAACAAGATCAGAAAGTCAAACTGTTTATATATATCCGCCTAATAATCATGTCATCGTCAGATCGCTCCTCTTGATTCCAGACTCGCACCAATACGTGTTATGTAGTGTGGAAGAGTTCGCACTACTTGCTTTATTTAGCACTAATGCCCAAACTTATCTAATTTCAGTCCTTCTTACTTCCTACTGAAATTATTTTTCTTCTTATGAATTACTATAGCCTCTCTGTACATCCCCGCATAATAACGAATTGTCCCTTCGTGACATAACTGAGTGTGTTTATGTGTGAAAGAGAGGCTTTGGTTGCGAGCGACGTTTGAATGGCGCGGCTTCCAAACGTAGACTCTGGCCGCAGTGCCACAGATCCTAGTGAGAGGTCGGCTGCAGCGCAGGAAGCGTCCGTGTGCTACCTTGTGTCGGCCCCGTTCCTGCGTGCGCTGACCACTGTCCGGTGGCTGCGCCATGCGTATCTGTCAAGTTGAAATAACACGGACGTGACGTCAGCTCAGCCGTTGAACGCATAATGGCAGCTAACTATTGTTTGAGTTTGCGCTCATACAAAGCAAACGGTTACTCCTACAACATAGGACGATACGTCATATGAAAGAGGGGAGCACCACGATTGTGCCAGTGTGCAGTTCTTATTTGTAATCATTGTTTATAAAAAGATACAGCATCGAGAAGTTTTTCCTGTAATCGCCAATCAGAAGAAGTATAATAATTCCTTTACTAATTAATGTACAACGAATATCATCAATTAATTTGTAGCTCTCGGCGGAGTGCTTCGACTAATACGTTGACACGATTTGTGGCATAATTAATTCAGCAGTAAGATACATTTTAATTGTTTTTTTTTGAAAATGGATGTAAAATCTACCACAAAACAAGTACACATGCAGCAAGGCAGTATGCTTTGGTGGAGGTTTAACACACAAATTACTATCATTAGCGTTTAAGATTTATAATTTTTATTGTATGTTTGTTTGTTTATAATGTTGCTTCGCCCATAACTAATGAACTATCAAAGATATGTAAATTCTGAGTAGTGCAAAGAAAAGAACAGTAAAAATCGGTTAGGGAAGTGGTGCCTTGTTAACAGCTGTAATAAAATTTAATGGCACAAAGTGAAAGAACTCTTTCAGTGCATTACAACGATGTTTGCAATAGTCAGCTTTAATTATTGGGCGAATTACACATACGACTTAATTTCAGCGCGCAGCTAATGGCGCAGTCAAATCATTCGTAAGTACGCTCTACAACAAGATGTAAGTGAAGCTGGTGAAACTGCGAACCTCATTAAGTGACGTGTACAGGAATTTCGCGGAGGGCGTGAACTGAGACTATACAGGGTGTTACAAAAAGGTACGGCCAAACTTTCAGGAAATATTCCTCACACACAAAGAAAGAAAATATGTTATGTGGACATGTGTCCGGAAACGCTTACTTTCCATTTTAGAGCTCATTTTATTACTTCTCTTCAAATCACATTAGTCATGGAATGGAAACACACAGCAACAGAACGTACCAGCGTGACTTCAAACACTTTGGTACAGGAAATGTTCAAAATGTCCTCCGTTAGCGAGGATACATGCATCCACCCTCAGTCGCATGGAATCCCTGATGCGCTGATGCAGCCCTGGAGAATGGCGTATTGTATCACAGCCGTCCACAATACGAGCATGAAGAGTCTCTACATTTGGTACCGGGGTTGCGTAGACAAGAGCTTTCAAATGCCCCCATAAATGAAAGTCAAGAGGGTTGAGGTCAGGAGAGCGTGGAGGCCATGGAATTGGTCCGCCTCTACCAATCCATCGGTCACCGAATCTGTTGTTGAGAAGCGTACGAACACTTCGACTGAAATGTGCAGGAGCTCCATCGTGCATGAACCACATGTTGTGTCGTACTTGTAAAGGCACATGTTCTAGCAGCACAGGTAGAGTATCCCGTATGAAATCATGGCGGTGAATCGAGGAAGTACAGTACATACTGAGGAAACTAAAATGAGCTCCAACATGGAAATTAAGCGTTTCCGGACACATGTCCACGTAACATCTTTTCTTTATTTGTGTGAGGAATGTTTCCTGAAAGTTTGGCCGTACCTTTTTGTAACACCCTGCTGTATAAGGGCGTTCCTCTTTGAAAGTCGGTCGTACGAATATCAAGTGGTGTCATTTGGTCTGTGCACTTCTGTAGCGGTGTTTGTACTGCCAGTGAATCATGTCCTGGGACAGACTCCATCATGTCGCCGTATAGTCTATGGAGACGACACTTTCGTGGCAACACAACATAGCAAGAATAGCCGGTAGGAGGAAGTATTCTCGGGGCTCAGAAGGAAAGGATGAAATTAAAAGTGATAAACTGCACTTTCGTTAAAAGCTGAAATGGACTTTTTAGGACATTGACCGTCGGCAGAGGGCATTACTCCTAAAACTGGCAGTCTTGTGGCGATTGCAGGGTGTGCAACTCCCCGGGATGGAAAACAACTAAAACCGTTTCTAGAAAAGCGTTAATACCACCGCAGATTCGTAAGCAATTAATGTTTAAACTTCCCAACTCTATCTAGACGCCTGAAAAAAAATTGTGTCATGGCTGTGGACGAAGGATTGTGATGATAGTTTCAGGGTTATAAAAGACAGTTTGTGCCACAGTTAAGTTCTGTACCACCCAGGCATGATGCTACCTTTCTGCTTGTATGTTAATTACAGACAATTTGAATTTTGGTGTGGGCGCGGCGTTGTTCTAGAGTGTAGAAGTGGAGGGACCACGGAATATCGGCAATTTCATTTGTCAGTCGCATGCTGTCTAAGCAGAAGCGGGTGTATGTGATTTCCGAAAAGGAGCTCCTGGCGGTAGTATGGGGTTTCACGAAATTCCGGGTGTACCTAGACGAACGTGAAACGGTCGCGTTAACCGACCATTAAGCACTTAGCTTCCTACAAGAATGCAAGCTGCTAAATGAAAGGGTGATCGGATGGGCTCTGTTTCTTCAGCAGTTTCAGTATACAGTGGAATACATAAAAGGAGCCGACTGTGGTGCAGCAGACGCTTTGTTGCGGCTGCCGTTAGTAGGCAAAGAATACTATTAGGAACGCAACGGCTCAGCAGAATACTGTGGTATACATATGAAGCGAAAAGGGTATTCGAGGAATCTGCAAAGATATGCGGAGGATGCAGAATGCAGATCCGGATCTCAAGCTGGTTAAGACACTGTTTGACGGACGCGGTGACCGAGCGCTTCTAGGCGCTTCAGTCTGGAACCGCGCGACTGCTACGGTCGCAGGTTCGAATCTAGCCTCGGGCATGGATGTGTGTGATGTCCTTAGGTTAGTTAGGTTTAAGTAGTTCTAAGTTCTAGGGAACTGATGACCTCAGATGTTAAGTCCTAGCCAGCCGGAGTGGTCGAGCGGTTCTAGGCGCTACAGTCTGGAACCGCGCGACCGCTACGGTCGCAGGTTCGAATCCTGCCTCGGGCATGGATGTGTGTGACTTCCTTAAGGTAGTTAGGTTTAAGTAGTTCTAAGTTCTAGGGGACTGATGACCTCAGAAGTTGTGTCCCATAATGCTCAGAGCCATTTTTGTTAAGTCCCACAGTGCTTAGAGCCATTTGAACCAAGACACTGTTTGGTACTAAGGGAAATGAGAAGTTGCAATGCTTCTACAAAGTTTAAAAAGGAGTTTTGCTTCGGAGGAAGAATAAGGCAAGGAGGAATGGAAGCTCTGTTCCCCGAAACAGCATTTGGGATCTTTCATTTAGTATATCCATCTCAGTCATGGGCGCTGCGGGTCGCAGAAATGCCTGGAGGTGCTTCAGGATTATGCCCTTTTCAAGAACATGGCAAAGAGAGTGAGGCAGTGGCTCAGGGCTTGTGATCGTTGCCAGCTGGGAAAGCCTGGTACTGTGGCGAGTCAGGGAAAGATGCAGAGCATTATACCTGATAAAGCACAAAACATACTTGCGACTGACGTTTTCGGACCTCTTCTCTCAGGTCGTGGGGTCTAAAATACTGCTCATAGTTGACGTACTTTCCAATTACGTGGAACTGTACACTATGAAGAAGACCACCCGCAAAATAATGCGAAATAAGGTAGAAAACGATTATTTTTTCCAAGGTAGGAAAGCCTAAGGCCAGATTGCCTGACAGTGGGTCGCAGTTTGTGTTATGGGCAGACTTAATTACTGAAGCAGGTATTAAAAATGTGCGGAGATTGGTGAGCAACCCAGCTGAAAATCCCGTTGATCGTTGTAGGAGAGGATTGGGCAGGCTTGCGACAACATATTGCTGACATTCAAAGTGGACCGAGTATGATACCGACGTTTGAGAACGCATCAACAGTGTCAAAAGTTGCGCCACTGGATTCACTCCGCATGAAGTAATGTTGCGTGAGAGACCGGCGAACCTGTTGATACCAGTGCTTTTCCCACCAGGATAGCAAATCTCTCCTCAGGATCTTGAGGCAAAAGTAAAGCAACATATGGGAAAGAAGGCCAAGGGAAGGCAAAGACGGCACGATGGGAGATACAAGGCTGTGTGATACAATCTGAGAGACATGGAGCTCGTCAAGGCGAAGGAGAAATCCGGTGAACTTGACATAGAAATAAAGAAACCACTTGAGTTGTACCATGGACCTTTTGTGATTACGGAGTGCCCACACCCGAATTCTTATTGCTTTGCTAATCCAATTCCAGGGGAACTTCTGAGACTAATATAACCGAAATAAGATTGTACATTCAGAAGTGAGCAGTGGTTCGTATTCTGAAGCGTGTTCATTGTATTTTCATTAAGTTTGTGTGTAGGTAGTAGTTAAGGTTTGGGGTTTTTGTTTTGTATGTACGTTTATTATGGAGTAAATGGTATTCAAGCAAATCCTGTAGATTAATTCGGGTGGTGCATGGAGGTGGCACTGGATTTAATGATTCTTGGTGGTCTGTGTCTGACAATGTGTGTTCTGATATTTTCGTGTCGTATTTAAATTTCTTATGGAGACAGTTGATATGGAGATTTATTTGTTTGGTTGATTGCTTGCAACGATCGAGGCAAAGATCCCGTTCTCTGACTTGTGCAGTGTTGTGGTTGGTGTTCTTTCTGAGTGAACACACTGATCTCAGCTTGAAGTAAAAAACTGCAGTCGCATGCCTTATTCTCGGCACCACACTGCACTTGTCTTTGTTTTTGTCCTAATGAGTTCCCTGCTGTGTATGATCTGCCAAGAGTGGAACTCTCACAACCTCACCTATGGGGCCACGTTTGTATTAAGGTTCAAATGGCTCTGAGCACTATGGGACTCAACGGCTGAGGTCATTAGTCCCCTAGAAATTAGAACTAGTTAAACCTAACTAACCTAAGGACATCACAAACATCCATGCCCGAGGCAGGATTCGAACCTGCGACCGTAGCGGTCTTGCGGTTCCAGACTGCAGCGCCTTTAACCGCACGGCCACTTCGGCCGGCTTTTGTATTAAGGGATCAAATAGCTAATGGGTAGTGTTAGTTTCTTTTGTAGAAAATGAAATCGCTGACTAGTTGCAAGGGGCTTCGCAACAATGTTGTCTCCACTGAGCTTGCTGTCACTGCAGAAAGGGCTTATACTGTGAGCAGTTCGTCTCCGCAAGTGCTGTCGAGTGAGTGTGATGTGTAAACTGTGCCACGAATTTAATTGAATGGACAAATGAGAACAAATTGCGGAGTATCACTAACATCAGACTGAATGAAAGCCGCACGTAACGCCAAAAAACTGTTTTTTACAATTTTGTTATTTTCCATCAGCTCAGACTGGAGCACAAGTTGGTTCGAGTGGCTCTGAGCACTATGGGACTCAACTTCTGAGGTCATCAGTCGCCTAGAACTTAGAACTAATTAAACCTAACTAACCTAAGGACATCACACACATCCATGCCTGAGGCAGGATTCGAACCTGTAACCGTAGCGGTCGCTCGGTTCCAGACTGTAGCGCCTAGAACCGCACGGCCACTCCGGCCGGCTGGAGCACAAGAACTGTGTAATCTAATGTGACAACTGACATGATATTTAGCTGGTTTTAATTTGCAGACGAAGGGTTGCGTTCGTACAGAAACTATTACACTTGGTTTATGTATTGTTTATATTGTAAATATGTTGTTTGTCTAGGTTTAATATATTACTCTAACAAATTGATACATATTTAGACTAAGATGACAAATACACACTGCACACACTCACTCTGACAATGCACAAATGTTACACTTTCGTTGCAGACTACTGTACGGTATCTTCGACAAATCTTGTATTTCTTCGTGCTGCTTCCCTTATCTAGGACAATGCGTGAAAGACAGGGTAAGCGGAGGTATTGTGACGCGACGGATTGTGTTTATATGTGAAAGAGACGCTTTGGTTGCGAGCTGCATGCGAATGGAGCACGCTCCATGACGTAGAGACTGGCCGCGATACCGGCTGGGCTTGTGTGCAGTCCTCTGCAGCGCTCAATATGGTCCGTGCGTTAACTTGTGTCGACCCTGTTTCTTAGTGCGCTGACAACTGTCCACTGGCTGCGCCATGCGTTTCTGTCAAAGCTGAAATAACGTGGACGTGACGTCAGCTCAGCCGTTGAACGCATAATGGCAGCTCACTATTGTTCGCGTTTGAGTTCATACAAAGCAAGCTGTTAATCATACTACGGAAGACGCTCAGCCGTTGAGCGCATAATGGCAGCTCACTATTGTTCGCGTTTGAGTTCATACAAAGCAAGTTGTTAATCATACTACGGAAGACGATACGTCATATGAAAGAAGAGAGTACCCCGATTCTACCACTGTGTAGGTCTTCTTTGTAATCATTGTATATAAGAAGATACAACATCGAGAAGTTTTCCTGTAACCGTTAATCAGAAACGTACAATAATTTCTTTACTAACTAATGTACAACGAAGATCAGACAACCCATTTGTAGCTCTCGTCGAGGTGCTTAGAATGGTACATTCACGTGATTTAGGCGTAATTAATTGAGTAGTGAGATACATTTTAATTGGAATTTAATTCAAAATTGATAAAAAATCTATCGCAAAACAAGTACACATGCAACAAGGCAGTATGCATTGGCGGATGTCGTAATAAATAAATTACAATCATTAGTTCTTAAGATCTATGATTTTTATTGTATGTTTCTTTCTTTGTTTATCGTTCTGAATATTTTCGTCCATAACTAAGAAACTATTAAAGATATGATGTAGAGAGTGGCCACGGTACCGGCTGGGCCTGTGTGTGCAGTTCTCTGCAGCGCTGAATGTCGTCCGTGCGCTAACTTGTGTCGTCCCTGTTTCTCAGTGTGCAGACGACTGTCCACTGGGCACTGACTGCGCCATGTGTTTCTGTCAAAGTTGAAAGAACACGGACGCGACCACAACTCAGTTGTTGGACGCATAGTAGCAGCTCACCTTGTTCGCGTTTGCGTTCATGCAAAGTAAGCTGTTAATCGTACAATGGAGGACGATACGTCATATGAAAGAGAGGAGCACCACGATTCTGCCAGTGTGCAGATCCTCTTTGTTATTATTGTATATAAAAAGATACAACATCGTGAAGTTTTCCCGTAACCGCTAATCAGAAACAGTATAATAATTTCTTTACTAACTAATGTATAACGAAGATCAGACAATCTATTTGTTGCTCTCGTCGATGTGCTTCGACCGATACATTCACACAATTTACGGCGTGATTAATTGAGTAGTGAGATACATTTTAATTGGACTTTAATTGAAAACTGATAAAAAAATCTATCTCAAAACAAGTGTACATGCAGCAAGGCAGTATGCAATGGCGGAGGTCATAACACACAAATAACAAAATGGTTCAAATGGCTCTGAGCACTATGGGACTCAACTGCTGTGGTCCCCTAGAACTTAGAACTACTTAAACCTAACTAACCTAAGGACAGCACACAACACCCAGCCATCACGAGGCAGAGAAAATCCCTGACCCCGCCGGGAATCGAACCCGGGAACCCGGGCGTGGGAAGCGAGAACGCTACCGCACGACCACGAGATGCGGGCCACAAATAACAATCATTAGTTACTAAGATTTATGATTTTTATTGTCTGTTTCTTTGTTTTTTAATAGTTTTGAATATTTTCCTCCATAACTAACGAACTATTAAAGATATGTAAATTCTGAACAATGCAACGAAAAGAGCAGTAAAAATCTCTTATGGAAGTTGTGCCAAATTAATAGTTGTAATAATACTTAACGGCACAAAATGAAAGAACCCTTTTTGAACATTACAACGAAGTTTACAGCTACTCAGCTTTAATTATTGGACAAACTATTACCCATACGACTTAATATAATACATCATTTTAGACTAGAGCGTGCAGCTATTGGCGTAGTCAAGTCAGTCGTAATTACTCTTTATAAAATGTTGTCAGTGAGGCTTGTGAAACTGCAAACTTCATTAGTGACGTATACAAGAATTTCGTGAAGGAATGTTGAATCGAAGCTATACAGGGTGAGTCAGGAGGAAAGGTACATGTTTTGAGGGGTGATAGTATAAGTGATTCTGAACAAAAAACTTCGTGCGTCAGTCTGATTGAGAAGCGGGATTTCGGGCTCTGTTTCTGAACAACATTTAATATCACTTTTGTACTTTTTTCTTGAATAAGTCGAAAACCGAACCCTCCAGCGAAAACGTGTTGCAGTACAAAATTAGACTATATTAAGTTTCCTACAAAAAAGGTTCGCCGGCCGAAGTGGCCGTGCGGTTAAAGGCGCTGCAGTCTGGAACCGCAAGACCGCTACGGTCGCAGGTTCGAATCCTGCCTCGGGCATGGATGTTTGTGATGTCCTTAGGTTAGTTAGGTTTAACTAGTTCTAAGTTCTAGGGGACTAATGACCTCAGAAGTTGAGTCCCATAGTGCTCAGAGCCATTTGAACCATTTTGAACCAAAAAAAGTTCTATTCATTTTTTTTCTCTCAAACTAATGGTTTGTGCGAAGAGAGCGCGAGAATGTTGAAAAACTCTCTCGACGCGCGTGCGCTATAGCTTACGTAGTTATTGTAGGCCAAATTGAGGTAGCAAGTTGAGACGAACAGTTTGATACAGGACACTTGTATCAAGTCGCGAAACTACCTCAAATTGGCCTACAAAAACTATGCAAGCTACAGCGCATGCGCGTCGCGCGAGTGTTTGAACATTCTGGCGCTCTCTTCGCACAAACCATTAGTTCTAGAGAGAGAAAAAAAAAGAATAGAAACTTTTTTGTAGGAAATTTAATATAGTTTAACTTTGTACTGCGACACGTTTTCGCTGGAGGGTGCGGTTTTCGAGTTATTCAAGAAAAACGTACAAAAGTGATATTAAATGTGTTCTATCTCGGAAACCATTCGAGATAGGACGAACGTCTATATGAAGTTGTTTTTTGTTCAGAATCACTAATACTATCACCCCTCAAAGCATTTACCTTTCCTCCTGGCTCACCCTGTATAAGGGCGACTGCCATCATGATATGGGGAGAAATCAACACGACCTGGTTGGGGCTGCACCTGTGCTGGTCGGGAGTGTTCAGTGTGAGCTCGCTGAAACGTCTTGGTCACACTGAGCACTGATTCCAGCCGCGCAAGCTTTTACCGTTAGACTAGTAGCGGAATTTAAAAAAATGCAGGAGTCTAATCATTTTTTGCCAGGTGACCGTGTGCACTTGCGATTCTCGTGAGAAGCGCGTTTCGGGCTCTGTTTCTGAACAACAAAGTTGGACTTTGTCTCAGTTATACCTGTGATGCACTATAATGATTTTTGGTACAAATTGGCACTTAGAATTTACCGTCGTGCGTCAGTCTGATTGTAATTAGGTGCGAGTTAGTCTGCGGTATATTCTTCCTTAATTATTAGAAGTGAACATAGTGAATGTTTTGCAGCAATTTCTTAGTTTATTAAATTTTATATAGCCAGCTTACATGCCGTATATTGGGGCCTTTTAAGCACTTACTGAGATAGTTGGTTTCAAAAAAATGGCTCTGAGCACTATGGGACTTGACTTCTGAGGTCATCAGTCCCCTAGAACTTAGAACTACTTAAACCTAACTAACCTAAGGACATCACACACATCCATGCCCGAGGCAGGATTCGAACCTGCGACCGTAGCAGTCGCGCGGTTCCGGACTGAGCGCCTAGGACCGCTAGACCACCGCGGCCGGCAGTTGGTTTCACCAGTCTTTAATTTTGTGAGAAAATTTTAAGGACAATAAAGTTTTATTAGTGAAAATTGAAATATTGCAGTTGCTGTATTACGGTATATTGTTCATTTTTACTTGTTGACCGTCTAACTACAACGGAATGAAACACGATTTTCGTGCCATTTTCGCCTGGAAATAACATCCGACAATCGGCAACACATAGCATGAAAACAAGTTTTCAGTTCCTAGTGCTGTGAAGTGTGGAAAACAAAAACCCAAATGGCAGTTATAAGCAGAAGAACAGTGCCAAAAACGGAACTAAAGCATAACATGTAGAAAATAATCCACGAAAGCTTTAAGAATTTTAAAATACATATTACTACGCCAAAGAAAAACCAGCCACCGGAACTGTTTATAACCTGTATATACATTGTCCCAAAACGTAAACCCATTGCATTATCTAGTACTGGCGATTTATCTGTGTTGCAAAATTGCTCTTGTGTTCTTTAAGGCTGTGTTTGCCAAATATTTGAACGTGTATGATTTTGTTTGATGTGTTTGTCAAACAGAGAGTGTGTTTGCTAGAAATTTTGATTGACGGAAAACTTGATAAAATAACAGACGTTGCTTGTGTCGATGTTTGACACACGTTTAATGAAAAATTCTTTTATAACAGTTTACCTCTCTGCAATGCGAATTTCCACAACTATGGAAAATCATCAATGATATAAAGAAAATAGCACTGGCAATTACCAAAATGGTTGCAGTGTAGCATCTTTCCTAGCCATATATTATGCAAGAAGTGGTTAAGAAGAAAATCAATATTTTACGCATGTCACACAAGCGAGAGTGCAATGAAATTAAAAAAAAAATCGTAGGTCTCCGGTCCTTCCAGGACGATATGGGCTATAAGTTCCTACAGTGTTATATATTTTAATGGTTCAAATGGCTCTGAGCACTATGGGACTCAACTGCCGAGGTCATTAGTCCCCTAGAACTTAGAACTAGTTAAACCTAACTAACCTAAGGACATCACAAACATCCATGCCCGAGGCAGGATTCGAACCTGCGACCGTAGCGGTTTTGCGGTTCAGACTGCAGCGCCTTTAACCGCACGGCCACTTCGGCCGGCTATATATATATTTTAATGAACTGTCATTAGTGGACCAAATAGAAAACACTAAATTTTTCCCATACTTTTCCAGTGTCAGGGTGAATTCACCCCAAACAAGTTATTAAAAGTTGCACTGTCCATCTGCAGAAAGTTCGTGTAATCCCCATGTTATAACATTTGCTTTAACAGATTTTCCTGTGTACATTTCCCTCTCATTTTTAAGCATTCCCCGCACCAACGTCTTGTTTTCCCCCTTCTTCTTCTTCTTCTTCTTCTTCTTTAGACACAGTACCAAAGGCACTGTTAGAAGTGCTTTATGTCCATTTGTAGTCATTCCCACTATCAAATATCAAAATACGGCGTACACGAAAAGCATCTGCTTAAAAGGTAATGTTAAACTGACAAACTTTGTTGGTACATGTATGGATTTGTTTGACACATCCGTGACAAAATGAGAGCGAATATGACAAACAAGTTTTCTCGTTTATGGGGCCTTAACAAGCTATTAAAAGTTTCATTGTCCATTCAAAGGAAGTTGACGTAGTAATCGGTTTCTGAGAGTATTATTTCCTTTAGCAAATTTAATGGCTAAATCTCTCTCTTACTTTAAGCGTCTTGTTTTCTTTGTCTTCTTTAAACACGGCGCCGAAGTCAATGCTTTGTTTGCATTTGTGGCTACTCTCACTAGTGTCAAAGTACTCAAGGAGATGAACAGCGTCTGCTTGAAAGTGAGTTCAAACTAATCAACTTTGTTAGTACGTGTACGGGCTTGTTTGACAAATTCATGGCTACGTAGGGGCGAATTTGGCAAATACAGTTTGCTCATTTATGGGGGCACTGCAGCCGGGAGATAACACTAATTTCAGTAACAACATATAAAGGGCACACAAACGAAACCACAGTCTGACGTAATAGTCACGACACACCGTATGTTTTTTGTTATTCACTGCGATAGTAGCACGCCAAGTGGCCATCAAGCGACGCTTCTGAATGCACGAGTGCGAATACTATTGTTTATATTGATTTTTAACATAGTTTATACAACAGGGTCCGTATGTAGTGCATTAAAATCGACAATAACTAAAAAGTGCCAACGCATTTGTCATTGCTTAATTTCCTAAGGTCCTTGAGGCATATGAAACAGCACTTGACAGGACAAGGAAGGAGGGCCACACAGCAATCAGTCACAATCCCATTACTTTTTATTATTATTGCAAATCTAGATTTCAGCTATAAATAGCCATCTTCAGTCCATTTGAATTAAAATTCAACAGACTCGCAGCAGTACAGGTCTCCATGTGTTCTTAAGAGGTGTGTAGGCAGAAGGAAAAAGACGGTTGCAAATGGAATTGCGACTGACTGCTGTTGTGTCTCTCCTTCCTTATAGCCTACCGTCGCTGAGCACAACGGTTCCTTATGGAATCAAAGTTAAGGATAGTTTATTTCCGATTCTGTTGTAACGTACAGATATTTACTGAAGAATACCGTTCTTATTTACTAACAAAAAATGCTAGTGAACACCAGAAGACCGGACATTTTGCAGAAAGATGTCGTATATCTCTCCAACAATGTCAGATTGTGTTCGCTACATTTCATTCCAATCAGTGAGTGACTGCGTGTGGAACGTAGGTAACCTGTACAGAATGTAATACCTACCTTATTTAACGTACATAAGAAGTCACCACACCTGTAGCTGAAGGGAAAGCCACACAGACGTGATAATATAATGTGGAACGAAATAAAATTGTTTCCCAACACAGTAGAAACCAATTCCACAATAGCTGCTACCTCTGAAGCCAACTGGCAAGAAACTTCAACATATTCGCTTCTGAAGCAAAAGATATTGCATTTACAAAAATATTCGTGTATTACAAAGTCGAGTGACGTGTAAGAATAGGCGAATCATTAGATTCCACAAAAATTTTTATATATCAAGGGAAGTCCCTATCATAATGAGAACAAACAACAACAGACATATATTCTTCTCAAGCTAGAAATATGTGTTTATATGCCCTTCCTTTCAGTGGAGTAGGCTGCAGTTATGAAGATATCCGAAAGTAGTTGTTCGTGAGTAAGTTGTAGTTAATATTGTTGAAGCGGTGAGATTTGGCTGTTTTTACATTTCTTTCACGATAATTTATGTGTCTTGGTAATTTATTGATGAATGGAACGCAAAATGTAACAGCTATTTCGTTAATGAACCCTAGGACCACTAAGGGGGGGGGGGGGGGCAAAAATTGCCCGCAGTATTTGTTTTATTTGTGTAATATATTTGTTGGAGTGAAGAAGCAAGAATTTAGGCAGTTGTAGTAAAATATCCAGAGTATGTGCTGTCACTGTTTTATAATTTTTGTGAATTATTTCAATCTGCCTATTATATTTAATTTAAGTGCGGGCAGTTTTTGTCCGCCCCCCCTCCCCCCCCCCCCCCCCGCCTTAGACATCGGTGCGACAACTTTTCTCATTAAAATATTTCGCAATATGGCAGAAAGAAATGCAGTTTCTGACTCTTGGTACCATTGTATTGTGTAGCCACTGTTGTTTTGAAATAAATCTCCTTTGTTGTTCGAGCAGTTGTACATCACTCGCAGTTCTAATATAATGTCTCGTCAGTATCAGAGGTTTCTGACAGATAAAGAGGTGTCAGCTATAGTGCATGAAGCAAGTGAAGGTGATGAAAGTGATCCAGAAGAAGATGATACAGTTGTGCCATACGATAGTGACACAGCAATTGAAAATGAGTCAAGTTCATGGAGTTCATTCCCTGATGAACAGCATGCAGTTGCTTCCAGCATCATTGTTACAGCAAGAAGCGGTAGGGAATATATTACTGCACCTCCAAGGCAAGTATGCAGGTCAGTACAAAGTATAGTGAATTTTCGTGAAGGTTAGACTCTTGAAGGCTTGACCTCTAGTGTGTCAGAATCTTTCAAAAGGCTTATAACTCCCAAAATAATGAAGATTATCGTGGACTAGACAAGCCAAGAAGCTCGTAGTAAGAACTTAAAACTTACAACCATAGAAGAAATATACGGCTTCATTGGTGTTTTGATACTCATGGGCACAAATAATGACACTAGACTGCGTGTTGAAGATTTATGGGGGAAAGTACTGGGAAAGAGTATCTACATAGCTACAACGAGTCGTATTCGATGTGGAGAACCGAATCCTGTCTCATCAGTAGATTGATTCATACAGTTTTTCAGATGCTTCCCATCAGTTGGAACTGTGTATAAGATAATTGAGATCCTTGCCAACTCTGTATACCTCCCAGTAACAGTTCAGACATAAGACTAAATGGAGCTGCGTATTGTGGATCAGGATAACCAACTCGTCGACTTTCGTGGTGAGAAAATCGTTGTACCAGCTACCAACAGTGACTTCGAATGTGTAGAGACCTGGAAGTGACGGCGACCTCCAACTGGCCAGGACCTGCTGTGGACCCACCCCGATCTCGCAGCGAGAACAAAGACCCAGCTTTGCTGGGAGACTGGAAGCAGCAGCTACCTTCAAACAGCCGGGACTCACAGCAGCTTCCCAGCGTCCTCGTATTGTCAACACAGACAGGACTGGCGTTAGCTGTAAAACCAAAGTGCGCAACGCACAGTGCACAACGCACAGTGCATCAGATACGCACAACGGGACGCACTTGCGTTGTGGCTGCCGAAGCGTGCGGACGGTCTGTGCTGACGCTGCCGAGGCTAACCCTTTGCTCGTGAGTTTGTACCGACCGGTCGTGCGGGTTCACGCAGTTGGCTACTCACCTTGAGTGTTCTCGCTCACCGGCGTTCTTCTAGGGACTCGGGTGGCAGAATCCACGTGGCGTGACCCCCCTATCAAAGAAAGCAAAAATTGTCGTCGTTTTGTAAAAAAGCGAAGTTGACATGTTGGGGGCCACGACATGGAGGAGGAGCTGAAAGGAGACGATCGCTCCGGCGAGACGCAGGGTGTGGCAGATGACAGTTCAAGCAAGGTTTCCCGGACGACGGCAGCGTCTGACCCCCCCCCCCCCCCACCGACGAAGACGACGAGCGAGAGTGATGTGCGCGGCCGCCGGATGGACGTGCCGCGAACGGACGGCGCCGCGCCCGCACACTCTCAGGACGGAGACGACGCATCGAGCCCCCCCCCCCCTCCCCCCTGACAAAGGAGGAAATTGCCGCCGCCATCGCCAGGCTGACCCCAGAGGAGAGCTGCATTTACATGCAACGTTTGGCCATGGGTACAGTAGAGGACAGGGAGGAGGTACTCTCGAGACTCCGGTCCAGCAGTCGCATCAGCCGCGCCGGCTACAGAAGCCGCCACGCCTTCACCAACGTACAGTCTGGCAACACCGGACGAGCCTGCAGAGATCGAGCAAACCTCGCAGAAGCGTCCAGCCGCGGCCGTAGAGGACACTCCTCCCCCCAAGCAAGTTCCGGTCGCGCCAGGCGGAAGAAGAGGAGGGTGTTGAGGTGGGCCAAACGGTTACTCCCGAGTAACCGTTATCACAGTTCCAGTTATTCTTTGATAGCCGTTATTTTTAATGGTTATCAATACCTGTCAAGTTATTTTTCACTACCGAAAATCGAATACTCCGACGGGATTACAGTTAAATAACGATATAGTTGGAATCCATCAGTTTAGTTATCAGTATAACTGCGATTAGTGCGAGATGGCAGGAATGTCGTATGAATCGTGTCATAACCTTAGCTAATTAACTCCAGGAACATTTCAGTTATTGTTAGAACGATTATTAGTGTTTCATATTATATGTATGTAGGTTATCGGTCGCTATTAGATATATTATCCACGCAGCTGCAACTGAAAGTACGCGGAATTTCGCCACAGTACTGTTTAGGTAAAATGTTAACAACGAGCGTTTTTAAGTATGAAGTAATATGTAAACTGAATACTGTAGGTTCAATTCGAAGCTTAATTTCTTGTGCCTCCCCCATGAACCATAGACCTTGCCGTTGGTGGGGAGACTTGCGTGCCTCAGCAATACAGATAGCCATACCGTAGGTGCAACCACAACGGTGGGGTATCTGTTGAGAGGCCAGACAAACGTGTGGTTCCTGAAGAGGAGCAGTAGCCTTTTCAGTAGTTGCAGGGGCAACAGTCTGGATGATTGACTGATCTGGCCTTGTAACACTAACCAAAACGGCCTTGCTGTGCTGGTACTGTGAACGGCTGAAAGCAAGGGGAAACTACGGCCGTAATTTTTCCCAAGGGCATGCAGCTTTACTGTATGGATAAATAATGATGACGTCCTCTTGGGTAAAATATTCTAGACGTAAAATAGTCCCCCATTCGGATCTCCGGGCGGGGACTACTCAGGAGGACATCGTTATCAGGAGAAAGAAAACTGGCGTTCTACGGATCGGAGTGTGGAATGTCAGATCCCTTAATCGGGCAGGTAGGTTAGAAAATTTAAAAAGGGAAATGGATAGGTTAAAGTTGGATATAGTAGGAATTAGTGAAGTTCGGTGGCAGGAGGAACAAGACTTTTGGTCAGGTGAATACAGGGTTATAAATACAAAATCAAATAGGGGTAACGCAGGAGTAGGTTTAATAATGAATAAAACAATAGGAATGCGGGTAAGCTACTACAAACAGCACAGTGAATGCATTGTTGTGGCCAAGATAGACACGAAGCCCACGCCTACGACAGTAGTACAAGTCTATATGCCAACTAACTCTGCAGATGACGAAGACATTGAAGAAATGTATGATGAAATAAAAGGAATTATTCAGATAGTGAAGGGAGACGAAAATTTAATAGGCATGGGTGACTGGAATTCGGTAGTAGGAAAATGGAGAGAAGGAAACATAGTAGGTGAATATGGATTGGGGGTAAGAAATGAAAGAGGAAGCCGCCTGGTGGAATTTTGCACAGAGCACAACTTAATCATAGCTAACACTTGGTTCAAGAATCATAAAAGACGGTTGTATACATGGAAAAAGCCTGGAGATACTAGAAGGTATCAGATAGATTATATAATGGTAAGACAGAGATTTAGGAACCAGGTTTTAAATTGTAAGACATTTCCAGGGGCAGATGTGGACTCTGACCACAGTCTATTGGTTACGAACTGCAGATTAAAACTGAGGAAACTGCAAAAAGGTGGGAATATTAGGAGATGCGACCTGGATAAACTGACTAAACCAGAGGTTGTACAGAATTTCAGGGAGAGCATAAGGGAACAATTGGCAAGAATGAGGGAAAGAAATACAGTAGAAGAAGAAGCTTTGAGGGATGAAGTAGTGAAGGCAGCAGAGGATAAAGTAGGTAAAAAGACGAGGACTAATAGAAATCCTTGGGTAACAGAAGAAATATTGAATTTAATTGATGAAAGGAGAAAATATAAAAATGCAGTAAATGAAGCAGGCAAAAAGGAATACAAACGTCTCAAAAATGAGATCGACAGGAAGTGCAAAATGGCTAAGCAGGGATGGCTAGAGGACAAATGTAAGGATGTAGAGGCTTATCTCACTAGGGGTAAGATAAATATTGCCTACAGGAAAATTAAAGAGACCTTTGGAGAAAAGAGAACGACTTGTATGAATATCAAGAGCTCTGATGGGAACCCAGGCCTAAGCAAAGAAGGGAAATCAGAAAGGTGGAAGGAGTATATAGAGGGTCTATACAAGGGCGATGTACTTGAGGGCAATGTTATAGAAATGGAAGAGGATGTAGATGAAGATGAAATCAGAGATATGATACTGCGTGAAGAGTTTGATAGAGCACTGAAAGACCTAAGTCGAAACAAGGCCCCGGGAGTAGACAACATTCCATTCAGAACTACTGACAGCCTCGGGAGAGCCAGTCCTCACAAAACTCAACCATCTAGTGAGCAAGATGTATGAGACAGGCGAAATACCCTCAGACGTCAAGAAGAATATAATAATTCCAATCCCAAAGAAAGCAGGCGTTGATAGATGTGAAAATTACCGAACTATCAGTTTAATAAGTCACAGCTGCAAAATACTAATGCGAATTCTTTACAGACGAATGGAAAAACCGGTAGTAGCCGACCTTGAGGAAGATCAGTTTGGATTCCGTAGAAATATGGGAACACATGAGGCAATACTGACCTTACGACTTATTTTAGAAGCTAGATTAAGAAAAGGTAAACCTACGTTTCTAGCATTTGTAGACTTAGAGAAAGCTTTTGACAATGTTGACTGGAATACTCTCTTTCAAATTCTGAAGGTGGCAGGGGTAAAATACAGGGAGCAAAAGGCTATTTACAATTTGTACAGAAACCAGATGGCAGTTATAAGAGTCGAGGGGCATGAAAGGGAAGCAGTGGTTGGGAAGGGCTGTAGCCTATTCCCAATGTTATTCAATCTGTATATTGAGCAAGCAGTAAAGGAAACAAAAGAAAAATTCGGAGTAGGTATTAAAATCCATGGAGAAGAAATATAAACTTTGAGGTTTGCCGATGACATTGTAATTCTGTCAGAGACAGCAAAGGACTTCGAAGAGCAGTTGAACGGAATGGACAGTGTCTTGAAAGGAGGATATAAGATGAACATCAACAAAAGCAAAACGAGGATAATGGAATGTAGTCGAATTAAGTCGGGTGATGCTGAGGGAATTAGGTTAGAAAATGAGACACTTAAAGTGGTAAAGGAGTTTTGCTATTTGGGGAGCAAAATAACTGATGATGGTCGAAGTAGAGAGGATATAAAATATAGACTGGCAATGGCAAGGAAAGCGTTTCTGAAGAAGAGAAATTTGTTAACATGGAGTATTGGTTTGAGTGTCAGGAAGTCGTGTCTGAAAGTATATGGATGGAGTGTAGCCATGTATGGAAGTGGAACATGGACGACAACTAGTTTGGACAAGAAGAGAATAGAAGCTTTCGAAATTTGGTGCTACAGAAGAATGCTGAAGATTAGATGGGTAGATCACATAACTATTGAGGAGGTACTGAATAGGATTGGGGAGAAAGTATTCGTATGGAGTGTAGCCATGTATGGAAGTGAAACATGGACAATAAATAGTTTGGACAAGAAAAGAATAGAAGCTTTCGAAATGTGATGCTACAGAAGAATGCTGAAGATTTGATGGGTAGATCACATAACTAATGAGGAGGTACTGAATAGGATTGGGGAGAAGAGGAGTTTGTGGCACAACTTGACTAGAAGAAGGGATCGGTTGGTAGGACATGTTCTGAGGCATCAAGGGATCACCAATTTAGTATTGGAGGGCAGCGTGGAGGGTAAAAATCGTAGAGGGAGACCAAGAGATGAATACACTAAGCAGATTCAGAGGGATGCAGGCTGCAGTACGTAGTGGGAGATGAAGAAGCTTGCACAGGATAGAGTAGCTTGGAGAGCTGCATCAAACCAGTCTCAGGACTGAAGACCACAACGACAACAACAATTTCTTGTGCTGCTCACTTACTAGAATAAGTGTACAGCCTGGTAGTACAACAACAAAAAATGGTTCAAATGGCTAAGAGCGCTATGGGACTTATCATCTGAGGTCATCAGTCTCCTAGAACTTAGAACTACTTAAACCTAACTAACCTAAGGACATCACACACATCCATGCCCGAGGCAGGATTCGAACCTGCGACCGTAGCGGTCGCGCGGTTCCAGACTGTAACGCCTAGAATCGCTCAGCCACCCTGGCCGGCTGTTGGAGACATAAATATAGAAAAGCTTACGTACTTTCATTCTATTGTATCATAAGGGATCATATTCTGGGGTAACTCATCAAACGGAGCACAAGTTTTTAGCACGTAAAGGCGTGTAATAAAAATCGTTTGTGGTATAAATTCCAGAACATCGTGTAGGCACCTGTTCGAGGAACTTCGTATTCTAACCACTGCTCCCTAGTATATTTATTCCTTAATGAAATTTGTTGCAAGTATTTCCAACCAATACTCAATACATAATATCAATACTAGAAATAAGAACAGCAGTCTACATAAAGATCTAAAATCACTTACCTTGGTCCAAAAAGGTATCCAATATTCAGGAACACGCATTTTCAATAAACTGCCAGCAAGTCAGCAACCATTAAAAACTTGGTTTCAGATTTTCACCTGTCCCCGTTGGTATATATCAACGCCTGTTAGCAGCTGATGGGGTTGATATAATTCTAATTTCGTTCTAGACGGCTGCAGGTCATTAGTGGTGTATGTTTTTTCGGATATGTCCGAAAGAACAGACACCATATCCATATAAGTATAACATCCTATCTCGTTCTACATAGAAACAAAAAC
Organism: Schistocerca nitens; assembly: GCF_023898315.1. NCBI lineage: Eukaryota > Metazoa > Arthropoda > Insecta > Orthoptera > Acrididae > Schistocerca > Schistocerca nitens. The sequence continues at coordinate 466,370,835 of NC_064619.1, read as the reverse complement.
TTCCGAGATGGCTGCAATATGCATCTTAAAGTTAGATTACTGTTGGCGGTGCCCGCATCGTGAGTATTACGAAAATGTGAAGAAGATTTGATAAGTCAAACAGCCCTACAGGGTGTTGAACAGCAGTATGTCTTCTCCATCATGACATTATTAAAAGGCGTAACATAAAATATATAAATAGCACATGATGACTACTTACAGGTGACAGGAGTAGCAATATGCTTTTGATATCCAATGTAGGTGGCTCGCACATCATGTGCGCTTGCACACTCATGGGCCAAGAAATTTTTAATTTCACCACGAAATTCGTTGTAGTTATAAAATTAGTAGATGTTTCTTATTTTCAGAATTTAGTTCTTTGTGCAGCTCACATGTGATGAGGCTAAGGTTTGTGGCATGCAGCAATGAAACTGAATGTTTGAAGATTCCCTGAATGAGCTAGTACTGACTTGTCTGCAAAAGCACACATGTATTTTTGTCGAGTTGGAAATATGAAATACTTGGAGTTAGCAAAAGTACCTACTTGCTGACTAAACCAAACAATAGGTAAAAGCGAGCAGCCACAAGTAGCAGTAAGTCAATGATGCATATTGCAGGAGGCAGACATCTTACTCAAGGTAAGAAAACTTTTCTTGTGCTTTAGAAGGAAGATATTTTCTTTTTTTTTAAGTGTGAGATTGCTCATTGCTTTGTTTTCTTTTTCAGAAAAATAAGCATCGTCCTCTTTGATTGGCAAGGAATCCACATCACAGAAAATCAGTTCGATCTGAAGGAACTTGCTTTTGAGATGTTGGGTGGTGCTTACTGGAGTGTAATTGCATCTGTCGATTTTATGCTACATTGCACAGTGCTGTACTATGAGCCACATTCTTCAATAAAATCGTTAATGGAAAATTTCAGCTTCGTTGGTGTGTCTTTCTGGTGTGTCATTGGAAATCTGACTGAATGATTTACTCTCAGTTATACTGTCGGAATGGCATGTCTTCATGAAGGGTTTGTAGAAAATGAAATGAATAAAGGACTTGTTTTTGCCAGAATATGATGAGCAAAATATAGAGTCAAGGGTTGCCCCTCACTTCCTGCATTCCAGTTAAAACACTTGTTGTCTAATACAAACCAGGGAGTGATAATTTCAATGTGAAGTTGTTGTTTCAGCAGGGCTGCAATTGTCACTTGTGAGGTATTCCATTAGACACCAAGAAGCTGAGTGGATCTTGTTGCTGAATAAAGAAAGCAATGTTGTGTTTTATAATAATTTTATATGTAGAATACTTGTTTTGTTTTCTCCGTCCATCCGTAATTTTTTTTATTGTTAATGCCTCGTTCCATTAAGATCTTGTTCTTGTGTAATCAGCATGTAAGATGAAGAAGTGAACGGTAATTGATGTGTACTCTAAATATGCATAAGTTGTTACTCCAGAAATAGTAGAACTGGTATTGAGACTACAAATGTACCTAGAAAGGTATACATTAAACTTAGTAATAGGACTCTGATTCATTAGCAAAAAGAGTTCGATAAGAATCATTTCTAGTAGCTGATGCAAAATCACTACTCATCGTTTTACACTTTGAAAGCTTCAGTTGTACAGCGACTCAATACAACGTTTAAGAGCAAAGATGTAAAAACGGTTGTTGTTGTTGTTGTGGTCTTCAGTCCTGAGACTGGTTTGATGCAGCTCTCCATGCTACTCTATCCTGTGCAAGCTTCTTCATCTCCCAGTACCTACTGCAACCTACATCCTTCTGAATCTGCTTAGTGTATTGATCTCTTGGACTCCCTCTACGATTTTTACCCTCCATGCTGCCCTCCAGTGCTAAATTTGTGATCCCTTGATGCCTCAAAACATGTCCTACCAACCGATCCCTTCTTCTAGTCAAGTTGTGCCACAAACTTCTCTTCTCCCCAATCCTATTCAATACCTCCTCATTAGTTACATGATCTACCCACCTTATCTTCAGCATTCTTCTGTAGCACCACATTTGGAAAGCTTCTATTCTCTTCTTGTCCATACTAGTTATCGTCCATGTTTCACTTCCAGACATGGCTACACTCCATACAAATACTTTCAGAATCGACTTCCTGACACTTAAATCTATACTCGATGTTAACAAATTTCTCTTCTTCAGAAACGCTTTCCTTGCCATTGCCAATCTACATTTTATATCCTCTCTACTTCGACCATCATCAGTTATTTTACTCCCTAAATAGCAAAACTCCTTTACTACTTTAAGTGTCTCATTTCCTAATCTAATTCCCTCAGCATCACCCGATTTAATTTGACTACATTCCATTATCCTCGTTTTGCTTTTGTTGATGTTCATCTTATATCCTCCTTTCAAGACACTGTCCATTCCGTTCAACTGCTCTTCGAAGTCCTTTGCTGTCTCTGACAGAATTACAATGTCATCGGCGAACCTCAAAGTTTTTACTTCTTCTCCATGAATTTTAATACCTACTCCGAATCTTTCTTTTGTTTCCTTTACAGCTTGCTCAATATACAGATTGAATAACATCGGGGAGAGGCTACAACCCTGTCTCACTCCTTTCCCAACCACTGCTTCCCTTTCATGCCCCTCGACTCTTATAACAGCCATCTGGTTTCTGTACAAATTGTAATTAGCCTTTCGCTCCTTGTATTTTACCCCTGCCACCTTTAGAATGTGAAAGAGATTATTCCAGTCAACATTGTCAAAAGCTTTCTCTAAGTCTACAAATGCTAGAGACGTAGGTTTGCCTTTTCTTAATCTTTCTTCTAAGCTAAGTCGTAAGGTTAGTATTGCCTCACGTGTTCCAACATTTCTACGGAATCCAAACTGATTTCCCCGAGGTCGGCTTCTACCAGTTTTTCCATTCGTCTGTAAAGAATTCGCGTTATTATTTTGCAGCTGCGACTTATTAAACAGATAGTTCGGTAATTTTCACATCTGTCAACACCTGCTTTCTTTGGGATTGGAATTACTATATTCTTCTTGAAGTCTGAGGGTATTTCACCTGTCTCATACATCTTGCTCACCAGATGGTAGAGTTTTGTCAGGACTGGCTCTCCCCAGGCCGTCAGTAGTTCTAATGGCATGTTGTCTACTCCCGGGGCCTTGTTTCGACTCAGGTCTTTCAGTGCTCTGTCAAACTCTTCACGCAGTATCGTATCTCCCATTTCATCTTCATCTACATCCTCTTCCATTTCCATAATATTGTCCTCAAGTACATCGCCCTTGTATAAACCCTCTATATACGCCTTCCACCTTTCTGCCTTCCCTTCTTTGCTTAGAACTGGGTTGCCATCTGAGCTCTTGATATTCATACAAGTGGTTCTCTTCTCTCCAAAGGTCTCTTTAATTTTCCTGTAGGCAGTATCTATCTTACCCCTAGTGAGACAAGCCTCTACATCCTTACATTTGTCCTCTAGCCATCCCTGCTTAGCCATTTTGCACTTCCTGTCGATCTCATTTTTGAGGCGTTTGTATTCCTTTTTGCCTGCTTCATTTACTGCATTTTTATATTTTCTCCTTTCATCAATTAAATTCAATATTTCTTCTGTTACCCGAGGATTTCTATTAGTCCTCGTCTTTTTACCTACTTTATCCTCTGCTGCCTTCACTACTTCATCCCTCAGAGCTACCCATTCTTCTTCTACTGTATTTCTTTCCCCCATTCCTGTCAATTGTTTCCTTATGCTCTCCCTGAAACTCTCTACAACCTCTGGTTTAGTCAGTTTATCCAGGTCCCATCTCCTTAAATTCCCACCTTTTTGCAGTTTCTTCAGTTTCAATCTGCAGTTCATAACCAAGAGATTGTGGTCAGAATCCATATCTGCCCCTGGAAATGCCTTACAATTTAAAACCTGGTTCCTAAATCTCTGTCTTACCATTATATAATCTATCTGATACCTTTTAGTATCTCCAGGATTCTTCCAGGTATACAACCTTCTTTTATGATTCTTGAACCAAGTGTTAGCTATGATTAAGTTATGCTCTGTGCAAAATTCTACAAGGCGGCTTCCTCTTTCATTTCTTTCCCCCAATCCATATTCACCTACTATGTTTCCTTCTGTCCCTTTTCCTACTGACGAATTCCGGTCACCCATGACTATTAAATTTTCGTCTCCCTTCACTATTTGAATAATTTCTTTTATCTCGTCATACATTTCATCAATTTCTTCATCATCTGCAGAGCTAGTTGGCATATAAACTTGTACTACTGTAGTAGGCATGGGCTTTGTGTCTATCTTGGCCACAATAATGCGTTCACTATGCTGTTTGTAGTAGCTAACCCACACTCCTATTTTTTTATTCATTATTAAACCTACTCCTGCATTACCTCTATTTGATTTTGTATTTATAACCCGGTAATCACCTGACCAAAAGTCTTGTTTCTCCTGCCACCGAACTTCACTAATCCCCACTATATCTAACTTTAACCTATCCATTTCCCTTTTTAAATTTTCTAACCTACCTGCCCGATTAAGGGATCTGACATTCCACGCTCCGATCCGTAGAACGCCAGTTTTCTTTCTCCTGATAACGACGTCCTCTGGAGTAGTCCCCTACCGGAGATCCGAATGGAGGACTATTTTACCTCCGGAATATTTTACCCAAGAGGACGCCATCATCATTTAATCATACAGTAAAGCTGATGGTGCAATATTCTTTCAGATGCACTACCGGAAAATAATTAGTATACACGGAAAGCCGACATCGATTTTGGTCCCACGATGGCATGGACTACCTGGGGGATAGTAAAAGTACTGATAATGGTTTCAGCGCCGTCTGCCAACAGACAGCATAGTGACATAGCTACCAGAGCGCCATTTTTGTCTACCGTTAACAGGGAATGCTCACAGCTAGAAGGCTCAAAGTGGTGCAAATATGTGAAGCAAGCAGGCAACCATGCCATGGAGAGACACTCATACTTCCTGCAGGCAGCTGAGCGAGGCTGAAAGGGGTCAAATTGTGGCCTTCCGAGTGGCGGGTTGCTCATTTCAGAGAACTGCCACACAACGGCTACGCAGTTGGCTGTGTTGCGTCAGTTGTGCAACGGTGCTGGTATCAGTGGTCACGTGAACATTCCCACACCTCTACATGAGGTTCTGGACGTCTACGCAACACAGGCGTCCCCAGGATCGTTGTACTGTAAGGGTCCAATGCCAGATCGTATAACTGCCACAGAACAGACAAGAGGGCTTGTAAGATAAGATGCGTCAACACAACTGTTGCAGACCGGTTACTAGCAGTGAGACTATGGGCACACACACATCTGGCCCATCTGCCACACATGAGATAGCATAGACGTGCATGGCTCGACAGGTGCTGTCAGAGGATCATTGCAAGATGTACTGGTACTTCCTGATCTTGAGTGATGAAAGTAGATTCTGTCTGCATGCAGATATGACGGTCACTTGCAAGTACGGCATAGACCTGGTGCTCGCTGTCTCACAGAGTGCATTCGTTCAAGTTACACTGGTCCCACCCTAGGCCTTATAGTCTGGGATTGTCATAACCTCACCTTTGATGTTTCTGGAGGGTATGCTAACCACTGCTTGGTATATGCAGAATGTTACTGCACCTGTTATTTTGCTATTCTTGCAGCAGAAAGATACCACATTGTTCCAACAAGCTAATGCTCGCCTACACACTGCCTGTGAAACTCAACATCCTCTGCTAGTCCTGCAACAACTTCCCTGGCCAGCACTGGCCTCCCATAGAACAGTGTGGGATATGATGGAACCAACAACTTTTACAGAACTACATGAACATGTCAAGCAGGCGTAGCAGAACACATCCCATGACAGTATTCGCCATCTGTATGGTCGACTGGATGTCAGAGTCAGTGCCTACATTGCTGGCTATGGAGGCTACACCATGTACTAATATGGGTGGTTCCTCAGAACTGCTGGTGCTACTGATTCATAAATGTAATATTTTCATGTACTCCATATGCACTGTTACAACAATAAATCTGGAGTGAATTGGAGACCGCTAAAATGATGTACTAATTTTTTTTCCGGCAGTGTTGATTAACATTGCACAAGTTATAGTGAGACAGTAAAATCAGACAAATAATAGAATTTATTAATATGAAACTTGTTAATGTGATATGCAGTAAGGGGTAATGCCAATTACACTACTTGCCATTAAAATTGCTACACCACGAAGATGACGTGCTACAGACGCGAAATTTAACCGACAGGAAGAAGATGCTGTGATACGCAAATGATTAGCTTTTCAGAGCATTCACACAAGGTTGGCGCCGGTGGCGGCACCTACAACGTGCTGACGCGGGGAAAGTTTCCAACCGATTTCTCATACACAAACAGCAGTTGACCGGCGTTGCCTGGTGAAACGTTGTTGTGATGCCTCATGTAAGGAGGACAAATACGTACCATCACGTTTCCGACTTTGATAAAGGTCGGATTGTAGCCTATCGCGATTGCGGTTTATCGTATCGCGACATTGCTGTTCGCGTTGGTCGAGATCCAATGACTGTTAACAGAATATGGAATCGGTGGGTTCAGGAGGGTAATACGGAACGCCGTGCTGGATCCCAACGGCCTCGTATCACTAGCAACCGAGATTACAGGCATCTTATCCGCATGGCTGTAACGGATCGTGCAGCCACGTCTCGATCCCTGAGTCAACAGATGGGGACGTTTGCAAGACAACAACCATCTGCACAAACAGTTCGACGACGTTTGCAGCAGCATGGCTGCGGTTACCCTTGACGCTGCATCATACACAGGAGCGCCTGCTATGGTGTTCTCAACGACGAACCTGGGTGCACGAATGGCAAAACGTCATTTTTTTCGGATGAATCCAGGTTCTGTTTACAGGATCATGATGGTAACATCCGTGTTTGACGACATCGAGCTGAACGCACATTGGAAGCGTGTATTCGTCATCGCCATACTAGCGTATCACCCGGCGTGATGGTATGGGATGCCATTGGTTACACGTCTCTGTCACCTCTTGTTCGCATTGACGGCACTTTGAACAGTGGACGTTACATTTCAGATGTATTACGACCCGTGGCTCTACCCTTCATTCGATCCCTGCGAAACCCTACATTTCAGCAGGATAATGCACGACCACATGTTGCAGGTCCTGTATGGACCTTTCTGGATACAGAAAATGTTCGACTGCTGCCCTGGCCAGCACATTTTCCAGATCTCTCACCAACTGAAAACGTCTGGTCAATGGTGGCCGAGCAACTGGCTCGTCACAATACGCCACTCAATACTCTTGATGAACTGTGGTATCGTGTTGAAGCTGCATGGGCAGCTGTACCTGTACATGCCATCCAGGCTCTGTTTGACTCAATGTCCAGGCGTCTCAAGGCCGTTATTACGGCCAGAGGTGGTTGTTCTGGGTACTGTTTTCTCAGGATCTTTGCACCCAAATTGCGTGAAAATGTAATCACATGTCACTTCCAGTATAATATATTTGTCCAATGAATACCCGTTTATCATCTGCATTTCTTCTTGGTGTAGCAATTTTAATGGCCAGTAATGTATCATCAACCATTCAGTATGTTAATTCTATCAAAGTGTCATGTTGTCTCCAGTTATGAGAGAGCATAAGTTCTCCTTATCAGTAGAGTATGACAAACTTTTCTACTCCAAGATAAAGTTTTCTTACCCAAGCATGGACTCACTACGATGTTTGGTTGACTCTGAAAAGTAGTTGAAACTGGATAGTTTGAAAGTGTAGATACTGTACAAGATCAAAAAGTTGTCATCATGTTTGTAGCTTTAATTGTCTCAATTTCCAATAAATGCTAATAATTATGTGAAATATTGCTTAAAATAATGTAAAAAGTCTTTGGCTCTGAGATGGGTACTTATACATCTCGGACATAAATCTGTAAAAAAAATGATAAAATGCAATTTCGATACAGTAAGCTGTTGGCTCGTCTACAGGCAGTAGCCTCTGCATCACGTATCTCACATCACCTAACTCCTGCAGTTACTGACTTGACAAGGCTTTGCAGATATGTGCAATATCTAATGTTAAGATAAAGTAGTCAACTAGTCAACATTTTCTCTGCCTTGCTCATTCAGCCAAAAGACTTGAAACGTGTGCATAATAATGTTACGCAGAAGGTGTAATTAGATGAATGACGAACACTAACTTCAATTAACGAAGGTTTATTCAGCACTTGCGCATACAAGAGCGCGGAGCGAACTGCCTCAGGCCAGAGAACACATACAGTAAATATACAGCTACAGAACATTCCAGTACAACGATTCTTGCCATTTGTGGGTACTTCTAGAATGTACACGAACCGAATACAGAAATTAAAACTTTAGAGTTCAGCTGAATTTTGAACTGACGACCCTCCATGCAACAGTTTAGTATCATAACCACCACACCACGTTGCTACCCAGCTTCTGTTGCGACATCGCTCCCTCCTTAAGCGAACAGCATCTCGGTGTTACGTCGTCCTAGTCCGGGAAGGAGTCATCGGTCCTGCATACTCCAACTCCCGATGACTGATGCTCGCCCTGGCGGTGATCTTATTAGAACTTCTTTTGCGGCTACGCTCTTCGTCACCTTTCCGCTTGTTGCCTGTCGCTGGAGCTTCAAATTTTCCAATTTACCCTGGGTGGCAGGATCCTTGTAGAGCTTCATTCGAAGGACCGTATCTCTGATCGTTTGTCGTCTTGCGTCGGGGTCGAAATCTTCAACTTCATAAGTAACATCAGACAACTGTCTTACAACCTTATTAGGTCCAAAGAAGCGCCTGAGGAGCTTCTCAGAGAGACCAACAGGAGTGAAGATCCAGACGAGGTCACCAGGCTAGTAGACAACAGGGCGGTGGCTCGCGTCATACCTTCGGCGATCGTTTTCTTGAGCCTGCAGCGTGCGGAGTCGAGCTAACTGCCGAGCTTCCTCAGCTCTGGTTAACACCTGGCCGATGTAGTCGTTGTCTACGTCATCAAGATGTAACGGAAACACAGTGTCCATCGTCGTAGTCGGCTCACGCCCATGCGCGAGGAAAAAGGGCGTAAATCCTGTTGTGTCCTGTTTGGCGGTGTTGTAGGCAAACGTCACGAAAGGTAGCACCTCATTCCAGTTGCTGCTCAACATTGACGAACATTGATAGCATGTCGGCCAAGGTCTTATTAAGGCGTTCAGTAAGCCCGTTACTTTGCGGATGGTAGGCAGTCGTCATGTGATGAGTAATGTTGCATCGACGGTTTATCTCTGTCACAAGATTCGATTGTAAAACTTTCCCTCGATCCGTAATTAACGACCTTGGGGCACCGTGTTTCAATACAATGTCTTCCACGGTGAATTTGGCTACCTCGAATGCTTCAGCTGTTTTCACGGCTTTCGTAATGACATAGCGTGTCAGATAATCAGTGAAAACAATAATCCATCTATTGCCATTAACAGACGTTGGAAATCGTTAGAGGAGGTCAATCCCAACATGCTGGAAAGGCGTTTCGGCTGGTGGAATTGGTATGAGTGGGCCAGGTGGTTTTTTGAGGAACTGCCTTCCTCCTCTGGCAGTCTTGACAGTGGGACACATAGTGACGGACATTCCTAAATAAACCTGGCTACAAAACTCTATTGCGGATTCTATCGTAGGTCTTAATAAATCCTAATTGTCCGGCCTTAGGTGTGTCATGGAATTTCTGTAGAACATCTAAGCGCATGTATTTAGGAATCACTGGTAGCCACCTCTTTCCAAACGGATCAAAGTTTTTCTTGCAAAATAATTCATTAACTACGTTAAATTGTCCTTTTACATCCTCTGACCGATTTAAGGCAAACATAATTTGAGATATCTTGGCATCCTTCTTCTGCTCAGCAGAGAGTGCAGCGAGACAGTCACTATCTTCATCAAAGTCTTGATGGTCTTGCACAGGGTTTCTTGAGAGACAGTCGGCATCTTGGTATTTTCTTCCACTTTTGTACACTATGGTAATGTCATACTCTTGAAGACGTAGTGCCCACCTGGCGAGTCGTCCTGTTGGATCCTTAAGACTTGTCAGCCAACAAATTGAATGATGATCTGTAACAACTGTGAATATCCTTCCATAGAGATACTGTCGAAATTTGCACATGGCCCAGATCACAGCAAGACATTCTCTTTCTGTAGTTGAGTGGTTTCTCTCGGCTTTTGTAAGTGTCCGAGAAGCAAAGGCTATAACCTTCTCTTTTCCATCCGAAATTTGCACCAGAACAGCTCCGATCCCATACCCACTGGCATCTGGGTGTAGTTCTGTAAGTGCTCTCTCATCATACAGACAAAGTACAGGGTCAGTCGTCAGAGCTTTTCGCAGCACATCGAAAGAATCTTGTTGAGCACCACCCCAGATAAATTTAGCATCAGCTTTTAACAACTCTTGGAGTGGCATGGTTTTGATAAAACGACGGTAATAAGAACATAATCCGAGGAAGCTTCTCACATCTCTAATACTTTTAGGAATAGGAAATTCCGTTATAGATCTCACCTTTTCTGGGTCTGGTCGCACACCTTCGTTTGACACAAGGTGTGCAAGTGTTTTGATTTCTTTTGCTGCAAAGAGACACTTTCTTGGATTAAGTTTCAGTCCGCCTTGTTGGAGACACTGAAGAACGGCCCTCAGTCTTTTTATACGTTCATCAAATGTCTCTGAGAACACTATAATGTCATCTAAATTACAAAGACACATCGTCCACTTCAGGTGACGTAGAAGATTATTCATCATCCGTTCAAAAGTTGCTGGTGCATTACACAAACCAAACAGGCTCTCAGGGGTGACGAATTCAGTTTTCTCACGATCAGACTCATATACTGTACTTCGATTTGATAGTATCCCGAGTACATGTCCATGGTTGGGAAAAACTTAGCCCCCTTCAGACAATCTAGTGTATCGTCAATTCGTGGAAGAGGGTAAACGTCCTTTTTAGTTATCTTATTAAGCTTCCTGTAATCAACACAAAAGCGCCAACTGCCATCCTTCTTCCTGACGAGGACCACTGGTGACGACCATGGGTTCTGCGAAGGCTGAATGATGTCGTACTTCACCATGTTCTTTACCTCGTCGCGAATTATTCGACGTTCCGTTGCTGACACACGGTGTGCTCTCTGGCTTATTGGTTGATGGTCTCCAGTGCTAATCCGGTGCTTCACCGTCGATATGTCTACTTTGCTCTTCACCAGTGGATTGAAGCATTCAGAGAACTCTTGAAAAATGGCAAATAGCTTCTTCTGTTGTTCCTGAGTGAGATCTGGTGATAGTCGAGCTAGAAGATCTCGTCTCGTAGTGGTAGCGCTAATTTCGCCCACAGACTCGACATGGGAGTTTTCCATGACGCTCAGCTGTTCTTCAATTTACGGCTCAGTGTTTGCTATGCACATGCGTCTTGGGAGGATCTGCGGTTCTCAGCGACAGTTAACTATCCACAATTCACCGAATCCGATCGTAAACGAGACGACAGAGGCTGGGATGACCAAGTTATTCTTCAGTGGTATGCTTCTCAAACATTCCACTACAAGATCCATGGGTTGATGCATGGCATGACACATGTTAGTTATCTTTCTAGCGCTGACTGCAGGAATGATCACTTCATCCAGCACACATAGTCTCCACACACACTAGGATGCGCACCTTCCTGTCCACTGTATCTCATCTCGTCTAGCATAATCTTCGAGCGACCACAATCTATAATTGCCTGAGAAGCTTTCAAAAAGTCCCATCCGAGAATGAGTCATGACTACACTCTTGTAAGATGATGAATTCTAAGGGCTGAGGAATGACACATCGAATGACATCTTCCTGTAGGTTTTACCTATTTACCATTAGCCACCTTCAGCAGAGATGTTTTGTTGTCGACGAATAAGGTTTTCTGCAACTGGCGACGGTACTTCTGCGAAAGGACTGAATATTATGCTCCTTAGTCCACAAGACATTGAGCTGGTCGGCCACCCATGAGGATATCGACGTAGTTTCCTATCAGTTTTATAGTGATCGACGGCGGAGGATTTTTCTCTTCGGCAGCCGCACCTCCAAGGAAGGTCGTACCCTTTAGTTTTCCAGGTTGCGGTGGCTAGGCGACAGGCTGGAGCTTCTAAACGTCGATGGAGATCTTGATCGGCGTGTTGGGGAGCGTCCTCTCCAGCGGCTAGCTTTCGGCGATGGTGACCTGCGTCGTCCTGGACCCACATCTTCTTGTTCATCTTCGTCATCCCGGGGTTGGCGTCGGCTAAGATCGGTCTGCTGTCTTCTGGCGCGGGTGTCATCAAATATACGCCGCCTTTCTCGACAATAGCGCACCACATGTCCCGGTCGTCCGCAGTGGAAACATACTGGTTGGTTATTCTGGGTCCTCCAGACGTCATTCTTCCTTGGTGCCAAAACAGGTTCCTCATGCGGCATTGTAGGAACGTAACTCCGCCTGGTTCTCGACTTTTTCACCGTTTTAAAGGGAAATGAAGGACGAGAAATTGGGATCAATGTCTGTTCCACTTCCTCCCTTATGACCTCTTGAAGCGTCTCGATTTTTTGTTCGCTGTGCAATCCAAGTGTCTTCTGAACTTCCTCTCTCACTATGTGACGAAGAACACTTGTGAACTCAGTTGCTTCCTCCATCAGAGACATCGATACGACGTTTGGAAGCCGTCAAACTTCTTGCTTGTAATTTTTTTTTTTTTTTTTTTTTTTTTTTTTTTGATGCTATGTCTCGATATACTGGCACCATGAAGCCGTCTGCTGTCGAAACCTCCTTCAGGAGTAGGGCTTGATACATGTCCACAGCAACACCCTTCATGAGATGTGCAACCTTATCTTCCTCCTTCATTCTGGCTCCAAGACGTCTTGAATGTAGGATGCTGTAGTTTCTCCTGGACGCTATGCCCTGCACTTTAATTTATCTTCAGCCTTGCACTTCTGTCGTTGTGTGTCGCCGAAATACTTGCACAGTTCCGTCTGTAATACTTTCCAGCTTGTGAACTTCTCCTCGTTGTTGTCATACCACTGCTTGGAAGTGCCCTCCAAGTAGAAAAATACGTTAGCCAAACACACGGTGTCATCCCATTTGTTAGATTTGGCTGTACGCTCATATGCCTTCAGCCACTTGTTTGGATCTTGGCCATCGTCACCAGAGAACCCGGAAGGATGTCTCATGTGGTGTCACACAGTTGCTGTCATCGTAACGTCCTCTTCTTCTTCTGTCTCCGGTAGATTGAAATCTGTTGAATATGGTTCGAACTTGGATTTCTCGCCACGTAAACGGCGGCTCTGTCGTGGCCTGATGGGAGCCACTGTGTCGTCGCGCTATCACAAGTTCCAATACCCAGCGCCTCCACCAGAATAATGTCACGTAGAAGAAGGTGTAATTAGATGAATGACGAACATTAACTTCACTTAACGAAGGTTTATTCAGCACTTGCACATACAACAGCGCGAAGCGAACTGCCTCCGGCCAGAACACATACAGTATATGTGCAGCTACAGAACATTCCAGTACAATGATTCTTGCCATTTGTGGATACTTCTAGAATGTACTCGAACCGACTACAGAAATGAAAACTGTATAGTCCTTGTGAGTTTTGGACTCACAGCCCTCCATGCAACAATTTAGCATCATAACCAGTACACCACAGTGCTACACAGTTTTTAATAAATAATTAAGGTCATTCAGATATTTTTTAGCACAGCACCAATTTACACTATTCATCTGAAACTAAAATAACTTTTTGAGATGGAAATAGTGTAGTATAGTGAATATCTTTACGTATTTTGATAAATAATTCAGGTCGTCTGGTTACTCTTGTATAGGGCGCAAAAAGTTCATATCATTTGGATACTTTTGAACGTGGTTTCTGCACACTGGCTGCCTGTTTTGTTTTAATGGCTGGTAAAATAGTGTGCTGTCATTATCTGCTTAATTTTATGGAATACTAAAATTTTTAATCATTCCACCATTAGCATGGTGGATTTTTAAATGTCCAGCCACCACGATCTTGTATTTCTAAACTTCCCACCAAGGACCTCATGGGATTTGATGCCATTGCCTATAGGCAACCCACAAATGTTGGCAGAAATACGCACACGGGGTCCTGAAGCCATGACTTCTACATCTGAACCCAGGACTGAGTACTATTACTCCTTTAGAAAAGTGTTTTGCTATTTTCTTTTCATGTTAATGGATTTTGTTTTGCTTAAATATTTCTGATCTTGCTATCATCGTTGTCTGGTGTAATTGCGGTTATCTCTGTCACGACTTTTTTGTTATCTTCATAAATTAATTGTACATGTTATTTGAATATGCCTAGTGAAGGCCTAATTTGCTTTTCATTGTATGATTTTGAGTTGATGCCAAACAAATATATAAAAATCCAAACCTCTATAGGTAAAAAATCTCAACAAATTAAGTGAATAGCAGCCGTACCAGCTGTGTTAAATGTTAAGAGTAAGATCTTATCTGCTGAGTGGCTCAAAATCATTAAAAAGTTCGGTCGAATGTAATATCAGTCAGTTAAACCATGTTGACCACAAGGGCACTGAAGTGAAAGATGATAAAATAAGGCCTAAATACTAAATTTTATCTTTCGAAACATTCACTAAGAAATCACAACACATTTCATACTTCTGCCACATATATTTGCGATAATTATGAGATACTGAAATAAGTGAGGACCTGATGCAGTGTCCTATAAATTCTACACAGAGTATCTAGAGGAACTATTCCCTCCTGTAGCATCAGTTGACTGTAGTTCAGTGAGACTATGGAGGATGCCACATGAGTGAGAAAGCGCCTAGTATTCCAGTCTGCAAGAAGTATCACAGTACTGATATGTGGAACTGTAGACCTATGTAACGAACATCAATACTGTACTGAAATATGGAAAATACGAGGGTCATTCTAACAGTAAACTATGCTAGTTTGTCGCGATATTTTTATTCTAGATAATGAAAGAAATCTGATATTACATACGAAGGTTTCCCAGAAAGTAATGCACTTCATTTTTTTCAACAATTCTCTACTGAACATAATGAGAACTGCACACACCAAAGAATGGTGTTTTATCTACACACCCTATTTTTTCATGTAATCTCCATTCTGTTCTATGGCCTTTCTACAGCGGCAAACAAGGGCACGTACACCCTGTCAGTACCAATCCTTGCCCTGGTGGCGGAGCCAGTGCTCCACTGTGTGAACCACCTCCTCATCGTCCTCAAAATGTCATCGACGAATGGTATCCTTTAAGAGCCCAAACAAGTGGAAGTCCGAGGGGGCTAGGTCAGGGCTGTAGGGTGGATGGGGTGACACTGTCCAACCCCATTTTGTGGTGTGTTCAAGCAGTCTTCAGTCTTGTGTGGGGCCGAGTGTTATCGTGTTGTAGCAAAACATCTCCTGTGTTGCCATGTCACCAAAGTCACTGGCAGCGCTGGTGCAGTTTTGTTAATATGTTGATATATGCTTCTAGGTTAATGGTACCATCTCTTGGCATCACATTGATGAGAATCACACCTTCACAGTCCCAGAACATGGTGATCATGACCTTACCGGTGGAAGCAGTTGCTTTGAATTTTTTCTTCTGTGGGGAGTGGGAATGGCGCCATTCCATCGATTGTCGTTCTGTTTCAGCCACAAAATGGTGAACCCAAGTTTCATCACCTGTCACAATCCGGGACAAGAAGGCTTCCCCCTCAGCTTCAAAACACTGCAACAAATGAAGACAAAATGGTTCAAATGGCTCTGAGCTCTATGGGACTTATCATCTGAGGTCATCAGTATCCTAGAACTTAGAACTACTTAAACCTAACTAACCTAAGGACTTCACACACATCCATTCCCGAGACACGATTCGAACCTGCGACCGTAACGGTCGCGCGGTTCCAGACTGAAGCGCCTAGAACCGCTCGGCTACTACGCGGCCGGCAAATGAAGACAAATGTTTTTTCTGTGTAATTTGTACTCCACCGTTAGACACTGCGGAACCCATCGTGCACACACTTTTGAATATCCAGGAGTACAGATAATTGCATCCACACTTCCTTTGCTGAGTGACAGATCCAGGGCCAACTGCCGAGTCGTAATGCGTCTGTCCTCGCGAATGACATCAGCTCGCTGCAACATGTCAGGCGTGACAGCCGTTTATGGTCTCCCCGGCCGCTGCAAATAGTGAAGCTCCACCAAACCGCCTTCTGGTGACCTCACCCTCTGTGCCCAGCGGCTGACTGCACTTCAATCGACAGCAGATGGTCCATAGAGTATGCAAAAGCGTTTGTGAATATTCCTCACAGTTTCTTTCTCTACAGTGAGAAATTCAGTGACGGCACATTGCTTGTAATGTACATCACCTACAGACGCCATTTTGAAACTGTCCTGCAGCTACATTATCTATCGGAAGTGGCAGAAGTTCAGGAGACTTCAAATAATACATACATAAAGTTTTGCATTCGTAGCATTGTTTTCGGCTGAGAAAAAAAAAATGGGGTGGATTACTTTCTGGGCAACCCTCGTATTTTGATATCTTAGCTATTTTTCTACATAGCCACTATTCTCATTTAAACATTCGCCAGAGCTCTTTACAGCCTTTCTTATGCCTGTGTACTGAGTTTCTGCCAAGTTGATGAACCAGTTACTAACGTCATCTTGTTTCAGAACTTCATCAATTGGAGAAGAAGACTGAATTACTCTTTGCCGACTCCAGTGAAACAGTTGTATGTTCAAAAACTGATCACTTAATTTTCCAAAGCAAATCCTAAGTCAACACAGCAGAATGCGGTTGAGCATTCTCGTAAAGGAGCACAGCACCGCTGGACAACAATCCACGCCGTTTCTTTTGGACGATGCACCGCAGTCAGTAAAGAGTGTCACAGAAGGCTGCTGCATTTATGGCCTCTCCTCTAGGCGCGAAGTCGACGAGTAGGACGTCCTCTTGATCCCAAAACTCTATGGCATAAGGTTTTGTTACTCAGAATTTGTTTGGCTTCTTTTGGTTTTGTTGGGGATCGCGAATGATACCATTCCAATGAGTGGGGCTTTGTTTCTCGACTTTTATGTGAAACACAGGTTTCGTCAGCAGTAACACTGTGGTTCAAAAACTCCTAGTTATTATTATTCTATTGACTGAGAAAAGTCAGTGCTGCTCCTATTCGTTGTTTTTTATGTTCATTTGTCAAAAGTCGAGAAATTCACCGGGCACACACTTTTCTATAGCCTAAATCACCACTAACAAGTTGATAAAGAACTGATTTTAGGAAAGTGTGAGCTAACTTCATCAATAGAGGGACGTCTGTCCTGTTGCAATTTTTCCCCAGACGGCTTTTTGTTATGAATTCGTTAGTTCGTTGTCAAATATGACGCAGCATTTTCTAACTGAAGCTTCATTCTTCACAATTCCGTAAACATTGTTTGTCTGTCTGTAAATATTGGGAGTGTGGACTTCTTTTTGCATTCAGAAATCGTATTTCACTACGAACCCTACTCTTGGCGGGACCACTAACTCTGTCGCATATGTTAAAATCACACAAATATTGGAAACAAGAAACGACTATTCCTGCTCGCTGCTTGCATCGTAGTGGCGCCAGCGATTAGGATGGTGAAGGAGGAGAACTGCACACCAGGTCAGATCAAAACGTTATTTTCTTTTTAGAATGACCTACGTACACCAACTTCTCGTATGAAGACTTTTATGGAGATTTTACGACTCCTATGTAGGAATCAACATGGCTTCATTGACTACTGTTCATGTGTAAACCATAATGCTTCCATTATTCATAAAATCCAGAAGGCGGTCGATTGTGGGGATGTGGTTGACGCAGTTTTTATTGTCTTCTAGACAGCCTTCAATGCAGTTCCGCTCCGTCACATTGCAAACAAAATAGCTGCATACGGAATATTCAAACAAATATGCAATTGGACAGAGGACTCCCTTGCGAACAGACCTCAACATAACGTTCTTAACGAAAAATTATCGTCAGAGTGAAGATAGCATCTGATGTAACTTAAAGTAGTGTCATAGGACAGCAGTTTTTATGACATATTTGAAAGATTAGGCAGATAGTCTGTTGCACACTGTGATTTTTCGCGGGTGATGCAGCTGAGAATAAAGAAGTTGCTACGAAATGTAGTGACAATTGGCATTTAGCCCAGAATGTACATACCTGTGATGCAACGCGCGTAAATAGACGAAAGGATTCTGTAACGTTTGTCTACATATCAGCATTAACTCACTGGTATCAGTCACAACCTTCAAGAACCTAAGAATTTCTGTCCAGAGATACTTAAGGTTGAAAGACAACACATTAAACTGAGGAGGAGGACACAGAATCGAAACTTAGTTTTCATCGCGTAATCCTAAGGAAATGTAGTTCATGTGCAAAAGAGATCCGTTACAGAAAGTCCTTCGATAAATTCTTAAGTATTGTTCTTCGATCTAGGACTCTTGCCATGCTTAATTTATGGAAGGCATAGAAATATACAAACAAAAGCTGTACAATTCGTCTCTAGTTTATTTAGTTACAGTCAGAGTGTCACAGAAATCCTCAACAAACTATAGTAGGCGATGTTACAAGAAATACTTGTGTGTCACAGAAAGCCTTACCTACAAAATTTCAGGACATTATTTTCAAAATGACTCAGAATCATGTTGTTTCCTCCAAGATCTCGCTCAATAACCGTTACACAAAATTAGAGAAACCTTGGCTCATACTGGAGGGTAGCAACAGTATTTCTACTTCGGTACATTTTCTAAATGGAAAAGGAAGGAGGGAAAAAATACTGACAGACATTGTGTCCTCCACCACACATCATGGGGAGGTATGCTGAATACAGGTCTAGATGTAGATATTTATATATGATGATTCTGTTAATAGTGTGGAGATGCTGTAGTATTTCCAGTATTTCCCCCTGGCTTATTAAGGTGAACTCAAAATGTACTCAAAATGTTCCCTTTGTATTTTTCATTGCAATATATTGGCAAAGGAACATGAAGTAATTTTGTATATGTAGCTCAATGTAGGACACTATGCCCATAATATTTTTCCTCCTTTATGACATTGTGAAGGCTCCACATGGTGTTGCATAAATAACAAAAGTTATAATTTTTACAACTAGCTTCCATACCGTATGCTGAAAATACTGACTCTAAAGAAAAGACACTGTAACTCGTTTTTTAATGAAAATATGCAGCAATATATAGCTAATCCATTTTTAAATCGACTATAGTATTATTATTATGTACTGTGAACATGAGTTAAATAAGGCGATTCATTAATTTTAGGCAGTGGGTTGCCTAATGAATGTTGTGATCCTTCTGTACCCCCAAAAACTTTCTGTTTCTACATACATACATACAGACATACATTAATACTTGTTCCATAGATTATGAATACATTTTGTAATGATGTGGAACATGTCGCTTTAACAGAATAATTAATTAATAATTTTTTTTACAGTTACTAGTACATATCTAAAAATTCATCAATTGAGTAGGAGATGTCATTCAGAAATTCTTTTGATTTGCTTTTAAATGTTAGTCAGCTATCTGTCAGACTTTTAATGCTATTTGGCAAATGACCGAAGATCTTTGTGGCAGCATAATTCACCCCTTTCTGTGCCAAAGTCAGATTTATCCCAGAATAGTGAAGATCAGCATCTCTTCTAGTGTTATAGCTATGGTCTTCGCTGTTATTTTTGAATTGAGGTGGGTTATTGATAACAAATTTCATAGATGAATATATGTATTGCGAAGGTACTGTGAATATCTTGAGTTCCTTAAATAAATGGCTGAAAGGTGATCTTGGGTGGGATGCAGCTACTATTCTGATTACACACTTTTATACAATGAATACTTTCTCTCTTAATGAGGAATTGCCCCAAAATATGATGCCATATGAAAGCAGTGATGAAATCAGGCATAATAGGCTAATTTACTGATATGTTTATCTGCAAAATTTGCAATATTTTATAACTAATAACTTAAGTAGCTGAACCTAACCATTTTCACATATCATTGATATGTTTCTACCAATTCTGTTTCTCATCAATGGACACACCCAGAAATTTTGACTATTCTGCCTTAGTAACATACTTCTGTTCATAGTCTACATTTATCAATAGTGTTATGCCATTTAGTGTACAGAATTGTATAATCTGTGTTTTCTCAAAATTTAGTGAGAGTCCATTTGCAAAGAACCACTTATCAATTTTCTCGAAGACATTATTTACAGTTTCCTCAGCTGATTCTTGTTTGTTCAGTGTGATTACTATATTTGTATTATCAGCAAAAAGAACTAGCTTTGCATCTTCATGAATATAGAGTGGCAAGTCATTAATATATATTAAGAAAAATAAGGGACCCAAGACTGAACCCTGTGGGACAACATTCTTGATACCTCCCCAGTTACAGGACCTTGCTAATTTTTGCAGACTATCTGTGCTGACAATTTCAACCTTCTGCATTCTTCAAGTTAAATGAGAACTAAGCCATTTACGCACTGTCCTACTCATACAACAATACTTCAGCTAATCTAGGATAATTTCATGAATCACACAATCAAAATCTTTTGAGAGATCACAAAATATCTTAATGGGTGATGTTGAGTTATTCTGTGCATTTAATATACGATCAGTGAAAGCATATATAGCATCTTCTGTTCAAAAGCCTTTCTGAAAACCAAACTGACATTTTGTTAGTGTTTTATTTTTACTAATATGTGATGCTACTCTTGAATACATCACTTTTTCAAGGATTTTGGATAATATTGTCAAAAGTGATATTGGGAGGTAGTTGTTAGCATCAGACTTATGCCATTTTTATGCAATATTTAACAATAGCGAGTTTCAGTCTATCTGGAATAATGCCCTGTTCCTGTGAGCTACTACATATGTGGATGAGAATCCTACTTATTTGTTGGGAACAATCTTTTAGTACTCTGTTGGAAATGCCATCAATTCCATGTGAGCTTTTACTTCTGAGTGAATTTATTATTTTCCTAATTGCAATAGGAGAGGTTGGTTGAATTTCAATTTTATCAAATTGCATAGGTATTACCTCTTCCACAGACTGCCTTACATTTTATAATGAATACCTGGATCCTATTTTCTCTACAATAGTTAAAAAACGATTGTTAAAAATCTTTTCTGCTTCTGATTTTTTGTTAACAAACTTTTCATTGAGTTTGATACAAATACAGTCTTCCTGGCTCTTGTTTACCCTGTTTCCCATTTAACAATGATGCACAGGATTAGCTGAGTGGTCTAAAGCCCTGCAGTCATGGACTGTGTGGTTGGTCCCGGTGGAGGTTCAAGCCCTCCCTCTGGCATGGGTGTGTGCGTTTGTCCTTAGGATAATTTAGGTTAAGTAGTGTGTAATCTTAGGGACTGATGACCTTAGCAGTTAAGTCCCATAAGATTTCACACACATTTGAACATTTTTTGAACATCTAACAATATTCCATATTGTTTTAATTTTATTATCAGATGTGCTAATCTTAGACATAATGCACATATTTCTGTACTTTTTAATAACTTTTCTTAATACAGTACAGTAGTTTTTATAATGTTTCACTGTTTCTAAATCATTACTCCTCCTAGCTATAAGATACATTTCCCTTTTCCGTTTACAAGATATTTTTATCCCCTTTGTAAGCCATGGTTTTAACATGGTTTCTTACAATTATATTTGACTGCTTCCTTGGAGAAACTGTTTTCAAGTATACTCACAACAGTATCATGAAATATGTTAAATTTTAAATTAGCATCATGTTTCCTGTATGCCTCTTCCCAGTCTAGCTGTTGCAAGCTTTCCCTAAAATTTTCAGTTGTCAAGTCGTTAATTGAACCCATTACTTTGGAGGACTGTTTTGCACTACTGTATGGAGCTATGTCATATACTGTAACTTACTGTGGATAATGATCAGACACACCATTCTTAATAGGAAAAGTTTCTATTTGATGAAATTAATCTTGGTCTATAAAAATGTTATCTATCAGTGTGCTACATTCCTGTACCACCTGAGTAGGAAAATAAATAAATGGTGTCAAATTGAAAGAACCAAGTAATACTTCAAGTTCAAACTTTCTATAGGACTTTATCGGGCAGGTAGGTTAGAAAACTTGAAAAGGGAAATGGATAGGTTAAAGTCAGATATAGTGGGAATTAGTGAAGTTTGGTGGCAGGAGGAACAAGACATTTGGTCAGGTGAATACAGGGTTATAAATACAAAATCAAATAGAGGTAATGCAGGAGTAGGTTTAATAATGAATAGGAAAATTGGAGTGCAGGTAAGCTACTACAAACAGCATAGTGAATGCATTATTGTGGCCAAGATAGACACAAAGCCCACACCTACTACAATAGTACAAGTTTATATGCCAACTAGCTCTGCAGATGATGAACAAATTGACGAAATGTATGATGAGATAAAAGAAATTATTCAAATAGTGAAGGGAGACGAAAATTTAATAGTCATGGGTGACCGGAATTCGTCAGTAGGAAAAGGGACAGAAGGAAACATAGTAGGTGAATATGGATTGGGGGAAAGAAATGAAAGAGGAAGCCGCCTTGTAGAATTTTGCACAGAGCATAACTTAATCATAGCTAACACTTGGTTCAAGAATCATAAAAGAAGGTTGTACACATGGAAGAATCCTGGAAATACTAGAAGGTATCAGATAGATTATATAATGGTAAGACAGAGATTTAGGAACCAGGTATTAAATTGTAAGGCATTTCCAGGGGCAGATATGAATTCTGACCACAATCTATTGGTTATGAACTGTAGATTAAAACTGAAGAAACTGCAAAAAGGTGGGAGTTTAAGGAGATGGGACCTGGATAAACTGAAAGAACCAGAGGTTATACAGAGTTTCAGGGAGAGCATAAGGGAACAATTGACAAGAATGAGGGAAAGAAATACAGTAGAAGAAGAAGCTTTGAGGGATGAAGTAGTGAAGGCAGCAGAGGATAAAGTAGGTAAAAAGACGAGGGCTAGTAGAAATCCTTGGGTGACAGAAGAAATATTGAATTTAATTGATGAAAGGAGAAAATATAAAAATGCAGTAAATGAAGCAGGCAGAAAGGAATACAAACGTCTCAAAAATGAGATCGACAGGAAGTGCAAAATGGCTAAGCAGGAATGGCTAGAGGACAAATGTAAGGATTTAGAGACTTATCTCACTAGGGGTAAGATAGATACTGCCTACAGGAAAATTAAAGAGACCTTTGGAGAAAAGAGAACGACTTGTATGAATATCAAGAGCTCAGATGGAAATCCAGTTCTAAGCAAAGAAGGGAAGGCAGAAAGGTGGAAGGAGTATATAGAGGGTCTATACAAGGGCGATGTACTTGAGGACAATATTATGGAAATGGAAGCGGATGTAGATGAATATGAAATGGGAGATATGATACTGCGTGACGAGTTTGACAGAGCACTGAAAGTGTCAGGAAGTCGAAACAAGGCCCCGGGAGTAGACAACATTCCATTAGAGCTACTGACGACCTTGGGAGAGCCAGTCCTGACAAAACGCTACCATCTGGTGAGCAAGATGTATGAGGGGTCAACAGAAAGGTCCGATCTTACTCGTCGGCTTTGACCCGTGACGTAAGCGTGTTGTGGTGTGTGACGTCATTACGGCGCGGAAAACCTAATACATGGTTTGATGTACTCTTGTTTAAAGAACATGTATACGTAATATGAAGCAATTTGATGAACATATTGATCTGTAGCGTAGCCCATTTGAGGTTAGGTTGGGAGTTTTTTTTTTGGAATGCGGCCGCGGCAGCGGCCGCCTATGATTCGAAAATATTGATTTGACACTAATGAAGCCTGTGGGGGGATGGGGGGGCACTGCAGACTCCCCCCACCGCATAACGACATATTTAGTTTCTCCCCACCCAAAAACCCCCAATTTCCCACGCTTGTCCCGTTACAGTCATTAGGCTTTTTGTGAAACTTGTGTATTTCAGTGTTTACAATACGTATTCGATGTTTTTATATCCACCATATTGGAATTGTTGTTTATGGTCGTTTCCGCGGTATTTGTGACGTCATGGGTCAAAGCCGACGGGTAAGATCGGACGCTTCTGTATTTCCATGAGACAGGTGAAATACCCTCAGACTTCAAGAAGAATATAATAATTGCAATCCCAAAGAAAGCAGGTGTTGACAGATTTGAAAATTACCGAACAATCAGTTTAATAAGCCGCAGCTGCAAAATACTAATGCGAATTCTTTACAGACGAATTAAAAAACTAGTAGAAGCCAACCTTGGGGAAGATCAGTTTGGATTCCGTAGAAATATTGGAACACGTGAGACAATACTGTCCTTAAGACTTATCTTAGAAGAAAGAATAAGCAAAGGCAAACCTACTTTTCTAGCATTTGTAGACTTAGAGAAAGCTTTTAACAATGTTGACTGGAATACTCTCTTTCAAATTCTAAAGGTGGCAGGGGTAAAATACAGGGAGCGAAAGGCTATTTACAATTTGTACAGAAAACAGACGGCAGTTATAAGAGTTGAGGGGCATGAAAGGGAAGCAGTGGTTAGGAAGGGAGTGAGACAGGGTTGTAGCCTGTCCCCGATGTTATTCAATCTGTATATTGAGCAAGCAGTGAAGGAAACAAAAGAAAAAATCGGAGTAGGTATTAAAATCCATGGAGAAGAAATTAAAACTTTGAGGTTCGCCGATGACACTGTAATTCTGTCAGAGACAGCAAAGGACTTGGAAGAGCGGTTGAACAGTGTCTTGAAAGGAGGATATAAGATGAACATCAACAAAAGCAAAACGAGGATAATGGAATGTAGTCGAATTAAGTCAGGTGATGCTGAGGGAATTAGATTAGGAAATGAGACACTTAAAGTAGTAAAGGAGTTTTGCTATTTGGGGAGCAAAATAACTGATGATGGTCGAAGTAGAGAGGATATAAAAGGTCGGCTGGCAATAGCAAGAAAAGCGTTTCTGAAGAAGAGAAATTTGTTAACATCGAGTATAGATTTAAGTGTCAGGAAGTCGTTTCTGAAAGTATTTGTATGGAGTGTAGCCATGTATGGAAGTGAAACATGGATGATAAATAGTTTGGACAAGAAGAGAATAGAAGCTTTCGAAATGTGGTGCTAGAGAAGAATGCTGAAGATTAGATGGGTAGGTCAGATAACTAATGAGGGGGTATTGAATGGAACTGGGGAGAAGAGGAGTTTGTGGCACAACTTGACAAGAAGAAGGGACCGGTTGGTAGGACATGTTCTGAGGCATCAAGGGATCACAAATTTGGCATTGGAGGGCAGCGTGGAGGGTAAAAATCATAGAGGGCGACCAAGAGATGAATACACTAAGCAAATTCAGAAGGACGTAGGTTGCAGCAAGTACTGGGAGATGAAGAAGCTGGCACAGGATAGAGTAGCATGGAGAGCTGCATCAAACCAGTCTCAGGACTGAAGACCACAACAACAACAATAAGACTTTTTCAGAAAATCGACATTGAAAACCCTACAAAGCGCCATTAATTAGTTTAAGCTCAAACCCAGATGCTTCTATATGTTGCTCTACACAAAAATTTTTAGTTTCAACATTTTTCACACTGTGACAGATT
Source organism: Schistocerca nitens (assembly GCF_023898315.1). Lineage (NCBI taxonomy): Eukaryota > Metazoa > Arthropoda > Insecta > Orthoptera > Acrididae > Schistocerca > Schistocerca nitens. The sequence continues at coordinate 466,345,300 of NC_064619.1, read as the reverse complement.
TTAACATATATAGGGCAACTACTCCTCTCTCCATAGTGTCTCTACTTGTATGTGCTGAAAGCTTATACCCAGTTACATTTATCATTTCCATACCTGTGACTACTCTTGTATTTAATTATTTGGGTATACAATTTTTATAGCTTTTACAGTCCTGTGAGAATTAGATTTGTGTGTCCTGAGTTTTGTCAAAATTTAACAGTAATCAATTTGACATGAACCATGTTGATGACCAATTCTTAAGTACTGCTCATCTATCTGGGATCCCTACCAGGTAGGACTGATAGAAGCGATAGAGAAGATCGAATGAAGAGTGGCTCGTTTCGTAACTGGGTCTAAAGCTGGTGCGAGAGCATTATGGAGACGATCAACAAACTCTATTAGCAGACGTTGCAAGAGAGGCATTGTGCTTCAAAGAGGGATTTACATCGAACTTTCGAGAGAGCACTTTCCAGAAAGAATTGGACTACATATCAATTCCCCTGACATGTTTTACGTAATGAACATGAGGAGAAAATTTGAGAAATTAGAGCCAATACAGAGGCTTGCTGACAATCATTCTTCCCACACATTATTCGTGAGTGGAACAGGTTTGGAGGACTCAGTTAGTGGTACGAAAAGTACCCTCCGCAACACACCATTAGGTGGCTTGTGGAGTACAAGTAGACATAGATATAGATGTTGTTATCGAATATTTCGTTAGATGGTGTTTCGCCAGGAGGTCTGGAAATATTTTTTTTCCTGTACTTGTATTATCTGCTAGAAGTTTTGACTTTGTGTCTTCTGACAATGCAAGTGAAAGATCATTTATGTGTACCAGAAATAGTAATGGAGGCAGAATATTACCCTGAGGTACAACATGTCTGATGGATACAAATTCTGAGCTCCTATTTTCATGTGACTGAGATGCAACTGATGCCTTCTGCTTTTGTACACACAAATAAAATAACAATTGTGAACCAACTGTGATTACTATTCCAAAACGCGTTGCCTAATAATAAAGGGAGGAGGAAATTAAATAAAACTTCACGAATTGAAATGGTATGTGATATTATTTCATTGATTACAATATTGTATCAAATTTACAAAGGACTTGGCAGTATAAGCCCACTAGTCAGTGCATTTCATATCCTCTGGCCTGAATGCATGCATTGACTCAGTTGTGAAGGGTATAGTGAAGCTGTTTAATACTCTCCTGAGGCAAATTGTCCAAAAATTTTGTAACTGGTCCTTTATATCTCATTAGTGGCACTGGGATAGAGTTGATGTCTGAGCTGCACCCACGTCTTTTCTATTGAGGACATATCGGGATATCTTGCTGGACATGTGATTTAGACAGTCCATAGAGACACATCCCATCTGGAGACAAATATTGTTCTGCTAAAAAATTGCGCCACAACACAGTCACATGAGAGGTAACACTTGAGGATGCAGACTGTCCATGATGTACCATTGTGCTGTCAGAGTTCCCTCAATCACCGCCACCTGTAACCTGAAGTCACACCTGATTGTTCTGCACATCATGATGCCAGGAGTAACACTGTTGTGCCTTTCCAAAACACTGAAGGAGTGGAACCTCTCCCCAAGTTGTCATTATACTCACTGGTGTGATAACACAGCAATAGTACTAACACCACTTATATTTCGCTATGGCGCAGCTGACTGAAGAACTTCATAGCACCAGGAAATCTTTATCTTTATCTTTTAGCCTGGAAATTGGAAGGAGATCTAGAATAAAGAACAGTTCCTCTGTGATAATTCGTCTGATATTTTAGTATACAGCCTTGGCTAGAATCAGATGATATTATCTTAATAGGCTGCATTCTAAAATAGCATTTTGCTGTGTATGTTGAGTCTGTCAGTAGAACACCGGTTTTTGATTAAGTCTGGCCACAGTGAAATGGGATAGCTTACATGGTACTACTCTTGGAATATCATTCAGTGCACCAGAACATATTTGTTTCCACTTTGTACAAAAAAACAACTAAACTTTATGATGTAAGCCCACACATTACTGGGCACCCAGAAGCAGTTAAGTACACATTTTTGAACACAATTAATACATAAGCTTTTATCGTGGCTGACTATCCACGTCCAGTCCACGTACTCTCAACAGCAGTTCAACATCTACTAAACAGTCACTATTTCGAGTCTCTCCATTTGTTTTTTAACAATACAATACTACATTAATATTTGCAGCTGGCAACGGAGCTTCCGGGCCGTATTTGATTATTCTTGGCAGGTCGCGCTGAACATTTTTCAGCGCCGACGAATTAGCTCCCTTCCAGTTTCGCCTGCACAAGCAATAAATGGGTGCAGTATACCATGCTCATCCTTATGCCCTGCTTTCAAATAACGTGTGTTCGAAATGGTTGGAACACAAGTGTCTCCAGACTTTCGTAAAATTCTGGGGGCACTACACAACTTACCAGAAAACATTAAATGTCATGCAGATAATTCTATGGAGTTTAAAACTGATTTAAATGATTTTCTATTGGGCAATTCTTTCTATTCCATTGAGGTGTATCTTCACTGAAATTCCTTGGTTAATGTGCTATTAAAATGAGCAATATAAAACAGTAATGTAATGCCATTTTACTGTACTGCACTCAAAGTTAATTTAATATATGTTCTAAATTTCTGTCCACATTCCAGAGACCAGTCTCTGTGAGATCCCTGGACTATGAATAATGTTATGTAATTAACGAAAATTAACCGACAATGAAGTCATAATTATCAGAGCTGACAAAGTAAATACCTTAATTATAGTGACAGAACACAACACACCCCAAAGCCTTTCAGTTCTTCACTGAAAATGACGTTGCAGGGATGCATAAAGATTCCACAAAACTTTTCAGACAAAACATGAACCACAGCTCAAAAACACGTTGTCTTATTCAATGATAGTAAGAAGAACAAAGTCACTATTGGACACCCACTAACATCATGGATAAGAGTCCAAAATATAATTCAGAAGTGGACTGTCCAATCAGACCAACTGTCAACTCGAGAAACATCCTCAGCTATAAAATCACCCAAAAGTTTAACTGGACAATAGCTAAGAGTTATACATATATAAAACGCTCCACTACATTATCTTTTCACTTTTTTTGGGAATAGAGAAATATAGCTAACAACAGGTGATGTAATGAATGTTCACCAATACATTTTGTGAAGCAGTTTTTAAAAACATCTAATTTTCTGAAGACATTGGTGATGGATGTTTTATAATTAACACCAGATATTGTTATTATTATTATTAATGTAATACACATTTGTATCTTTATGCACTAATACTAAGAGCAGCGTGTAATGAGCTGCATTTATATGAAAATAAATTATATGTCTCAATGGTCACAAAATAAAACAAAGGGAAGCTCTACTGTTATGGCTTCTTGGAATTGAAGGAGTTGGTTGCATTACCAGGACCTGTTATCAGAAAGTAGACACAGTTATTGGTCTTTGATAAATGATGTCTACTATATACAAGCAATAACCTTTACATAATCACTGCTTTGAGAAAGATGGGAGATGATCATCTGATGACAAATATAGCACTTACTAACTTGAAGATATAACTTGATCAGAATAACATAGTGATTGACATCTGAGTTTGGAAGGGGACAATGTTGTTGGTTCCTGTTTATCTGTACATTTAATATGGCTGCAGCAGCAACATCTGTGCATTTCCTGTTTGGATGCCTTCACACATCCAGTATTGTGTCTGCTTAGATGGACTGTAGTGGTCTTACCGCCTTTATGTGCACTTTCGTAACTAGTTTAGGACATTATGTCATCTACAGACACCACTGCAAAGAGAAATAATGTAACAACCAAACCGAATCGCCATTGTTACATTACTAACTGCAAGTTTTGTCTGCAACTGACTGTAGCAACTGGCACTTGAGGTACAATAACGATATTACCACACTGAATAGAATACAAGCCTTGACTTAGCCTATCCTCTGATTGTTTGTTACTATGGTAGCTGTCCTGTAAACATGTAGCTGTCAATCACATTTTTATTCTGATCCAGGTATAGTTTTGAACGCCTGACTGCCACCCTATGCAACGTTCTATTGGATTAGTTATTTACTAACCTTATGACCATGGCATATAAGCATTCAACAAACTGTGTAAGAATATATAGTGTAACAGTAATCAGAATTGGTACACAATTCACATCTTTTATCAGCAGAAGGTTCGCACTGAACTCCCGATTCAGCTTCAATGTTATTGGTTGGCATTGACACTTAAGTATACATGTTCCATGGGCGAGATCAATTACAGCTTCTCTGTCCCATAAAAACTCAAACCAAGTAATACTGGTATTGACAAGTTTTCCATTAATAGGAATGTGCATAAAACGCTATCATTTCCAAAGGAAACTTCAACCTGTGTCTGGTGCTTTATAATCTGTGCCTTTTTTCCCAGCGCTCCTATAACCTTACAATTCGGAACAGGCAATATCGGCAGTTTTTTATTTGCATTACCTTCTTGAAGAATTGTGTATTCATTACTGACACACTCGCACCTGTGTCGAGGAGAATAATAGTTGCTACACCATTGATGGTTCCAGTGACACTTGCTTGAATATTCTCTTTTTCTTGCCTATCAGGGACAAAAGATTCTTGATAGAGTTCGTCTGTGATTCTCTTACCATCCTGATAGCGAATCATATTTATTTTCTGTTTTATTGACCCATTGCCTTCATTCTTGGTCTCGGTTGCCTGGTGAAGGCCTACAGGGACCAAGCTTAATTTGTTGGCTCCTGTATATTCTGCTTTAGTTCCGAGGGTATCTCCACTATTTTCACATTTTGTGAGTCTACAGTCAGAGGTGGCGTACTTGGGTCCCACCATTGTGGATACTGATTATTTGTCATGGGTACAGCCTGTATATAATTTATTGGCTGACCTCGATTCACAGAGTTTTGTTGTAGCTGCCAATGACTTGCCCCTGGTTTTTGCCAATACTCATTGTCGCCTCATATGTTTCTAGGTTTATCCTTGTACAGACTGTCTGATCTACTGTCATTTCGTCTTTTACGATTACTATTGTTGTTATTGTTATTAGAATTTTTGTTATTATACTGCCTCTCATTACCATTCAGATGCTGGTAGTCATTGGACTTCTGGTAATTATTGTTATTATTGAAATAGTCCGAATTTTGGTTGTAGGAATGTCTACTATTATTATATTTCCCATTATTATAACTCTTGTTTTTACTTTTCTTGGGACTACCTTAGCCCCTATTTCCACTGTTTCCATTCCAGGAAACTTTTCCATTAGGATTGTTGGTACTACTTTTCAAAGCACACAAGCAACCAATGCCAATTGCGTTTGTGTTGGAACATTAACATGAACATGTGTTCCTACTTTTTTTTTTACATCTGTGTGTGGATGGACACCACTGCTTAAACAGTGTTGGACGGCTCTCGCTCCACAGTTGACAAACACTCACACAGCAAGCTCAGTGATGAAATAAAGAACAACACAAACAATAATATTTTCTTATGGTACACTGTAACTGTAAGAAATCCCAATACTTAATCAATAAATAAATAAATGTGCATTGGTGGCCCCACGTTGGGCGCCAGAGTGGCGGAATTGGTTTTTAGTATTTCGTGACTTTAATTACCTATAAATGATATTTCAGGTGGATCAAAAAAATATATAAAACCATTTACCTATTGTCAGCGTAACAATTCGTTTGATCTCAAAAATGATTATCCTGGCTTATATTTGTCACTCTGCTAAAGAAATCTCCACTTGACATTGTGTAGAAATATTGTTTGTAAAGTCGTGTGAGTGGCACTAAATTGCATATCATTTACCAGATTTTACACAACTGTTACTTAAGATGGAAGCACTTTTCTCTAGGAAAAAGAACATTTAGTCACAAAATACTACCCACACGCGATACTGGCATATATCTCGTATTAAAGTATTTCATGTAAATCGTGAGCACTATTTTTAAGGATTCAATCTGAGTTGAAGTCTGTCTTTTAAAGTAGATTCAGGACCACTGGGGCACATTTATTTCCATTCATTTATATCTAACAACATTTATGTTTGTTAAAATTCTCTATTCAAAACTCGTGGGGATATTTTTGCTAAGGTGGCAGCAGACAGACGATAGTCAATTTGTCTATTGTTACTCTTGATTCCTTGTATATCAAGTTAATATATTCAGATAAAAGTCTTTAATCCTTTTGTTCTCTATTCTTTAGGATTTAAAATTATTCTTGATGAAAAATGTTTCATATTTTTTATAGCAGCTACTAGTAAAGTCCACTGCAAGTTACTAGCGCTAATGGCTGTGCTGCTAACTGTGGAGTTAAAAATTAACACTTAAAAACATTAATTAGATTGGATTACAATTGAAATAAATACAAATCCATGTCTAGACAACAGCGATTCTATTTTTCAAGTAATGATTAACAATATAGTTATAGGTTGTCTCCTTATATACCTTACACGTCTCATATCCAAACAGTTCATCGGTTAGCAGAGGAAGAACGACCGAACCACAATTATCACAGATAACGAAAATAAATTATAACTGTTGTTGTCTATGAATGTAGTTCTCTAATAATAGTTTTATTTCACTCAGAAATTAAATTATTACAGAAATAATGAAATAACTATCGTCATTTTTACACGATAGACTCTTTTTTATACGTAATATCGATAATATTCGTTGAAGGTTTTACACTTAGTTCATTTTAAGGTTGGCAGTAAAATTGTACAGAGTGCAGCAAATTTTTGTAGTTAAATCATAGGAGTGTAACCACCGAGCGAGGTGGCACAGTGGTTAGCACACTGGACTCGCATACGGGAGGACGACGGTTCAATCCCGCGTCCGGCCATTCTGATTTAGGTTTTCCGTGATTTCCCTAAATCGCTCCAGGCAAATGCCGGGATGGTTCCTCTGAAAGGGCACGGCCGACTTCCTTCCCTAATCCGATGAGACCGATGACCTCACTGTTTGGTCTCTTCCCCCAAAAACCAACCAACCATAGGAGTGTAACCAATTTAACTACTGTGCAATCTTAATTACCGAAAGAAACTGGAATTCTAATTAGATTTTTAAATTCAATTGAGAGTTTGTTCATGATTATCCACAAACCCATAAAAGTTTTAGCTTCTGTACGACAATGCTTTGTAGGAGATCACATTTTCCATTACAAAACTATCTTTATAATGATGAAGGCTTCTCGGTTCTCCAGCAGGGTGGTAGCATTGATATCTCACGACGTTTCAAGAAGTGTCATACTACCCATCTTCTGGCGAAGAAGATAGGTACTATGACACTTCCCGAAACGTCGCGAGATATCAATGCTACCACCCTGCTGGAGAACTGAGAAGCCTTCATCAATAGTTTACGCCGGGAAAGCCTACAGTCACATATATCTTTCTAATACTTATTGTAACAGTCTCAGTTGTAATATATCTTTCATGGTAACCACTTTCGGTCACTTAATGGTTATCTGCGGATCTAACAATAAAATAAAACATTCATAAGTATTTAAGTTAGGTAGATAATGTAGACTAAAATGATTTAAAATACATATATTTTTAAATTGTACCTGATTAATCATGAGTTGTGAAAAGACAATATACTTATAAATGAACATAGATATTAGCTGTAAAAATAATAGGGACAGCACTATAACAGAAGTGTGAAAAATTTAAGTGGTATCTTGTCACAAGTTTGTTACATACATTTGACACCTCCTGAAAATTTTTGATGTTTGTCAACTCCTGATTAATCAGGAAAATTTTACGAATATGTTATCGACTTTATCAGGTACAAATTTCACAATTATAATTTTAAATAATTTCAGTTTATGTTATGTACTTAAATAGATGTTTCTACTCAAATAGGTGTTTCTTATTTGTTTTAAGTGTAAACATGATCATGAGGTGATTCAAAATAGTTTTCATTCGAGATAAATTGCAACTAAGACTTACGTACTAAATTTTTTAAATATATTTTCACCGTTGCGTTATCTCGCATGACATTATCTCAGCCAGTATTAAGGAAAGTAGTCTTCTAAAAGTAGTCATCTTATCAGTATAATATCTCTGGTCCATTACAATAAAATATCCATAAATGTTACTGGAATGATCGACTGAAGTATATAGACAACTATAAGCAATTATGTTTCTTGAAGTCTTATTTGTTTATTTTTGTTCTTATGTCGTTGAGAACCATATCGATACCATAGCTTTAATTGTCTCGATATAGCTCGAAATCGCATATTGGAGTTTTGATACGTCTTTGTTTTTCATTCGACGCCATATTTCGTATAGGATGATTTGTTTTGTATAATTTCAACGTTGTAACGGATTCGTTTGTGTTTAGGTTTGAAGAAGAGGGGAAAAGTATTCTTGCGGTGAGTGTATTATTGTTTCATGTTATTAATATGTTGATTGTAATTTCGAAAAGCATCATTTAAGAGAAAAACACGGATGTGGTCAAGTGGTGGATATTGTATCTGTCGTTGTATATGCTGTCGTTCGGTGCTGCTGTCTCACAAAAACAATTTTGTGATCATTCTTCGGGTTATCGATTTGTTAAGAACACTGGTCATTTCTGTATCGATGATTTGCATCCATTTGAATGATATTGTTTGGTCCGCACACGATACATTTTTTTGGTATTGTGTGTCAACAGAAGTGCACCGATTTTGAAAACCTGTTTCCTCGTGATTGGTGAATATTACTCATGAATGGCTTTTCCTATATCAGTGCGAAAGTTTGCTCATTGCTTGTAGACTTCTGATGCTCATTGAAGTAATTGACGAAAGTTTTGTTTATGCTGTGAGTCACGGATCTAAAGTAATTTGCTTGAAGCTGGATTATCATTAGTAGTCATAAAACAGTTCAACACGAAACAGCCCCCCTGAGACGACAAACATGTGAAAAATTTCCGAATGCTCTGTAATAATGTTTACTCCATTGCTTTCTAACCCACTTTTTCGACTCACGTTTTGTTTGGGGAATTTTGTAGGGCTATGTAAGGACTGTTAGGCATTTATCGTCAAATGTAATACGTTAAATGTGAGTTTACGATTGCTAAGTATTTGTAAATGGAGGATTCTCATACCACATTCGACTGCTTAGAAATTTTTACAGCCGATTCATGTCAGTAGGGGTGTACATACCATGTTGCACACTAATAAACATAACTTTTGCTGGTTATGATTTGTGTTAATTGTGTCAATAGTGTGCTTAGGCATCTCTGAAAGTTTCGTTACATACTGATACAGATACATTTTTATGGTGGTAGCCTATTTGGTGCACTTAATGTGTTAGAAAGAAACAAATGCTATCTTGAATTCGATGCACTTGATTAGAAGCTTCTTTCGTTTTGATATATTGGTTTTGTTTTCATGTGTTTCAACCCAGTAGTTGCTTTCAACATGTAATGTTTTCTGTTGCTCCAAAATTTGGGTTACTTATGTGGCTTCAAAACTCAAGTTTGGAAGTCACACTCATTATTTTGTGAAACAGAGAGAATGTCATAACTGTGTGTGGTCGTTTATTTTTGCTATAGTTTGTGACTGCCATTCATGTGTAAGCAAATTTGGGGTGAAAGGACCAAACAATGAGTTCATCTGCCCCATCGGAATAAGGAAGGATGGGAAACGAAGTTGGATGTGCCCTTTCAAAGAAACCGTCCCGACATTTGCCTGTTTCTACCCATTGTTCCACCTCACTCGGTACTGTGATTTTTCATCACTCTCATAGTCAAGTCCCAAGAAATGCCTTAACAGTTGTGGTATATTTTCAACACACACACACACAGTTACTTCGCAGTTTTGTGAACATTGCATTTTACATGTAGAGGTAGGTCTATCGGCCTTGTTGCCAAAATTTTCACGCTTTTTGATGAGAGAGAATTCTCTCAGTTCCTTGTTTCTTCCACTCCTGTAATGTGCTCCTTGGGCTTACTGTTAAAAACAGGAAGAGGAGAGTGCAATAATTTTCCTGGTTTGTTGGGAAAGAATTGCAATAGTGTCATTGCCAAAAGCCTACCATTAGTAGGCTGTAAGAATGTCACTAACTTTTGTTATTAATAATCTCAAAAAATGTGTTTGTAAGGCAAGTTTTTGTAGAAACTCTAGGTAAACATGCATTTTGATGTCGAGGAGTTTTCTAATTGTTGTTCAGTTTCTTCATTGTACTTGATCTGATGTTGATCGTTGACAGATAACCAGTACTGTTTGGTGAATTGTAAGGTGTGTTCTAAGTTACTTCCTTTGTGTAAAATTTCAATGCCTGTCAATGACAATGCAGATTAAATCCGTCTGGCATTTGCATGTACTATTGTAGGTCATTTTATTTTAGACTACGGGGGGCTGTAATAATACACTATCTTGACTACAGTGTTTGTTTATGATATAGGCCAACAGAAATACGTAATCTGTGCATATTACTGTCTGTTTGCTTATCTTTAAAGTATGTTGTTAGCCTCCACACCTAACACTGGTTTTCTGAAAATTTTGCTAGAGCCACAGCAGTTCACGGAAGTTTGCTTACTTATGAATGATTGCATCCCTCAGAAATGATTGGTTAAGTCATGCTGAAACGCAGTGGTCCACTACACTTCTTTGTGGCATAGTCCTCAGTTTGAATTTTTGGTTGCCATCCAGAACTATGTGCATACTGACAAGGGAAACTCCCAATCACAAGCCCCTCAGATTTAGTGGTATGATGTGCTAGTGGATAGCCTGTCAAAAACTGAACACTGATCATGCATGAAAACAGGAAGAAGTTGCACTGAATTGGGAAAAAAAGAAGTTAAATAGAAATAGTGGGTCGACAGAAGCGTCCGATCCCACGCGTCGGCTTTGACCCGTAACGTAAGGGTGTTGTCGTGTGTGACATTCATGACGGCGCGGAGTTTGGTTTGAGTGTGGCTGTCTCCAGTTCTATTTAATCTTATTTTATTTACTTTTCTGATCTGTTCGTTCTATCTCGTGAGATTTTTTTTAAATTTAAAAACACTTATTACTTATTTTAACTATCTGTTTCCTCCAATTTCTGTTTTAGTTTATTATATTTATCTTTCTGATCTGTTCGTTCTATCCCGTGAGATTTTTTTTTTAAGACAAAAAACACTAATCAGCTACTGAAGCATCTTTATCTTCTATGGGTTGCAGGGGTTACGACCCCTGGGGAGGTGGGTGGGTATTCATGCATGGCTGTCTTCACTTAGACGTTGTAGCTACGCAAGTCGTCTAAATTTGTTTGTATTTAGTTTGCCCCCCACCCAAAACACCCCATTTCCCGCACTTGTCCCGTTAGTGTCATTAGGCTTCTTGTGGAAAGTGTGTGTGTTTTTGTTTCCGCCATATTTGTGACGTCATTGGTCAAAGCAGACGGGCGGGATCGGACGCTTCCGTATTTCCGAAGTAGTGAATGATCCAAGCTCAAGATGTGCATCAAGTGAATTTGAATAGCCATGGTGTGGTGGATATGAGGTCACAGTTTTGGACTCCAATGTGGGAGATCCGTGTTCAAATCTCCCTCATGCACCATATATATTTATTTGTGTTTATTTATTCACTTCACAAAACAATGAACTGTCTGTCCGATCATTGACATATCTGTTCAGTGTATTCAAATTTGTTTGCTGTGTCTGCTTGCAACAGTGAGATGTAAGGAAGGGACCTACAGGCCTACATACCTCCTATTTATTCTAGGCAAGTACAGCATGTTATGACTCTTGCATTCCTTTTTGGAAGTTTTGATTCTTGAATTCCTTTGTTGTAACATAGTTTACTCCTGTGCATTGTTTCCATTTCTGTGAGAGGTCTATGCGGCATCTCGCCTTCTCTCACTATTCATCACATTTACTGGTGATGGTGATATATTCGGTGCACTACTCATATTATATAACCAGTGTATAGTATAACAGTCGCCAAACCTGCAGAAGGAGAACAGACATGTCGGTGACTGGCTGGAAGGTTCATAATTTTGTGGGGGAAACAGAGAGAGTGTGCGAGAGAGAGAGAGGGGGGTGGGGGAGAGACGGAGGAGATTTGTACATGGATCTCCCACTTTGGAGTCCAACACTATGACCATCCAACCGTGACACTGTGGTTCTTGTAATTTACTCGATGTTGCACGTCATAAACTTGGACTGTTCACTTTTTCTATTTTGCTTCTTTTTCTTACAGTTCAGTACACCTTCTTCCTGTTTTTGTGCTTGGTCTGTGTTCAGTTTTTGATGGACTATTCACTGGACCAATTTACCACTAAATCTGTGGGAGGTGCAATGGGTAATTTCCCTTGCGAGTTCTGTCTGTTAAATGCTAACCCAAGTCAGCTAGGACGGAAAATGGAACAGAGCAGAGAAAAATATCCTGGCATTCAAGTTTTTGTGGAAACTACAGATAAATATATTGGGGTGGTTGATTGGTGATTTGATCTCTGCTCTTTCCAGATACATTTGTTGTCTTAGCCACTGTTGAGGCATGGAATTTGTGCAGCATTATTATAAATGTGTAATTGGAGAATAAGCTTCACCATTTGATTAAGCATTATGTACATTGTGGCCACTAACATGCCAGCTCTTAGGTTATCTTTGTGTGTATGGGGATGAATGTGGTTTAAAATGTCGGAAACATTTTGTTTTGATTGAAAGATTATGAGAATTATTTGTTGTAATGTTAAATATGTCGTGCAACTGACTCAGAGGAATGTAACAGAAATAACACAACAGAACACCAAAATATCAGTAATAACAGGGAGAAGTGGTAACAAGAGGTTAACTGTTGTGTGTTGTTGAGCAAGATATTGAGCTTGACATAGGTTTTCTTCTCAAGTAGATGATGATGATATGTAGTTGATTTATCAGAGTATGCTCCAGAATGAATTAAAGATTATCATTTCTGTTTGTAATTTAGTATTGGGTATTGACTAATCTTGGGGACCTATTGCAGTAAAATTTTTGCAGATAATGTCATAAAATTGGTATAAATTCATTTACATATATTATTATTTACAAGAATTTCTCTTCCTGGAGCAGTTAAAAAATTCAACAACATACCCAGAAAATAACTGCCTGGGTAGTCATATGTGAATTGGTCCAGAAAGGACAGAGTGAATGCAGTGCACATAGGTATTCATTGTATTTTTTGCTGGTCTACTGAAAAATGTGAGTTATCCTATGTTTTTTGTATTATGTCGTCATATGTTAAGTAGATGACATATAGGATGCTTTTGTTTTTATGTTTTAGTTGTAGATAAGGGTTGTACATTTTGTTTATAATGTGGGTGGTGGCTTAGTGTGTGTTGTTTACAAGACCGATATAGGTTTAGTGGAGATGATGCATTGAGGGAATGAAGTTCTGAGTTGTGTTGTATACTAGACATACATAGGGTTTCATTTTGTTTTATGATGATGTGGTTATGGATTGAACTAGGCTAGGTTGATAGGTGATAGGTTTTGAGTTGGCAAAGTCAATGAAATATGTTATAAAAAACTGTCCTTTTTGTTAAATGAAGTTTGCAGTATCGGACTATTCTGTATCATAGCCTGAGGCATAGGTTACACTGGAAGATTACTGTGTGATTTTGAGTTGGCATATCCAGCTAATGTATGATTATAGACCTCTTTTGTACAAACATTGCATGTTTAATATGAACATTTATACACTCATCAAAACCAATATTTTCTGTCTGTGGTCTGATTTTTCAAGTTATTAATGTGTTCGAAGATGTTGATAACATGGACATTATAGGCCCAAAACCCTGAGTCCCGTTCAGGTCCTCTTAGTTTGTTGAATTTTATTTTTCTGTTGTGTTCTTGGTGCTAGTAATTTCAACCATTGATCATTTCTTTTTGTGTGGTAATGACCCCATCTGTCTATTGTTGCAGAATCATGTTAACTAATCCCTGCTTTTCCCCCATAAAATGTCACTGATCTGTGTAAGTGGTTCTGGTTAAATGCTTTCACAACATATCAGTGTAGGTTGAAACAGCCTAGTTTGCCTTATTTGGTGAAGGCAAATTCCAGACTGTGTTTATTGGTTGATTTGTGAGGAAAAGTTTCTTTACATTAGTAGTCACTTACAGGAGACAATTGTAGCCTGTCTTTGCATATTTTTCATTGTCAGCTTAATTACTCATGTCCAGCATGCTGGATGGCTTACTAAAATTCAATGAAATTACAAAACCATCAAAGTTGAGCACAGAAGTTTGTTTTTATCTATGTAGCGGCCAGCTTTTGACTTCAGTCCATTATCAAGCCAACCATGCAAGCCCTACCCTAACACTGTAATGTGTGTGTACTCTGGCTGCATTGTTTTTATGAGTGTCTAAGTGCAAGGTAATATTTGCATGCAATAGTCCAGGGCTGTGTGCACCAAAAACCAAACACAGCACTTGACTGTCATGTGGAAATTGTAACTTACACTTAGCTACTCAAACAAGTACCGTGGCTAGTGTAGACACATTATGGTAGGACTTAATGTAGATGGCTTAGTAATGAACTAAAGTTTAAGGCTGGCCAAAATTTAAACAATCTTCTGTGCAACTTTTTTTTGTTGGTTTTGTAATCTCATTGTCTGCTTAATTATCTGTTTGTGCTTGAAAGTGTAGTACAAAGAAGCATGCCTGCTGCAGATTAAATCTTCAGACAGATATACAATGAGGACCAATGTGCCAGCCAGTGTGGGTGTGGTTTTCAAGTGGTTTACCTCTTCCAGCTAGTTGAACACCAGTCTGCTACCTATGTCCCGTTACACTACTCGCTAACATTTTGAAAACGTTGACACAATTTCACATTGGGATAATATTAGATGCAAGCAGATGGCATACAAAGAATCCGTCCCAAGGAGGGAAGGGTTGACGAAAAGACACACATCTGATCACCATTTGTCATTAACATTGCCCAATCCAGATTAACATGCCGAGCCTGTAATGACATGGGATAAGGCCAGAGAAAAGAAGAAGTGAGGGAAATAGAGTACAAAGAGGACTTGTGCAGTTTTGACGAATTTATTTGCTTAGCCTGAGTTTCAGAGATATAAACAAACTAGAAGGATTTCATAAATGATCCAAAGGAACTGCCTTCAGAGATGCTTCCAATGACTATTTTACTCCGTTATTGTTATAGACCAATGATAAAATTAGCATACCCACTGAGGGACATATCAAGCCACGTTTCCTGTATGGTGTGCATAAATGGAATTCGAAAGTTACTAGATGACAACATTGTCAGGCAGGTATATCTCACCACACTGGTAACAGTTATATGTGGATTATCAGAGTTTTTTTTATGTATAGACGTCATGACGGAGTAGAGTTTAGTTTATGCGTATGTTGTTTTTGTAGGTATTGTCTTGTTGCAGTTAGTGGTGTCCTCTGGTGGTATGTGTATGGTCTGCATATTATGTGGTGTATGGGATTCATTTGGGTGTTGGTACTTGAAGTGTGCATTTGTTGGTAGTGACTGTTATAGAAGAATGGAAATTGGTTTCAGTAAGTTAAGAATTAAGTTTCCATTGTGTTTTTGTTATTGCGGTGTCATTTGATGTTATTGGTTTGCTGTTTGTTGTGCAGTAAGTCGTTTAATTCAATTTGTGGCTTCTTTTGTTAGGTATGGATATGACTTCTAAGTTTAATAGTGCGCATCTGAGGGCTGAAATGGGGGACGACATGTTGTCCATAATTAACTTTCTGCAACTTTTTGGGCTTGTGATGGAGATAGTGAAATGTGGTGCATGCAAGCAGAATATGCGAGTTGGGTGTTTATTTTGGTTGTGTTTTTCTTTTTGTGTGTGTGTGTGTGTGTGTGTGTGTGAGAGAGAGAGAGAGAGAGATTGGGGTGCCTGCCCTAGAGTATAGCGCCGGAAGTTTTTTGTGGTAAGTAGTCGTTTTTATGGATCTATTGTTTGCGTGTTATGATGATCAGTGGGGTTTTTTTGTATTGTCGGCTCGGTGTTATTTACTGCATGTGTTGGTGGTTGATGTTTTGGTATTGGCATTTGTGGTTGATGTATGTATCTTAGGGGAAGTACTCGATTTCAATTGTTTTGGTATCGTCAGTTGTATTTGAGCTATATAGGTCATGGGAAGTGAGCGATTCGAATTTATCATCGTAGCTATGTGTGTTTTGGTATCGTGAGCTGCTGTTGACCTATATAGGTCAAGGGACGTGTTCGATTCCACTGTGTCGTCGTCGCCGCTGTGTGTGTTTTGGTATCGTGAACTGCTGTTGACCTGTATAGGTCAAGGGAAGTGTCCGTTTCCAATGTATCATCGTAATTGTGTGGGTTTTGGTATCGTGAGCTGCTGTTGGCGTATATAGCTCTGGTAAGCGTCCGATACCAATTTTTGTTGTTTTAGGTGTTGCTTTTGTGGTATCGACAGTTGCGGTGTGATTATAATTTCTATTTTGTGGTATCGACAATTGCAGTTGAGCTATGTATGTGAAGGGAAGTGACCGATTCCTGTTGATATTGTTAGTGTAGCGGAATTTGGGAATTTTGTGGTGTTTCTATGTTGTCACTTTGTGTGGTTTGGGATTGTGGTGTGTGTGTATGTATAATTAGTTTGTCCCCACCCAAAAACCCCAAATTTCCCGCACTGGTCCCATTAGTTTGATTATATTTTTGGAGGGAGATGTATTTGTTGGTTTTATATGTATTTTTGTGTTTGTGTAATGGCGCCATATGTGCCATATTGGAGATGTTGAGAATGATCATTTCTGCCATATTGGTGACGTCATGGGTCAAAGCAGATAGGTGGAATCGGGCGCTTCTGTATTCCCCTTGTGGCAAACAAGAAAAACCCTATCTGGCTTTTGTTGTCATCACTATGTTGCTTTCAGTCAGTACCATGCCTCACGTCAACTGCCCTTCTGTTCTGTTTTTAAAAATTCCACAATACTCCTCTGTTAACCTCACATAAAAGTCTCCTGTAAGAGAGGGATCTAGGTAAAAAACAAAAAAACTGAGCCCTTGATCACCCTCATCAAAATCTATTCGGGGTTTAATCAAATGATTATACTTAAATGTACTTATTAATATAATAACAGTAGAAAAAAAAGAGACACTTGTTATTAGAATTGAAAACACTACATCCAATCTTGTTTAGCTATTCATTACTATAAAACAATAGAATGATATACATGTTATTTGGCTTCATGTTTTGGCTCCTTTTGTATAATACATTCTTCCATAATGGCTATATTGATAGTTCATTTGTAGGTTTCACTGAAGAAGAAACTCCTTCCCACTTGCAAATGATGGTTACAGCTTTTTTTATTTGTGTTAGGTAGTTCAATTCTAGGCTTCTTCTGATGACTGTGTATTGTAGATGTTAGTAGTTTCTGTCTTGATTATTTACAGATGTTAGAGATAACATAGTGTGTTGGAACAGTTGATTTGGGGCATATAAAAAAAATGCACGAGTACTCTTATTTACAATGAAGAAAAGAAAATCGGATTGGTGCACTAGTTTTAGTACAGGTGAGGGTACCTCACGTGTTTTTGAGGTTTGCTGCATATGCTGTATGCTGGTGGCTTTTTATTTATTTATTTATTTTTTACAGGCTGCTGTGCTTAATCTTGCTATAAAAGGTCAACACAATGCTTATATATTTCAGCTTGTGGTTTTGGTTTCAGATGTGTCATTTCTGGTGCAGCATCTGCAACCCGAGCTAAAAAACAGTTGCTCGACGAATTATCTCTTGAAATTATCATGGTTGGACTGATTTGTAAAACATACAACCAAGTAGGTATAAAATTTGGTGTTGTGTGCAAATAATATTTGTTTGCAACTAAGGTTTCTTAGGAATTAAGTTGTCCTGTCAATTAGAAAGTGTAAATTGAATCGGCTTATAACAGTGTCTTCAGTAATTTCTTACAGTGATTTTACAGTGGCTGTCTTTTAGGTATAAATGTTACAGTTAATGCCTTAACAATAAGGAAGTATTTGTTGTGCACAGTAATATGCAGCTATTTTCCAGTCTTCAACTGAGTCTTTACGCTATGTCAAGTTTTATCAAAATTGGTCAGCTCAGTGGTAGTGAGCAAGCAGTTTACTACTAGTGCACTACTGTGCTCCACTGGAACTTGTAATATCACTGTTTTGAACTGTGGAAGAAACAAGGTACTCAGCTAGGTGTAACTTATTTTGTGTTTTGTTGTGATTTTGTTCATAACATTTGCTGCTAATGTGCAGTAAAGATTGGTTTTTATTGCTTTTGTACTGCCAGTGATTGATATTTATGAAACTTGGCACAATGTAAGGACGCACTATAAGGTCTAAAGACCATTGCATGCTTATACAGTATACCAAGTTGTTGCTAGATAGATAGATAGATAGATAGAGAGAGAGAGAGAGAGAGAGAGAGAGAGAGAGAGAGCGAGCGTGCATGGGCACACACACTGATGCTGAGAAAGCAGTGATGACTCGCGTGTTGTTGAAGTGCTTGTGTTTGACAACCACTATTTGCCTGTGAGTAATTGTCTATTGTCACTTTTTGTATGTAAACTTTAATAATTTGTTTGTTGCTGATATTATTTTGAACTACAGTGGTAAATGTCAGTGTTTGCTGGGTCTGGAGCTGAGATGTGTCTGGAAGTAATGAAGGTCAGTACAAGATGTGTTGTATAGTTAGGGAAGGGACTGGATGATCTACGTATTGTCACTTGATTCTAAGTGTGACCAATAAAATTGCAAATTTATGCCCAATTACTTTTCCAACCTTCAATCACCCATTAAGGGGCCGTCAGTAGTGTCAGAGGGAATGATGTACTAATTATTTCTTGAAGTTCACAGTGAAGCTTTCAATCGTCATGAAGTAATGAGGGATTGCCGGCAGAGAGAGAGAGAGAGAATGTGTGTGTGTGTGTGTGTGTGTGTGTGTGTGTGTGTGTGTGTGTAAAATTGCTATGCAAATTAATGAGGGATAGTTCATACTCTGCTTGTATTTGATCACAACAATTATCGTATTTGATCACAACAGTTATCGATATAAAATACCTTATCAATGCTGCACTTCACAAGTGGGATAAATAGTCAGGTTTCTGTTGGTAGATATGCAAGATGATGACAGATCTTTCTGGCTACTCACTGGAATTTAATGAAGGTCTCTCACTCCACCGAAGCAAATCTGCTGTTTGTCAAGGAAAATGTTCCTCTTAAAATTTTGGAAGTGTAAGTTCCAATTCCTACAAGGCCTTGGCGTGTGACCTGTCCCATTCTCGTTAAAAACATGTATGTATTTATATGACTGTATACATGACATATTTTCTCTTGTATGAAATTGACAGAGCTTGTATCCCTGTGAAAGTGAACCATGGATGAATAAAATTACTCTACTACATTAACATGGGGCAAGAGATGTAACACTTTCTCCATGTACATCTCACAAAATTAGAGAAATATTAGACTTCCATGAGAACAGGACATAAGAAGAGGAGGAGTGGGTATACAGTGATGATAAATAGTAAACATACTGTCTGCCACAAAATGTGGAGTACATATGTAGATGTGGGAGGGTGAATAACTGAGTGGAGGGGCAGAAAATTAACAGCTTATGAAGAGCTAAGATGACAAGCTGCAGTAGAAAATGGTTGATAACCAAAATCAATGCAATAGTGAAACCAGATACTAGCCAACAGGTACTCAGATTTGTTGAAATGGAGGTATTCATGAAAATTACTTTAGAATTTGTTACAAACAGTGGTTTACTACAGTGCTGCAAGTTGGATACTGTAGATTGTAGTTGTTAATGGGATATGCATCAATCCATTACCTGCGGCTGAAGAGTAAATTTAGTGAAAGCATAAAAATAACTGTTGGATAATATTGAATTCTGAGATACTTAATTGTCTGTGTGCTGTACTGATTTATGACATGACTCCCTAAGAATTAGTTCGCCTAACCCAAAGTAAGTGATCAGAAAAATGACTGAGTGGTGTCATTTGTGTAGAGACCCAAAGAAATTTTGTGCATACATCATTTCACAGGTTATGAAAAATGACATAGCTGCCCAACTTTATTCAAGGGGAAAGTGGGAAATCAGATCAGTGGTTCAGCACTTTGAGCTGGTAAAGATAGGAGACTGTGCAGGTCTTCAGAGTAAAAACTGATATAGTGTATATCTTACTGGCTACGAAGACAGTCTACAATGGATGTAAACTACGAAAGATATTGTATCACTGTAAATAATTTAACAGAAGCAAAATCTCATTTAAAATAATCTGTGTGAGAAAGTAATTGAATAGACATTTACTTTCCAGTTGCAAAAATATAAATTCATGTTGTAGAATTCCATGCCCTAGCTGTAAAGAAGGTAGACTTTTTTGTGGCCTGTTTCCATTCCAAACATATTTTGTTGAGTTGCCACATGAAATAATCATCGTATTTTCTGTGCTAAGCCCTTGGCATTACTGTTTGGTTTATAATTTTACTATCTTTGGCAGGCATAAAATGAAAATTCCACTAAAATCACTGCAGCAATTTCCATAAAGGAAAAACAAGAACCAATGAAATTATGGGAGACAGTTGGTAAAATCTGTTACTGCAGTAACATTATCTGTGCCTGTGCCTTTGCTGTTAACAAGGTCCGGTAGTTGTTAGTTAAACTCTGAGAACCTGTTTCATAGCTTTTGTTATGTTACTGCAGCAAATAGTTATTTTGTTAGTTATGGGTTTAGTATTTATAACCTGGGTAGTAGAAGTAGCTCATAACTATTTCATCCTATGCAGAATGGGACCTCTACATAATACTGCTCCTCTGTCTTCAGCTTCATCCCAGCAGGTGTTGACATTTCTCAGGTCATCTTTCAATGTTTGTTTCAAATTTTTCCATGGCCAGCCTTGTTTTAAGTTCTCTTGAAGCGATATCCAATGTATGATTGGCTTTCAGTCATTTTTAAGATGTTTCTAGTAAGTGTTCAGAAAGAGATGTGATTTGTCACCTTACTAGCTCATCATTCCTTATATGTCCGGACAAAGAATACCAAGGACATTCCCAAGGCAACGTCGCTCAAAAACATTATCTATTTGATCATTTTGGCTATGAATTTCCATGTTTCACAGGTGTATAAAGTTATTGGGATGAAGATTTTATTCAAGAGTTTAATTTTCATAGAAGTGCTTATGGCTTTGGTTGCCCAATTAGGGTGCATGAACTGAGATACAATTGATGCCATTCCTCTTCTACAAGTGACGTCCTTCTTGGTTTCTACATCAGACGACATGATGCTGCCTAGGTAAGTGAATTGTTGGACACCCTCTGTAGTACACCCATGAATGGTTGCAGGAAACAAGCATGTAAAACAAAAATCTTTTAAGATGTACCTTCATGTTTAAAAGAGATTCATTATTTATGGAAGATTTTGGTTCCAAAAAGAGCCATCACTTTCTTGTATACAGTCAATTAATACCAGAGAACAGTAGACAAGACCTGAAACACTTTACCATACTATATACTAAAGCACAGTGTGTAAGTATAGTGCAGTGTATTTCGTTTTTTCAATCAAATGATTTTTATATTAGGTGAAATACACACTTTGTGTGGCAGTAAAAAAATCAAGGACAACTGGGAATACCCTAAATGTAATTGTCAGTTACTTAAAATAAAACAGCTTGATTGGCAGCTATGATCTATTTTGTGTTGATGGGGTGCATTTTTAGTGTCATGATAATGAAATGAAACTGTCAGGTGTGATGTTGCCCCTGTTTATCTGTTCTGTGTATCAGAATTTGGCATGTGAAGGCCATACTTTTTCTCGGAGAAAGGTGTGTCAGTAATTATGACCTTCGATTGTTGTTAAATGCTCAGTAAGTTTCTCCATTGACAACTGTGTTTTGAGATATCTTTTGTGAGGAAATATAATTTTTTATCCATTTGCTCAACGAATATTACTCAGCTTTTGTATCCATGTCATTTTCAAACACGTAAAGCTATGTTGTTACACATTGTCAGTTCTACAATTTATCAAAGTTGCAGAAATCAACAAAAACTACCGAACTTGTGGTTTATTGTGCACTTTGTGTACTGTTTGGCCAGTTTCTGTTATGATAAAGAATCTGCCAGATCCAATAAGTCCTTGACGCTAATCTGTGTAGGTATGTACTGCTTTAACAGCACAGAACACACTGGGCAGCCTCCTAGTAGCATGTAAGTACACCATTGTCAAGCCAAAATCATCTGGAGTACCTCATGAAATAGATTATTGTTTGTTCCAGAAGATAGAGGGTACCAGATTTTTACATGGATTTTGTACCTGTATATAAGACACAGCACTGATTTTTGAGTTGAGAGAGAAAAGGGAACTCAGTGTATGAAAAGAAAGGTCACCTTACCTGTTTACAAAGACTTGTCATAATATGGTCCCTCTTATCACATTTTTTAAAAAAACTTCACTATTTGTATTTTTTCATCGCTGTCAGTATTTGTGTCATTTTCCTTTCGAAATATGTTTTTCTCACTATCATATAGAGCATTGGGCATGCACCATTTCTTTATGCCTTTGATGGTAGAATATGGTGATATTGTGTACCATGAAGGGAGAATCTAATCACACTTACGGGCAACTGATGCCATTTTTATTTTGCCAAATCGAATGAGTGCATGATTTCCATTGAAAGCCAATAAGATTAGTGTTTTTGGAGACTGTGTTTAAATTTCTTGTTTGTGACATGATCAAGCACTTACAGTTTTGAAGTCATGCCTCCTGATAAAACTGTTATATCACAACTTGCAAATATCTGAGGTCAGTCTATTGCAGCTTGGAGGGCAGCGCGGTGTTCTCTGCCTCAGAAGATACTATTGGAAAATGTTCAGTAGTATCTGTACCACTCGCAAATGGTCCCACTTCTCAGAGCCTAAGATAAATAGGGTTACGCTGATAGAGGCAGGTAGTTCAAATTGCCGTTGGTTGTGAGTATGACAGCACATATGGGACAGATTATTGATGATGATTTTGCTTCTTTCTACAACTTAACAAAATGGTTACTCAAAATCAGTTGTGGACTCTGGCTGTGACTCGACGTGAGTCATTGATATTGCAAGTCCAATCAGTATTAGTTAAGTACCGTAATTGTCATTGACAGAGTTTTGTGTGTGTGTGAATTTCTCCAGTGAAGTTGTAATTGTCAAAATACAAAAATAATAGTTAAGTCTGTGTGCATGCAGAAACTTTATTTATTACATCAGATGTGCAGTGGCGTGTAAAGGTATTCAGCACTTTCCCTTAAGAAAAATTTTACACTTCAGAATAATGTGGGAGAGAGGGGGGGGGGGTTAGCTTTCATACTGATACCGTGGTAATTTTGTGTTCTTCAATTCTAGTTGTCCCTGTTGAGATACTTTTTTATTCATTTATAGTCTACTGTTGTTGCTTCGTATATCCAAAGTCTCATTGTCATTGCCGATTCATGGAGAGGCCAAGAGTGCAGCCGCTGCTGCTGCATTTGGATTATGTGCCTCTGGCAGCTGACAAATCCCTCAGTAAAATCTTCTGGTGTATGTATGTGTGAGGATCCTGTATCTTCCAACATTAGAATCGTTATATTTTGTGATATTTTTTAGTAAGTTTATTGATTAGCGTTACCACAGAGTATGTAGTTCGTTACTGCAGCTACCATTGGTAACCATGTCCAGCATTTAAGAGAAATCTTTGCCCATTGTCAGTGCTTTCTGAAATTGTGACTGTTGCTTCTTGTGCAAGCTTGACACACAGCATTACCAAGTGGACAGTTGCAGTAGGAAGTCAGCATTGGTTTGCCACACTCTCTAATGCATTCAGGCTTATTAACTGTTCTGCACTCGTATGGTCTACAGGTTTCAGTGTGAAATGATTGACATTGTATTGTGTCATACGGGACATTGCTAAAACTGAGTGCATTGAACTGTTCTGAAACAAAGAACAACTTGGGTAATAAATTGTACAGTCAGTGGTCTATTAGTAACAGCTACCAATTGAACTTTTTGTTGTTATCTCCCTAAGAATACCAGTACAAGAAAGTGGACAGGGTGTAATAGAAAGATATGACCGTACTCTCAGGCAACATTCCTCACATGTAGAGGAAGAAAATATGTTACATGTACATAGGTCCAGAAATGCTTTATTTCCATGCTAGAGCTCATTTTCTGCTTTTCATAATCACATTAATCAAGGGAAACATGAAAGAAAAGAACATATCGGCGCAGTATAAAACACTTTGCTAACTCATATGGTCAAAATGCCCTCTGTTAGAAGGGATACATGCATCAATCCAGTGTCACATTGAATCCCTGATGCACTGGTGTATCCTGGAAGAGTTGCACATTGTTTCACAGCACTTTACAATACAGGTATGAAGGCTCTGTAAATTTTATACCGGGATTCTGTACACAAAGAGCTTTCAAAAGCCCCCCAAGAAATAAAGGTTTTGTCGGTTTAGTGCTGGAGAACATGGAGGTCAAGCAGTTGATCCTCCTCTTACTCAAAAGATGACAATTAATTGCTTCAAACATCCTCCTGCAGGGGCACTGTCATCTTTCTGGAAATCTCTCCCGATTACAAACATTGAATATCATGGCCGTTACCATCTGCTAATCTATACAGCCATTAGGCATTTGCCAACTCCGCATTTGAATACACTTCTTGCCCTGTTATGTAAACCAAGCCCATGGTGAACACTGAACAGTTGATGCTACATGCTTGATGCTAGAACAGCAATGGAGATAGTCACATGTTGACACATGCAATGAAGTGATTCACATGTCAACGTTACCTTCATTACATTGGAACAACAAACACTGTTACAACTGACCATATAATCTAACAAAACATAACCAAGAAGATATTTTGAATGTTTCATGTAAGGAAACACTTCTTGTAATCCTGGTATACTCCGTTGCTGTGTATTTCCCACAATTAGTGTGATTATGAAACAAAGTAGAAAATGAGCACTAACATGGAAAAAGCATTCCTGGACCTACATATAACAGTTTCTATTCCTCAATGTGTGATTAATATTTCCTGAAAGTTTGGCCATATCTTTTTGTTACACCCTGCATAATTAGGCCATTGAGGAGTAGAGGGGGGACACAGCATCTTTCAATATAGCACACCAGCAAGTCATGGTATATGTGCTATGGAAATATTTAATGAGATAGAGGGTCAATTGTATGTATAAACATGTGACACCAACTGATACTTCCATGGAATTCTGCCTGTGTTAGATATCCCATGTTTTCTTTTACCTTGTACAAAGAAATGAATATCTTCAAGCTTAGGCTTTTCCCAGCCTTTGGTCATCTGTAGGACGTTTTTTACTGAAACAGTAGTTTACCATTCATTCTCCATTGTGATCTAACAATGCACATTAGATTCATCCAAACAATACTTTGTGTTGACTCTTATTGGATATACTCTTCACATAACAAACAACATAGTGTTTGAGATTTGCGTCATAATTGCACTGAATTCTGAAGGTTAGTGATAATTTTCTTTTGATGGCAGTGATGCTGCTTTATTTGCAACTAAGGAGCAAGCACTGCAGTTGAAAT
Organism: Schistocerca nitens; assembly: GCF_023898315.1. NCBI lineage: Eukaryota > Metazoa > Arthropoda > Insecta > Orthoptera > Acrididae > Schistocerca > Schistocerca nitens. The sequence goes on along the minus strand of NC_064619.1, from coordinate 466,319,765 downwards.
TTGTACTGTGCGAAAACCCCAATTTTTTTATGACTGAGTTTTGGGGGAAAGGTACAGGTCATATTCAGCTCATTTTGGTATTTAGATGATGAATAGGTTGTTTCTGGAGCTGGTGCTTGACAAACACATTAGATTTGTGTAAAAAGGTTGATATGCACAACTTTTTTGAGGCCAGGTTTTCCCATTATTTTCCTCATATACTTACATAATGTTTTTTCAGCTACTGCTATGGGACATACTCATGATGATAATGCCATGCATTGTGGATAAAACATGAACTATGAAGGCATGAAATCCACTCACAATAAACCTTCTTTAGCTACAGATTGCAATTTCCATTTTGAAAAAGGAAAAAAAAATCTCAATTCCAAGGAGTTCCAAGTGATTTTACTTACTTTGGGACAGCTGCTACTTGATAGTGAATATCCTACTGCACATGTGTTTAACAGATATTTAGATGGAAGACACTATTCTGACAACCATCCACATTATTTAACAGGAAGCTTGATTCATTTCATCTGGTAGTTAATTTCCATGATCCAAACAGGATGTTCATATGTCCACTATAGTTGAAATTACAGATGTTATTGGGCAAAAAAGTTGAAATACACAAGCTACCTGTTGTGCAGTTTTATCTGGAACAGTGTATGATGAATTACATACTCAGAAACTTTTACAACTCCCTGCTGATATCGGTTGACCTGTCATGCTTCATTTCCTGTGTTCACATTCTTGGTGGAGATATGCTTTGTTATTTCTAGTTGTGTCAACATTATTTATTTTTATTAAATGATGAAAGGTGAATGATAGTGTGTGTGTGTGTGTGTGTGTGTGTGTGTGTGTGTGTGTGTGTGTGAGAGAGAGAGAGAGAGAATTAGAATGAATAATGAAGGAATTTGTGGTGCATCACAAGTGCTCCCACAACTCCTTTTCAGAAAATAAAGCTAACTATCAACAGTGAGTGTATGCCCTTGTTACAAAACTTGCATTACTCTTCTCCATTGTGGCAGTTACTTGACCTGCACGCCATGGCCCCATTTAAAATCAAGCAAATTCAGATGTATGCACTATATTTACTGTTCGTAAATCACTTCATTTCTGTTCTCCTTACTTCTGAACTGGCAGAAATTGAACGACTTCAGGCTGTTAATGCTTTGCTTCTAACCACTCTAATAATAATAATAATAATAATAATAATAGTAATAATAATAATAACTGTGTACAGCACTATAGCAGCCCTCCTGTGATTACTGCTGTTTCGTTCTAGCAATTAACTCATTTGTGTGTTTCAAAGTGAATAATGAAGCAATTTCTGAACTACTGCAGGTACTATCTACAACTTGGAGAAGACATTTTCTTGAAATATTTAGCATTTGTTAGTATATGTCTCACTTTTATCATAAGCATTGTGCAGGACAAAGCACAACATGTGTGTTTAGTGGTTGGACTAAGTGGGTAACCTGAAACGTCCTCTGGATTAATGCTACTAATTGAGCAAAAGTAATTATTGATAACTCACATAAACAGTATTGGAGTCTTACAAAATCCTGATAATCTTCTGAAAATAATTTTGTTTTGTGACTGAAATAGAATCGAATCATTAGGTTTTCACACCTCAGAAAATTTTATTTTACCCCTCAGGGGGGTAAGTACTGCAGGTTGGGAACCACTGTTTTAGGCCTTAGGAATTTTGTATCACTTTAATTCATGAGTCAGCCCTTAATCAATGAATCAAGAAATAAATTAATATCTATCGGTAAGAGTAGTGGAATTTATCCACATCAAGTGAGATCAAATTGTGTGCTTTGTCAAAAACTATTCCACCTAAACCATGATTCTGTGACTAAAAGTTCTCAAGGAAACTAATAACAAGAGTGACGTGGATGTGTATCAATCATGGGTACCATCTCATCTTAATCAATGTTATCTCGGTCTCCTCTATGCCAACTCCATATGTGTATACAGCACCTGCCCAAAGAGTGGAACACGCAGAAGGGATGGAGGAAATGAAGTGAAACTTCATGGGGTTGAGGGGGTATGTGGTGTTATTGTAGTGATTACAATACCGAGTCAAATTTACAAAGGATGTGGCAGCCCACTTATGATGTTGCACCCCCTTAGGTCTGGGTGCATACATTGAATTGTTTGGGAAGGTTGTCATAAAGTTGTTGTATCTCCTCATGAGGCGAGCTGACCCACAACTATAGCAATTGTTCCTTGATATTCCAAGGTACTGGCTCTGGGACATGTTGACGTGCTAGCTGGTCCCCACAAGTTCTATCAGAGACAGGTCTGGAGATCTTGTTGGCCATGGGAGTACCTCATCATCACGCAGAAGGTTCACAGAGACACAAGTGCCATGTGTAGAAGAGCATTGTCCTGTTGAAAAATGGCACCACAATACTGTTGTCTGAGAGTTAATGTGAAGATGATGGATGTCCATGAAGTACCTTTGTGCTGTCAGAGTTCTGTCAATTACAATCAGCCTTGACCTGAAGTCATACTCAGTAGCTCACCACACCATGATGCTAGGAGTAACACTGCTGTGCCTCTCCTAAACATTGGAATAATCGCACTTCTCTCCAGTGCTGCCACACTCGACAATGATGATCATGTGGATTAATACGGAATCACTATTCAGCACTGAACACAATGCAGTGCCATGCAGCACCAGTTTGCAGTTCAGGTATGGCACCACTGCAGACACATCTGTTTATGTTGTGGTGTTAACAATGGCCTACGCATAGAATGGCAGTTCCCTAGGCCGGCTGGACTGCTGCTAGTATTTGCCAGTGGTTTGGGATGACATAGAATATTGCCAGGAGTTCATTACTTGTTCTTGGATTGTAGGTGCAGCTGTGAAGGGGTTAGTGTTTCTAGTGCACACTATAGGGATCCTACCTTGTGGTGGTCAGACAGTGTGATTTAGCGGAACCTTAGCAATGAATATGCCTGCCCTCACGTTCCCATGCAGTTCAACCGGACCACTGTCACACCCGAATGTCCCAAAAATCTAGATGCTGCATAGTTCGAGCAGCTGGCTCAGTGCTGACCGACAGTGGGGCCCTTTTCAAACTGTTTGTCTGTTGTTGATATGCTGTATCACAAGAGTAAGCAGCATCTGCTTTCTTTACTGCAATTGCCATCTGATGCTGATCACACCGACTCTAAAACATTTACATACCTGCAAATGGTGTGTAAGTGTACAAAGTACCTCCGATCATGTCTTCATTTTGTCGGTCAGTATATCTGATGATACTTAAATTCTTGACATCTTCACAAATTATGGTATAGCTCTTATTCCTAATACCTAGATATTCTCTGCTTGGGAAATAAATAGTTAAGATAATATTTGTAACAGCTATTTGAAACACATTTTCAGTATTCATGGCTATGTGGTATTTCTCCTGCCAAGTGCCAAATAAATACAGTAAATAAATAAATAGAAAATGGATCCCATCCGTATTATTTTACTTGGTGTCTAGCCAGTTTCTGCAACAGAATGATTCAGTATTATTTTAACTCTGTGTTGTTGGTATCACATTATGTGCTGTCACAGACTTATGTGCTTGTTAATCAGATACTAATAATGTTTGACAAATGTAATATTAGTGACATTTTCTTAGTGACAGTTGCTGTTATATAAGGGGTGTTCAAAAAGAAACGAGCTGGAGGCATAATTACAGAAACCACAAACTGTGTGTTATAAGTATTGACCCTGGCTGTTGAGACACTTGTCCCACTGTGACACAAGGTGGTGAATGGCTGTCTCATATAATTCCCGGGGCTGCAGTGTTAACCAGTTCCCGCACATACAGCTGGATGTTTTCCTCAGGTGAATTGTTTGCCCCTCAGAGCCTTTGTAAGGGGACCAAAAATAGCGTAATCACAGGGAGAGAGGTTTGGACTGTATGGAGGGCGGCCGAGAACCTCCCATTTGAATTTCTGCGGGAGTGCTGTGACTGTGTTGGCCATGTGACGCTTTGCACTGTTGTGGAGCAGAATGACCCCACACGTGAGATTGCCTGGTCGTTTTCATTTGATCGCTTGGCGAAGGGTGGTCAAGGTGTGCGAGTAATGCTGGGCATTCACTGTTGTCCCGTGCTACAGGAAGTGAATCAGAAGGGGGTCATCTTGGTCAAAGAAGAATGTCAGCCTAACCTTTCCTGCACTTGTGTGGATGGCCTTGGCTTTTTTGGTGGTGGTGACCCTGGATACTTTCACTGGAGACTTTGTCGTTTTCATTCTGGTTCGAAATGATGACACCATGACTCATCTCCAGCTGCCACTTGTGCCAGGAACGCGTTCCCTTCCCAAGCATAGCGCTGCAGATGAGCAAGACAATGGGCCATTCGACATGCTTGCTGGTGTGGTTGAAGACTGTGGGGCACCCATTGGGCTTGCACTTTGCACATGTGCAGTCGTTCCTTCATGATGGTGTGAACACTTCCAATGCTCAATCCGACCACGGCAGCTATGGCTTTCATTGTCACCCGGTCCTGGGTAATGAGTGCGTCCGCCAGCTGGACGATGTCATCAGTAATGCAGTGTGGTGCTGCAGACTGTGGGTCATTGGCGAACGACACCCGTCCTTCCCTGAAGCGTGTGCACCATGCCTTGAGTCTTGCAAGGGACATGCAGTGTTCGCCGTACACTTGTGACATTCGTCGATGAATGTCCGTTCCACCTACTCCTTATGCTGTCAAAAATAAACACCACCTCTTTGCTCTTCATTGGATGCCTCCATGTCACTGTTCACAATGTGACTGGCAACATTGGACGATTGATGCATGCTGCTGCTAGCTCTGTATAGTCACGTGACATGCATGCGTGCCCTCTAACGACGGGCTGTGAACTTCCATGTTCTGGTCGGAACCACACCTTGTTACACTCGCCACGATATTACTGTCCTGTCACCAGTTTGCGCATTCCAGACTCCAGCTCATTTCTTTTTGAACGCCCCTTATAGTAAACTCTTCTACTATACTTCTTTGGAAAGATTTCCCTGAATCAGTAGGAGAATGATATTGTATTAAGGACAGAGGAGAATTTACATTACTTTAGTTATATTTCATTTATCCATGGAGAGGGGTCTCTGGATTGGGGAAGAAGTAGGGATATATATTTTATCTAAATACAGTTTGATTAACATTGTGATAGGTCATTGTGTTACAGTGCTAATGTCAATTGTAAAATAACACAATACATTAATTTAAATGTTTCTGTTGATATACCCTTCAATGGAGTGTGGAGAATTGTACAGTAGAAGGTTCTTTAATTCAGTCTTAAACTCCACCACATTATTGTTGGCAGTGCAGAAGAATGCCTATGAGGTTGAGAGCAGAGGAACCAATCTTTCCTTTTTTTTCCCTATGTCCCATAGCTGTCAGTAGTGCGCATTATTGGCCATCTGAACATTATTGTCTTGCTAGTAAGATTTCATTTTCTGTTTTGTTGTGACCTAATTATGCTCTCCAGTATTCTTTTATTTGAATATTTCAGTGGTTGCTTGCACATTACTAATGCTGTAAACCATTTTTACAGCAGCTATGGATACTATGGCAAGACAGATTAAGAATTTGACTGGTTTTATTCCTGATGCATCACTACATTGAAAAGGTGTGATGATTTGTTGCTCAGGTCTTTGTCACCAGTAACGATACCGATGTTGTTCACAAGTCAGTTGATGAAAAGCAAGCAGAGATGTACATATGAACACATGCTGATTTTTGTGATTTTGGCCTAGAGCATGCGGTACTGAAATGCCTGATTGTTTCACCTTTCCCATTTCATGCAAATGTCGCACAATGGTGCATCACAGTTTACTCCATTTGCCAGTTTTCGAGCACACTGATGTGGGTCATTGTGGATTAATGTATTTAAACAGCCTTCATCAAACCTTAAACATCTTCAAGAACGTGGAAAGTCACTAATGTAAAAATGAGCCTTCATGAATTGACAGAACAATATTCTTGCCATGCTCTGTCCACTGGTATTATCCCCATACAAGTTACAAATGTTTCTAGCTGCCTCTGCTGTTGTCACCCCTCCATTGAGCTCAAGCAGAAGAATATGTGGGAAATGTTCACATTTCTCCACTTGGCACTCCATTTTCTAGTGTCCACAGCTCCAGTCAAGATCTCCAAATGATAATATGACAATATGTAAGCTCCAATAGCAGCAGTGAACTATAGGAATTGCTAAATAAACTCATAAACCCATAGCAATCTGAAAAAAAGAAACTGTGAGCTTATGCGCCAACCTAACATGATTTATTATTCCCATTATGTTCCATCAAGTCATGATTCTATCCAGTTCCCTTGTATACCTCTTCCTACTCAGTTCTCCTCTTAATTTATTTGTTTCATAGCAGTATTTCTTTTCACTGTGATACCATTTTTCTAAATTAATTTGAAGAGTGTGGTCATTGTAATTAAGAGATAATAAAGAAGTTTCTGTTCAAAGGCCGTACTGTCCAGAATTGGTATGCCAGTCATGTAAAATCACTGAGCATTGAGGCAATCATCCCAACAACACACTGGTTGAAAATACCTGTATTGTAAAACACCATGTCCTGCTGCACGAAGCAGACCATAACTGCATGCTACAAATCCTCATCTGACAGGAATCATAAACCCTTCAAGGCTGTTTTTTAAGTCATTGAAGCATGATTATCGCACGGGGAGAGATTGGGACTGTGGGGAGAGTGCGCAAGTATCTCCCATCTGATTTGGTGTAACGTCTGTGCTATGACATTTGCAGTGTATGGAAGTGTATCATGAAGCAGCAGCACCCCTTGGTACACCATTCCACAACAGTGGTTTTCGACAGGCATGCTGCCACAAACACATTCTTTGTTCTCCTATGGATGGTTACCAGTATTTGGTCTTTGACAGCCAAGAAAAGAATATAGCATGCAGTCCTGTTTAAACACTTTCGGTAATAACATTGCCATAGTTCACATTTCCACATTTACTGCATGCACTTCAGAAACACCAGAATGCCACACTAACTCCTTGCCTACATGTCAGTGCTTATATACCCTCATTGAAGTGAAGCTACATTGCGTATACGCTGCAGCAACACCCTCGTACAGAAACTTTATCACTTCTTGTATCTCTTGAAACAATTGTAGAATTGATTTTAGTCTTTGCACTTAAAAAGACATGAACATTAAATACTTGACTACAGAAAATATCTTGTTTGGAAACGGAACATTGCTCTTTGCATGAAAATAGGGAAGGACAAGTGATCACCGAGTGCAAAATTGGAGTGTGGGTATAGGGTTAATTATTTTCGTATTCATTAGATTCATGACTTTTACTGAAATAAATCAGCTGTATTTTTATGAGTAAAAAATGAGTTAATTATGTTAACACATAACTCTAATAGTTTTCATTACTTTTGAATCAAATACCCACAATCAAAACAGATTTGGGGATCTGGTTACTAGAGTTGGTGAGATGGTAGTAAAACAGTGCCAGATGTCCTGTGCTGCAAAATAGAACACACACAGTTTATTTTATGTAAAGTAGGCGATACACTGCTATTATTGGACCACAGCAGATTTAATTAATTGAATTTCTGACATTGCTCTGCACTTCTAAAAAGAAATCATTTTTATTCCTGTCTGTCCCTCCGTCTCCCTGAGGGATAGGTGAGTAGGTCTAAGGGGTGGAAGTCTTTGTTGTTAGTTATAGTTTACATGCCAATTCTAGTGCAGTTATTATCAAAATAATAATAATAATAATAATAATAATAATAATAATAATAAATTCATAATTTCTTGTACCTGCAGGATGTGGCCAGCCCAAATACAAACACAGCAGCTCCAGCAGTTGCAAACACAGAACCAGCTTCATCAGAAGCAGGTACAAAAGCAGCAACTGCAGCAGCAGCTGCTGCCACAACCCACTTCTTTGCTGCAACAGCAGCAACAACTACTGCAGCAGCAGCAACAACAACAACAACAGGAGGACCAGCAACAGCAGACTGGTCCTCGTACCCTTGGGATGACCTCTGCCATCAGCCTTGCCATGCCCAAACCCATTGACATTCAGAGAACTCTAGAACTGCAAGAAGTCCTTAAACCGTATAATGTATTTGAAACTGACGAAGAGCTCAATCATCGGTATGTTTACTGAGAGCCAGTGTTTGACTTTAGGTTTTTTGCAATGAAATGTTGACCACATATTTAATCTTTTGGTTATTACAAACATGTTTATTTGTTTTTAAAAAAAAATTTTGGCAAAGTCGTAATAAAGTTAAATATTTTTTTGTATTGCTGTTATGAGCTGCATTTAAGAGATTCTAGCTTAACAAACCTTTGTAATAGAATAATTTTAGCAATCAAATTGTGACATAGGGTGTTATTGGAGATGTCACAGTGCACTCCTTTGTATAAAATAAGTCATCACACACAATAGTAGATTCTTTCACTTAGTATTTCAGAGTTGGGCATATGCAGAGTGTGTCTTACGACAAATTTTGATTCTCAGATTTTGTGTTTTATTTTATCTCAGTTCAGTAAAACCCCTTCTTAACGAATCTCCGTGTACCTAAATATTTTTTTTTCCTTAGATGGCAGTTTTCTTAAATGGATGGTTTTGCCAGTGTACATGAAGGGAGTGACCCAGTATCATAATTCAAACATATTAAGATGATGTAACAGCTATTTATTTATAAAATTACCAATATTCTTTGCTGAAAATTTAAATGCAGTAAATATATAATTATTTCTCTTTTCACAGAACACCACATTTTATTTATTTATTATTATTATTATTATTATTATTATTTTAATCAAGATGTCTTGTCTTGTTCTTCCAGCATGAAAGAAGGTGTTGCTCCAGCTGGTTGGTATAAGTTAGAGTTGATACATCTACATTAAAAGAGAAAATTTCTGACAGTATCAATTACTTGCACTGTGGCAGTGAAACATGATGCAATGCCCTCCTCCTCCTCCTCCATCATCATCGCTGCCACCACCAGCTCCTACCTGTGTTTCTTCATAAGAATTTAATTTGCATCAATCTTCAGTATGAAAGTCACAACAAACAGTGTCCCAGAAGGTTGCACTTTCAGAAATAACAGTTTTGGTACTCCATTCTTCTTCAAAGACAATGTTTTCTTCAATTGATGTACCGTAGTGAAACAGTTTAACACAGACTATTGTGTTACAGAATTCCAGGCCGCAATAAACATATCTGGCGTCCATCTTGGCATCAAAACACACAAAAAAATTTTAAACATTTCTGGCATCTGTGGTGACTGCCGTTGTACTCATAAGCATGAAGAAGTGTTTTCATGTTTTGGAAACACTTGGGAATTAATGGGGGAGGCAACTTCTCACTTCAATCTCTATTTACATGCAGTAGCATTGCCATCTTTTCTTTACATATTTTTATATCCGTGGCATTTTTCTCCCTTAACCCTTTCGCTGCTACAGATGTACTCTTTGGATTCTGTGCTGAGGTGGCTTTTGTTATGATTGTACTGCTCATCAAATGTGGTATCTGTGCTGAGAGATGACATTCTGACCGATGTTGTTGTTGTGGTGGTGGTGGTGGTGGTGGTGGTGGTGGTGGTGGTGGTGGTCAGTCCAGAGACTTGTTTGATGCAGCTCTCCATGCTAATCTATCCTGTGCAGGATTCTTCATCTCCAAGTAACCACTGCAACCTGGAGCCTTTGAATCTGCTTAGCGTATTCATCTCTTGGCCTCCCTCTACGATTTTTACCCTCCACATTTCCCTCCATTACTAAATTGGAGATTCCTCGATGCCTCACAACATGTCCTACCAACTGATCCCTTCTTCTAGTCAAATTGTGCCGCAAATTCCTCTTCTCCCCAATTCTGTTCATTACCACCTCATTAGTTACGTGATCCATGCATCTAATTTTCAGCACTCTTCTGTAGCACCACATTTCGAAAGCTTCTATTCTTGTCTAAACTATTGATCGTCCACGGTTCACTTCCATACATGGCAACACTCCATACAAATACTTTCAGAAAGGACTTCCTGACACTTCAATCTATACTCTATGTTAACCAATTTCTGTTCTTCAGAAACGCTACAAATGCTAGAAACATAGGTTTGCTTTAATCTTCTAAGATGAGTCATAAGGTCAGTATGGACGGATACGAAGTGCTCATGATCTGATTTTTCAAAAAATATTTACACATCTTACAGGCTGATATCTTCACTTGATGAAGAACTGAATTTCTTTTCATTATCCTTTCATACTTACTGTGCTGCTTCAGGTAAAACACTACATGAAACTTCAAAGAGTTTGCAGAGGTAAAAACACATTACATAAACCTTGGTTGATAATAGCTCATACATCGCAGTGAGTGAAATGCAGATAAGATATCAAAATTTTATTTAAAATTAAGGACCTCGTTTCGTTCTCAAGTTATTGGGTGTTATATAAGCAGGTCATTCACATATGATGTGCCCTTTTACATTGTTGCACACCGCGAATCGTGGCCATAACAATCTTAGTATCTTATAAATGATTCAAGATGTCAAAAAGAAGCTTTTTGCAAGTGATAGCGTGCAATAAGGCACATAAGTTGTATGATAAATACTCGAAACTTTTTTTTTCACCAAGATATGGAAGTAACTCTTCCGCAACGGTGAGAGGTCAGCAGCTCAGAATACATTCAGATGCCCATAGCACTGCAGGAAAATCCAAGTGTCATGCCTATACACGTCCACAACACCTTTGAATGGTGTAGCAGGATGTGTACTCACACCCACAGCAGCAAAAAGGGTTAACGGAATATGATTTTGCAAGAAGTAAACTATAGAAGATGTCAGTGTCTTCAAGGTTAAAACTGTACGTGGACTCATAATCCCATATTTAATCATGTCAGTGTAATCTGTGTCCAATAGTTTACACTTTCTATAACTGGAGCCTCACTTTTTTACAACTCGTCAGTCCTTCATTGGTTTGATGCTGTCTGCCACAGATTCCTCTCCTGTGATAACCTCTTCATTCCAGAGTAGCACTTGCACCCTGCATCCTCAATTATTCATTGGATGTATTCCAGTATCTGTCTTCCCCTATAGTTTTTACCCTTTACAGCTTCCCGTAGTACCATTGAGGTTATTCCCTGATGCCTTAACTGTGCTGTATCATCCTATACTGCTTTCTTGTCAGCGTCTTTCCTTTCTGTGCTAATTCTGTGAAGAACCTCCTCATTCCTTACTTTACCAGTCCACTTAATTTTCCACTGAGCGAGGTGGTGCAGTAGTTAGCATATTGGACTCTCATTCGAGAGGGTGACGGTTCAAACCCATGTCTGGCCATCCAAATTTAGGTTTTCCGTGATTTCCCTAAATCACTCAAAGCAAATGCCGGGATGGTTCCTTTGACAGGACATGGCCAATTTCCTTACCCATCCTTGACACAATTCGAGCTTGTACTCCGTCTGTAGTGATCCTGGTGTCAGTGGGACAATAAACCCACTCTTCCTTCCTTCCAGTTAATTTTCAACTTTCTTCTGTAGCACCACGTCTTGGACACTTTGATGGCCTTGTCACAGATTTCCCTCTGTCCAAGATTCACTACCGTTATAATGCCGGCTCCAAATGTACATTCTCAGAAATTTCTTCTTCAAGGCATCTGTTTGGTACCAGTAGCTTTCTTGTGACTTCGTAGTCACTTTTTATGTTCTCCTTGCTCCTTCCATCCTGGGTTATTTTGCTCCCAAGGTAGCAGAATTCCTTAACTTCATGTACTTTCTGATTATCAATTTTGATGTTAAGCTTCTCGCTTTTCTCATTTCTGCGACTTCTCATTACTTTTGTCTTTTTCCAGTTTATTGCCAGTCTGTGTTTTGAAATCACTCATTCCATTCCACAGATCCTTTAATTTTTCTTTGCTTTAACTGAGAAAAACCATGCCATCAGCAGATCTTGTCATTGATATCCTTTCACCCTGAATTTTGATCCCACACTTGAACCTTACTTTTATTTCTGTGATTGTTTCTTTGATATATAAACTGCTCAGTAGGGAGTGAAAGACTGCATCCGTGTCTTACACCCTTTTTATTTTGAACCCTGTGTTCTTGATCTCCCAGTCTTATTGTTCCCTCTTGGTTCTCATATGTATGAGGGGTGATCAAAGGATAATAGGAATTTTTTTTTTAAACAGTATTTTATTTATTCATCATCATCATCAGCTTTGTCCCCTGCAAAATAATCCCCCTCAAGTCTAATATACTTGTGCCGGCACATTCTGTAATCTTGGAAGCACTTCTGGAGCTCACTTTTGGTATGGTATTCAGTTCCTTCAGCAATTCTGTTTTTATGTCATTTATGGTGTTAAAATGACATCCTTTCATGATTCTCTTCAGCCGCGGGAATAGGAAGGAGTTGCAGGGGGCCACATCCGGCATATACGGTGGCTGAAGCAATGTAACAGTTTTGTTGTTTACCGAATAACCATGAACAAGCATTGATGTGTGAGCAGAGCATTATTGTGATGCAGTTTCCCCGAATGGTTGTGCCACAGTTCTCGTCATTTTCTTTGGATTGCTTCACACAAATAACTTCCAGGCAGTATTCCTTATTGACTGTATGGCCATAAGGCAGGAACTCTTCATGCACTATCCCGTTATAATAAAAGAAAACAATGAGAAGAACCTTCACATGCTGTCAGAGTTGTCAATTTTTTTGGTTTGGCTCTTCAGGGAGTTTCCACTGGGACGATTGGGGCTTGGTTTTGATGTCATACCCATATACCCATATTTCGTCACCTGTTATAACCTTCTTTAGAAGTTTCGGTTTGCTGTCTACTTCATTCATCAATTCTTGAGTGACATGTTGTTGGTTGAAATTCAACAGTTTCGGAACAAACTTTGCTGCTACATGTTTCATGCACAGATGTGCAGGAAAAATTGTTTGGTGTGAACCAGAGGATATGCCGGCATCGACAACCACCTCTTTGATGGATGATTTGGCTATTTTCCAGAACCATTTCCCTTATTTCTTCCACATTGTCGTTAGTAATTGACTTGCTAGGGGTCCGGGGCAGTCGTCTTCAGCATCTTCTCGATTCTGTTCGAAATGTTTATACCACTCGTAAACTCCTGGCTTACTCCTAGCAGATTTGCCAAAAGCTACAGTCAACATTTCAAATGCAGTACTGCACATTATTCCATATTTTTGGGAAAATTTGATACAGATTCTTTGATTCATCCTTTTCGAAAGTACAAATTCTCCAAGCACTCGAAAATAGGTAAAACCTTTTCAGCTGTCAACAATAAACTAAATATTCAAAACACCTGAAAATGCAAACACACATCAATAATGTGGCTACCAAAAAGATAAAAATAAAAATTTGAAAATAGATGTATAATGCCCCCGAAATTTAAAAAAATCTTTTGGTTTTTTATCACACCATAACCCAGCTCTCCCTGTAGCTTACTCGTATTTTTCTTAAGGCCCGTCCACACGCAACGATCTGTCTGCGCAAATGTCTGCGCACATCGCATGTGCGCAGACAGATCGTTGCATGTGGACAGAAGATTTGCACCAACCTGAGGTGTGTGCAAACCTGGAAGTTGGAGTTGGAGGTTTGAGCGAAACCTCTCAAATCTGTGGGTTCAAACCACATCTGCGCAGACAAGTTGGAGCGTGTGGACAGGAGATCGCCGCAAATCTGGCACGAAACAGCTGTTTGCTCAGTCTAGTGTTTGTATTTGTGCGCACAGGGCATTAAAATGGCCGATACTTGTCGGTGTTCTCGAGAGTTTGTAAGTGAATTCATTGAAATATATAGAAACCACTCATGTATGTGGAAGATCAAAGTAAAGAATATAGTGACCGAGACAGAAAGACAGCAGCATACAATGCTCTAATTGAAAAATTGCGGGTATTATTTCACTCAACTCTTGTTTCGATATTGCAGTTGAAAATTCCAAATCGTTGTAGCTCCTTCCTGTTGCTAGGAATCTTAATGTTACCGCCAGCCGTTCATGAGGAGAAATTGCCCTTCTCTATACAAGTATTTTTTCTCATAACATGAGGGGTTACAAGCTTTAAGAGATAATTATAAGTTTCGACATCCATCCGCAAATAATTTCGCCAGTCGTTAGGTTCGCCCTGCAACTCTCGCAGTAAATTTACGTGAGAAAACTGCTTTCGCTTTAGCAGCCACTGTCTACTCCATTTTGACCGCTTTCTCTGTTTCCTGCGGTTTGTCTGAATGTTTTTTGCAACACAAGTTGCGAACACAGACCACAACAAAACTTCCTCCATTTCTATATTTCAAAATAACTGAATTAAATTTTTGACGTTTACGGGAAGTGTAGTCGCTAGCCACTGATATTTCTTTTCTACACCGACAGATGGCGGGCGAGTAGTAGATTGGGGTTTGTGTCATGTGAACACACCACATTTGCAGCGATCTTTTGCATGTACAGACATCTGCACCGATGTCTGCGCAGACAGAACGTTGCATGTGGTTTTCCGTGATTCCCGTAAATCACTCCAGGCAAATGCCGGGATGGTTCCTTCAAAAGGGCACATCCGACTTCCTTTCCTAATCCGATGAGACCAGTGACCTTGCTGTCTGGTCTCCTCCCCCAAAACAACTCACCTTAACTCTTTATTCTGTTCTTTTCCCCACAACCACTTTCCATTCTCCCACAGTCATTAGATTTTCATCACCCTGTACATACTGAATTATGTGTTCAATATTCTCGTATATTATCTCTGTATCTTCATCAACTGCTTATGACATTGGCGTGCATGTCTTAACTGTCATTGTCTGCATTGGTTTGCTGTCAAATCTGATAACAATATTGTCACTGAACTGTTCACAGTAGCTTCACTGTGCCCTAATTTCCTATTCATAAAAAATCCTACTTCCGCTATACTCTCCAAATACACTTTGCAATGACAGGTTATGGTGTTCTTTAAAATGATTCAGCCTGTCATTCGGTGCACTGAAATTTCCAAGGTCGAAGTTCAGAGCAGTTTCACGAATCTTCTCTTGCAGTATGTTTCCATTTGTAGGAAGACTTTGACTTCTCAGTACTTGAAACAACTTTAGAAGAATATTGTCCACATAATTGAATGTAGACATATGAATTTTCTTCCGTTTTGGGTCCAAAGAAATTGTTAGCTTCAGCATTTAAGAACGCTTTCTCATTTTTGAATGTGCTGCATGGGTAGATGGCATTAAATTGTGTGTGTTTTCCATGACTGAAAGCTGTTTGTTAGGATTAGTCATTAGCATTCTGAGTGATCGTCATCTTATTCTAAAGTGTGTGCATTCTGTGTTTGCACTCCACAAAAGTAAAATTGAAAACTTTGACACTTCAGTAAACAAACTACTACACTTTTCATGCTCCTTGGACTCGGAGAGACTGTGACATCAGATCATGTGAACTTAAGTTGCATGGAAATACATTTCTGATTCTTTCAACATGTCTGTCGGTATTGCTACAAGCAAAGTGGAGTTATTGACAATTATCTAGGTTTGTGTAGAGTGGTTGAATCGGCGACCATTTACTGTGTCACCTGACAATAAATACCACCTGTGTGAAATGGAAAGAAACCAGAAACTCACTTGAACATATTAGGTATTATGTAGAAAATAGATTTCAGTTTGCAAAGTGTTTCGTGTTTATTCCTTAAAAACAGACTTTTTCTAAAGTATGGTTCATTAAAAGCAGGGAAAAATAACATTGTTCTCGTGGAAGTTGGGGTTTACTGTATTATGTTTTCAGTTTGCTACTTAAATGTCCATTGTCCTGAATCCCGTATTTTCATCACATACAGGCTGATTATCCTGATATGGTTTCTGATTTGTATGGACTGTGTTGATATTTTCACTTGTAGCTTGGCCGAAGCAGTGTTCATATAATTTAGGAGTAAAGAAGACAGCATACCTAGTAGTAGAAGTATTGATTCCTTGATAGGCATACAAAAAATAAGAATCTTTTAACGAGCTAAAGTACACCACTTACACAGCCACCTCACACACACACACACACACACACACACACACACACACACACACCTACCAAAGAAATTCCAGTAGGAATAGTCTCCCCTCCTGCTTGCTTCTTCAAATTTCTAGTGGATGCTGTTAATATAAATGACTCATCCCGCCTTATATCATCTTGTCTTCCTCATCGGAAAAAGATAAATTGTTTGCTAGGAAGCTTCAGAAATTTACCCTCTTTGCTTGTTTATTGTCAGTTACTGTTTCACACTTCATATGCATTTGTCCTCGATGTGCCATGCCTTTATTCGCACTGGTCAAATTACTGAAAGTATGCTCTCCAGCTATCAGTTGGCTATCATTAACAGCTCTTTGTAAATATTTCGTTTGGTATTAGAAATTATTACCTGTTCACAGGCAGTCTCATCTTTATTTTGACCAATTACTATTTTATTTTTCGGATTTGAGTTCCAACCCTATTTCTTTAGTAACAGGCTGTGTGTTTTAGACAATTTCGTAATACTTCTGATAAAATATGATCTGCTTGAAACAATAGTTTGAAACAGATCTTTTGTGGTTGTGCTTGTGGACCCTAAGGTAGCAGTTATAACATAACCCCAATTTCCATTGCTGCATATGGATGATTTTTATGGTCCTTGCACTCAAAGTTCCTTTTGAGCTGTATCATCCTTAACTTTCACAGCTGCAACAGTTCAGTATGAATGTACCTGTTCATCGTACAATATAGTGGTATTTGTACTGTTAATGACGATGTAGGTACACAGCTACACAGTGTAGGTACTACATTCGTTTCTGAACAAAGGATGGAAGTGAAGTTAATCTTCTTCCTCATCTCCTCAGGAGAAAACTTGATGACTTTGGTAATTTCATGCCAATCATTATTTTTTATTTTATGTTGAAAACCTCTTGGCTCCCATAAGCACTTCCACATCTGATATTTTTAGTTGCTGCCAAGACCTCTTTATTGCTAACATAAACAAGCATGACTATTGGATTACTGTTATTTGAAAATGCAGAGAAGAAGCTGATGGTGGAAGCAAGTGCTCTCTTCTGTTTGCAATTTGGCAAATGTGAATATCCTCTGATGATCTGCAAAAAATACTGACAACTGACAGAACGCAAAACTAACACCTACAGATGCAAAACCATATATAGGGAAACATTCCACGTAGGAAAAATATATCTAAAAACAAAGATGATGTGACTTACCAAATGAAAGTGCTGGCAGGTCGACAGACACACAAACATACACACAGAATTCAAGCTTTCGCAACAAACTGTTGCCTCATCAGGAAAGAGGGAAGGAGAGGGAAAGACGAAAGGATGTGGGTTTTAAGGGAGAGGGTAAGGAGTCATTCCAATCCCGGGAGTGGAAAGACTTACCTTAGGGGGAAAAAAGGACGGGTATACACTCGCTCGCGCGCGCGCTCTCGCGCGCACACACACACACACACACACACACACACACACACACACACACACACATCCATCCACACATATACAGACACAAGCAGACATATTGTCTTTAAATATGTCTGCTTGTGAGATGTCTGCTTGTGTCTGTATATGTGTGGATGGATATGTGTGTGTGTGTGTGTGTGTGTGTGTGTGTATACCCGTCCTTTTTTCCCCCTAAGGTAAGTCTTTCCGCTCCCGGGATTGGAATGACTCCTTACCCTCTCCCCTAAAACCCACATCCTTTCGTCTTTCCCTCTCCTTCCCTCTTTCCTGATGAGGCAACAGTTTGTTGCGAAAGCTTGAATTTTGTGTGTGTGTGTGTGTGTGTGTGTGTGTGTGCACGCGCGCGAGTGTATACCTGTGAGGTATGAGTGGCGGCAACTTGAAATTAGCGGAGATTGAGGCCTGGTGGGTAACGGGAAGAGAGGATATATTGAAAAGCAAGTTCCCATCTCCGGAGTTCGGATAGGTTGGTGTTGGTGGGAAGTATCCAGATAACCCGGATGGTGTAACACTGTGCCAAGATGTGCTGGCCGTGCACCAAGGCATGTTTAGCCACAGGGTGATCCTCATTACCAACAAACACTGTCTGCCCGTGTCCATTCATGCGAATGGACAGTTTGTTGCTGGTCATTCCCACATAGAATGCATCACTGTGTGGGCAGGTCAGTTTGTAAATCACGTGGGTGCTTTCACATGTGGCTCTGCCTTTGATTGTGTACACCTTCCGGGTTACAGGGCTGGAGTAGGTGGTGGTGGGAGGGTGCATGGGACAGGTTTTACACCGGGGGCAGTTACAAGGATAGGAGCCAGAGGGTAGGGAAGGTGGTTTGGGGATTTCATAGGGATGAACTAACAGGTTACGAAGGTTAGGTGGACGCCGGAAAGACACTCTTGGTGGAGTGGGGAGGATTTCATGAAGGATGGATCTCATTTCAGGGCAGGATTTGAGGAAGTCGTATCCCTGCTGGAGAGCCACATTCAGAGTCTGGTCCAGTCCCGGAAAGTATCCTGTTACAAGTGGGGCACTTTTGTGGTTCTTCTGTGGGGGATTCTGGGTTCGAGGGGATGAGGAAGTGGCTCTGGTTATTTGCTTCTGTACCAGGTCGGGAGGGTAGTTGCGAGATGCGAAAGCTGTTGTCAGGTTGCTGGTGTAATGGTTCAGGGATTCCGGACTGGAGCAGATTCGTGGGAAAAATATATCTAAAAACACCGATGATGTGACTTACCGAACGAAAGTGCTGGCAGGTCGATAGACACACAAACAAACACAAACATACACACAAAATTCAAGCTTTCGCAACAAACTGTTGCCTCATCAGGAAAGAGGGAAGGAGAGGGAAAGACGAAAGGATGTGGGTTTTAAGGGAGAGGGTAAGGAGTCATTCCAATCCCAGGAGCGGAAAGACTTACCTTAGGGGGAAGAAAGGACAGGTATATACTCGCGCACACACACACATGGCCTTTACAAATGTCTGCTTGTGTCTGTGTATGTGCGGATGGATATGTGTGGGTGTGCGAGTGTATACCTGTCCTTTTTTCCTTTTTTCCCCCTAAGGTAAGTCTTTCCGCTCCTGGGATTGGAATGACTCCTTACCCTCTCCCTTAAAACCCACATCCTTTCGTCTTTCCCTCTCCTTCCCTCTTTCCTGATGAGGCAACAGTTTGTTGCGAAAGCTTGAATTTTGTGTGTATGTTTGTGTTTGTTTGTGTGTCTATCGACCTGCCAGCACTTTCGTTCAGAAAGACACATCATCTTTGTTTTTACAGCTATTAGAGATACATACTCCATTGTCACAAGATACCATATTTACAGAATTGTAACTATTTTGGGTATGTGTTGTAGAGTTATGGCTTTGTAGTACCAGTCGCGGTGCACTGTTTGATAGTATATTTAAAACATGCTTGGTTTTTGCCAGTGTTAATAGGAATTCTTGTATTATTTTATTTAAGAATAATGTTTTGCACATGTATCAATCCTGAAGACAGGTGCTTCAATCCACTGGTGGAAGGTTGTACTGCTGTAAGTGCTAGTATTTTTAATGTTACCAATTTAAATATTTGTTGTTGTTGTTTCGCTGTCGTCTCCTGAAGATGTTACCCATGTGGTGAACTGTTGTGAACTTTATTTAAAAAACAACTTCTTTACAGCTACTTAACCAAACATTTTCATAGGTGGTTGTGAAAGAGGTGTATGACACTTTGTTTATTGTTTTAATTAATTTAGGCTAGGGTTTTTTTCCCCGCCCAGTAATGTCCCTCTTAAGACTAGTGGTATGCACATATTTGTTCATTTTATAGTGTAAATAATTTGTTTTACAGAGTTCCAGTGTCATTATTTTGCGTATAAACCCTTTAGCAAATGAGATATGTCATTTTAGTTTTTTTCTGAATTTGGAAGTATTTTCTTACGTTCCCTGTAGTTTTTAAATATATTTTTCTTTTATTGTCTCGTTTTTGTGGGTATAAAAATTAATGGTTTTACAGTGGTTGTATGGTGTTACCCGTGTGTCGATTGTAACCTCAGAAAGGACTGAATTGCTTTGTGGAATTTTATATTGTACTTAATAATGGTATCTGAATAGTACACACTGTAATCTAATTGTCTTATGAACAGACAAACTGATCACTCATCTGTGTTGTAGCTTATTGCTAGCCAAAGCTTGAGTAGTTTTGGATGCACGCTCCTTCACATGCTATCATTGAACCAAGGAACAGCTTGAATAATTTCTCTGTTGATTTTTCGGTTGATGACTATGCCAGCTGCTGTAGTTGCCAATTTTATTTTCCTCAGATTCAACAACAGCATTTTTTTTTTTTTTATCCAGTGATGGAGGAGGCTGTTTTCAGTACACTATAATGGCATATTTTCATTCAGTGAAGTATTTCACTGTATTTTGTTCCACATTCTTCAACCCATCCAATAAGTCTGCGTCACCAATAATAAAAACGCTATACAGAATACCGGAACAGTGAAAATGATTCTGTTATCAATACTGTGTAAACTGTTGAGTGGTTTATATATAAAGAGATTTTGATGCTAGGACATATATTGAAAGTTTGCCATATGCTGTGAAGGCTGTTTGGTTGGTGGCTTATAGTTAAATGATATCCAAGAAATTTCTTGCAGCAAGTTTCATGAGAATCTTAAAGTAGTGTGAACTACAAGTGACTGTTTTTGCTTTGATGTATCACCTATATGCATGGAAATTTTTGTTTAACATTGATTAGTAGCACTGAACTCGCGACAGTACTCCAGTGTTTTGAGAACATGCATAAAAAGATGTAAATCGTAGAGCTCTCTGTTTATAACATTGCACTGTTCATGTCAACAGGGTTCATGGAATGCTTAATACACAACTGCTTTCAGACAGTAAATAAATAATTGTGCAAATTTTTATCTTTTGCCAACAAATCTGTGCTTCAGACAGGTCCATATTAAAAAAAAATTAAAAGTAACGATGTTTTTAGAATATATATCCTTGGGCTTACATCCATCTAGAAACAGTGTCTTACATAGAAGTTCTGCATTTACCAGAATAAAATTTTGGAGAGTATTTACGAGTGTAACAGTCAAAGTTCAGAGATGACTTGTGATAAATTAGTTTTGTTTGTGCTGTCACTTTTTTATGTTATTCCAGGTAGCACATTGCTCTGTTATACACGATTTCTTTTAGTGTCGTCACTGATTTCTGTGTTTTTATTTTCTAGGATGGAAATTCTTAGTAAACTTAATTCTCTTGTGAAGGAATGGATTTGTGAGGCTAGTGTGAAAAGGAATATGCCTCTGAATGTAGCAGAGCAAGTGGGCGGTAAAATATATACATTCGGATCGTATAGACTAGGTGTACATCACAAAGGAGCTGATATTGATGCTCTTTGTGTAGCACCAAGACACATCGAACGTTCCGATTATTTCACTTCATTTTTTGAACTCTTAAAGCAACAAAAGGAAGTCACAGATCTCAGAGTAAGTATAGAACAAAGTTGTTTTCATTGTTGCAGGGATATATATAATGCAATGTGTATGTGTATGTTATATAGCTGCAGCTCTTCTTCTTTGGTATTATCAGTCACTACTTCATGGAGAGTACACCACTTTTCACCTCACACACAGTGTGCTGGCAACTGTTCTGTGGACATACTGAACTAGAACCATGATTTGCAAAATGTTGTTGTTATTGTTTCCCAGTTTTTGTAATGTAGAGTAACAAGGTATAATCGATAGAGGGAAGGGATCTAAAAGACTGGAAGTAAAATAAAGAGTTAAAGTCTAGAAACCACTAACATATTATATACAGGCTACTACTCAGCAGCTCTAGTTACAATGTTGCCTCTGCCCATGAAACTGACAGCACAGTGAGCTGAAAGTAAAGATGAAGTAGGACAATGCTAGGAAGATTCAAATGACCTTGCTGCAATTAACACCAAGGGGTTATGGAAAATATCCAGAGGCTACACGAGTAAAACAAGGGGAATACAAGGTAGAATGGGGAACTGTGTCTGACCATACTAGATAGGGAAAACAAAGGAAGAGAGAGCCATAGAAAATGTGATCAAAAGTGCTAAATAAGAGACATTGGATACCATTAAAAAAATTTTCAGTAATGAGTCATGAGACTCTGTGCAAACGGGGATAATTGTTTTAAGATAGACATGTGGAAAATAAGGCAGTATGTAAGGGAACATTAATTCCAAGTTTTCTAGATTGCAAATATAGACTAACTATTTCAAGGTATTCATGTAAATATGAGGTGGCCTTTCAATAACTTATAGTGTGGCAGGAGTAAGTAAGGGGTAGGGGGTAGGGACTGGAAAATATTGCTTCTATTTTTGGAAAATTTGCATCTTTTTTTGTCACAACTCTTTTTTTTTTTAAAAAAAATCATTGGACACACAGACACACACACACACACACACACACACACACACACACACACTAAAAGGGTTGTCACACTATAAGAGTGAAGACAGACAAAGCCTTTGTTCTGTGAAATTGACTACTTAAAAAAAAATGCAGATTGGGACTTTTGATGAGAATGTTTGGTTTTGCAAGAATTTCAAGAGCTTTTTTTCTGAAATGACTTTGTTTTCTTCGTTTGGCTGTATTTAAGCTTTCAGCAAATGATCATTCTATTGAAAAGAGTAGCATTTTTCTGCAAGAGAATTGACTGTCTCTGATTTAAGGTGTTTCTGGAAATTATTTGCTTTTTCTGCCCAATTTGACAATTACAAAATCTGCAGAATATTAAGTTAGGCTTTTTGTTGGCATTTATTTCTGTGCAATCCATGCTTGACATTGCCACAGGTAGAACTGACAAGGCACTTAGTAACTCTATTTTAAAGTTAGGGAAAGAATTTCAGCTCTGTTGAAAAACATCATGTCGGATTTTGTTTCTCAGGCGCTAAAGTGTAGAGTGCAGACACTGTACTCCTATAGTGGCAAACAGCTGTGAGCATAAACAAACAAGAATTTTGACCACTAGAGGGGAAGGGAGCAGTGCAGGCAAACAAGCCCCACCTCCCTCTTGCAGGGAAGCAACCTACACCCATATTCTGTGAAAGCTGTACTGACATAGGTATAACTGATCTCCTTTGGTGTCATAACTTGGTGGACCAGGATTAGTCGCTTCATTCATTTCAAAATAAGAAAAGAAAACAGTGAGCAAAGCTCAACAAAAAGCATTCGGAAACAGCTACAGTGCAATTGCTTGTTGAAGTTGGCAGAGTATTGTTCATGACATAGCGTAGGCC
Source organism: Schistocerca nitens (assembly GCF_023898315.1). Lineage (NCBI taxonomy): Eukaryota > Metazoa > Arthropoda > Insecta > Orthoptera > Acrididae > Schistocerca > Schistocerca nitens. The sequence continues at coordinate 466,296,571 of NC_064619.1, read as the reverse complement.
GAACCTATAGTGGTATGTGACTCTACCATGGATCAGAACTTCAGCCACCTAATTTGCCATGCTAAAGTATCTGTATTATTCCAACTTTTGGACTTAAGTAATAAACAAAAATATGTCTTTCTTTGTTATAAAATGCTAGATCCCACAGCTGAGTACTATGTTGCATTGTGCGGCTTCCGTCTTAAATAAACCATTCAACCACCCACAATTGCCATGGCACGATACCATCAAGCAAATTGATAAGTTGTTAATGTTTATGTACTTTTTATTACACAGACCGGTTCTGATGCGCATTACCTTTCCAAATTGGACTTTGCTAGATGATGTACAATGCCAGTAACCGAAAATTGGTTGCATATTTATATGTAGAAAATATAGCTGTTTTCAACTATCTCCGATAGCATACTTCAGCTGGATTCAGTTTGCTATAAAATAGTATATATCAGGTATTTTTGCATATTGAGGCAGAATTTAAAGCTACTTCATGTTCAATAAAAACGCGCCAAGATTTTTCCGGTTTCTAGTAAGGAGCATATATGGATACAGGGAGGGGGTGGGGAGTTGGAGCAGCATGGCACCTTTACCACATCAACCTCTTTTGTTACAACTACCACCATCACCACTCTTGCTGGCCCTCTCACAGATGTGTTTCGTACCATCCTAAGTTTCCATTTGGCAGTCCCCAGCCTTAATCTGTAAATCCAAGTCGCACAGTTCCGAAAAGTCCAAAAGCTGTTTAGCGTTGTTGTAATTTATATAGAGGGTTGAAAAATGAATTCAGATCAAATCATAATGCTAGAACACTTGTTTCATTATTGAAATTGGAACAAAATGAATATTGGAGAGGAAACTTGTGCCAAAGGCCATTTAGAACAGTGGAAAGTAAATATAAATCTTAATATTCCTGAAGACTTTATATTTTGGTCTACTTAATGTGAGTACAGCTTTGAACATTATGAGAGGGGACAAAAATATTTACAGAATTGTCATCTTCATGTTAGCTTCATGGCAGATAGCAATATTCACTGTAAAGCAACCTGACAAGTTAGTAGTAATGTACTGTAGGTAGGACTGCTTGTTTGCAGGTGTGGGTAATTATTTTCGTTGAGAAATACCATTGTATAGTAAACCACAAACAGCAGATAAATGGTTTTTTTAGTATAAACGAGGAGGAAACACCTTTTTCAAAGTAGCCACTTTCTTTCTAATTTAATGGATTATATGTAGCTGTTAAAAGCATAAACAGTATAGTGATTGCTTGTGTGTACAATTTCTTGTTCTTTTCTTAATGTATACCTTAATTCATTCCACATTCGTATAGGTTCTTGTTGAATGAATAAATCTAATGCAGTCACTGTCTGGATCGGAGTTCCATCTATCATTAAAGTGGTGTGCACATAAGAAGAAGGGTGGTAGGGCAAGGTGCAGTGACAAGAAGCAGTGTACTGTTTGATGCTTCAGGAAGTAGCATCATACAGCTGTGTCTGTCTGTAGTGCATGCCTCAGGGTGTGAGTAGAACATTTAGCATTGATTTTCATGTCATTTTAGGTACGGTAAGGTTACTTACCCACTACAGTGCTCATTGTGGGTGACATAAAGCAAACATGATAAGTTTTACATCAAGAAGCAACAGATATAGTTTTCCAAGTGCATAAATATCACTAGGGAGAGTCACGAAAAGAAACAGTGGCGTTGTATGGCGCCTATCTCTGCGTTACCAGTTATCAGGGCTGCAATGGCTGTAGCATGAGGTGTGGGGGAGAGACAAAAGAGCACACTGGTGACACCACAAAGTATTCTCTGTCTCTCTCTCTTCTCAGAAAATATAACACAGCTGCCTTCTAACGTGTGCACCAATATAGTGTTTGTTATTTTTTTCCTGTAGCTTTTGCGAACTTGAAACTGCAAGTACATACTCTGTATAATTTTTTCTATTGACTGAGGAATCAGTCAGTGCATGTTAATGTTTGAGATCTCATCACATTTAAAATAAAAAAGTTTATACAAATGTTAAATGTCAAGCTGCTTGCTTATTTGTTCTCTCTGTCTCCTTCACAGGCTGTTGAAGAAGCATTTGTTCCTGTTATAAAAATGAATTTTGATGGTATAGAAATAGATATGTTATTTGCAAGACTGGCTTTAAAAGAAATTCCTGATACAATGGTAAGCCTTAGCTTAATAACTACTGTTGATGTTGATATTAATCTATGACTTCATCTTGTAAGGAATCAGGTGTATGAAATAAGTAAACTTTACTGGATTTTTGTTCATCTTGTCCATGTCAGTAACTAATTTATTATTTATGACATTGTATACAATGATTATTCAGTCTGTATTACATTATTATTATTATTATTATTATTATATTTTAGAAATTGGCAAAAAACCTCAAGTGACACATATACAAAGATTTCAGCTGTTACAAGATTTTTCTATATTTTTAAAATAGGGATGTGTTATTTTAATTAAAAATACTTATGTTCAGCAAGACCGGCAGGTAATTTTGTAGCAATAAACCAGCATCTAACCTAAATTCAGTAATCTTCTGACGTATTTTTGCTCATATATGCCAGTGTATTTTGATGCCCACAAAAACAAAATTCTCACACAGCTAGCATCGAAACCAAGACCTTACATATGTGACCTGACACCATATACAGTTGGCTGTCTCAGCAATGCTGAAAAAAAAGGTGCAATTTTAATGCGTGGTAAGCAAAATCGTCCCTTCTGTTTTTCAAGTATGATGTGTTCTGTACTAAGATCCACAGGGTGAATGGCTTTAGTGTGAGAGTACTGGCATATTAAACTACTGTATGACCTTGTTTTTATGTTCCCGGAATTAATGTCTTTCTGCTGTTTATGACAATTTTTATAGCGTCCATAAAATTTCTTATGTTCACAATGTTAATTTGCATCTAATTTTACATTTACATACATCTAATTTTCTCACAATTTATGCTGTATGGGACAATGTTCATGGAGAAAAAAAATGATGTATAAAATTACACTGGCATAACTTCGGGCTTCAACTAGTGTTTAGAGTTGTTACATGGTTAATTTTCTTGACAGCAGGGTACTCTACTGAACAGATCTGACTTGGGGAAAAATCAGAACAATTTGTGCTTTATATCTTGCAGCTGCCAAGCTCTCCTCGGCGTGGTGGGTGATGGGAGTAACTATGTTTGTTCCCATTGAGGTATCATGATCAGTCACAACCATTTTCAAACTGTCTCCACTACACATGCACAAATTTGTGGTCATCATGACACCTCAAATGCATATTTCGTTTGTTTCATTGTGAGGCACAGTACCTTATAACCTCAAAAGGATTACTACAGCTCAAGAAACACAGAACAACACATATGCAAACATAGCACAAAATACTTATATAAATATCTGAACTTTATAACGAGAATAAATTCTTGAAACGTATTAGGCCAAGCATGAAAAAACAGATAATTGGTGCCATGTTTCATTATTTAAGTAATGAACGACACAGTTGCTGGCTTTCCAGAAAACATCGATTATGTCAAATGTTTCTACTTCACAAACAGTTACCAGTTCCATTTACACCTGTGGCTAAACAGAGTACAAAGTCCAGATAACCTTTATTTCATAATAAACAAGTCCCTGATAAGTATTATGATGCCTGTTGTGTACACATATGATACATAAACTACCCATATGCAATTTTACTGCTTAAAAAGCTATTTCCTATGTTTTATATTTTCTTGCATTTTACACTATTTTTTAAAGCTCCTTGAAAAGTGTAAAATTGCGGTTTCTCTGTATTATCACAATTAAGCCTGTGTTCTCCCCTTTTGAGAAAAATTGTTCTGTGCTGTTTGTTTATAAAAGGGCCCAGAATAAATAAGATATTATATGTGAATGAGATTGGATTCTTTGAAAAACACAAAATACATTCAATTTTTATAAAAAAAAATAAAGTGCACGAATTTTAATAGCCTATGGTTTATTTAGACAAAATGTGGATTCATACAGATTATATTGTGGGTAAATACTGGCAAAATGATAGAGTCCGAGGAGTATTGTCAAACAAAAGTGCTTTCTGTGTTTAATTACCATATTGCGTAGGGGGTTGGCATTCAGATGTGTAGTGTGTGACAGTGCTCCACCTGTGAGAACACTGCAGTGTATGCTATTACTAAGTCCCTTTCCTGTTTTCATTTCTTAAGCACAACTGTGCTTGCCAGCCTTGCCAGATCATCAGTTAGCTTCATCGGGTAATGCAGACAACATTTCCAGGGTTAATCTTGCATTCCGTTTTACATTTTTGCTTAAAATAGTGAAGCAGTGTCTTGTTTTCTGTTGTGATTAATAAAAGATAAGGTTTCTTGTTGTATTGCATCTGTGTGTGTTAGTATTTTAAGTTATAGTTTGGTTCAGTATTCAGTATTAATTTAGTCTTTATCAGAGTGTCACTAAATGTTTGAGACTGTGCCAGTGGGAATTGTTGGCATCTGTAAGAATACCTGGTGCATAAAAAAATAATAATTTTATTATGTGATTGAATATGAATTATTTGATTTGGTATCCTACCTCATTTTGTTATCATTAGGATAATTCATTCAAAGTTTTGTTGCAATTTAAAGTGAGCATTTTAATTCACAACTATACCCCATTTGAAAATAGCCTTTTCAGTAAAAGATTTTTACCATTTTCTTAATGAGATGTATCAAAGGTAACATATTCTTTTCCTTAGTTTTACATTAAACTAGTGTTTTGTGAAGTAGTGGGGTCTGTCCAGGATACATCTTAGATTTAGATTTAACCCATTGACCATTCTGGTTCCTTTGTCCCTAAGAGCTCTCTCTCTCTCTCTCTCTCTCTCTCTCTCTCTCTCTCTCTCTCTCTCTCTCTCTCTCTCTCTGTGTGTGTGTGTGTGTGTGTGTGTGTGTGTGTGTGTGTGTGTGTGTCAAGGACCATTTTGAGTTGCAGTGGTCAAACATTGTTTGTTACAGTATGGGTAGGTTTCAGCCTCTGTATCACATAGCTGATGAGGCACCTGGAAGTGACCTATGCACTGAGCTGATGAAGGAACATTCCTAAGCAGTCACTCTGTGGTATACTTTTATTACAGTGACCCAGATTTTTTGTGTGTGTGACTTCTGTGATCAGTATAGAAGTCAAAAACCAAAACTTCAGCAGTTTTGGTGGTCTGCATAGCGTATTACAGTTAGCTTCCAAAGAAATGCTAATTGCTCTGTGCAGTAGCTTGTGCAGTATGTATGTATATGTTATAAAGAATCCTTTTAAAAGGTATAAAAGTTAACTGGTCAAACATAGTGCTATTAATTGTTTGCCTTAGTAAAACACAGATCTCTTGTTTTCAATATTATGATAAGGAAAGTTGCCACTCACCATATAGCGGAGATGCTGAGTCGCATACAGGCACAATAAAAATACTCTCACAATTGTTTTGTTATTTAAAGAAGATTCTGCGAATGCAGAGCTTCAGTGAAATTAAGAGGGTGTTGTTTGTTGGTAGGGGACCATTATTAAGTTGGTTTGACGAGATCGGGGAGGGGAGGGGGTAGGGCGTGACAACAGTGTTTAACTAAATACAATAACACACTTTAAAAGAAAGTCATTGTGGAGAGTCATACTCTCAAACTTCCGAGATCTAACTTTCCAAGAAGCATTACTTCCTCAAATTTACTTTACTGCTTAATGATCATGAGAATAAAATTGGGGAAATTTGGGTTTCTACAAATGGTTACTGACAATCATTATTTGTGCTTTTGTTTGTGAATGTTAAAAGAAGGGAGAAAAATAATTATATAATACATTATGTACTGTCCTCCAAATAGTAGTATATTCCAAAGTATGGGTATAGGGCAAATATAGACTGAACAGTTGACCAATTAGGCACTAACAGAAGTGCAGTTACGTTTGTTTGAATGTGAATATTGTATGGTAGAATTAATATCTGACTTGTAATTTACCAAACTACAATAATTAACAGTGGCTGACACTCTTTAAATCTTGCAGTTTAAGGGGCCTTTAAGCCTTCCAGTTTAGATGCTAATTACTATATTCACCCATCTGCAAAGTAGATGTGTTGGATGTGTATATTATATGTTTGTGTATTTATGATTCTGTCTGTGTCAATTGTTACAGGACTTGAGAGATGACTGTCTTTTAAAAAATCTTGATCAAAAATGTGTGAGAAGTTTGAATGGCTGCCGAGTGACTGATGAAATCCTTAGGTTGGTTCCAAATATTGAGAGCTTCCGTTTGGCCCTTCGAACAATAAAACTTTGGGCGAAAAGTGAGTAGTGATAAAATGTTGTCTTTTAAAGACCTAACTTTCAAGGGAAATATAACTTTTTCAGTACTTTAAGAACATACCTCATGAATTTATAAAAAAGCCCTTTCTTTTCTGTACTGAGTATTTTTGTACATGTAATGCTGTTTACTAACTGAACATTTTTACATACAAAAGCAGTGTAAGGGTGAAAGTGGCAGGAAACAGCAGACAGAGCATGGACTGACAATAAGCTTGGAAAGAGGGCAGAAGTGATATAGGGATGGGATAAAGGAATGTTGTATGAAGCAAAGGAGCAAGTGTGCCCCACCACCGCCACACAAGGTTGTGCACATGTGCCCCCCCTCCCCTCCCTATTTTACACACACACACACACAGATGTATAATTATATTGTTTTAATGGCTTCGTTTGTGGCCCAATATGACTGTCCAACTCCCCCATCCCAGCAGAGTCGTGCTTAAGTGATAGGGGTAAAATATGCCCCCAAAATGGATGTTTTTGCAATTTTTTCTGTTATTTTTAGTGTTATGTCTCGTGAAGGGCTCAGGTATTGTTAGCGTGGTCCTATTAAAAGTTGTAGGCACTGAATTTTGCATTTCTTGGACTACCTGTTCCCAGACTAGAGCTCATCAAAGTTGGACAAATTTTCATATTTATGAAAAAAATTTCATTTTAACTTCCGCTTTTTGGTAATATCATCTAAAGTTACCCATCTATCAATAAAGTGGTCTCTAGAAAAGTTACAGAGGAATAAGTTCTGCATCCTGTGAGACCAAAAGTGAATGTTTTGGACCACCTGTTTCCGTACAACTCCACCTTAAAGTTGGACCATTTCCCACCATCTATGAAAACTGTTTAAAGTGAAGTTCTGCAATAATTGTTATTTACATTATATTAAATGTAGTAATATGGTACTCGTTTGTACTAGTCTTGTACTTGGTAAATATAGTGGTACAATAAAATATTAAAAGTGTAACATATATAAAAAGATAATATTAAGAAATGGTTTCATGTAGAATAAGATGAGGTCCACTAATACGATGATGGAGGCAGGATAAGAAACACAGTTCTTGAAATCGATTAGTGAGGATTATATTTCATAATAAGAAAAATTGTGGGTAAAGGTATGAAGATGAAATGAGGAAAAAATAGGTAGGGTCACAGATTTCACAGGCGTCAATCCCTTGCTTGTCTTTGGATCAGTCGGCTCCTCAGAGTTTGTAATTTTCGATTGGGAATTCGTTGCTCCCACCACTCAGATTCTCAAAGTCTGTAATTTTTGTCTCCCCATAGGTGCATTCCAGATCTTTGTCAGCATCTGGTTTTTCAGTTTCATGTGGTTGGGGGAAATTAGTGCAGGAGTTCCCTTTCCAATTGGCACAAATCAAAGAGCAGTTAATCCCAGCCTTCTGGCACCCACAACCATCTCACACCACTTGTCGCATTTGCAGAAAATTGTGGAGAGAAGAGACTGCAGAGCTGTTTTCTTGAAGACCAGACTTTGAAGCCTGCCAAGCCCAGAGGAGGAGATCCACCTGGTGTCGTAACTACATTTGTAGTTTTAGGTAAAAACTCAAGCGATGTTGCTGGGCTGTGTCAGATGTTAGTGGTATGGATGTCAGGTTGAATTTGAATTTCACAAGGGCTTTGGAAAAGAGGTTGAATCACAATTTATCTAAAGTATCTCGTGCCCTATCTTCGTAGAGGGTTGTTAAAGTCATACACCAGCTTTGGCAGTAGCTTCTGCTTGAATGGCATGCTCAAAGAAAGGTTTGATTTCTTCTAGAAGAAACTTATTTTCGACAGACAGCTTGACCATCTTCTTGTTCTGCTTGAAGAGTGCTAAATTTGTGTCGCAGCCACTTGTGGCATGGAGAAATATGAGTGGCCTTCTGACGTCTGCCAGTTTGAAGCTGTTGGGACCAAATACTTTTGATGGTGTCATTCCTCTCCCAGGTTTTGAGAAATATATAATTGCTGATGTGGCTAGGCATTGAGCATGATAAGAACATCGGCATCTTCACCAACTACTTCTCACTCTCCAGTGATACCTCAAGGGCCATGGCAACAATCAGGTGATCTGTGCCTCCAATAGCTTGCTGTACTGAGCAGCCTTTTCCTTTGAGCCTCTCAGTAAGCAAGCTTATGAGACACACGTTATTTCTGTCACTGGAAAAGAATAGGGACCGAGTCATGGTCACCAACCTTAACTCTGTAAAGGTGATCTCAGAAGTATTGTTTGGTTTGCTTCAACACAGGCGCTCAGCATATTTGGTGTACAAGTCTTCTGGGTAGCCATCAAACACCATGTGTGTTGCACTTGGGCCATAGTGTCTTTTTAGGCAGTCAGCATATTTCGTTAGGATTAGTTGGAATGTTTCACCATTCTTTCACACAACCCAGTAGGGAAGAAATCTACCATCAACGACAAAAGTTGCTCCTTCCAGGTTGCCCTGATTCACTGGTGTGAACAAGTCATATAACACTGACTAGAGAGTCTTCCTCATTCCAACTGCATCAAACAGAGAGAAAGGATAGGTGCCAGCACATAACAGAATAATTCTTTAAGCAACAACAAAAAACTTCTCTACTCTTACTCACAACCTACACAATCAATGTGAGTTGGTCCAAATTTAAGGAGCCGGCCGAAGTGGCCGTGCGGTTAAAGGCGCTGCAGTCTGGAACCGCAAGACCGCTACGGTCGCAGGTTCGACTCCTGCCTCGGGCATGGATGTTTGTGATGTCCTTAGGTTAGTTAGGTTTAACTAGTTCTAAGTTCTAGGGGACTAATGACCTCAGCAGTTGAGTCCCATAGTGCTCAGAGCCATTTGAACCAAATTTAAGGTGGAGCTGTACGGAAATGAGTGGTCAAAAAGATTCGCTCTTGTTCTCATAGAATGCAAAATTCATTTCTCTATAGCTTTTTTATTGACCACTTTATTGGTAAATGAGTTGTTTTAGGTGATATTACCAAATAGCAGAAGTTAAAACAAAAATATGTAAAATTTATCCAACTCTGATGAGCACTAGTATGGGAACGATTGGTCCAAAAAACGTGTTCTGGTCTCATTCAATGCGAAATTTAATGCCTTACATCTTTTAATAGGACCATGTTTTCTGTACTGTGAGTCCTTCACTAGATACAAGTATAAAACCACAACAATACCCCTCCTTTTGGGGGTACATTTTTATCCCCCGCCACCTGCGGAGAGGGGGGCTTAGGATCATCATAGTGGGCCACAAATGAAGCCATTAAAACAATAAAACCTTTTGCATCAGCTGTTTCTGATTTGCTACTCACCATATAGTGGAGATGCTGAGTCAGAGATAGGCACTGGCAGCTCTGACAGGAATTAAGAGATAAGGGAAGCCCAGACTGACCGTGACAAGGTATCATAGACCGCGCAGCTGCCCCATGCGGCGCATCACTCCTTTGTCGACCTCAAAACTCAACACACAATGCTTAACTATGTTCATTGCTTAACTATGTCCACTGCTTCAGTAGCATATGATATTGTAGGAACAGGCAAAGGCTCTGATTCTTGTCTTCACTTTCTTCTTGTTTCTCTGCCATTTGCCCCAGCAACACTTCATCAATTATCACAGATTGACAGACATCTACACCTTTTTCATGTTCAACATAGTCATCAGAATTAAGAGTGTCGGTTTTTTCATCTTGCTCCATTATTTCTTGCTACTGTTCGGCTGCAATTCCTTCGTTTTCTGGTGAGAAGTATTCTCTGAAGAAAGCTAACTCTCTTGAAGCAGTTTGAAATTGTGATTTCTTGCATGTAATTCAAGGAACTTTTTCAAAAATGTGTAATGTCCAAGATCATTACCATTTTCATTCCATTATGAAGACAGGCCAGCCTCTTCTGTAGAAGAATTTTTGTCTCAGGTATTTTATAATGCATTGGTTGGAGGGGGTGAGGGTGGTTTGTGCAGCTGGGAGGAAAAACGCTACATTTATATCACGTAGATACACTGTATCTTGGGGACGCACAGCACAGTGGTCAATAAACGAGATGATTTTCCTATTTCTAACACCTAACCTTGCATCATAGTCAGGCAAGAATTGTTCAGATGTAGTTGTTAATACCCAAGCTTTCACATTAGACATATATTTACTTGGAAATGTCAACACATTTTTAAAGCATCATGGACTCTGCCTTTTCAGTTATCCATGGCACCAATTTTTCTGTTCCTCTTTCATTACAACATAATAAAACAGTTAGCCTCCCTTTACTAAATTTTCTGGTGAGGCGTTTCTGTGGTGTGCTATGGTGTGCTGTGCTGAAATCAAAAATTTTATCTGGGTCCACATCTGCCTTCAGTACTGTGCAGGCCATCATATGTAGTGTGGCAGAGGGTACTGCTGGTACTACTGACTGACCAGTGTTCCACTCGTGAATGGCATGTGGGAAGAATGATTGTTGGTAAGCCTAAGCTCTAATTTCTCAAATTTTCTCATCGTGTTCATTTTGCAAGATGTATGTCAGAGGAAGTAATATGTTGACTGACTCTCTTGAAATTTCAAGTGTGAACCTCTCCATTATGCACAATGCCTCTCTTGTAATGTCTGCTTCTGGAGTTTTTTGAGCATCTCTGAAGAACACTGACCAAATGGTCCCATAACAAAACATTCCACTCTTCATTGGATCTTCTCTATCTCGTCTACGAATCATACCTGGCAAGGGCCCCAGATTGATGAACAATATTCAAGAATCAGTTGAACATGTGCATTATAAGCCACTTTCCTATTTGTGTAATGTGTTTATTCCTCTTACGGCCACTCTGGGTAGTTGCTCCTAGTACTTTACAGTAGGTACATTTTTCAGCAATTTGTCAACAGTAGTTTAGTTGTACAGCAGCAGATTTATTTTCCTTTGTATGCACAATATATTACATTTATTTACATTCTGGGTCAACTGCCAAAACCTGCACCTTTCATCGATCCTCTGTAGGATCCCACAAATCAATTTTGTATTGTGGTGTTACTGCTTTCTTACATTCAATCTCACCATCTGCAAACAGTCACAAACAGCTTATGCTTTCTACTGTATATTTTACATACATTGTAATTAATAATGGTTCTATCACATGCCTTTGAGTTTCTCCGGAAATTACCTTTACATCTGTTGTTTTTGTTCCGTTAAGAGCAAAGTGTTGAGTTATGTCTGCAAGGAAGTCCAATTGCAAATCTGGTCCAATGCTTGGTTTAGCTCATATTTTTTTCACTAAACAGCAGGGCAGGATGATGTGAAATGTCTTCCTGAAGTGAAGGAATGCAGCACCTCCTGAGCGCCATTGTCTACAATGCTATGGATCTCGTGGAGGAACAGAGGGAACTGAGTTTTGTGAGATCTGTGTTTGCTGTATCCATGTTGATTTTTATAGAGGCAATTTCCATTCTCCAAAGAGTCGTAATTTGGTTCTTGAGCATAAAACACGTTCCATAATTCTACTACAGTATTGACGTCAATGATATAGGCCTAAAGCACCTGACGAGATTCGAACCCACAGCCTTCTGCATGTAAGGACTAGGCCTTAACCATTATGCTAAGTCAAGCAGAAGGTGAAAAAATAAGCCCATTTTATCTGTATTAAAAACATCATTTTTACTTTACCTTTTTACGATTGATGGTAGAGTATTTTTCCACAATGTAACAATGCCAGTGTTTACGCTTCCAGCCTCACCTCAAACACATTTGTACAATAAACAGTGTCAGTCTTTGAAATTTTCAATCTAACCATTAGAGGCTTTGAAATATGTGAGTTCCAACTTTTGTGCCAAATATATTGCTTTAGCATGAACCACAGTACCATTAATTGGAATATTCAAAGCAGGGACAACACGGAAACGAGTGACATACTAACAAGATTCCACTGTAATGTCTGACCTAGTTGGGTACATCATTTATAAATTGAGAACAGTAACAGAGGTATCAGACTTAAAGCTGTACTGGTTGCAAATTATGCTTTTGACTGAAAAATGTTCTGTTTGTCAAGAAGGCTACAATCTTAGAATATACCTGTACCTTAAATTCCCTAAGTGCCCTCCCCTTTCAGTCTCCAAATAAGATGTGATATGCAAGCACAAAAGTTCCAAAATCCTTCTATAAATTGATGCCATCGACATAGGTCTCCAGTTCAGAGTATTTGATCTGTGACATTTCTTAAAGCCTGAAATTTTTTGCACATTTTCCAATCGTGTGAGATGCTCCTTCTTTTCTGCGAGCTAATGACAATAGACTGTTGTGAGAAGGAGAGCAAATTTTCTTGTATATTTTATATAAACTGCTGAAAAAAATTTTGCAACAACTACATAATTGTGAAGGTGTGTGGGTTTAATTGACTGGGAGCAGAGAATGAAAGAATAAGCCCTGTAAAACCAACAAAATAACTTTATTGTGAAGTAAATATAAAAGAAGACGAAAGCAAAGGCAGTCTGTGTAAAAGTGCACATTGACGAAATCAAAGTCTACTTCTGGATAACATGTAGTAATGTATTGCTCACCCTGTGAATTGTGATATTTCTGGATATTCCACACCATATTGCCCACAAAGTGGCTGAGACATTGGTGCTCAGGCCTTCTGAGTCTGATCACTCCTGTGTGAGAAGGATTCTTACAGTGCACTAATAGTTTCAATTGTTTCCAAGCATACTCACTTGAATTCATGTAAGCAGATATTGCTAACCTTTGCATTCAGTTTACTCATGCCTCCTGAAGGAAGGTGTGGTGGGATGTACTCATGCATTCTAATGTTTGAAAGACGATACCATAGTTCAAATGTTTATTGTAGGGCTAAACAGTGGATACCTAACTTAAATTAATATTAAATAAATTCTGTTTTTTTATTATTTTAATAAAACATGTTAAAAGCAACAGAACATTGCTAATTCTGTAGATGCTATGTAATACTTCTGAAATAGTATTTTATGATTCATGTAAGTTGTTCACATTTTGAATGCTGAAACCAATTAAATTCTTCAGCCCATATTTTGCTATCATAAATTGAGAATCTATAACAGCTAATGATAATGACAGGATAATGGGTTTCACAGATGACCTATTGTTCTGGCTAATTTTAAAATTGTGCTAAATATCAATGATAACATGAAAATCAGTTAAATGGCCCATTTTTCCAATAATAGTGGCCATTCAACCAATGCTGTAGAACAAATGATCAGATTTTACACGTATTACTGCAACCCATGTCCATCAGGTGAATTAACATTAATTAAATATTAATCATGATTTTAAACCAGAATGAAAAGTACTCCTGTCATAGCATAAAAAAGTGACTGTGTCCTGGGCAAGGTTAGGGATGTAAAAAAGGGACTCACTTTTTGACTTACCTGACAGCTTCAGAGATATTCAAATCAACACATCTTTTTTGACTTTTGAACCATGTTGCTAATGCAACAACAGGTATAGCTTTCACAAAACAACAACATGACCATTAATTAGATATAATTGTCTACCATTTTACAAAAGCTTTGGAAGAAGTGGCACACACAAAGAACTCCCAGATATATTTTTTATGCACTTTAAATTCAAATGAAGCTAGATTTTTGAAAGCGAGTTTTTAATTTGTTTTTGCATGTAAAATCAGAACAAGGGTGGCTGTTTTTGCACATAAAATCCTAATGGCACACATACAAATGGTGCCATTAACTGAGTGTTAATTTCAGCCCAAAAATATTTTATGTAAGGAGTCAATTGATTCACCCAATCTGCCCGAGTGCCAGCTCCAGTTGTCATTCAAACATTGCTTAATATTTTGTAACATGTCTATAGTAAGACAGCTGTTCAAATGGCTATACAAGTGGCCACTTTTCGAGGCTGAAAAAAAAAAATTTAGACACAAAATTTCCTTAAAGATGAGTCATTTTGCACAGTATTATAAACTGGTTTTAAATTTTGTAGAAATTCCAATTTTTTCATTTTGCTTATGTGGCAGAATGATTTGTGGAAGGAGTAGATGACTAAATTCTTGTTGCTACTACATTAATGTACAAAGAACAGTTTTTTTGTGTGAAAACTAATGTAAATTAGAATAGTGCCCCCTATCAGGCAGCTTAATTGTGCTGTAAAGTACATATTATACTTCGTTTTTGTGATGTCACTTCCCTTTAACTGACGGGAAGAGGGCTTTCTATAAATATATTTTTGAGACACACAGCGACAGGCAGTTAAGGGTGAGTTAACATTGATGTAGGTCATGTGAACAACAATACATGTATTTTTGTAATTGCCTAGCGAAGTTACATAGGCATCACTGGAAAAGCATTGCTGATGATGCTGTTACTGTGTTTGTCAACTATGTATTCATAATGAATGTAATTATGTAGTAACCAGGTGATACACAAAACCAATTAAGTTAACACAAATACGGCTTTATTCATAAACCTCTGAACAGTAATTGAAGTAGCCTCTCATGAATCCACATGTAATGTGAGCAGTACAACTAAGAATGCAAAGGGAGTCAGTCATCACTGCTCTGTGCATATATATGTGCAAGTTGACAGCACAGCATGGTCTCCACTGTGCTGTCAACTTGCACATATATATGCACAGAGCAGTGATTACTGACTCCCTTTGCATTCTTAGTTGTACTGCTCACATTACATGTGGATTCATGAGAGGCTACTTCAATTACTGTTCAGAGGTTTATGAATAAAGCCGTATTTGTGTTAACTTAATTGGCGCGCGCGTACTACTAGCAGGATGTAGCAAATTAATATGAAGTCATATTTTGACTTACTGCTTGGTACATTGAACACAGTGTTGGTACAAGTGAGCCCTGGGACCAAACTCCTGAAATGGACTGCAGCCACACCAAAATTCTGAAATGAACTGCGGCCATTGCGGTTGTTCATTTTTCGTATTGTGTGGTCCAGAAAATTTAGTGTGTTGTCTGTTTCTGTTTCTAATGAGTATCACCATTCACAATCTGTTGAACCACCCAGTGGCACACAAGCAAGCAAACTTCAGATTCATGCTCCACAGACTCAACAGAACACTAGTAAGCAAACAGAGTTACACTCAGGAGCTAAACACAATAAAACAGAATTAAGGGTGACTGTTTTTGCATGTAAAATCCTAATGGCACACATACAAATGGTGCCATTAGCTGAGTGTTAATTTCAGCCCAAAAATATTGTATGTAAGGAATCAATTGATTCACCCAATCTGCCTGAGTGCCAGCTCCACATGATAGAGAAATTAAGCCAACAAATTTCTAAACAGAAAAGGAACAAATGTACAACACAAACACAAAAACTTACAAAACACAGACCAAGTCAAAGACCACATTCAAGAGACAACAATGCACACACAAAACAAAATGGCACACACTCACCTACAATAACAAAATTGTCCACAGAGTAGACAAAATATTAAAGAAACAGAACTTCAAATAGGATACGGGACAGACAACATAACACAGAAAAAACTCAGAACATAAAAGACACCCACAGATAAATTCAATAGATCAGAAATATATGAAATCACATGCAGCACTGCCAATCAGTATACATAGGAGAAAAGTAACTTCACACAAAAGCCAACACAAACAGCTAAAGGAGCTTACACACACACACACACAGAAAGAGTAAACAAAATTCAGATTTGGCACCAAACTATCTTTGGAACAAATGAACGCCATCAACGTTAGGAAACACAACATAGTACTCACTGCATTTTGGGAAGCGAAACTGCATTTATAAAAAACGAAATCGTGCAAAGTATGTTAATATGTGTGTCCTGTGCCCTCAGACCGCATAAGAAGAAAGCCCAGTCACAAAAATACGTGAATAATAACAAACATATACACAAAACATTTTGCCACCCCAAAATAATGTTTTTTTAAAAATCGAAGGATTTGTTAACTTGCCTATGAAATCTACATTTACATCGTTTGGTTTGCAGATTACAAGCTATCAGTGCAGGACATCATACGGATGGTCCTGCAAAATCATATAGAGGGAGAACCTATATCCTATAATTTAACTGCAAATGTGGAAAGAAAGACAAGAGCTGCAAACCCAAAAGATGAATTTCATTTAGGGCAATTTAAAATGTAACCGGTATCCTGTCAGTGCCAGTGATGTCTTCAGCTTTTTTTTTTTTCAATTCCTTGGTCATTTATTTCTTTATCTGTAATTTTCACTTCTGAGCAATGATCAAAGGTAGGAGCTCTGTTATGATGTACTTGGAGAATGAACCACATGGTGCCTATATTTCTAGCTCAGTGTAATAAAGGAGAGGGCCACCTTGAAAACAGTTTGTTGCGCATGTGTAGTTGTTTATCATGGAGAGGATTATTTCTAGAGAATCACTAACATTCATATTGCCTTTAAAAGCATTGAAATGTACAATGTATGAGCTTAACACTGACATACTGCAGATTTCATTAATCTCTTACGTTCACTGCAGTTATAAGAAACAGGCAGCATTTAAACATTGTCGTGACTGCTTAGGTCTTGCAGCTTTGAAAAACAGAGAAAGAAAAATGTTAATAATAACTATTCAGTGTTTTGCATTAAGGTCCTTAATACAGAGCCTTTATGGTCACCAAATTGTACAGGATGTTTCAAAAAGAATGACCTGGTTTTGGACAGTAATAATTATGAAACATGGGATATGTCAGCAAGGAAATGTATGTCATTTGAATAAGTGTGGCCTAGAGTTTCAAAAAATCACCATTAGATGTCAGTCAGTGTGCCTTCTCAGTTTGCAATCAGTCAGAAGTAAGATGGTGTTCACTCAACAAAAGGCATTTTGTATGCTGCAGTTTGCAAAAGTGAGTCTCTGATTTCAGTCCAGTGAGCTTTTCGTCAGAGTTTTGGCATAGATCTGCCTGCACCCGAAAGCATTAATTGTTGTATCGCCAATTTGAAGACACAGGGTGATTATGCAAAAGTTAGAGCCCAGATCGACCTCACAAAGGAAAACACAGTGACTTTAGTGAGCTATCTTGAAATGTTGCAGAATTGGCTTTTTCTACAACTTCAGAACTCCATTGATTTCATTTTTCAACAGGATGGAGCTCCACCACACTGGCACAATGGTGTATGTCAGTTTCTCGATAACATTCTACCTCAACACTGAATAGTGCGCACAGGACCCAGAGACACTGCCCTGCATTCTTTGTCTCCAAGATTGCCAGACATGACCCCATCTGATTTTTTTACTGTGGGGATGTGAAGAAAAGTGTGTTCATCTCCCCTCCCCTTTACCTCATG
This sequence comes from Schistocerca nitens, assembly GCF_023898315.1. Taxonomy (NCBI): domain Eukaryota; kingdom Metazoa; phylum Arthropoda; class Insecta; order Orthoptera; family Acrididae; genus Schistocerca; species Schistocerca nitens. Next base: position 466,279,029 of record NC_064619.1, on the reverse strand, counting down.
GCGTAGAAGTAGTGAAGAACAGATTAACAACTGCCGTAACTGATGTGTAAAACCAAATATCAGTGTGTCAAGTTTATGACGAATTTAGCTATCATTTGGATGTTGTTCGTGCTGATGCTGGTGGACACATGCAGCATTTGTAATAGCATAACCAAAACGTTAAAAACAATTTTGAGTATTTTGCAGTCTATTCCAAGATTGTAATACGTTTTTGTCAGTAAATATAGTTTGAAATCGGGTAATTCTTTTTGAAACATCCTGTATATCACAACTGTCAGTTTTTTCCATTAATGAAATGATTTGGATGGTATGCACCATTTGACTTGGGAAAACTGAAAATTGTCTGGTAACCTCATAAAATCATATGAATTTGTTCATTTAAATTTAAACAATTACATTACCTATGCGTCTTTTTTTCATAATGGTGCCTCTGACATTCATTCATTAAAAAACGGTTTTGTTTCTTCATTTGTTTTTATAGTATTTATGTGTTTTGCATGTATTTTTGTTAGCCGCTTCTAATGTGACGAAAAAGTGTGAATGTTTTATAATGTTAACACTGATGCATTAAGACATGTTACTACCTGCTGGTAGCAATTTTGTTACAACACAATTGCAGTGTGTGTGTTCACTATCTTCACAGTTTCTTATTTGGGTTATGAATGAGCTTAGTAACTCAGAGCTGTTTATATTTGCTGTATTTCATGCTGCCAGAACAAATTGTTTCTGTTATAATTGTTTTAGTTGCTTCGTCTGATGAAACTTTTTCTGTAATTTCTTGTATGCAGGACAAAAAAAGTCTGAATTAAGTTGAAACTTTATTAAGTACTAATTATTTTGTGGACTGCATACTTCTCAAAAAATGTTTTGATATTGTTATTTTTTAGTCATACAAGACACTAGTTTTGCACCAGCATTTAGGGAAGCTGTTATTTGTACCATATTTGTCCAATATGTTTGTTTACTGCATAAATTCATTGCCATGTATTGCAATTGGTTATGAAATGACTATTCATGTAATTGCTTGTATCCAGAGCATGGGATTTACAGCAATGCACTGGGATATCTTGGAGGTGTCTCATGGGCAATGTTAGTTGCACGAACTTGCCAGCTGTATCCAAATGCCGTCGCTGCGACCTTGGTGCACAAGTTCTTCCTCGTTTTTTCTCAGTGGAAGTGGCCCCAACCTGTCTTGCTGAAACCACCGGACACTGTTAACTTGGGATTCCCTGTGTGGGATCCAAGGGTAAGCTAAAGATTCATTATAAGATTATTGTACAAAAAAAAAGATTAGTTCATGGTTTGTTGTACAGTTGTCTTGAAAATGTATTTTATGCTGCTGTATACCTTTGTAGATTCTAGAATAGTAAACTTGAAATTCTCACTTTAAGCTGATGTGAAGTAAAAAGGAGGAGATATACTTTGAATGGAAAGAAAATTTAAGCCTTATTAGTGGGAACATATTTTTATTTCTTTAAAGAGAGGGAAAGTAGAATTGGATTGAGGAGGACGCTTAGTTGAAAAGACTGATCATAACTGGGCAAACAATTGAGAAAAATGTGTGTGAAGTAATTATATTGTTCAGTGCTTTGCTACATTTCTTCTATCCCATTTTATTGTGCAGTGAGTGTACTAATATTCCTTAGTATTGGATATATTTCTGGTTTATGTCTTGTTGTCATCTCCATAATTCTGATTGTACCTTATCACATACAGAAATTTTCACAGCGTGAACTGCCATCGTTAGACTTGGCATTAAAAATCTACTAATGTAATGAGATATCAAAAGAAAATTTATTTAGTCTTAAAGTCATTAAGTTTTCTGCTGGTTTTGACTTTTGCTATGTTTTCTCATATCTTTTGCTAATCTCATTGTTTTGTGTGCCTTACAAAATGTTCATTTGCCTTTTTCTCCTGCCAGCGAGCTGCTCATTTTCACTGCATGCATTGGCAAGTTTAACTCAGCGCTGTTGCTATTTTGATTTCACTCCTTGTATAGTAACATCCCCCACTACATTGCATTTCAGATACTTCTTCTTCTAGGGTTTTCTTGCTTTTTAAATTTCGTCTTCATGTTGTCCAATTCTCAGGATATATACTTTCAGAAACATCTGTTTGGTCGGTGTTTAGAAATCAGCAGATATCTGCTAATTACTCTCCTGACCATGTGACAAAAATGAGTGACATTGTGCAAACTTAACCATATTATGGAAAAGGATAGTTGCTATTCACCATGTAGCGGAGATGCTGGGTTGCAGAAAGGCACAACAAAAAGACTGTCACAAAATAAGCTTTTGGCCAATGAGGCCTTTGTCAAAAATAGAGGATGCACACATGAACCAGTCTGTGGCTTCAGCTGCCACAGACTGTGATCATGTGTGGGTGAATTGCATAATATTGTTACATTCCATCCTGAATTTTCTATTGTTCGATTGTCCAAACTTAAGATTATTGTATCTGCACTGTGAGTTTTTGTTTCTAGTGGAAGTACCTATTCTTCTTGCCTTCAATATCATTATTGAACAAAATATTTTGTTCGTATGTGATATTTTATGTATCTTATAAATTATTTTTCAGATAAATGCTGCAGATAGATATCATTTGATGCCTATTATCACCCCAGCATATCCACAACAAAATTCTACTTTCAATGTATCTATATCAACCAGAACAATAATGCAAGAAGAATTTAAACAGGGCCTAGCAATAACGGAAGACATAATGGTTGGAAAATGCACTTGGAACAAATTATTCGAGCCTCCTAATTTTTTCTCCAAATACAAGTAAGAATATTATACATACAGATTATATATTTATTGAAATATTTCTATTCCAGTAATGCACTGATAGTGGAAGTTTAAACTCACTTCTGTGTGTTTAAGATTTTGGGAATACGTCTGATCAAAATATTATTTTCTAGAGAAGTTAAAAGTCTTTCTTTTTTTGGGCTTGTAGAAATAATCTTACTGCTTTCATAGAGTACACTGATTAGGCAAAACATTATGACCCCCCTCCCACTATGAGATTGAATGCCATCTGATGGCAGTGCGAATGCCACCTGATGGTGATGCAGGCATGTTGTGTGGTGAGGAAAATATGCTGCATAACGCCACTCTCATGTTTCCGGAACTAACATTTTCCTGAAGTTTATGAAATTTTTTGTCATTCATCACCTGTGTTAATTCACACCCAGTTTGACGTTAAAGTATCTATTATTATCTATTATTTTCCCACAATTTACACATGAAAAAATATTCATGGAGAAAAGAACTAAAGTAAATGGACGTTGATTGTCAAATAATGTTTACAAATGTTACGTGGTTAAGCTTCTTGACACCAGGGCCCTCTACTCAGCAGATCTGAACTGGTAAATGGATAAAAGTCAAAACAATTCATGCTTTATCTCCTACCACTGCCAAGTGCCACTCGGCATGGTGGCAGACTTGGTTTGTTTGAATAAAGGTATTATGACGAAACACAACTATGTCAAAAATTTCTGTACTGCGCATGCGCAGCTTCAAGATTGTTGCTGTCGTCTTGAAAACTTTGTGTTATTGAAACCATATTTAGTGTGTTTTGTGTTAGTTTGGCTACATGTAGAGCTAGTTGACACCTTTGCTCGCTTTGCTTTGTTCAAATATTTTTGTTTGAAACACAGCACCAGGTTCATATTTTTTAATGCTTAGCGAGATGTGTTTCAAGAATTGATTCTCGTTGTGAAGTGCAAATATTTACGGCACAGTACCTGATAACCTCAAAAAGATTATTACGGTGCAAGAGACGCAGAACAACACATACGCAAACACCATGTGAAATACTTATATGAATATTTGCACTTGACAACAAGAACAAATTCCCAAAAGGTGTCATGCTAAGTGTGAAAAAACATGTAACTGGTGCAGTGTTTTGTTATTTATGTAATGAATGATAGTTGCAGACTTTCCAGAAACATTGATTATGATGTATGAAATTGAGTTAAATGTTTCTACTTCCCAGACAGTAGGTAGTTACATTAGTGGTTTTTATTAGATAACAAACTGTTATTAAATAATAAACAAGCCTCTTGACAAGTATTTTGATCCCTATTACATACATATATCATACATAAAGTGCAAAAATGCAAAGGAAGATACTATACGTAACTTTTACTTCTTAAAACATTATTTCCCGCATTTTATGTTTTCCTGCATTTTACACCATTTTTTCAAGTCTCTCACAAAGTGTAAACGTGAGGTTCACTGTGTAAGAAAAGCAGAGATAATGAGGAATCCTTGTGATTATATGTGCCACAAGTAGAGAGTACAGCGATGGTGCAGGCATAAGTGTTTTCAGAGCACACTGTTCAGTGCACATTTTTGGACATGGGTCTCTGCAGCAGGGAACCTCTGTGTGTTCACATGTGGACAAAACAGCATGGTAAGTTACTATAGCAGTGGGTACACCATCTTCAAGACTGACCACTCAATCAAGGGAAACATGTCACTTGGTCAGGTGAATCACATTTCTTTTTACACTATGTCAGTGGTCATCTCGGGATACACCATCATTCTGGTAAACAGCTGCTCAAAAGATGCACGCTGCCATGGATGCAGGAGTGTTAATCCAAGTGACATTGAGCTGGACTCCATTGGAGCTATGGTAGTTACCAAAGGCACCATGGTAGCTGTTAACTGTATGATCATAACTGCATATCACCTGCATCCCTTCCTGCTGTCTTCACTGACAGAGGTGACATCACTGCCATGTTAGAATAATGGTATTGTGGTTTGAAGAGCATGATATGCTCTTTGGGGAGACATGGCTTAGCCACAGCCTGGGGGTTGTTTCTAGAATGAAATTTTCACTCTACAGCGGAGTGATAGCTGATATGAAACTTCCTGGCAGATTAAAACTGTGTGCCAGACCGCACACTCCGCTGTAGAGTGAAAATTTCATTCTAGAAACAACCCCCAGGCTGTGGCTAAGCCATGTATCCGCAAAAAACTTTTCTTCCAGGAGTGCTAGTTCTGCAAGATTCGCAGGAGAGCTTCTGTGAAGTTTGGAAGGTAGGAAATGAGGTACTGGTGGATTTAAAGCTGTGAGGACGGGGCGTGAGTCGTGTTTGGGTAGCTCAGTCGGTAGAGCACTTGCCCGCGAAAGGCAAAGGTCCGGAGTTCAGGTCTCGGTCCGGCACACAGTTTTAATCTGCCAGGAAGTTTCATATGAGTGCACACTCCGCTGTAGAGTGAAAATTTCATTCTAATAATAATAATAATATTAATAATAATAAAACCCATGGAGGCCCGGGAAAAGAATAGGCCTCCGGTATGTTCTTCCAGTCGTAAAAGGCGACGAAAAGAACAAACCACTAATAGGGCTAACCCCCCTTTTAGTGTGATTAGTTGGTTCAGGACAGAACTAAAGAAGCCTCGGACAAGCGCCGTCATGGTCGGGGACGACACTTGAACCCTATGCCCGCCCACAATGGTAACGACACTGCTAGCCTACTGGAAAATGATTTAAATCCAAATAGAGGTGTTTTGCAGGATATGCTTCCTGCAACCACTCTAGAAGGAAAACAAAGACAGAGGATGAGATGGTCAGATGAAGTTAACAGACACCTCATGTTCTGTTATTACCAAGCAACAAACCTAGGAACCAACACAACTGGATACAGATCACAAGTATACACAACATTTATTACCAGATACCCAGAATTAAAATTTTTAACAGAACAACGACTAGCTGATCATATCCGTGTAATAATCAAAAATAACAGGATACCCCAGTCAGAATTAGAAAACATCAAACAACAAGTACAACAAATACTGGAACAAAATAATGTGCAATCAAAAGAAGAAGAAAATACAGTAATGGACTCAAACATCCCAGAGCAAACAAACAAAGAACACCACACATCAATTAAACAATCAGAGGAAAACGAAATCTTAAGACAGCCACCAGAACAAGCACAAATAGAACTCGAAGTAACACACATGTTAGATATAGAAGAAAAATTTCAGCTGACATATATATAGAATACAAAGACACAAATACAGACATTAGACCATTCTTGCATAGACCGCAAAATAACCCACAAGTCGAAACAACAATAAAAACTATCAACACAATCACATGCAACAAAATAAATGAAAACACAACTATGGAAGAGTTTTTACTACTGATTTATATAGGAGCACTCACTACACTAAATATACACACTAGGCAGAGATCAGAACCAACCAACACACAGAAGAAACCCACAAAACCAGCATGGCAACACAGGCTACAGATCAGAATAGAAAAACTGAGAAAAGACATCGGACAGCTAAGAAATGAAATTTCAGACAAAAAACGAAAAAGGTTAGGTAAAATCTCACAACAAGAAGCGATATAGCAATTAGATGAAAAGAAGCAGAAATTACAAGCATTGGCCAAACGACTTAGAAGATACAAAAAAAGTGAAAATAGAAGGAAACAAAACCAAACATTCAACACAAACCAAAAGAAATTTTACCAGACAATAGATAACACACACATTAAAATAGACAATCCACCAAACACAACAGACATGGAACACTTCTGGAGCAACATATGGTCAAACCCGGTACAACATAACAGGCATGCACGGTGGATACAAGCAGAAACAGATACTTACAAGATGATACCACAAATGCCTGAAGTGATAATTTTGCAACATGAAGTCACGTGAGCAATTAATTCTACTCACAATTGGAAAGCCCCTGGAAAAGATAAAATAGCAAATTTCTGGCTAAAGAAGTTCACCTCAACACATTCACATCTAACTAAATTATTTAACAGTTGTATTGCAGACCCATACACATTCCCTGATACACTTACACATGGAATAACTTACCTGAAACCTAAAGATCAAGCAGACACAGCAAACCCAGCTAAATATCGCCCCATAACATGCCTACCAACAATATACAAAATATTAACTTCAGTCATTACACAGAAATTAATGACACATACAACACAGAACAAAATTATAAATGAAGAACAAAAAGGCTGTTGCAAAGGAGCATGAGGATGTAAAGAGCAACTGATAATAGATGCAGAGGTTACATATCAAGCTAAAACTAAACAAAGGTCACTACACTACGCATACATTGATTACCAAAAAGCTTTTGATAGTGTACCCCATGCATGGTTACTACAAATATTGGAAATATACAAAGTAGATCCTAAATTGATACAGTTCCTAAACATAGTAATGAAATATCGGAAAACCACACTTAATATCCAAACAAATTCAAATAATATCACGTCACAGCCAATACAGATTAAGCGTGGAATATACCAAGGAGACTCATTAAGTCCTTTCTGGTTCTGCCTTGCTCTGAACCCACTATCCAACATGCTAAATAATACAAATTATGGATACAGTATTACTGGAACGTACCCACACAAAATCACACATTTGCTATACATGGATGATCTAAAACTACTGGCAGCAACATAACAACAACTCAACCAATTACTAAAGATAACAGAAGTATTCAGCAATAATATAAATATGGCTTTTGGAACAGACAAATGTAAGAAAAATAGCATAGTCAAGGGAAAACACACTAAACAAGAAGATTACATATTGGATAACCACAGCGACTGCATAGAAGCGATGGAAAAAACAGATGCCTATAAATATCTAGGATACAGACAAAAAATAGGAATAGATAATACAAATATTAAAGAAGAACTAAAAGAAAAATATAGACAAAGACTAACAAAAATACTGAAAACAGAATTGACAGCAAGAAACAAGACAAAAGCTATAAATACTTATGCTATACCAATATTGACCTACTCATTTGGAGTAGTGAAATGGAGTAACACAGACCTAGAAGCACTCAATACACTTACACGATCACAATGCCACAAATATAGAATACATCACATACATTCAGCAACAGAAAGATTCGCATTAAGCAGAAAGGAAGGAGGAAGGGGATTTATCGACATAAAAAACCTACATTATGGACAGGTAGACAATTTAAGAAAATTCTTCCTAGAACGAGCAGAAACTAGCAAAATACACAAAGCAATCACTCATATAAATACATCGGCTACACCACTGCAATTTCATAACCACTTCTACAACCCTTTAGATCACATAACATCAACAGATACGAAGAAAGTAAATTGGAAAAAGAAAACACTACATGGCAAGCACCCGTATCATCTAACACAGCCACACATCGATCAAGACGCATCCAACACATGGCTAAGAAAAGGCAATATATACAGTGAGACGGAAGGATTCATGATTGCAATACAGGAACAAACAATAAACACCAGATATCACAGCAAGCATATTATTAAAGATCCCAATACCACAACAGATAAATGCAGACTTTGCAAACAACAAATAGAAACAGTAGATCACATCACAAGCGGATGTACAATACTAGCAAATACAGAATACCCCAGAAGACATGACAATGTAGCAAAAATAATACATCAACAGCTTGCCTTACAACATAAACTTATAAAACAACACGTTCCCACATACAAGTATGCACCACAAAATGTACTGGAGAATGATGAATACAAATTATACTGGAACAGAACCATTATAACAGATAAAACAACACCACATAACAAATCTGACATCATACTCACCAATAAAAAGAAGACATTAACGCAACTAATTGAAATATCCATACCCAATACAAAAAATATACAAAAGAAAGCAGGAGAAAAAATTGAAAAATACATCCAACTGGCCGAGGAAGTCAAGGACATGTGGCATCAGGATAAAGTTGACATTATACCAATTATACTATCAACTACAGGAGTCATACCACACAATATCCACCAGTACATCAATTTAATACAGCTACATCCAAACTTATATATGCAACTACAGAAATCCGTAATTATTGATACATGTTCAATTACCCGAAAGTTCCTAAATGCAATATAGCATATATCGTACAGTTAAAAGGAAGTCACGCTTGATCAAGGTCTGTGTCACTTTCCATTTTTGACCAGACATAACGTCTGAGAAAAGAAAGAAATAATAATAATAAACCCTCAAATCCACAGTTAGAAACAATTTTAAATTTATAATGAAAGAATGCATGTTTGAAAGATGCCGTGTGAATTAGAAACAGTATCATAATGATACCCTTACATAGAATTCCAAATAGGGAAATGTCCTTGATTGTCTAGGTAAAAACTTCAGTGTGTCATATAAAAACTAAAAGAAGTCAGTAAGAAGAAAGGTTAGATAGCTGCCAAGCTTTAGACAGGTACAAGAAGTGAACCTTGTGAATGAGCAGAATTTATTGACTTGGTCAGAAAATATGGAGTAAAGTAAATGTCTGAGTTTTCAGTAGGAAAAATGAGAATACAGAAACTAAAAACACAGAATTGTCACAAATAAAAATTTGATGGCGAATACAAGCTGTGTCCAGATTTAGGAATTTCAGACCCTTATGCCCTATGTAATGAAGTGCCAGAAATAAATGAACCCAACATCAGAAGTACCTACAAAAGAAGGCACTAAAGAAATTTGGCCTGTTTTGGTCATATGCTGAATGAGAAACTGCTCAGTACAGCACACTATTTCATACTCAGAAAATTGGCTTAACTTTATATAGAAAAAAAATTTCCACTCAGAATATTCCTTAAAAAAATTTATAAACTAGATTACCACGGAAATAAAATTTCGCATTGAACTAAAATGCAATAAAAATTCTGATTTTACTAGCTATGTTGAATGCTTTAATACTTGGAAAACTATTTTAAAAAATTGCAGCAAAGGATAAAATGAAAAATGAAAATTCCATCCTGAAACATTGCCAGGACTCAAAGGTGGTGTGACTTATTAAATCTGAGCTAGATATTACTGTTAGTAGCCGAGAAGTTCCCAAAATTTAAGTCATGAAACAAAACTATTGTTAGTGATACTTCAATACCAGAACAGTTCAATCAATTTATTGAAACAGTTTCTGAATCATTACTTGATGTGTTTGCTTACATTGGCAAAGTACAGTTACATTGTTTAGACCTGCAAGAAAAATAATATTTAGGCAGGTTTAAACAAGTTGTGTCAAAAGGTAAAGGAAAACCAATACTATGCTGAAAAAATAGGAAAAGGGGGGGGGGGGGGTGATGTATAGAGTACCTGCTATAGGAGTAAAAGCAGTTTGTGAAGAAATAACATACCCTCTTAGATGTAAGATGTTTCCCCGATATTCAGAAAAATGTGCAGAGATAAAACCACTATATAAAAGAAGGTTCAAAAGAGGACTTGAGACCATAATTACCATTGGATCTCCATTATTCCTATATTCTTAAGTGTTCCGAAAAGTTGCTTAACAGATATAATATTTCAGTGTCATTGTAACAAAAAGAAAAAAAAAATCAATGTTGAACCATACTCTTATGTTCCATAAATTAGAAACAAAAAATCAGAGATGCTTTGGTGTGGTTCATGTAATATCTCTCTAACTGAAAACAAAGATTCAGTGTAGCATCAAACAACAAAGCATTTCTCGCGGTGGAAATCAGTTCCACAATGGAGTCCACAATTCTCGATGAATTCCTTACCACTTTTATGTAAATGATCTATCTATAATTCAGTATTATTCACTTATATCATAAACTCTCTAAATAACTCAGTTAGCAGATTTCATCTAAATGACTAAACTTTGAGAAAAACCAAATAATGCTGTTTAGGACTTAACAAGAAGACTACATAGCAGTTGGATTTTTGTAATTATGGTATGTGAAATTCAGACCTCAGATATCAATTTCCCAAAGCAGTTCTATACAACTCTCAAAAATTCTCAAGAAAATTGAGTTTGAGGTTTTTGGAGCGTCTTTAAGAAAGATTGGTGATTAGTGTCTCATTTTAGTCATTATATTGTGCCCCCCCCCCCCCCCCCGGTCCCCAAATTAGAATATCTATGTCATTTAAATCTACTATTCATAAAATATATACTAATTTTTATGTAACTAATTACTATTTTAATGGAAATTGCGTTTGAGTTGAGGGGAAAACTGAGTGAATGCAGGCATTTGTACTGTGTGTGCGATGCCATGAAAATTATTGTTTTCCATGTTTTTACAATGCTTATCACTCTAGTCAGTGTGAGACCATATATGTGATATAAACATATAATCACAGCCCAGATAAACAGTATTTAATTTTTCATTTTTTGCCCCCAAAAAATTAATTTGTAATATTTTTTTTTAATTTAATAAGTCTTTATTAACAGTCTTAAAAATCATTAATTAAGAATTTGTTTGGTATGACAGGATATTTTTATTATGTTTGAAACAGAAACCATATACAATAGGATAATAACTGGGAGAAGAGTGGTGTGTGTTTGGGATGGTATTGATCTTTTCTCTCATGTTAGGGATGGTAAGAAGTGAGACACAGACCTATTTACATCATCAGTTAATGTAAAGGAAACATGTTGATTGTGTTGCTTCTATGAGTGACTTGAGAAATACAGATGCTTTAGTAAGCAAGCTAACATAGAACCATACAATCAAAGTTTGTGAGGATGATAATTCTATGTAGCAAGGTGAATGTTACATCAGAGCCCAATGTTTCCTCTGAAAATCGGTGCATAATTTGCATGAGAAGTTAATTTTAGGCCTTTTGGAGTTTTCATGCAACATAGGGAATAGCTGAGTGTGCACTGTTGTACCTTTTGTTATAACAGTGTGCAAGTAAGAGAGCAGATGCTTAATGTGTTCTGTGCAGACAAAGACTGAGCATACTTCATTGCCAGGGTACACTCTGTCTTTGTCCTACACCCCTTATGCTCCATCTTTTACATACCATGTTTACTGGTAGTGCTGGGGTAAGTGCCACTTTTTCTGTCTCTTGACTGTCCGTAGAAGGAATTATATTCTCAGGAAATTTTTGCTGTCATTTGTCGATATAATACTTGATGTGTTTGCTTTACACAATCGCTAATCAACCCTGCAGCCACCAGATACCTTTACCACATCCAAACTAACTTGAAACTCAATGCTAAATGTTCGGTGTGTACCCCGAAGTGGACCCTATAGGCAGGTGCTCCACATCACCTCACCAGGATCTGGAGGACAGTTTGGCAGAGTATAGGAACAGTTAAGCTTCTTTCACATTTATTTTCCATTTGGGTTCTACGTATGTCAGGTTTCATCAAAATTGACATGGTGTGGACCAGATTTATAAAATTTGGTTTATTCTTCTTGTATCGTTCTTCTTGTATTACAGTATTAAGCCCATTATTTATAAGAGCAACTGATTCTCCTTTGAGGGGAAGGTACCGATATATAAACAAACCTGCATACAGCCATGGGCACCTACATAGCACCACATAGCACCCTCCTATGCAAACCTTTTGTGGGCCATCTAGAGGAAACCTTCCTAGCCTCCCAAAACCTCTTGTCTGATTTACGTTCATTGGTGATCTCTTCATTACCTGGACTTAGGATCAAAAGGCACCCCATCCTCATTCATCCGCAGCCTCAACACCTTCTCTCCCATCTGCTTCATCTGGTCCCCCTCAGCTGTGTTACATTCCTGGACATTAATGTTCACCTCTGTGATGGCTCTGTCCTCACCACTGTCTGTGTTAAACCCAATAACTGCCTGCAGTACCTGTTATTCTTTCTACACCAAGAAATCACTTCCATACAGCCTAGTTTACAGACAAGCACTACCCCCGTCCCTCTCCAAACCTAGTCCACAAACAGATTTCCCAAATTCTGTCCTGGCACACTCCTAATCCTCCCATCATCTCCAAGAATAAGCTACAAAGGAGTGCCACCTCGTCACCCAACATACCCTTGGACTGGAAAAACTGAACCATATCATCCTTCGCTAGGGCTTTCATTATCTGTCATCATGCCCAGAAGTGACACATCCCACAGAAGGTCCTCCCTACCCCCCAGAAGTGATATTCAGTCACCCACCCAACTTACACATCATCTCCACCCAACATATACAACTTTCTGTTCCATTCCTATGCTACTCCCACTCCCAACGCCTTGCCACAGGGATCATATCTATGTGGAAGACCTAGATACGAGGCCTCGCCAATCCACTGATCCAGCAATTCCTAAACGAGTCCTGTCACAGGTTTGTTATGCCCCATTGGAGGCAGGGCTACCCGTGAAAGTAGCCATGTTCTGTATCAACTCTGCTGCAGTCACTACATAGCATTTTTGTTGGTATATCAACCAACCAGCTGTCCACCAGAATGAATGACCACCACCAAGTTATGGACAAGAACATAGTTGACCACCCAGTACGACAACAGTCAGCTGAGTACAACATGCTTGATTTAAATGACTGCGTCACCAGTCAGTCCTTATCGATCCCTCCCTCTTCCACCACCACCTTTTCCAAACTACGAAGATGGCAGTTATAATTGAAAAACATCCTTCAGTTCCATAAGCCTCCTGGCTCGAATCTCTGTTAACTCATTGTCCCCACACCACTCACCAAACAGGATCCCCTTTGTCATTTCACCCCCCCCTCCCCCTGATACACGTCACCTTTATCATGTGCTGCACTCCACTGGCACCTATGAATCACATGCCTAGTCCATGCACCTACCATTCCAACCCCCACATTCCTAGCCAGCAAACCTGCTGCCTACATCCTAGCCACTAGCTACATGCCCCCATTCTCTCTTCCTGCCTCCCACCTCTTTGTCCCATTACCCACTCCACCAGACATAACCTCCACCTCACTCTAGTCCATCTGCCAAGATGCAGCCCCAACATTGGGATGTAAGTGTGTGTGTGTGTGTGTGTGTGTGTGTGTGTGTGTGTGTGTGTGTGTGTGTACTCTATCTCGACAAAGAATTTATTCTGGAAGCTAGTAAGTTTCCTTTCTCTTTTGTCTGTACCTTTTGATGACTGAACACTTCTGCTATTTGGTGGAGTGATTTTAACTCCTAAAAACCTATATAAGAATTTGTAACATGACACATCCTCATGTATAGCTCTGTCCAAGAAAATATGTTCATGCTAAAACACTGATGCTTTCAGGAACTGCATGAGGTGCACTGTGTTATGGTCTGTTTTGTCATTGCATTTGGTTTTAGATCAGCAGCAAAATACAGACTGTAATATACTTGCTGTTCCATATTTAATACCTTGAGTAGACATACACTAAGATGACAAAAGTCATGAGATACCACCTAATATTCATTTGGACCTCCATTTACTTAGGGTAGTGCAGCACTTCGATGTGGCATGGACTTGACAAATCGTTGGAAATCTTTTGCAGAAATATTGCCCCATGCTGCCTCTATAGCCACTCACAATTTCAATATTGTTGCCAGTGCAGGATTTTGTGCATGAACTGACCTCCAGATAATGTCCCATAAATATTCGTTGGGGTTCAGGTTGAGCAGTCTGAATGGCCAATTCCTTTGCTTGAGTTTTCCAGGAAGCTCTTCAAACCAGTTGTTAACAATTACGGCCCGGTGACATGGTGCATTGTCATCTATGAAAATTCCATCGCTGTTTGGGAACATTAAGTCCATGAATGCCTGCAAATGGTCTCAGTCCATGAATGCCTGCAAATGGTCTCCACATCGTCGAACATAACCATTGCCAGCCAAACCTAACCATTTCCATGAAATAGTTGCAAATATGAATAACCATCAGCTGTATAATGTAATGACAACAACGAAAATTTGTGCCGGACTGGGACTGCAACTCGGATTTCCCAGTTATCATGAATGGTTGCTTACTGTTAGGCTATCCGAGTACCCCAAACTTACATCTGTCTACAACCAAACTCGTACATGTATTATGTTTGGGTCTGGCCATATGTGTGCTTGGATAGCCTAATGGTAAGGGGATTGCTCACAATAAGCGGGAAATCTGAGTTGGAGTTTCAGTCCAACACAAATTTTCACTGTTGTCATTCCATTATACAGTTGATGGTTGTTCATATTCGCAACTGCAAATACATTTCATGTATTTCATAATAGCTGTAGTTGCCTAGTTGCTGCATGTCTGAAGGAATATTACATTTTGCTTACTACACAGGTGCTGCACTATTGAATAACCATTTCCAGTCATCCAGTCAATGATTGATGAGGTGTGTTAGCTCACACTATTATGGAGCCATCACCAGTTCGCACAGTGCCTTGTTTATAACTTGAGTCTACGGCTTCCTAGGATCTGCGCAACACTCGAACCCTACCATTGACTCTTACAACTGAAATTGTGACTCATCTGACCAGGCCATGGTTTTCCAGCCATCAAGGGTCCAACTGATATGGTCATGACTCCAGGAGAGGCATTGCAGGTGGTGTCATGCTGTTAGCAAAGGCTCTCGTGTCGGTCATCTGCTGCCGTAGCCCATTAATGGCAAATTTTGCTGCACTGTCCTAATAGATACATTCATCGCATACCTCACATTGGTTTCTGGGGTTATTTCACACTGTGTTGCTTATCTGTTAGCATTGACAACTACACAAACATCTGCTCTCGGTCATTAAGTGAAGGCTGTGAGCCACTGTGTAGTCCGTGGTAAGAGGAAATACCTGAAATTTGGTACTCTCAGCACCCTCTGAATTCCTTAATAATTTCCGAAATGGAATGTCCCATGCATTTAGCACCAACTATCACGTCCCATTCTGAGTCTGTTAAGTTCCGTCATGCGGCCAGAATCCTGTTGGAAACCTTTTCACATGAATCACATGTGGACAAATGACAGCACAGCCAATGCACTGCCTTTTTATACCTTGTCTACGCGGTACTACTGACATTTGTATGTGTGCTTATTCCTGTCCCTTGACTTTTGTCACCTTCGTTTCTAACTGCATCTCTACCCTTTGAGCACATCACCACAAAGGGCTAACTTCATCACCAGACACTCATTTGATAGGCCTATATTTATATTTGTAGTTCTGAAAGGAATTCTCTGCTTATAGCCCGCACAGGGTTGTTATAAGAAGGCAAGTTCAGTAATTGAGTAAGAGCAATTGACCCCTTTTTTTATGTGTATTATGTGCTGCACTGTTGTTCTTTCACGTGTTGAGTAGTACTCTGTTGACAAACTTGTTCCTATATTTTTAAAATTTTGTTTCATGTTACTACACAGTGTGTGACTGATTATCTATAAATATGAAATGGTGTGTATGTTATTTCAGTCAATGTGCATGATAAAATATCTTTTTATGTACTGCTTGTGTTTGTATTTTGCCATTGCTTACTTGCTTGTTCATTATTTCAAGTTATAGATTCTGACTGTTTCTTGCGTCGTTTCACACACACATTTGATTTCTGCTGCAGTTTTCTCAATTAAGTTTGTGCATTTTTGGCACACATTCTGTTTTTTTAGTAGGCAATCGAGCATTTTTTAGTCAGTTATAGCTTAGTGTATTCTGGGATTTTGTTTTCATATGCGAATAGTTTTTGTTAATATCATGATTATCCTTCTGTAACTTCTGGTTATCTTTTATGACTTAATGTAATGATAGTATTCATGTTCGGGATTAGTATAGGATTTGTGGAAAGAAGTTGCTTCTTATTTTCCCATGTTGTATGGTTATCAGGAATCTGTTTATTGTATATGAAATGTAATAGCCCTATAACTTGTATAAATGTGTTTCTTAACACACTGACCTAATCATCCTAAATGACTGAACTTCAAAGAGAATTACAAACATCAGTTCACTACACATTTTGTGTCTGCAAAAAGTTGAAGCGTTCATGAAGCAAATCAGTTAGTGATCCGTTGTAAGCAAACTATGGATCTTAATAGTGCCCCGATTTTAACTTTATGGTCAAGTATATTATATTTACAGCATCAGTACTTTTGCTCCATTGAAGAAAATTTAAATGTATAAAGTGTATTACTTAACAACTTCTGTAATTGAATACATATGCTCATTCTGATTATCTCCCTCTGCTGTAGCAAAGAGAATAAAAATTTAGATTTTATACAGGGTGTTTTAGTAAGAGTGTGCAAAAATGTAATGGGATGTAGAGGATGCACCACTGAACAATTTGAGGTAGGGAACCTGGAGTTGGAGAAGCCAGCTTAAGGAGATAATCGGAATAAAATCACATTACTGTTTTCCTTTTTATTTACATTAGTTACAGTTAACTGCAAATACCATCATTGACACAATGAATCTACCATTTGTACTGTATCTCACAAAATGTGCAGAAACTGACAGCCATCTCTCTCAGTACAAGCACGACGTCAGCGAACAAGATTCTGATACACCCAGACAAATACCCAGGGTGTTTTTCAAATCACATCACATCACAGGCAGCTACAATTCTGGCAACTAATTCCTTCTCCATATCCTTGGAATACGACCTCCACTTCCAATCCAGCGACCAGGAAATACACCATTGAGATGGTTGTGGACATCCACATTGAAGTGAGGTGGTGCACTGACATGGTGTATCCATATCCTCTCACGAACAGCCAAGGGTATGTTCTCCAACAGCTCAGGAAGAACTTGTTGCACGAATCTCAAGTACAGGTGACTATTCAGACAGCCAGGTAGATGACATGGCCGAATGATATTGTCACCTACAGTGCCAGCTTAGATATTCACAGCAAAGCATACTTGATGGTGTGACTCTTATTACAGTGTGAGGGTTTTCCTCATCCCACACATGGCTATTCCTGCTGTTGGAAATACCATCATGATCAAGTGCTGCCTTGTCAGTAAACAGCATGATTTGGATGAGATCTGGTCAATCATTCCTTGTTGGAGCAACCACTGACTCAATGCAACCCTTGGTGCAAAGTCAGCCACAAGCATTGCATGGACCCATTGTGGATTATGTGGGTGTAATTGTTGTTCATGGAGTACTTGCCATATGCTAGTGTGTGCAGCGGCGTCCATTTCACATGCAATACGATGAGTTCTCTGCTGCAACACTTTCCAGCACCTGCTTTTCACAGTTGGATGTGCGAGTGGTTCTTATGTTGCCAGGTCTCCCATTTTTTCTTTACAATAAACCAATGTCCCACATTCGTTGATCAAGAGAAATAAAAAATCATCGTGATGGATGATGCCTGTTAGGAAATCGTTCCCTGTACAGCCTTTCTTTCAGCAGTGAGAGCATTGCAACATACTTCCACTTACACAAGGTGTATGTCTCCCACTGCAGATCCGAGGGTTAGAATAGGCTCAAGGTATTCCTGCCTGTCGTAAGAGGCGACTAAAAGGAGCCTCACACGTTTCAGCCTTTATGTGATGGTCCCCTGTAGGGTTTGACCTCCATTTTTCAAAATTTTCCCGAAGAGTGAGCCAATTGGGGAAGGGTACCTTACATGGTGCATAGAGTCCATCATGCGCAGAGACCTCTCACATTCTTGGTCAATATGGATCTGCACTTCGCTCATTCTCCAGCTATCCTCTGTGCATTATCGCTTTCTGCGTTGTCGATGATAATTGACTTCTTAGCTCATTTGCGCCTGATATCCAGCATGGTAGCCAGTCCATTGTGGTGGGGCCGCTATGTTCCCTGCTGGGTGTAGCCCCCTGACTACACAGGGATCACTAAGCTGATGCCTGCACCGTTAACTCCCCAAGGAGTAGATGCCTGTCACCCTAGGGCATCAGGACTCCCGGCAATGGCCATCCTGCCAGGTGGCCTTTGCTGCGGCTGGGTGGTGCCCATGGTGAGGCCCCCTGGTCAGAGTGGGTGGCATCAGGGCTGCTGACATGCCATGAAGCATAGTACGTCATCTCTTGCTAGTGGTCCAACACCAGCAGTCTCTAAGCGATCAAGCTCTAACTTCAATGCTAATAAGAAATAAGACTCCAAATGCCCCCCCCCCCACCCCCCACCCCACCCCTCCCCCGGCCACACCATGAGAGGAGCACCAGGCCAAGGATGGCAGCGAAGCTGATTCAACCCGATACCTCACATGTACAAGAGTTGATTGGGAATCTTTCGTGTCAGTGAAACCTAAGTTTTTTGTGGAGCATTTAGAGCACAAGTTTTTGGAGGTGGATGGCTTGTCCAAAATGCGGTCAGGGTCAGTCTTGATCAAAACAGCATCCTCTGCCCAGTCACGGGGACTACTCGCCTGTGACAAGCTGGGGGATGTTTCTGTTTCCATCACGCCTCATAAGAGCTTAAATATGGTCCAGGGTATCATATATCGCAGGGACTTTGTTTTGCAGTCAGATGATGAGCTGCACGCCAATTTAGAGCAGCGAGGTGTCCATTTCGTCCAGCGTGTCCACTGGGTTCTGAGGAATAATCAGGTTGCCACCGGTGCCTTCATCTTCGCCTTCGCGGGTGACCCATTACCCGAGGGTGACTTATTACCCGAGAAGGTCAAGATGATATTCTACCGCTGTGACGTAAAGCAGTATATCCCTCCCCTGATGCAGTGCTTTAAGTGCTGGAAGTTTGGCTGTATGTCTTCCTGCTGTACTTCCAGCGTCAACTTTCGGGATTGTGGATGTACTTTACATCCCAATACTCCCTGTGCCCTGCCTCCCATCTGTGTCAGCTGCAGAGAACAACATTCGCCTTGCTCGCCAGACTGCAGGATTCTCCAGAAAGAAAGAATAATAATGCAATACAAGACCATAGACTAACTGACCTACACTGAGGCTAAGAGAAAATAAGAGAGCCTACATCCTGTGCATATGACGTCAACCTATGCCGCCACTATGACAACGGCTCTACCATCTTCCGTTCCGCCGCATACAGTTGGCTCTCAGAGCCGTCACCCTTTACCTGCCCCCTTGATGGTGGGGAACACTTCCCTTCCTGTTGCTCCTGCACCACCTACTTCAGGAGCAACACCCCTCCAATCATCGGGGACAGTCCCCACTTCTCAGCCGGAGAAGTGTAGGTTTTATGCCACAGGGTTTTTCGGCTTTGGGGGATGGAATGGTATAACAGTAAGCACAACAAACTGTGTGTCATTAAGGAAACTATGAACGTATGGAACTCTTCCATGCAGTCCTCTTGCAGGAAATCAGTTGTCTTCTGCTGGCTCCACCTTGGCCATATGTGGCTAACGCGTGGTTACCTCCTCCGTCACGGGGGGCCACCTCAGTGTCGCTGTGGCTCACAAATGACGGTCATCCATTTCTTGCTGGACTGCCCACTTTTAGCCGCTCTTTGGTGGACTTTTAACTTTCCCAGCACCCTACCTTCAGTGTTGGGCAACAATGTCTCAACAGCAGCTTTAGTTTCCTGTTTTATTTGTGAGGGTGGGTTTTATCATTTGATCTAAGTTGTAGCTCATATCCTTTGTCCCTCTGTGTCCTCCACCCTAGTGCTTTTAGGGTGGAGGTTTTAATGTGTTGCAGAGTGGCTGGCTTCTCCTTTTTATTCTCATGGTCAGCCAGCCCTGGTAATCTGCTTTCTTGTTTTGATTTCTTTTACATGTTCAGTGAGTTCTGCGAAGCTATACCGGTACTGCTCCGTCCTGTTGTACTGTACATCTCTGACTATCACTGAGTGATGAATGGATCTGTCATTGATTCATATCACATTCTGTCATGGGCCAATGTAAATACGATGCAACAGAGCCATCATATGGACAACTAAAGTAAACTAAACCTGCACTGTGACTTCCTAGTAATCAGGCTTGTCCTCCTTGTTTCCTTGCAGCAATTGAAGAGTAAACACCACAGTACATATCAACTTTTACACATGTTGGTTTAAATATGCCGGAAAACAGTAATGCTAGAAAAGCGATAGACAAGTTTACTTCAATATCTCCTTAAGTTGGTGTCTCTGACCCCAGGTTCCCTACATAGAATTGTCAGTGGAGCATTCTCTATGTGCTCTTACACTTTTGCATGCTCTTAAGGAAATACCCTGCATGTATAGCTTCTTAATTTAGTATTGTAATTTAAATTTGTGTGTGTAGAAATATGGAATAGAATAAACAATAAATGTTTTATATACTATCATCTTACCTTTATCTGTACATATCCACTACCTAATATATAAGCGATCTTGTCGGACATCAGATGCAGAAGCTACTTATGACAAAAAAATACAGTCTGAGAGATAACTATGTGGCTTGCAGAGTACATTTCACAAAATACTCTTAACACATTTTAATAAAGTTCGGCTTTAATATTCGATTTCGTATATCTACATATACTCTAGGAACACAAGTCTCAGTCAAGACAAAGAACTGTAATGTTTTAAATGTATATTGACTTTATGGTCAAAATTGTTTGTTATTGTTAATGTGAGAACCATTCTTTTTTCAACCATGTTAATTGTTAAAAATAGCCCCCCCCCCCCCTCTCTCTCTCTCTCTCTCTCTCTCTCTCTCTCTCTCTCTCTCTCTCTCTCTCTGTGTGTGTGTGTGTGTGTGTGTGTGTGTGTGTGTGTGTGTGTGTGTGTGTGTGTGAATTTAGACTGTGTTGTCTTCCGAGTGTAGTTGACATAAATTTAATCTAACTTTTACTTAATTCATAGGCATTTCATAGTTCTTCTGGCAAGTTCAGCTTCAGCGGAGGATCAGTTAGAGTGGTGTGGACTAGTTGAATCTAAAGTGAGGCACCTTATAGGCAATTTGGAACGCAATCAGCATATAACATTAGCACACGTGAACCCAGAGTGCTTCCCTCCTCTTGATGCTGAACCCGGTGTATTCTGTTCCATGTGGTTCATTGGACTTGTTTTTGCCAAAACTGAGAATTTAAATGTTGATCTCACATACGACATTCAGTCATTCACTAACTCCGGTAAGTTCACCAATGCTATAAGTCTTCCAAACAGCTTTAGCATTTTCATTGTATTTAAACATTGGGTTTGTGTGAATTTAGCATTATCATTTGTATTTATGTCTGCAATGCTAGGCATATCTTTTTCCATGTACATATAGCGATTACCTCAATTCGAACTAGGAAGAATTCCCTTAAAAACAAAAATACAAAATGATGATGATGATGATGATGATGATGATAACAGTAATTCACTGTACATCCGTTCTCCTAAAAAAAGAGAAGACACTTGTTGCTTATGTTCAGGAGTTAGTAAATAATGACAATATTAAGTGTCCGTTGTGGTTGAATAGGTAAACTTTTTGAGTGTGCTACTTATGTTAGTGTGTTCTGTAAAACAGAGAAGTAATTTAATGGAAGTTACAAGTAATTAGTTAATTAACAAAGTCTCTGAATTTTAAGGGATGATTCACATTATTGCTGAAGTAACAACTGTGAAAGTCATGGGCCATTCTTCATTCTTTTGGCTGTAAATACTTAAAATTTATTTAATTGTATTAGAAATGATTGAAGTGGTCAGTAATTATTTGAACAAATGTTGTGCTTATGCAAATAGAGTATAGTAAATATCTACCTCCAATCATTCCTTTTAGTCTTCATACATTCTAATGTGAGTGCAGTTTCAGGTTTTGTCTTATCCATTTTCCTGGACAGTGTCTGGTGAAAAACAAAAACGTGTGTGGAAAACACATTAATTCCTCATAGTATTATTTATTTGTACACAACAAAAATGCATGCAACACTGTACATTACCTAGCTTTTTGTTTGTGTTTTTATTGTTAGTTCTGTTTGTCAATATATTTTCATGTTTATAATTTCTTCTGCAGTCATTTGCACTCCTTTTGTTATGTTAATGTCAGAGCACAATTTTTCATGTGTATTTCTAGTTCCACTTTCAAATACCTTCTTGAGAATTGGGCCCTTTTTTTACAGTAGCTACAAGAAACATGATCTTTTACTACTGGAAGTAAGTTTGATTTTTTTTATGTGTATTAAATTCAGAATTTCCATATTATTACTTTCAGGAATGAGTAGTTGCATTTCATCAGATCATTTTTGTTATGCTAGGTGAAGATTCTGCATCTGAATTTCCTGACATTTGAAAGTTTTGATCTTTTTGTTGACCATTACTTATATCCTTGTTATGAGAAGGGAAGT
The DNA here is from genome assembly GCF_023898315.1 of Schistocerca nitens. Classification (NCBI taxonomy): domain Eukaryota; kingdom Metazoa; phylum Arthropoda; class Insecta; order Orthoptera; family Acrididae; genus Schistocerca; species Schistocerca nitens. The sequence goes on along the minus strand of NC_064619.1, from coordinate 466,256,149 downwards.
TGCTACTCACAATATAGTGGAGATGCTGAGTCGCAGACAGGCGCAACAAAAAGACACGCACGCCCACAGACACACACACACAAAACTCACCACAGTTGCCCGGGACTGCAGTCATGTGTGTGAGTTGTGTTTTTGTGTGTGAGCTTATGTGTGTCTATTCTTGATGAAGGCCAACGGCCGAAAGCTTTAACTGTGAGGGTCTTTTTGTTGTGCCTACCTGCGACTCAGCATAGCCGCTGTACTGTGAGTAGCAGCTTTCCCTCTCATAATATCGTTACATTCCATCCTGGATTTTCCATTGTTTAATTATACCCTTAGTGCATTAGGTCATAAACAGTACCTCTTCTAGTGTAACCCATTCTTGAGTACTGCTCAAGTGTTTGGGATTCCCACTACGTAGGATTAAAAGAAGAAAATGAAGCAATTCAGAGGCTTGCTACTAAATTTGTTACTGGTAGGTTTGATTAACAAGCAAATATTAAGGAAATCCTCCTTCAATTCAAATGGGAATCCCTCACGCCATTTGCAAGTGGAACAAGGAAAGGAATGACTAGTCATGGTACAACATACCATTTTGAATTTTCTGCACTGTACATTTAGTCTCTGTGAATGTTTCTGTTAAAGAAAGAGGTTACACTCAGTTCAACAGTATGGTTGCTGATCCATTACCAGTAATAAAATCCCACATAGTGCAATTACTCTCTCTCTCTCTCTCTCTCTCTCTCTCTCTCTGTCTCTCTTTTTAATATTGGCAACTGGTACTCTACAAACAGTTCAGAAACAAGTTGCTGTTGCTTCTGAGAATCAGTATCACCACTGACATAGTTGTCAGCCGTATTCATTTTTGGCGCAGTTTTGAAAGAGTTGTGTCAAAGTGACAAAATTATACTTGTATAAAAAAAAATCCTTCTGTTCCAATTTTCGATGCATTTCAGATACTTGACAACAACAAACATTATACAGAAAGTTAGTTTGAGTATATTTCTGAGAGTTTCTTAGTGTGATTACTAGATGGTATTTTCTACATGGCGGGACACCTGATTCAGTATCACTTTCTCTGGTTAAGAACGTATCGTCATCATTGTACTCCTCATATACATTGTCTGCACAGTCAAATGTAATGACACCACACATTACACTGACTCATCTTGCAGAAACACTAATATTTCATCAGCCACTTCTCTCTCACTCTGCAAGATTCCTTGGATTCCTTTCTGTGGAAATGTTGTTATAGCTGTAATGCAATGTTTGCTTTGTTTATCATTGCCATTGCTATGCTTTGCATCAACACCACTAGCACTGTTGTGGATTGCTCGTTGACTAAACAGCTCAACTACACTCCGTAGCCTCATGCTGTGCTAACCATTGGGTACCTCCAGTCCTGTACCCTGTTGCCATTAGCAACGAATATTGTGGTTGCATGGTAGACAATATGCAGGGCATCGAATGCATAAACATCACTACCTTTTGTGACCTTGCACTCAAGGGGTTCCTTGTTAGTATACAGATGATACAGTAGAAAAAGAGCAATCAGTTAGCATGGAAACTACAGATTGATAATCCTATCTTTTAGTATGGAAACTACAAATAGAATTACTATTTTGCTTGTGATTAGCAGTATACATAATTCCAGTAAAATTGCTGAGCTATCTTCTGTTTGGTAGTTAACTTTGTTTGTTAATTGTACTTGGTTGAATTTGAAATGACTAAAAATATCAGTTTCTTCAAGAATATTAATTGTAAAATAAAGGAAAAGTTTAAGTGAGCAACAGAACAAGTGGGAAAAAAATGCCGCATTCATTCAGTAAACATACGGTTGTGGTATACTCAAAGGAGAAGATTGTTGTTTGTGACTCTTTTGTCATATTCTGTAATTGCCCTCTTCATTGCATAGAACTGCTTTTTCTTCTATTAGTGCTTGTATACCAGTCCTATCCATACTTTGAGATGCCAAGAGAACTGGTTGTAGAGTTCTGAAAGCTTAAGTTTAAATGTCTCTTTCTGCCATTTGTGGGTCTGTCAGCACTGAAAAAGTAGTTTCCATTTAAGCAGCTAAGATTGGCACTGCTGTCCCATCTCTCTCAATCCAAAAGTTCACAGCTTTGGATGTCCTTTGGACTTGTAATTTCTTTATAGTGTAAGTTAATATAACAACTTCAGCATTTTGTAATCTAAATTTTAGAGCAGTAGTAGTAGAAACAAACAGAAATAAGGAAAAATAGCATGATAGACACTGTAAACCTAATTCAGTATTCAGAATAGGAAAAAATACCATAAAGATTCACATTAATGTAATTTTATATGTAATGGTCCATTTTTGTCACCAAGAATGTGGATTGGAATGAATGAATGAATAAATAAATAAATTCATTTATTTTTGTGAGTAATTCATTATTCCTCTTGAAACTGTTAGTTAGCTACATTCAGATGTGTTCGACGATTTGGCAGTGTTCAGTAAACAAGAATCATCTGTTAAAACTGGGAACCGGTGGAGGAGATTAGCCATTACACACCTTCTGGAAATACAATTGCAAGAACTGAAGATACAAGTGCTCAGAGTAGAAAATAATATTCCTAACTCCCCTCTTTTGGAAGCAGAAAGAGATTAATAGAAGAATTTAATACATACTATATATATAAGAAAATCGAGCATGGATAGACGAAATGGAAACAACATATCAACTAAATGGAGAAAGAAGAAAAAAGTAATCAATTATAAATTAGTAGGAGAAAGAAAAGTAGGATGACCAAGGAGCAGATGACTTCACTGTTGAGGGAACAGGCTGTAGGCTTACTCCGTGAGTTGAAGAAGAAGAAGAAGAAGAAGAAGAAAGAGATTAAATGGAAGGTGGGGCAGAACAGATTACGGAGACCCTAAGTTGAGAACAGCTCAGCAGCTGTGGGGGACGAGGGTGGGAGGCAAAAACAAAGGAGAATGACTTCAGAGAGAGTAGGAGGTCAAAGATAATAAATCAGTTTCCAAGTTTTAGTTCAGATGTGATGGGAGCTGCTGAGTGAGAAGTAAAGATGGATGGATAATATGAGAAAAAGAAAGTGTAAACTCAAAGAAACAAAGCAGTTAAGGGTAAAAAGAAGAGAGAGAGAGAGATGAATTTAAAGGTGAGAAAGAGAGTAGGGGGTGGTAAGCGAGAGAGAGAGAGAGAGGGGGGGGGGGGGGGTTGGATGAAAACAAGTAAGTAACTGAAAGGAAATTCTACGATATAAGAAAATGGAAGCTGTGCTAAAAACAGGTTAGTTAGAGTGCTAGGTGTGAGGATCCAGTACACCATTCTTGGCAAGTGGACACCAGATGCCCAAGGAATTGTTATTCTTCATATAAGAATATAGCTCAGTGATGTTATTGGCTGCAAGTTTCATGTTTTTTTGACATGTCAGTTGCTTTAGTAAACTCAAATTTTCAACAGCTTTCTCTGTCATCATTGTTGGGAGTTGACTGTCTAGACTGTGACATATCTTCGTATGTAAATGGCTAAATTGTATCATCGAGATGCTACAAAGTCACGGTGCTCTCGTATACTACCAGAGATTATGTCTACATTTATGACGAAGGAATATTAGTACTGATGCTGGATAACACTGATTATTTCTCTGTAGCCTTTCTACATCAATTGTCTGTTTCCGTAGCCAGTAAGGACCCTACTGCAGTGGGGTGCCGCAGCCAGTCTGCTGCCAGAGATGCCAGGCACAATGCGTGGAACTCTGTGCAGCCGCCACACCTGATATCAACTTGAGTGTGGCAGCTCTGCCAACAGAGCTGCGACCTCGAGGTTCTGCTGCCAGGGCTGCTAGCTTGGCAGCGTTGCCAGTTTAACACACGGCAGCATAGGGTCACTCCCAACCAGGACACCATTAGAGCCACCTCACACTACTTGTCATTCACTAAGACATATAACGGGCAGTCAAATGAAAAGCGAATACCCACCACTATGAAACCATGGAATGGTTACATTCAAAAGTAATCACCACACGCATAAAAACATTTATTCCACTGGGAGAGAAGATGGTTGATTCCTGTGTCGTAGAATGTCATTGGCCGCTGACAGATCTGCACCCGTACCCGCTCTTGCACTTCATCGTCTGACTGAAAGTGACTTCCATGTCTCTCTTTCTTCATGTAACCAAAGATGTGAAAATCACCACGTGGTGACAGACCTTAGCTGTAGGTAGGATGTTTCAGTGTTTCCCAGCAAAAGTTCTGAAGTGTACCCTTTGTTCGATTGCCAGTGGGAGGCTGGACGTTATCGTGCAACAGTGTGATAATGTCCGACAGTATTTTTGGGCATTTTGACTTTACAGCGTGTTGCATTTTCTGCAAAAGTGTCTTAATAGTGCAGTGCATTGATTGTGGTTCCACACTTGAGAAAATTGATGCGCTGAGGGACCCTGCAGTCGAAGGAGGTTGTCGTGACCCTACTGGAACTTGTGTGAACAGCTTTGGATTTCTTTGATGGGGGAGGGAGGGGGGGAAGATGTATGATGTTTCCTTTGTTGGCTTTACCATTCGCACTCGGGCTGTCATCAGGCGGTATCATCCTGTTGCATGATAATGCCTACCCCACACTGTCAGTCAGAGTCTATGCTTCAGTGACTTGGTTAATAAATCCTGCGGCAGCACTGCACACAGCCCAGATCTGACACTGTCTGATTTTCACATCTTTGCTAACCTGAAGAAAGACATGCATGGACGTTGGTTTTAGTTGGATGAAAAAGTGCAAGAGTGTGTGTTGTTGTGGATCTGTCCTCAGCTGACTGTGTTCTGTGAAAGAGGAATTAATCACCTCATTTCCCAGCGGGATGAATATCATAACACATGATGTGGTGATTACTTTTAAATGGAACCATTCCGTGGTTCTGTTAAGGCAGGCGTTCTGTTTTCATTTGACTGCCCCTCATAGTTTTCTAAATTTCACGTTTGCTGTGGATGGCATTGATGCCAAATCTTTTATCTGTGATATTCAGAAGAGACCAGCAATTTGAGATACTTTATTTCGGTACTATTCAAACCACGAACTGAAAAAAGTGTGTTGAAACAAAATCTGAAACGTTTTGGAAGCAAGTTTGGAAGACATAAAAGAACTGGGTGTTTCAAAAACACTTTATTTTATTTTACTTCATTTTAGTGAACATAAGTATTTTGCAACATAAGGGTATCATGTTTAACAAAACACTCAGCAAAAATCTCTCTCTCTCTCTCTCTCTCTCTCTCTCTCTCTCTCTCACACACACACACACACACACACACACACACACACACACACACACTACAATCACAGATCACTCTCCTCTGCCTTAATACCTAATGCATTCATTATTCTCTCTCTCTCTCACTACAATCACAGATCACTCTCCTGTACCTTAATACCTAATGCATTCATTATTAGTTACAGAAGAAGAGGAAGATTTCAGGAGTTCTTTTGCTTATGAACTGCACTGCAGGGAATCTGTAAAGCCAAGATCAGGTGCATTCTTAAAGAAGAGTGAATATGTGTATTTCAGTCAGGTGGTGTGTTTCCAGGTTTTTGCTGGCATAAGGAAACAAGAACAAATCAAAGCTGCTCTCAGAGATGAAAAAACTTCCTTACCTCATGAGACCTCATTATGACGATGATGACCTTTTAATTAAGATGCTTAATGCAAGTATGCAGTTGAGAGTTAAGAGTGTGGCAAGCCGAAGAGGACAAAGACAAGATGTTGTTACTGTCTCTGTTGAACTCACTTCAAAGTATTCCCAAAGAAAAGAAAATTACCACTAAAATTAGAATCATGAGTGTCATAAGTGAAGCGCAGATTGTAGAATATGCGCCTCTACATTACGGAAACATTCAAACTACTTATAACAATGTGCTTTAACCTGTTCCTGTTCTTCTACTCAAGTCACAAGAACTTTACACCATAGACAAAGCACATTACTAGCTGGGATATGGAGGCTTTCCTCAAAATGTTCTACCTGTTCGAAATAGCGTCCCTACGTCTTGTGCTGCAGTGAATGTCATTAATGGGTCTGATACATCAGATGCAAGAGAATTATTTTAAGAAATAAGACTTGTAAACAAATGAGACAGATCACATAATTTTTGTCTCAATTATTGTGGTATAGAATTTGAGTTTATTAAGAAGCGCTTTTGAAATAAAAACTGAAAAAATCTCTTCCGTGTATACAATAACAGTTACAACTAAAATTGTCGAAATCTCTGCATGTGACAAATAATTGGCTTCTTATTAGACCTGAATTTAAGAAAATCTTTTTTTCCAATTAGAACGCTTTTTTTAAATCAGTGTTCTTTTTTTCAGTTCATATTGGCAGATCTCAGATAACATACAGATATTTTCATGGCACCGAAAAATGTATGACAGTAATTTGTTAAATCATTGTATAGTGTGCGAAGTAATCTCTCTATGTCAGTCAGCAGTGAAGGATTGTACCAAAAACTACTATTTCTGCATTCTCTTTTTATTTGGATATCACACACAAAGTAGAGCTACTAGTTCTTCTGTGTGTATTTTGATACTGAGCTTAAATTGAAAGAATTTCCCTGGTATCTAAAGCTGGTGGACCGGAGGTCTGCTAGCAGATGTGCCATGATGCCCCAGTGCAGTAGGGCCCTAAGAGTACAACTGCTATCCCAGTGAAAGTTATTGTTGCACATTCAGATCAGAATGGCTACTTTGATGACAGAATTACAGTAGGTAGGTGCAAGGCATAAGAGTTTTGTTCATCAAACATAATCATATGTTTCTTTATGAGGCCATGTACACCAATAACAAATTTTTCAAAATTGTCTGATTTAATGTGCTGCATTCTAGAATGAAACAGAAATTGTGTTGGAGGCATCAAGAAACAGAAACATTTGTCAAAATTCTTTTATATATATTCATGCTTTTGGCCAGATTTATGGTCACCATTCTAGGACAAGAAGCCATGCAGCACATACATTTTAGTTACTGAACAAAATGAATAGTTCCATATATCACTCTGCCTTTGATGGATGATTTGCCAGTAGTGGTGCTGGAATTAGTAGTTCACATGCTGCAGATGGCAGGTTGTACAATAGCAATGATAGTGAAATTGAGAATCTTGGTATTTAAGGATGATTGTCTGGGATTATACAAGGGCAAATCAGAAAGTGTATGCTCCTATTTTTTATTAACCAAAATAAGGTGTACATACAGGTAACTACAGATATAAGTTTCATTTTATGTACCTTAAGTGGCCTACAGATGATCTGTTTCGGACAGTTGGTTGGAAGGACTTAGTGAGATGTTTTTGGGCCGTGTGTTGCTGTGTCAGCTGACAGGTTTCTTGTCGGGTCCTTGTCAGGTGGTTGCACTACCTGACCACACCGGACCGTCTGTAGTGCTCTTCAGTTGTGCTTTGGACATCACCACAAAAAGGTCATGTGTATGTGCATCACAATGGTGACTGTCGCTATTTAGCGATGAGTCATTGTGGAGTTCTTAGAATTCTATAAGACTTCAAATGCTTGTATTGCAACAAGGATGCCAGAAAACGGGCACTACAAATCCTTGCAGAGAAACTGAAAACATTTGCAGCTATATGAAACCCAGATGAACAAACAGGTCACGTTACATGCAGGGAAAGACATGGTACAGATAGCATAAGAAAACAGGAAAATTTGACATGGCACAGTCATTGCTTTCAGCTGGATGGGGGGGAAGGGGCAGTAGATGAGATATATGGGTGGTGGTTGGCCTATAACTATGAGAACTGAATGGTGTTCATTGGTGCATTGCAGAAAAATTAATATTTGATGTTATTTTACTGTCATCGATCATGAATTTAAGTGATATCATCCCGTGCCGTCATGATTGGTTTCATCAACATCATCAAGCAAGTGCAGATTCAGTTATTCCAGCAGTACACCCAGTTCAACAGTTCCCCCAGTTATTTCAAACATACTGTTCTGTTGCTCAACATGAAGCAGAAGAACAAAAATCCGAAAAGAGTGCTTACTTTGTATATGAGTTCCTTGTATTTAAGAATATTGATAAACTATAAATACATGAACACTGTCTCTGGCCACAGCTGATTAGTGAAGCAATTGTTCACTTGCCTTTCATCGTGTCATCCAACTGCTTAGGCACGGACCAATATGAAACCTTCCAGTACCTGAAGCACATGTGAACTATGCCATAAACACTCCCTTATGAAATGCCAAGCTCCTGGGAAATGCCTTGAGGTGGACACACTGATCTGCTTTCACCATTGCATCCACCTGGAAAATGTTGTCATCAATGAACGATGAATGTGGCCTCAGTGAATGCTCATTTTCATGCAACTCTTCATGGCATTTTGTGCACTCTCAACACCAGCACCTCACGTTTCTTAAAGCGAGGCACTTTTCCCCAAACATGGGTTGCATTTCCTGTTTATTTTGATGGACATTCATCCCTTGCTCCATAGAAAATGAATCGCATTTCATTGTTCATATACGTGGGTGCGAGCTTCAGCAGATGACAACAGTGCCACACTGTTGAGCTAGTGGTAGATAAGGCCAGTCCAGTCCAGTCCAAGAAAGGTCCATTGCTGGGAAGGGATATGGTGATTTCATATTTACAGCCATAGTTTGGGAAAAAAATAATACAGGCAAAGACTTTGATTCACTCTAGTAATACTGTTTGACAAGCTTTGTGGCAACAGAAGCAAGCTTCATCCCATAATCTCAAATAATTTGTTTTATGGTAGCAACATTCACATTTAGTAACAGTGTATGTGTAGTAATTCATGCACTTTAGTTAAATTTTTAATGGCAACTAAAGCATTAAGTCTTGATAAAAATGTGTAATCACAGTGTAATAATTTTTATGTAGTTTTTATACTTAATTTGTTTGCAGACGTTTCTTGTAATCTTCATTACCATTTACTGGCTTGTGTTGGGAATAGACATATCAGACCTTGTGTAAGTTGTATTGCACCTCAAATTGTAATGTTTCAGTGTTAAAATGTTTTGTGCCCATATTTTGATTTTGTGTTTTGATGTGCATGTGGGATCTAATTTCAGTTCACAGACAAGCAGCACAGATAAAGATGTTGAAGGATGGGATGAAAATAGAAGCACGCCATGTAAAAAGGTAAGGGGTTATTTGTACAGTACAACCTCATATTATGGAAATAAAACTTAATAGTTTCCTTATCCTGTGGGATTGCAGCCAAAGAAGTGTAAATAATGGGTGATGGGAAGTGGGAAATGCATGAAAAGGAAGATCAGAACTTCACTGCAGAAAAGAAATTTCAGTTACACGGGGAAGTATTGGAGCATAATAATGACATATTACAGAGTATTGTACAAATATATTCTAAGTCACATAAGATATAGAAAAAAATACAAATATGTTCTACAATTATTGGAATTCATTATAAGCAGATGGAATGTTCATGTAAAAGGAAACATGTTCCATGTGCTTAACTGCTTAGAAATTTCTATGCTGAGTTTAGCTGTGACAAGTTCAGGTTTCAGAGAGGAGGAGGTGGAGGGAGGGGGCGACTTTCTTTAACCCTCCTGCAAGTGTGCTGCTTTTTATAACATAAGTGGGCATGTGGTGTACTTTGTACACAGATAAAGAATAGCTGTCTTTGTTACCAAAGTATACATGTATGAACAAAATCACAGTTTAATCTTAGTTTAATTAAACTGTGATAAAATAAACTTTAATTGTATCACTCTGATGCTGCGTAAAAGTGTTAGCCCACAGGAATACCGTATTTACTCGAATCTAAGCCGCACCTGAAAAAGAGACTCGAAATCAAGGAAAAAATTTTTCCCCGAATCTAAGCCGCACCTGAAATTTGAGACTCGAAACTCAAGTGGAGAGAAAAGTTTTAGGCCGCACCTCCAAATCGAAACAAAGTTGGTCCATTGTAATATGAGACACAATTTAGGCTGAATGAATGACGATACAGCTACAGTAGTTTGGTTCAAGTCGTAAGCTTAGCAGTTAAGCTTTACCAGGTAGCCATTGCTATGCGTCAGGCAGTCCGTCCGTATATATAAGGGTACCGTTCCTTTTTCACGTGCATTGTCTGGTTTGAATTGATTGCTTATTTTTCTTTGATCTGATAAGTGCGGTTCTCTTTGTTACAGGTGTTTACATCACTCTAAGCTGAAAATGCATTACTGTACTGTGTCATGCATTGTTTGTCGCATTCTGATAATACTGCCTGCCGCCGCTCGCGGCATGGCTTGCTTTTGTGCACGCTACTGCCGCTTACTATTAACAATTAGCGAAACAATGGCAAGAGACCGCTATTTGTTGTTACTTACACTGCTGCTTTCTTTGATAATGATCAACAAGAACCAAATAATAGACTGAGGATGATAGATGATGATCTGAATGAGAGTTTAGTGAAAATATTTCTCTGTTTGAAAATCTTTGCAGGCACCTCTTTAGTACATTATATTCTGCACAGAAATTAGTGTCATCTTAGATTTAAAAATTTAGTCAATTGCCGTGCTTAATTTCTGACTGTATCACTATTAGGCATAAGAATAATAAGAATATAAACATGACATGATATGTATATCCTTCCGTGGTTTGCTGTTGTCTCACTCTAGTTTCGTAGTTTATTAGGCAGACAGGATTTAAATGAGATAGCAGCAAACACAAAAGAATACATAGCAAAATGTTTATATTCGCTTTATTCTTATGGTGAAGAGAATACTGCATGTGATTCACAATTCATAAAAGTCCCTATTAGCAACCATCTCTTCTCACAGGAAGGAAAAAATTCAGAACGTAGAGTTGGCCATATTGACAAACAACCCAAACAGTCTTGCCAGTCGGATTTTCGTAGTTCATTGAAATGCTGCAACATTCGAAGATGAACAATATGGAATTTGTATTTACTTCGTTGGATATTGTAGGAAGTGCAGTGGTCGAAGCTCGGGGCGTAGAAAAAAAGCTCGTCTTCCACCTTTCTTTAATTTATTTACTGATGCAGAGGTTTTGGCGCCATTATTTATCTTTGTGCCTGCAAAACATGCCTGTGTAGCACTACATATATTCGACGGCAGTAGTTTGTGGCGGCACCTACCAACATTTTGCAGAACTTCCATTTACTCTGCACTCGATTCTAAGCCGCAGGCGGTTTTTTGGATTACAAAAACAGGAAAAAAAGTGCGGCTTAGATTCGATTAAATACGGTAATACACTCGACATAGTAAACAGTGCAGTTGCATTAGATCATAGCCAACCACTTATTCAATTGCTAATTATCTAGTAGATAGCTGCCTCATTGTGGCGTTGTGCCACTAGCTTGGAATCAGGGTCCTTTTTCTTGCATGGACTGTACATTTTTTCTCGCCTAGCTCACTGTTTATTGTATATTATGGCTGCTCACTTGTACGTATAACAGCACAACTTAGCAGTGTGTTAGCTGAAGCAATAATGAAGGAAAAGGTATGGGCTCACAATTTTAAAGCAATAATGGATAAGTACAAGGCAGTGTTATTTGTGGTTGGCACACTTCATGCAGAGGCTTGCCCGCTCTAGGGTTAAGGTTTATATGTGATATTGTAATTCTGACAGAGACTGCAGTTCAATGGAATGATTAGTGCCCTGGACCTAGGTTTTATGATGAATCTCCACAAAAGTAAAACACGGGTAATAGAGTGTAGCTGAATAATGTCAGGTGATGATGAGGAATTAGATTGGGAAAGGAGACTAAAGATAGTAGATGAGTTTTACTATTTAGGTGGCAAACTAACTGTGACGCCTCAAGTAGAGAGGATATAAGTTGCAGACTTACATTAGCAAGAAAATTGTATACGAAACAGATACGTTTTTAAATATATAATAATAGAAATTTAATTATTAGGTGTTTTCTGAAAATATTTGTCTGTAACATTATCCGTTGTGGATAGATTGGGAAGAAAAAACTTTTTTTTGTACAACTTGACTAAGAGAAGGGATCAGTTAACAGAACACATCCTGAGGCATCAAAGAATAGTTGACATGCTAATGGAGGTAAATGTTCGGGTTGGGGTGTAAAAATTGTAAAGGGAGACTAAGGTTTGACTAGAGTAAGGAAAAAGTGGTGGCCTGAGGGGGCAAGTGTAAAGGTAATACCTTTATATTTCATATATGCTTCCTCCATTGTTGGCCTTGTCATAACCTCAACTGTCACAAGTCAGAAGCCTTTGGCCTTCAGGTGTCAGACCAAATCCAGATAACTATGCCATCAGACAATGTTGCTTGGCACTTGTATGATGTTATACCCGAAGTCAGTAGATCGCACACTGCAATAACAATTTTACACCCAGAATTGGACTATGCCATATTTTAAACAATTTATTATGGCTGAAAAAACTAATCTTACGAAAATATTATAATGAAACAGTAGCTTCTTTTTTCATATGATTTAGAAAGTATGTTACAACAAAATACATTATTAATACTCATCTATTAAGCTACAAAGCTATTTAGATTTTGATTAAGTGACTTTAAGGATTCCTTAGCATTGCTTGTATATTTAAACTTCAGTACAAAGATAAAAACACACATCATCTGCTCCCCGCGTGTGATACCAACAAATATGCACTACAGGCAGTGTACACTTGGTGGCTGTTCTCTCCTGTATTGACATTTTTGAAAGGGTGGGGAGATGACAAGAAAATTATCGGAGAGAGGGAATGACATTGGCAGCTTTGGAGAGGTGAAGGAGTTTTATTAACATTTCATGTAATTTATTGTTGTTTAACTGTCCTGTTCTGAAGTCGCACTATCCCAGGACTCGTTTGAAGCAATGAAAAATACGTTCAATCAACTTTTTTCTGATGCCTTCCATCATTTCCCCCCACCCCCCTGTGCAACATGTAAACACATTTAATGCAGTTTTCTACCATGACACATCAATGGCTTCCTCAAATAATGTCTTTAATTTTGAGTGTGCAATTTCTAGATGGGACCTTTCTTTTCACTAGGGGTCAAACATTTTCTGTCATGTTGTATTGGTAATGGTATTGGGCAGCCTACAAGCTCATGATCCATTTCCATTGCTAAGTTATCAAGTTCAAATTCCTTGTAAAAGCACTTGTGATGCCCAGTTTCCTCCAACATCTCTGCTTTCATATAGCAGGTCGAAATCGATATAGTTTTCTTTTCCAGGCACTGTGCAATTTCTTCCTAATTGCAAGAATAGGTTCCCAGTAGTGGGATCGACTTATTGAAACCATGTATGTGGTCCTGTAGCTTAAGGTCCAAGGCCTTACAACCTGCAACCATCCTCCGTGGTGGGCCCTCATTTGTTAGTGATCGATGAAAAAAAAATTAAGTATTTGATGTGATACTTTGAAACTTTAAATAAATTACAACTTACAAAATGCTTGCATAGCGTAATGGTTATAGCACTAGCTTCATGTGCAAGAGGTTATGGGTTCGAATCTGTTCAGGTGTTTCGAAATTTCTTATTATTAAATCTTTATCAAAATGATTTTGAACATTATTTTATTCAATTCATTGGTTTAAATGTAATTTTGTATTTGTATTTCTTCGTCACATCATTTCAATCACCATGTTAAGTTTTTCAATTGCTGTTATTTTTAATTTTTATATTTTTTTCCCAGTTGGAAGCTTTGTGCACGTGACGTTAATTATTAAATTTTTTATTTATCTGTCATAATATTTAAACGTATGAAAATACCAATGTATCAGTTAAAAAAATGAAAAACAAAAAAATCTATTTTATGGGCAGTGGTGCCAAAAATGCGATTTTCGTACAAGGTGTACATTTTCCTGTATGGTAATCATTATACAAACATTTAAAACATAAGTTCTTACTGCATAATAGACAAAATAACACAGATGAAGATTTAAACCAAGAAAAGGATTGCAAGTAAAGCGAAATTCAAGCAGAATGAGGAATATAAATAATAAATGCTATAAAATGGATGAAAATACAGGATGATGAAACAGAAGAAATTAAATTGATGTTAATACACGGCATTCATTAAAATCACATGCATAAAGATTCAAAGTGGAAAAAGAATGATAGGGATTAAAAAGACAGCATTTGAAAAAACTTAATACCACGAATAAAATGCTTTGACAGGGGAATAGAAATTTTAAAAAAATCGATTTAAACAATTAATTGAATATAAATAATGATCAAAGCTATTTCGATAAAGTTTAAAAATAAAAAATTTCAAAGTAGCCAATGAGATTCAAATCTACAAACTCTTGCATATGAGGCCAGTACTATAACCATTACACTATGCAAGCATTTCGTAATTGGTTACATATTCAAAGGTGTAGAGCATAACGTAAAATTCCCAAAAAATTTTTTGTCAGTTACTTGCAAATGAGGGCCCACCAGGGTGAATCGTTGTGTGGTATAATACCTGGGAGCTTAACCTACATTACCATATAGATTACTGGAAAAAAATGGATCCCTCTGCTGGGGACCTTTCCTTTAGTATCTGCATTAGAAACTTGCTCCTATTCTCTTGAATGATAACAGTTATTAACCATAACTATGAAACAACCCTAGATTAAACTGTGTAATAAATCTAAAAATTGCTGTTTAAATAAATTACTGTTCATCACTTCATGATAATCACTGGATTCATAGGATGTAAATATTGCCTTTGAACTTTTTATGAAGCCATATTCAGAGGATACTGCATGGCAGTAAATATGTCTGTTTCCTTTGCCAGTCAGTACTTTCAAACCACCGTTACCCTTTGAATCCTGCAATATGTGCTTTCTGGCATTCTTTTGATTGAGTCAGGCATCATAGAGATAAATAGGGCAAGAATTATTTAATTTTCTGATCTTCTGGATTTTTCTCCGAAAAGTTGACCTAGTTGCTACAATATCAGACCTTTCTATCAGAATGTGTGTTTCATCATTGCATTTTCTGTATCAGAACCCTAAAGATTTAAGAATTCTTTCACTCAAATGGTGGCCCCTGTGGAAACAATCTCATCATGTAAAATATGTGTACCTTTTGCCTCGTAAGATACTCACCACAGCCATAAAATTCCAATTCAGTATGATGAATGATGCCTTTCTAGAAAGCAGCCAAGTCAGTGGTGTTTCTTCTTCCAGTAATGTCTTTCCATGGCAATTGAAATTCCATTTTTTAGCCACTGGTTTTCATTTTCTGTGCTTCTACAAATGTTCTCTGTATAGTTTGTAGTGAAACACAATACACCTTTGCTGTTGCAGTCTGCGGTGCTGATATGATTTCATCTCTTCTGGATTGCTTTTTGGGTCATGAGTGAATTCATATACCTTGTATGTGATTCCCTCTGTTGTGCTCTGTGTGTCTTGATACTTACGCCTCTTAACTCGCCAACAAAAATAGCAATATCACGTGTTGAAAATCAGTCTTCACAAACATACAGTTCCATATAAAGATGTGTCGGTTGTATGAATGAAGTGCAATATTGCCACATAAACCCTGTTAACAATAGGTATTCAAATTTAGGGTTTACAGTAATTCCTCAGTAGATTAAGTCAATACCTTCTATTGCCCTTTATTCTCTTTAGTTTGTACTGTAGACATTGAAGCATTTAATTATGGAAGTTCAAAATTTGGCTTTTATGGATATGAGTTCTCAAAAGTAGAAATAAAGAAACAGATGCAAAGGACTGTTGCTTGGCATATAATGAAGTAAAAAAGTTCAAAGCTAAATATGTGAAGAACTCGTGAACAAGCTGTAGTGTAATGAAAACAAGAAATACATAAAAATACAGAACTGAAAGAAAGGGTACTAGGAAAGCTTTGCAGTATAGCTTTGTTTATTTTGTCTAGAGAATTTTCCTACTCTGAAAGCATCTTGCTATCTTTCAAAATCTGTAATATCACTATTTCTTTCAAGTGGCTTTTGGTAAAATCAGTAGTGCTTCAACATTTTGTTCATATATGGAAATAAGGTAAATGAAAGGCAGGAAGGTCAGGGCTGTATGGAGGATCTTTAAGGACTGTGATACCTCTGCAGCTAGCCAGTAAACACAAAAGTTTTAACTGAAATAGTTGGTCATTATCGCAATGAAAGAATTAACTGTTAAGCCCTAAACTTCAGAAGATGCTTGTAAATATTCCTGTAACATAAAATTATCATTGTTTCACCACCAGCTGCCATCAAAGTCAGTTCAGAATTTCAAGTATGATGAAGAAAGACCCCATCATTGTACCCTTACAAACCACATACAAATATTTGTGCAAAAATACATTAAATAGAGGGAGTGTAATTGAATTTGGGTACCAATTCACAGGGAAGTACACCGAAGCGCCAAAGAAACTGGCATAGGCATGCTTGTTCAAATTCAGAGATACGTAAACAGGCAGAATACAGTGCTGTGGTCGGCAACGCCTATACAAGACAAGTGCCTGACGCAGTTGTTAGGTCGATTACTGTTGCTACAATGGCAGCTTATCAAGATCTGAGTGAGTTTGAACGTAGTGTTAAAATCAGCGCACAAACAATGGGACAGAGCATCTTCAAGGTAGTGATGAAGTGGGGATTTTCCCGTACGACCATTTCACAAATGTATCGTGAATGTCCGGAATGTGGTAAAACATCAAATCTCTGACATCGCTGGGGCCGGAAAAAGATCCTGCAAGAACAGGACCAACAGTGAGAGAAGCGCAACCCTTCCGCAAATTGCTGCAGATTTCAATGCTGGGCCATCAGGAAGTGTTAGTGTGCGAACCATTCAATGAAACATCATTGATATTGGCTTTCGGAGCCAAAGGCCCACTCATATGCCCTAGATGGCTGCATGACACAAAGCTTTACACCTCGCCTGGGCCCGTCAACACTGACTGTTGATGACTGGAAACATGTTGCCTGGTTGGACGAGCGGATGGACATGTATGGGTATGGAGACAACTTCATGAATCCATGGACCCTGCATGTCAGCAGGAGGCTGTTCAAGCTGGTGGAGGCTCTGTAATAGTGTGGGGCATGTGCAGTTGGAGTGATATGGGACCCCTGATACGTCTAGATACGACTCTGACAGGTGACACGTATGTAACCATCCTGTCTGATCAACTGTATCCATTCATGTCCATTGTACATTCCAGTGGACTTGGGAAATTCCAGCGGGACAATGCAGCACTCCACATGTCCATAATTGCTACAGTGGGTCCAGGAACACTCCTCTGACCACTTCCGTTGGCCACCAAACTCCCCAGACATGAACATTATTGAGCACATCTGGGATGCCTTTCAACGTGCTGTTCAGATGAGATCTCTACCCCCTCCCTCCCCCATACTTTAACGAATTTATGGACAGCCCTGCAGGATTCATGGTGTCAGTTCCCTTCAGCACTACTTCAGACATAAGTCAAGTCCATGCCATGTTGTGTTGCGGCACTTCTGCGTGCTCGCGGGGGCCCTACACGATATTAGGCAGGTGTACCAGTTTCTTTGGCTCTTCAGTGTGTATGAGACATTGAATCCTGTGATGAAGATCAATGTTCAAAAATTTTGGAAGTTACTCACATAGATTTTGCATTAAAAGATGAGTCAATTTGAATTTTTTGATTATTTGTGTGCACCACAAGACTTAATGTCCCATATGCTGCTCTATCCATTTGATGTAGTTTTGTGAAGTTGTACGAGTTAATAGAATAGCGTGTCCCAATTTCCCTTGTGTCTTCTTATGAGACACACATTTATCTCGCACCCCAGGATTCCCTTTAGCAGCAACATTTGCTTCAGTGATCCTTGAAGAAATGTGAGTCAACAGGAACTATTGTTGGCTGAAGATTCCTCTGTGGCATCAGAAGATGGTAGAGTAATGTGAGAACTCTCTTCTAGACAATGGAAACATTTCTACAGTGTAGTCATTCAGACACTCTATGCAATAAAATTTTTACTATGAGACATACTTGAATGTATTTTCTACTCCTAAAATCACAAACCAGTTTTGTCCAAGAAATAGACTAGTTGTATGAATTGTATTAAAGTAGTGTCACACGAAAACCAAAAACTTAATTTAGAAGTGATCTTTAATGGACAGTTAATGTACATGATGCAGAAAATGTTAAAATTGCTTTCGATGTTATAAACACAGGAGAAACTTACTAAAAATTCTTCTGACAAGTAACAGCTTGGTTGCTACATCACAAGTTCAATCTTTAGTAAGGCTCATTTGAAAGTGTGGTGTTAACAGTCATGAGAGGAAACACATTAGCTGCTAATGACTCACCATGTGCATAAGGAGGGTGACAGAAAGTGAGTGTCTGGGAGTTACAGAAATCAATATTCTATGGGATTTATGTTTACACTTCACAAAGTTGACAGCGTCGACATTTAAGAAATGTTCAAAACAAACCATTAAGTTGCACCATGAACACAGAGTGAAAAATGACATGCCACAGTGATCACAAAAGCTTGCACCATCAAGATCGGGGGCAAATTCCTTGGGAGTTACAAACATTGCAGAACATTCAGCTATTTATCCACTCTTAAGGATTATGTATAGAATTATATTGGGGTAACGGGGTGATGAGAACTAATGGAATGCGATGGCATTCAACTGAATGTGAAACAGTCTGCCATTGAACTTACCGTGAAACTGGCTATCCTTTAAGGCATAGCTGCAGATAGTGTGATAATATGTTGTATAGTCATGGAAAAAACAAAACATCCAGAGGCTGAATTTGTCCACCTGTTTCAGGAGAGATGGCTTGCTCTAAGGAGTGATTTGTATGCGCAGACCAGTAATGTGGAGGTCATACCACAGTTGTAGTTCTCTTATGCCCATTTTCTCGCTCTATGTTGCTGTGACGTAAACATCACCTGCTGTCCTTGCAAGATTACGCACATGTGAAAAATCATATGTAGCAGAGCGCCTCCAACTTCTCGCAGCACAATAAATAACTTTCCAGCCACTCTAACATCCAGATTGACAGTCCACTTAATCATATACTAATGCATTAAGACCTTGATGTTAGTTGATCTCGATACAACTCTCTTGGTACCTCTAATTTCCAGGGCTCCTTTTATATGCATTTCCTCTTCAAATTCTGTTTGGTCAAAGTTGAACACAAATTTCCAACCGAACAGTGGGATAAGTTTATCTCATCTACAAATTTTCAGGCCAATTCCACCGTTTGCTGTGCACCATCAAGTTGATGGTTTGCTTTAAATTGCATTATATTACATCTTCAAGTTCTGTAGCAGTGTTTGAAGTTATATCCACTACTTTCATTGAAATCACTGTAATTTGTCTCTCACACAATTTGATGTGCATAACGTGGTAGGTCACTATGATGCATGTCCTATAACTTGCATCGCGCATCCTTGATACGTGCAAGCACCAATTTTTTAACAAATGCACCTTGTCCTCCCTTGAATATTCATGTTTTTCTTATGCACTACATGGTCATATTGCTGCAAATTTATTAGAAATCTATTCATAACTATTGATTTTTTTACTATGCTGTGGATGATTTTCCATGCACATAATTATATTGAGTATCCACTCTTTGGTCAGTGATTGTTCCTTACTATGTTTCGTTGGAGATGGGATTTGTGGCTTCCTGCCTGACAAGGATGATGAACAACATGGCTCGACACAGGTTTCACTATCACTTGCACTTGTTAAACATGTATCATCCTCAGTGTACTCCTCATGTACATTGTCCGCTTACTCGAGCATATGTGACACCACACATTACACTGACTCA
Organism: Schistocerca nitens; assembly: GCF_023898315.1. NCBI lineage: Eukaryota > Metazoa > Arthropoda > Insecta > Orthoptera > Acrididae > Schistocerca > Schistocerca nitens. The sequence continues at coordinate 466,236,468 of NC_064619.1, read as the reverse complement.
TCTTGCAGAAACGCCAATATTTCATCTGCCACTTCTTTCTCACTCTACAAAATTCCTTGGGTTCCTTTCTGACAAAATGTCAACGCTGGCAACTGGTGTTCTACATATGAGGCAATGTTTGCTTTGTTTATTGTTACCATTGCTCTGTTTTGTATCAGCACCATTAGTACTGCTGTGAGTTACTTATCGACTAAGCAATTCAACTACACTCCATAACCTTATGGTGTGCTTACCACTGGATACCTCCAGTCCCACGCCCTATTGGTATTAGCAGCCAGTATTGTGGTTTCATGGCAGATGATATGTGCCATAAACATCGTTGGCCTTTTACGACCTCATACTCAAGAGGTTCCTTGTGAGTGTGGTATATCTTGAAGCAAGGATCCACACGCAAGGTTTCAGTCTTCACACCAGATTCTTGTTTCTTTCCGCATTGGGATATTATGGTATTCAGTCTTTATACAATGATCTTGTGGTCACTAATCCCTGTATCCATTGTGATGGTCCCTATTTGCTCTAGATGATTTATTGCTAAAAGATTAAGTATGTTTCCACAACCACTTACACTTTGAGTGGGCTCCTAAACTAATTGTTCAATTTGGAGAAACTGTTCAATATGGTTTCGGATAATGTTGTATGCCAACCACCGACTTAATGCATGTATTTCCGCCAACGTACAAAGGGTAGATTGAAGTGATCACTAACTATAAGTGTGTGAATGATATTCCGTCTTTATACTACAACCTTGTTGTCACTAATCCCTGTATCGATCATGATGGTCCCTATATGATCAGGATGATGGTAGATTGAAGTCACCACCAACTGTAAGTGTGTGAATTCTGTACCTATTTGAACTGAGACTCCAGTTTTCTTTGTTCAGCAACTGTATCTGCTAAGCAGGATCAGTAAAGGGAAGCAGTTATTAATTTATTCTGATTGTCAGGAGTTAACTACTTCAATTTCACTACGAGGTAAATTACTTCTGACAGCAGTAAACACTTCACAACCAACTGTATTTACTGTATCCTTTCTGAACACCATTACATCCTTTGTAATAATATCAGCTGAACTTATCTCCAACTTTAGCCAGCTTCCAGTATCTATAACGGTTTGAGCTTCAGAGTCTCTGATTAGCACTTGGAGCTCCAGTTCTTTCCCAACACTGCTACCGTAATTTACAACTGCAATACCATTTGTTCCTAAGTTTATATTCGTCCTCTGTTTGTCCTGTATATGTTTCATTTTGCATATTTTAGTAATTTCTTTCTTAATCCATCACTTTTTAGTTCTTTGGTTGTTTTCTGGCCCTTGCCATTTCCGTATAAATTTGGATTTATTTTCTTAGCTTGTTCTTCTTTTATTGGAGAAGAAAATTGCTCCCTCTGCCTCTTTCACAAAGAAATTTAAAATTGACACTACTGGTCATAATCTTTTAGTGTAAGCACGCTAAATTAATTTTCAGCCTATGTGGATTTAACATGATGATTTATTAAGAAAATCCAAGAAAGCAAGAGAGAGCGCAAATGTAAATGAAAGAGTTAGTATTTAATTGCAATGTAACAAAGTTCACTCATAATTGCCTGACTAGGAATTTACAGCCAAAGATTGATGTTCTGAAGTAAAAAGATAGTAAAGAAATAAAATGACATTAATGTAACTCTTACTGGGTTCTTATTTCTTTCGGTAATAGTTTCTGTGTAATGTCGAGGAATTCATTCTTTCATACTGATCATTAATCTTCCATACAAAGGTCCTTACTACATGAATTTCAGTTATTTATGAATTTGTAATTTTTATGTTATAAACTAAAGCCTTTTATCTTTCTCTTTCCAGGAAACAATTACATATGTATCTGTCACCAAGCCTGCTCAAAAGAGAGAAGAAGGTATACACTCCATTCACTTTATTTGTATAGTCAACGTACTGTACGCATTGATTGGCATAAATCAGTAGTTGTTACAGATAGATTATGTTAACCTTTCATTCATATTTTGTTAGGTGGACTTGTATGCTGTGTTATTTGTACACAACACATCAAATATGTGGCATTGCATAGTCAAATCTGATTGTATCTCTGTTGATCTATTCAGAAAAAATGTAGTGACTAAACCACCGCCAACTTGCAAATGCTGCAAGGACTATCGGAAGGTGCTCGTTGTCACACCCTTGGTGGAAAGTGTGACACCTGTGTGGTCTCGTATTGAACATTGTCATCCATCTGGTATTCTAATAAAATTGGAACATCTTTAGAAATTGAAAAGGTTTAACCAGGCGTGGCTCGTGGTTTCTATACTGGGGAAGGCTGCGGCATTTGTTGATCGGAGTCAACATAGACCTCGGGTTACGCTACAGATTAGTCTGACATAAACAACTAAGAATTCAGGGGGAGGGGGGTGGGGGTCGGCAGATCACTCTCTACCCATAATTTTACATACTGCATCTTCTATAATCAGGTATTAAATATCATTAGAAGCTAACTTCGATTTGAAATCTTTGGTTAGTGTTTTTATACATCATCATTACATTTTCTGACACTTTGCAGCAAATCTTATGAAAAGACGTGTTTCGGAGAGATCTTTAATGCGATGAATGTTAACTTTGCGGCTGCTTAATATTTTTGGTGTTTTCAGTTCTAAACTTAAGGCATTTATTGTGGTTTATCTCCAAAGTTCGAAGTTTACGAGTTAGCATGACGATACTGTGGTTTTTTGGTGACGTCACAGGTCTTGTGCTGTGATTGGGTGGCATGAGCAATCCGTGCAACTGCCATATTAATTCACATGTTTAAGAAGCGAACAGTTCGTATTTATTGTGTATTATGAAAATATGCATTTATGTGAAATAGCGCACTAAAGATCTCTCCAAAATAAGTCGTTTTTAGTACGGTTTGTTGTGCTTAAGTACACAAAATGTGACACTGTAGCGCAACGCACTGTACTGGTACCAAAAGTGATTCGTTTCGGAAAATGTCATCATGTTTATGACTGGCTAAACATGACACTACCCTTTTTTACTCACTTCGCTTAATAGGCTAAGTAGGACTTCTTATCAATTATGAATGCACTTTTGCTTACCTCAATTCATTTGTTTATAGATGAAGTTAGCTCGTCTCCCCTTCTGCGCAGCAAAATGGTCTATGACCATTTCATTGAAATTTGGCCGATTCAGTAATTCTTTTTCTAGGGAACACATTGCAAGCGCACAAAATCTGTCCTCATTCATAGTGTTGCGCATGAATGTTTTCACTCGCTTTAAAGTAGAGAAGCAGTGTTCTGCCTCTCCGGTCGTCATAGGGAAGGTTACTATTATTTGCAGAAGTTTTACACTTTCAGGAAAAGCTTTAGCCAGATTGTTATCGTAAACAAAGTTCAACAAGGTCAAAGCACCTGACACCTTCATAAAATCTTTTTGGCTGTACAACACGTTCAGCTCACGACGTAGATTTGAAGACTGTAAATTGAACAAATTAACAGCTATTTTAAGCTTTTTTTCCGGAAAAATAGTTTGATGTTTTGCAAACAACAATGGATCAAACAGCTGTGCAATCGATAAGTGATCATTGAAACTGAATCGTTCTCTGATCTGAGTTGTGATGAGGTTGCAAACGTTTTGTGCACACACTATTCTTGATTCTGTGAAACATCCCCGTTTTGCAGTTAGTTCTACCTGTTCCCAGTGATCGTCAGTTTCAAGTGAGGATCTAATTTGCTGGACAGAATCTGCAAAGTGCGATACATATTCAACAGTTTTCACTGCATCAGTATTCCTCTGCTGCAGTTGATTAAAGAGAATGTCACAATGAGGCATGGCTGTATTAAAAAAATTTATCTAGAAGAGGAAATCTTCGTCTTGCAGGAAACCCTTCAGTCCCGTGGCCTTGTTTATTGTCTTGTAATCACTGGCATCATCATCATCATCATCAATAATTCTTCCTAGGCACTCAATTTCCTTTTGGTATTTGTGCACAGTGGTTACGCTCCGTGATTTAAAATTCCATCTTATGGACTGAGGACAGGTAGGAATACGCTTATTCACTTCTTCAAGAATGGCTGTATGGCTAGAAGACCGGGAAAAAAAAGGTGGAAATTCCTTCCAAGTTGCTAAAGAAGATCCGCACTTGTTTATTGCCCGTCGCACAACGTTCAACAATTATATTTAACTGCTGGGCGTAACAGTGAATAAAGTGAGCATTCCTGTACATTTCTCTAATTCTAGTTTGAACTCCACTTTTATGACCACTCATAACAGGAGCACCGTCGTAACACTGAACTATCAGTTTTTCAGGTGTTCCATGTACATTCATTTTCTCTAGCTCGCAGAGAACAGCTACAGTTACATCGTCTGCACTGTGACTTTTTGGGCTTACAAAGGAAATAAATCTTTCATTTATTTATCCCAGTAGCTCATAGCGAATTATTAGGACCAATTGTGACAAATTTGCACAGTCAGTAGTTTCATCAACTTCTATTGCGAGAAAGTTTGCCTTCAACAGTTCACTCCTGATGAGATTGAGCCATACCTCATAAATTGATTCCAGGAGTTCATTTTGAATTGTCTTTGATAGGCCTAAGAAAACATGGTTTTCTGATTTCTCAATGTGCTGCTTCAAGACGCAGTCCAGTTCTGCCATAAGACTGACTAAGCCTCGAAAAATTCCTAGGTTTTTCGAATCTTCTGTTTCGTCGTGGCCCCCCTAAGGCAAGCTCGAATTTGCTGCAAAATTTAATACAGTCTATGAGCTTACCCAGAATATACCGATTTTTTTGATACATTTTCATTATATATCTTTATATTACAGCGGTAACCACTGTCTAATTGGCACATAATGTCCACTTTCCCTAGCATTGAAAACTCAATGAAACCATTAAACTGTTTTTCGCTGGAATTATGTTTTTCACCTTTGCGTGAAAATTCTGTAAGTCAGTGATACCAGTTTCAGTCCAGTACTATCTGTGAGGAGACAGGTGAAACAGAAAAATGCATTTTTCACTTCACAACCACACAACCACTCAGCTGCAGCGTACATTGCAACAAACTTCAATCCTGAGACTGGTTTGATACAGCTCTCCATGCTACTCTATCCTGTGCAAGCTTCTTCATCTCCCAGTACTTACTGCAACCTACATCCTGCAAGAATCTGCTTACTGCAACCTACATCCTTCTGAATCTGCTTAATGTATTCACCTCTTGGTCTCCCTCTACAATTTTTACCCTCCACAGTGGCCTCCAATGCTAAATTTGTGATCCCTTGATGACTCAGAACATGTCCTACGAACCGGTCCCTTCTTGTTGTCAAGTTGTGCCACAAATTCCTCTTCTCCTCAATTCTATTCAATACCTCCTCATTATTTATGTGATCTACCCATCTAATCTTCAGCATTTTTCTGTAGCACCACATTTCGAAAGCTTCTATTCTCTTCTTGTCCAAACTATTTATCGCCCATGTTTCACTTCCATACATGGCTACACTCCATACAAATACTTTCAGAAATGACTTCCTGACACTTAAATCTATGCTCGATGTTAACAAATTTCTCTTCTTCAGAAACTCTTTCCTTGCCATTGCCAGTCTACATTTTATATCCGCGCTACTTCGACCATCATCAGTTATTTTGCTCCCCAAATAGCAAAACTCCTCTACCACTTTAAGTGTCTCATTTCCTAATCTAATTCCCACAGCATCAGCCGACTTAATTCGACTACATTCCATTATCCTCGTTTTGCTTTTGTTGATGTTCATCTTATATTCTCCTTTCAAGACACTATCCATTCCGTTCCACTGCTCTTCTATGTCCTTTGCTGTCTCTGACAGAATTACAATGTCATCGGCGAACTTCAAAGTATTTATTTCTTCTCCATGGATTTTAACACCTACTCCAAATTTTTCTTTTGCTTCCTTTACTGCTTGTTCAATATACAGATTGAATAACGTCGGGGAGAGGCTACAACCCTGTCTCCCTCTCTTCCCAACCACTGCTTCCCTTTCATGCCCCTCGACTCTTATAACTGCCATCTGGTTTCTGTACAAATTGTAAATAGCCTTTCGCTCCCTGTATTTTACCCCTGCCACCTTCAGAATTTGAAAGAGAGTATTCCAGTTAACGTTGTCGAAAGCTTTCTCTAAGTCTACAAATGCTAGAAACGTAGGTTTGCCTTTCCTTAATCTACTTTCTAAGATAAGTCGTAGGGTCAGTATTGCCTCACATGTTCCAACATTTCTATGGAATCCAAACTGATCTTCCCCGAGGTCAGCTTCTACCAGTTTTTTCCATTCGTCTGTAAAGAATTCACATTAATATTTTGCAGCTGTGACTTATTAAACTGATAGTTCGGTAATTTTCCCATCTGTCAATACCTGCTTTCTTTGGGATTGGAATTATTATATTCTTTGTGAAGTCTGAGGGTATTTCGCCTGTCTCATACATCTTGCTCACCAGATGGTAGAGTTTTGTCAGGACTGGCTCTCCCAAGACCGTCAGTAGTTTTAATGGAATGTTGTTTACTCCCGGGCCTTGTTTTGATCAGGTCTTTCAGTGCTCTGTCAAACTCTTTACGCAGCATCGTATCTCCCATTTCATCTTCATCTACATCCTCTTCCATTTCCATAATATTGTCCTCAAGTACATCACCCGTGTATAGACCCTCTATATACTCCTTCCACCTTTCTGCTTTCCCTTCTTTGCTTAGAAATGGGTTTCCATCTGAGCTCTTGATATTCATACAAGTGGCTCTATTTCTCTAAAGGCCTCTTTAATTTTCCTGTAGGCAGTATTTATCTTACCCCCTAGTGATACAATCCTCTACATCCTTACATCTGTCTTCTAGCCATCCCTGCTTAGCCATTTTGCACTTCCTGTCGATCTCATTTTTGAGACGTTTGTATTCCTTTTTGCCTGCTTCATTTACCGCATTTTTATATTTTCTCCTTTCATCAATTAAATTCAGTATATCTTTTGTTATCCATCGATTTCTACTAGCCCTCGTCTTTTTACCTACTTGATCCTCTGCTGCCTTCAATACTTCATCCCTCAAAGCTACCCATTCTTCTTCTGTTGTATTTCATTTCTTTCCCCCATTCCTGTCAGTTGATCCTTTATGCTCTCCCTGAAACTCTGTACAACCTCTGGTTTAGTCAGTTTATCTAGGTCCCATCTCCTTAAATTCCCACCTTTTTGCAGTTTCTTCAGTTTTAATCTGCAGTTCATAACCAATAGATTGTGGTCAGAGTCCACATCTGCCCCTGGAAATGTCTTACAATTTAAAACCTGGTTCCTAAATCTCTGTCTTACCATTATATAATCTATCTGATACCTTCTAGTATCTCCAGGATTCTTCCATGTATACAACCTTCTTTTATGATTCTTGAACTAAGTGTTAGCTATGATTAAGTTATGCTCCGTGCAAAATTCTACCAGATGGCTTTCTCTTTCATTTCTTACTCCCAATCCATATTCACCTACTATTTTTCCTTCTCTCCCTTTTCCTACTCTCGAATTCCAGTCACCTATGACTATTAAATTTTCGTCTCCCTTCACCACCTGAATAATTTCTTTTATCTCATCATGCATTTCATCAATTTCTTCATCATCTGCAGTGGGTAGTTCTTTCATTTCACCAGTTAACAAATATGAAATGAGCTTCCCTTGAGAACACTCAGCTAAGTGTCACTGCCAATCTCTACAGTTCGTGATCTTGCCTCTTGTATCATTAGTTCCATTCAACATACAAAGAAGCAATCTGTCTAAGTGTCTAGACGTGCCTCAGGAGAATTACTTTTCTGAGATTAAAGTGAAACTTAGAGTATCTTAGCCTATACAATATGTACAAAATCTTTAATGTTATGGATGCATTGATTGTAGGTACTGTAACATTTACTGATAGCAGTGTATATTTTCATTAATGGATTAGATCTAAAAGTTGAATGTGTTCCTCATTCAAAATTAGTATATTTTGTTTCAGTTGTCTGTCCAGAAATGAGATTTACACCATAACAACCGGTAAACTACTTTTTCAGGCAAGTGGCACCCCAGGCAGCACTCCACCACAGCAAAGGAATGGTGCTAATAATGTTTCTGTGCCTGCTGATGGTAGTGGTAACACAGCTGGCAAGAAACGTGTTTCTGATTCGTCACTTGATGGACTGCCCAAAAAACCAAGGACAACAGATGAAAATTCTTCGCATGTAAGTTATCCGCAAGCCCTTTCAACTTTGTAAGCTTTCTCCAGATTCAAGACGATAGAAATTGAGGCAGCTGTGCCTATGATATGGCTGAATTTTATTATTTATGTTGGGGAGGGGGAGGTGGTGGTGTATACACAAAAGAACAGATATGCACTCAGCTGCAGATTATGAAAATCAGGCTTTCAAATAGGTACTGGGCTCATACAATTATAGTTTGTGGTAATTTTAATGTGCCCTTGTTATGTTGGCAAAAATACACATTTAATGTAATTGTAAACATGAAAGATAGTCCAAAATTGTACTAAATGCTTTCTTTGAAAGTTATTTTGAGCAATTAGTTGAGGAGCCAACACCAAGCATATATTTTTGCAATAATGTACCAGACCTCTAGCAACAAACAGAGAGTATCACATCAAATACAGGAATTAATGGCTACGAGGGCATTATAGCGAGACATTGCAGTAACATCTAAAACCACCAAAAATAAATGCAAAATATATATATTTAATTAATTAAGAAGCACATAAAAGTTCACTTATTCCATCCTAAGGGACAGTCATCATGTCTTCCATACCAACTGTGCAAGCATCCGCCAAATATGGCTTCATTTCAAAGAATAGTGGTGATGACAGTACACCAAGTAAATTAGCAGTAGACACACATTCACAGCTCTCTGAGACTGCAGACGTGTGTGCAACTTGCGCTTGCGCGCACGTGTGTGTGTGTGTGTGTGTGTGTGTGTGTGTGTGTGTGTGTGTGTGTCTACTGTTGACAAAGGCCTTAATGGCCGAAAACTATGATTGTGTGAATCTTTTTATTGTGCCTATCGCTACTCAGCATCTCTTATATATGGTGAGTGGCAACTTTCCTTCTCTCATATTGTTACATTCCATCCTGGATTTCCCATTGTTTGATTTTCACCAAGTAAATTAGTGAGATGGAACAGATCCCCCATGGTATGCAAAACAGTTCAGGGCACAGTTGCAAATTTGGCAATAAAAGCATACCACATTTACAGGAACACAGTATCTCCAACATGGATGGCAGTTTACATAAACTAAAAAAAAAATGCGGATTTCAGTGCAAGGTGCTCTTAGTAGTCTTCACAACAAAACCAACTCAAAATCTGGCAAAAAACCCAGAGAGATTCTGGTTGTACGTAAGGTACACCCCAAGGGCAAGAGACAATCAGTGTCTTCACTGTCTGATAGCAATGGTAATTATTCTCGGCCATAATGGCTATGTTTGTGAACTGTGACTGTGTGGGATGATTATTTATATCTAATTTCTGCTACCAGTCACTTTTTTATTTTAGTTTAATCCAACATAATAAAACATGTTTCGAACATGTTCTGTTCATCTTTAGGCGTTCATATGTACATACAGAGAAATGTTACTTAAAAATAAACACTCAAACAGTCTTAAACTAGATTAATCTAATTGTTTGTTACTGGAGCGGCTGGTGTGGCATTTGGGGGAGGGGGGTGGGTGCCACTGGATGGCTAGAAATGGAAATCAGTGATGTCTTTTGCTGGTTTTCTTCCTTGTGGTTGACTATGTATGATATCACAACCTGTATAGGATGCAGATAGATTTGCATCAGTTATGTGTTATGAAAATAGTGTGAAGGGCTTTTATATGACAGTTGATCACTTACAATTTCATCATCTTGTTGCTTCACTTGTATCACTCACTGGTGTAATGGCGGAGCTGTTGATTAATATTACGCTATTGCACATTGCATTTTCTCACTGATGGCCAATGTAATTTGCTACACAAATTGCTTTGACATACATGTAAACGTTATGCACACAAAACAAGATGGCGGATGTAGCATGTGAGTCTGTATCGATTATCGAGGTTTTTGTACCGATATTATTGGTACTAACAGATTTGTAGTCCTATACAGGCTGTGATATTATACATAGTCTACCACAAGTAAGAAAACCAGAAGAAGACATCACTGATTTTGATTTCTAGCCATCCACTGCACCCCCTCCCCCCTCAAAATGCTACACCAGCCGCTACAGTAACAAACATTGGACAAAGAGTTCTAGATTTATTTAGTTTAAGACTGTTTATTTTGGAGTAACATTTCTCTTTATGTATGTATAAATGCCTGAAGATCAACAGAGCATGTTTGAAACGTGTTGTATTATGTTGGATTAAACATAACATGAAAAGTTACTGGTAGCAGAAATTAGAAATAAATAATTAACAATAGTAATGCTACCATTGGCAGTGCCACCAAAGCAGAGTTAATAAATACTGTTTTCTGAAATTCATTCGCCAAAGAAGATGCAGTAAATAGTCCAAAATTCAAATTAAGAACAGCTGCTAACATCAGTGATTTTGTAGTAGATACTTCGTGTACCGAAGCTGTGTAAGTCACTTTAGAAAGCCAAGTCTTTTGGCTCCAATTGTATTACTGTGTAGCACATATTAGTAGGGACCGGAAAATGTAGGATATGTTTGTGGAGAAATTTACTTCTTTTGGACCTACAAATGAGGGAGGTGATCAGCTTAGTGGTTATTGGGGAGATTTTAGACTGAAATTTTGCTGTTTCAAAATTTGAATATTTTCTTTCCACAATGGTCATTCCCATTTTCCCCACCTTCCAACAAAATAGTGTTTTTTTTAAAAAAAGAAGCAGCAGCATTTTCCTGTCAACGAATAGAGTGCTGCTCTGATTTAAGGTGTTTCTTGTTATTATTTTTCTTTTTGCTACCCAGCTCAATAACCACAAAATCAGCAGAACATTGATTTCAATCTTATGTGGTCTTTCATAGCCATCCAATCCATACTTGATAATGCTACAGATAGAATGGATTTGGTACTTAATGTAGCAGTAGAACTGAAAATACTCGATTAGGGGAAGACTTTCGGCCTGGTTGAAATATGTTGCCAGGTTTTGTTTTCTGGTTGCTATTGTGCACATTGCAGACTCCGACGGTTGACTGCAAGCATAATAATTTTGACTGCTTTAGCGTAGAGTTACGCAGGAGAAACAAGAGTCACCTTCCTCTCGCAGGGTTTCTAACGGTGACAGCAGAACTTGTCATATTGATTACTGATTGATGGACCAGGATTACTCTCATCAGTTATTTCAAAATAAGTCAGGAAAACAACGATCCATATACAACACACAGTGTTCAATAACAGCTACCACACAGTTGCTTGCTAAGACTGGCATTGTTGTAAAAAAGGTCGTTCATGCCTGACTTCTACTGATACTTAACACATTCACAGTTACTCTCATCAGCTAAAACTGCCGCTTTAAAGTGCAGTGCATTACACTATCTTTTGAACTTCAGCTAGCAGACAAACATTTGGTATACATTTCTTCATTCTAAGGTGGTGGACCCCATGGCTGACACATCTGTCCCACTACACCAGATGGATCTTATAGAGACTATTCAGCGGCCCACAATTGATGTGATACCAGATCATTGAACGCACCTATGTATCATTGCGCGATCCCATCCCCCCTTCCGGACACGTTTTTATTCATATTATCTTTCTTGTCTGGAGTTTCTCTGATGCTGTGCAATACCCATAACTGAAATCTGGTTACCTTTCTGATACTTGTGTGCTGAAAATTAACCTGTTTCAAACTGCCTATGATAAAATAGTTCATCTGGGTACAATTCACTATTAAATAGTGTAACTATGAAATTTTGTGTTTTTGCATTTTGAGGCAGCATTCACATATATATTTGCATTTATTGCAAATGTGAATTTTTCAGATCCTTACCAATTAGGTTCCTTTCGAAGTATGTTGATGAAATAGTTCCATTTTAAGCAATCATACCCAGCCGCTCACTTGATTGAAGATCTGTACCTGGAAAGTTGCATGGGTCACACCAATATGCAATAAAGGAAATAGAAGTAATCCACTGAATTATAGACGGATATCATTGACGTCAATTTGCAGTAGGATTGTGGAACATATACTGTATTCCAACATTACAAAGTACCTCAAAGAAAATTGACTATTTACGCACACCAGCACTAATTCAGAAAGCATTGCTGTTGTGATACACAACTAGCTCTTTACTTACACGAAGTAATGAAGGATATCGAATGGGATCTCATTGATTCCACATTTCTAGATTTTCAGAAGGCTTTTGATACCCTTCCTCCCTAGCGACTTCTAATTAAATTGGATGCCTATGGAATATTGTCTCAATTGTATGACTGGAGTTATGATTTCATTTCAGGAAGATCACAGTTCATAGTAATTTTTAGGAAGTTATCTGGTAAAGCAAAAGTGCTGTCTAGGCCCCCCCAACGAAGTGTTACAGGCCCTCTGCTGTGCTTGACCTACATCAATGACTGAAGAGACAATCTGAGGAGCCCTCTTAGATTGTTTGCAGATGATGCCGTAATTTACAGTCTAGTGAAGTTATCAGAAAATTAAAAAGAATTTGCAAAATGATTTGTCAAGCTATCTGCATAGTGCAAAATGTGGCAATTTTCACTAAACAATAAAAAAATGTAAGGTCCTCTTGACGAGCAGTAAAAAACTTTTGATTAAGTCATAAATCACACAAATTTAAAGATTGTACATTCAACTACATATCTAGACATTACAATTATGAAAAACTTAAATTGGAACCATTACATGGAAAATGTTGTGGGGTAGGCAAACTGAAGACTGCTTTTTATTGGCAGAACACGTAGCATATGCCACAAATCTACTGAAAAGGCTGTCTGCACATTACTTTTCTGTCCTCTTGTGGGGTATTGCTGTGCTGTACAGTACAAGATGAGATTGACAGAGGACTTGAAAAAGTTCAAAGGAAGGTAGCTCTTTGTAGGGGAGACTTTGTCACAGATATGATAAGATATTTGGAGCGGCAGTCATTAAAACAAGGGTGTTTTTAATTGCGGTTAGTTCTCCAGTACATTATGCTTGAAAGTGGCTGATAAATTACTGAACAAAAACTCTAATACATTGTACAAGTTAAATTGGCTGTGTACAATATTTCTTGGAAAAAATTTAAATAACTAATTTTCTCCTCTGAATGTGAAAGTAGATTGTTTGTGAGCATCACCCACCTACATAGGGAGAAGTTAGCTTCACAATAAAATAAATCAGAGCTTGCACAGAAAGATTTGTGTGTTAATTTTACCCGTGTGCTATTTGAGCGGAATGGTTGAGAAATAGCATAAAATTGGGTCTGTGAACCCTGTACCAGACAAACTGATGTGATTTGCAGAGTAGTCATGTAAATATAGATGTATACCAACTGTGAATGGTACATAAAAAAGAAGGGACCATGGGGAAATTAGTCTGGCATTCATCACTACACATTGTGGAAGTGACAGAGATAAAGTGCTATATAATTTATATAATTATTTTCTTAATTTATAATAATTTATATAATTTGAAATTACTGGGTGACTGTACACGTTTGCTTCTTTTCTATGCATAGGGTGATGAATCCCCAAGCAGTTCAATAGTAGTTCACTGTTGTGAGGATTCCAACTCTGTGGATGAACGTGGCCTTAGTGGAGAAGAGTTGAGAAGTGAAGAGGATGTTTCTCAGGACATCTCAATCAACAGAGAGGTACAGATAACACCTGGTATTTTCATAGGTTCACGAGTCACATTTGTAAGAAATTGTTCTGGATTAGTCATACAACTTCATACAGCTGTGTAACATGTTTTTGTGTCCAGGTGGTTGGTGATCAGGAAACTCTGTTGAATTTGGAATTTTGGAAAGTTGATCAAAACTGCAGATAATTATTGTTTAATGTAATGCTCTGTGACACTGTCATGGAAGAGTGATTTTTATTATTGTTATTTCGTATCATAGCTAAAAAGTTATATTTTCCACTGCTTGTTCATACAGCTATACAAGCTGACATGATTAATTTAAAATTTTGTTTCGCTTGTTGTTCCTGGCAGTTTTGTCATATGTTAGTGGTTGTACATGTTGCAGATAAGTTGCATAGATGACTTTGGCTTTTCCCCAGACTGAGCTACGCGACTGGAAGTTGTGATAATAAAACAATGTTTTAATGTTGAACAGTTGAATTCTAGGAGCCAGGTGTCCCAAACCGAGAGAGATTGGGCTATCTCCAACAAACCTCATACCAATAGATTGAATTCACAAAACTGGTATCTGCTCCTTTAATAAAATACAAAGTGCACTTACTCTTTAAACACACACACACACACACACACACACACACACACACACACACACACACACACACACGAGAGAGAGAGAGAGAGAGATTAAGTGTGATGGAAGAATGTAACTCAAAGAATGTATTAGCACAGTATAGTGCTAGAGTTTTTATGAAAGTAAGCAGGAAGCAATTCTGAATTGGTTGCTTGGGGTTAAAATTACTTTATGAAGTGTTCAGTCTTCTTGTGTAAGTTTCATCAATGTTGTTTTGTACATTATTATAAATTGGAAAATGTGCTGGTCAGACCAGGCGACAGTGTTCGAAGTACACACTGTGAGGCACAAATTTTCCATTGTGTAGAATGTAAAGTGTCAATCTTGAAAAGTTCAAATGAAGTAAACATTGCTTGCAAGTTGTATAACAAATACGGGATGGCCAAAATTAAACTGGCTTGTTGAATATTTGTAAGTCCAACCTAAAATAAGTTGCATAGTGTGAGGATCCTTTATCCTCACACATCAAAGGGATTTGTTACTTGTTGGCATATTTTTTATTTCTGTCCAGTGGTGACGTGTGGCAGTAATTATGCGTCAACAGTTGTTTAAGCTGTGCTCAGTGGTAAAAAAAAAAGTCTTTAGTATCAACAATGTTTCAGGATTTATCATTGTTGTTCGTACTGGGTGTAAGATTTGGAAAAAAAAAATCACAAAACTACCAAAAACTTCCTTTACTTTGGGTTTATTAATGCTCTTTGCATTAAGGGGCCTTCCTTTAGTTTGAGGTAATGGTGTCTGTGACTTCAAGATGATCACTTGACCGAAACTGGTTGTCGATAAATAAATGCACAGTGCAGAAGCTTTTGGTGGTTTTGTGATGCCATGTTTTACAAATACACTGAAGCTGTGCTGCACTGTGTAAAGAAGATATTTTGTAAGATTTGAATGAGTTGTTGCAGCTGGTCAGTAGCATTCTTTAATTAGTCAAGTCGAAGTTTGTGACAGAGATGATGTTTTAATGTGGAAGAATGTCTCAAAAGTCATGCCGTACAAGCATTTTTCCGACATCTTGTATTTCCAGTTGTTGGTGTTTATGTAAGAAACAGCATAACAAAAAATAAGTTTATTATTCTTAATCAACTATTTGAACTTGCAGCCTTCATGGTCTATATCATTGTCCAATTCTACTTAGAAAATTTCACAACACCATTAAAGCAAACTACAGATTTATGACCCACAGTTTAAGAAAGTATAAGGTAGGGTTAGAGTAGAAGAGGATTAATATGGCATTACCATTTCAGTGGAATTAGTACCCTGGTTTATGTGCTGAGACAACTTTTGAACTGCTTGTATCAATTTTTACAGTTCTGTTTGCTGTTAGATTGTTCTCACAAAACACAAAAAACACTTCTAAGGCTTGTTTTAGTTGCACCACTCTGTACATTAATTGACCAAGAAATTTTGCATTCATGTGGCTGTGCCTAGTTGGAATAACATTTCCTATTTATGCTTACCATAATTGACCCACAGAGCTGAGAAAAATTTAAGAAAAAAGGCCACTTTTGCATGTTGTGTCACTGCCAAGTAACGTAGCTCGATGACACTTGGACCATGCATTGGAAGAACTGCTACAGTATAGTACATAACATAACTAAGAAATATGCAAACAGAAATGAAACTTTTATTACAAAAATTACACTGAAGCTGCTGTGATTTATGATGACCCTGTGGCCATTACAAAAGGCAGGACATGGTTCTTCATAAAAAGTGTGATCGCCACGGATGTCAGTGCATGCTCTACACCACCCGCTCATGCTGGCCACAAGATTGGTAAGGTTATCTTGTTATAGGATGTTCCATTCCTCCATCAGTGCAGTTGAAACTGCTTAATGGTTATTTGTGCATTTGGATGCACTGCAATACATCTCTCCCATGCATCTCACTCATTTGTGCATGTGGACGTTCTGTGATACGTCTCCCCAACACATCTTACAAGTGCTCAATGCGATTTAAGTCGGGGCGGTTTAGCAGTCCCCTAGCTGAATATCCTCTTTTTCCAAGAGCTGCTCCACCTGTGCAGTTCAATTTGATCACGCATTGTCATCCATAAAAATGAACTTGGGGCCGAATGTATCCATAAAAATACATATATGGGGAAGGATTACAGTCACAGTAATTTTGAAAGTGTGCCTTGTTCAAAGATTCGGAGGTCAGTATGCCTCACAACTTTATGCCTCCCAATACCATAACACCTGTACCATCAAAACAATAATGTACCACAGTGTTCCTGGGTGCATTACATTTTCCCACCACTCGCCGTATGAGGGCCCAGCATTGTTGAACATCATCTATTTGGTGGTCTAGGTGTTAAAATGGAGGAGCTCTTGGAATGAGAGGATATTCAGCAAATGGAGGGGCATGCATGTTCCCCAAATTTAAATACCATTGAGCGCGTGTGGGATGCGTTGGGGAGACATCTTGCAGCGTGTCCACATGCACCAATGACCATCTAGCAACTGTGAACCACACTATGGAGAAACAGAACATCCTACCACAAGAACTCCTTACAAATCTTGTGGCCAACATGAGAGCATGTTTGCAAAGTGTGCAGTGCAATGGTCATATACCCTATTGGGATCTGTGTCCCATCTGTTGTGATGTCCAAGGGACCATCATAAATCAGTGACTTTAGTGTAATTATTGTCTTTGAATGCAAATGCCATTTCTGTTCATCTCATTGGATTTTTATTTCAGTTACCTTCTCTACTGTAGCAGTTCTCTTTATCTGTGTGGCTCAGTGGTAAGTGCCAGACTACAAATCAAAAAGTCTCTGGTTCGACACATGATCAATCCAAGGATATTTATCCATCACATATCACATCTTTCGCCTCTGGCTGTTTATGTGAAAAATGCCGAGTGACACCGTTGTTCAGAATCCATATTAAACTGTAGGTCCCCCTGTAAGTAGCTAGGTAAGTCAGTTCAAAGGTTGGAGGAAGCAACAGAATATCACCTCCAGGAGGACCATTTCTAGTAAAGCACTGTAGTGTTTGAAACAATCTCTAGATTGATAATTGCATTAACTACTTATGGCCCAAGTGTCGGACTGTGTTACTAGGTAGTGACATGCTATGTGTAAGTTACTTCTGTCCGTAAGTTTTGCACATCAGTCTATAAATTATTTGAGTCCGTAATTTCTGTTTACCTCACTGTTGATACTTAATGCAGCATAATAATTATTAGGAAAATAGTTTCTTATTTGCCACTGTGCAACAGATTTTCATCTTTGCATACATTCACAATCAAAAATTGGTAAATGATGGTAGGTAGTGTATTTTTTCCTTGTAATGATTTAAGTTGCCACTGTTTTTAATATTTGGAATGTCCATTAGTTGTATCAACACAATAATACACTTGCGCTTCATATTTCAGTAATGCATGTACTGTGTGTCAGTCAGCAATGTAAAAGACTGCTCAGAATGTCATGTTGGAGCATTACTCAGGTCATCAGCCCTTGATGAAGATTGAAAAGGCAATATCAGCATGAGGCGCACAAAACTTCACTATATCACAGTGACATGGTGTATGTGCAAGATATATGAGACCATCCACATACAGTGTGTGGGTTGAAGTCAAATGAACGGGACTGCCAACAATAGAATCACAGTTTTATGCATTGTGCATTAGGTAACTGCATCATTTGTGTTTAGCCTTGTCATTTTGGTGCTGCTCTGTGACGCAAGTACACCCTTGACACCTTGCATCACATGCATTGATTGTTGACTAAGCACTTGAATTGTGGCTTCACAATTGTAAGAAGATACATCATCATTCTCATTTGAAAATGTTGCTGTATTCATGGTGGTGATTTTATTGTCTGTGCGAAGCAATTTGTAATTATTGCAATATGGCCACACAGTTTTCCAACACTTATGGATGCCTTCGTTTTCTACTATTCATTTTTGGCCCTTGTTTTTTAAAAAGGATTTATAATATTCTTACAAATTGCCGTATTTACATCAGTATGAGCTAATAGCTATTATAGTTGAAATTTGTATGAAAATTAGTGACAAATTATTCCAATTTTATTCAGCTTATTAGCATACTTGTTGAATATTAATAATATCTTCTTTGGAGTAGATCTGAAAAATGTAGACATAGATTAGATAGTGGTTCCTTTGTTTGAGACGTGTGCAAAAACTTGTTTTTGTTGGCAGTTAATTACTGATGCATTTCTTTACGCAAAAGCGACTTTGCCTTGATTTTGTATTTACATCAAGGTGGATGTGGGACTTATCTGAATTCTACTTGTCCTTCTATTCACAAACATCCTACATCATGACAGTCTCATTTAAGTAATAAAACTTACAAAGATTACTCAGCTTATAGAAATGAAAAGGGAAAAATAAGAGGAAGATAGGTAGTGCATCAGCTAGAAAGGTGTTACGGATTCAGCATGTATTTCAGTTACTGGAGGAGCAAATAAGAGAGACAGTAGTTAACACTTCTTTTGCCATATTACAAAAGCCAAAGTTGTCACTATCACTGCCTCTTTATGTATCAGAAACACTCAAATTAAGTTTCAAAACTTCATAAAATGAAATCTCCGGAATCATTGATCCCTTCCTCTTGCAACAGCAATAAAAAAATTTAACAGATAAATAGATAACAGACATGCAGAATTGGAAATTGTTGGTAAAAAGTTATTGAACCAAACCATACAAATTATTTACATAATTCTGAATTAATATCTGGACCTTATGCATGTCATATTCAGTTTCTTTTTGTTTCATTCTAATTGTCTCTGTTCTCTCACTTTTTGCAGTATCTTATCAGTTTCCACCCTATCTTTCCAACATAACATTTTCCATTCTCTGCTAAGTCAACACTTCAAAAGCCTTCAACCTTGCTGTATCTTTCATATTCATTTGACATATTTATTTATTGACCTTTTATCATTATGTGGGTTTTGTCAGGTGTGTACACATCAGTGATGATGGCACTATATTCAGTATCCTTCAATTTGTCCCATGTCTTGCCACAGATGGTCCTCTTTCCTTGGTACAACTACCACCCTCTCCCTCCCCATTTCCCATTCCCCCTCTCTACACCCCATCTCCCCCCCCCCCAGTCCCCTCTCCCCCATCTCCGTCTCTCCTCTTGAGATACTGTCATCCCTACCTTGCAAATAGAAAAATTAAACCACCGATTATACGCCTTCTAAATGTCCATCTGTTCAATAGTAGCTAGCAAACCTTGACATTAAGTTACTTGTTAGAAAATTGTGTGAGTAAGCCATAAATATTGTTTTATCTGTCATGTGAGCACAGTACAATTTTTGTTTTAATGGTCATGTTACAGTGCTATAACATGTTGTGATCATTAGTCTGGCTGTTCTTCCCCATAACAATGTGAGAATGCAAACACTTAAAGATCTAGTAGGCTGTGGCTCAGTTGTCTTGTCAATAAAATTGAAGGGGTACGATTTGCACTTGCAAGAGGCATTTCTTATGGCGAGTGCATAATGTTTTTTGTTTCAAATATTTAATGCATAGCCATTCAGATAGATACAGAATGCTCCTAGTCGAGCCAAACCAACTCTCACTATAAATTTAACATCATCCTTCCAGCAAAGACAAGAGATGAACTCCTAATTATGATTATATTTATTTAATCTTTTTTAGATAGATGCTGATAATGAAAGAAGCCACAGATAGAGTTTAAAGAATAGTAAGAGAGAAGGGTTGTTGCACAGAAAATAAAATACAAAAAAATATGATCAACTTCAGACCCATTAGGTCTCAACTAAAAATTCACAAAGAAGCAGCTCTCCTTGAGGAAAGGTATTTTAAGATATCTGGTACAATTCTAATCCGAAACATAATCCTATTTATACATTTTGAAATCATTCTCTCTTTCAGTTCCAAATTTAAATCAAAACCATAAACAGACATAACTCTCATAAGTAGTCCTTTCAGTGAATGCTGCTGTCATGTAATGATTACCTAGTTTTCTATCGGAATCAATCATTTAATGACAACAAAAGTCATTCTCATTAATTTTAAACTTTATGAAATTCACGCAATACTGGAGCTGGAAAAAAAAAAAGGAAATATCATGAGGAAAGTGTGCTTGAATTCAAATGCAATGCTAGCCAAGCCTACAGGCTGCACTGTTGTATTTGACCACAAATGGCACCTGTGCATTGTCCTCAATACAATGCAAATGTCACTCATGTGGAGAATGGTGTTCTGCATAGCTGTGAGTGCATTATGTCGGAGCTAAGTGAATTCAAACCTGGGCAAATTGTTGATGCTTGTGTGATAGGCGCTTCCATATCCAAGGTAGCCAAAATATGAGTGTTTCAAGAGAAACCAGTTTGAAGATTTATACTGCATGCAGGGAAAGTGGAAAAATGTCATAAACAAAGTTATAATGAGGACAAAAGTGTAGTGTATGTTGAGTAACCGTGATGAACAGTCATTGAAAAGGATAGTCCAAAAAATAAGATGACAGCAGGAAAAATCGCTACAGAACTAAATTTCATACTCATTAACGGAATATCCATAAGCAGGGAAAGCTGGAATTGCAAAACTGCTCGTCAGTGACACAAATGCCCGTAACAGGAAAAACATGGTGTCAAGGCCATAAAACTTGGACTGTGGAGCAATGGAAGAAAGTCATGTGGATGGATGAGTCTGTTTTATACTGTTTCCGACTTCTGTCCAAGTTTACATCCCAAGAATGAAATATTTTGATGATTTGAGCATCCATATTATGATATTCCCAAGCCTCGTGTTTGTGCAGCAAGGCCACATTACTGCCAAGGATTATGTCACAATTTTGGCTGATCAAGTCCATCCCATTGTGAAATGTTTGTTCTCCAATGGTGACACTGTCTTCCGAGACAACAGGACCCTTGTTCAACAGCTCATGTCCAGGACTGATTTTGGGAGCACAGGGATGAACTGTTGCATCTCCCTTGGTCACACCTGTCATCAGATCTCAAAATTATAAAGCCATTGTTGCCTACTCTGGAGAGAAGGATGCATGATTGTTATCCACCTCCATAATCATTACCTGAACTTGCCTCTATTTTACACAGAGAATGGTATAAGATTCCCTTGAAAACCATAGAGGACCTGTAATAACTGTTATGAGGTGACAGGAAGCTGTTCTGAATGCCAGTGGGTTTCCTACACCATATTAGGCATGTTAATGTGTTGCATTTTTGGTGTTTTCATATTTTTGTCCACCCCCTGTATTTCTCCCACTAGTCAAGCTGTCGTTGTGCACAGCTCCGTCTCATAGAGTGAAATTAAAGTAAGTGTCTCTTCTTAATGTTAAGATTTGTTCAGTCATATCATTCATGTTTCTCCTATTTCATCTCAGTCTTACGGTAGTGTCAAAAGTTTGCTTTTGCACTTCACCAAATTGACTTTCTGTAGACTTTAATTTGTTTTATATCTGTATTTACTTCATTAAATTATTCATTTATTTCATTCCTAACAATATCACATAGCTTAACTATCTCAGAATGTAATTCCCTTTTAAATTTAATATAGTGGATTTTAATTCCTGTATTTCTTTTTATTTATCGGAGCCTTTTCTTGTCATGACTCATCTGTAATACACATTGTCTCACAAGCAAGAAAAATAAAGATGTTTTGGAGTTTATGCAGCTCACTGGCTTTTCTGTGCAGCGTGCTTCACTGCACTGCTGTAACACGGTGCAGCTGTGAAGTGGGATCACAACTGTCTCTCATGCTGGAAATCGCTTCATGATTGCCCGTTTCCTACTGAAATCAGCTGCCGTCTGCCAAGCAGTTGAACATTCTTCTTTTGTTCAGTCATCTTTTAGCAGTACTTATTTATGTGGTACAATGCTGTGACCACTAATTGTATATCATCAGCACCAAGTTCTTCTTGATCACTGGTTTGTGACACTTGGATTAGCATGTATACCTTCTTTCATGGATCAGTCATTTTTTCGGTTGCTAAGGGCTACACCACATTTTCATAATAATTTCTCATGGATTACAGGTTTTTCCTCTCATATACCTAACTCCACTAATCTTCCTTATCAGTTTTTCTTTAATGTTCATCATTTTAATCTTCTTTTGTGGTTTATGTGTAGTCTCTTGTTAGTTTCAGTTTTTAATTCACATCCAACAATAAATTTCATCTGTCCCCTTCACTGGAATGTCACAAATTAGGTGTAATGTTTAACATGATTTTGCCCTTCTTTACCTTTATTCTTGATCAATCTACCTTTTTACATTCAACTTCTGATCTCTCTTCTCTTGCATTGCAGTTATGAATTGTTACACCACATTTTTAAATCTTTTCCAGATAACTCAAGAGATTTCAATAGTATTAACTACATTTGTGTTCTCTTCACAAAACGTACATTAACTAGTTTAGTTTACATTTACACTGTCTTGGTTCAGTGTCATGTCCCAGCTCAGAATCAGAAAGAGTAACAAAGATTATTTTAACTGCTCTCTTCTTACAAGATTCTACTATTTCTCCCTATGTTTTGGAACTCAGCATATCTCCAAGGCAGGGCAAATCCATGGGACTTTTGTTGCTGCATGAAAGCAGGTATTTCTTCTCGTGAAGTCACTGCAGTTGTAGTCCTATGTTAAAGATGTGCATCATCCTTCGATAAAACTCACCACCTATATAAATAAAAATGTTAGTGTTCGTTTGTTCAAAGTCGTGTGTCTCTGAAAGTTCGTCATTGATTGATTTTGAGATTTTGACCCAACGTTGCATTTGAATAACTGAGTTTTTTTTTTAATATACGTACTGGGACGCCATATGGTTTGTGTGTGTGTGTGTGTGTGTGCGTGTGCGTGTGTGCGTGCATATGGCACTTCAGCAAGTATATGAAAATGCATATATTTGAATGCAATGTTGTTTTTAAATTTCAAAGCTTTCAGTGAAGAATTTTAAGAGATTTATGATTTTGTACAAATGAACATTTAAATTATACAAACGTAAATGATTGTGCGCCCAGTATCTTAAATCTCCATAATTTCTTCACAGACTGCTTTGAAATTTTAACACAATGTTACACTTAAAATGCATGCATGTTTTTATGAAGCTGCTAGGATGCCACATATAATGTATGTAATAATTACAGGTGAAATCAATAAAAGCGACAATGTTGTTTTGTACAAAATTGTGAATGTCCAAATTTTTTTCACTGATCGTTTTGAATTTTAGACACAGCAGTCCATTTAAATACACACTTTTTTTTATACATATTCACCCTTTCTCAGAAAACTTCCTATACTGTGTATGTCGAGAGAAGAGCTCTGACAGCTGGCAGTGCAGTTGCCAGTATTCGACACAGACAGGCAGCGAGAGAGGGGGAGGGGGGGTGACAGGCCTTCTCGTCCCACCACCCTTCGACCCACGGCAACACTTGGCTCCATCAGAATCTAACAATGCTGCGTCATTCATTGCAGCATTAGCTTTCCTGTAGGAACAGCAATATACTGACTGATGTGTTTCTTGATGGAATATTTTTTTCACAAGCGCTACCAGTGTTCGTTTGTCACCACACACACACAAATATTTTCTTTAATGATGTTGCAGACATTTGACTACAACAATTTTTATTTTGTTGTTACACGGTTCAGATTTCGCTGTATTTCATACCAGTCTGATATCTTTTGACATATAAGTAAGTTACTGTACTTGAAAATGGCCTGTAGCCGAACTCTGGACTGTATAACAATGAAATAAAAATTGATACTGTCAAACGAGGATAACATCATTTAAAAAATTACCATGACTATGGTTCCAGCCAAAATAAAAAATACACACAGTCAGATTTTCAGCATTAACAAGGTGAAGCAAATTACAAAAATGTTATGTGTAAAATATCGAATAATTTTTCATGCGGGAGGACAGAAAACCCAAGATCATCATCATCTGATTGATCATATCTCGTCACGACCACAAAGTCTTCGGTATCTTTGCTGCTGCTGTCCTCATCGTCTGATAAAGAAATTACAATATTATGAAGGGATTCTTCTCTTACACCTTCTTCTATTTTTGACCTTGTGATCTCTTTCTGCACTTGGATCACAATATTCTTCCAATTTCCTGGTGTTATTCAGGTGACAGCTTCATTTACCACCCTCTTTGTGTCTCACAGTGTTAAGGTTTTATTTCACTCCGTATAATCTGCTTTTATTTGAGCCCAGATGTGTTCAATTGCGTTGTAATGGCAGTTGGGACCGTGGTTCTCTGCTAATGTATCAATCACATAATGCGTCTTCTATGGCTTGTATTGTTTCACTAATTCCGGAAGTTCCGCTTTCCGCATATTGTGTTCAAAGCCTGTTTTACTCTCTTTCAACCAGCTCTCCTTGCAGCAGCCATTGGTGCCTTATTTAGTTGTACAGGATGGTACGGCGCATTTTCCATTACAAAAACACTACCATAACAGACATTTGGTAGCAAACTAGTAACAAATCAGTCTTTGAATGTATCTGCATTAATCTCCTCGTGTTAGTCTACATTTCTTTTTCACTGAAACATCATCATAGCACCGGGCAAAAACCATTCATAGAGCCAGCACGAACCCGAACGTAGCATGTTGCACAAGTGGCTGAAAGCAGCAGTCACGCAGCACAACAGCAACACTGGGACGTTGCCATGGTAACGTAAACAAAAGCTCACGATCTGATTGACCATCGTGAATGCGCAAAGCACGTGTGCCAAGGCCGCATCAACTGTCAAGAGCTCTTCTCTCGCTGTATGGAGTATAGGACAGGATTTTTTTATTGCTGGTATTGCAGTACTAAAAAGGAACAAATGTTTTAATGTTACCTGGTATGTGTGCATCCTTGAAATGACCTTGGTCGTGTTTCTATGCAAGCTCAGTAGGTGGCAGGGCCGTGCTGAGCAACATACTGTATGGGTTCTTGGCACATTAGTTATGTGGACATGATGGATGCTAATTGTGAGCAAAGAGTGAACATTAAGTTCTGCTTTAAGTGCAGGAAAACCCCTAGTGACACCTGGACAATGACTAATCAAGCATATTCAGGCGAGCACTTTCAAGAAGTCATGTTTTTGTGTCACACAAAAGGTTTTGTGAGGGCATAGATTCAGTGCAAGACAATCCGAGAGCTGATCACCTGTCTACAGGACATACCAACGTGAAGCATATAAGGCAGTTATTGCAAGAAGATCTTCATATAACTGTGCATGCAATATCAGAAGAATGTAATTTGGATGGTGACATGTATCATAAGATTTTATGCAAAGATTTAGGCAAACAGAAACTTAACGTGAAACTCATCCCTCACACGCTAACACACAAACAGAAAGAGGAAAGGCAAAGAATTTCTGCTGAACTACTGGATAGAGCCAGATGTGATCCCACATTTCTGTCAAAGATTATTGCTGGTAATGAAAGTTGGTGCTACAAGTATGACTGTAACACAAAGCATCAAATGCTGAATGGCATTGTGCCAGATCACCAGCCTCAGAAAAAGTCAGACGACAACCTTTGAGAACAGAGGCAATGTTGGTCGCATTCTTTGATAGTAAAGCAGTAGTTCACTGTAAGTATGTTCCTCCAGCTCAAACAGTGAACCAGACTCTTTACACCGAAGTCTTGAGACATTTGTGACAAGCAATTCGATATCATTGCCCTGATTTGTGGCATTCTCACGACTGGTTCTTATTGCTTCATCTATTACCTAGTATCTGGGCAGACAATTTTATTATTGCCACTCTACATCCACATATTCATGCAGCCTCTCGCCTTGCAATTTTTTTTTAATTTTTTTTTTTTCTTTTCTTCTTATATTGTGTGTCCGCAGCTCAGTGTCTAGTGGATAGCACTGCTGCCTCTGGATCACAGGGTCCAGGGTTCGATTCCCGGCTGGGTTGGCATTTTTTTTTTTTTTTTCAGGGACTAGGTGTTTGTGTTGTCCTCATCATTTCATCATCATTCGTGATAGTAGCTAGATTGGACTGTGTACAAAAATTGGACTGTGTAAAAATTGTGACTTTGTAAGGGCGCCATTCATCATCATCATCATCATCATCATGAAATATCACAGACATCCAATGGGCTTTGACAAATTAGCTTACAAGTATTGCAATTGAAAATTTCCCTGCTTGCTTCCAAGACCTCCTGAAACATTGGCAACTGTGTATAGATAGCAGTGTGGACTACTTCAGTAGGAGCTAAGATTGTTACTGGGTAAGTGCTACTTTCCATTTTTTTTTTAAATCTGTCTTGGAACTTTTTTGAGAAAGGGAGTATAAATTACATTATTACCAAAGATCTTGAACTTTTCTTGACCGATTTAGTTTAAATTTCTACACAGTGCTCTATATTTTTCAATATAGTAAAACGTTGTTAGCCATCAGGAAAATTGTACTTTTTGCCTATCAGCTATGTTTAAAATACTGCTACAGAATCTGCATGTGCTAGAACAAAGAGAGGGGGCAGGAGAGGAAATGGAGGGAGAGGGGTGGGAGGAAATGGAGTGAGGGGGGGAAGAGGAGAAGGACAATGAGAGGGGGAGGAGGAGATGGGCAGAGAAAGCAGAGAGGAGGAGATTAGGAGGTATATCCAGTTCCCTTACATATTAGAAAAATGTGCTCTCTCTCTCTCTCATATGTTTGTTTATTTTTTTATTTTATATAGCTCCATAAGACCAAATTGAGGAGCAAATCTCCAAGGTCATGGAAAGTGTCAGGACATGAAATTATAACATAAAAGCTATAATAGATAAAATAAAATGTTTATGGACCCAAAAAAAGACAAGCCATAAGTTTAAGTAAATGCAGTCAATCACTTACTTCAGATACTGTTTGAATAGTAAAAATGGCAGCGCTAAGCCTAAACATGGGCTTTCCACAACAATTTACTATCTATCTGAACACCTAGAAATTTGAACTTTTCAGTTTCGCTAATCATATGCCCTTTCTGTGAGATTAAAATGTTAGGTTTTGGTGAATTGTATGTTAAAAACTGAGTTATGCTGTGATTTAGGGTTAGTTAATTTTATACAAGCAAAGAACTTACGTCATGAACTTCACTATTTGAAACAGAGCCAACATTGCACACAACAGACTTTACTACCAAGCTAGTGTTATCAACAAAGAGAAATATTTTAGAATTAGCTGTAATACTAGAGGGCAAATCATTTATATAAATAAGGAAAAGAAGTGGCCCCAGCACTGATCCCCGGGGAAACCCCTATTTGACCGTGCCCCAATCAGACCCCACATCACAGTCATTCTCAACACTGTGAATAATGACCTTTTGCTGTCTGTTGCTAAAGTAAGAGGTGAACCCATTGTGAGCAATTCCTCGTATTCCATAATGATCCTACTTCACGAGCAATATTTTGTGATCAACACAAACAAAACACCTTAGTTAAATAAAAAAAAGATGCCTAGCATTCGAAACCTTTTGTTTAATCCCTCCAGTACCTCACAGAGAAAAGAGAATATAGCATTCTCAGTTGTTAAACCATTTCTAAAGCCAAACTGTACATTGGATACCAAATTATGTGATATAAAATGATCAGCTATCCTAACATACACAGCCTTTTCAATAATTTCAGCAACTACTCGTTGTATAGAAATAGGTGTAAAATTGTCTACATAATCCCTTTCTCCATTTATATAAAGCAGCTTTATTACTGAGTACTTTAATCATTCAGGGAACTGGCCATTCTTAAAGGAAAAATTACAGATATGGGTAAGTACAGGGCTAACATGTGCAGCACAATACTTTAATATTCTGCTAGGTACTCCATCACATCCATGAGAGTCCTTAGTCTTTAGTGATTTATTTATTGACTCAATCTCCCCCTTGTCAGTATCACAGAGGAGTATTTCAGACATCGATCTCAGAAAGGCATTTTCCAAGAGAGTTTTATGTTTCCATGTGGAAACTAAATTTTTATTTAATTCACCAGCAATGCTGAGAAATAATTGTTAAATACTGTACATATATCTGATTTATCAGTAACAGAATTATTTTTACTTCAAACTGACTTTATATTGTTGACTTTGTGCTGCTGACCAGACACTTCCTTCACAATGCATTTGAGTCGTATGCTGGTAATACTGTCATTTGCATTGTCTACATTTTCCACACAGTTAATCATTTCTTATCCTTTAATCACTCCTCTTTAGTTTCTTCCATTACGCTGTCCTCCTGAGTAGTAAATCACATATTCTTCTGATTTCAGTCTTCGTGTCCATCCTACAGTGTCTCAGCAACTTCTACCGGGCTAATTTTATTTCTAGCCATCTCTCTTTCAAGATTTTCCAATTTCCTGAGATCTTAGTGGCAGCACATTTTACCTTCAGGTATAAATATAACATGAAGGAAGCCATATTTTGCATAGGAAATTGTGACTGTGTATTGCTGGGAAAGTAATTTGTAGTAGTATTCCATTACCTTCCTTAATCCTGGAGGCTGCCCCGTGTCATAGGGGTATATGTCAGATGTTGCATTGCCTGTTGGTCCCAAAGAGCTATTTCATTTCCCTCCTCCAGCTGTATCTGGGAGACATTCCCTTATCTGCCATGTGGGGAAATGCCTCGTAGCTGGCTGTCCTTATGTGCCTTAGCAGTTAAGCAAAAAGTGATGCATTGTAAACTGTTTCCTTTACATTATGGGCAAATTTGAACCAGTCATAAAATCTTATCTGCTTGCAAAATGTCATAATTTATGACAGATAATGATTTTGTGTTTTGTTCTATATCATTATGATGAAAGTGTTCACACATACTGTATTTGACAAGCCGCACCAGACAGATCTGATTTAACTTAGTTTGTTTGCAACTATGTGGCACTTAAAATGTTCTGTCATTTCTGTCACTCGTTCTTATGTGAATATTAATCCATAAGCCACAATTTGTAGATGTATCCTGTGTGACATCCAAAAGGTGGCTGCTCATTCTTCATAATATGTGGAGTGTATATGCAAAAAGCAGCTTTCGTATCTTGCTTGAACTACTATATTTAGCCGAGTATAAGACAACACTAAATGTAGGACTACCCCCCCACCCCCCCAACCCCACCATTTTTAAAAAGCCCCTTGAGAAAAATTTATTTTTAACATGTTCTTACTAATCAAAATTACAAACTGTTTTATTGTCATAAAGTATCTGCCAAAAATTTAACATTATACCTATTCTAAACTTATGCCATTTGCTTATTATGTACATTCTGATAATATTAGGAGAAATAAAATAAAAAGAAACAGTTTACGTTAATTTTTGGTCCATGTTCTTTTCTGTCTTTTTTGCTTAGTGATTCTGTAGTCTGTCATATCACTATTGTTAATAATCACCACCATCGCCTTAATAGCACAGCTGGAAATTTATATCTTCATTCTCACTGATAATTGGCTGTTTCTATACTGACATGAGAATGGTACAGTGTCTCGTGCTTCCAAACATATGAGCTGCCCACCAATCTCTCATTGGCTGTTTTGAACCAGCTGACACACCACCTTTCATTACCATCATACATCATGGTTAACATTGATGACTTTGCAGCAAGAAACATGTAAGTATAGCACTGACCCTTTCTAGACTTGGCCGTTTCCTGCAGAAATGAATACTACTGTTGAGTATTTTTCCACTTTTAAGTCTGTTCAATGCCGACTACAAACTGCTTTAGGTAAACTGCAGTTTAAATGCAGTAGATGTTCATAAAAAACCAAAGTACATGGTATAGATTCCCAAGGTTGGCAAGATGGTGAAATTTGCTGCTCACTCACTTCTCCCCTCCACCCAATCATCATAGCTCTCAGCCAAGCTGGTGTCACTGTTTCCCTTCCAACTGAAGTGTAGTGCTGAGCTTGAGCAACTGTAATAAACAGACTGCAATATCTTCTAGCATACAGGTCATATTAACACCATGACCAAATAAAATATTAGTCTGGGTTCTGAATCAACTAATGTTTTTTGAAGGACAACATTTCCATTTTTGAACGGCACCATTATTTAAAAAGCAGCATTAATGTTTGTTAACGCATTGGTACACGTATGAGAACATTTAATGCTATTTCATTCTGTTTCACAAAATTGTCAAATTTTAATCAGATCAGTAGTCTGTTGTAGTGGCTAGTTCATAGTTTCTCGCTTATCATATGATTGTTTGAGCAACATCAATACTGTATCAAGCACTTCGGCATATCGGGAAAATCTTGAGCTTGTTGTAAGGCAAGTATCATTTGCTGAGCCCTGCCTTTCGGAGTTCTTCAAAAAAAGTCTGCACGTAATCTCATTAGCCAAAGCTTCATCTCCTATAAATGTAACACTAACCCTATATACTCTACCGATCAACCTAAAAATATTGACCTTGGCTGCAATAGTTTAATCTGTGAATATAAGATGAACCTGTATTTTTGTAATGAAGAATTTGAGAATAAACCTCATCTTATAATTGCAAAAGGGGAATGCACACACAATCAATTACATCATTATGTAACTGGGTAAATATGATATATGATATTGAAAATACAGTATATGGTATTGCTACACATAGGTTTTTTTTTGTGTATTTGTTCCAAGTATGCATAATGGAGATAAAAAATTGGAAAAAGTGATTGGTAGTGTCTAGCTAATGGAGATACAGTGATAGTAAAATAAATAATTTACATTTAATGGGGGAACAGAGGTGTGCATAGACAAAAGAATTTGCCAGAGGAGGAGAGGGGAATGCAAGACAGCAGAAGACAAAACCAGTAACAAATTAACGAAATTGGGTACAGTAATGGATAAAAAGTTGGGAAACTGCAGATATACCTTAATTCATTCTATAGTATTAAAAACTGCACTCAAATAAGTGCTATCAAACAAGAGAAACATCACCAGTAAAATTGAAATGATTGTTCATTGGTTATTTATAAGACCATTTTCATAAGATTTGTGAAGATTCAAATGTCAGAAAGCTGAAGGCTATTGTCCCTTTCATTTGCGAGCACGATTCTGTACGGAACGCACATAAAATTTAGCACTACAGTTTTAAACTGCACAATGAATTATGGCACCATCCACAGAAACAGATGACTTTTTGAATATGTTAATGGTCCTAAGAAAATATTGTAAGCTAATGCTTGTGATTCCTATTATCTTGTTGATAACTGGTACACTGCTGTGTATTTGCCGTGGCATATTGCCAGCTGGTGTTATTTACAATCTCAATAGAACCGATAAAAATAAAAAGGACATTGTAAATGATGAGCAACTGTCAGTAACAAGCATCCTTCCTTGGTACAGCAAGTTGGAATGCTAGTGATAAAAATAAATAAAGAAAATTAAAATGCTTATCACTTCTTTCCTTTTGTTCTTGGTAATACAGGCAATGAATGGCACATGTATGTTCAAATATAAACATTTACTAACTTATAATATTGGGAGTATAGTCCCATCCCTTATTTTAATTGGTAAGTTATACATTGTAGCTGTAAAAACTTTCAAAAGTACTTTTTTAAATAAATACCCAGATTTTGAGCATTTAAAATTGCTTTGGGCAAATTCCCATTTATAAATATTCTGCCCACTGGACATTTGCCTGGATCACATCACTAGTTATGTGTGCCATCACATCAGGCCTTTGTTGTTATCGGTACACTTGACCTACATGCCGTGCTCAATAAAGTCACTAACCCCACTGTGACATCCTCCCCATACTCATATTGAGAGAGTTATCACTTTTGCCTCAGCTACATCTGACCAGTTGCATGGATTGTAACATACTGCTTAACATGCTCCAATCTTAATTCCTGCACTGCAAATAGCACAGGTCAGACACATTGAACAAATGATCAGCATTACTAATGCACAAACACATAGTATTCCAGAAAATAGGTGTTCCCATTATTTTGATGACAAATTATATTGTCTTCACTGTCACCTATGCCATAAATAAACAAATTAGAAAGCCATATATAGGTTTGTATGACAGCTGGCAGATTGTTACCCCCATGGAATATAACATTCTCTAATGTTCCCCTAGTCTCATCTGACAGGTCGTAGGTTCTTGCTGTTTTAACATGTAACATGAACCAGACGGCAAATTAATATTTATTAGTAATCCAGAAAGTATTGGAAAGGGGTAGGGGGATGAATTGACATTCAGACATGAATTCTTTGGTCTATTGCCCTGACAAGTAAAGGACGTAGTTTCATATGTCATATGTCTGACAGGGAGGCTAGATCCTTCTGGCTGAGTTGATTGTAATCTACATGTAGTTAGCCAGGACATTGTAACTGTTCAGTGTGTGTGTGTGTGTGTGTGTGTGTGTGTGTGTGTGTGTGTGCATGCTGTCAACAACTCAGCATCTCAACTCTTCATGGAGTTATTACCTTTACTCCTTTAATTATTTATATTCCATCACGGATGTGACATAGGTCATCCACTCATTTCCCATGTTTCTCCCCTCTTTCCTCCACCCAGGCGCAGATAACACATTGCAAGTTCTTTTTAGGTAAAATGAAGTTTGTTCCATTGTTTGGACTGCACAAACAGTTTATTTTTTTAAATTGTAAAAGCCAGTAATCTTTGGGTGTTTTCAGTCTCTTGTTATGTCTCATCTCTCATGATCTGAGATTGTGTTAGTTTTGTACTTTGTCCCTGATTAGTCTCATTTCCTACAGTGTCTAATTTCTTCTGGTGAGTAGAAGGTCCATTGTTTTTGGAAGCTTGCACTAAATGTAATTTCTTCTTCATGCCTATCTCTGTTTCTGCTCTGTAAGTTAAAAATTTAATTTTTAGTTATTTGATGACAGCTTTAATCTGTTGATAATTTTCCTTGCCTGTTATCCCGTTCTACGTGGTTTAATACTAAAAGATTGGATAGTTTAGGGAAAACTTCCAAGGCATTTGTTAGATGTGAAGTGGCAGTTCATTATTCATTAAAATTACCATAACCATTTACTGATTGTCCTCACTGCATAATTAGACACTCTTGTGACTTCTGCTGAGTGTATTCTAACATCTGAAGTTTCAACAATCCATTGAATTTTTGTTTCAGGGTTATCTTAAATTCAATCTGTAAACATAAATGTGGAATTTGGGATACTGTGATTTTTACTATGGTCTTACATAATGTAAGCTGCTAGTCAGGCTCCAGTGACCACGGACAGTGGCCATGCATTTGCACGCACGTTTGTGTGTTCTATTTCAGGAGGAGGTCATTATCGTCCGAAATCATAAATGTTTAGTAATCTTTTTCGTTGTGCCTGTCTGCAATTCAGTGCCACCTCTATCTGATGAATAGCAATCTATCCTCATTGTATTGTTATTCTGTAATCTGAGAAATTTAAGAGTTACAGCAATATGAAATAGAATACACTGCTACTCACCACTTAGATGAAGCTGTGAGTGATAGGCAGATAGATAGAAAGTAAATTGCTTCATTTTACAGCTTACTAGGCAAGTGTGGTAACCATTGCCCCATCTGGGACATGGCGGTACCGCAGCTGCACGGACTATCTCGGTACGTCTCTTCGCTGATCCTCATTCCCTTTGAGTGCCACCTATCCGCAGTCCCTGTCCATTATACTCCTGTTCACTACTTAGAGATTTCCACCTGAGGTTGGATGTATTCGTGCATTTGCACTGAAGAAAGTGGATCCATTGCCCAGAAAGGCCATTCCTGTGTCTCAGAAGGTGCAGTGGTTACCACACCTGCTTAGTAAGCAGGAGATCCTGCTTTCAAATCCCGGTCTGGTACACATTTGGGTTCATCACCACTGATTCCGCAAAATATCCTGCTGCAACTGATAGCAGTGATCCTCCTGCAATTTACATATATAGTGCTCCACAGCTGCTGGATCTGCGTGGTGTCTGTTCTTTGGAAGGAGCAAACACTGTGCATTCAACTGTTATTCTGGCTGATAAACATGACGACATATGACAATTATGGAACTAAAGTATTTTCTTCCTAAAAAACTGTAGGGAATCAAGAAGTGACTGCAGTTACAAGAATCTCTAGAACAATGACAGTAAATGGCATAACTGATAGAGATTCCAGACAAACTTTGAAGGAATCTGTAAGAACACTATCTTGTTCTTGCTATTCACAGCAAAACGATGTCAACTTGATGAATGTATTATAGTGCCCTGCTTCAGAACTAGGAAAAGGCTGATCCTTACAGGAACTTTCAGTTTTTCAATGAAGCATTTATATTTGCAGTTAAATAATATTTTGCAGATGTGAGCAAAGTGTACTCAATAAAGGCAGCACTACTGTATTTTCTTGTTCGATGTGACATGCCCACACACACACACACACACACACACACACACACACACACACACACACCACACACACAGAGAGAGAGAGAGAGAGAGAGAGAGAGAGAGAGAAAGAGAGACAGAATGAATGAATGAATTTTGTATTAATATGAGAGATGAATGTGATACAACTATGGCATATATTGTAAACCAGCTCACTGTATGTTGCATAAAATTAAAATTAACGTGAAGTCTTGGAAAGATATCTCTAATTGTTTAAACATTTTAATGATTTATTTTGTGGCACAGTCTCACATAATTCAATAAGAAATCATCAGTTTGAGTCATCACAAGTCTTTTCGTATCATAAGAAGGAAACAATAGTTTACTCCCAAGCTCTTTGAGGAAACCAATTTGTCAAATGATATTTCCAATCTCTTTCTGGGTGTGATTTTTCTCTCATACATGCAGGATCATGGGACCAATGTAAGAATGCTAGTCTAATCAACCCCATTATTAGAATTGGCTCAAAAAATTGTTTTATTTCATTTTTGTTTGTCACTGTCCATTTGTCCAAGTACGGTGAGGCATAAAAGTTTGTTTGTTCATTGGTTTCCTCAAAAAATTTATCCAGTGCAAATAATTTGTAGAAGGTTTCTATTGCTACATCTGACCTTATATTCAAACAATGGAAAATCCAGGACGGAATGTAACAATATATGAAAAGGAAGGTCGCTACTCACCATATAGATACCAGAGATGCTGAGTCGCAGGCAAGCACAACAAAAAGACTATCATAAATAAGATTTCAGCCAATAAGACTTCGTCAAAAGTAGACGACAGAGGCACAAACACAATCACGCAAACACAACTCTAGCACTGTGTGTGAGTTGCTTTTGTGTGAGTGTGTGTGTGTGTGTGTGTGTGTGTGTGTGTGTGTGTCTTGTATTTTTGACGAAGGCCTTGCTGGTCGTAAGCTTACTTGTTACAGTCTTTTTGTTGTGCCTATCTGTGACTCAGCATCTCCACTTTATATTGAGTAGTGACCTTATATTCAAATTTTCAATTCCAGATGCAGACCAACAGGCGAAAGGTATAAGCTATGTTTGATAACTTTTCAGATCATGCTGTCCTGCAACATTCTTCTCTTCTTCCTCTAATGAAAAAACTCAACCACTCTGTGCTGTTTATTAGGGTAAATAATTTCACTGCTGTTGCTTTCACTCTCTGTGATCAACATTTTCACATTCAAGGCTAAAGACAGATGTTTGTGTACACTTGACCAAGAACTGGAGAGAAATGAATGAATATAAACAACAAACAGTTCTACAATGTTTGTATTGCTTTGTCATAACTTAAACAGATCCCAGGCCACAAGCCGGTCGTGATGAAATCCTATCTAGTGAGCCAAAAAGAAAAAAAAAAAAGAAGACAATAAAGTGCAAAAGCTTGCAAAGTGTTGAAAGAATATCCATAATCATATCATTCTAAACATAGTTATTTTGTACTATGATAAGAAACATTGGACCTTATATGTTTACACACCTGCAACAAGTAAGTGCCAATCTTGCTTGAGCATTTAGCATTACAATATCAGAAATCAGAGCAGTTCTAAGCAGCATACGTGGCCTGATGGAGAGATCGTTGCAACTTTGTGCAATAGTCAATGCATTGATGATGATAGCATCCTAGTGGGCAAAATTTTCCAGGGGGATGGCAGCATCAGAAAAAACACCATGGAATGTTAGATCTCTTAATTGAGTAAGTAAGTTGGAGAATTTAAGGGAAATTGATAGGTTGAAATTAGATAGGGGGAGAATTTGTGAATTGTGGTGGCAGCAAAAACAGGACTTCTTGGACAGGTCAGTAAAGTGCCATCAACACAAAATCAGAATGAGAATTTCACTCTGCAGCGGAGTGTGCGCTTATATGAAACCTCCTGGCAGATTAAAACTGTGTGTCGGACCGAGACTTGAACTTGGGACCTTTGCCTTTCACGGGCAAGTGCTCTACCATCTAAGGTTCGCAGAAGAGTTTATGTGAAGTTTGGAAGGTAGAAGATGAGGTACTGACAGAATTGAAGCTGTGAGGATGGGTTGTGAGTCGTGCTTTGGTAGCTCAGATGGTAGAGTGTTTGCCCGCAAAGGTCCCGAGTTCAAGGTTCTGCCCGGCACACAGTTTTAATCTGAACAGGAAGTTTCAACACAAAATCAGTTGGGCTAATCCAGGAGTAAGCCCAATAATGAATAAGAGAATAGGAATGTGGGTAAGCTACTGTGAGCAGCATAGTGAACACATTATCATAGCCACAACACACACAAATTCCAATACCCACCCCAGCAGTACAAGTTTGTGTGCCAACTAGCTCCACAGATAATGAAGAGATTGGAAGAATCTACATTGAGATAAAGGAAATTATTCAGGTACTACAGGTAGATGAAAATTTGTTATGGGTGACTGAGACTTTGTAGTTGAAAAAGGAAGATAAAAAAATATGAGAACATGGACTGGGGGAAGGTAATGAATGAGAAATCTGCCTAGCAGAATTGTGCACAGAGCATAATTTCACCATCGATAACACTGGGTTTGAGAATCATGAAAGAGTTTTGTATTCATGGACAAGATATGGGAACACTGGACTGTTGCAGATTGATTATGCAATTGTTAGACACTGGTTTCAAAACCAGTTTTTAAATTGTTATGTATTTCCAGGGGCAGAAGTGAACTCTGACCATAATTTATTGATTATGAATTGCAAATCAGAATTGAGGAGAAAATATTAAAATTCAGCAGGCAAAAAGGAATGCAAAAAAATAAAAAATTAAACAATGGAAATCCAGGATGGAAGGTAACAGTATTATGAAAAGGATAGTTGGTACTCACCATATAGCAGAGGTGCTGAATCACAGAAAGGCACAACAAAAAGACTGTCAGAAAGTTAGCTTTTGGTCAATAAGGCCGTTGTCGAAAATCGACAAAACGCGCGCGCGCGCGCACACACACACACACACACACACACACACACACACACATATGACCACATTCCCTGGCTGCTGTAGCCAGACTGCAAGCAGTACTGCTTTATGGGAGAGGCAACCAGGTGGGGGTAAGGAGGGGGCTGGGGCAGGGAGGGGGAGGGGTAGCAGAGTAGGGGTGGGGGATGGTTAAGTGGTGTTGGGAGTGTGCATGGACGAGGTGCACAGCAGTGCAGCTAGGTGCAGTCTGGAGGTTAGATGGATGGCAGGGGAGAGAGAGGAGTGTAGCAGAAAATGAGAGAAGTAGAGAGAGTGGGTGCCTTGGTGGAATAGAGGGCTATGTAGTAATGTATTGGGAACAGGGAAGGGGCTAGGTGGGTAAGGGCAGTGAGTAATGAAAGTTGAGGCCGGGACGTTTATGGGAATGTATTGCAGATAGAGTTCCCATCTGCGCAATTCAGGAAAGCTGGTGTTGGTGGGAAGGATCCAGATGGCACAGGCTGTGAAGCAGTGATTGAAATGAAGAACATCATGTTGGACGGCATGCTAAGCAACAAGGTGGTCCAATTGTTTCTTGGCTACAGTTTGTCGGTAGCCATTCATGCGGACAGACAGCTTGTTGGTTATCATGCCCACATAGAATGCAGCACAGTGGTTGCAGCTTAGCTTGTAGATCACATGACTGGTTTCACAGGTAGCTCTGCCTTTGATAGGATAGTTGATGTCTGTGACCAGACTGGAGTAGGTGTGTGGGAGGATGTATGGGACAGGAGATGCATCTGGTTCTATTACAGGGCTGTGAGCGATGAGGTAAGTGATTGGGAGCATGGGGTTGTGTAGGTAGTGATGAGGATATTGTATAGGTTTGGCGGTCGGCGGAATACCCCTGTCAGAGGGATAAGAAGGATAGTGGGTAGGACATTTTTCATTCAGGGCACAATGAGAGGTGGTCAAAACCCTGGAGAGAATGTAATTCAGTTGCTCCAGTCCTGGGTGGTACTGAGTCGTGATGGGAATGCTCATCTGTGGCTGGACGGTATTGGATGACTGGAAAGAAAGGGAACAGGAGGTCTGTTTTTATGCAAGATTGTGAGGGTAATTACAATCTGTTAACACCTTAGTCAGACCCTCAGTATATTCAAAAGGGAGCACTCGTAACTACAGATGCGATGGCCAAGCATGGTTAGGCTGTATGGAGGGACTTCTTGGTTTGAAAAGGGTGGCAGCTGTTGAAGTGGAGGTATTGCTGGTGGTTGTTAGGTTTGATATGGACAGAGGTACTGATGTAACGATCTCTGAGTTGGAAACCAAAGATGGGTAGAGTAGGACCAGGTAAAGCAAATGTGCGGGGGGGGGGGGGGGGGGGTATTGAGGTTTTGGTGGAATGTGGATGGAATGTCCCCACCCTCAATCCAGATTACAAAGATGTCATCTGTGAATTTGAACCATGTGAGAGGTTTGGGATGCTTGGTGTCTAGGAAGGATTCCTCAAGATGCCTCATCAGTAGGATGACATTGGATGGTGCCATGCTAGTGCCCATAGCAGTACCCTGGATTTATTTATAGGTGATGCCTTCAAAGGAGAAGTTGTCATGGATGAGGATGTAGTTGGTCATGGCAACTAGGAAGGAGATTGTTGGTTTCGAACCATCGTGTGTTGGGGAACATAGTGTTCAGTAGCAGTAAGGCCATAGGCATTAGGGATGTTAGTGTCCATAAAAAATAAAATCTAAAAATAAAAATAATAAGATTAGATTGACAGAAAGTGCGAAAAGCTTTACCAGGAATATCTAGAGGACATATGCAAGGCTGCAAAAGCTTACATAACTATTGATGCTGCTTGTAGGAAAGTTATGGAGTCCTTTGGAGGAGAGAGAAGTAACTGTGTGAATATCAAGATCTCCAATGGTAAGCCAATACTATGGAAAGAAGGAAAACTTGAAAGGTGGAAGGAATATATAGTATGCCTGTACGAGGGGAACAAACTCGAGGAAACTTGACGACAATATTATAGAAAAGAGTAGAGGAAGTAGATGAAGATGAGAGGAGAAAATAAAAAGAATTTGACAGAACACTGAAAGACATACGTGGAAACTAGGTACCGCAGGTGGACAGCATCCTCTCAGAATTTCTGAGGTCTTTAGGAGAGCCAGCCATGACAAAATTATTCCACCTTGTGTGCAAGATACATGAGACATGCTGTATACCCTCTGGCTTAAAGAAGAATTTAGTAATTCCAATTCCAAAGAAGGCATATGCCAACAGGAGAGAATACTACCAAACCATCAATTAGATAAGTCATAGTTGCAAATAATGACAAGTTATTTAGAGAAGAATGGAAAACTGGTGGAGGTCAACACTAGGGGATATCAGTTTAGGTTATTGAGAAATCAGTGAACATGTGAAGCAGTACTGACGTTTTGACTTATCTTGCTTGATATATTGAAGAAAGGCAAACCTACATCAAGTGTTTGTAAATGTAGAGAAAACTTTTGACAATGTTGACTGGACTACACTCTCTTAAATTCTGCTGGGAGCAGGGGCACAATAGAGGGAGTGAAAGGTTATTTAAAACTTGTGCAGAAACCAGACTGCAGTAAGAGTTGAAGGACACGAAAGGGAAGCCATAGTTGAGAAAGGAGTGAGACAGGGTTGTAGCCTATCCCCAATGTTGTTCAGTCTGTACATTGAGTAAGCTCTGAAGTAAATCATGGAGAAATTTGGAAAAGGCAGTAAAGTTTAGGGAGAATATATAAAAACTTTGAGGTTTGTCAATGACATTGTAATTCTGTCAGAGATTTATAAATACTTGGAAGAGCAGTTGAACAGAATGCATAGTGTCTTGAAAGGAGATTGCAATATTACCATCAATAAAAGAAAAATAAGAGTAATGGAATGTAGTTGAATTAAGTCTGGTGATACTGAAGGAATTAGATTAGAAAATGACACACTAAAAGTAGTGGATGAGTTTTGCTATTTGGACATCTACATAACTAATGATGGCCAAAGAAGAGACAATATAAAATTTAAAAAGACAATAGGAAGAAAAACATTTCTGAAAGAGAGGAATTTGTTTACATTTAATATCAATTTAAGTTTTAAGATGTCTTTTCTGAAAGTATTTGAAGTGTAGTCTTTTGTGGAAGTGACATATGAACAATTCAAACACAAAGAGAATAAAAGTTTTTGAAATGTGTTGCTGTAGAATAATACCAAAGATTAAATGGGTACATCGACTAATGATTGAGAGGTACTGAATTGAATTTGGGGGGGGGGGGGGGATTATGGTGCAACTTTACGAAAAAAATGGATTAGTTGGTTGGATACATCCTCGGGCATCAAGGCATTGTCAGTTTGGTAATGGAAAGAAAGTATGGGGTAAAAATTGTGAAAGCAGACCAAGACTTGAATACAGTAAGCGGGTTCAAACAGGAGGAGTGTGTGGTAGTTATGCAGACATGGAAAAGGCTTTTACAGGGTAGACTAGCGTAGAGAGCTGCATCAAATCAGTCTTTCGACTGAAGGACACAGCAACAACATATTTTTTTTATATTCCATTCATTTTTAAAACTTGTGTATTTTGTCTCCATTGATGAAGTATTATACTTCTTGTTGCTTTCTATAGTCATAAATGAGCTTTATTTCTCCCTTTATGTCATTTTTAATGCGTTTGTTAACACGCTCATATTATCTATTTCTGCTCTGAACTACTATCTGTATGGAATCTACCTCATCTGGTTGTCATCAGCTTTCCTGTAAATGTGGAAAGACGGGAATTTTTCGAACATAGCATTTAAGAGATATTTGAAAAGGAGTTTAGGAGATATAATGCCAAGTACTCGTTCAGTAAATAATCTGCAGAAAACAGTAGAAGCTAAGGGAACATGTATGCATAGTCATTTTTGGACTGAAGTCCTATACAGTAACAGTCTTCTATGTGTGTGACTGTGTCACAATTTACAATAAAGACTGACTGCCATTTCAGGCAGCCTTCATCAGGATAATAATTATAATGTGTCATTGCAGATGTACTGCATGTGTCCTATTTTTCCAAGTGTCGCATGTCACAGGCACTTGTGTTTGGTTTTCCAGGATGTAGTAGCATTCGGGATACAAGATGACAGACTTGGATACATTGTATACAGAAAGCTATTGGGTACAGATGGATATCTGAATGCTTTGTGCTGCCACTGTCTAAGCCATAAAAATATATTAACCATAGGGACCCAATGAATCAAAGATGCTGACAGTCAGAGTAGAGCTACAGGAGCTATTTACACCTTAACAACAAATGTATAGAGGGAAAGAATCGTTCTGTTTTGACATCGAGGAACAGGTTCAACAAGGAAGAAGAACAGTGCTTTGGTGTTTTATAATACAAAGAAAATCGGTGGTACTGCCATTAAATGTACCATTAATAAGCCTCATACAAGAGGAACAAAATTCTTTCTAACAATTGAGACTCATTCTATATTGATGCTACTAGTTTACCCTTTACCGTATGTGTGGCAATACTACTTAGCAAACCGAGCGAGGTGGCGCAGTGGTTAGCACACTGGACTCGCATTCGGGAGGACGACGGTTCAATCCCGTCTCCGGCCATCCTGATTTAGGTTTTCCGTGATTTTCCTAAATCGTTTTAGGCAAATGCTGGGATGGTTCCTTTGAAAGGGCACGGCCGATTTCCTTCCCAATCCTTCCTTAACCCGAGCTTACGCTCTGTCTCTAATGACCTCGTTGTCGACGGGACGTTAAACACTAACCACCACCACCACTACTTAGCAAAGCCTATGCCCTTCTTAAGCAGCTTCCTAAAATCAAGAGAAGAATTATAGAAGCTGGCAAGATAATAGAAACAAATACCAGCATGAACCGCAAGGACAATTATAAACTTGCCATTTTGTTACCAACGATTACCTGTCACTGGGCCAACAGGGAAGACCTACCAAGCACATTAGTAAGTAA
Organism: Schistocerca nitens; assembly: GCF_023898315.1. Taxonomy (NCBI): domain Eukaryota; kingdom Metazoa; phylum Arthropoda; class Insecta; order Orthoptera; family Acrididae; genus Schistocerca; species Schistocerca nitens. The sequence goes on along the minus strand of NC_064619.1, from coordinate 466,193,957 downwards.
TCAGAAACACTGAGATTCAAGGTGTTGTGCAAAGTGCATAAACATATGTCATGGCAGCATTTGCAATCTAATCCTCAATTACAAATAACAAAATAAAATGTAAATTTTTTCACCAGCAAAATTCTCTCTTTGCCCCCCCCCCCCCCCCCCCCTCCATTGAATATCTGCAGATATAGCAGCCTAGTAGTGCTGCATCATTGGCACAGAACAAGCAGACTCTCATCATGTCTACCTGTAAAATAGGCAAAACATTGGCTCTTATTCTTCTATTGTTCATTCTACTACATGAAACATAACCTGCATTACAATTTTTTATAGAATATGTACACTAACTTCTAGAATTAATCCCCACATTTTCTTTTGTGAAATATAAAATTAAATACATTTTTTTTTATTGTGTATGTAGTATGTTTCATTTCCCATGCTGTAACTTTTCTGTACTAATCACCTGCTTGTCTTTTGTTGTTCATTTATTACCACTTACTATTCTTCCATTTTAGGAAAGGCCAAACAGTCTCCAAGAAGGCTTTATTTGTACATGACAACAAGAAACAAATACTGAAAGACTTCGCTGTTAATTTCAGGTAAGTGTGTTTTAAATTGTAGGGTTCATTTACAAGTAGTTCAGTTAGCCATTGCAATGATTATGGTACCGAATTTCTCTGAAGTCATCAGCTCCAAGCTACCCCAGTCACACACTATTGTTACTTTTTAAAGAAGTATTATCCTTTTACAGTTAGCATCTCAGAAAGGTAGTCCATCACAATTTCTCTGTGGTCATGAAGCCAAATGTCAAAAGTAATGGATAAATATCTGTAGCTACAGTTGCTCAATTGGCTAAAAAGATTAGTAAATCTGCTTTCCAAGTTGTAGAAGAGATTGACGCATCTAGCTTATCTGTACCTGTGTGTTAACTTTCAGCTTTGCCAGTTGTAAGCAAAGCAATTTTTTGTCAGTGTTTGACTGAGTTCTCATTTTATTTGTTATTATGTAATATTAATACAGTTATTACTGCTATGGATCCAGAGATGTCCTCAGGTAGCGATTACATTAAAGTTTCTAACCATTGCCACGCTTGTCACACTTCTTTTTCCAAGCTCGCACCTTCTATTGAAATTTTATGAAAAAAAATGTAAAGTTCCTGTCCAGAATGTGTAGCAATTAAAAAAACTGAGATACATAAGAATCTTCCATTGATAATAATATTTACTGGATAAAATTTTCTCAGTTTTATTGAAATAAACATTGACAGTTGTTCCTAGAAATTAAAACTCCTGTCTGCTGAGGTAGGCCAAAAGAAGAAAGGAATATTAGTGTTTGCTGTCACATTGACAACAAGGTCACTATAGACGGCTGAGATAGTCAAGGCAGCAGCTTCTACAATGTTCCACAGTTGAGCCAAATAATCGCATATGCAATAAGATGAATTAAGCAGCCAATGTAGATTGGTTGAAGTTATTGCATCTTAATCAAATCTCTGCTGTTTCATGTATGATAGAATTCCAGTATGTAGCCACATGAGCTGCGCTCCTCATCTTCTGAAATAATATGCCATAACCATTCTCCAGGCTTACTATGTTTTACTCGGCACTTGTGTTCAATCCAGCACACAGCGACTGTGCAGATTGTTTGTCCTATGTAACTACTGCAACATTTGCAGGGAATATAATACACACATGGCACTCTTAAAACAAATTTCATCTTTTTGCAATAATCAGTGTGTTCCATAAACTCTACAGAACACGTCACATCTTGCTAATAATCATGCCATAGTAAGGAAGACATGCTGTTTTCTTGACCACCTCTGTTGAGTCATGAAGGATGAGGAGAAGGTGATTGACTGATTTACAGGGGCAAAACTGTCAAAACCTAACATTGGTGTGGATAGAACACTATTTGCACGTGTTGTATTTCCTAATAAAGGAAATGGCATGAGATTACTTGATACTAAAGATAACCAGCACATATTGTCACTGTTAATGAATGGCAAGACATACTGCAAACTTAGTCTTAATGCTCCTCAACGCATTGTCAGAAAGATGAGGAGCCTCTTATAGGACTGGTATACCAGATGAAGTGGTTGGGAAATTTGTAGTGCATGCCATCCAATTTCCCAGGCTATATTGACTGCACAAGGTTCATATGGAAGGGGGCTCTTCTTGTTGGGTTCCACAGACTTGTTGTGCCACAATAACTGAACAAGGCATATCTGCTAAGCTGTGTGTGTGTGTGTGTGTGTATGTGTGTGTACTACAATAACTGGATGTAAGCTGATAGCAAAATGCTGTCACCATATCAATATTATGTTAAAAATTAACAGGGATAAACTCAAAGAATCTCAATGCTGGTTGTCATTTATTTTTGCGATCTGATTTTCTAGCTAGTCAATGTAGGCAGTGCAGTTTACATGCATTATGAAACTGATTTTTAGTGGTATGTGTGCAACTAGAATATTGAGCCAACTGACAACAATATTACTACTTTGTATTAGTTTGTTTCAGAATTTTAAATCAGTGACCCTACAATTCACTTTCCCTTTTGCGTAAACTTATTTGTGTAAGCCCTCCTTCCCCCAGAACTTGAACATAATGTGGCTTGAGAGTGAAACTTCTTTCATTTAGGCTGGTTGCAAACTTTTTTCTTTACATCACATTGTGTCCACTTACAAATAAAACTTTAAACTAATGCACTTTTACGGTATTCAAGCTCCGGTTTCCTTTTTAGTTTAATACTGCCTTTACTATTAACATTAATTTGTTGAAATTTGGAATGGCAGTAGTAACTTAATATTTTCGTTTCAATAAACTGTATAATTTATTTCAAAAAGAAATTGTTAACACTTCATTCTGCGTTTCTGAGCTGAGATAAAATTTCTTTAGTTTATATACAGCCTCTCCCTTCAAAGGAATAATAATCTTTTTAAAAATCTATCTGAAGTGCCACCTCCTTCTACCAAACAAAAATTACATGTGATCAGGGAGGATACGGCGACTTTACTCTCATGCCAAAGCTACACAACTCTTCCTCGCACATCTAACCCACACACTATCCACTCAACTTGGCAACAAATATTTCTGTTGCTTGTTATAATTTACAGCAATACCATTGAAAGATGGCTTCTCACTCAGCATGCTTCTGTCTGGATGATAGGTAAAACGTGACTCTGATTTCATGAAACAAACAAGCTGATGGAAACAGAACATGGTAACGGGTCGTACAAAATAAAAATGGGACATTAACAGTGAGACCCATTGACTTGTTGCAGCCTCTGTGAACACCATGTTGTTGACTCATGTACATTTCATTTAGTAAGCACGTCAGTGATGCTTCAGCTATTGGCTGATACAGATTTGCAGCTCTGTAGCTGTTAAGTGTTTATCTTTTTCCGTCTTTTTCTCATAGTATATTTATTAAATTTCATAAATGTTTCCAGAGCTGTAAGCACGCATTTTATAATTGTAAATTCAGGCAGTCTGTAGAGCAGTTTTTATTTTTGAACAGCCAACTTCATAACTCATTGAGGCATCAGCGTCCATTGGTGACATATCAGGATGGTAGAAAGTTGCATGTCTAGGATTCTGAGTGCTTTTATAGTTTACTTCTTTAGTTAGTCTCCAGGTTGTAGCAGTAGCCGAGAATCTGGTGTGCTGCACGGAATGCCTTGTGTCGCTTGTTTTTCGCGTGGGCTCTGCTACCAAGGTACCTTGTGTACCCAATGTTGTGGATTCACCCTCAGGGCAGAATGGGTGGCAGGTGGTAACATGTTCACGTCACTGGATGCAGAAGGCCAATGTGTAGATTGGTCATCAGGCTTCGCCCAATACCGTGTGAGTGGACAGGTGGCCACTCCTTCAACAGGGTCCGAGCAGGCACACAGGTGCAGGGGTTTACTAGCTATTGGGAGCTCCAACATTAGGCACCTTATGGATCTCTTGGGCAGATGGTGTTCAGGGCTGGAAAGAAAGCCAAAGTGGACTCGGTGTGTCTGCCAGGGGACCTCGTCTGAGATATGGAGGTGGCCTTGCCTGTGACTCTAAAGTGTGCAGGGTGCAGTCATCTGCAAGCTGTGGCTCACATTGACACCAAAGACACCTGTTGTATGTGTTCTGGGGCCATCTTCATGGCAGAAGTGGTGAAGACTGCTGATCTCTCGCGTGGGTGCAAGCAGAGCTCTAAATTTGCAGCATTGTACCCAGATTTCATCGGGATCCTTTGGGTTTAGAGCTGAGTGGAGGATCTCGACAAAAGGATTTGTTGACTCTGCGACGGCCTTGGCCTTGGCTGCAGATATCTAGACCTGCACTATCAGTTATAGATTTGTAGGACTCCCCTAGTGCATTACTCGGGTAGCAGGCTACTTGTGGAATGCATGCGAGGGAAGTCAGACTGCATTCATTGTAAAGACACTTAAGCTGTCAAAATTTTAACAGTAAATTGTCGAAGTATATGTAACAAAATTCCTGAATTTGCTGTCCTTCGGGAAGTTCTTGCACTCAAATTCTTTTTGGGATCTTGCTGAAACCTGAAATGGAAAGCTCTGACAGATTTAGCAAGACTTTAGACAGATTAGAGGCTATAGGAGGGGAGAGTATTCGTTGTGAGATCGAAGTTGAGTGTGACACTGAAGTTATCTTTTTTACTTATAACAGGTCTAGGTGAAACCAAGCTAATTGTAGGATATTTTTACTGGCCTCTTGATTCTACTGTGACAGTTCTTGAGCCATTCAAAGAATGTCTATGGTCAGTAGCACATTAATACCCAAGTTATTAGTTGGAGGTGATTTTAACCTACCGAGATTAGACTGGGATGTCTGTGGATTCATTGCAGAGGATTCACACAGACAGTCATGTGAAGTCCTTTTGAACACATTTTCTGAAAACTGTCTTGAACAGATAATTCGGTAGCCGACAAGAAGTGGAAATATCTTAGACCTTACAGCTACAAATAAGGCGGACCTTATTGACATCAGTATAGTAACAGGGGTTAGTGATCATGATGCAACTATGGTTACAAAAGTTAATGACTCAGTTAAGAAGGCTAGGTGAGTGTTTCTGCTAAAAAGAGCAGGTGAGCAGTGTTAGCATTTCACTTAGAAAGTAAACTGACATCACTTAGTTCCAGTAAGATGGAAGTAGAAGAATTATGAGCAAAGTTTAAGCAGATTGTAAATCTTGGTCTGGAGAATTATGTGGAAAGTAAGTGAATTAAGGATGGAAAAGACCCACCATGGTTTAATAATGAGATTTGGAAAATGCTGAGAAAAGGTTAGTTGAGATTCTTGTGCATGTGAAAACATCTGTGCGCGAAGCATACAACTACTACCTGGGTCATACCTTCATAAAATATATGGCAGAGAAAGTGAGAAAATTTTGGTGCATTATAAAATCGCTAAGTGGGTCCAAGGCTTCCATTCAGTCACTTGTTGACCAACCTGGTGTGGAAGTTGAAGATAGCAAAATGAAAGCCAAAGTTTTAAATTTCATATTCAAGAAATTCTTCAAACAGGAAAATAGTCCAAACATACCTTCATTTGACCGTCAAATAGACGTAGTAACTAACATCTCTGGCGTATAGAAACAACTGAAGTAGTTGAAAACAAATAAGTTACCAGGTCCGAATAGAATCCCAATTCGGTTTTCCAACAAGTACTCTACGGCATTGGCGTGTTACTTAGCTTGCATTTATCATGAATCTCTCGCCCAGTGCAAAGTCCCAAGGGCCTAGAAAAAAAGCTGTGTGTAAGAAGAACAAAAGAACAGACCCACAAAATTACAGACCACTGTCCCTAATATCGGTTTGTTGCAGAATTTTTGACCATGTTCTCAGTTCATATATAATAAATTTTGTTGTGACAAGGAAGCTTATGTCCATGAATTGGCATAGTTTTAAAAAGCATCACTCACGCGAAACTCAACTTGGACTTTTCTCACGTGATATAATGTGAACTATGGATGAAGGGTAACAGGCAGAGCCCACATTTCTAGATTTCTGGAAAGCATTTGACACAGTGTCCTATTGCAGGCTGTTAAAGAAGGTATGAGCATATGGAATAGGTTCACAGATATGTAAGGGCTCGAAGACTTCTGAAGTAATAGAACCCAGTGTGTTGTCTTTGACGGGGTGTGTTTGTCTGAAACAAGGGTATCGTCAGGAGCGCCCCAGGGAAGTGTGATAGGACCGTATTATTCTCTGTATTCATAAATGATTTGCCGGACAGAATGGGCAACAATCTGTGGTTGTTTGTTGATGATGCTGTGGTGTACGGTAAGGTGTTGAAGTTGAATGTCTGTAGGAAGATACAAGATGACTTAAACAAAATTTCTAGTTGGTGTGATGAATGGCAGCTAGCTCTAAACGTAGAAAAACAAACTAGTAATGTTCAGATACAGCGTTAGTAGTGTCCTGCATGACACAGTCACGTCATTTAAAAGCCTGGGTGTAATGTTGCAAAGCAATGTGAAATGGAGCGAGCATGTGAGGATTGTGGCAGGAAAGGCAAGTGGTAGACTTTGGTTTATTGGGATAATTCTTGGAAAGTGTGGTTCATCTCTAAAGAAGACCGCATATAGGATGCCAGTGCAACCTATTCTTGAGTACTGCTTGAGTGTTTGGGATCTGTACCAGATCAGATTAAAGGAAGGCATTGGAGCAATTCAGAGGCGGGCAGCTAGACTTGTTTCTGGTAGGTTCGAACAACAAGTGAGTGTTATGGAGATGCATTGGGAACTCAAATGGGAATCCCTGGAGGGAAGGCGACATTCTTCTTGGGGTACAGTATTGAGAGAATTTAGAGAACCGGCATTTGAAGTTGACTGCAGAATGATTCTGTTGTTTCCAATATACCTTGTGCGTAAGGACCATGAAGATAAGATACGAGAAATGAAGACGTATATGGAGGAATATAGGTAGTCATTTTTCCCTCGTTGTTTTTGTGAGTGGAACAGGAGAGGAAATTACTAGTATTGGTATGGGGTACCCTCAGCCATGTGCCATAAGATGGGATTGTGGAGTATTGATGTAGATGTTTAAAGAGCTGAAGGTAGACCAGACAAGTAGTTCATCGTGATGCAGTGCCACTTTTTACAGAGTATGTGTACAAGACAAGTTCGATTTTTTGGCAAAAAACTTTTACCGTTCTATACAGTTTTACAAAAACAATTACTTAGAATCCCTACAGGTAAGAAAGGCTGCATCAGAAAGTCCCTGTCCTGAAAGCAACAATTAATGGCACAGTGCGACAATATAATTTTTGAGCTTAGAGTGACATAATTAGGTATAACAGAGGATAGTACTTATCATGGTAAACAATATAAGAAACTGATTTGAAATGAGTGCAGCATATGAAATTCAAGAGTGATCCAGCACTTGACATGCAGCAGTTGCCGTAGCACTGAAAGGGTTAAGCGGTGACAGTTTTCACGTATTAATTTACTTTGCGCATTTCTGGGAGAACCCAACAACTGGCGAATTGGACTTGAAAATATACAAATATCTGTTTGCATTCATAGTTCCTAATATAACACAACAAAATAGTTATACACTAATGGCCTTTAAAATTGCTACACCAAGAAGAAATGCAGATGATAAACGAGTATTCATTGGACAAATATATAACACTAGAACTGACATGTGATTACATTTTCACGCAGTTTGGGTGCATAGATCCTGAGAAATCAGTACCCAGAACAACCACCTCTGGCCGTAATAACGGCCTTGATACGCCTGGGCATCGAGTCAAACAGAGCTTGGATGGCGTGTACAGGTACAGCTGCCCATGCAGCTTCAACACGATACCACAGTTCATCAAGAGTAGTGACTGGTGTATTGTGACGAGCCAGTTGCTCGGCCACCATTGACCAGACGTTTTCAATTGGTGAGAGATCTGGAGAATGTGCTGGCCAGGGCAGCAGTCGAACATTTTCCGTATCCAGAAAGGCTCGTACAGGACCTGCAACATGTGGCCGTGCATTTATCCTGCTGAAATGTAGGGTTTTGCAGGGATCGAATGAAGGGTAGAACCACAGGTCGTAACACATCTGAAATGTAACATCCACTGTTTAGAGTGCCATCAATGCGAACAAGAGGTGACCAATACGTGTAACCAATGGCACCCATACCATCACGCCGGGTGATACACCAGTATGGCGATGACGAATACACGCTTCCAATGTGCGTTCACCATGATGTCGCCAAACATGGATGCAACCATCATGATCCAGAACTTGGATTCATCCGAAAAAATGACGTTTTGCAATTCGTGCATCCAGGTGCGCCGTTCAGTACACATCGCAGGCGCTTCTGTCTGTGATACAGCGTCAAGGATAACCGCAGCCATGGTCTCTGAGCTGATAGTCCATGTTGCTGCAAACGTCGTCAAACTGTTCGTGCAGATGGTTGTTGTCTTGCAAATGTCCCCATCTGTTGACTCATGGATCGAGACGTGGCTGCACGATCCGTTACGGCCATGCGGATAAGATGCCTGTCATCTCGACTGCTAGTGATATGAGGCCATTGGGATCCAGCACAGGGGTTATTTTTCTACATTTAACAAGGGTGAAATTGAGTTGCAGTCTGTCCCATCGTGGATTATGAGTGTACCTTTGTTGTAGGTGCCTGTGTCATAATAATAATGTGACCAACAGTCAGGTGTGGAAGAGAGAACATTGTTGTTATTTCACTTTACCTGCACAGAAATGGCAATGGCAGCATCTGCTGTGTGATTCAGTATTGAATCCATTTAAAAACCTCCCCCATTAACATGAAATAATCAGTTTGTGTCACATGATTTTAGTAGCCATATCACTTTTCTATGCACCATAGCTGCTAGTTTCAGATATTCTGTTATGTAAAAATAGAGAAATAGAGCACAAAGCAAAATTGAATCATAACTGTTGTCTAAAAACCCTTAATTGTAATCTGCAGCTCCATGTGGTAACTGAGACTTGGGGAAGCAGACTTTTTTTTTTTTTCCTCCCCCTACTTATATGTTATCTTCCTTTCATGAATTTGTGTTTTTTTCTGTTTTTGACCTTTGTATATCACTTCAGTCTTTCCATTAATGCTGCCACCCCACTAAGACACACACACGCACACACACACACACAACACAACACAAACATGGTCTCTCTTGTTCTATGTCCAGTGCTCTTTGTCGTTACCTTTTACACTTTATATATGTTTTAATATTCTTTCTCTTTCTGGCCTGAGCCTGTCTGTTCTACCACTAAAGCACGATTGTGTTTCTTTCCAGGTAAAGCAAAGCAGCTATCAGTTACAGAATCCCTCATTGTGGATTTGTAGGCTGTCACTGCTGTTGGGATGTTTATAAATGCTTTGTCAGGCATAGAGATATGACAACTGGTATACACAAGGGATACTTGAATTTCTTTCTTCTTAAGATACACCTCAGGTGTTCATCAAGTTTTACGACTTCAGAAGAGTATGGATATTACATGATCTTGCATATGTACATTCAGGCAAATGGTAAACAGTACAACTGAATGTTGTGAATCCATTCAACACAGCTAGCTGTGTACTTAAATTGTGTACATATTCCTATATACATTAATAATGTTTTAAAAGCACATAGCTTCCTTGAATGTTTTGTCACACCAAACATTTTTTTCTTGAGGGTTAAAAGTAATTAACCAGAAATAGATTTTTTATTCATTGTACTGACTTGTACTAAATTTTGCAGTGAGTAGTGTGCAGTAAGAGAACTTAAGAATACATGCTGTACAGTACAATTGTATACACACACACACACACACACACACACACACACACACACATATACACATATATATAGATATATATAAATATATACATATAGAAATTAGAGTGTTTTATATTTTTCTTTTGACTTGTTCAGTGTATTTCAATGAGCCCTTTTGCATTTTTTTACTGTTCAGTGGGGGTTGTTGTGCCACCACAACATAGTGTGTTATGTTTATTGAGGGATTAAAGCTGATAGAGAAAGTGATTAGATTTGTTTCATACTGAAGTGTTTGACACCTATAAATATATTTTATATGGACAGAAATGAAAGATTGAATTAATATCAACCATTGTAAATAAATTAAATCTTCCAAGGAGTGTGTCATTAAGTTCTCAGTCTGTGTCCAGTTTATTTTCTAATGCTGAATGGGAATCTGACTTTTTACGTGTGTGTACATGAATATTGAGTGATTTTTTTATTTATACGTACCTCACACATTGTAGACTGCATTTTATAATGTGCAGTTTTGAAGTTGTTAGAATTGTGCTCTTTGTACCCTCATGAAATGCCGTATGTTTAACATGCAGGGACGTCTGCAGTTTTGTTTGAGGATTCATCTTCATGACTAATTATCACTACAGGTAATTGGGTTAAATGTCTTTTGTTTTTAATTGTTGTGGTAATGGAAAAAGAAGTTATAGCTGTTTGCTGCAGGAGAAAACATTTATTTATTTTATTTAATATGTTGCTCTTTGTAAAACAGCAAATGAAGTGTCCTGCAGACCTGCTGTAGGTTAATCATAATTAGTAATAAAGTATGTTTCTGGAAACTCTTCAGTATTGAAATACATACCTCCTTGAAAGTAATATGAATTACCAAACTATCTTTTGTTATTCAGTAGTCTTGTGCCAGACACCGATACTAAACTTATTGCATGTATCTGAATGATAATGAGGATTATAGTAGTAATAAATGTCTACTCAATTTTATTAAAGCAAAAATTTGATTTGCCTCAAACCACAGTTTTTTTATTTTCTAACTTTCCACAGGTTATGTGCATTTTATCATCTGTAATGATAGTCATGTTAATAATAAACATGTGTAATGTGAATTTTATGACCACATGTCTGTCCTCTTAACAGATATACAAAGATTCAAATTTTATTTTATATCCTGTTATAACAATGCCTTTGCCAATCAAAGCTGCATAAAGTTTTTTACCCTGGAAAATATAAAAATGATGAGATTTTTTTATATTTATGTAGGATATTAATGAGAATGAAATTGAGAGAATTTGGCGTCAGCATTCCATTAGCTATTTGTCTTCGTTACTTATTTTTTACAATTGCATCAAACTATCTACCAGTCAGTATTTTCATTTTCAGTCTCATTTAACATTTTGTTTTCTGTTAAAAAGCAGATTAACAAAATTATGCTCAGATAAAGCCTGAATTATGTCTTTAAGTGGTATGGTGCAATTCTGCAAACATGTAGAGATTAGTATGAAATGATTTGTAAAGAATATAAAGTGTTTGATAAAAATCTATGCTCATTTTATTTTTACCCTACCTTATTTCATAGAGTTATTTTGATTAGTTCTGAAGCTGTGCCACTGTCTTAAGAATTTTCATTTCTGTACTGTATTTAATAATTGTACAGTTTGCTTTATATTTTGACACAATCTCATTTTTCCTTCATCAATGTGGACAGGCAGCCCACTTGCTCCCCAAACATTTCCTTGTTTGGAAATTGGAAACAGGGACTCCAGTCCTTCAGACATGTTGACCGATTGCCTGTGGAAGCTGGTTTGCATTTGCAGCCAAGACGAGAGTTACTAACTTCCAGCCCTAGAATGTCAACATATGTGGGATTGCCAAGATAAGCTGCATGGGAGTTGGCTACAAAAGTTATTGTCTTCTGATGTTATGTTGTGGACAGGAGTTTCATAATAAGGTGACTCACGAGTGTGATTCGTGGGAAATTGTTTCCTTTATACACACCTTGCTTGTAACAGTCCGATGAAACCAAAAACATGGGGCAGTTTTAATATGAAAACATTATTTTCTTTTGATGTCAATTTATATTTCCAGAACATTTTATTTGCAGATTTCACATTAAAATATTGAAAGTAAAGTTAATAAATATATTTTCTTCCACTAAACCATCAACTGTATGACTCCCTAAAAAGCAGTTGATGAAAGTCATTCTTTGAAGATGAAGTCAGTCAGTGAACTTCTTTGGATAGATTTAATCTTCTTTGCGGTGTAAAAACATTGCTCATAACAACTATGTAGATACAAACACAGACAAAATCATAGCTGCAAGCTTCAGTTGCAAATAACAGAAATTTATGCAACTAATTTTTTTATAAATTTTATCACAACTACTCTATCTGCATTCAACCATCCAGGTTAGTTCTTTCAGGTTTAAAACAAGGTAATTACTTTGAAAAGCTTGTTCCCCATCCTTCTCCATTCTAAGCTTCTGACACTAAATTTCCTTCTTCCTGACACACTGTAGATCTGTGTGTTCTAAGTGTAGGTCAGTTTCCAAATTATCCATACCAACAGAAAAGGGCTACAAAAACATGTTAAACATTTTGCATGCCCTAAAATTAGAAACTGATTTCTAATCTGTGGGGATAACTTAAAATTTTGGCCACATGTCGTGAAAGCTGACAACTTGGATAAATCAAGTGTTTCTATTGTAGTAACAGGTTGTTTCCCTGTTATACTTTGGCGTCGTGGGTTGGCAGTGTTTTGGAAGGCCTAGAGCAGGAACCCCTGCCTACAATGACAACACCCAAAAACAACATAAAAAGCTGAGGAGAAATGTCATTCTCTTATGTTGTGTTCTTAGATCCACTTCAGATATGTTCACTGAAAAGGTAGTTATGTCATTTTGTCGCAAGTTTTTGTATATGTGAGCTTTGTTACAGGCTTCGACCTTCTGCAGACAGCAAAGATGTCCCACGGTACAAGTGGTGACACTGCATAGTAGGTGCACAGCATCAAGAAAATGTAACAAGGTAACATAAATCTTAAATAACATAAAAGTTCTCATGATCATCATCAGGGTGAGAGCTTGCTAGTGAAGCTGTTGGTTCAGTTACAACCCACAACCACTTCTGGCTTCTACTGGCCTCTTTTTGGTGCCCAAAGTGAAGGACACGAATAAGAGTGCATTTGTGACACTAAAAGAATTTTCAATAAATAAAAGTATATATAATGTTGTCCAGAGCAACCCATGAACCATGGACCTTTGCCGTTGATGGGCAGGCTTGCAGCGATACAGATAGCCGTACCGTAGGTGCAACCACAACTGAGGCTATCTGTTGAGAGGCCAGACGAATGTGTGGTTCCTAAAGGAGAGGCAGCAGCCTTTTCAGTAGTTGCAGGGGCAACAGTCTGGATGATTGATTGATCTGGAATTGTAACACTGACTAAACGGCCTTGCTATGTTGGTTCTGCGAACGGCTAAAAGCAAAGAGAAACTACAGCCGTAATTTTTACCGAGGGCATGCAGCTTTACTATATGATTAAATGATGATGGCGTCCTCTTTGGTAAAATATTCCGGAGGTAAAATTGTCCCCCATTCAGATCTCCGAGCGGGGACTACCCAGGACGACGACGTTATCAGGAGAAAGAAAACTGGCATTCTACAGATCGGAGTGTGGAATGTCAGATCCTTTAATTGGGCAGGTAGGTTAGAAAATTTAAAAAGGGAAATGGATAGGTTAAAGTTAGATATAGTGGGAACTAGTGAAGTTCGGTGGCAGGAGGAACAAGACTTCTGGTCAGGTGAATACAAGGTTATAAATACAAAATCAAATAGGGGTAATGCAGGAGTAGACTTGATAACGAATAACAAAATAGGAATGCGGGTAAGCTACTACAAACAGCATAGTGAACGCCCTATTGTGGCCAAGATGGACACGAAGCCCACGTCTACTACAGTAGTACAAGTTTATATGCCAACTAGCTCTGCAGATGACGAAGAAATTGAAGAAATGTATGATGAAATAAAATAAATTATTCAGATAGTGAAGGGAGATGAAAATTTAATAGTCATGGATCACTGGAATTTGGTAGTAGGAAAAGGAAGAGAAGGAAACGTAGTAGGTGAATATGGATTGGGGGTAAGAAATGAAAGAGGAAGCCGCCTGGTAGAAATGTGCACAGAGCATAACTTAGTCATAGCTAAAACTAGGCTCAAGAATCATAAAAGAAGGTTGTATAAACGGAAGAGGCCTGGAGATACAGGAAGGTTTCAGGTAGATTATATAATGGTAAGACAGAGATTTAGGAACCAGGTTTGAAACTGTAAGACATTTCCAGGGGCAGATGTGGGCTCTGGCCACAATCTATTGGTTATGAACTGTAGATTAAAACTGAAGAAACTGCAAAAAGGCGGTAATTTAAGGAGATGGGACCTGGATAATCTGACAACCAGAGATTGTACAGAGTTTCAGGGAGAGCATAAGGGAACAATTGACAGGAATGGGGGAAAGAAATACAGTAGAAGAAGAATGGGTAGCTTTGAGTGATGAAATAGTGAAGGCAGCAGAGGATCAAGTAGGTAAAAAGACGAGGGCTAGTAGAAATCCTTGGGTAACAGAAGAAATACTGAATTTAATTGATGAAAGGAGAAAATATAAAAATGCAGTAAATGAAGCAGGCAAAAAGGAATACAAACGTCTCAAAAATGATATCGACAGGAAGTGCAAAATGGCTAAGCAGGGATGGCTAGAGGACAAGTGTATGGATATTAGAGGCTTATGTCACTAGGGGGCTTGATAGATACTGCCTACAGGAAAATTAAAGAGACCTTTGGAGAAAGGGGAACCACTTGTATGAATATCAAGAGCTCAGATGGAAACCCAGTTCTAAGCAAAAAAGGGAAAGCAGAAAGGTGGAAGGAGTATGTAGAGGGTCTATACAAGGGCGATGTACTTGAGGACAATATTATGGAAATGGAAGAGGATGTAGATGAAGATGAAATGGGAGATATGATACTGCGTGACGAGTTTGACAGAGCACTGAAAGACCTGAGTCGAAACAAGGCCCGGGAGTAGACAACATTCCATTAGAACTACTGACAGCCTTGGGAGAGCCAGTCCTGACAAAACTCTACCATCTAGTGAGCAAGATGTATGAGACAGGCGAAATACACTCAGTCTTCGTGAAGAATATAATAATTCCAATCCCAAAGAAAGCAGGTGTTGACAGATGTGAAAATTACCGAACAATCAGTTTAGTAAGTCACAGCTGCAAAATACTAACGCGAATTCTTTGCGGACGAATGGAAAAACTGGTAGAAGCTGACCTTGGGGAAGATCAGTTTGGATTCCGTAGAAATATTGGAACACATGAGGCAATACTGAGCCTACGACTTACCTTAGAAGATAGATTAAGGAAAGGCAAACCTACATTTCCAGCATTTGTTATTCAGTCTGTGTATTGAGCAAGGAGTAAAGGAAGTGAAAGAAAAATTTGGAGTAGGTATTAAAATCCATGGAGAAGAAATAAATACTTTGAAGTTTGCCGATGACATTGTAATTCTGTCAGAGACAGCAAAGGGCTTGGAAGAGCAGTTGAACGGAATGGACAGTGTCTTGAAAGGAGGGTATAAGATGAACATAAACAAAAGCAAGGATAACGGAATGTAGTCAAATTAAGTTGGGTGACGCTGAGGGAATTAGATTAGGAAATGAGACACTTAAAGTAGTAAATGAGTTTTGCTATTTGGGGAGCAAAATAACTTACGATGGTTGAAGTAGAGAGGATATAAATTGTAGACTGGCAATGGCAAGGAAAGCGTTTCTGAAGAAGAGAAATTTGTTAACATCGAGTATAGATTTAAGTGTCAGGAAGTCATTTCTGAAAGTATTTGTATGGAGTGTAGCCATGTATGGAATTGAAACATGGGCGATAAATAGTTTGTACAAGAAGAGAATAGAAGCTTTCGAAATGTGGTGCTAAAGAAGAATACTGAAGATTAGATGGGTAGATCACATAACTAATGAGGAGGTATTGAATAGAATTGGGCAGAGGAGGAATTTGTGGCACAACTTGACGAGAAAAAGGGACCAGTTCGTAGGACATGTTCTGAGACATTGAAGGGATCACCAGTTTAGTATTGGAGGGTAAAAATCGTAGAGGGAGACCAAGAGATGAATGCACTAAGCAGATTCAGAAGGATGTAGGTTGCAGTAGGTACTGGGAGATGAAGAAGCTTGCATAGAATAGAATAGCAAGGAGACCTGCATCAAACCAGTCTCTGGACTGAAGACCACAACAACAACAACAGAGCAACCCAGGGTAAACAACGAAAAATATATAGGTGAGCCCATAAAGTAGTTTTTCCCAGTGTAATTACAGTATTTAAGAAGAAGTAATTATGTGATTTGGTAAAAACCAAAGTTTGAATTATCACAACAGAAGCAATAAATGAGATTAGTTGATCATAGCAACAAGGTCAATGACAGAAAATATTTATACGTTGAAGTAACTGTTGTCATATGATTCAAGAAACACTATGTTGGGGAAACGGAAGATTTCAGTATGCTGATTCTGAGGCTACAAGTGCAAGAGCAAGTTCTGAGATCAGTTCTGTAGCAGCCAACCAGTGTAACAGCATCTTGACATTATTTTTTTTTTTTTTTTTTTTTAACAGCATCATAGGATTTTACTGTTCTTGGGGATATGTGTATGTGATTTTGTTATCACTATTCCAGTATCTGCACACAGAATGGATAGCAGTCATGTCAGACATCCTAAAGAAACTAGAAGAATTTTCAAATAGTCCAAAACCCAAATGGAGCAATCAAACAATAGTATTAAAAACAGTAAAGAACAACTATCAAATAATACTAACAGTCCTGGCCAAGCATTAGAGGAAGTAAAAAAGTAGTATTAATACTCAGGGCAAATATTAGAGGAGGCCGCTACGAAAGTATGTAAGATTTCTAGTATAGAAAATACGTTGGCCCAATTATGTAAGAAGTTACAAACTGAAATAGAAAAACAATGAAATTTAGTCAGGAACTAGCAAACGGAACAACTTAAAGAAATGAATGACAAGATACTACATATCGAGGAGCATCCACACAGGAAACTGAGGGTATACATAGTGAAACTCAGAAAAACAAAGCCAAGTAGCACTCTTATAACAAAGTAAAGATTTTGGCAAAGTAATTAGCACCCCAAACATTTTGACTAATCTGGAGGAGCATCTACAAGAATTAGTTGAACAGAAAGTACAAGAGAGAGTTGAATTAATTAGTGCTACCACTAATTCTTTTGGTGACACTATAAAACATCAGACGGAGATTCAGAAGTTGTGGGAAGCATTAGAACATACCCAAAAAAAACTTCGTAAGAAATTGGCCTTCAGTAGTACTTGATTATCAAATAATGTGGTAGGGGAACTACAACCTGGAAGTAATATGGTTTTATCAAAAAATTTTCCAAAGTTTAAACCAGACTGTGAAATACACCTCAGTTATTTTCTACGAGTATTTTGTATATCATTACCTAAGAAGTGGGAAGAACAGAAGAAAATTAACTGTGCCCTTAGTTTTTTGGAAGGGGACACACGCCAAAATGGGGAACAGCTCATTCAGAGGATTTGAAATCCTAGGATGACTTTCAGGAGGAATTTAAGAAGAAATATTGGTCCTCTAGTACACAGGAGAATTGACTTTAGAATTTGTTACATCTGAAATACTATAATAATTCTTGGGGAAGTTATTAGAAATACATTTAATGACATTAATTAGATATAAATATTTGGATAACCCAACAGAAGAGTATATCTTGCAAAGATATTAGTACGCAAATTACCACATTTTGCAAAAAAGAAAATGTGATGGAGAGCATGGATAACCATTAGTGATTTGTTGACCTGCATTGAATGGTTAGACACATTAAATAAACAACATAACAAAGATGTCCAGGCAGAGAAGTGGGGGCAGTAATAATACAGAAGGTAAACATTTCCCCAACACTTTTTCAAGAAAGAGGGAAACCAATTTATGTCATGTGAGTAACAGAAGTAATAGTCAAAAGTCATGAAAGTGGATAAAGGATAACACATAGTCGCAAGTGTTTTTTCAAAAAACAGACTACAGTGATATAGTTTATGTAATACTTATGAGTACATGTATGGCCAATAATGTGGTACTAAAAGGGAATTATCCTATTATTAAAACGGAAAAACTGAACATCCTTGGACAGGGCCTAGGATCCAAGATATGACACTATAATTGTATGCTCATACATAGAAAAGTTTATAGCCTTTGCCCATAAGTAAGTTTATTTACTCGTCAAGTTCCATAGGACCAAATTGAGGAGCAAATCACCAAGTTCATGGAACGTGTCAGTATATGAAATTACAACATAAACATAACAACAGATAAAAATAAATGTTTGTGAACCTTAACAAAGTCAGTCCATAAGTTTAAGTAAACGCTATCAGCAATACAATAAAAATCAGCTTAATTTTTCAAGGAACTCCTTGACAGAATAGAAGGAGTGGCCCATGAGGAAACTCTTCAGTTTCAATTTGAAAGTGCTAGGATTATTGCTAAGATTTTTCAATTTGAGTGGCAGCTTATTGAAAATGGATGCAGCAGTATACTGCACACCTTTTTGCACAAGAGTTAAGGAAGTCCGATCCAAATGCAGGTTTCAGTTCTTCCGAGTATTAACCAAGTGAAAGCTGCTTATTCTTGGGAATAAACTAATATTGGTAACAAGAAACGACAATAAGGAATATACGTATTGAGAGACCAATGTCAAAATACCCAGACTCGTGAACAGAGGTCGACAAGAGGTTCGTGAACTAACACCACTTATTGCCCGAATCGACCATTTCTGAGCCAAAAATATCCTTTTAGAATGGGAAGAGTTACCCCAAAATATATACCATACAACAATAGCGAATGAAAATAAGCAAAGTAGACTAATTTTAATGTCGAATGATCACTCACTTCTGATACCATTCGAATAGTAAAAATGGCTGTATTAAGTCTTTGAACAAGATCCTGAACGTGGGCTTTCCACGACAGCTTACTATCTATCTGAATGCATAGAAATTTGAACTGTTCAGTTTCACTAATAATAGGCCCATTCTGTGAAATTAAAACGTCAGGTTTTGTTGAATTGTGTGTTAGAAACTGTAAAAACTGAGTCTTACTGTGATTTAGCGTTAGTTTATTTTCTACAAGCCATGAACTGAGGTCATGTACTGCACTATTTGAAACCGAGCCAGTGTTGCACACAATATCCTTTACTACCAAGCTAGTGTCATCAGCAAACAGAAATATTTTAGAGGTACCTGTAATACTAGAGGGCATATTATTTATATAAATAAGGAACAGGAGCGGCCCCAACACTGATCCCTGGAGCACCCCCCACTTGACAGTACCCCACTCAGACCCCACATCACAGCCGTTATCATCATTGTGAATAATGACCTTTTTCTGCCTGTTGCTAAAGTAGGTGGTGAACCAATTGGGAGCTACTCCCCGTATTCCGTAATGGTCCAACTTGTGGAGCAATATTTTGTGATCAACACAATCAAATTCCCAAGTTAAATCAAAAAATAACTCTAGCATTCGAAACCCTTTGTTTAACCCATCCAGTACCTCTCAGAGAAAAGAGAATATAGCATTTTCAGTTGTTAAACGACTTCTAAAGCAGAACTGTACATTGGATAGCAAATCATGTGATATAAAATGATCACTTATTCTTACATACATAGCCTTTTCAATAACTTTTACAAACACTGATGGCATAGAAACAGGTCTAAAATTATCTACATTATCCCTTTCTCCCTTTTTATAAAGCAGCTTTACTACTGAGTACTTTAATCGCTCAGGAAACTGACCATTCTAAAGCAAAAATTACAAATATGGCTAAATACAGGGCTAACATGTGCATCACAGTACTTTAATATTCTGCTAGGCACTCCATCATATCCATGACAGTCCTTAGTCTTCAGTGATTTAATTATTGACTCAATCTCCCTCTTGTCTGTATCACAGAGGAGTATTTCAGACATCAATCTCGGAAAGGCATTGGCCGAGAAAGTTATATTATTTCCTGTAGAAACTAAATTTTTATTTAATACACCAGCAATGCTTTGAAAATGACTGTTAAATACTGTACACATTTCTGATTTATCGGTAACAGAAATATTTTTACTGTGAACTGACTTTATATCGTCGACCTTGTACTGCTGACCAGACACTTCCTTCACAACTGACCATATGGTTTTAATTTTTTCCTCTGAATTAGCTATTCTATTTGCATACCACATACTATTTGCCTTCCTGATAACATTTTTAAGCACCTTACAATACTGTTTGTAATGGGCTATTGTAACTTGATTGTGACTACTTCTAACATTTTGATATAATTCCCACTTTATTCTACATGATATCCTTATCCCACTAGTCAGCTACCCTGGCTGCCCATTATTGCTAGTACCCCATTTAGAACATTCTAAAGGTAAGCAACTCTCAAAGAGCAAGAGAAATGTGTCAAGGAAATCATTTTATTTATCATCTATGTTTTCGGCACTATAAACATCCTGCCACTCTTGTTCCTTGACAGCATTTAAAAAACTCTCTATCGCTGTTGGATTAACTTTCCTACATAGTTTGTATTTAAATATGACATTGGTTTGAGTACAGAAGCCTTTTAGTGTTAAAATTTGTGCATCATGGTCTGAAAGGCCATTCATGCTTTTACTAACAGAATGCCCATCTAGTAATGAAGAATGAATAAAAATATAGTCTATGGCTGTGCTACTGTTCCCCTGCACCCTAGTTGGAAAAAAACACAGTTTGCATCAGATCATGTGAATTTAGGAAATCTACCAACATCCTTTTTCTTGCACCATCAGATACAAAATTTATATTGAAGTCACCACATATAACTAGTTTCTGGTACTTCCTACAAAGTGAATCAAGAACCCTCTCTAGCTTGAGCAGAACTGCCCTGAAGTCGGAGTTAGGGGACCTATAAACATCAACAATTAGAAGTTTAGTTTCACTAAATTCAACTACCGCTGCACAACATTCAAATATCTGCTCAGTGCAGTGTCATGATATGTCTATGGACTCAAATGGAATACTGTTTTTTATGTACAGAGCCACTCTCCCACCCAGCTAGGAACTCCTTGAGAAACAGCCAGCTGATCTGTAGCCTGGTAAAGGAAGCCTCTGAATTGTCAAATTATTTAAGTGGTGCTCTGATATACCAATAATTTCATAGTCAACATCTATAAGCAGTTCACTAACTTTATCTCTAATACCTCTTATATTTTGATGAAATATGCTAATTCCTTCTCTACTTGGAAACATTACATCCTCTAAAGGTGAGCCCTTAATTACAGGGACTTCCTTTAAGCAGGTATACTTATCAGCTGACTTCATTCTAAAAAAGGTGCACCCCTAACACCAACTACTACAGGAATTTTTCCATAAGTGACACCACCACCCACTACACTGTCATTATAAGCTTAGCCAGCATCCCCTTCCCATAACTATTAAGCTGCAGGCCATGCCTTGTGAAACCCAATCATCTGATAGACCCAACTGGCACCACTGAGATGTGACCCATGCCCTCTGCCATCAGCGCCCTCCCCAGCCTCACGTTAACGTGGCTAACAGCCGCATTAAGGTGAGGTCGATCATGATGCTGAAACAGTTGCACAAAATGCACATTAGTGCCACCAGTTTGAGCAGCTATCTTAACCAGGTCACCACCTACATCATATTCCCCGCCCCTCTCGGGACTGTTCCCTGCTCCACCCACTAATCACTACCTGACCCTCCTTCGTAAAATTCTTACATAACTCCCCTATACTGCCAGTCATCTGAGCCAACCCTGCACTAGACTTCACAATGCTGGTGACCTGGTACTCACTCCCCAACACTTCCTGCAACTGCTGGCCCACACCTCTACCGTGAGAACTACCTAGCAGCAGAACCTTCTTCTTCCTGCTAGACTTTGCGACTAACCTAGGCCTCCTAATTGCTGAGGACTGCTGCATGTTCCCTACATCTACAGCTACACGAGGTAAATATTTTTACAGACTCAGGCAGTGAAATTTCCCTATTCTCTCAGGAGTTTTTACAAATGATGAGAAATAAATGTTGTGTCCTATATTGTCTGTTATGAAGGTATATACTGTAGGGGTTATTGGAAGGGAAGGTAAGGAGATTTAACAAGAAATACTTCTATCTATACGTGTAGTAAATTACTGATTTATTCAAACTTTACTGATAGTACCAAATGCTAACTTACAAATATTATTTGCTGTAGATTGTTTAATGAAGCATAACGTGACTTCAGATTTTAATGCTGAATTATTGTTCTGGAAAATTGATGATTGTTGGGCAGTTTTACCTGTTAAGATGGACCCCGTGATGTGTTAAAAAGACAAATCGGTCAACAATATATGTTTAACTGCAAATGCGAGATTGATGAACCAGGGAGAACCTACACATAATACACAAATTGATAACTAACAAAGACATAGTAAGATTTATGAATCCATCCTCTTAGGGAAGGAGCAGAATAAAGAATTATACAATATCATATCAAAATATAGATCGGTATTCTCTGATAAACCAGCAGGAACAAGGAACTACATTTGTCAAAATAAAAGATGGAACACTTGTTGTGTAAACCTTATCCTGTACAATGAAGTTTACAAACTGCGGTACTGGAAGGAATAAATAAAATGATAGGAAATCAAGTTATTGAATGTTGTGTGTGTAAGACAATTCATTGCTAATTGTTAAAATAGGCACAGGCAGTGTGCACCTGGTCTTAGCTGCACATACTCTCAATAGGCATATAAGAGACCGAAAGATGGAGATTTATGTGCACCAGTGTATTGCTCTCTAGGGTTGAACAAGCCAAATATTTCAGTTCAGAGAATGTGACACCTTGATACTGGCAAGTAAAATTACATGAAAATTTGAATCATTATACAGCTTTCTAATTTGATGGAAAGTCGTATCAATTTACAAATGCTATCTTTTGGACTAAGTACTTCAGTTTCAGCATTTATTCGAGTCTTAGATGAAGCTTTAGAGGAAGAATAATTGCATCTAGTAGGAATACAAGGCATTAAATTGGATTTGGGAAGAAGATGAGCCATAAAAGATTGTCTAGAACATAAAATAACTACGCACTTTTCTCAGACTAACCAGATTTTATTGCTGATATGTGCAGGATCAGGTATGAACAATGCCTCCCTGTTTATCATTAATAAAAACAAGTGGTCTAAACGGGTATGGAATGAATGGGCAGCAGAAGCTTTTAAGATAATTAAAGAAGCATTAGCGAAAGCACGTGTACTGAATCAGTCTTAAGTTAGCAACGAACACTTCAGAAAATGGCGTTGTGGCAGAATTGTTTCAAGGACAATGGAATCTGGAAATTGACAAACATAGGAACACTTTTACTAGCAGAAGCTGTAACAAACATGAGTAAAATTACACAGCTACAGAGAAGGATTGCTACTGTTGTTTGGAGTATACAAAAATTGCAGACATTAATTTGAATGAAATGAAATGTACTGTGGGACCAGGTGTCATTTTCTGATTAATTTTTTTAACAATTAGTTACACCAATAATAGATAATGATCTAGCCTCAAGAATAAAGTGAGGCATAAATATTTTAGCATCAGATTTCAGCAATACTCACAGGCCAGAAGATTCTCATATGAGCAGGAAGTACGAACAATTATTTATATTTTGTTCTGGAGACTAAACAACACCATCCCTATGTTGAAGTTATGCATACCTGGAAGTGTGGAAGAAGATTTAATGTGGTTTACCCATAAGAAATATGGGCATATTGGTGTCCACAAGTGCATCAGGCACACGAATAAATTTTATTACTTTAAGAACTCAAGTAGGAAAATAGTAATTTATAAATTATAAGATTGACTGCTGCTCTCTATAATTTACAAATCACATAACAGTTGCTGAGTGCACGCACTTTTCTAATGGAAGATAACCTGAATAAAATAGTAAACCACTGCACTCCTGTGAGGTATATCAAAAGATTAAAGAGATGATAACAGCCATATATGATATAAGTTATATCCAATAATACAAAAAGAATTACATGACTTAATGGCTGCTGAAGGTTGAGGAGTAACTTACATCTTTGTACTAATAGATTGTTGGTCAAAATATGTAAAACATTACCCTGTTAAACAAGCCAACACAGATAAAATAATAAAATGTTTAAGAGACTATTTCAAAGAATTGGGTAAGCCTTTTATATTCCATACTGATTATAGGTCACAATTTACAAGAAATAACTTGGAGGAATTTTTAGCATGGGAAGATATAAATGCATCCATCTCGAAATATCATCCACAGTCAAATCCTTGGGAATTCTTAATGAAGGAAATTGGACTTCTATGTACAGCTTATTGCCCTCATAAAAATACTACATACGCCAGTTTCCCGACTATACTGAATGAATTACTCCATAAGTCTAGAGGTCTAGCACCAATGAATAGGACTTTTATTGGCAAACCGCTATTAAAGTTGTTCAGCAGGCCACCTTCAGTACCTATTGAAGCAGCAGAACTATAGAATATGGTAAAGGGAAACGTATGAAAACATGCGGAAAGTAGATTAAAAATGCAATGAAAAACCAGTTTATGTGATTTTTTTTCCATTCAGCAAAGGACCCTATAATGTGCTGCGTATACCATGTACAAAGGCAGTATACTAAGTAGACTCAGAGTCTACCAGAAGAAGAGCTTACACAACAGTGGTATGTTAAAGAAATTTAAATCCTCAGGAGAATCTGCCACCTTTACAGATTACGTGGTTTGATGACTGCCAGATTGTGAGATAATTGCTTCATTGCTTAATATTTAGTTTTCCATGGAGCGATTTCTTCCTCTTCAAATATCCTGTTATCTGTGATTTACAACTCTCTTATTTCACTATCTTGCACCATGCAAGTAACAGAGAAAGACTTATTTTGGACATAAAAAACATAGCTGCTGAGAATTCTTCCAGGTTGTATGGCCGTGGTCCATGGAACTCTTCTATCCCTTACGTTTTGTCCAAAGCTACGATGGACATCTTCAGAGGTGCTCATGGTTGTCCTGAGTCTTGCCGACTGCAAGACTCAGCACAACCAGGAGCACCTCCAAAGGTGTCCAACGTAGCTTTGGACTAAATGTCAGGGATAGAAGAGTTCCGTGGACCAAGGCCATACAACCTGGAAGAATTCTCAGCAGCTGAAAAATCCGGTCATGAAAGCCTTCATTGTATTATGAAAAACATACATTACTGAATAGCGATTATAAACTGTATTTGAGCAAAACAATAGTGCTTTTGTATATTTTGGTCATGGGATTTTCTACCTTTCCTTTCTTGTTATGAAAAATGGTTTGGTTTCATATTACTTTTGTAGAGGAGATTAGGTAATGTAACATGTTAGGTAGGTTCCTTAAGTGAGGTACTTTTAGTCAAATATGTGTGTTTCATAGTGATGAAATACTGTAGGCAACCTTTGACTTACAGACTGATGATTACAAAGGGGTGTCATTTGAATCAACTTTTGGGGCCTGTACATTGAAACCAGGACATGTCCGTTATGTAAGGCAAGCCGACAACACTCTTCCAGTGTGTTGGTGAAGGACCCATCAGGATGGGTACCTTGGGGTTGTGGGTAGTATGGAAAGTCTCTGGGGATCTATCTTCTTTATTTCTTCTGTCCTAACACACTCTGGTATTTCCTTTCCTCCTCCTACAGTTGGAGTACCAGTTCTGTCTTCCCTCTTTCCAGATTCATATGTTCATATTGCTGAAACCCTTCTTTAATCCATACCGCATAGGGTAGACAGGTAGAGACAAGAGATAGAAGGAATAGTCCATATCAATTCAAGCAGGGCAGGAAAAAATCTTACCTTCATAGTCTCAGATGTTATTGAATTAAGCATATGTTAAAATGAAGGACTAAGTAAGGAAGATGTATTTTTTTGTTTTCTCCAAAAAAAATTCTGCTCCGAGATACAGCCCTCCAAAGATGACACTGCACATACCATTCTGATGAACCAAATTTTGGAAAAAAAGATTTAAAATGTTGTATCTCTTGAACACTTCTAGATATTTTGTTGGGATTTTTTATTTGAAAGATAATTGCTTTATTATTACAAATAAATCCTCTGTTTGGACTTATCTGTCAAAGTTCCTTTACTATAGCATTCTGAAATTTTTTTATAATTTATGGAAAAAAATTTTTTTTTCAAAAATGCCAACCCATAAAATTTTGCTGTTTTGCTGTTGATTAGTACCATATAGTTCTACATTCCCTGAAAAGGAGAGCTTCTGCTTTCAGGTTGAAAAGGTTTTATAAACAACTGAAATTTTTGCCATACATAAAACCTGTATTACCATCACTTTGTCACCTAACAGGCTCTTAAAAATCATAACTTAGTCCTATGTAATATAATTTTCATTTTATCTAAAAACAAAGATGATGTAACTTACCAAACGAAAGTGTTGGTATGTTGATAGAGACACTAACAAACACACACACAAAATTCAAGCTTTCGCAACCCACGGTTGCTTCATCAGGAAAGAGGGAAGGAGAGGGAAAGACAAAAGGATGTGGGTTTTAAGGGAGAGGGTAAGGAGTCATTCCAATCCCGGGAGCGGAAAGACTTAGGGGGAAAAAGGGACAGTTATACACTCGCACACACACAGACACACACACACACACACACACACACACACACACACACACACACACACATTCACATGGGGGCACGAAAGCTTGAATTTTGTGTATGTGTTCGTGTTTGTTAGTGTCTCTATCAACATACCAACGCTTTCGTTTGGTAAGTTACATCATCTTTGTTTTTAGATATATTTTTCCCACGTGGAATGTTTCCCTCTATTATATTCATATCAGTTTTAATTTTGTAAGATAAGTAAGAGACTCATTTTTTAAGCATTTTAAATGGTTCCAAAATGTATGTGAAAGGTTCAAAGACTTCAAGGTTTCAATTTATATAACTTCTGTACATGCTGTTTTGTACTGAAATTAGCCAGTCAATGAGCTAAAAATGTGTTCCGTTGCTTCAGTATCTTATTTTGATATAGAGTGATGCCTTCCTGTTGAATCAGTAGGAACTGGAGCACTTACAATCTTCAGATCATTGTGAACAGGAAGTGAACACTGATGGTGTAGTTGCTGTCCTTCAGCTGGAAACCCTATATCCAGCAGCTGGCCCATGTGGTAGCATAAACTTCACTACAGTTTCATTTAACTCATAAGTGGTGTCTATAATCTTTGCAATCCACCAGTCACAGTAATACGCCTGCTGTTTCTGAGGTGTTGGCCGAACAAATGAAATTTCTTCTTTCTTGCTCTTTAAAGTGCGTGCAATATGAGTTCGCCTGTCTCTTTGTGTTCAAAAAGGTGTTTTCTGAATTCTTTTCACAGTCCAAAGACATTTCAAACAGTCCTTTTCACAAAACACACTGCAACTGTGTCAACTGGCAAATTCCTCACAAAAATGCAGAAATCACTGGATGGTCTCAGATTTCTTAGAAGTCTATTCAGTAAACAAACTAGCACTGAACAACTACAATACAGAAATCTGCACTGAACAACCACGACAAACAAACTGACAAGAAACTGCAACAAAGTGTAAGAAATATGTGCAACAATGAAAGTGAAAAGAAATAACTGCAACAAAGAAAGTGATAAGAAATAATGGCAACAAAGACAACAGAAATAAACATTGTAACAAAGAAATTAGTTAGAAACAACTTCAGTGAAGATATACTTTCCCCTTGAAAGTGAAAAAAAAAAATGATTTTCTAAAATAAAACCTGTCCAACTTAAAAGTGGAAGCTCTCTTTTTCAGAGAATATAGTACTACATGGTACTAATCAACAGAAAAAAATCTAACTTTTCTGGATTGGAATTTTTTATAAAGAAAATTTTTTTCTTTAGATTATAAAAAAAAATCAAAAGGTGACAGTAAAAGAATTTTGACAGATATGTCCAAATGGAGGATACCATTGTAATCATATAGCAATTATCTTTCAAATAAAAAAACTCTGACAAAGTATCTAGAACTGTTACAGAGATACAGCATTTTTAAAAATTTTCCAAAATCGCATCTTCAAAATGGTGTTCGCAGTGTTGTCTTTGGAGGCCTGTACCTCGGGGCAGGAACTTTTTTGGAAAAAACAAAAAAATACATGTTTCTTACTTACTCCTAAATTTTAACATATGCTAAATTCAATAACATCCGAGACTATGAAGTGACATGGATTATGCCATACATAAATGTATTGACAAAGACGATGTTTTCTCCGTTTTTTTTTTTTTGTGACGCAAAGTGACTGAGGTAATCTTTTATACATCTAAAACACAAAAAGAGACACATAAAGGAATTATCCAAATGGGGCATAAATTGGTAGATGTGATGTACATGTACAAAAAACAATTGATTAAAGTTCCAGAAAAATTGGATAATTTATTCAAGAGAAAGTGCTTCACAAATAAAAGTCAGTAACATGTTGGTTCACCTCTGATCCTTATGCAAGCAGTTAATCGGCTTGGCATTGATTGATGTAGTTGTTGGATGTCCTCCTGGGGGACACCTTGCCAAATTCTGCCCAATTGGTGTGCAGATTGTCAAAATCCCAAGCTGGTTGCAGGGCCCTGCCCATAATGCTCTGAATGTTCTCAGTTGGGTGGAGATCTGGTAATCTTGCTAGCCCAGGTAGTGTTTGGCAAGCATGAAGACAAGCAGTAGAAACTCTTGCCAGCTGTGGATGAACTTTTTTTTTTTTCCAGTCTTCTGACTGGTTTGATGCAGCCAACCACGAATTCCTCTCTTGTGCTAACCTCTTCATCTCAGAGTAGCACTTCCAACCTACATCCTCAATTATTTGCTGGATGTATTCCAATCTCTGTCTTCCTCTACAGATCCCTCCAGTACCATGTAAGTCATTCCCTCATGCCTTAACAGATGTCCTATCATCCTGTCCTTTCTCCGTATCAGTGTTTTCCACATATTCCTTTCCTCTCAGATTCTACGCAGAACCTCCTCATTCCGTACCTTATTAGTTGCAGAGTTACGTGGCTTTATGCTCAATTACAGACTTACTATTTTATCAGTTGATTTGTTTTCACCACGTAACGCCCGCTGTTTACGTCCTTCTTCGTTGCTGAGCGATGTATCACTTTTTGTTCTGACGCCACAACTCTTCCTTTCCTATATCTTTACTACTTTTTATCTATATAAATGTTGAACTATTGGTTTTGCCGTTTAACAACTTTTTAATAACTGTGGAAGTATTACAGGCATCAGGTCCCACCTAATGTGTCACCCGCCTATATGTTTTACATGAACCTTTCAAGACTCGATCAATCTGTTTACAAAGAGAAAGCAGAATATCTCTTTCTTTGACGTTGTCCAACAACAACGTAGGAAGCTCGACGCCCTCACGGCCCAGGCTCTTCCATGGCTCACGGTAGTTTGCAGCATTCGTTTTATTCCTTGCCCACTTGCCGCTACGTCAAACTTTCGTGGTGATCTTGGGCAACGTCTTCCATGTTATCTGCAACATAAATAAACTTTCTTCCCACAGTATTTCTGAAAACCCAAAAACAAACTTAAAGAACATAATAATAATAACTGTTCTTACAATTATTCATATAAGTCTTGGTCAATTTAATGAGGGGTGGTACAGGCCTAAGCCTTGTGACACCACACAGTCCACCTAATTTTCAACATTCGTCTGTAGCACCATGTCTCAAATGCTTCAATCCTCTTCTGTTCCAGTTTTCCCACAGTCCATGTTTCACTACCATACAATGCTGTACTCCAAACATACATTCTCAGAAATTTCTTTGTCAAATTAAGGCCGATATTTGATGTTAGTAGACTTCTCTTGGCCAGGAATGCCCTTTTTGCCATTGCTAGTCTGCTTTTGATGTCCTCCTTGCTCCAACCGTCATTGGTTATTTTACTGCCTAGGTAGCAGATTCCTTAACTTCATCTACTTTGTGACCATCAGTCCTGGTGTTAAGTTTCTCACTGTTCTCATTTTTACTACTTCTCATTACTTTCATCTTTCTTCAGTTTACTCTTAATCCATACTCTGTACTCTTTAGACTATTCATTCAGTTCAGCATACCATGCAATTCTTCTTCACTTTCACTCAGGATAGCAATGTCATCAGTGAATCATATCGTTGATATACTTTCACCTTGAATTTTAATTCCACTCCTGAACCTTTATTTATTTCCAAAATTGCTTCCTCGATGTACAGATTGAACAGTAGGGGTGAAAAGCTACATTCTTGTCTTACACCCTTTTTAATAAGATCACTTCGTTCTTGATCATCCACTCTTATTATTTTCTCTTGGCTGTTGTACATATTGTATATGACCCATCTCTCCCTATGGCTTACCCCTACTTTTCCCAGAATTCCGAACATCTATCACCATTTTACATTGTCAAATGCTTTTTCCAGGTAGACAAATCCTGTGAACGTGTCTTGATTTTTCTTTAGTCTTGCTTCCATTATTAACTGCATCATTAGGATTGCCTCTCTCATGCCTTTACCTTTCCTAAAGCCAAACTGATTGTCATCTAGCACATTCTCAATTTTCTTTTCCATTCTTCTGCGTGTCTTGAACTTCAGCGTACTCTTCATCACTACTATTGTGATCTGAGTCTATGTCTTCTCCTGGGTACACCTTACAATCCAATAACTGATTTTGGAATCTCTGTCTGACCATGAAGTAATCTAACTGAAATCTTCCCATATAACCCAGCCTTTTCCAAGTATACCTCCTCCTCTTGTGATTCTTGAACAGAGTATTCACTATTACAAGCTGAGACTTGTTACAGAACTCAATTAGTCTTTCTCCTCTCTCATTCCTTGTCCCAAGTCCACATTCTTCTGTAACCTTTTTTTCTACTCCTTCACCTACAACTGCATTCCAGTATCCCATTACTATTAGATTTTCAAATCCCTTTACATACTGTATTACCCTTTCAATATCCTCATACACTTTCTCTCTCTCTTCATCTTCAGCTTGCGACATTGGCATGTATACCTGAACTATCATTGTCAGTGCTGGTTTGCTGTCGATTCTCATAAGAACAACCATATCACTGAACTGTCCACAGTAACACACCCTATGCCATACCTTCCTATTCATAACAAATCCTACTCCTGTTACACCATTTTCTGCTGCTGTTGATATTCCCTATACTCATCTGACCAGAAATCCTTGTCTTTTTTCCACTTCACTTCACTGACCCCTACTATACCTAGATTGATCCTTTGCATTTCCCTTTTCAGATTTTCTAGTTTACCTACCAGTTCAAGCTTCTGACATTCCACGCCCTGACTCGTAGAATGTTGTCCTTTCATTGATTAATCAATTTTTTTCTCATGGTAACCTCCCCGTTGGCAGTCCCGTCCCAGAGATCTGAATGAAGGACTATTCTGGAATCTTTTGCCAATGGAGAGATCATCATGACACTTCTTCAATTACAGGCCACATGTCCTGTGGATACACGCTACGTGTCTTTAACGCAGTGGTTTCCATTGTCTTCTGCATCCTTATGCTGTTGATCATTGCTGATTCTTCCACCTTTAGGGGCAGTTTCCCACCCCTAGGACAAGAGAGTGCCCTGAACCTCTGTCCACTCCTCCACCCTCTTTGACAAGGCCATTGGTAGAATGAGAGGTGACTTCTTATGCCGGAAATCTTCGGCCGCCAATGCTGATTATTAATCAAAATTTAAGTAGCGGCAGGATTTGAACAAAGACATTTTTATTATAAATCAAAGATGCTAACCCTAGACCACGGTGAACATTACCTTGTTCAAATATAAGGCCAGGACACCTTGTCATGAATGGCAACGAAACAGGGTTTAGAATATTGTTGAAGTACCACTATGCTGTAAGGGTCCATGGGTGACAACTAAAGGGGTCCTGCTATAAAAAGAAATGACACCCCAGACTATGACTCCTGGTTATTGGGACATACAGCGGGCGACAGTCAGTATGGTATTCCACCACTGTCTGGGACGTCCCCAGATATGTCTTTGCTGATCATCAGGGCTCAGTTTGAATCAAGACTCATCCCTGAAGACAGTTCTACTCCATTCAAAGAGATTGCAGGCTGAAGACATTTCTGGAGATGTCCCACACAGCAGTGGGATATCATCCTGTCACCTGCCATACTGTTTGACAACCAAGCGTGATGGTCTGGGGTGCCATCTCTTTTCATAGCATGACCTCTTTGATTGTCAGTCATGGCACCACTACAGCACAGGGGTAGGTTGACGATATTCTATGCTCTGCTTTGTTGCCCTTCATGGCAAACCACCCTGGGCTTATGTTTCAGTAAGATAATGCTTGCCTCCACACAGCAAGTGTTTCTACTTCTTGCCTTCGTGCTTGCCAAATCCTTCCTTTGCCAGCAGCGTCACCGGTTCTCTCCCCACTTGGGAACATTTGGAGCATTATGGGCAGGGCCCTCCATCCAGCTGAATAGCGGCACATAGGTGGGCAAATAAATAATGAAAACTGATAAACAATTGCTACTTCAGTAATTTAAAAAAAATAATTTGAAAGAATAATTGAAAGAAATTGGCAGGTACACATATCCTGAGTAAACTTTAACTGGTACTAATATCAACAGATCTTCAATGTCAATACATTTAAGATCAATATTCATCATTTTATTTACATACTTCTTTACATTAATTTCATTGTGCCTAATCCTGATTATAAAAATGCCGATGCAGGATTGCTCCTCCGCTGCTTGCGCAAATTCCTTGTCTGCTCTGAACCTCCTGATGCAGGATTCTCGGTGCGGGGAGAATGATGAACAGAACAGACAGGTGTGGTTGATGTGAATATATAAATTAAACTTTACTTTCCTAATACTTTTAATGTACACTTGAAATACACATTTTAAACAATACTGGTATGACAGATATTGTCATACAGCTGCCCGCTACCACTTATCGAAATGAACAGGTGAAGATACAGAAATTAATCAATTGAAGAGCATACCTCTTCCTTTTTTTGCGGCAAAACATTTTCTCTGATACAAAGTAGCTCATTAATTTGGCTTTGTGTATAAATAGCTTACATCTATAAAAGGAAAAGAATGAAGAAAGAAAAAATAATATAATCCATTATAACTGTCCCCCCTCCTATGCACTGATGTCATGTGGAGGTATGCATTGTCTGAGCATATTTCCCTTTTTGAGGGTTAATAACCCTGGCCTGTATGGGCATAGCCTTTATTTTCGGCCTTATGGTAATCAATTTATAAGGGCATTCAGCTTCTTTTAACACATAAATACATAAGTTTTCTCTCCTAACAAAGTGCTTGCTGTAACTACATATTTCCATTGTTGTCAGTCAGTACCTGCACAGTATTAAGCTTGTGAAGCAGCTCAACATCCGTTATCATCCCAGTTCACACTCACAGGTTCAATACAAGGCCAGAGTGCCCGCGTCATGCATTTACAGTAGCTTTCACTGCACAAATTTATGAAGCTCATGTTCAGAGGCATGATCCTTTGTAAAATCTTCGATACGGTGAAAACTGGTTTCCATATCAGCAGCCCGAGGAATTTGTTTCACCTCATCGCTCTCACTTATTCAATGGGGACACCAGCCGTATGTCTGACATCCGTTGGCAAGGTAAGTTTCTTCCCACTTTTATGTCATTGTTAAGCACAGAAAATTCATGTTATGCAAAGTATTGCCACCTTTAGTTTAT
This sequence comes from Schistocerca nitens, assembly GCF_023898315.1. Lineage (NCBI taxonomy): Eukaryota > Metazoa > Arthropoda > Insecta > Orthoptera > Acrididae > Schistocerca > Schistocerca nitens. The sequence goes on along the minus strand of NC_064619.1, from coordinate 466,160,395 downwards.
CTCACACCCACCCACGTATATTGCAAGCACACTTAATACTTTGCAGCCAGGTTTTGTATGTTTTTGCACATTGTTTTTGAGCATCTTTCATACAGTTGCATCACATAAAGTTTCTTTAGCGTCCTTTACACATACTACGCACATAAAAAAAATACAATTACAAAATACACATATCCTATTGATTTGCCGAAATGCCATTATTGTCACTTATTCGGACACCCCAAAAACATACATTTTTCATATTAGGTGCATTGTGCTGCCACCTACTGCCAGGTACTCCATATCAGCGACCTCAGTAGTCATTAGACATCATGAGAGAGCAGAATGGGTCGCTCCACGGAACTCATGGACTTAGAACATGGTCAGGTGATTCGGTGTCACTTGTGGCATACATTTGTACGTGAGATTTCCACACTCCTAAACATCCCTAGGACCACTGTTTCCGATGTGATAGTGAAGTGGAAACAGGAAGTGACATGTACAGCACAAAAGCGTACAGGCCAACCTCGTCTGTTGACTGACAGAGACCCCCGACAGTTGAAGAGGATCTTAATGTGTAATAGGCAGACATCTATTCAGACCATCACACAGGAATTCCAAACTGCATCAGGATCCACTGTAAGTACTATGACAGTTAGGTGGGAGGTGAGAAAACTTGGATTTCATCGACGAACGGCTGCTCATAAGCCACACATCATGCCAGTAAATGCCAAACAACACCTCACTTGGTGTAAGGAACATAAACAATGGATGATTGAACAGTGGATAAACATTGTGTGGAGTGATGATTCACGGTACACAAAGTGGTGATCTGATGGCAGGGTGTGGGTATTGCGAATGCCTGGTGAATATCATATGCCAGCATGTGTAGTGCCAACAGTAAAATTCGGAGGTGGTGGTGTTTTGGTGTGGTTGTGTTTTTCATGGAGGGGACTTGCACCCCTTGTTGTTTTGCATGGCACTAGCACAGCACGGGCCTACATTGATGTTTCAAGTACCTTCTTGCTTCCCACTGTTGAAGAGCAATTCGGGGATGGCGATTGCATCTTTCAACACGATCGAGCACCTGTTCATAATGCACGGCCTGTGGCAGATTTTATTACACAACAATAACATTCCTGTATTGGACTGACCCGCACAGAGTCCTGGCCTGAATCCTATAGAACAACTTTGGGATGTTTTGGAATGCCGACTTCATGCCAGGCCTCACCGACCGGCATCGATAACTCTCCTCAGTGCAGCACTCCGTGAAGAATGGGCTGCCATTCCCCAAGAAACCTTCCAGCACCTGATTGAATGTATGCCTGTTTGAGTGGAAGCTGTCATCAAGGCTAGGGGTGGGCCAACACCATGTTGAATTCCAGCATCACCGATGGAAGGCACCATGAACTTGTAAGTAATTTTCAGCCAGGTGTCCGGATACTTTTGATAGACTTAACTGTGATCCCAAGAACAAAATAGTTTTTTGTTTATAAACACAACTCAAATCTGACAATACCAATCGTATCAGATACTCATTCAGTGTTTAAAAGTGCAGCTCAGTATTTACTTGTTATGTTCATTGTATAAAGGATAACCATTTCATATGCTGAGGTATACAGAGTTGTCTCATCAATACGATATGTTACGTACAATGAGCATGAAACACTATTCACATAAGTAACAAATGTGCATAAAAATTTTACACTTTTGTAGGTAGGTTTCAACCCCTTGATTATTTGGTAGTACAAAATCTTAGTTTAGCATCGTGGTATGTGATGTACAGCAACAGTTTTCTCCTTCACATACTTTCACACTATCACATTCATATGTATCATAAACATACAACTATATTTACTTGCCGTATAGTCCTTTCTTATGGTTATATGGTACCTAACACTCTACAAGCATTTATCTTTCTTCACTTTAGGATGTGCTGATGCATCGTTCCCAGGAAGGAAAAAAACTTAATACTAACTTAAAACGAAATCTTCATAGATAAGTGTATAGTGGCTCAATGGTTACCTTTTTCATATCTTCAACCATACATTCATTCACTTCAGTGTGCAGTCGTGCTGTTACAAAACTTATTTAATGTCAAGTGTGTGTCTCTATTTACCTTATAAATCTGAAAGATAAAGTGTATTAGAGGCATGGTGCGACCTCTTATTCAGTTTGCCACTTGCACTGTACTCGCTTGTTTACCTGCAGCAAGACTTTTCTCGTTCATCAAGTATAATTAGTGCACGTACATTCAGTACTTAAATTTGTAAATATTGTACAAATGTTGATATAATGTATGTAGTAGCAGAGCTTAAGTAAATATCTCATAGTTTAGCGGCCCTTTCCTGTGTATATTAACTTATATTTGTATGTGTGTATTGTGTAGATAGTTGTAGTATACTCTCTCCCTTAACCTTCTATTGCATGACTTTTCTTTAGAAAACCTATCTCAATGAAAAATATATCTGGGGGTAGGGTTTGACATGCAAAATACTGTATAATAGCTTAAACATAGAAATTTTTTTGTAATTTTGATTAATTCAATATTTTAAGTTTGTTGCCATATGGCATCTCCTTGGTATGTCAACACACTTCCCAGAAAACTCAAACACTTATATTCACATACATGTATAAAATGACTTAGGAAAGATACACATATGTGCTCCTATATACACTAGTGAATTGTATAAGATGAAGAACTGTTACTTTTCTGTTTAAAGAAATATTTTGTCATATTATTCAACAATTCAACACCTTGTTTCATCACTCAGTGTGAAATTTCAAAAAACAGTTTTAATTTGCAGTGAAACATAAATGCACTTCGCATTTCAAGCACTTCACTCACACAATTCTATTGCATGATGGAACTTTGCACCTTCCTTTGATATCCATAATACGCAAATGTTATATGCCATCTAGCCACATATCTTCTTCAGGCAGTGCAGCTGTTGGTCCTTTCTTCTTCTTCTTCTTCTTCGTGTAGGCTCTCTCAGTGGAATTACTTCTAGGTCTTCCTTGCTTTCTTGCCTCACTTTTCCCCTGGAACAACAAACTTCTTCCTATGGCCTTCTTGAACTCTGCTAAAGTAAGCATGCTTTTCCAATGCATTCCACTTGATAGTGCATCTCTTCTGTAAAGAAACAAAGCATTCACTACCGTCAGATCTACAATATGAAAAAATATTCTATGATATCATTTTTTGTAACGCATCTGAATCCTAGACAATGCTAGAACTGAATCCACACGATCTACACCTCCATGAACTCATTATACTCTTCTACTGCCCTGGGGCAAGGCACCTTGACTAACTTCTTCAACTTCTTGTCAAACCTGTCTACTTCATTCATTGGATTTGCTCCCACAAAATTGCTGGGTAATGTCACAAACTTTTTGTCATGCCACTTTTCAGTAGAACACTGTCTTTCATCTGTTGCATTTCTTCCAGATCTCTTCATTTTCTTGTCAGAGTTGAACACACATCCCTTTAGATGATTGGAATGTACAGTGCCTAGGCTGTAGATTCCTCTTTCTGCCAGTTTCATTTGCAGTTCTAAACTACAGATCCAGTTGTCAAAAAATATTTTACAATTTTTGTGCTCAGGTATTACACTAGCATGCAGATTTCCACTGGCTCCTATGTCAGGAAGATGTTCATTTTGGTTAGTTCTGCCAGGGTGCTATCCAAAATTTTCAGGACTGGTGCTGCCATCTGTTGAAAACTTTACTTTTGGACTAATGGTCACCACCACCCTCAAAATAGTTCCCATCCGCATGTACACACCGGTCCCAGTGCTTCTGCCTCTGGACAAACATTTTCTGGAAGTCCTGTTCTTTGAGGGTGTTTATCACTGCCAGCGATGCTTCTTGAATCCTCTCTAGAGTGTAGAACTGACAGCCTTTCAGCATGAGTTTCTGTTTTTGGAATAGCACGAAGTCGCAAGGTGCCAAATCTGGCAAGTACAGTTGGTGGGGTACAACAGCCATGTTGTTTGCTTGCCAAAAAGGTCCTGGTGAGCAAGGACGTGTGACAGGGTGCGTTGTCGTGATGCAGCAGCCAGTTCCCTTGACACAAAAGTTCGGGCCGTCATCGCTGCACATTTTCATGGAGCGGTCTTGGAGAGCCTGGGCTCTTTCACTGGGACGATTGTTACTTTGTCTCTGGGTCATAACCATAAATCCAGCTCTCATTGCTGGTGATAACCCATGACAAGAAGGTTGGATCATCAGAGCGGTCTGACAAAGGTCTGTGCACACTTCAACATGCTGTGCCTTCTAATCGGCAGTCAAGATCCTTGGCACAAATTTTGCAGTGACACGATGGATGCCCAATTCATCAGTCAACATTCGTTGACATGTCCCATAACCAATACCCACTTCATCCGCAAAGTCTTGAGTGGTTCAACATCGATCCGCACGAACCAGTTGTCGAAGTTTGGCAACAATGTCTGGCGTTGTGTGGCTAACGGGCCTTCCAGTGTGAGCATGATCTTCGACATCTGTAAGGCCGCCCCTGAACTGAGCTTGCCACTCAAACACACACATACAGCTCATGCTGTGTCCCCCAAACACTTGCTGAATCATTGCAAGGGTCTCTGTAGCACTTTTCCCGAGATTTGCACAGAATTTGACACAAACGCGCTGTTCTGTTCACAGATCCATCACAAAATCGCCACACACAAAACACAGAGTATTACCCCTGTGGACACGCAACACGTCTGCACACTGGCTCATCAGATACGCAGCTCTCGCTACCTAGTGGTGCAAAGATCTACTACACCTACTTTCCAGATGGCAGCACCAGTTCCGAAATCTTTGGATTCCACCTCGTACAGTTCAAAATTGTATACTAAACCATTCACATCAGGCAGTACAAACATTTTGTAGCCCCATCTCTTTGGTTTTCTTGGATTGTACTGTTTCATTGAATGACACATTTTGAATGGCATAATCTGCTCGTCAAGGGTGAATTTTTCCGGCTTTGGTAGCATTTTACACTTAGAAAGAGTGAATAAGGCTTCTAATCTCATATATAGAATCATACCCTGGCTCTCCTTCATGTATTGTTCTCCAATTATGAGAAAAATCTATGTTACTTTTTATTTATTCAAAGCAATTTGTACACATTCTATCAACTACAATGGGAACTATAGTCTCAGAATTCCAGTAATCTCTAGTAGAAGGGAGTCTAATCACAGACATAAAAACACCATTCCTATCCAAATTTCTAATTTTTGTCTGTCAGGTTTCAGCCCTTTTGCAGGATTTTTTTTGAATGGATAGTCTGTTTGACTCCTCAACAATAATGTCCAATATTTCACTTCCAGGAAACATATGAAAATATTCTTTCAGACTGCATATATGAGAAGGGATGTCAGGTGTACCTGTCCATTCTGGCATAACTAGTACTTTCTGGCATGGAACTAGGCCTAAGCACGCCTTTAATTGCCTTTTGTTTTGAGGAACACGGCAGTTCCTAATGACATCAAGTTTTTTAGGATCTGGCAGTATGCCTTCCGAAGAGATTGTGTGTCCTAAAAATTTTACCTTTTCTTGTCCAAAATTAGATTTCTTGAGATTTGCCATTACTTCATATTTTGAAAAGCGGCTCAATACTTATTCAATTAATCTTAAGTGTTATATCCAATTGGATGTAGCGACTAAAAGGTTGTCCACTTATACCATTACCTTACTCAAAAGTTCGGGCCTAGCACTTTGTCCAGTCAAGAGAAAATACACCCGCACCTTATGTTCAATCCAAACGGTACTACTGGAAATTTGAAGCTCCTGTCCCGACATATGAACGCAGTATACTTCCGACTTTCTTCACGTAGTTTTATTTGCCAGTATGAAGACCAGAGGTTGATTATAGTAAGAAATTTAGCATCATTGAATTTCATAAGCTGTTCCTCTATATTGTCTGGATGTGTTCGGTCTGTACAATAATCTTATTAATGTTACGGGTGTTGAGGACCAAGCGCACCTTGCCATCTGACCTACTCACAGCCAAAATAAGACTGCAATAGGGGGAAAATCGTGCCCCTTTCAAGCGTCCTGTTAATCTCTTTTCTTACTGCTTCACTTTTTGTCCAGGGTATAGGGTATGAAGTAGAACAAAAAGTTTCGTGAATGAGATTTTCACTCTGCAGGGGAGTGTGCGTTGATATGAAACTTCCTGGCAGATTAATACTGTCTGCCAGACCAGACTCGAACTCATGACCTTTGCCTTTGCGGGTAAGTGCTCTACCATCCCTTTATCCCCCTTTTTTTTTCCCCGTTGTGTTTGGTCGTTGCTGACATCACATGACATCCGTTCAAGTTCATTGTTGATCCCTTCACTCAGTTGTTTTTTTTTTTTTTTTTTTTTTTTTTTTTTTTTTAGCTACCCAAGCACGACTCACAATCCACCCTCACATATTCAATTTTGCCAGTACCTTCCAAACTTAACAGAAGTTCTTCTGCAAACCTTGCAGAACTAGCACTCCTGGAAGAAAGTATTTTACAGAGACACGGCTTGGCCACAGCTTTTTCCAGAATGAGATTTTCACTCTGCAATGGAGCGCAGTTTTAATCTGTCAGGAAATTTCATATCAGTGCACACTCCACTGCAGAGTAAAAATCTCATGCTGGAAATATCCCCCAAGCTGTGGCTAAGCCATGACTCCGCAATATCCTTTCTTCCAGGAATTCTAGTTCTGCAAGGTTCACAGAAGAGATTCTGTGAAGTTTGGAAGGTAGGAGACAAGGTAATAGCAGAACTGAAGCTGAGAAGACAGGTCATGAGTTGTGCTTGGGTAGCTCAGATGGTAGAGCACTTGCCTGTGAAAAGCAAAGGTCCCAAGTCCGAGTCTCGGTCCGACACACAGTTTCAATCTGCCAGGAAGTTTCAAAAAAAAAATTCGTGAGGATATACTTCCATTTTGTGCACAAAATCCTTGATGATACCTGGTCTTTTTTCAAAGTTCCGCTTGCTGTTCTTGAGACATGCACTTTGATTCACTTACCTTTGTGTTTATTGTGTCTACATTTAACTCTTCTGCTGCCAAATGTTTGTTACTGTATGTGTTGACAAACACAACTATCGGGTTTACCAGCTGAACTTGAAAGTCGTGAGTAATTTCAGTTTTAGGTCTATTAGTACTATCCCTGATTAGGTCTATTGCAAACAACTGGTTATTTACAGTGCAATGACATTGGCCCTTTCCTACATCAATTTGTACTTGTTGTTGTTGTTGTTATTGTTATTGTTGTTGTGGTCTTCAGTCCTGAGACTGGTTTGATGCAGCTCTCCATGCTACTCCATTCTGACCAAGCTTCTTCATCTCCCAGTATTTACTGCAACCTACATCCTTCTGAATCTGCTTAGTGTATTCATCTCTTGGTCTCCCTCTATGATATTTACCCTCCACGCTGCCCTCCAATACCAAATTGGTGCTCCCTTGATGCCTCAGAACATGTCCTACCAACCGATCCCTTCTTCTAGTCAAGTTGTGCCACAAACTTCTCTTCTCCCCAATCCTATTCAATACCTCCTCATTAGTTACATGATCTACCCACCTTATCTTCAGCATTCTTCTGTAGCACCACATTTCGAAAGCTTCTATTCTCTTCTTGTCCAAACTAGTTATCGTCCATGTTTCACTTCCATACATGGCTACACTCCATACAAATACTTTCAGAAACGACTTCCTGACACTTAAATCTATACTCAATGCTAACAAATTTCTCTTCTTCAGAAACGCTTTCCTTGCCATTGCCAGTCTACATTTTATGTCCTCTCTACTTCGACCATCATCAGTTATTTTGCTCCCCAAATAGCAAAACTCCTTTACTACTTTAAGTGTCTCATTTCCTAATCTAATTCCCTCAGCATCACCCGACTTAATTTGACTACATTCCATTATCCTCGATTTGCTTTTGTTGATGTTCATCTTATACCTTCCTTTCAAGACACTATCCATTCCGTTCCAATGCTCTTCTATGTCCTTTGCTGTCTCTGACAGAATTACAATGTCATCGGCGAACCTCAAAGTTTTTATTTCTTCTCCATGGATTTTAATACCTAATCTGAATTTTTCTTTTGTTTCCTTTACTGCTTGCTCAATATACAGATTGAGTGACATTGGGGAGAGGCTACAACCCTGTCTCACTCCCTCCCCAACCACTGCTTCCCTTTCATGTCCCTCGACTCTTATAACTGCCATCTGGTTTCTGTACAAATTGTAAATAGCCTTTCGCTCCTTGTATTTTACCCCTGCCACCTTTAGAATTTGAAAAATAGTACTCCAGTCAACATTGTCAAAAGCTTTCTCTAAGTCTACAAATACTAGAAACGTAGGTTTGCCTTTCCTTAATCTATTTTCTAACATAAGTCGTAGGGTCAGTATTGCCTCACGTGTTTCAACCATTTCTATGGAATCCAAACTGATCTTCCCTGAGGTCGGCTTCTACCAGTTTTTCCATTCGTCTGTAAGGAATTTGCATTAATATTTTGCAGCTGTGACTTATTAAACTGATAGTTCGGTAATTTTCACGTCTGTCAACACCTGCTTTCTTTGGGATTGTAATTATTATATTCTTCATGAAGTCTGAGGGTATTTCGCCTGTCTCGTACATCTTGCTCACCAGATGGTAGAGTTTTGTCAGGACTGGTTCTCCCAAGGCCGTCAGCAGTTCTAATGGAATGTTGTCTACTCCCGGGGCCTTGTTTCGACTCGGGTCTTTTCAGTGCTCTGTCAAACTCTTCACGCAGTATTGTATCTTCCATTTCATCTTCATCTACATCCTCTTCCATTTCCATAATATTGTCCTCAAGTACATCGCCCCTGTATAGACCCTCTATATACTCCTTCCACCTTTCTGCTTTCCCTTCTTTGCGTAGAACTGGGTTTCCATTTGAGCTCTAGATATTCATACACGCGGTTCTCTTTTCTCCAAAGGTGTGTCTAATTTTCCTGTAGGCAGTATCTATCAAACCCCTAGTGACATAAGCCTCTACATCCTTACGTTTGTCCTCTAGCCATCCCTGCTTAGCCATTTTGCACTTTCTGTCGATCTCATTTTTGAGATGTTTGTATTCCTTTTTGCCTGCTTCATTTACTGCAGTTTTATATTTTCTCCTTTCATCAATTAAATTCAATATTTCTTCTGTTACCCAAGGATTTCTACTAGCCCTCATCTTTTTACCTACTTGATCCTCTGCTGCCTTCACTACTTCATCTCTCAAAGCTACCCATTCTTCTTCTACTGTATTTCTTTCCCCCATTCCTGTCAATTGTTTCCTTATGCCCTCCCTGAAACTCTGTACAACTACTGGTTTAGTCACTTTATCCAGGTCCCATCTCCTTAAAATCCCACCTTTTTGCAATTTCTTCAGTTTTAATCTGCAGTTCATAACCAATATATTGTGGTCAGAGTCCAAATCTGCCCCTGGAAATGTCTTACAATTTAAAACCTGGTTCCTAAATCTCTGTCTTACCATTATATAATCTATCTGAAACCTGTCAGTATCTCCAGGCTTCTTCCATGTATACAACCTTCTTTTATGAGTATTGAACCAAGTGTTAGCTATAATTAAGTTATGCTCTGTGCAAAATTCTACCAGGCAGCTTCCTCTTTCATTTCTTACCCCCCAATCCATATTCACCTACTACGTTTCCTTCTCTTCCTTTTCCTACTACCAAATTCCAGTGATCCATGACTATTAAATTTTCGTCTCCCTTCACTATCTGAATAATTTATTTTATTTCATCATACATTTCTTCAATTTCTTCGTCATCTGCAGAGCTAGTTGGCATATAAACTTGTACTACTGTAGTAGACGTGGGCTTCGTGTCCATCTTGGCCACAATAGGGCGTTCACTATGCTGTTTGTAGTAGCTTACCCGCATTCCTATTTTGTTATTCGTTATCAAGTCTACTCCTGCATTACCCCTATTTGATTTTGTATTTATAACCCTGTATTTACCTGACCAGAAGTCTTGTTCCTCCTGCCACCGAACTTCACTAGTTCCCACTATATCTAACTTTAACCTATCCATTTCCCTTTTTAAATTTTCTAACCTACCTGCCCAATTAAAGGATCTGACATTCCACACTCCGATCTGTAGAATGCCAGTTTTCTTTCTCCTGATAACGTCGTCGTCCTGGGTAGTCCCCGCTCGGAGATCTGAATGAGGGACAATTTTACCTCCGGAATATTTTACCCAAGAGGACGCCATCATCATTTAATCATACAGTAGAGCTGCATGCCCTCGGGAAAAATTACGGCTGTAGTTTCCCCATGCATCCAGCTGTTCGCAGTACCAGCACAGCAAGGCCGTTTTGGTTAGTTTTACAAGGCCAGATCAGTCAATCATCCAGACTGTTGCCTCTGCAACTACTGAAAAGGCTGCTGCCCCTCTTCAGGAACCACACGTTTGTCTGGCCTCTCAACACATACCCCTCTGTTGTGGTTGCACCTACGGTATGGCCAACTGTATCGCTGAGGCACGCAAGCCTCCCCACCAACGGCAAGGTCCTTGGTTCTTGGGGGCAGAGGGGGGGAATTTGTACTTGGTATATCCTAAATGTATCCATACCAATTAAACAATCAACTATTAATTTCTCTACTATCAAAACATTGCATCTTACAGATAACTGTCTTAATTTTAAGGGAATTATGACTTGTATTTTGACCCCTTTTGATTTCTGACCAGTGGGAATTTGTACCTTGCAATTTTGCACTGGCAATGTGGGTGTATGCCCAGATTTCTTCAGTTCTTGAAAGAATCCCTGACATCAAATTAGTTGTAGCACCTGTGTCAAGCACAATGGGTACCGTACATGAAGGTCAAATATTTCAGCTTTAATAGTAGCTTGTACCTTGCTGTCTGTCAATTTTTTCTATGTATCCTCATTATTTTGATGGAGATCAACTTTCACGTCACTATCTTGATTGTATCTGATACAGCAAGTGTTGATCGAGCTCATGCCCCCACTCTCCTCCAGGGTCACAGAACAGGGGCCTACCATGACCAGTTCAAGTTTTCAGGCATCACAATGGCATCAGTCTCTGGGTTAGGTGTAACTTCCATTATATGGACTGTTAGTGTTTGATTACACCAATTAGTATCCTGTGAGGCTCACAACTGAAATTCTCTTTGCCTTCGCGTGTTCTTCAGCATAAGTGCATTACTTTGCTGGCCGAATCCTGCTGTCTGCGGATTATTCAGCTGTTTGGTACTGTTTTGTGTTTGCCAAGCAATCAGCTGATTATTGCCGGTAGCTGGTGTCTGTACATATTATACAGGCTGGCCATATGCTACTTGACTCTTGTAGTTGTTTTTGTCAAATTTTTGCTCATTTCTTTTACATCCACCTTCGAATTTACGACTTTCTCCACAGCCGTTGTGATTACCATTACGCATACAACATAATTGCTTTACCACACACACATTTGGGGCTACACTCGTCAGATATGAGACATTACCGAGTTTTTGGGGGGGGGGGGGGTACTACTGGGGGCCGAACTGCACAATAACCCTGGGTTCGGTGTGGATGGAGCCTCTCCATTGTTTCGAGGTACCCGGTTTAATACACAAGGTTTTGTAACTCACCTGCAAGTTGTTCTTGTTTATTGTCTACAGATGATACTTCTTCCGTTAATGTATTTATATTGCGGAATATATCAGTAATTATTTCTTCTTTTAGTTGTTTACCTAGCTTTGTCAACTTTCCGAACAGTTCTTCAGGTAATTCAGTACGTACACTTTTGCTCACCTCACTGAACTGTTGACTAATACTATTCCTGAAATCATTAAACACCTGATTTTGCTGTGTAAGCTGTTGTCCTATATTTTCCTGGTGTTTTGTGAACTGCTGTGTAAACTGTTGTGTTGTTAGTTGCACGAGTTGAGCAAATTGTGTGTCTCACTAGTATTTACATTGGTTTTGCAAATTGTTTCCTTGTCTTGCGGTCATGACGTTGTGAGCAAATAATCAAAGAAATTTTCACTGTCGCACTTCAGTTTCACTATTTGGAAAAATATTTCCCAGAGAGAACTGAGAAATTGTCTCATTGAGCATCATAAAAGTGACATTACGATTAGTTATATTACCAATGTCATAATTTTTTGATAGTGGGACACCAACCATGTTGTTTTGGTTGCCATTGGCCAGATCACAAGTTCGCACGTTACCTTCAACTGTTGCCAAGCTCGGATTTCCAACATCTTGGCATATTGCAATTTTGTCATGAGTTTTCAAAAATGGCCATTTCCTTTGACTCCGTTGTGAATAGCTTTTAACAAAATTATGAACAAAATTTTTCAAAAAGATGAAGTTTTGTATGTTTTGGCACCCTTCAATTCAAGTAGATTTAACTGCTTATTCACTAATAAACCTGATTATTTTCTGACACAGTCTTATCGAATTTGATGACCTATCTTGCACTTTCATGATGACTTTATACAAATTTTCGTCTTTTCTTTAGAAATGCACATTCTGTTAAGGATATTAATTGGACGGATAGGAGAATATCTAGTGCCAGAGAGATGGCACCAAGAGTGGCCATATAAGCATGCAGCGTGGCAGTTTCCTACCTTTACCTCTGACATCAGCATTCCCGGTGCGTCTCATTTGTGGGCAGAAATTAATTTTAATTTGCTCCTTCAAGTTTTTATGAGTCCCAATCTCGTGGACATGTAACAAATACACTGAAAGTTTTATTAGTTTCTGCTAACAATAAAACGAAATATTGATCTCAAAAAAACAAATTCTCAACAATTGTTCATATTTCACTTAGCGCCATCCATTGAATAATGGCATATAATGGGTGGCTAAATAATGGAAACTGATTAATAATTGCTGCTTAAATAATTTAAAAAATTAATTGGAAAGAATAATTAAAAGAAAATGGAAGGTACACATTCCTGGGTGAACTTTAACTGGTACTAACATCAACCGACCTTCCATGTCAGTACATGATTATTATTATTATTATTATTTATTTTATGGCCTTCATTGGACCACTGTAGTCAAAAATACAAGGTTATAAACAAGTTGTTACACAGGGATACAATTTGGCTCAACAATAACTTAATATGATATTTAAGTAATATAATTATTAGCGTTTATTCTTATATGAAAGGTGTTTTGCTCTTCTGTCTGCCCAATATTTCTTCATTCTTTCAGATATTTTCTTTCTTTCTTTCTTCATTTGAGACCACTCTTCCTGTACTCCTTTTATTGATTTTCATTTGTAGTCTGGTTTGCGGGTCTTGCAGTATTCTGGTTTTCTCTGTCTTGTTTTTTAGGTCATCTACTGTAATTTGGAGTTCTTTTATATCTTCCTTAATTTCTGTGATCCATTTAATGTCGCTCTTGCTATTCCACAATTTTTGTATTATTTTTTTACTAATTCTGTTTACTGGAGTTCTCATCAGATGTCCAAAGAATGAGATGCATTTCTTCCTGATCGTGCTCATGACTGGTTCTATTTTCTTATATACTGTTTCATTTGATGCTATTCTCCAATGTCCATTTATTTTGTACTGTTTATTTATACATGTCCTAATTATTCTTCTTTCTATTTTTAGTATTCTGTCAATTTCTGCTGTATAGTTGTTTTGAAGATAGTTTCAGCTGCATATGTTATTTCTGGTTGTGTAACTGTTTTATAGTGTTTTAATTTTGCATCTGTAGATAGGCTTTTTTTGTTGTATGTAGTTTCGGTAATGTAATTTGCGTGGTTCAGTTTTTTTATTCTATTCTGCCATGATGGCGTCTCATTTAGATTGTATGTTATTATTTTGCCTAAATATTTAAATTTATTGACAATTTTGATTTCCTGTTCTCCTATTGTAATTTTGTTTGCAAGTGGTGGATCAGTTAGCATACTCTCCGTTTTTTCAAATGATATTCTAAGGCCTACTTTCTCCACTATTTCTTATAGTGATTTCACTTGTTGCCTGGCTTCTTGAATGGTGTTGGCTAGGAGAGCAAGATCATCAGCGAATCCCAAGCAGTTTAAGCTAATATCATCTTTGGATTGTCCTTGTACCATTCTCCCATTATGTATTCCAGTGCACAGTTGAACAGTAATGGTGAGGCAGTCACCTTGTCTTAAGCCTGTTTTTATGAGGAATGGTTCCGAAATTTCTCCTCTAAACTTCACTTTTGATTTGGTGTTGGTTAGAGTGAGTTATATTATTTTAATTAGTTTTGGATGGAGTCCTAGATTTCTTAAAATTTTTAATACTGAAGGTCTGTGGAGACAGTCATATGCCTTCTTAAAATCTACAAATGTTATTGCCAGAGGTTTGTTCTGTTTCTTGTAGTATGCCATAATCAATTTTAAACTAATTATCTGCTCTGAACAGCTTCTCCATGGTCTGAAACCTCTCTGATATTCCCCTAACTCCTGTTCTAATTGCTCCTTGATTATTTCATATAGGATCTTGGATAGAATTTTGTATGTGCAATCTAGGAGAGAGATTCCTCTGTAGTTGTCTGGGTTGCTTTTAACTCCCTTTTTGTGTAGTGGGTGGATGATAGCTGTGGTCCAATGTTCGGGGAATCGTTCTGTTACCCAAATTTTCGTTAGAGCCATGTGTAAGGAGATTTTGACTGTGTCACTTGCATATTTCCACATTTCAACAAAAACCTGATCTTCTCCACATGTCTTATAATTTTTTTGTTCTTTAAGAGTTTTTTCTACTTCTTGGAAAGTTGGAGGGTCTAGTTTGTTAGGTTAGGTTTTTTGCTGGGGTATTTATGTTGATTTGTGAGAGTTCTTTGGGTTCCTCGCAATTCAGAAGTTTGTTAAATGCTTTTGCCATGATTTCTGCATTTTCCTTGTTACTGTGTGTCATTCTTCCATCTTCATCTTTCAGTATTAGTGTAGGGGCCTCATATTGTTGTAGTTGTTTCCCAAAGATTTTATAGTAGTTCCTGGAGTTGGTTTTATGATAATTACCTTCTATGGAGTTTATAATATCTTTATGGAATCCTCTCGATTCTTCTAATATTTTGTGTGAATTTTTTTTCTTTCATTTTTTAGGTTGATGGCATTATCTTCTGTTTTGTGTGTTTGAAACTTTAACCATGCTTGGTGTCTATCTTCATGGAATTTGTCACATTCTGATGTCCACCAGGCATGTTTCCTTCGGGGGTTCAAGGGAGCTAGATTCTCTGCTTCTTTTTTAAGATTAAGCACTAGTTGTTCTAGATCATCTGTTAATTTGATGGTTTGTGTTATTTGTTGGTATTTATTATTTTTAATTAGCTGATGTGGGTCAAACCTCCTTTTTATTTTATTAGTTTTTCCGGTCCTCTTCTTTAACGGAGTGAATTTGATTTTAATTTTAACTATATAATGGTCTGAGCCTGTGTCTACTCCTTCCTCTCAGTACTTTAACATTGTGGATCTCCTTATGAAAATTTTTGTCCATCCAGACATGGTCTAGTTGCCACTCCCCCTTCCTCCAGTCTGGATGTTTCCATGTTTTAAGTTTACTTGGCTTCCTCTTAAAGTATGTTGATTTAGATATTAGGTTGTGTTCTCTGCAGAGTTCTACGAGTCTTTGACCGTTTTTGTTCGTAAATTTATGTGGACTCCATTTTCCAATTATATCTTTATATTTCCTTTCTTTTCCCAACTGAGCATTGAAATCTCCCAATAAGATTTTTACATTCTTTTTATTTACTCTATTCACAGTTTGTTCTAGGAGGCCCCAAAATTTATCTACCTCTTCCTTTGTTTTTGTTAGACAATTTTTTTCATTTGTTGGGGCATGAGCATTTATTATTGTACATTTAAGATAAACATTCATCATTTAAGTACTTCTTCACTAGAAGAAGGGATCGGTTGGTAGGACATGTTTTGAGGCATCGAGGGATCACAAATTTAGCATTGGAGGGCACCGTGGAGGGTAAAAATCGTAGAGGGAGACCAAGAGATGAATACACTAAGCAGATTCAGAAGGATGTAGGTTGCAGTAGGTACTGGGAGATGAAGAAGCTTGTACAGGATAGAGTAGCATGGAGAGCTGCATCAAACCAGCCTCAGGACTGAAGATAACAACAACAACAACTTCTTCACATTAATTCCTTTGTGTGTAGTCCTGATTACAACAATGCCGATGCAGGATTGCTCCTCCACTGCTCGCGCAAATTCTTTGTCTGCTCCAAACCCCCTGAAGCAGGATTCTCGGTGTGGGGAAAATGATGAACAGACAGGTGTGTCGATGTGAATATATGAATAAAGCTTTACTTTCCTAATAACTTTTTCTATTGCTTTTAATGGTCGCTTGAAATAGGCATTTATAAACAATACTGGTATGACGGATCTCATCATACATTCACCTGCTACTACTTCTCGAAACGAGGAGGTGAAGGTACAGAAATCAATCAGTTGAAGAGGATCTCTCTTCTCTTTTTTTGTATCAAAACATTATCTCTGCCACAAAGCAACTCATTAATTTACCTTTGGCTTCGTGTATATATAGCTTATATGAATATAAGGAAAAGAACGAAGAAAGAAAAAATAATATGATCCATTATACAACTCAGGATTTGATCTAGCACACCAATTGGACAGAATTTGGTACAATATCCCTCAGAAGAACATCCAACAACTCTGTCAATCAATGCCAAGCCAAATAACTGCTTGTATAAGGGCCAGTGGTGGACAAATGCATTATTGACTTTCTCAGCTTGAGAAACTCTTTCTCTTTAATAAAACATCCAATTTTTCTGAAATTGTAATCATTTGTTTCTGTACGTGTACATCATATCTACTGATTTCCATCTCGTTCACATAATTGTTTCATGGTGTGGTCTTACAATGTATTACAGTTAAATATATAATTTCACCTAGGCTCCATCAGAATGTAATATTACTACTTCAGTGATCCAAAAATATAATCATAATAGTCTAATAACAATAAATAAACCAGAGGTGAATAGACTTTAGCAACATGCATAAGAAAATTATGAAAGAGTCAGGAAATAACCATTTGAAATAGCCAGGTACAGCAGGATATGAGCAAACTTCATTATTGAAAGTTACGGGAGTAAAGGTCATAAGCTGTAGATATAATTTCAAATTTTTAAGTTTGGATGGGTCCAGTTTCGTGTAGGTATGAGAGGGAAAAAGGGTAGACAAACGCAAAGAAGGAATGATTTAATTTTTGGTCAGGTGAATCCATATATGCAACAACCTATACTATTTTAGAGGTGTATTGCAGAGTAAAGGGCAGGTGGACCCAAAAAAAGGGCATATGCCTAGGTCAGGTGGGCCCACAGGAGGAATGACCTGTACCACTTCTTTTATGTAGAGGGGTAAGGAAAGAGCACCCACATCACAAAAATAATAATATATGTATACAGTGTCTTCCCATACGATAAGGTGTGAGTGCAGTTCTTACAAATGTAGGGACTTGTAATGTGACTGTTAGCCAAGCTAGTGAAGTATTCACTCAAGTAGTCAAAACAAATGGCCCTACCTGCGCAATGAATTTTCATTTCCTTACATGTTGACTTACAGAAAATCTGAGATTGGAAGTTATGGAAAATAGCATAGAGTGTCATGTCGGCGTGCAATCCTTGTGGTAAGTAAAGACTTAAACCTTGTACACTGTAATAAATTTGAGGCCCTGGTGCTGTTATATACAATGATGTAAAAACAACATAAAGCTACTTGGCTTTGAGCAAAAGTAATGAACTAATGGTTGAGCCTGGTCAAATAGAACTAATGTCTTATGGGTTTGCTTTCTGCTGTGGAAATCTAACAATGCATTTATGAAGTAGTTGGATGGCTATAGGAGTTTAAGAAAATGTGGGAGAATAGAAAAACAAACTTAATGAAAATACATTTTACACTTTAATTAAGCATAAATATGCGCTAAAGACATAATCAAAAGATAAATGGAGCTATTGTTGAATCTAAGAATTAAAAACTTAAAATAATTGGCTTAAGATGTATGATTTATGTGATGAAGTTAGATTAGATTAGATTCAGTTTTCGATCCATAGACGCAAAAATATAAAAATGCAGTAAATGAAGCAGGCAAAAAGGAATACAAACGTCTCAAAAATGAGATCAACAGGAAGTGCAAAATGGCTAAGCAGGGATGGCTAGAGGACAAATGTAAGGATGTAGAGGCCTGTCTCACTAGGGGTAAGATAGATACTGCCTACAGGAAAATTAAAGAGACCTTTGGAGAGAAGAGAACCACTTGTATGAATATCAAGAGCTCAGATGGCAAGCCAGTTCTAAGCAAAGAAGGGAAGGCAGAAAGGTGGAAGGAGTATATAGAGGGTTTATACAAGGGCAATGTACTTGAGGACAATATTACGGAAATGGAAGAGGATGTAGATGAAGACGAAATGGGAGATAAGATACTGCGTGAAGAGTTTGACAGAGCACTGAAAGACCTGAGTCGAAACAAGGCCCCGGGAGTAGACAACATTCCATTAGAACTACTGATGGCCTTGGGAGAGCCAGTCATGACAAAACTCTACCATCTGGTGAGCAAGATGTATGAGACAGGCGAAATACCCTCAGACTTCATGAAGAATATAATAATTCCAATCCCAAAGAAAGCAGGTGTTGACAGATGTGAAAATTACCGAACTATCAGTTTAATAAGTCACAGCTGCAAAATACTAACGCGAATGCTTTACAGACTAATGGAAAAACTGGTAGAAGCCGACCTCGGGGAAGATCAGTTTGGATTCCGTAGAAATGTTGGAACACGTGAGGCAATACTAACCTTACGAGTTATCTTAGAAGCTAGATTAAGGAAAGGCAGACCTACGTTTCTAGCATTTGTAGACTTAGAGAAAGCTTTTGACAATGTTAACTGGAATACTCTCTTTCAAATTCTAAAGGTGGCAGGGGTAAAATACGGGGAGCGAAAGGCTATTTACAATTTGTACAGAAACCAGATGGCAGTTATAAGGGTCGAGGGGCATGAAAGGGAAGCAGTGGTTGGGAAAGGAGTGAGACAGGGTTGTAGCCTCTCCCTGATGTTATTCAATCTGTATATTGAGCAAGCAGTAAAGGAAACAAAAGAAAAATTCGGAGCAGGTATTAAAATTCATGGAGAAGAAATAAAAACTTTGAGGTTCGCCGATGACATTGCAATTCTGTCAGAGACAGCAAAGGACT
The DNA here is from genome assembly GCF_023898315.1 of Schistocerca nitens. Taxonomy (NCBI): domain Eukaryota; kingdom Metazoa; phylum Arthropoda; class Insecta; order Orthoptera; family Acrididae; genus Schistocerca; species Schistocerca nitens. The sequence continues at coordinate 466,141,263 of NC_064619.1, read as the reverse complement.
TGGAAGAGCAGTTGAATGGAATGGACAGTGTCTTGAAAGGAGGATATAAGATGAACATCAACAAAAGCAAAACGAGGATAATGGAATGTAATCGAATTAAGTCGGGTGATGCTGAGGGAATTAGATTAGGAAATGAGACACTTAAAGTAGTAAAGGAGTTTTGCTATTTGGGGAGCAAAATAACTGATGATGGTCGAAGCAGAGAGGATATAAAATGTAGACTGGCAATGGCAAGGAAATCGTTTCTGAAGAAGAGAAATTTTTTAACATCGAGTATAGATTTAAGTGTCAGGAAGTCGTTTCTGTAAGTATTTGTGTGGAGTGTAGCTATTTATGGAAGTGAAACATGGACGATAACTAGTTTGGACAAGAAGAGAATAGAAGCTTTCGAAATGTGGTGCTACAGAAGAATGCTGAAGAAAAGGTGGGTAGATCACGTAACTAATGAGGAGGTATTGAATAGGATTGGGGAGAAGAGAAGTTTGTGGCACAACTTGACTAGAAGAAGGGATCAGTTGGTAGGACATGTTTTGAGGCATCAAGGGATCACAAATTTAGCATTGGAGGGCAGCGTGGAGGGTAAAAATCGTAAAGGGAGACCAAGAGATGAATACACTAAGCAGATTCAGAAGGATGTAGGTTGCAGTAGGTACTGGGAGATGAAGAAGCTTGCACATGATAGAGTAGCATGGAGAGCTGCATCAAACCAGTCTCCGGACTGAAGACCACAACAACAACAACAACAGACGCAAAAAATGAGATGATTTTTGTGGGTGTGGAACACGTCAGAAAGTATAATATAAAACATTTGAATATAATACTTACTACCCCGATTATTTGTCAGGAGATTGTCGAAATAGGTGATTACAATGCGGTAAAAGGGAACAGCTAATATATACAGAATTAACACACTGTCAGAATGAAACATGGTTATGCACTTATTAATAAATTTATCATTCACGAAATATATAATCTTGACTGTTGTGACCAGTGCTGTCAAAACTGAACTCTAATAGACATTTTTACATAAGCTGGCTTAACAGTCTCTGTTAAGATATTCATCTATAGAGTAGAAGGATTTTCCTATCAAAAAATCTTTCAAACCCTGTTTAAACCGTGTTTTATCTGAAACCAAGTTTTTACTGGTTGCTGGCAATTTACTGAAAATGTGTGAACCTGAATATTGGATCCCTTTTTGGACCAAGGTAAGTGATTTTAGGTCTTTATGTGGATTGTTCTTATCCCTAGTATTGATACTATGTAAGGAGCTAATGGTTGGAAATACAGATATATTACTTGCAACAAATTTCATTAAGGAATAAATATACTGAGAAACAGTGGTTAGAATACAAAGTTCTTTGAACAGGTTTCTACATGACCACCTTGAATTTATGCCACAAATGATTCTTATCACACGCTTTTGAACCCTAAAAACTTTTGCTCATTTTGATAAGTTACCACAGAATATGATCCAATATGACAGAATAGAATAAAGTACACAAAGTATTCAAGTTCTTTTACATTTATATCTCCTACATCTGACATCATTCTCACTGCAAATACAGACTTGTTTTGGCACTTAAGCAATTCTGAGGTATGCCCTTCACAGCTGAATTTATTATCGAGTTGTGATTCCAGAAATTTAACACTGTCAACCTCTTCGATCTGCATGTCTTCATATGTTATACACATGCTGGAAGAAAATCTCTTACAGGTTCTGAACTGCATATAGTGGGTCTTCTCAAAGTTTAGTGACAGTGAATTAGCTTTAAACCATTTATTAATATCAGTGAAAATTTGATTAGCAGCTATTTCTAAATCTTTACTTGACTTGCTACTTATTGCAATGTTCTGCTTTGTGGAGAAGTGACATTGAATTAAGTCTTCTGAGATATTAATTTTTGTAACAAAAATAATTTATCAAAAGTTGAGGATGATAAAAAATTTATATTTAGTTAAGTAAAATTCAACCATGGAAAATCCAGGACAGAATGTAACAGTATTATGAAAAGGAAAATTATTACTTTCCATATAGTGGGACACTGAGGCACAATGAAAAGACTGTCACAAAGTCAGCTTTCGGCCAACAAGGCCTTCATTGGACACACGCCCGCGCGCACAGTTTCTGGCTGCTGAGGCCACACTGCAAACAGCTGCGCATGATGGGAGAGACAACTATGTGGTGGGGGTAAAGAGAAGGCTAGGGTGGGGAGGGGAGGGGATAGCAGGGTACGGATGGGGGACAGTAAAGTGCTGCTTGTTGAAGCATACAGGGAAGAGGTGGAGAGGGCATAGGGTAGCTAGGTGCAGTCGGGGAGAAGACTAGGACACATAGCAGGGAGATTTGCCACCACCACAATTCAGAAAATCTGGTGTTGGTGGGAAGGATCCAGGTGGCACAAGCTGTGAAGCACTCACTGAAATGATGAACACTGTGTTGGGCAGCATGCTCAGCCTTCTAAGTGAGCACGACAACTGACAACTAACAAGCTGTCTGTCCGCATAAACGGCCATCAACAAACTGTGACCGAGAAGCAGCTGGACCACTCCATTGCTGAACACGCCATCCAACACAACGTTCATTTCAGTGAGTGCTTCACAGCCTGTGCCATCTGGATCCTTCCCATCAATACCAGCTTTCCAGAATTTCACAGGTGGGAACTCTTCCTGCAACGTATCCCACATTCCTGTAACCCTCCTGGCCTCAGACTTTGTTTGTCCTTACTCTCTAACTTCTACTCTATTCCACCAATATACCCACAGTATTTGTAACTCTCTCCTTATGTGCTAATACCTCCTTCCCCAACTGTGCCTAGCTGCCCTACCCTCTATCCACCTCGGCCCTGTGTGCCCCCATAAGCAACACTTTATTGCTCCCCACCCCTACCCTGCTTCAGCCTTGTCCTTCCCCCCCCCCCCCCCACCCAATTATGTCTTCCATCATGCACAGCTGCTCACAGTGTGGCCTCAGTACCAGAGATTGTGGTCATGTGTGCATGAGTTAAAGGGGAGGGGTGGGGGGGTTGCACTATCTTCAACAAAGGCCTTGTTGGCCAGAAGCTCATTTTCTGAGTGCCTATTTGCGACTCAGCATATCTGCAATATGGTGAGTAGCAAGTATCCTTTTCATAAAATTAGTTAAGTAAATTATTTTACACACAATTTCATCTTAGTTAGGGGATCCATGGTGTAAGATGTTGTTCCATTCCACCTTTTCTTCACACTCAGATGTTTAAGACTGTTGGTTAGGTAATTAGCATATAGAGAATTTCTACTGTGCCCACTTTTATTTTGGTCTGTGCTGAGACAGTGGGAAAAGTATTAGTACAACGACACAATGCTGTCAAAAAGTCTCCACCTGTTGTTGGGTTGGTATTTATGATTATGCATCACAGTGTTTGGGAAGGCACAGAGCAAGCAGTTCTTCCTACAATGACAACACTCAAAAACAGTTGAAAAAGCTGAAGAGAAGTGTCATTCTCTTATGTTGTGTTCTGAGATCCACTTCAGGTGTGTTGTCTTGAGTAATAAGAGATTTGTCACCTAATATTGTAGATGTTGAATACAAAAACAACCAAGTACCATTGGATAAGCAGCTGCAGCAGCAAGTCGTATACTCCTAGCTCACTCATTTGTTACATAGTTTAATTCTTAATTTCTTTGCGTGTTTTTGGTACTTGCATTGTTTAATTCATAAATTTCGGGCGTATTATAGTATTTGAGAGTTGTAGCATCGCGTTTTAGTACCTGAATAGTGTAAAATCGCGTAGTCTCCTTCCGCCGCCGAGCAGTGTGTCAGCAGTGCGCAAGTAGCAGCATTACTGCATTTACTAGGCAATCTTGTATTTTAATAACCGTTTAAATTTTGTGTCGATTTGTTTGCGCTCTCTGTTGATTAGTTCAGACGTTCTTTGCACAGCAGTTTTTAGCATGGATAGGGACTGCAACTGCTGTGGTCGGATGCAGGCTGAGTTGGCATCCCTTCGCTCCCAGCTTCAGGCAGTGTTGGCTTCGGTCACACAGCTTGAGGCTGTTGCCAATGGGCATCACTGTGGGGGTCCGGATGGGGGTTTGTCGGGGACGGCCAGCTCGTCCCACGCATCCCCCGATCGGACTACGACTGTGGTTGCCCGGGATACTGCCCGCATTGAGGCTGATCCTTCACCTGTGGTAGAGTGCGAGGTCGTCTCAAGGTGTGGCAGGGGGCGAAAGACATTCCGGAGGGCTGAACGGAAGGCCTCTCCAGTTTGTCTGACGAACCGGTTTCAGGCTCTGTCTCAGGCTGATACTGATCTTCGGCCTGACATGGCTGCATGTCCTGTTCCAGAGGTTGCCCCTCAGTCTGCAAGATCCGGGATGTCGCAGAGGGTGGGCTTACTGGTAGTTGGGAGCTCCAACGTCAGGCGCGTAATGGGGTCCCTTAGGGAAATGGCAGCAAGAGAGGGGAAGAAAACCAATGTGCACTCCGTGTGCATACCGGGGGGAGTCATTCCAGATGTGGAAAGGGTCCTTCCGGATGCCATGAAGGGTACAGGGAGCACCCATCTGCAGGTGGTCGCTCATGTCGGCACCAATGATGTGTGTCGCTATGGATCACAGGAAATCCTCTCTGGCTTCCGGCGGCTATCTGATTTGGTGAAGACTGCCAGTCTCGCTAGCGGGATGAAAGCAGAGCTCACCATCTGCAGCATCATCAACAGGACTGACTGCGGACCTTTGGTACAGAGCCGACTGGAGGGTCTGAATCAGAGGCTGAGACGGTTCTGCGACCGTGTGGGCTGCAGATTCCTCGACTTGCGCCATAGGGTGGTGGGGTTTCGGGTTCCGCTGGATAGGTCAGGAGTCCACTACACGCAACAAGCGGCTACACAGGTAGCAGGGGTTGTGTGGTGTGGGCTGGGCGGTTTTTTAGGTTAGATGGCCTTGGGCAAGTACAGAAAGGGTAACAGCCTCAACGGGTGCGGGGCAAAGTCAGGACATGCGGGGACCAAGCAGCAATCGGTATTGTAATTGTCAACTGTCGAAGCTGTGTTGGTAAAGTACCAGAACTTCAAGCGCTGATAGAAAGCACCGAAGCTGAAATCGTTATAGGTACAGAAAGCTGGCTGAAGCCAGAGATAAATTCTGCCGAAATTTTTACAAAGGCACAGACGGTATTTAGAAAGGATAGATTGCATGCAACCGGTGGTGGAGTGTTCGTCGCTGTTAGTAGTAGTTTATCCTGTAGTGAAGTAGAAGTGGATAGTTCCTGTGAATTATTATGGGTGGAGGTTACACTCAACAACCGAGCTAGGTTAATAATTGGCTCCTTTTACCGACCTCCCGACTCAGCAGCATTAGTTGCAGAACAACTGAGAGAAAATTTGGAATACATTTCACATAAATTTTCTCAGCATGTTATAGTCTTAGGTGGAGATTTCAATTTACCAGATATAGACTGCGACACTCAGATGTTTAGGACGGGTGGTAGGGACAGAGCATCGAGTGACATTATACTGAGTGCACTATCCGAAAATTACCCCGAGCAATTAAACAGAGAACCGACTCGTGGAGATAACATCTTGGACCTACTGATAACAAACAGACCCGAACTTTTCGACTCTGTATGTGCAGAACAGGGAATCAGTGATCATAAGGCCGTTGAAGCATCCCTTAATATGGAAGTTAATAGGAATATAAAAAAAGGGAGGAAGGTTTATCTGTTTAGCAAGAGTAATAGAAGGCAGATTTCAGACTACCTAACAGATCAAAACAAACATTTCTGTTCCGACACTGACAATGTTGAGTGTTTATGGAAAAAGTTCAAGGCAATCGTAAAATGCGTTTTAGACAGGTACATGCCGAGTAAAACTGTGAGGGACGGGAAAAACCCACCGTGGTACAACAACGAAGTTAGGAAACTACTGCGAAAGCAAAGAGAGCTTCACTCCAAGTTTAAACGCAGCCAAAACCTCTCAGACAAACAGAAGCTAAACGATGTCAAAGATAGCATAAGGAGGGCTATGCGTGAAGCGTTCAGTGAATTCGAAAGTAAAATTCTGTGTACCGACTTGACAGAAAATCCTAGGAAGTTCTGGTCTTACGTTAAATCAGTAAGTGGCTCGAAAGTGCATATCCAGACACTCCGGGATGATGATGGCATTGAAACAGAGGATGACACGCGTAAAGCTGAAATACTAAACACCTTTTTCCAAAGCTGTTTCACAGAGGAAGACCATACTGCAGTTCCTTCTCTAAATCCTCGCACAAACGAAAAAATGGCTGACATCGAAATAAGTGTCCAAGGAATAGAAAAGCAACTGGAATCACTCAACAGAGGAAAGTCCACTGGACCTGACGGGATACCAATTCGATTCTACACAGAGTACGCGAAAGAACTTGCCCCCCCCCCCCCCTTCTAACAGCCGTGTACCGCAAGTCTCTAGAGGAACGGAGGGTTCCAAATGATTAGAAAAGAGCACAGGTAGTCCCAGTCTTCAAGAAGGGTCGTCGAGCAGATGCAGAAAACTATAGACCTATATCTCTGACGTCGATCTGTTGTAGAATTTTAGAATATGTTTTTTGCTCGAGTATCATGTCGTTTTTGGAAACCCAGAATCTACTATGTAGGAATCAACATGGATTCCGGAAACAGCGATCGTGTGAGACACAACTTGCTTTATTTGTTCATGAGACCCAGAACATATTAGATACAGGCTCCCAGGTAGATGCTATTTTTCTTGACTTCCGGAAGGCGTTCGATACAGTTCCGCACTGTCGCCTGATAAACAAAGGAAGAGCCTACGGGATATCAGACCAGCTGTGTGGCTGGATTGAAGAGTTTTTAGCAAACAGAACACAGCATGTTGTTATCAATGGAGAGACGTCTACAGACGTTAAGGTAACCTCTGGCGTGCCACAGGGGAGTGTTATGGGACCATTGCTTTTCACAATATATATAAATGACCTACTAGATAGTGTCGGAAGTTCCATGCGGCTTTTCGCGGATGATGCTGTAGTATACAGAGAAGTTGCAGCGTTAGAAAATTGTAGCGAAATGCAGGAAGATCTGCAGCGGATAGGCACTTGGTGCAGGGAGTGGCAACTGTCCCTTAACATAGACAAATGTAATGTATTGCGAATACATAGAAAGAAGGATCCTTTATCGTATGATTATATGATAGCGGAACAAACACTGGTAGCAGTTACTTCTGTAAAATATCTGGGATTATGCGTGCGGAACGATTTGAAGTGGAATGATCATATAAAATTAATTGTTGGTAAGGCGGGTACCAGGTTGAGATTCATTGGGAGAGTGCTTAGAAAATGTAGTCCATCAACAAAGGGGGTGGCTTACAAAACACTCGTTCGACCTATACTTGAGTACTGCTCATCAGTGTGGGATCCGTACCAGATTGGGTTGACGGAGGAGATAGAGAAGATCCAAAGAAGAGTGGCGCGTTTCGTCACAGGGTTATTTGGTAACCGTGATAGCGTTACGGAGATGTTTAATAAACTCAAGTGGCAGACTCTGCAAGAGAGGCGCTCTGCATCGCGGTGTAGCTTGCTCGCCAGGTTTCGAGAGGGTGCGTTTCTGGATGAGGTATCGAATATATTGCTTCCCCCTACTTATACCTCCCGAGGAGATCACGAATGTAAAATTAGAGAGATTAGAGCGCGCACGGAGGCTTTCAGACAGTCGTTCTTCCCGTGAACCACACACGACTGGAACAGGAAAGGGAGGTAATGACAGTATGTTGTCATATGTATCTGAATTTTCCCTGAAACATTGAATATAAAAGATTCATATATTGAATAATGTTAGAGAGAGATGGCACAGCTCTTCAACAGATTTATCACTATGTCCATGAAATTTAATACAAAAATCCCTTGAATTATGCTTCAACTAAATCAGTATATTTCACAGTAATGCACTAAATCCCTATAACACCTTTACAGGTATTGCCAAAAGGATTTTCATGGACAGTATTTTGAGTTAATGCCCACAGATGAAACAAGCCAGCACACTCAACAATTCTCTTATGTTTACGTTCTTTATATATATATTGTTTTGTGGATAACTAAGAGTATTACAGAAATGGATAAAAATTTCAGTGTCTCTTGTAAAATTACAACAATACTGATATTTCATTCATCACTCCTCACCACAGCACATATTGCTTGGGAAGAGAGAGAGATCCTTCCACTGCAACTCATACTGACATCATTCTCCTATACTCTTGCAAGAATATTTGCACCTGTTGTGGCTTTCATTAGAATGAGGTACAGTAATTGTGTGATGAATGCTGATCAATTGCATAAATTTAAGTTGCCAACTGAGCAGCATGAGAGCTGTTGATGCACTTGTTAGCATCATAGAAAATACAGTTTAACTTTAAACTAGAACAACAGTTCTTTTTTAATGTGATGGATCATTTTTTTACTATTTGCATTGAGTGATTTAATGAGGGTGACTACTCACCTTACATTCTGTTTCTCGAGAATTATTTCCTCTGCTGCGCAAACTAAATATTTACACACAATCAGACCTGGATTAGAGAGATCTTACTGAGGTTTCTCACTTAACCAGATCTTCAGTTACACAGGTTTAGTGACTTCTCTCACTGAGAAAGGTTTTCCTTAATCCATGTCTAGTGGCTACATCCCTCACTTAGGGATTTTTAAGAAAACATTGGAAATAGATCAGGAATGCACATAGGATTAAGAAATACAGCAATCACCTTTAACATAATAATCTTAGAAATTTGCAGTATCACTTATTTGAAGGTGTTGGTCAGTTTTCCTATTTTTTCTATGTTGGTACATTGAATTTGTTTTCAAGATTGTATATGTTATCAAAAGTTAACTGATCAGTATCCTTGGAAAATTCAGAAAATCTGTGCACTGTCTCTAGTGTATTTAAGCTCCTTGCTTCTTTGGATAAGAGATTTCGTACATATCAAAACATCCATTTGTCTTAAATAATCATCTTCTTCATTTCTGTCTTTAGATGTACTTACAGTCTGCGACAATGTCATCACCTGTGTATTCTGTGACAACCAGTATATCACCAACCTCTACAAAGTCTTTGAATATGGACGCTGACATGCTCGTTTCTTCATAAATGAATTTGGTCCATTCCTAATTGCTAGGTCCAGTTTCAGCATCAATTTCCTCTAGAAACTTGGCTGTCTTTGCTGATCCAAAATCAAGCTTTGTTGAAGCAATTCTTCATGAGTATTGGAAAATCAATGTGAGTAGAACAGTATTCAATTAATAGAATGATTTTTCTTCCTTTGTTCTTGACTCCATTCTCTTCCTTCAGCTATCACTCTGATTTTTCCATTGTCATGCAACCCTTCATTGTTGCTATCATAGGCAATGGATGGAATCTTTACACCCGTGAACAATCAAATTACCATACTGCAAATTTAGCTCATGCTTTCCCTCCCTCCCCTTCAAAGGCAGCTGAAATTAACCCCATTTGTACAATAAGAATTATTCAGACAGAAGTAAAGGTATCCTGTTCAATAAAAGACCAACAATGGCCTCAATTCCTCTCAACCAGAACCAGCAAGGGCCCAGACATCCCTGTTGCCAGTGTTTATCACAGCTGGATCTCATACAACTTTGCATGTGTGTGTGGCAGGTACATTTTTTAGTCTTGATGTGAACATTGTCATGAGTGGCCAGTGACAGGCAGCCTGCCCAGTTACAATAGCTTTGTAGATAGTTAAGAAGACGTCCCATAAGTATCCCATTATTGATAAAGCTGTGAAATACAATCACATTTTTAAAAAATTTAAACTGGTTTTGTTATGGGCAAAAAAATGAAAATAAAATGACATTTAAACCAAAGACTAAGTATACAGCAGTCAATGAAATGCTGTTGCTTGCTCATCAGTCATGGCTGTTTTGATGAATGATGTAGTGTTATCATTAGTTTCATTGCGGTATCACAAATTAGGATGAAGTGCCCACGAGTATCTTTCAAGACACATGTATCATGCCCCAATGAAAGCAGTTTTTCCTTTCAGACAATAAGATACAGTTTGCTAGCATGGTAGATTAGATTAGATTAATACTTGTTCCATAGATCATGAATACGACACTTCGTAATGATGTGGAACGTGTCAGGTTAATAAAAGATGTCTGTACAAGATATTACATTACACAAAATATTGCTTGACACTAATGTTTAAGTTTTTTTCCCTTAATTTATATCTAAAAATTCAGCCAATGAGTAGAAGGAGTTGTCATCTAGAAATTCTTTTAATTTATTTTTAAATGTTGGTTGGCTATCGGTCAGGCTTTTGATGCTGTTTGGTAGGTGACCAAAGACTTTTTTGGCAGCATAATTTACCCCTTTCTGTGCCAAAGTCAGATTTAACCCTGCATAGTGAAGATCATCCTTTCTCCTGGTGTTATAGCTATGCACACTGCTATTACTTTTGAACTGGGTTGGATTATTAACTACAAATTTCATAAGTGAATATATATACTGTGAGGATCGCTAGATCCTTAAATAGATGTCTGCAGGATGACAGTGGGTGGGCTCCAGCAATTATTCTGACTACACATTTTTGAGCAATGAGTACTGTTCTACTAAACGATGAATTACCCCAGAATATGATGCCATACGAAAGCAGTGATTGAAAGTAGGCATAGTAAGCTAATTTACTGAGATTCTTATCACCAAAATTTGCAATAACCCCAATAGCATACGTAGCTGAACTCAGACGTTTCAGCTGACCATCAATGCGTTGCTTCCAGTTTAACCTCTCATCAATGGACACACCTAAAAATTTTGAAAATTCTACCTTAGCTACAGACTTCTGTTCAAAGTCTATATTTATTGCTGGAGTTGTGCCATTTACTGTACGGAACTGTATATACTGCATTTTATCAAAATTTAAAGAGAGAGTGTTTGCTGAGAACCACTTAATAATTTTGTGAAAAACATCATTTACAATTACATCACTTAGTTCTTGGTTTTTGGATGTTATTACTATACTTGTATCATCAGCAAAAAGAACTAACTTTGCATCTTCATCAATGTGGAATGGTAAGTCATTAATGTATATCAAGAACAGTAAAGGACCTAAGACCAAACCCTGTGGGACCCCATACTTGATAGCCCCCCAGTTTGTGGAATCAGCTGTTGTTTTAACATTACATGAACCACTTATTTCAACTTTCTGCATTCTTCCAGTTAAGTATGAATTAAACCATTTGTGCACTGCCCCCCTCAAACCATAATGATTTAGCTTATCTAAAAGAATTCCATGATTTACACAATCAAAGGCCTTTGAGAGATCACAAAAAATACCAAGGGGTGATGTCCGGTTATTCAGAGCACTTAATATTTGATCAGTGAAAGCGTATATATCGTTTTCTGTTGAAAAGCCTTTATGAAAACCAAACTGACATTTTGTTAGTACTTTATTTTTACAAATATGGGAGGCTACTCTTCAATACATTACTTTCTCAAAAATTTTTGATAGAGCTGTCAGAAGAGAGATTGGGCGATAGTTGTTGACATCCGACGTATCCCCGTTTTTATGCAATGGTTTTACAATGGCATATTTCAGTCTATCGGGGAAAACATCCTGCTCCAAAGAGCTATTACATACGTGGCTGAGAATCCTACTTATCTGTGGGGAACAAGCTTTAAGTACCTTGCTGGAAATGCCATCAATTCCGTAAGAGCTTTTACTTTTCAGTGAGTTTATTATTTTACTGATTTCAGAGGGAGAGGTTGGTGGAAACACAGTTGTTTCAAACTGCACAGGTATGGCCTCTTCTATTAGTAGCCTTGCCTCTTCTAGTGAAGATCTAGATCCTATTTTCTCCACAACATTTAAAAAATGATTTTTGAAAATACACTTGTCATTCAGTTTTATGGCACTAAAGTCTTCCTGTGCTCTTGGTTGCCCTGTTTCCCTTTCAATATCCCAAATTGCTTTAATTTTATTATCAGAGTTACTGATCTCAGACATGATACACATGCTTCTGGACTTTTTAATAACTTTTCTTAGTACCGCACAATAGTTTTTATAATATTGAACAATTTCGGGGTCAGTACTCCCTCTTGCTGTTAGATACAGTTTTCTTTTACGGTTGCAAGATATTCTTATTCCTTTAGTTAGCCAAGGTTTTTTATATGTTTTCTTGGAATTATGTTTAACTATTTTCTTGGGAAAACAATTTTCAAATACCCTTAAAAATGTATCGTGAAATAAGTTATATTTCAAGTTTGCATCGGGTTCCTTATACACTTCATCCCAGTCTAGCTGCTGTAGGCTTTCCCTAAAGTTTACAATATTTATATTGTTAATTGAACGCACTGCTTTGAAATTCTGATTTGATATACTGCATGGAGCTATGTCATGTACTGTAACTAGCTGTGCACCATGATCTGAAAGACCATTCTCAACAGGATAAGCATTTATGTCCTTAAACTTATCTTGGTCTATAAAAAAGTTATCTATCAATGTCCTGCTGTTCTTTGTTATCCGAGTAGGAAAATCGATGACAGAGCTCAAATTGAAAGAACTGAGTAATACTACAAGATCATTCTTCCTATTACACTCTTTCAGGGAATCAACACTGAAATCCCCACAAATGATAATTTGCTTCCCCCTGTCTGACAGATAGCACAACAAAGTATCCAAGTTTTCTAGAAATAGCTGGAAATTCCCTGAGGGGGACCTATACACTGTTACAATTATGAAAGTGCCATCATTTAGTTTTAGTTCAGTGCCTCCCACTGGACACTGATCTTACACTAAAAAAGAGTTTCCACCATGAGATGTAGTTCCTCCCCCCTTTAAATTTCCTGCTATCAGCCCAGCCAGTTTACCCTTCCCTTTCTTGCTGAGGTGTAGGCCATGTCTAGTATAGTCCCACCTACAGAGTGAATCAACAGGAACCACACCAATGTGTCACCCCGCACCAGATCCAAGTAGCCGTTCCAACTCCAAATTAACTCTCCTGACAGAAGAGCTCAAATGAGGTCGGTCGTGGCGCTCCAGAACCGACACAAACCCAACACTGGTATGACTCGATGTTGATGCAATCTTTGCCAGGTCACACTCTATGCTGTACCCCGGATCTCTGTCAATACTGTTGTCTGGCCCACCCACAATAACCACGGTATCTTCCTTAGTAAAGCCTCTACATAGTGAACCTAAATCCTCTGTAACCTGCCCCAGACCAGCACTAGGTTTGAAAAAACTTGTGACCTGGTATTCTGACCCTAATTCGTCCTGCAGAAGTTGGCCCATACCCCTAGCATGCGAACTACCTAGCAACAAGACTTTCTTTCTCTTTGCAGACTTCCCTACATTCTTATTCAATTTGCTGCTGAAAGCTTGTTGAGCCCTGTCTACATCTACGTCTGTGAGAGGCTCATCAGTTTCTGACTGAGGCAACAGGTCAAACCTATTTTGTACATTAATAACAAAGCTGTCAGAAGAATTTCTTGGCCTGTTCCTTATGCCTGTTGCCACTTCCCACCCCTGTTTACCCTTCTCCCCCCCTTAACCTGCCCAGTTCTCACCTAGCCTCATCTAACTCAGCCTGAACGGCAGCAATTTTCCCCTCCTGTTCCACAATATTTCTATCTCTACTGCATAGGCTACAGGATAAGCATTTATGTCCTTAAACTTATCTTGGTCTATAAAAAAGTTATCTATCAATGTCCTGCTGTTCTTTGTTATCCGAGTAGGAAAATCGATGACAGAGCTCAAATTGAAAGAACTGAGTAATACTACAAGATCATTCTTCCTATTACACTCTTTCAGGGAATCAACACTGAAATCCCCACAAATGATAATTTGCTTCCCCCTGTCTGACAGATAGCACAACAAAGTATCCAAGTTTTCTAGAAATAGCTGGAAATTCCCTGAGGGGGACCTATACACTGTTACAATTATGAAAGTGCCATCATTTAGTTTTAGTTCAGTGGCACATGCTTCCATAGGTTGCTCTACACAAAATTTTTTAGTTTCTAAATTTTTTACACTGTGGAAGCTTTTGACATATGTGGCAACTCCTCCTCTCATCATATTATCTCTACTTACATGTGCAGCTAATTTGTACCCATTGATGCTAACCTTTTGCATATCAGTGACAAAGTGATGCTCAGACAGGCATAGTACATCTATTACATTCTCAGTTTCTATATCTTCTAAAGAAAGCAGAAACTCATCAATTTTATTCTTCAAACCCCCAATATTTTTATGAAATATACTAACATTATTTTTCACTTTACTTTTGTGAGTATCTTTAACTTTTTTAACATCTTTAGTACTTGCCTGGCTGAGTTTCCCACTGGACACTGATCTTACACTAAAAAAGAGTTTCCACCATGAGATGTAGTTCCTCCCCCCTTTAAATTTCCTGCTATCAGCCCAGCCAGTTTACCCTTCCCTTTCTTGCTGAGGTGTAGGCCATGTCTAGTATAGTCCCACCTACAGAGTGAATCAACAGGAACCACACCAATGTGTCACCCCGCACCAGATCCAAGTAGCCGTTCCAACTCCAAATTAACTCTCCTGACAGAAGAGCTCAAATGAGGTCGGTCGTGGCGCTCCAGAACCGACACAAACCCAACACTGGTATGACTCGATGTTGATGCAATCTTTGCCAGGTCACACTCTATGCTGTACCCCGGATCTCTGTCAATACTGTTGTCTGGCCCACCCACAATAACCACGGTATCTTCCTTAGTAAAGCCTCTACATAGTGAACCTAAATCCTCTGTAACCTGCCCCAGACCAGCACTAGGTTTGAAAAAACTTGTGACCTGGTATTCTGACCCTAATTCGTCCTGCAGAAGTTGGCCCATACCCCTAGCATGCGAACTACCTAGCAACAAGACTTTCTTTCTCTTTGCAGACTTCCCTACATTCTTATTCAATTTGCTGCTGAAAGCTTGTTGAGCCCTGTCTACATCTACGTCTGTGAGAGGCTCATCAGTTTCTGACTGAGGCAACAGGTCAAACCTATTTTGTACATTAATAACAAAGCTGTCAGAAGAATTTCTTGGCCTGTTCCTTATGCCTGTTGCCACTTCCCACCCCTGTTTACCCTTCTCCCCCCCTTAACCTGCCCAGTTCTCACCTAGCCTCATCTAACTCAGCCTGAACGGCAGCAATTTTCCCCTCCTGTTCCACAATATTTCTATCTCTACTGCATAGGCTACAGAACCACTGATGAGTCTCGCTCATTTTCCCAATTCTCAAGCCACTACAATCGCCCCAATGAAAAAAGTTACTACATCCATCACACCAGACCCCAGAGCTAACGATTCTACGACACGTCAGGCACTTTACACTCATGGTACAAATCGATTTTAGTGACAGAAAGACAATTAAGTTACCGGAACACAATGAAAATACGTGTGCGAAAAATTAGGCCTACTCGCAACAATGTAAACAGTGGTTCAGAAGTTTATTATTGGAAATTACTTAAGAGATGACGATACTCTACAGATATAAAGGGGCAGCAAACTTATTTAGCACACTAAACTATCAATAAATGCACTTAAAATTGCGGTATGAAGTTTAATCTGAAAGCTCAAAAGTTCGGCCTGGCCGCGATATGTAAACAAAACGAACTTTACGTGATTATTGTGAAAATACACGAGTAAGACCAAAACCTTTAATGGTACGCTTGAAGAGCACTATAATTAACGTAATAAATTAGTTTAAAGTGTTAAAAACAGTTTATTACTACTTAAATTACTTATCTTGTACGAGAGCTGTGACTCAAACGTCCGTATGTATTACTGTACTGTAATCAAAAATGCAGGTAATGGTTTGTTGCCAGGAACAGGTGGTCTGAGGTGACAACTTGGTGCTGCACTAGGAAACCAGTCTGATCTGGATTGTAAGTGTTGTCTGGATGAGACCTGCATGAAAGAATTAGCACATCTTCAGCCCAGTGCTTACAAAGACTCTGACCCACAGATTTTCTTTCCCCAGAGCCTTTCTCAAAAACCTAGTTGTTCCATTTTTCAAAATTGACCAACCAACCATTGCTAGCTGGAAAATTCAGTATTCCCAGTTTTTTGGTGAAATTTTATACTTTTCCTTTTGACAGTGCTCCATCTACGGCAATGTTGTAATCAAGAATTTGTTTGATGCATTCTAATCTTCTTAGCGTTAGGAAATTCAGCAGCTCTGTTAATACTTCTATGTCCCTAAAAGCACTGAGAGATTATGGTATATTTGTCTTTTATGATCTTATAAAAGGTGGATGGAGCTAAAGTTAAACTTGTAAAGAATCTCACTTTGCAACTTTCTGCCCTTTAACACTATCAAAATAGTAAGTTTATTGCTTACAAAAAGCACTTTAATTTTTCACTTTGACATCCTGAAAAAGTAGCAAAAACTTATCAGGTTATTTTACCGGACATCCACAGCTAAAAAATTTTACTCCATTCCAAGAATCATGTCACACCCCTTGTACATTGTTTATCATGGGGTGAGATGTGATGTAATTTTTAGAATAGATTAAAAATTCAAGGAATCAAGTGAAAAGTTTAATCTCAAATGTACTCCAGCATCATGCTGTAATTGACTTCATGTGATATGTAACTAACATTACGAAACTGGATGAGCTTTTGAAATAAAGCTGCAGTGGTGTTTTTATTCAACTTATCAGAGATAGTTGTCAACTAATTCGCGTGTCTCCAAAAGCATTGTCACCATGAAGAGAGAAAATGATCACACACCTGCCTGTCGGATCTATCGAAAAAACACTCAACACGTCATTTCCCATGCTATGTATGAATAACCTGGTTACCCACACTGTCATGGAAGTGTTTAACAATACATACATGGCTATTGCATATACATTTAAAATTCTGGATAAAATAACTGTTTAATTAAGTTGTTTCCCCACATTTCCCTCAAATTACTCTCAATGAGTGAGAAGTTAAAATTAGTAATAGATCCATTCATTCCATTTTAATGGAATATTTGGACTTCAGGAGTATCTCAGCAAAATTTGTGCCGAAGTTGCTAATAATCAAGCAGCAGCAACTTCGTTTAGAGATCCCACAGGACATGCTTGATACTGTGGACAGTAGTCCCAACTTTCTTAACACAATGATCACTGGTGATGAGTTCTGGGTTTTTGGTATGACCAAGAAACAAAGTTTCAGTCTTCAAATTGGAAGCATTCATCATCCCCAAGATCCAAGAAAGCGAGGCAGGTGTACAGCAGTGTGAAAGTCATGCTGACCGTCCTTCCTGACTCCATTGGCATGGTCAATTATGAGTATGCCCCAGAAAGTACTAATAGCAATAAGGGGGTACTACCAAGAGGTTCTGCATCACCTTTGTGAAGCAGTAAGATGTAAACAGCCGGACTTGTAGTTAGTGGGCAGTTGGCACCTTCACCATGATAAAGCACCCACTCATCACTCTCAATTAATTCAGTTCTTTGGCCAAACAGAAAATGGCTGTGGTTTGTCAGCCTTCTTATCCCCCTGACCTAACAGTGAGTGACTTCTGACTTTTCTCTAAACTGAAACAGACTCTGAAAGGATTTCAGAACAGGGGAGACATATGCAGAATGTGATGGAGCATTTGTGCACCATACCAAAAGAGGCTTTCAGTCATACTTCCAGCAGTGGCAGCAAGCATGGGGAGATGTGTGTGGAAGCTGAAGAGGGCTACTTTGAAGGTGTATCTGAATAAAAATTTATTTTACAAAGAAAAGTCAGATACTTTTTTGAACAGCCCATACACTCAAACCTGTAATGCAATGGTGGACCACTCCCTTCTTTTTATCATTCTAGTTAATTGGTAGGTAGAAGAATGACCTGCAAAACTATATGCATTACTTGTTTACCTTTTGGATACTGTCCGTATCTTAACTCACTGTATATGTTTTATGCAATGGAAGGATTAATAAATGTCAAATTTCTGATAATGTGAATATTTGTTAATTTAATATTTACACAGGTAGCAGCTCTGATAGTATAAGCATGCACAACACACACACTGAAAAATAGACATTTCACTTCCTAAAATATTAAGTTAGCTGACTATTAATGTTTTGCTTTTTATCTGGAAACTTTGCACAATGTATCTAAAATGTGAGGTTTTTCTGCAGGAGAAACTACAAGACTTCTACATGAAACTCTCATACTACAGGGTGCTCTGTTGACGACATGGCACATTCAGTCACTGAAAGAAAAGCACTATTTAAAAATTGTGTACTTATAATCTTGTTTTTCATATTCCCAATGTACCAAGTGCAATTTGCATTATTTACACATGAAGATGAAAAAGAGATAATGACAAGATACCTTACTTCTTCTTTTCTTGGTTGCTCCAGAAATACCAACCTTTTATCTTCATTAACTGGTGTGATAAAAGTCATACCAAATGGTAGATTCATCAGATTTCAATAGATGGACCAAATATGAATAGGCTGTTTCTGAAAGAATATGAAGCACATTCAGCATAGGTTAAACTGCTAGATATTGGTAGTTGGGGCCTTCATTACACGTATAATCCTTTCAAAGATGCAATCAAGGCAGCACTTTGGGGCATTGCATTATTTTTGAGAGCCTTAAGTAATGTGTTCCAGAACGTCTCACCATGGAGAGCATTATATACTCAGTACGACGACAGGTTCCACTACAATTCCAAAAAATACTTAGTAATATCAGATGCCTGGAGCATTCCTCAGTTGCTCATAGATCATTCAATATAAACATGGAGAAACTCATCGAGGGTGTGAAGAAAGACAAGAATCAACCAAAGACTGAAAGTTTCATGTTGATGAGGAAGTTTGTTAATGGTCCATTGCTATGTTCCAAATCTGTTTTTCTTTCAAGTCATTTGCCTGCGATATCGAACCTTTCCAAACAGATTTCTAGACACGTGTTCCATTAACTACATTTCTCCACACGGCTCTGGTATCTACAGTAAAGACAGTACTAGAACATTTCATGGGACAGGAGATAGCAGAGAAAAGCATTTCAACCAAGTAAGCAGAGTCCAAAGCAGGAAAAATATATGCTACTTGCAAAAAACATAGTTCTAGATTTTGGTACCCAAAAAGAATTAAAGAAAATCAGTTTGGTTGTAAAAAGTATTGATATTCTTAAGTTTCAGCAAGAATGTACTACGAGTATATATATATATTTCAAAGTCAGATCAAGCTGTGTCTTGTCACATCTTAATTGCTGGTAGAAGGCAATAATATAATTATATTGGGGTTAAGTTCACTAGCTCTTATTGGTCACTTGCAGTAACAATCCTCCTCAATGTATGATAGCTGCCCTTACAAGTGTTACCATTGAACAATATTCACTGCAAGCTTCCTTTGTTGCAATATCTAAACCAGAAAACTTTTCCTTTCAGTGTTTCCTTTACTGGAAGGTCTACATAGCTCTCAGAGCATATGAATAATCTTATACGATACAGTTTGCTGTCAAATGAAATCCTCATTTGGTTTGGTACAGCTATAATTTGTCACCAGTTGCAATATTGAATATCAAATCAGATCTTCAAAAGATTTGTTGCAAAGAATAATATAAAAAATTATACAATTACGCAATGAATCCTGCAAATACACAGATTGTGGTAACTCTGCCAATTGCATTCTATTTAATTATTTCATAAACAGAAAATACATTTCCTTTAGTAGCAGTTGTTACTGACTTTCATCTCCCAGGGAATTTCTCTCATCTCTGAACTGATTCCACAAACAAACTGCCACGACCATGAAAGAATTTCAACTATCCAAGACACTGATCTGCATTTACTCAAAATATCATTTCATAGAAATACTCCCTCTCGACGATCTGGTTGAATATGATGGAATACTGCAGCAAGCAATAAAAATGAGGTGCCACAGAATTCTGATAGTTTCACATTTTCAAAATTTGCAACAGTAAATAAGCTGATATTGTTAATTTTGCTTACTGTTCTCGGCAGTGTGATGATGCACCAAAATACAGTCAAACTTGAGCACACATAATGCAGTAATATAGAGACAAATAAAGCAGTTTTTAAATTATAGTAGGCAGGAATTACCTCCCTTTAGTTACTTTCGTACAATAATGTTTAGAAATATGTGCTGTTTTCCATGATGATAATACTGTGAAGTCCTCCTATCTGGCAACTATAAGTATCCTCATCAAGTAAGTTATCCACGAATTCGAGAATACTGTCTTTCAGCTGTTAATGTGCCACATTTATGAACAATATGGTTCTAGCAGTGGAGCTGTGTGCAGCAACATCTTGGTTAAAATCCATTTAGATTTTGCAATTTCTCAAAGATGAGTCCTGTAAGGAGACAAATTATCATATCTTCAATAGTTGTCCAGATGAACCACACTCTGCCTGTTGTTTTCAGTTTTCTTTCCTCTCCCCCTAGTATTTGAAACCTTCATCATGTAGTTAATTGTAAACAGAATGAGAAAATTAAGAATGCACCAATTTAATCATACAAGAAACAAAGTAATTTTTCTTCACATTTTTGTCCAGTCTTTTAAGCACACACTAATACAAGACTGAAAAAAGGGAAAAAATGTTAGCAAATCATTCACAAATTGAAAGTCAATGGAGGAGAAATATCTACCTACCTTCCTTCCTCTCCAGGTTCAGATGCACAATGCAACCGACTGTGGGCAGTATACCGTTTAAGCACTTGGCAACGTCCAGAACTGTTGTTCAATGACACTATATGGCCTCGAAATTGTATTGACCAACACCTACTGCAAGGTCATATTTTTGACAGCAAACATGAGTGTTTGCTGATGGGCCATTATCAATACTTCTTGCAATAGGCCAGAAAGTATTCATGACAATAGGTGGTGTTGGATGCATTCACGCAAGTCACGACAACACTGTTTAACTACATAAATTCACTTCTGCTACTGAAGGGGTGGCCTAACAACAGGCATTGACCTTTTAACTTCGACACAATGTAGTGTTGATTCTTCGAGATGTGTTGCTTTCCTCATTTTGTTCCTCAAAACTTCCTCTACGACCATTCAAAGTTTGTTGCTATCGTTTTGTTACAACTTGCATATCCCTTACAGCATGCTGCGCCACAGTCCTTCACTGACAATTCTCATCCCCCAATAAAGCAGGAAATCTGAACTAAGAGTCCCAATCTTACACAGATTTTTTTAAATTAGCGCTACATTTTCATTACCTTTTGCTTGTGCTAAATGAATATCATAATCTAAATATACAACTGTCAACTTGCCTCCTATCATATTGCTACTGGAGCAATTCATTTCCAATTATAATGTTCAAAATTATTTTCACATCCAAGATTCAACAAGTCTAGAATATTTTGGTTTTTGGAATTAACTACCAATCCAACCTGAGGTTCATCAATCAAATCTCATAAGTATAATGAATGTATCGGTAGATATACTTGTCCTCTTAAATCACTGTACAAATTAGAAACAATTCATTTGGTGTGGGTCACTACTCATCAGTTCATACATACAAAAGTTTTCCAGCTGCTACAAGAGAATAACAACCTAACTTATTTTTGCCACTGCTTTGGTAAATAGCAATATGTTCTACAAGCTAGTAACCAAAAATGGAAGCCTATTACTCCCAGGCCATACCAAGTACATCTCAATAATCCTATATCATCATGGCACTTAATGGGCATCACATTCAGGTCAAATATTGAAAGAATAATCATAAGACATATCATCACAATATATACAAAAATCCATAATGTTTTTGTGCCTTTGAAATTATGCTTTCACTTCCCACTTCCATTACCACCCACCCAAAGCCAATATCTTCTAGTGTCAGTTTCAGAGTTTTAGAAGCTATCTCGTCTCCAGTATTTAAAGTTCTCAGAGATGATTTTAAACTAGTACTGTTTAAGACTCAGTAAAACAGAGAGCAAGCTGTCCTTGTGGTCAGAGCACGTCTTGCCCATCGTGGTCTGCTGAGAGTCAGTGCTGTGCACTAAACATGAGTAATAGTTCTGATGATGACCAACTGTTATTTTTATTTACGCTCATTTTGAGAAAGGGAATAAAGTGTGTACATGAAAACAACAGTAAACAACAGATTATGATGAATCTATCCCCATCATCAGGCAATGGTTCCACTGACTTTTCAACATTTGATGGTATAGGACATGACGACTGTGTGTCAGAAAGAAACTTCAAATGACATGCCCATGGCCAATTCTGATACTTCTTGGCTGAAATTGCACCTCCCTCTATGAATTCTAGTATTTGCAGTAGTAGTCTCTTAAGTTCTTCCACTTTGCTCATGCATCTTTACCTGTCAAGCAAGCCATATGAAAATTGCCAATTTCATTTCATATGATGCAATTATTACTAACGTATAGGCCTAGAACATTTGGTTCCCAATATTTGGCCATTGATGAAACACCAAACCACTACTTTTTCATTCCACATGGGAAGAACAACTGTCTCCAGTATAGTCAAACATGTGTGTCAGTAATTGTATAACTTTTTAGATCAATCATATTTACTTCGATTGACAGAGGAAATATAGAAGAAAACTGAGATGAGTTTCATTGAATGATGGCAATTTCCTCACTGCTTTGGCAGCACAGATGGGAAGGAAGTGAGAATAAAGTGTCCTTAAGACAGTGGATCAAATTGACCCTCCAGCCTGTACTTTCCCTTGTTCGCATCAAACTATTTTTTTACATAAACTGTATTTATTTGTTCTGCTTGCAGTTGTTAATCACAATTACAGCTACATGTGCTGTTATAGCAGACACTCTGACTGCACATTTTTTTGAAAACTTCCAAGTTTTTCTGTGAATTAATACAAAGCAAATGTATTCTGTTGACAAAACCATTGCCAGGAACAAACGTGTCCATCCCTCATGAGCTGATTGGTGACGAAGGGCTTAAATTACAAACATATCTGCTGTGCCGTTTCCCCAAACCTGCAGTTCTGGAAGATCCTTCAAAGTCAATTTTCAACGCACAAATATGTGGGGTCCATCATGTCGTGGACAATGCTTTTGGTATACTCATCCAAAATGGCAAGTCTTTGCAGAACCTGTTGTCAGAGCAGAATGTTGTCTACAGAACATCCTTCAAAGTGATACAAATAGCATGCCTACTGACTGACAGGAACAGCACGGCAACAGACCAACTAACACTTTTTCAAACATGCAAAGGTTAATGGTTCCATTTATGTTGTTTGGACCAATTTCTGACTAATTCGTATAGTAATAAGTTGTAAGGTAACAAGATATTCCCTCTTGTTATGAATAATGTGTTTGTAGCTAAAATTATGCTACAAAGGCACCACTAGTTTGTGCAAACATATTATTATTTCAACTGAACTGTATTTTACACTACAATATTCATCTTGTGCTACACATTATGCAACAACCCATGTATTTATAAACAGAGAAAATAACTGTCTGATTTATACTTGCGCCTATTTCCTTCCTTGTTTCAACCTTTTTCCATCACATTTTCATAGTCACCACATTGTGCATTGTACAAGAATACATTTGCATGCAACAACTCAAGCAATCTTTCTACTACTTCTGTCACCTTATACTCACTTGGCCACCACAGTCTCTAGAAAATCACACTCTGCAGCTTCCCACCATGGGCAAGGACAATCCACCGTGGATGCCCACCTCCTGTTTGACTGGAATAAAGCCACAGCACACAACAAACAGACTATAATGAGAGGAATGCCCATGCGAGCTACCCACTACGTTTCACTGAGCCCCCAGTGGTTTTTAGCTATAAGTAGAGTATTTTAAGAGCCTTATTCTCAAAGAAACATTCATTTTACATGCAAAGACAAATGTGAACAAAAATTACTTTACAATGAAAGTAAAGTTGGTTAAAGTTGATTATTCATAGGCGTCAAATCCAAGCCTGTGCTGCATCTTCAACAACAATGACAATTATAGGAAAGGAAATTGGCCACTGCTTTGTTTAAAGAGCTATCCCAACATTCATCTTTCGTGAGGGTGGGGAGGAGGGGGGAACCAGAAGACATCAATCAAAATGGCAGAAGAGTTGCACGTCCCACCCCACACAAATGCAGTTTACATACTTTAACAATATAATGAAAAGGATAGCTGCTACTCACCATATAGCGAAGATGCTGAGTCGCAGATACAAATAACAAAGAGACTGTCAGAAAATAAGCTTTTGTCCAAGGAGGTCTCTGTCAAAAATAGATGGCAGACACACACATGCACACTCGTGTAAATGCAACTCACACACATATGACCACCGCCTCTGGCAGCTGGTGTGTGTGTGTGTGTGTGTGTTCACCTATTTTTGACAAAGACCTTCTTGGCTAAAAGCTTATTTTGTGACAGTCTTTTTGTTGTGCCTATCTGCAATTCAGCATCTCCATTATATGGTAAGTAGCAACTACCCTTTCATTCCATCCTAGATTTTCCATTGTTTGATTTGTATATTTTAAACATAATTCCAATTCACTCAGGGTTTCAGAAGCAACATGTGAAAAAAATATAATCTCTTCTTTCTTATAATAAAGACTTTCTGGGGGGAGGGGGGGGGGAGGCATGGTAAGAACATTTGGCCAAGATGACATCACTCTGATTCTGATTACAGTTGAGCATCACTTCACAATCCAGTTCACAACTTTAATGTGCCAAAACATATGCTTGGAGGGTTCAGTTGGTAAAGCACAGGCTGCCAAAGGCTAAGGTCTGAGTAACATCAGCACACGCACTACGAAACATTGAAAGTTTCATTCTGTTAAAAGGCCAGACTCTAATTGTTCAACACAACTTCTGTTCTGCTGCCTGAGGAAGGTATATGTACATTTTTATATAAAAATATTTGAATGTTCCTTTACTTCACATACTGCTTATCACTACTTTCTTCACTGTTCTGTCTACCAACACTGTTTCAAATTTATTTCTGTAATTTTTTTTTTTCTGTTGACGATTAGGGCTTCTTGTTAAATTGTTCTTTTCCAGCACAATTTTGCACAAACTTCCAAATAATGTGTACAGAGTATTTACATTTATTCAGATTGCATGTCTGTAACAATTATTTCATGGCACCAGCATTTTATGTATATGGTCACAGAGTCTTAATTAACTATCAAGAGAATTTACTGATTACTTTTCAATACAATTTTAACACAAAAAAATGCCCTTTCATACCCATCCTGATGAACTCCAATCTAAAATTTGCCTACACCGCAATAAAATTAACATGGTATTTCCATCTTGTATTATTATGTCATGTACCAAAATATTTTATTCAAGTATGTGATAACAGCAATTCATAGTTAATGTTCTACTCAGGTAACCCCGAATGACATACCAAAGAGCATGTCTCCATTTTGAAAGATATAAATTCAGTAAACCTAA
This sequence comes from Schistocerca nitens, assembly GCF_023898315.1. Classification (NCBI taxonomy): domain Eukaryota; kingdom Metazoa; phylum Arthropoda; class Insecta; order Orthoptera; family Acrididae; genus Schistocerca; species Schistocerca nitens. The sequence continues at coordinate 466,115,910 of NC_064619.1, read as the reverse complement.
TCTTAATAAATAAATAAAAAGATGTTTCATTTTGTAAATAGTTGATCAAACAATGAACCAAAAAAAAAAAAAAAGTTTCATTTTGAATATCTACTGTAACAGCTGTCACATATTATAAATTCCAAAGACACTTTAATAGAGTTAGTGATTACAGAGTCGAACAAATAAACAAAACATCTGTGATTTACTAAGCAGTTACGATTCTACACAAACTGAAGTATCTAAATTAACTTAAGGTTAAAAATAGTTGTTTTACATTATACAGTGATCAACATGCAACAATTCTTAAATAAAAGAAAAGAAAAGAGACAAAATGGATGCATAGCTGCTTCTAAGTTTACTTTCTTATACATTTAATGCTAGAAAATTTCCACACTGACACACAGTATCTGCTTGTCTTATTTGTAACCAATCATATGTTATTTCCAATTACTTCCAAATTTTTAAAATGTCATTTGATAAAATATTCAGTAAGGCACACCTAAGTCTCCTAAAGTCACAGAAATGCTGGGTGCTACCTGTGGAGATTAATGGGTGGAGAAGAATATAAATTATTTACGGAAGCTCATATTTTCTTTATCGAGTTTTTGTGCCACAAATTCATGCTGAGACAATACACTATAAACCTCTCACAAAATTTTCTGTATATAATTATACACAAAACACATCTGAACTGTAGCACCAAAGTAGTGTGCGAACTGTATTGAGCTGTTTATGTTAATCATATGTAATGATTAACTTACACAAAGGACATCCGTTTTCAGGTGCAAAAGAGGTATGCATAATTATACAAGTAAAGCGAATATTTTCAAAAGTTTTGGGGCTCTGATATTTTCACCTGATTCAGAACACAACATAATCTGAAAAGAGGGGGGAGGGGGTGGAAATCTTCCGGAGTTCTTTGGACAAATAATTCCACATAAAGAGAAGCAAGTAACCTTTCTTAAGACATGGTATCCCTTGACGATATATTCACGTAAAAAATTGGAGGTGGTAATAAGTGTGGGGAGATAGGATGATCTGCTCTCTCTGAACTGGCCACAATGCAGAAACAGCAAATCTCTGACTGTACCAACGTTTTTCTGTAACAACGTTTTCAATACCTGATATATATATCTAAAAACACAGATGATGAGACTTGTCGAACGAAAGTGCTGGCAGGTCGATAGACACACAAACAAACACAAACATACACACAAAATTCAAGCTTTCGCAACAAACTGTTGCCTCATCAGGAAAGAGGGAAGGAGAGGGAAAGACGAAAGGATGTGGGTTTTAAGGGAGAGGGTAAGGAGTCATTCCAATCCCGGGAGCGGAAAGACTTACCTTAGGGGGAAAAAAGGACAGGTATACACTTGCGCACACACACACACATATCCATCCGCACATACACAGACACAAGCAGACATTTGTAAAGGCTTACGATAGACACACAAACAAACACAAACATACACAGACACAAGCCTTTACAAATGTCTGCTTGTGTCTGTGTATGTGCGGATGGATATGTGTGTGTGTGTGTGCGCGCGCGAGCGAGTGTATTCCTGTCCTTCTTTCCCCCTAAGGTAAGTCTTTCCGCTCCCGGGATTGAAATGACTCTTTACCCTCTCCCTTAAAACCCACATCCTTTCGTCTTTCCCTCTTTCCTGATGAGGCAACAGTTTGTTGCGAAAGCTTGAATTTCGTGTATATGTTTGTGTGTCTATCGACCTGCCAGCACTTTCGTTCGGTAAGTCACATCATCTTTGTTTATATAAAAATTAATAGAGGGAAACATTCCACGTGGGAAAAATATATCCAAAAACAAAGATGATGTGACTCACCAAACAAAAGCACTGGCACGTCGATGGACACACAAACAAACACAAACATACACACAAAATTCAAGCTTTCGCAACAAACTGTTGCCTCATCAGGAAAGAGGGAAGGAGAGGGAAAGACGAAAGGATGTGGGTTTTAAGGGAGAGGGTAAGGAGTCATTCCAATCCCGGGAGCGGAAAGACTTACCTTAGGGGGGAAAAAAAGGACTGGTATACACTCACACCCACACACACATATCCATCCACACATATACAGATGTCTGCTTGTGTCTGTATATGTGTGGATGGATATGTGTGTGTGTGCGCGAGTGTATACCCGTCCTTTTTTCCCCCTAAGGTAAGTCTTTCCGCTCCCGGGATTGGAATGACTCCTTACCCTCTCCCTTAAAACCCACGTCCTTTCGTCTTTCCCTCTCCTTCCCTCTTTCCTGATGAGGCAACAGTTTGTCGCGAAAGCTTGAATTTTGTGTGTATGTTTGTGTGTCTATCGACGTGCCAGCGCTTTCGTTTGGTGAGTCACATCATCTTTGTTTTTGGAGATTATATATATATATATATATATATATATATATATATATATTATATAGTACTATGCATTAATATTTCACAGGAACAAAATCATGTTTATTTATATGCTGGTAAGAAGAGATCGTTTTATACTGAAACTGTCAACAAAACTGGTACCTGCATTCCCAAGAAACAAACAACAATCACTTGTCAATTCTTTGTGAGTGGACAACATAATCTTAATATGGAGATAAATGTGGCCAGACCACCTCCTCCAACCCACTTATATATTTGCCTATAATGCACCCATCATGACTTCACAAAGAATTTTATGAAATATTTGACAAGTTTGTCTTTAACTGTGAATTAGAGAAGTTTTTGTTTCATTTATGAGTCCATGAGGATAAGTATACAACTTTTTCGTTTACATACAGTTTCTGATTTAGCATATGTAACCTCAAGGCATGGATGCCAACACAACACTCTGATAGGCCTAAAGGAGATTCTCATATATATTACACAGTTAACAATTTAAATAATCTTTTTCTTTTTAATTCCAAATTTCAAGAAACGAAAATGAAGCAACATCAATCAACACGAATAACAGACAAATGAGACATAATGATGCACTGTGCAAGGTAAATGGTAGCTTCAGAAATAGTTAAAGAGTATAAACAAATGAATAAAGTTACTGATAGTATATAAGAATACTGTGTTATTCCATCCTGGACTTTCTGTTTGAAATAACTGATAAAGCTCTATTTGTAAAGAGTATATAATAAAAGAAAGGCAATGTTGAAGAAAGGTGGGATGTAAAAGCATAAATTTGTCGAAAACCTCCAACACAAAAAATATCTAGCAATTGACACACTATTTGAAAAGGACATCCTGACACACAACTTTGTAATTGTTGGAGAGATTCTCAGACAACTTCAGACTGTATTGTTCACACTTCACTATGTTTGAACAAATCTAAGCATGCTGAAATCATATTAATTACAAGGGACAATGCAACCATTTTTTTTCACCTTGGATTCGCAACCAACAGCCCATTTTCATTGCCCTTTAAACATGCTATACTGTTATCAAAGTATCAATAATTGATGCCTGCACATTACATGTATCATTGTGACAATTAGTGCCTTCCTCGGGCCATACACTAAGTCAGTATCATTGCCCACTGATGCCAAACATGTACTTTACTGCAATCCAAACATGTGCTTCACTGCAATGTTGTGAAGTTTCAACGACACCATATGATGCACCACTTGGGAATAAATAGTGTCAGGAAGGTATTTCATCACTGTTTATCTCTATTTTGGTCTGTCCCATCATTTTCATTTTCATTCTAATTCTCATTTGTTTCTCTTCCACCACTTCACACATTCCTCTACACCATTTTTTACTTCAACTCTAAACAAAGGATACATGTTTCATTACACTTGGTACAAGATCTGGCAATGTAATGTTAGTGCTGAATCTTGGGCTACAGTGTGGATAAATTTCAATTTTTACCTCACTTAAAATTACAAATAAATAACTAGGTCTACTGAAAGTTTCTTTACTTTCAAAATTCTTTCTTTTCATGGTTTTTTTATGTAAATAGACAGACACACACACAAAGTTTCAAAATTCTTTTCCTTCCTGCTTTTTTTTCTTTAAACACACACACACACTTTTCTTCACAACTGCAGGCACTTTACGGCAACGGAAGGTCATTCTCACTAGCTGCATCATCTTTTCAGTTTAAGGAGAATATGTAATCCAAAAGCTAAAGAAACAATCATGTGTGCTAAATGTGGTATGTTCACTGCTAAGAACTCTTTCTGTAATGTGGACAATAATGTATCTTCTTCGCAGCTACATATATTCCATACTAAATTTTCATTGTCCTTTTAATTTAGTTCATCTGAGGTATATTTAAGGGCAACAAAAAATATGCATAATATTAAGGAAAAAAGTTTAAAACTCACAGTTCCATGGAAGAAAGCATAGGTCTATGTAGTGCCCAATGAATGGCTTCTCGTTATACACTTTGTAAAATTATTATTATTTTTACAAAACCTATAATACAATGGTGCAACCTCTTACAGTATTAAATTTATTTCTTTTGCTACTCTTAATATTAGTATCAGCCAGCAGTACAGCACTGCAGTTATACAAAAGAATTTGAAGTACATCAGACATCAGAAAATATTTCTGTTATAGTCCGTATTAAGAACCAGCACTAATGTCCCTATAGTGAGCATTCTTTGCGAAACCACCACTCATACTTTATAGACGTTCTAGCACTTTTTAAAGCACTTTTGACATCAATTCACTTTTCTTGACTTCACTTCTATTCAATCCAGAGTACCATTATCATTGAAGGACTTCACTTCAATCAACTTTAACTACACTGTAGATCTTTCTTACAAACCAGAAGCAGGCAAAAAATCCAATGGTTCCTGGAAAACAAAAAGATTACAGATATTTTCAACTCCAAGTCTTACAGTCATATTTATATATACAAAGACTGACGAATAAGCACACACACAGTGTGTGTGTGTGTGTGTGTGTGTGTGTGTGTGTGTGTGTGTGTGTCGGGGGGGGGGGGGGGGGGATGGTAGATCTTAATTTGGCAGGAGTTTCATTATTACCAAATATTTGCAATGTAATTAGAAATCAACAGAAGCATTATAATGTGAGCCTGTATGCAACTGCTGTATGTGGTATTAAATTTTCAACAAACTGATATATTTTTTTTAGAAACATATAGAGAAATCAGAATCTATAATATAGCTTGGAGTTGTATATTTTTATCTGAAGTTATACCACAAATGTATTCCCACTATCTGCTTGTATCAATTTGTAAATGCTATGTTTTGCAATATCCATTATTATACTATTAGCAAACTGAAACTGATTACATTTAGTAAGAGACTGTTTAAGCAGTTGTTAAGAATAATGTCTACTCAAATTCAATGCAGCAAACTAAAATTCAGTAATCTTAGTCAATTCTTCATCTGAAAACTGCGGTTCATGTAATGTCAAGTTTTAATTTGTTATGAGTTATGAAAATTCTATAGCAACAATAAAATTAATACAAACATAAGAACCGAAAAAGCTGTAGCATACTTGTCAATGAAATGGAACAACTTGCACGTGTCCCTAGGAAAGTGGTCCGTAATTAAAAATTTGCACAAGCACTAATACAGCTGTTAACAAATCATTTACTGTTGCCCTTTACCCCAACTTCAGTCAGCTCTAAGTAATTGTGATCTTTCTCCATAATGAAATCAAATTTCTCATTCACACTAAATTCTTCCACTTTGGGCACCTATCAGTTTTTGTTAAAAGTTACTTTGTTAAAAGTTATCAAAGTTTCAATATTCCTCAAAACAATTTCAGTTCATTTAATTCTTTCTTCTCATTTGCAGATCTATCTATAAAACCAAAAATGTGATGTCTACCGGTTTTTATCTAGACTAGTAAAACAATCAAGGAAAAATGCTAAACAAACAGAAGCCTTTATTCTGCAGCACTGCAATTTAATGAGATATAATACGAGGTTCTGGATCGTGGATCAAGAGTAAATTAGACATACTATGCAAATGATGAAGCAACAGCCAATAATCATCATGCTCAAACTTTACTAACTATAATCACTTGAATGAAATACAAAGACTGTTCAATCAGAGACTAATAATAGTATCGAAGACGAAATATAGGAATGTGTGTTGAAGAGTTCACTTAGGAACCAAACGAGAATCACTACAGGTTTCTTAAATTATGCACTCTTTATTTCTGTCAGTTTTCCTTTGCCCAGTTTCTCTGATCACATCACTGCAGTACATCATTACACTTACGTGAACGTTAAATTTGCAAATACGAGGGTCGTTCAATAAATAATGCCCCACATTTTTTAAAAAAAAAAAGCTATTAATATACATGGACAAATGTCCTTGTTGGTGCTTCACATCTGATGTTTGTTCTGAGTGCCGGTGGAGTTTCAAACCATCCTGGCAGTTGGCAGAGCCGTAGTACAGTGTCAAATTGGCATCAACATATGACTGACATTACAAACAGTGTACTGCTATTGAATTCTTGTGTGCGGAGAAAGAAACAGTGGTGAACATCAATAAACATTAATGTGCAGTGTATGACGATTCTGCAGTTGATAGGAACACAGTTAGGCGATGGGTAAAGAAAGTTACAGCCTCAGGAAATACAGAAACACAGCTTCATGATCAGCCATGCTTGGGGCATCCTGTCACAGCCACTGGTCCACACACGATGAATTGTACGCAGGCCATTATTTGTGCCAAATGGTGCATCACAACTCGACAATTGGCTCTACAGTTGTCAGTTAGCATTGGAAGCGCATCTGCAATGATTGAGGGTCTCGGGTATTCAAAGAGGTGCTCATGATGGGTTCCATAAATGCTCACAGCAGACCCCATGACTCAAAAAAAGGCCATTTCATCTGAATTGTTGGAGCGTTTTGAGATCGACAGAGGGGCCTTTCCGTCATATATCGTTACGAGGGACAAAAGCTACGTGCACCACTTTGCACCATAAACAAAAAGACAATCCATGAGTGGCATCATCCTCGTTCACCACAAAAGAAGACATTCACAACAACCCTCTGCCGGAAAAGTCATGGTGACCATCTTCTGGAGTTGTGTTGGCGTCATTCTCGTGGATGTGATGCCAAGAATGTCAACCATCAATTCAGAGCATATGTGAAGACTCTGAATAAATTCAAGAACTGTTTCCGATGTGTTCGATCAGACAAGAATCCAGCAGAAATCTTGCGCCAACATGATAATGCAGCCCACACACAAGTCTGAGAAACCAGGAACACATCATCAAATTGGGTCAGACATCACTGCCTCATCCATCCTACAGTTCAGGCCTAGCACACTCTGACTTCCATTTCTTTGGGTTGCTTAAAGATTCTCTATGGGGAACACACTTTGAAGGTGATGAGAGTGTCAGTTATGTAGTGAAAATGAGGCTACGCCTACGGGACAAGAGCTTTTACCAGCAGGGAATACATGCTCTTCCATAATGTTGGTGTACAGCCATAGAATGTGATGGAGATGACGTAGAAAAATAGGACATGGACAAGACATGTTGATCCATATTGTCACCAAATTCTGACTCTTAACAATAAATATGTTCTGAGAAAAAAAAATTATTGAATGACCCTCATAAATAACATATAGTACTACTTTCTCTTCCATTTGAAATATTTCTTCCTCTCCATTCAGTCTGTTGGGAAGAAAGCTTCCCAATGATATATTCTGTAAGTGACTTTGTAGCCTTCGGATATGTATGTCAGCTTTATTAAGAGTTAAAGGACAATCCTTTACTTGTCTTTAATCAGTGCTTCCGTGTTTTCCTTAAGGTCACGTACATCCAGAACAAAACTAAACCCACTCCTTCAAGATTCCGTTTTCATTGTCAACAACAAATAGGTTGGGCTCTATGAGTCAGATTTATTTACTCAAACTCTACATAGATTTGCCTATAAAGATTTATGCCAACAAAACCGTAAATGAAATTTCTAGTTCCAAGGTAAGGATCATTTATAAAATATTCATGTGTAGGAACTCTCATAAGTTCTATACTTCTGGAAAAGTAACTGAATTTGAATAACATTGATCAGTAAGAGAGAAATTTTACTAACAGCATAGAACATACAACTCAAGTACAAGAGGATAAAATCTATCACTTTCGAAAAGCATGTCTGTTGTATTGAATACACTGAATAGGCACAATTTCAGTAAGAGAACTACAAGGGCATGCTGGAAAGCAATGCCTCTGAATTTTGTGAAAACTCTTAAACATTTTTAAATAAAACAAAAATTATTAACAGACCACACATTTATTTCCATGTCTAGATACTTATTTCTCAACATGGTCACCCTGGATTTCTCAATATAGTCACTCCGCCAATGGACACATTTCTCCCAACAAGAGACCAGTTTGTTGATACCATCACTGTAAAATTTTGACTTGGTTGATGGAGCCACAACCTCAGCTTTGCTTGCACTGTTTCGTCACAATCAAAGTCCTGAAGGTCTATTTAAGTTTTGAAAATAGATGCGCATCAAATGGAGCCAGTCAGTACTGTATGAAGGTGGATAATCGATGGCAGTGAACTCAAAGCATCAAATTATTGTAGATGTCACAGCACTCATGTGCAGTCTGGCATTATCGTACTGAAGGAGGGGTTGCTCCGTGTGAGAGTGAACTCTTTAAATTTGAAACTTGATTACAGCATGCGGTTTCTCCCACAATGACACATTACACACCGCTACGTTACACACAACAATTAAGAGCCCTTTAGTGGCAGAGGTCTGCAAATATGTAGACACCAAGAATAAAGATGTAGACTGTTAATAATGTTTGTTTTATTTTAAAAGCTTTAAAAGTTTTCACATAAAAATTTTGGAGACATTACTTTCAGCATGCCCTTGTAACAGTGTACAGAAAATAAAACACTCAAGTGTTATCACTTTGCTCGAATTATCTTATTGTTACAATACACCCTATTACCCACATTCCCCTTTCCGAGCAACATATGGGCTTTCATTAACTACATAAAAAAATTACAAATTTAGAAGACAGTATTTACAGAGTATGGAATGGAACTGAAATGAGCTGTTTAATAATATACATACCTGTGAGTAGGAAAAACAGGAAAACCATAATTAAAGTATATCCAAAGTACAGGAAGGTTGATGCAGCATCCTCAATGTTCAGTTTTGTTACAAAATAATGGATACAATAGACAAATAAGTAAAATGCTGTGAAGCCACTCGTGAGAAAACTGCGCCACCACCAGTGATAATCCTAAAAAAGAAGAAGTGTCCCTTTTATTCTACAACATGTAAAACAACTGTGTGATGATGAGTATTACCCACAATAGGTAAGATACAAACTAACTTTCTGACAGTGCTTATGCCAATGTGCACTTTCTTCTACACAGATGTGAATTTGTCAAATGTCAAAACAAAAAATATGGCTCCAGTCAAACAGGTCAACTGCCAAATATATTTAAAAACACAAAATACCATAGAAAATGTGTCATAATAAAAGTAAAAACTGCACATCACAATGCCAACATAAAGCAGAGAAAATGTTATTTTTCCATTTGCAAATATACTCTGACTATTACAACCATTAGCCTTTTTCTTCGATCTGGTCATTGCCAATAACTCTCTATTAATAAACTGGAATTTGAAACTAATCTTACTTATCCTTTTCTCTGCCTTGTATCTCTCTTTACCAGCAGCAGCTGGCATTATATAAGTGAATCTTTAACATTTTGGTGGTTTTTATTCTTTGACATTTTACTTCCTTATCTACTGTTTTACCTATTTTCTATGTCCCCATTACATAATCAAGAAATTCTTAAGAATTCAAAAGCTGAGAATAAAATGGACCTTTTAACACTGTCATCTTGTTTCCTATATTGGGTAAGATACTTATAGAATGAACTATATTTACTTTTTACAATTTACTAAGCATACACTACTTCTTTGTATTACTTACTGACTACTATTGTAATTGTTGACTAGTTTATTAGCCTGTTTTAACTCCATAATAGAATAAAAATTAGTCAACATTTTATAACCCACCAAATATTCTGCCCTATCCTGCTATATCTACCAATTCCTTACATACCCAGGAAACAGGGATTTTTTTTTGCCAGATTTGTTGCTGCTCCTCGCCAAACAAGTCGCTGCGCTGCTTGCAAAACTAAGCTTTTTCCAAACCCTGTGCTATTTTTTCTGCCAAATTCATTTTTTTCCAAATTTCTGTGTTTTTGCCACATTCATATTTTCTGCCAAAGTCACTGTTGTTTTTTGCCAAACTGGGTTCTATTTTTGTCATCATATCAAAGTTCATTAAGTGGAAGTGAAGTGTCACTTTAAAATTATACATGAACCTGAACCTTGAGAATGTTTGAAAACAAAATGCAATTTTAACCCTTAATATTTAGCGAAGGCAAGTATTAGCAAACATTGCTGTCCTCAGATAGATAACATTTTTACACAGTACAATTACAAACTGTGAAATTTTGTAAAAAGCACCAATTCATGTTAATTCTCTAAAAACTGCTAATTTTGTGTTATTTTCCACATTATCATTTTCGCAAAGTTTTCCTGTCCCGAAGTATACCATATGCAAGGTATTTATATCGACCTTAAATACAATGGATACTGAGATGTGTGGGTGAACTATATGACAGACTGAATGAAACACAATTAGAACAAATACCACAAACTGTTTTTAATTACTCTAGTCATCTCACAATCCAACTTACCTCAGCACATAGATGGAAGTAACACAGCAAAATAGTTGTCTCTGAACAAGTGATAACAAGTATGATGAATACAAGGAAGAGGAATCCAAACATGTAGTACATCTGGCTGGACCTGTACAAAAATTCACATTTACTACACCAAGTCCAAAACACCACATTATTAAAAACCTGACTACAATATTACAGCAATGCAAATTCCATGTTGGAAACAATGGAAAGAAAACAGGACAGTCAATCACTCTACTCTTGTTGATTGACAGGCAGTACATGGACACACTTAAAACAGAAAATCATATCAGATTTTGTTATTTTTGCAATATTAATATAACAATCTTGCTGCTCCTGTTAAGAATTTTTCCATAAACAGGAGAGGCCCATTAACTCCATGAAGCTGAACTTAGTTGAGTGTCTTCCATAATCAATGGATACTGTGGGATTATCTGACACCAATTTCTAACATTGCAATGATTGAAACTTCCTGGCAGATCAAAACTGTGTGCTGGACTGAGACTCGAAATCGGGACCTTTGCCTTTCATGGGCAAGTGCTCTACCAATTGAGTTACCCAAGCACGACTCACGCCCCATCCTCACAGCTTTACTCCTGCCAGTACCTCGTCTCCTACCTTCCAAACTTTACAGAAGCTCTCCTGCGAACCTTGCAGAACTAGCACTCCTGAAAGAAAGGATATTGCAGAGACATGGCTTAGCCACAGCCTAGGAGATGTTTCCAGAATGAGATTTTCACTCTGCAGTGAAGTGTGAACTGATATGAAACTTCCTGGCAGATTAAAACTGTGTGCCGGACTGAGACTCGAACTCGGGACCTTTGCCTTTTGCAGGCAAGTGCTCTCATTCTGATTGCAATGATTAATTTATGAGAGGGATTAAACCAATGAGTCATCAAAACAGTTCGTTATTTACAATAACTACATTCATTAATGTCCTTTAAAAATGTGATGCAAAATTTAAACCTTACTTTTGCCCACATAAACAACATGTTCGTATAGTTTTAAATAATTCAAGGAGCAAGTGTAACCATTTAACATGTTGTAGAGATGCTGAACGGTTTACAGGTATGTAACCAAGAATACTGTGCTTTTGGACACACTGTCCTCTTCTGGAGCTCTCTCTCTCTCTCTCTCTCTCTCTCTCTCTCTCTCTCTCTCTCTCTCTCACACACACACACACACACACACACACACACACAGAGAGAGAGAGAGAGAGAGAGAGAGAGACAGAGAGAGAGAGAGAGGGAGGGAGGGAGGGAGGGAGGGAGAACTGAAACAGAGGATGACAGACTAAAGGCCGAAATACTAAATGTCTTTTTCCAAAGCTGTTTCACAGAAGAAGACTGCACTGTAGTTCCTTCTCTAGATTGTCGCACAGATGACAAAATGGTAGATATCGAAATAGACGACAGAGGGATAGAGGAACAATTAAAATCGCTTATAAGAGGAAAGGCCGCTAGACCTGATGGGATACCAGTTCTATTTTACACAGAGTACGAGAAGGAACTTGCCCCCCTTCTTGCAGCGGTGTACCGTAGGTCTCTAGAAGAGCGTAGCGTTCCAAAGGATTGGAAAAGGGCACAGGTCATCCCCGTTTTCAAGAAGGGACGTCGAACAGATGTGCAGAACTATAGACCTATATCTCTAACGTCAATCAGTTGTAGAATTTTGGAATACGTATTATGTTCGAGTATAATGACTTTTCTGGAGACTAGAAATCTACTCTGTAGGAATCAGCACGAGACTTAGAGGGCGATAGACATAGGTTCCCAGGTAGATGCCTTGTTTCTTGACTTCCACAAGGCGTTTGATACGGTTCCCCACAGTCATTTAATGAACAAAGTAAGAGCATATGGACTATCAGACCAATTGTGTGATTGGATTGAAGAGTTCCTAGATAACATAACGCAGCATGTCATTCTCAGTGGAGAGAAGTCTTCCGAAGTAAGAACAGGTGTGCCACATGGGAGTGTCATGGGACCGTTGCTGTTCACAATATACATAAATGACCTGGTGGATGACATCGGAAGTTCACTGAGGCTTTTTGCAGATGATTCTGTGGTGTATTGAGAGGTTGCAACAATGGAAAATTGTACTGAAATGCAGGAGGATCTGCAGCGAATTGACACATGGTACAGGAAATGGCAACTGAATCTCAATGTAGACAAGTGTAATGTGCTGCGAATACATAGAAAGATAGATCCCTTATCATTTAGCTACAAAATAGCAGGTCAGCAACTGGAAGCAGTTAATTCCATAAATTATCCGGGAGTACGCATTAGGAGTGATTTAAAATGGAATGATCATATAAAGTTGATCGCCGGTAAAGCAGATACTAGACTGAGATTCATTGGAAGAATCCTAAGGAAATGCAATCCGAAAACAAAGGAAGTAGGTTACAGTACGCTTGTTCACCCACTGCTTGAATACTGCTCAGCGGTGTGGGATCCGTACCAGATAGGGTTGATAGAAGAGATAGAGAAGATCCAACGGAGAGCAGCGCGCTTCGTTACAGGATCATTTAGTAATCGCGAAAGCGTTACGGAGATGATAGATAAACTCCAGTGGAAGACTCTGCAGGAGAGACGCTCAGTAGCTCGGTACGGGCTTTTGTTAAAGTTTCGAGAACATACCTTCACCGAAGAGTCCAGCGGTATATTGCTCCCTCCTACGTATATCTCGTGAAGAGACGATGAGGATAAAATCAGAGAGATTAGAGCCCACACAGAAGCATACCGACAATCCTTCTTTCCACGAACAATACGAGACTGGAATAGAAGGGAGAACCGATAGAGGTACTCAGGGTACCCTCCGCCACACACCGTCAGGTGGCTTGCGGAGTATGGATGTAGATGTAGATGTAGATTGTTCCGACAATGGAGCCTCTCTGGGATGAGCGAGTGTGTCGCAGGGAGTAAGAGAAAGACAAAAAGAGGCAGGGAGGGAGGGTTGGTTGACAGCTAGAAAAAAAGAGGCAACAAGGGAATGAAACACAAATGCAGCACCATTTACCTCACCCTGGTGCATGGAAGGGAGTTGCATGTGGAACACCAAGTAGTGAAGTAGGTTGAGAGGGGAGTGGCAGTGGAAATAGAGGAATAGGGATATTGTGGAGAGGGAAGTGTGCAGACTAATGGGATCAATTGGGGACATAAGAAAAGGGGTATAAGACAGGTCTGCTGCAGATTGAGGCCAGGGTGGGTGGGGAGGGGTAGGGGTGGTGGGGAGCCAAATAATTAAGATGGAACAGGTTATCAAGCAGCCATTAAAGTCAAGCTTAGCAGCATTGTCTAGCATTAATTGGTCAACTTTGCTTTTAATCACAATTTGGCAATGGCCGTTCATTGAGGTTGGCTATTAGTTTGGTAGTTGTACCTACATAAAAGCCAGTGCAAAATTTACTGTAGAGTTTGGAGTTTTTCCACTGTTTTACAGTGAAGCTTGTATATTATACGATTCCTTCCACAGGTGATTCTGCCTCTAGCAGGGACAATAGTAGGATTTGCTGACTGGGTACTTGGGAAGAGCATTGCATCTGGATGTTCCACAGTGATAGGACACATATGGCAAGGGGTATGAGATAAGTGGTGATTGTGATTTATGCATGGATCAAAATATTTTGTAGACTGGGTAGGCAGCAGAATACCACTTGGGAAGAATTGTGGTATGGATGTTTCTCCTTTCCGAGCATGGTGATAGGTAGGCAAAGCCACGGTGAGTGATGTGGTCAAGCTTTTACACTTCAGGGCGATGCTGGGTAATAAAAGGACTCATCCTTTGCAAATGGTTTGTGGGGAGGATTGGAGGTATGTGTGCATATAGCACTTGATGATAAACTGAACCCCTTTGCTACACCATTCTGATACATGCTTATCCTTGTTGGTTTTCCCATTTTTCAGGCTCAAACTTGCTATTTGTAGATATACTATATAACAATACTCTTCTTCTGTTCGTACTCTGTCATCCTAATCCAACTAACAGTGCTACAGGTTCTCTCTGTGCTCACAAATACAATGAGCCATTTCTTCCTTCCCTTCCAAACTTGAAGGTCAGAATTGCTTCTTTAACTTCCCTGAAGAGGTGGCGAATGATCGGCAATTTCAAGTTTTTTCTTACTCTCCTGAATCTTGTCCAAGTCAAAATTTCACAATAATTTTTGCTGTTTCAGCAGTGACCTTCCCGACATTAAAAATTTCCTTATTTACTACCTTCCCCTCTTCTACCAAATAACAGTTAATGCTTTTTCTTGGAGCAGTGGTCACAGCCTCAAACAGCTTATGCTTCACATGTTTTTGAAATATGTATGACTGTCTTTGTACGTCTGCTCTTCTTCTTTTGGTTTTCACCTCACCAGTCATAACTAATAGGTTGTAATTTCACACTGTAATTAAAAGTGTGTGTGTCTTTGGCACTCAGTTACGAGGTACTTATATATTTATCTCAGCAAGATGATAGCTCTTCACATTTCCCAGTTTGGGATTTTTAAATGAAATTCCTGTTAACACTTATAATTACTCACACCTTCTCATTTCAAGTTTCTTTCACTCAGACTATATTCACAGACAGCTTAGACTTCTTTGCCCTCTACTGTCATATCATTACTTCTTTCCAATGTGGTAATACTGTCATCCAAAGTCACATATTTCACAAGATCCTCACAGTCTCTCTGCTTTAGCATTACCAGCTTCTGATGCAGGCATATAAACATGTGTACTGCTAGTTAGTACTGTGTACTGATAGTTTTGGCTTCAATTTAGTCCTGAAGGAACAGTGTTGCATGGTGTAATTCAACTACCTAAAATTCATAATGAAAACCTGTTGGAAAAAAACCCAACTACCATGCAAACAGTAACAATTCACAGTCAATGCTGACCTGTAATGAAAAAATTTGCACAAAATGTGATGCTAATAACATAGACATAAATTTGCACAAGTTAACAAAAATAATTATTAGAAGTATCACTAAAAAACTTACAACACAAAACACATACCAAATAGAATTAAGGATGAAAAACAGCTGAATAAAGATGCACCCAAATGGGAGAACACCACCCATTATTATTCCTGGCAATGGTTGTGTATAAATGCTTTGTTCAGGAATCTTTCGTGGGATCTGATTTGTCCTAACCGGATGCTCAATAGCCTGCAACAATAAAAGAAATAACACGAATAAATAAATTAAAAATGAAACACACAATTTGTCTACCTTGAAACCATGGAAAACTGAAGAGAAACTACTTACTCGTTTTCTAAATCCAAAATAAGCTCCAATGAATGTGAGTGGAACAGAAACACCAAACCATAGAGCAAGCAGAGCAACCAGAGTGCTAAATGGAACAGCTGCAGAGCTGCCCTTGCCCCACAGAATAAGGTCCATAACAAAAAATAAGCAGAACACAACTCTGTGAACAAATTAAAAAAAAGTATTTTTATGTTTCAAAGTAACACCTGCGAGATTATGCAATCAGTCTCAAGGCTTGTGGTACAACGAGAGAAAATACTAGTTTTACTGAAAATCCGTACTTACTGCAATGAATAGAAAAGACAGAAACAAAATTTTACAAGTATTTAATATATTTATTAATTTCAAAAAACAGTCATGGTCAAACATCAGCCAATATGGTCATGCACATGTCTTTAGTTTTTTTTCTCCTACACTTACAGTAATAATGTTTGCGTCCAAAAATTTCAGGTATTATGTATTGTCTTTTTTGTTCCTCCTAGCTAAAACATACTTCATACTTTACCTGAACAAGCATTTCAGTCTTCATTCATTATCTGTTACGCAACTACCAAACTTTTACTTGATCACTTATTTTGTTTTTAAAATGGTATGAAGTAAAGACTAAGACCTAGCAGCTAATTATTAGGGCCAAATCAGTAGTAATCTAGTAAAATTTGTGATTTATGTTAAAGTGTTTTCTAAGTTACAGAAAAAAAATGGAAGGACAAAAGGGGTGTATTTATTTTGACAAAAAAACACAAAAAGATGGCATTCAATGTCAATATCAGAATGAAATTACGAATGACAGAAAACATGATATCTGACTTTATTTTGCATTACAATAAAACAAGGCTCGTGTGGACCACAGTGGCCAACTAATGGGCAACTACCTTTTGAGAGGAGGCAAATAAAGTGGTGGAAGAAAGTTTTTTTTCCCTCAGCTTTTCAGATGATGGTCATAAATTAGTATGTTTTCAACACAAAGTTGAGGCCTACTAATAAACATCTTATTGAGTCATTATTGAATCAGTTAAGGCTTTGTCGAATAAAGGTAGTCTGCTTGAATCAACTTCCACTACTCAACACCAGCAAACAGACTCAGTGGAAGACATTTTCCAAAACTGAGTCGAGCTTCAGGAAAGTCTTAAATGGCTCAGAGAACATATAAAGTTTGTGAAGAAAGAAGCAAGACAAGATCCAGCAAAGAGACAAGAAGAGGTACCAAGTACTATTGTGAAGGATGTGATGGATGGTTTAACAGAAGGCTTCAAAATTTTTCAGTGAAGAATATCACATTTTCTAACAGTTTTATTTTTACAAACAATCCCACTGTATTATTTTTAGTGCCAAATAATTTTAATCTTATCACGTTTAAGGAAATGAAAGACGAAAAAATTGTGTTTTTGTTGTGAAAGCAACACATTTTCATTTCTATACAAAAACAATTGTCTCTGATGTAAGTCTATGGTTCTTTGAAACACTACATAGAAAAATGACCCGTCTTTCAAATGCAGTAAACTTATCTAAGTTCTGTGCAGTGGAACCAACAACACCAATTTCAGAAGAAAAAAAAAAAAATTGAGAAAATGCACAGTATCTGCCGGTTGAATGCCTCCCTAGCTGCCCAGTCCTGAAAGTGATACTATAGTTAAGGAATTGTTTGTAGATAAGGGAACAGTATTACTGATTTCTCCACCCTATAGTGCTGAACAAAATACTGCGGCTGAACATGAAAACACAAAAATTGTTTAATACATCGATGAAAATAGTCAATTTTTGAAAATATAATGTAATTGGATGGATTAAAAACTCTACTCACCAAGCAGCAGCAGGAGTACATACATATAAAAGGTATTACAGTTTGCAAGCTTTCAGAACCAAAGGCTCCTTCTTGAAGAAGGGGTGAAGAAGAAGGAAGTGGGATGAAGGTGAGGAAAAGGGGGAGAGTCTGGAAAAGTTGCCCAGAATGCCAGGTCAGGAGAGACTTACTGGACGAGATGAGAAGGAAAGTGATTTTTAGGGACTGCACCAGACAAGATTTGAAAACCTGAGAGCTTAAAAGTGAAAGATATGGTAATACGAAAGACAGAGATTGTTTATGTTGTATGTTCTATGCTTAACCCAAGTAAACTACTGAAAGGATTGTGGGCACAAACTTGCAATAGAGCAGTCTACATATTAAATCCTACTGGAAGGTCTTGATCTTCAGATAAAATCTGCAAGTAGGAAAACATGGATTATCTCAGAATTTTTGGCACAGATTGCGATGTTCACATAAACAAATATTTCCTCTCAAAGTTAGATAACAAGGCTGTTTTTGGACAATTTGTTGTGTATGTCAATTACAAAGATGGAGTTATAACCACGATTCCTTCTAGAAGGAAAGCAGTCCTGAGTCATGATGTAAAATTTATGCTAGTAGTAGTTTGTAGTTTCCGAAATGATCATATTGAATTTAAAATTTCTTGGCAAGAATTTCCAAGCCTGAAATGGTTTGAAACGGTAGCTGATGCAGAAGAAGTCAAATGTCATTCACAAATTGCTTCTGGAGAAGTTCAAAGTGATAAAAAATTCAGTGCACATGATTGTGGAAGAAATTTAGCATCAAGTGACTGTAACAATCAACAGAATTCCTTAAAGTACAAACTTCCGAATTTTCTGAAGCATATAAATTGGAGAACAGAAGGCAACAAAGAAAACTAAACTACCATATTTACTCGAATCTAAGCCGCACCTAAAAAATGAGACTCGAAATCAAGGAAAAAAAATTTTCCCGAATCTAAGCCGCACCTGAAATTTTTGACTCTAAATTCAAGGGGAGAGAAAAGTTTTAGGCCACACCTCCAAATCGAAACAAAGTTGGTCCATTGTAATGTGAGACCCAATTTAGGTCGAATGAATGACGATACAGCTACAGTAGTTTGGTTCGAGTCGTAAGCTTAGCAGTTAAGCTTTACCAGGTAGCCATTGCTATGCGTCAGGCGCTCCGTCCTTATTTATACGGGTACCCTTCCTTTTTCACGTGCTTCGTCTGGTTTGAATTGATTGCTTATTTTTCTTTATCTGATAAATGCTGTTCTCTTTGTTACAGGTGTTTACGTCACTCTAAGCTGAAAATGCATTATTGTACTGTGTGATGCATTGGTTGTCGCATTCTGATAATGAGTGTTTATGGCCTGTTGCCACTCACGGCATGGCTTGCTTTTGTGCATGCTACCGCCGCTTACAATTTAAAAAAGGAGAGGAATCGTCTCATTAGCGAAACAATGGCAAGAGACTGCTATTTGTTGCTACCTACACCGCTGCTTTTTTTGATAATGATCAAGAACCAAATAATAGACTGCGTATGATAGATGATGTTCTGAAAGAGAGTTTAGCGAAAAATTTTCTCCGTTTGAAAGTCTTTGCAGGTGCCTCTTTGGTACATTACATTCTGCACAGAAATTAGAGTAATCTTAGATTTAAAAATCTAGTCAATTGCCATGCTTCATTTCTGACTGTATCACTATTAGGCATAAGAATAATACGAATATAAATATGACATGATATGTATATTATTCCGCGTTTGCTGTTGTCTCACTCTAGTTTCGTAGTTTATTAGGCAGACAGGATTTAAATGAGACAGCAGCAAACACGAAACAATACATGGCAAAATGTTTATATTCATATTATTCTTATGGTGAAGAGAATACTGCATGTGATTCACAAGCCATAGAAGTTCCTATTAGCAACCATCTCTTCTCACAGGTAGGAAAAATTCAGGATGTAGAATTGGCCATATTGACAAACATCTCAAACAGTCTTGCCAGTCGGATTTTCATAGTACATCGAAAAGCTGCAACATTCGAAGATGAACAATACGGAATTTGTATTTACTTCTTTGGATAATGTATGAAAATGCAGTGGTCGAAACTCAGGGTGGAGAAAAAAAAGCTTGTCTTCCACCTTTCTTTAATTTATTTACTGACACAGAGGTTTTGGTGCCAGTATTTATCTTTGTGCCTGCAAAGCATGCCTGTGTAGCGCTACATATATTCGACGGCAAAAGTTAGTTGTGGTGGCACCTGCCAACATTTTTCAGAACTTTCGCTTGCTTTGCACTCGATTCTAAACCGCAGGTGGTTTTTTGGCTTACAAAAACCGGAAAAAAGCGCAGCTTTGATTTGAGTAAATATGGTAGATGGAAAGTGGTGAATTCTGCTGCTAACAAAAGTTGGTGCTGATGAATACGAATGTCCACTTTGTTTTTCTGAAGCACTGCAGTCAAACGAGAAAGAAAAATGGATGCAACATATTAATGAAGAAATGGAACTGCTTAAGAGAAACAATATGGAGAGTCTCGTGTGTAAATCCCACAAATGAAAAAAAATATTGCAGAATCACTGAGTTCTACATCAGAAAGCTGCAGCTAATCGAAATACTAACTTCAAAGTCAACTGGTTGCTGAAGGGTGTATTCAATAAGCAGGAAAAGATTATGAAGATGCATTTAGACCTGTTGCACATTATGACACTATTCGAACTATGCTAGAAACAGCTACTTCCAAGAAGGTGCCAGTACAATGACGTGATGTGAAGACAGACTTAATGGAATACTTGAAGAGAAACTGATCTGAAACAAGCAGAAGGTTTTGAAGATAATGCAGATTGAGTGTGTCTCTTGAAATAGAGTCTTTATGGACTCAAGCAAGCACTGCGTTGTTGGAACAAACATTTTATGGAAGTCATGAAGAAAAATTTCAAACACTGCAGTAGACCCTTTTCTGCTTTACCACAAACTCAATGTAAATAGACTTCAAGTAGCAATTCATGTTAATGGTGGGTTAATAGCTGGCAGTGACAAGGAAGAAATGACTACTTGCTGGATATGTTACAACTTGTGTAACAACAGGTAGCTTGACTGTTTCCTTGGCACAAAAATAAAACAAAATGAATATGGAGTGATTGTGGCATGTCTCAAGAAAAATACGCTAAACAAATACTGAAAAGATTTTGAATGGCAGAATTCAATATCATCTTGACTACCAATGAACATGAAAACAACAATCAAAATTAAGCAGTTTCCTGTCTGCTACCATATACACAACTTCTGCTGTGAATAAAGCTGTTCAAGTTATGCAAAAACTGGAATCACATGAATGAATATTTCCAAATCTGAAAGGCAGATTAAGTTATGGCATTATTTATGCTAGAGAGAAACATTTGAGAACTTACAGACAATGAGAATGTTAAGAAACTTCCTGGCAGATTAAAACTGTGTGCCGGACCGAGACTCGAACTCGGGACCTTTGCCTTTCGCGGGCAAGTGCTCTTACCATTTCCTGGTAGAGCACTTGCCCGTGAAAGGCAAAGGTCCCGAGTTCGAGTCTCGGTCCGGCACACAGTTTTAATCTGCCAGGAAGCTTCATATCAGCACACACTCCGCTGAAGAGTGAAAATCTCATTCTGGAAATGAGAATGTTATGAGCTTTTTATTTATTTTTTTAAAACCAAATGTCCGTGACTTCTATGTTTATGTTGGAACACGTCAATGGAAAGAACCAGTTGGCTGCTGATCTTTTGATAAAGACACTTGAACAAGTTTCATTTGCTACTAACAAATTCTCTGTTTATATGACTGATTTCTACCTACTGGAGGAAGTTTTTTATTACTACATGAAACATATTTTAGAGTTCACTGTAAATTACCATTTCCTGGTATTTTGAAATAGCCTTGATTTTAAAAAAAAAAACACTTTTTTTTTTGCCGAATTACTGAACAGGCCAAAATCAGTCACACTAAGAACACTGCCATACTGACAAATGAGTGAAATAATTGCTGATAGCTGAGTACACATCACTTTCTTTGCTATGAAGGCTACAAAGAACAAGGTAAACACACAAAAAATTTCAATGGAAATAACCGATTTTTGAAAATATAACTGGATGGATAAAATCTACTCTTCAAGTGGTGACTGGAGAAAACACACATAAAAGTTGAGGAAATGTTCAAGTTTTCAGATCCAGAAGCTCTTTCTCCTGGCAGAAGTGTTGAATGGGAAGGAAGAGGGGTGAAGGAAAGGATTGACGAGGTTTAGTAAATTGGGGGATGTGGGGGGGGGGGGGGCAGCAGGAGGGGGGGTGGAGGCTGTGTTCACACTCTGTCCCAACAGCCTAGCTGTCCTAAGTCACCGCCCTGGGTGTTCACACTGCATGCCGGGCTGGGAGGATGAAAGGGTGGAAAATTCACTTCCCGATTTTCATGCTGAAAAAACTCTTGGCAGTGTAAAAGACTACGCCACACTGTTTAATGAACCTGCGTTTTTCTTAAAAGCTTTACTTTCTTGGTGATAAAAGAAAATGCCTACTTTTTGTTTCACATGTGTTTTTTACTTCCATTACGTTCCTCAATCAATTATTAAAAAATTACATTTGGTAGTATAGCATCTTAGCTTTTTAATAAACTATTTACTGTTTCACAATTCGAAACAGTCATTGTGAAATTACGCTATTTGTCAAGCACATGCACTTTATTTACAAATATTGTAGTGAAAATGTTTGATGGCTGGTAACTTGCTGCTGGATACATTTTGAACCACACATTATTGCAAGCCAAACATAGCTAAAAGTACAAAAAAGTTTTTGAAATGGTAGTGACACCCATATCTGTCCCCATTCACAAGTAAATACAAATTAAAGAGTGGCGTCAATGGCACAATCGCAAACCTATAAAAAAAATATAAAAAAATTACAATCAACACAGGCCTATTATTGGTCTCATGTTATTTTAATGACCTATGTCTAGAAAAATCAAAATATACATGAACTTTTTCCTCAGTGACAGGCAACTATACTGGACAACCACCTGCTATGGTTTTATAATGGGGCACACTTCACATTACAAAAGGCAAACAATTATTTGTTGTCTGCATCCTACAGTTAGTGGGATGTACATTTTATATTTGGAAGAAGAAGAGAAGAATAAATTAATCTCGTATGTGACTTTGCTGTGGATGGACTGTAATAAAAGCTTGAAACTCTCTGCAGTTGGAGATGAAAAAGAAATGTGCTTAGTTCCTACAAATGGTATTTATTACAGGAAATTAATGTTATAAATCCAAGGCTAAGTGCGACTGACTTTCAATGTACATTTTGGTGGATCATTCAATGACAAAATTATTAAGCTGTTTGTCTCTGAGGTGCTTCCATTTCAATTTTTCTGCTGTAACTGGGGTAAAAAAAAAATGTGGATTCAGCATTGTGTCAAACACTGCAGAGCATCTAAATAAACTACCACTGATTGATGCATGTGTCAGTGACATTTCTGTTTCCATGCAGTTTTTTTCCTCTTTGGTGAGCTTGTCCTCAGCAGCAAGGGATGTTCACTCTTTGGCAGTTGAAAGTCGAAGATGACAATGATGCAGCCTGAAGTGTTTCACCACTATGCAACTGGAGTTCTTTTACATGGCATTGATTTCATTGTTCTGTTGATTTTGTTTTCACATTATAGTGACTCACAGAATTCTGAAGCACATAAGAAATGGTTGGTTATGGACTCACCTCCCAAATATCGACTGACATTTAGGAGAGTTTTCTTCCTTGCATGAAGTAGTAAAAAACATTAAAACATTCCTGAAAAACTTTTACTCAAGTTGCAGATTGAGTAATAATACACTTCAGTATCAGCTAAATAACATTCAAAACAAAAATTTTAAAACAGAGGATATTTACGCAGTAGTATAAAACAAGAAGCAAAGTTCCCCGTAATGATCAAGTTCGTTGAATTAGTGCACAGTCAATGTTTTAAAGGAGAACGTTGTACTGAAACCACAGCCTCCAATTCATGACACACAAGCTTTTGCATTTTAAATTTTACAAACATTTTCCTCTGAAAAGAAAGGGTAATTGTTGTATGCAGTCCTGAGACTCATCAGGAAATTGTAAGTATCATGATTTTGGATGATGTCTTCGTGTTCCTTCACTCCAGCTAATTTCTCTTTCTCAAACTTTAAAAATTCTCTTTCAATATTTTGTCCATAACTTTTCTTCTTTTTTCTTAGTGATACTGAATTTTACAAAACATTGCTATCTGGTGAGGATGCTTTTGCCTCCCTCGTGTATGCCACCACACATAATCAACTCAAGATATCAGAAAAAGCTTTCCAATAAAAGGTATCACACAAAGAAGAAAGTATTTTGGCATACAGCTAATACTTTTAATTGTTCTGCCACTGGAAGTTAATGAATTTGACCTTGAAATCTACTGATGAAAATGGTAGAGTGACAGAGGCCGATCAACACTGACAGTAACAAATGGGAGATATCTGATACTGTAGTGTCCTGTGTTGGCAGGAAAGAACTAACAATCAAGTTTGAACACACTTTATTATAATTACAACAACATATCACTTGCCATCGTGACAGTCAATGTGTTTGCAGCCACATTTTCTACATCTACATGATTACTCTGCAATTCACATTTAAGTGCTTGGCAGAGGGTTCATAGAACCACAATCATACTATCTCTCTACCATTCCACTCGCAAACAGCGCGCGAGAAAAACTAACACCTAAACCTTTCTGTTCGAGCTCTGATTTCTCTTATTTTATTTTGATGATCATTCCTACCTATGTAGGTCGGGCTCAACAAAATATTTTCGCATTCGGAAGAGAAAGTTGGTGACTGAAATTTCGTAAATAGATCCCGCCGTGACGAAAAACGTCTTTGCTTTAATGACTTCCATCCCAACTCGCGTATCATATCTGCCACACTCTTTCCCCTATTACGAGATAATACAAAACGAGCTGCCCTTTTTCGCACCCTTTCGATGTCCTCCGTCAATCCCACCTGGTAAAGATCCCACACCGCGCAGCAATATTCTAACAGAGGATGAATGAGTGTAGTGTAAGCTGTCTCTTTAGTGGACTTGTTGCATCTTCTAAGTGTCCTGCCAATGAAACGCAACCTTTGGCTCGCCTTACCCACAATATTATCCATGTGGTCTTTCCAACTGAAATTGTTCGTAATTTTAACACCCAGGTACTTAGTTGAATTGACAGTCTTGAGAATTGTACTATTTATCGAGTAATCAAATTCCAACGGATTTCTTTTGGAACTCCTGTAGATCACCTCACACTTTTCGTTATTTAGCGTCAACTGCCACCTGCCACACCTTACAGCAATCTTTTCTAAATCGCTTTGCAACTGATACTGGTCTTCGGATGACCTTACTAGATGGTAAATTACAGCATCATCTGCGAACAACCTAACAGAACTGCTCAGATTGTCACCTAGGTCATTTATATAGATCAGGAACAGCAGAGGTCCCAGGACGCTTCCCTGGGGCACACCTGATATCACTTCAGTTTTACTCGATGATTTGCCGTCTATTACTACGAACTGCGACCTTCCTGACAGGAAATCATGAATCCAGTCACACAACTGAGGCGATACCCCATAGGCCCGCAGGTTGATTAGAAGTCGCTTGTAAGGAACGTTGTCAAAAGCTTTCTGGAAATCCAGAAATACGGAACCAACTTGAGATCCCCTGTCGATAGCGGCCATTACTTCGTGCGAATAAAGAGCTAGCTGCGTTGCACAAGAACGATGTTTTCTGAAACCATGCTGATTACGTATCAATAGATCGTTCCCTTCGAGGTGATTCATTATGTTTGAATACAGTATATGCTCCAAAACCCTACTGCAAACCGACGTCAATGATATAGGTCTGTAGTTAGATGGATTACTCCTACTACCCTTCTTAAACACTGGTGCGACTTGTGCAATTTTCCAATCTGTAGGTACAGATCTATCAGTGAGCGAGCGGTTGTATATGATTGCTAAGTAGGGAGCTATTGTATCAGCGTAATCTGAAAGGAACCTAATCGGTATACAATCTGGACCTGAAGACTTGCCTGTATCAAGCGATTTGAGTTGCTTCGCAACCCCTAAGGTATCTACTTCTAAGAAACTCATGCTAGCAGCTGTTCGTTTTTCAAATTCTGGAATATTCCATTCGTCTTCCCTGGTGAAGGAATTTCGGAAAACTGCGTTCAATAACTCCACTTTAGCGGCACAGTCATCGGAACAGTACCATCGGCACTGCGCAGCGAAGGTATTGACTGCGTCTTGCCGCTTGTGTACTTTACAAGTGTGTTTTCACAACCATTTACAATTCGCGTGGGTTCGTGGACTAACTGCTAGAAATAATTTTCGGAGAAAGCATTTAGGACCTTCTCAGAAGATGTTTTCTGCCTACCACCGGTTTTGAACAAGTATTTTTGCCAACACATCAAGGGAAGGTTGAAGTCCCCACCAACTATAACCGTATGAGTGGGTATTTATTTGTTACGAGACTCAAATCTTCTCTGAACTGTTCAGCAACTATATCATCGGAGTCTGGGGGTCGGTAGAAGGAGCCAATTATTAACTTAGTTCGGCTGTTAAGTATAACCTCCACCCATACCAATTTGCACGGAGTATCTACTTCGACTTCACTACAAGATAAACCACTACTGACAGACACAAACACTCCACCACCAATTCTGCCTAATCTATCTTTCCTGAACACCGTCTGAGACTTCGTAAAAATTTCTGCAGAACTTATTTCGGGCTTTAGCCAGCTTTCTGTACCTATAACGATTTCAGCTTCTGTGCTTTCTATTAGCGCTTGAAGCTCAGGGACTTTCCCAGCACAACCACAATTCAGAATGTTCCTTGATCCAAGCACGTCCTGTATTTGCCATGCACCCTTTGAGATTGCAGCCCACCCCGTACTTTCCCGAGGCCTTCTAACGTAAAAAACCGCCCAGTCCACGCCACACAGCCTCCGCTACCCGTGTAGCCGCCAGCTGAGTGCAGTGAACTCCTGTCCTATTCAGTGGAACCCAAAACCCCACCACCCTATGGCGCAAGTCAAGGAATCTGCAGCAAACACGGTAGCAAAACCGTCTGAGCCTCTGATTCAGACCCTCCACCCGGCTCTGCACCAAAGGTCCGCAGTCTGTTCTGTCAACAATGCAGCAGATGGTGAGCTCTGCCTTCATCTCGTAAGCAAGAGCGGCAGCCTTCACCAAATCAGATAGCCGCTGGAATCCAGAGAGAATTTCCTCAGATCCAAAGCAACACACGTCATTAGTGCCGACATGTGCCACCACCTGCACCTTGCTGCAACAGCATTTCTCTGCACTCTAACCTTCGTCCAGACATCTGCAGCTCAATACAAACTACAAACAGTCCAACTGCATTGTGCAGCAATAGGTACCAGTGTTTACCTCAAATTTTCTAAATACCAGTTTGATACGCCCTTCCCCAATAATTTTTTATCTAGAGTCGGCAAACACTGTAAAGATTGTTTTCCGATGCAGAATATCAGTCAGGATATTGTAAACCCATTCACATAAGCTGATTAATGTCTCAACAAACCATTGAATCCTTTAAGATAATACCATGAATTTTACTGACCATCTGTTTAGAAAAAAATAGAACTTCTCTTTTACACCCTGCAGCAACTATTTCCATGTGATGTTGGTTGAGATAGCTGCATCCCTACAACAACATGTTGCATGTATTTCAAAGTGTTAACAAAACGGTTGTGAGACTCATGTTTACCATTTAACAAAATTTCCCAAGAGTGTGTAAAAATTTATGAGAATGACACTAATACTCATAAGAATACACATAAACTAACTGCATATTTAAATAGCAAAATATATGTACCCTGGGCTTAGCATTGATGTGAGTAGAACATTGGATTTCCATTTCTCTCCACCAAAACTTTTGTAGATCCTGGCAGCAACATACCCAGCAGGTGTCCCAAAGCACACATACAGTACCATTGCACACGTCATAAGAGCTCCACGATTTGCAGGTGACAGAAAACCAAGGCAAGCAAATGCTGAAACAAAAGAGACATTACTTTTAATACTTCATTTCAATATCACTTCTCCAATGCAATATTGAAATAAATTCTCCGAAAGTGTGTTTTTGAATAGATTTATACATTCTAGTAAACATGGTACCTGTGAAGTAAATCTTAATTTGCAAATAATGAAAAACTGAATGTAAAAATCTCTGTGATAAATCTGCTACTTCTAATGCAGACATATTAAGTGCAACAAATATCTTGAACTTGATAAATATCATGATAATACACAGCAGTGGACTTGCAAATTGACAGGAATTTCACTGCCTAATTACATAATTTTCGGGTAATGGAAGAACACACAATTTATCACCCCCTGCTAATGATCTGCTCATATATATTTTCATATTTGAGTGCAGCCCTCCCTTTTATAAAGACCTCCAAGAATCACCAAAGAAAGAAATTACAATAGTGTAGGCACCATTAAACAATTTATGCTGTTTTTGAAAATACTGCTATCAAGTATCTACTCTTCAAACTCTCAGATTAAAACTCTTGTGCTCCATCATCTAGAGAAGCATTTTAAGCACCACCTAATAAAACTATCCCACTTTCCCAACAATAAAACTGCAACCCCTAGGGAACATCAGTCAATTTTCCATGCACCTCAGACAATTCCTGTCAGACATCTATTTCATCTGCCACATTCCCACAAACACCCTACAAAACTCAACTCCCAAACAGACTCAAAACAGAGTTGTTACTTTATCTTCTAAAAGCCTAAATCTCACTTAAGTCTCATTCCTAACCAAAGTCTCACCTTTGTTAATGGTACCGAAATATCTACCATGTTGCATTCATTCATAACTAACATTAGATACTCTTGTGCAGTTACGTTCATCTCAAGTTAAATGCAAATGTACTTTATATTTTGAAATGTATATCAGTATTTGGATATCTAACACAGTAGGTTCATCACTAACTGAAACCTGAAAATGGATGCTTCACGTCTGAAACTGGTTATTTAATAACTTTTTCTGTTTAAGTTAGATTATGTACTACAAATGTATACAGTTTCTAACGATATCAATAGCAGTTCCATACACCTCATGGTAAGTTAGACCAAGTGCACAATATCCAGGAGAAAATCCAGTGCTTAAATCATAGGAGACTGAAACCACGCCACCAAACTCTGTGCGATGCTGCTGACATGGCTGCTAAGGATTTCAAACCTCTCGAAGAATGGAAAGGTCAATGGGAAGCAGTGACAGATGTGTGCCTGCATATCATCATCTCAGGTGCTAAACTTCCAAGTGGATTTGACCTACCACGCAAGACCTGGACTACTCTCAACATCATCCGTACCGGCCATGGCTGATGCAGGGATGCTCTTTATAAGTGGAAGAAGCTGCCTAATCCTACCTGTTACTGCAGGGCTCCATACCAGACTGTTCACCACATTGTCAGTGAATGCAGGATTCGAGTCTACCATGGTGCTGAAGAGGACTTCCTGCTAGCAACTCCAGGTTGAAGGACTGGATATTCAGTTACAAAGACAAACTTAAGCTTCTTGTGTGTCAATATGTATATGTAATTTAATTTTATGAAATGTCTATATTAGCCATATGCTAAATAAATAAATAATAATGATATCAGTGTTAAACAGCATGTTAAAATCTGATCTTCCTTTTCTTACATAACTGCATACTACATTGAAAAGCCAAAGAAACTGGTACACATGCCTAATATTGTGCAGGGCCCTCACGAGAACACAGAAGTGCTACAACATGACGTGACATGACTCAACTAATGTCTGAGGTGCCGGAGGGAACTGACACCATGAATCCTGCAGGGCTGTCCATAAATCCATAATAGTAAGAGGGGGTCGAGATCTCTTCCAAACAGCTTTTTGCAAGGCATCCCAGATATGCTCAATAATGTTCATGTCTGGGGAATTTGGTGGGCAACAGAAATGTTTAAACGCAGAAGAGTGTTTCTGGAGCCACTCTGTAGCAAATCTGGATGTGTGGAGTATCACATTGTCCTGCTGGAATTTCCCAAATCCATCGGAATGCACAATGGACATGAATGGATGCAGGTGGTCAGACAGCATGCTTACCTATGTGTCACCTGTCAGAGTTGGATCTAGATGTATCAGGGGTCCCATATTACTCCTATTGCACAGGCCCACTATTACAGAGCCTTTACCATCTTGAACAGTCCACTGCTGAAATGCAGGGTCCATGGATTCATGAGGTTGTCTCCATACCCATACACGTCCATACACTTGATACTATTTGAAACAACACTCATCGACCAGGCAACATGTTTCCAATCATCAACAGTGTTGACAGGCCTACACGAGGCATAAACCTTTGTTTGTGTCATGCAGTCATCAAGGGTACACAAATGGACCTTCAGCTCTGAAAGCCCCTATCGATGATGTTTTGTTGAATGGTTCACATGCTGACATTTGTTGATGGCCCAGCATTGAAATCTGTAGAAATTTGCGCAAGGGTTGCACTTCTCTCATCTTGAATGATTCTCTTCAGTCGTCACTGGTCCCTTTCTAGCAGGATCTTCTTCTGGCCACAGCAATGTCAGAGATTTTGTGTTTTACCGGATTCCTAATATTCACAATACACTCATGAAATGGTCGTATGGGAAAATCCCCACTTCACTGCTACCTCAGAGATGCTGTACCCCATTGTTCATGTGCCGACATTAACACCACCATTAAACTCACTTAAATCTTGATAAGTTACCATTTTAGCAGCAGTAACTGATCTAACAACTGCGCCAGACACTTGTCATCTTATATAGGCATGCCACCAAAGCAAATACTATCAAAAAATACAATAAACTAAGTAAGAGGTATCCACACCAATAATTAAAATATAAGAACATAATGGAGGAAAGGAAGTACAACAGACAAACTGCCACAGGGAAATGACAGTTGCAATGAGTTAATTCAAATTTGTTTTCAAGTGGAGAGGGAATGTTTTTATGAGAGAAAACAAAAGTGAAATAATGCAGGGAGGGGGCAGGGGGCCAGAGGGGTTTGGAGAATGGGCTAAGAGAGGAACCCAAGGAAACAGGAAAAAGACTCCAAGCCATGCGACAGGTGGCGAGAACTTGAAGGCTTGCTTCTATTTGCTCATTTCTGGTTCAATAGAGCTGGATGATAGATCACACATTATACAACTCATGTCATAGCTAAAGTTGCTCTTCCCTTCCTCTCAGTGCATGGAAGCCTAAAGTTCGTCAGAACTGTTCACTTTTCCATCTGTCTTTGTATGCATAAAATTATTATAATTATTATTGTAGCAACTTCAATTTTAACCAATGCAAGAAAACACTCCTAATAATTAGTATGTACAACAAATAAATGTTTACATTTATTATGTGCTGTAAATCAATGTATACATATGATTCTCAAATAAAATATGATCATACCTAAAGTGACAAGCGACATGCAGAAAACTTGTGTCCCTGAGCCCAGGAGAACAGAAAGCAGCATCCCTTTCCGTGGTGGTCGAAAAACATCTCCATGTACTAGTTTCCATCCAAATTCTTCTTGGGCATCTTCACCTGAATCAATCTGCATTAAGAACAAGACAGAGTCAGCATAGCAAAACAATAATTACTTCATCTAAAAGAGCCTTTGCACACACATCTTCATACTCTTAATCAACAGGGATTAAAACTGCATACTGCACAAAATTAAGAAGACAGTAGCACCTCAACCTAAATGCTGAAGATATTCACCATACAGCGAAGATGCTGAGTTGCAG
Organism: Schistocerca nitens; assembly: GCF_023898315.1. Taxonomy (NCBI): domain Eukaryota; kingdom Metazoa; phylum Arthropoda; class Insecta; order Orthoptera; family Acrididae; genus Schistocerca; species Schistocerca nitens. Next base: position 466,084,395 of record NC_064619.1, on the reverse strand, counting down.
ATAGGCACAACAAAAAGACTGTCACAATATAAGCTTTCGGCCATCAAGGTCTTTGTCAAAAATGCACACGCACACACACACACACACACACACACACACACACACACACACAACACAACTCAACTCGCACACACATGGCTGCAGCCTCTGGCAGCTGAAGCCACACTGCAAGCAACAGCAGCAGTGCATGATGGGAGGGGCAACTGGGTGAGGGTAAGGAGAAGGCTGGGGCAGGGAGAGGGAGGGATAGCAGGGTAGGGGTGGGGCACAGTGAAGTCTTGCTGGAGAGCGCGCAAGGATGAGGTGGAGAGAGGGTAGAGCAGCTAGGTACAGTTGGGAGTTTAGACGGAGGGCAAGGGAAAGGTGTGGGGCGGGGAGGGGGGTTTGCAGAAAAGGAGAGAAGTGAAAAGACTGGGTGCATTGGTGGAATGAGAGCTTTGTAGTGCTGAAATGGGAACAAGGAAGGGGTTCGATGGGTGAGAAAAATGACTAACAAAGTTGACAGTCTTTTTGTTGTGCCTATCTTAGACTTTTCATACTATTGTTACATTCCATCCTGGATTATGCATTTTTTGACTGCTGAAGATATTCCATATTTAACTACAGCAAGATGCGTGAAATGTTGTAAGTCAAATTGTAAAGCAGAAAAGCTAAAACTTTTAAAACCGAAATGTAAGACAAAAGCTTTCATAATAAATGTGATATTAAAAATTTACACTACGTAAATTTCGAAGTAGCCTGACAGTCTACTGCTACCAATTCCTACTTTCAAACATACTGTTGATCTGTGTGAATAATTTGAACTCTATCCTGATTAGTCACCAATAGGTGATATAACAATGCAGAAATAAGTAAATACAAGTATTTCTTAATAAAAGTTTTTAAATGAAATCATTTCCTTTTGGCTGTCAAAACATTATTTATTGCAATTGCAATTTTGCGGCAGGTGGTCATTTTCAATATTGTGGAATGGTGTAACCCACTCAGTAATATAAAGCTGTGAATACCTGTGTAATAGTAGTTGCATGTGGTGTTTCCCCTCCCCCGTTTCATATACCATATATGTCAGTAAGCTTTGAAATAATGATATACTAATTACCTGAAATTTTATATCATTATTTCACCAGTTTTCTAATGCATATACTATATGGAACAGCAAAAAATCAAAACACCACATGTAAATACTCCTACACAGTATATCACAACTTTATATTACTGAGTGGGTTACAATATCCCACAATGCTTGAAAACGACATGTCAAAACCGTAATTAAAATAAATATTATTTTAATACCCAATAGTGGAATGATCTCATTTAAAAATTTTACAAAAGCTGTGGAACCAGTTACCATCAAAATTCTTAATCGCAGTATTACATTTTGAACATAAGTAACTAATATTAGTCTGATTATCAAAAGAGCAATGCCATTATATACAACATGGTTAACTATGAAACATAAGTAAAGAAGATATTGTCTTTGTCAGATTAATGTTAGTTTTCAAAAATTCTCTACTTCACAAAACAACTTTGAAAACAATGTTGCCGTCCAAAGTGGCCGAGTGGTTCTAGGCGCTTCAGTCTGGAACCATGTGACCACTACGGTCGCAGGTTCGAATCCTGCAGCATGAATGTGTGTGATGTCCTTAGGTTAGTTAGGTTTAAGCAGCTGTAAGTTCTAGGGGACTGGTGACCTCAGATGTTAAGTCCCATAGTGCTCAGAGCCATTTGAACCATTTGAAAACAACGTTAGCAGTTACATTACGATCATTGTTTATATTTTGGTTTTGTATCTTTAGGATGACATAAACATCACCATATTTGCGAACTCGTGAAAACACAACATATAACTGCCCAAGCAAAAAAAAGTTTATGGTCAATACAATCCTGCCCTTAGAAGTGTCTGATGATCTGCTTTATTAAAGATCACAGCGAAGGCTACTTTTAAAGGGGATTGTTTTCTTATCATCTGAAAAGGCGTGGCTGGATCAGAAGGTACTGTGGGGTACAAGTACACTTATTGGTATCAATGAATTTAGCAGTGATGATGTACTGGTATAACTGAGTTACCACTGATCTTGCACCATTAATTAACTTCTGATAACTATTAAGATAATAAAAATAAAGTAATAAAATAATATTTTATTTTTAAAACAATTGATGAGCTGGTAAACTGCAAAGATTTAAAGAGTTCAAGAATTCTACCGGATACAGATGAATGTTGTTTATTTTGTCAAGTTTAACAGAATCAGAACTGAGGTAAACCTTTGCCTCTCAATCACCGTTGAATAGAATGATGAAGCATTTTGTTTACTGACTTCTGAATAAGGAAGTAACAATACTATCATAACTACAATAATAATGTTTAGGAATTTTGATCACTTCACTGAAATAATATGATCTTCTAAATCACTGCTACTAAATTTAAGTGACCATCCAGCAAAAACCACATTACCATTTGCTTTCTTACTTTGAATCAACTTACGAATTTTTACATGGCACCCCAAGGGTGATTGTTTAACTGTAGTTTTGACAATGGCTTCTCTATTAGCATGTCTAACAATGGGTTATACTTTATGGAAATCTCCACCAAATGTAGTTATTTTGCCTCCATAAGGGAGATGATTATTGATACAATGGGATTCATCTAGTCAATCAGTTGCCTGTAAAATGTTTATTCAAATCTTTTACCTACATTTCGACAAATATAAACCTCTCAGAAGAAGTAATAACTCTTTCACGTATTACATAAAAAGAGAAACGAAGTCATAGGGCTTAATTAAAAAAAAAAAAAAGGTCATCCATACAAATGCTATGGCATAGCCTTATGGCTTAGTCAACAATAAAAATGATCCATGTAAAATCTAATGTAGATGTGCATCATACACGCTGACAGACCATGATGGACATCTACCTCAAATTTTACAGGGATCATTTTTACTATTGACTAAGCCATATAGCTACACCATAGGGTTTATAAGGATCATTAATTAAGCCCTATGACTTCATTTCTCTTTTCATGCAATATTTGATATGATTTATTACTTCTTCTAACTAAGACGGGTTTGTATCTGTCCAAATCTAGGTAAAGATTTGAATAAACTTTTGACATGAAACTCGTTGGCTGTATGATTCCCACTGTATCCATAATTGTACAGGTATTGACAGTTTAAGATTATAGAGATTATTATTCATGATGCTCCTTAAAAGTTGATCGACAATACTTAGTGCATCTTTGGGAACTATTGATATCTCATCCCAAATGATGATGTCAGAATCCCAGAGAAGTTGTGTATCCTCAGAGAGAGTGTGAATCGAAGAGACTGATATGCTGAAGATGAGTACAGATAGTTCGAACATCATATCTGATGTGTGTCCCACTGGTAGGAGATTGGCAGCAAATGCCTGTCCATGCAACTGTTAATATAACCTTGTTTTCACCTTGTAAAATGTGACACAAAGTTTTGCAGAGAAATGTTTTACCGGAGCCTTTCAGTCCATCAATGAAGTAACAATTGGGAATCTTATTTCTTACTGAATTTAAGACTTCCTCGGCTATTGCCTTCTGTTCTTCATTTAGTTTTTTGTAAGCTGCCTTGTTGTTCATACATTCTTCTTCTGCATTGTAGGATTCTGTTGTGTGTTGTGCGATGATCACAACAGGTGCCAGCAGCTTGAATTGTTGGCCAGATTTGCCACGATATTTAAAAACATTCTCCAATTCTAGCAGTTTGAGGTTGTAGGCTTCAGATAGCATGTGCTGTCTCTGAAAATCTCCTGTAAGAGTCCTGAAATGCTGTCCACAACTCGGGTATATTGGCAGGAGAACAAAATGAATGTGAAAAGCCATAATGTTTGAAAAATAAGAGTTTTTTTTAACAAAAACAACAACTGTGAACTATTTGTATATTCTTCGTCATTAGTGGTGAACAAAATCTTCAAAATGATGTATCAATTAATAATTTTGATTAAGGAATAGGGGAGATATGGCATATGGGGGAAAAAAAACACCGCTGAGAAATAATACATATTATTCTTACCTGGTTGTATCGAGCAATATCCTTGTGCAATGTTCTCAGCATGATCATGGCGACCATACCAGACAAGAACAAAACAATAACTAGGGAATTCAGGATACTGAACCACTGAATATTTGTGTGAGGCATTGACTCCAATATGTAATCCCATCTTGATGACCACTTTATAGTGTTATTTTTCTGAAACAAAGATAAAAATGGCACAGACTGAGTAAAAATGCACATCGGTCTGTATGCACAAAATATCTGTGCCACAATAAGACACAAAAATTTGAAATTAAGCATTTTATCACCACTCTGTTCAACATACAGCCTGCATCTGTATGGGTTGGCATGTACATCTAATACAACAAAAGTTGTGCAGGAACTTGGTGTTAGTGTATGGCATGAATCTTTGGCTTCCTGCCAATCGACACCCGCCCTACAAAAATTTATGTGGATAAGTGGGCTACAAACTGCACATTTGTATTGCTCTTATTTTGCTGATAACAACTTCATCAATTCAGATTTCAAGTCAATAATAGTAATATGTAAGAGGAAATGGGATTTGATAAGCTTATCAACTTAAACATACAACACTCCCCCCCCCCCCCCTCCTCCTCCACAACCAAAATTATGACTATAAAAGCTTACATCAAGTTTCAACCAAGGGAAAAAATTCATTTCCCTCCTTTATGTATGTATGTATGTATGTATGTGTACCACTCCGTAGAAGGGTGTGCTTTTGCTGCTCGCAAGTATTTAACCCAGCCATGACTACCAAGTTGTTTCGCAGCTGATCTCGCATTGATACCATCTGTTAGCAAAAGAGATCCTATTCGATGTTCAAATTCAATTATCCTCTTCACTCCTCCACCTGCTCAGCACAGGAAGTCTATCTGGCCAGGAACCCTACTAGCCAGTCGTGCTATTGGAATGACTGTAATTATTGTGTAAGACACCTTGGCTCGCTATGTGTATTCTGAGTCATATCAAACTCAGCCGCACCAATAATGTTACTAATTTTACTATGAATATTTTTCACAGTTCTGTTACAAATGGCTTGGAAACAACTGTTACACGCGCCTGAGGCAGTTGTAGCTGAGTTATGTCGCCAGGAGGATCCTTCAGACCAAGAGGATGGTGACCCTGACCTGGAAGAGTCTGTCTCAGAATTTGACAATGGAAGTCTTATGAACAACAATATAGAAGAAGATGTTTTTGACTATGATGATGTGGGTGAGAGGTACAGGAGTGAAGAAGAAGGAACAAAAGATATAAATTTTGAGTTAGGTATGGGCAAGCAAACAATCTGGACCGACAAGCCTTTATGTTCAAAAGAGTCACAAACCCATTCTCCAAATGTGATTACTCACCTGCCTGGACCTAATGGGAAGGCAAAAGGGATTACAGATGAAAAAAACGTTACTTTCACTTTTTATGACTGATGAAATGATAGAAAACACAGTCTGTCATACTAATAATGAAATAGATCAATCAAAGCTCAAGCACAATGGCTCCAGCAATTCATTTTTACATCCAACACACGTAAAAGAGAGAAAACCATTCACTGGTCTCTTGTTCACGAAGGGTCTCTTGAAAGATTCTGGTTTATTCCAAGACCATATGTTTTCCGAGATGTATGGAGTACTGATCTTTCACTGTGCAATGTTGCAGAAAATATTTACATTCCTTCAACAAAATTTTATATTTGATGATAAAAGTGCTAGGGAGTCGAGAACAGCTGAAGATAAAGTTTCTGCATTTCAGGAAACATGTGATACATTGTTTGCAGTATTATAACCCATCACAAGTATTTGACAGTGGATGAAACATTGCTGAGTTTCCATGGTCAGTGTCCCTTCAGAACGTTCGTACCATCAAAACCTGATAAGTATAGTCCAAAAATAGTTTCACTGTGTGATGCATACTGTTCTGTGATGCATACTGTTCTGTTTCATTTCACGCATCCCATATATTGGAAAAGAGCAAACAAATAAGAAGGATGATTTATCCATTCCAACTCAGTAGTTTCTTATGCTTACTGGCTCAGTGACAGGGATCAATCTAAATGTAACAACTGATAACATTCACTTCATATCAGTTGGCAGAGGAACTGTTTGAGAGGAGACTTATGTTAGTCACTACACTACGTAAAAATAAGTGTGAAATACCACTAGCCATATTGTCAACGGCCCTAGCTGGCACTGTGAAGTTCGTCTATCAAGACGACAAAATATTGGTTTCTTTCACCCCTAAAAAGAACAAAAAAAGTTATGCTACTGTCAACAATGCACCATGGTGGAACAATGAGTGATGAGTCAAGCCAGCCAGAGTGTTTAATTCTATAACCTATCATAAGGTAGAGTGGATGTGTTGGACAAACTTTACAAAGACAAGACAACTAAACCGAAAACCTGAAGGTGGCCACTGAGATACTTCAGAATGATAGATATCACAGTTGTAAATAATTCTGTTTTATTCAAATATAATACTAACCAAGACTCATTCCCAATAGGTGCACAGGCCACATTCCTAAAAAGCCTCTTGTTGGTTTTGACCAAACCTATGATGGAAAAAAGAATGCCAAACCCAAGTATTTTGAGAGCTCTTCGTTTGACAACTGCCAACGTGTTCGGAGAAAAAAAAGAACACTCCCCTGCCACACACAATCAGAATTCCTAGACAAAACGTGGAAGATGTAACTTATGTGATTATTCAAAAGACAGATGGAGGAACCAAATTTTGTGTCAACGTAATTCACGCGTATGTGGTGAGCATAAAACAATACTGTGTGTTAGATGTGTGACTGATGATTCTATTGAGGAAACAGATACTGTATTCCTTTCTATTTGTGGAAAAAATTTCATTTTTTCTTTACATTATTTTGTGTTTAGTCAAAAGAGACAGGAATTGTGTTTCATATTGTGTAGGTGCTGATTTGGATTTCATTGTCACTAAGGGCTAACAGTTATGTATTATGTCTACAAGAAGGATTTTTGTCATGTAACGTACTGTCAATAAACATTCAATAATAATACTTATGTGTAACTATATCCACAGAAACCACATCCTGTAGGGTTAAATATCAAAGCACAAACACACAACCCCAGAGGGTGCCTGCTGTCTATGGAAATTACATTGCCGAAAATACGGCCTAAAATGTTTGCACAGGTCAAGAAAATACTTGTTATGTACAGGATAACTAACATCCCACTAACACATCATTTAACTGGATGGATCAAAAAACCAGCTTACCAAGCAATGGCACCAGAAAAAACTCATAACGCTTAAAGGAATGTGTAAGCTTTTGGAGCCAGTGGCTCCTCCTCCAGGAGGAAGAGATGAAGGAGAAGGAAGTAGTATAAAGGTAAGGTTTAGGAAATGGGAAGAGTTCTGAAAAGTTGGCCTGAACTGCCGGTCAGGAGAAACTTATGAGAAGGAAGACTGATTGTCGAGGGCTGCATTGGGCGAGATTTGAAAACCTGAGAGCTTGAAGACAGATCATCATGCAAGAGTTAATAAGAGTGGAAAGTTCATTTTATGTGGTAGAGGTAGAGAGAAATAGACAATTCAGAGAATAAAATGCACAGAAAATTAAAAGGAAATGACAAAAAGAATTGTTATTGAGAAGAAACGCTGAGACTGAGGAAATTTAAAGAATATAATTAACATAAATTAAGGCCAGGTGGGTAGCAAGGACCAAGGACGTTTTAACACCAATTCCCGCTTGTGGAATTCTGAGAAACTGATTTCTGGAAGATGAGTCCAGATGGCTTATATGGTGAAATAGAAATTAAGGTCACTACTGTCATGTTGTAGAGTATGCTCTGAACAGGAGACTATGTGTTGCCAGTATACACCCTCTGCATATGACCATTCATCCTAACTGATAACTTGGTGGTACTCATGCTGATGTAAAAGGCCAAAAGGATCTACATAACAGCTGGTACATGACATGCGTCATTTTACAGGTGGCTTTCCCTTTGATGGTATATGTTCTGCCAGTTACAGGCTGGTATAGGTGGGGGTATGAGGATTCACACGGCAAGTCTTTGTCAGGAAGTCATAGACTTGTCATTGTAGTTGATTAACACACTCACGACCAGGATAATACTGAGTGAGCAGTGGTATACTCCAAAGCGGCTTTTCTTCTTTGGAGAGATCAGCAGTACAAGAATTGGATCTGAAGGCTCACAGAATCTGCTTTTGAAGTAGGCTGGTAGGGTAATTACGTCCAGTGAAGCATGAGGTGAGAGTGGTGGTGTATTGCTGTAAAGAGTCTGCATCAGAACAAATATGTTTGCCTCGAATGTCAAGGCGGTATGTGAGGGATTGTTTGACACAGAAAGGGTGGCAACTGTCAAAATGTAAGTACTACTGTTTGTTAGTAGATTTAATGTGAACAGACGTGTGGCTGATCTTCGGGGAAGATGAGGTCAACACCAAGGAAACTGGCATGGGATTTGAATGAGATCATGTGAAATTTAATTACGGGAATGCATTTAGAGATTCTAAGAATTTTAAAAGGTCAGCCTTAGCAAGAGTCCAAATGGCAAAGATGTTGTCCAATATCAAAACTTAACCAGGTAAGCCCCCTCTATGTGACCCATAGAAAGGTTGGCACAGGAAGGAGCCAAACTGGTTTCCATGGCCATGCCCCTGATCTATTTGTATGCCTGCCTCTCAATGGTAAAGTAGTAGTTGGTAAGCATAAAGTTGGTGAGCATAGGTTTGAAATCAGGAGGGCACTGGTTAAGGCAATGTTCAGCGCGAGGAATGATGGTATAGAGGGAGGTAGCATCAGTGGTGACAAGCAAGGTGTGTGATGGGAGTAAAACAGGAACAGATTTCATGGGATCAGAGAAATGGTAAGTGACTTTAATATAGGAGAGGAATATTTGTACCGTAGGTTGCAGCATTGATCCACTAAGGCATACACACAGTTGAAGGGTATTTTGAAGCCAGCAACTATGGGACACCAGATGACTGGGTTTGTGGATCTTAGGAAGAAGGTAAAAGGTAGGAGTACGTGGTTAAGGTGGTGTATGAAGTACTATGAATTGAGGTATTAGACCTTACGAGATGCCTGAGGTTGGAGGGTCTGTAGGTCAGTTTGTGTCACACGGATAGGGTTGGAAGTGAGGCCCTTGGATAATACAGATAACTGAAGAGGGAAGAGTGCCTTAGATGAGAGGTTGAGAACACTGTACTGTTGTCATTGGTTCTTGTGATCTTGTGTTATCATTGCTCTGAGAGGCAATGGTGAAGGCTGGGGGATGTTAAGAAGGTTGACCACGCTTGGTTTGTAGGACAGGAGTGGGTGCTGGTGGTGTGCCTGTTTAAGGAGCTGGAGAGAAACAGGAAGGAAAACACCACTGTTGAGGTAGTTTAGGAGAAGACAGGATAACTTTGTGATGTCAATTCTGACCTGTTATTGAAATTTGAAGTTGTAGGGCTGAAAAAAGACTTTTGGATAATACAAATACTCTATCAGCCTAGAACAAAAGCAGATTTCCCAGTCCATCACACCCAATCCTGGTACTGCTGATCCCTCCAAAAAACAAGTTAAAAGTACACCTCTCATCACTCAGTATTATCCTGATCTGGAATATATTAATCAGCTACTTCAATAAGGCTTTGACTTCCCAAAAATATGCCTTGAAATGAGTTCCATTCTGTCCGACATTTTTCCCACATCTAGACTACCGAATTTACTCGAATCTAAGCCACACTTTTTTTCCGGTTTTTGTAATCCAAAAAACCGCCTGTAGCTTAGAATCGAGTGCAAAGTAAGCGGAAGTTCTGAAAAATGTAGGTAGGTGCCACCAGAACTAACTTCTGCCGTCGAATATATGTAGCGCTACACGGGCTTGCTTTGCAGGCACAAAGATAAGTACTGGCGCCAAAATCTCTGCGTCATTAAATAAATTTAAAAAAAAGGTGGAAGACGAGCTTTTTTTCTCCGCCCCGAGTTTCGACCACTGCATTTTCATACATTATCCAACGAAATAAATACAAATTCCGTATTGTTCATCTTTGAATGTAGCAGCATTTCAATGTACTACGAAAATCCGACTGGCAAGACTGAGGTTTTTGTCAATATGGCCAACTCTACATTCTGAATTTTTTGATACCTGTGAGAAGAGGTGGTTGCTAATAGGAACTTTTATGAACTGTGAATCACATGCAGTATTCTCTTCACCATAAGAATAATACGAATATAAACATTTTGCGATGTATTCTTTCGTGTTTGCTGCTATCTCATATAAATCCTGTCTGCCTAATAAACTTCGAAACTAGAGTGAGACAACAGCAAACGCGGAATAATATACATATCATGTCATGTTTATATTCGTATTATTCTTATGGCTAATAGTGATACAGTCAGAAATGAAGCACGGCAATTGACTAGATATTTAAATCTAAGATGACTCTAATTTCTGTGCAGAATGTAATGTACTAAAGAAGCGTCTGCAAAGATTTTCACACGGGGATAAATTTTCGCTTAACTCTCGTTCAGAACATCATCTATCATACGCAGTCTATCATTTGGTTCTTGTTGACCATTATCAAAAATAGCAGCGGTGCAGGTAGCAACAAATAGCAGTCTCTTGTCATTGTTTCGCTAATGAGACAATTCCTCTCTTTTTTTTTATTGTAGCAGCGGTAGCGCGCACAAAAGCAAGCCATGCCGCGAGCGGCGACAGGCCATAAACACTCATTATCAGAATGCGACAAACAATGCATGCCACAGCACAGTAATTCAGTTTCAGCTTATAGTGACTTAAACACCTATAACAAAGAGAACAGCACTTATCAGATCAAAGAAAAATAAGCAATCGATTCAGACCTGACGAAGCACGTGAAAAAGGAAGGGTACATGTATAAATACGGACGGAGTGCCTGACGCATAGCAATGGCTACCTGGTAAAGCTTAACTGCTAAGCTTACGACTCGAACCAAACTACTGTAGCTGTATCGTCATTCATTCAACCTAAATTGTGTCTCATATTAAAATGGGCAAACTTTGTTTCGATTTGGAGGTGCAGCCTAAAACTTTCCTCTCCTCTTGAATTTCGAGCCTCAAATTTCAGGTGCGGCTTAGATTCTGGATAATTTTTTTTTCCTTGATTTCGAGTCTCATTTTTCAGGTGCGGCTTAGATTCAAGTGCGGCTTAGATTCGAGTAAATATGGTAGCTTTTCGTTGTCCCCCCCGCCCAATCTTCATAATATACTGGTCAGATCCTATGTTTCTTCTGCATCCATTTCTCTACCCACAGCTAGTAACTCTGTAACTGTTCCTGCTATAAGACTTGCCCTAAGCACCCTCCTACCATCACCTATACCTGCCCTGTTAACTGTCAAAACAAATACTATCTAAGGGAGAGCCACTTCTGAAATGACACATGTTGTGTACCAACAATTGTGTAAACACTGTTCAGCTTCTATATTGGTACTGCTGCCACCAATTTAACAGTTAAGATGAATGGGCATAGGCAGGTGCATATACTGGCAAAGAACAATGTCTTGCTGCAGAGCACGCTCTCAACATGACACTCATGACTTCTTCGGAGGTGGGAATTGGTGTTAAACCACATCCTGGTTTCTCACCACCCACCTGGCTTTAATTTACGTTAATTATTTTCTTTAATTTCCTCAGTCTCAGCATTTCTCCTCGGTAACTATTCTTTTCTTCATTCCCTTTTAATTTTCAATATCTTTTAATTTCTAAACTGTCTTATTTTTTCCCACCTCCCCATCTCTACCATATATAATGTATTCAGCTTTCATGATGTTTTGTCACTAATCTCCATCTTGCTTATTACCCTACCTTCCACATTGAAACCCTCAGGTGTTTAAATTTCGTTCAGTGGAGTCTTACCTTCTCATCCCGTCCGATAAGTTTCCCTTGACCTGCAGTTCTGGGCGACTATCTGAACTTTCCCCATTTCCTACTCCACCTCTCCTTTTCCTTCAACAATCTTCCTTCCTCTTCAACCCTTCTGCTAGGAGGAGCCACTGGCTCCAAAAACATGCACATTTCTTTAACCTTTATACGTGTTTTTTCCTGCTGCTTCTGCTACTTTTTTTCAAAAATTGATTATTTTTGTTGATATATTAAAGTCTCTTTCAAATGGATGGATCGACTGATTGATCGATTGACTGACTGATCGAATGACTGATTATTGGGATTAAAATGGACCAAACTGCAAAATCATAAGTGCCTTCTTCTTTAAATAGTCAAAGTCTAAAGGATTCCATGAGGAGAAAAGGATGATGCTTTGCTGTTACATCTGAAGCTTAGAACCAGATAAAAGGAAAAACAAAGGGGAAAAAATGAAAGGGAGAGCAATAAAACGCAGTAAGGTTGGAAGGATGCACCAGCTAGAAACAGCCAGGTCTCCCAGTGCTAGTCTTCCAACAGGAAGTAGGCTTCTGTACCTGATCACAGCTGCACCCTTAGTCACTGCAGAAGACAGCAGAACGCCAAGTCACAGAATGCCAAAAATATAAAAATACCTTAAATAAAACAACTAACAATCATGACACCAAGAACAAATATGAAACATAAAAAGGTAGAAAATACCACAAATCAGGCCAGGCTGCTGTTCAGAGGTATCTAGACAGCCAGTTCAATTTTTAACAGTTTAATCTGAGACATAGAAGCTGGAATGAGATAAAACCATGGTAAAGAACTGTACAAGAGTAATAAAATATATGAAGTTATGAGTTTCCTCTTAAACTGCACTACAGTTTATTTTATTATTTTTAACATAGTATTTTAGCACTGCAGTTCACATGAATAACTAGACCTCTTAAGCAATAACTTTATCGTGGAACTCTTACATTTGGTCCACATTTACATAGAAAAACAACAATATGGGAATTGAGAGTCTGCCTTGATAGAAAATGCCTTTTGTTATTTGTTTGTTTATATATTCTCCACATTAGTTTTAGTGACAATTATCACCATCAACAGTTGGTTCTTTAAATCTAAAACATGCAGTAAATAGCATAGTTACAATACACTGTAACACATTATTACATTTGCACTGTTTGTTTCTTAAATATTGTTTTCTGTGGATATTTTCATACCACCTTATTTATTGTGTGTTACAGCATGGTTTTAAGCACTGTTATCACTGTTTGCAGAATACTTTCAGTGCTTTTTCTGTCGCTGTTTTTCTCAGCATACATCATGTCATCTGCAACTGTGTGAGCAGCTGTTAGGAAACAAACCTACAACGTGTACTTACGTTTATCAGCATTATACAATTGGGATTGTGGTAGTGTTATGGATACAGTTTTGGTGTGTACTAGGCTGTTACTTAGTTTGTCACATACTCACATTCATAGAGTGGCTTGCAACTAATTTTATACACAGAAAAACAAAACTTTCACACTTCTTTTATGATCCAAAACATTACGCCATCTTGCTATTCATGAGTGTCATGAGAAATGTTTTGCATGTTACAAGAAGGCTACAAAAACTCTAGTGGGAGTTCTGACGACTTCTGTTCCTTATTTATGTCACTGTGTATGATGGTGGAGTGGTTCTTTTGCGTGTGTGTGCTTTCTGTGCTGTGTCCTGGATCAATTCTCTCAGAACAGTACAGAGCGTGTTGTTACAAAGTGTTGCGTTTTTGTTTATTCCATTTTTCCCTTCCACTACAGCCTTTTGTACGTAGCAATTTTCTTCTATTGTTAGTTGTCGATATAAACTGTTGATGTGTTTCAGGATGTGCAGATAGCTTTTGATATTTGGGCTTGTGGTTTTTGTTCATTAGGTGTACTGTGAAAGTTGAATGTGTGCTGTCACTCTTTAGAGCTCTCATGTGCTCTGTGTACCTTGTTTGGAAATTTGTGCTTGGGTGTCCTGCGTACTGGGCCTGACAGGAGTTACATGTGAGTTGGTGTAGTCCAGCATTGCTGAATTTATCTGAGATTTTTTTGTATGGTTTTACGTTGTGTGTTCTGAATGTTATTGGGATCCTTTGCTTTTTCAAGATGTTTGCAATTCTATATGATATTTTATTATTGTGTGTTCGTGTATACTATCTGTCTCTTTTCCTGAAGTTTTGTGATCTGCTATGTTGTCTGTGTTTTGCCTCTGGGTTTTCCCGTCCTTTTGTTGTGCTCTTGAGTGAGTGGCTTCTGTTTTTGTGTTTCAAAAAATGGCTCTGAGCACTATGGGACTTAACATCTGTGGTCATCAGTCCCCTAGAACTTAGAACTACTTAAACCTAACTAACCTAAGGACATCACACGGGGCAGATTCGAACCTGCGACCATAGCGGTCACGCGGTTCCAGACTGAAGCGCCTAGAACCGCACGGCCACACCGGCCGGATTTTTGTGTTTCATTTTTACCTTGTTGTTGAGCTTGTTTATGATGTCTGTTTTGTAGTTGTTTTCAACAGCTATTTGTTTGATTATATTTATTCCTGTGGGTAATTTTATGGTTTAAGGGGTGTTCTGTTTATCCTGCGGAGCATGTGTGTGAAACTGGGGTATTTGTGCACTTTCGGGTGGTTGGCTGAGCTATGGATAACAGTGCTTGTGGATGTGGGCCTTCTGATTATGGAAAATTCATGCTAGTGGTTGTTTCTTGTGATTGTAAGATCGAGGAAATTTAGTTTCTTGTTCTTCTATGTTTCCATTGTGATGTGGATTTGTGGGTGCACTATGTTGGTATTACTGTGTAGCTCTTCTATCCTATTTTATGTTTCACCTACAAGACAGATTATGTAATCCACATATCGGTAGATTATTTTGCACCCTTCTTGTTTTAGAATGTTGTTGAATATTGTGTTCTCTATATGATAGAAGAAAATGTTGGCTAAGGTTCCCCCAACAGCAAAACTGGTATCTTTCGACTTTACATCCATGTGCGCGCGCGCGGCGGGTGGTTGGCTGAGCTATGGATAACAGTGCTTGTGGATGTGGGCCTTCTGATTATGGAAAATTCATGCTAGTGGTTGTTTCTTGTGATTGTAAGATCGAGGAAATTTAGTTTCTTGTTCTTCTATGTTTCCATTGTGATGTGGATTTGTGGGTGCACTATGTTGGTATTACTGTGTTCCTTTATTTATGAAAATATACAGTACAGTCTCCCACAAACTTTATATATTCACAACATCCTTTACCTTTAATCCAAATATATACAGATTCATTAACAGAAACCTTACATCTACTTCTAGTGTACAGGGATAGTGAGGAAGGTGAGGTATATACAGATTTTCCAAAGTCTTTATTAGCCAATTCTCCAATATGGTAGGTGCGGAAGGCGATGACATCACGGTCGACGAAACTCTCCAGGCCACCAACTGCAGGAACACCAGATCCACCTCTTACGATGGCTACTGTTAGTCATCCATTGCCATGTGAAAAGGTATCATTCAAGTCAATACTAAAATTGAGTCTGCAACCACGAAACACACAGGGTCCTTCGACGAGTTCACTGGCAGAAATGTTCTTCAACTTGTTACTCTTCTTGTCAGCAGCAGAAGTTGTCATTTCAATGTTCTCGATAGTTTTGTAGACTGTCAAGTTGAAGAACATTTCTGCCAGTGAACTCGTCGAAGGACCCTGTGTGTTTCGTGGTTGCAGACTCAATTTTAGTATTGACTTGAATGATACCTTTTCACATGGCAATGGATGGCTAACAGTAGCCATCGTAAGAGGTGGATCTGGTGTTCCTGCAGTTGGTGGCCTGGAGAGTTTCGTCGACCGTGATGTCATCGCCTTCCGCACCTACCATATTGGAGAATTGGCTAATAAAGACTTTGGAAAATCTGTATATACCTCACCCCTGATGACTCTGCTGCTGTAAGGTTTCTGTTAATGAATCTGTATATATTTGGATTAAAGGTAAAGGATGTTGTGAATATATAAAGTTTGTGGGAGACTGTACTGTATATTTTCATAAATAAAGTGATTAAATGTTAAAACATGTCATAGATCATTGTAGAACATTGATACACATGAAATCAAGTGATATACGTTGTGGGGGGTCGGAGGGGCACAGTATACTCCCCCCACAAACATCCATATGGTGATGACGTGGCAGCCATCTTTGACTTGACGCACAACGGACGGGGCGTACCTAGTACGACTAGTACGCCCGTCCGGGATAACGCCAAAAATCGAAATTTGGAAAATGCTCGCGTCCGGGATAACGCGCGGCTGGCACTGTGAAATCGGCTAAGTCCGAATCAAGGTCACGCGCTTCGCGCGTATGAAAGCGAGCGAACAGGCCACAGCCTGCTCATTCGCGCTGCTGCTGCTGCACAGGCAACTGCATTGAACGCTGCCACGATGCCTTACAGAAGATACCGTCGACGTTCCCGTCAGACAGTCTACAAAACTATCGAGAACATTGAAATGACAACTTCTGCTGCTGACAAGAAGAGTAACAAGTTGAAGAACATTTCTGCCAGTGAACTCGTCGAAGGACCCTGTGTGTTTCGTGGTTGCAGACTCAATTTTAGTATTGACTTGAATGATACCTTTTCACATGGCAATGGATGGCTAACAGTAGCCATCGTAAGAGGTGGATCTGGTGTTCCTGCAGTTGGTGGCCTGGAGAGTTTCGTCGACCGTGATGTCATCGCGCGCGCGCGCGCGCGCGCGCGCGCGCGCGCACACACACACACACACACACACACACACACACACACACACACACACACACAAAAGACACTATAAACATTATAGAACAACACCTAAAGTGCAAGAAATTCCCATAAATACAAATAAATGAAATCCCATCCATTCTTAGGCTAATCACAGAGCAAAACTACTTCAGTTTCAACAACAACTTCTATTTGCACCAAGAGGGGCTACCCATGGGGTCCCCCATTAGTGGAACCTTAGCCAAATTCAGCAATGCTGGAATATACTAACCCACATGTAGCTCCTGCCAGGCCTAATACAGAGGACAGCCAAGCACAAATTTCCAAACAAGGTACACAGAGCACATGAGAGCCCTATAGAGTGACAGCACACATTCAACTTTGGCATAACACCTAATGAGCAAAAACCATAACCCCACTGATATCGAAAGCGATTTACACATCCCGAAACACAGCAACAGTTTATACAGACAACTAACAACAGAAGAAAATTACTACACACAAAAGCCTGTAGTGGAAAGGAAAAATGCAATAAACACAAACACAACACTTTGCAACAACACACACTGTACCGTTCTGAGAAAACCGACCCAGGACACAGAACAGAAAGCACACACACACACACACACACACACACACACACACACACACACACACACACAAAAGAACTACTCCCACATCACCCACAGAGACATAAATAAGGAACATAAGTTGTTAGAACTCTCGCTACAGTTTCTGTAGCCTTCTTGCAACATGCAGAACATTTCTCGTGACACACATGAACAGCAAGATGGCTTAATGTTTTGGATCATAAAAGAAGTACAAAAGTTTTGTTTTTCTGTGTATAAAATTAGCTGCAAATTACTCTATGAATGTGAATACTTGGCAAACTAAGTAACAGCCTATTACACACCAAAACTATATCACAGCATTACTGCAATCCAATGGTTTGAACAGTGATAAATGTAAGTTCATGTTTTAGTTTTGTTTCCTAAGAGACTCTCACACAGTTCCAAATGACATGATGTATGCTGAGAAAAACAGCAACAGAAAAAGCACTTAAAGTACGCTGCAAACAGCAACAACAATTCTAAAAATTATGCTGAAGTGTACAATAAATAAGGTAGTATGAAAGTATCCACAGAAAACAATATTTAAAAAACAAACAGTACAAATGTAATAGTGAGTTACAATAACTATACTATTTTTGCATGTTTTAGATTTAAAGAACCCACTGATGATGGTGATAATTGTTGTGGAAACTAGTTTGGGAATACATAACAAAAAGTGTTTTGCGTCAAGGTGGACTCTCAATTCCCAAATCGTTGTTTATCTCTTAAGCAGCAAGACAGATTGCTACTTTGACGAATAAGAAATAAGTGTCCACAATTGGAAGCCAGGCAGTGTGGCTGCCTGTGACGTGGTGCTGAAACTTCAACAGGGGGAGACTTCATCAACGCACCAGCAAAGCAAAAGATGCTGCTGGAGGACGTTTGATGAAGGCCAACAGTGAGTCACACTGAAAACATAATGTCAAGAATCTTCGTATTTACTGGATAAAAACATTAAAAGTGATTTAAAATGGTTAATATTAGTATGCCTAATACAGTGAAAATAAATGTATCTCCCTTGTTTAGCATTTATATGTGTCATGAATGGCAATGAGTTGACATTAAAGGCAACATAAATCATATTTTATGTTTGTGCAATAGTAGGGTACTAATGTGGAAAACTGGAAAGATACCAGCAGACTGGAAATGTGAACTCGTATATGCAATTCATAAAAAATGCAACCAAACAGATCCAAATAGCTATAGAGAAAGCTCCTTAGATCCAGTTGCTTATAAGGTACTCTCTAAAGCCCTGCTGAGAAGAGTTGAAGAACAGACTTATCACCTTATTGGGGGATATCAAGCTGGTTTCCCAAAAGGCAGTGATGCATGTAACAGATAGTTAACCTCAAGAGCATTCTAAGAACTAGAGCAATAAGAAACCAGAACACAATTTCTGTTGACTTCAAAAAAGCTAACTCAAGTGACAGACAAACTTTATTTAGCATTTTAGAGGAATTCAGAATTGATAGAAAAACGGGGTAAATCCTAAAACAAATCCCGACAGACAACACCTAAAATGGTAAGTTTTTTAAAAAATCTGAAGACTTGAAGGATAGAAAGTTCAAATACTTAGGAGAATGCATCCACCACAATGGATTGGATAAAGAGGCAAAGGAAGAGCCAGAAAATTAGACTCTGATTACAAACTAACACAGAACGGGTACAACAAATGAGTGATATCCTATAAGGCCAAAATTGAGCATCATAATTCAGTTATAAATACGGAAGGACTCTACTCTTCAGAATTTCTTATTCTAAATAAAAAAGGACAGTTGGAAAAACTTGAAAAGAAGGAAAGCAAGATTCTCAGGAAAATTCAAGGGCCTCAGAGGACTATTGATCGAACTTCAAAGAATAGGAAAATTAGGAGCTCTACAAGTGCACAAAAAATTAACGGACACAATGTACATAGAACGGTTGAAATATTATGGACAGCTAGCAAGAACTGACGAACACTGACTCAGCAAAAATATCTTTGATTACATCACATCAAAGTCTACCTCAAATTGGGTCAAGAGTTCAAAAGAGATGATCCAAGACAAGTAAAAATTCAGAAGCAGTCAACAGCATAAGGTAATTTGAAGAGAAACCACTAATAAGGAGGTCCACACATTACACTTCTAAAGAGGAGAGAAAGAAAACAAATGAAAGAATGGAGACTTTTTAGGAATAGAGGAAAAGAAGAACAAACAGCTGTAGAAGCTATAAATAATTATATGGTTTTGTCAGACAGACAAAGCAGCTCATTTGGTAGAGTGTATTATAGTCTTTAAGAATTAATTTAAAATATTGCATATTTTATGTTAGCCTCATTTTATTTGTTGGTTATTAAACTAAAAATGCTAATGAACATTAGTACCGTGAGAGCATGATGAATAGCGTCTGAAACTTATTGTAAATCGAAGAAACTGAAAGTTAGTATGCATTTGGTGTATTTCCATAATTTTATAAATTAGAGGCCTCATTAAAATTCTGTTTAGGATGGTTAGTAAACCTACAAAGTTTGCTGCATAGAGAAAAATGACACAAGGCTTCACTACGTGCTGTAATACCAAAACCATACTAATTTCAAAAATTGGAATTCTGTGCCAAGAAACCCCAATTTTAAAAAGGAAATGCACAAGTGCAAGGTTCCTCTTAACTTGGAAAACCATTTATTTTATTACTTTAACACTGTATTTGAGCACTGCATTTAACGTGAATAACTGGATGTCTTCAGCATCACCACAGATCGCTATTGTGGCAAGAAGGAAAGAAGTGTCCATGGCTATCAGTCATACAATGACACTGGCCAAAACATACAGTGCTGAAACTTCAAGAATGGGATGGGGAGCCCCGAGTGAGCCATGAAACTGTATACAACTTTGCTATCTTACACAGTGGGGACCCACTGACATTTGGGTGTGAAACTAAGACATTTATTTTATCAGGTATCTATTGTTAAGAGTCCATTCTGGCATATCAAATATTAAATGCCATAGAGAGTGCAAGTTTCATTAAAGTTTAGTTATCTTAATTCCCCTATGCAGTAAACTATTTATATCAGGAAACAAATGTTAATTGTTATTCTGCCAACAATGTATGAATCGTTCAAAAGTTATACAAATCGTGCCACAGATTTCCCTCCAATTCACATCTCCCCGTATATTGTCACTATCACCAGGGCTCTCTGACATTGGAATAGCAAGGGAAAATTTAATTTAAGATCTATATGATCACATGTAGTACAGCACTTCCCCATTACGTCCAATGCTGGGATGCTATTCCAATGTCGGAGAGCCCTAGTAATAGTCACAATATAAGGGGAGATGTGATTTGGAGTTTGTGTTGGGAAGGGTATTTGACTTGGGTAGTTCGTGCAGCTATGCTGACCATGATGCTGTGGTGGTGTAAT
Organism: Schistocerca nitens; assembly: GCF_023898315.1. Classification (NCBI taxonomy): domain Eukaryota; kingdom Metazoa; phylum Arthropoda; class Insecta; order Orthoptera; family Acrididae; genus Schistocerca; species Schistocerca nitens. The sequence goes on along the minus strand of NC_064619.1, from coordinate 466,063,736 downwards.
GGTCAGTATATCTGCCTAGTAAGCAAGAAGATCCAGGTTCAAGTCCCGGCCGCAGCACAAATTTTAATTCACTTCTTCAGCTTCCAACGTTATTGTGAAATAAGTGTTACACAATTAGGCCTTGTGATAAGACAATAACAGTATCTGCTCCATATGTACCTTTCTATTATTCAAGAACATGTGAATTATGTGGTTATGTGGATGTTCGCCTGCAACATATTAATGTGGCTTATCAAAAGTTAAAGAATAGTGCACTGTCCCCATATAACTGTGTATTATTGCGGGTTTGTTAACAGTGAAAGTAAAGTACTGTAAAACACAAATGTGCTCCTGTCAGCTACATCATTTACAGTAGACACCCCCTAGTTTTTCAGCCAGTATGTCGACACTGAGGACGATCATTGAAGAAATAAAGCAGGCAAGAACCGTCACATACAAGACATCATAAGTATATTCACCAAAAGCCACAGTCAACATTTCAAATGCGGTGCTGCACTTTATTCCATTTTTCAAGTAAAATTTCACGCAAATTCTTTGATCCACCTTCCTCAAATGTAAAAATTCACTGAGCACTCGAAAATCGGTATAGCCTTTTCAACTATCAACAATAAACTAAATATTCAAAACAGCTGAAAATGTGAACATACACCCATGTCTTGTTTTCTTGTACTGTTGTCATAAACTCAATATTATGTTGTGTGTTGGCGCGCGTGTGTACACACACACACACACACACACACACACACACACACACACACACACAAACGAGCGAACTGCATCTGCACCACCAAACTTTCAGAGGTCACTCAGGGAAGCCTTCAAAGCATTTTGGTGTAAGAGTCCCATGGTCTCAGCTGGCTCATTACAGAGTAATTGTGTTTTGTTCGATTTCTTGCCACAATTAGCTTGGTATCTGTACTGCGTAGAAAATAGTGCACAACACTGCAAATGCCAACAGTACGCACTGTGTGTCTTGTTTGGAAACAAATTTGTTCCATTCATTTATGATACTTCCTGCTGACAACAAGAATGCCCACTTTACTCTTTGCCCTTGAGCCTGCATTCAATACTGCGATGTTCTGTCTGTAATATGTTTTCTGGCAGTGTTAGTTGTATGTTAACAGTGATACACAGCAATATGGATAAGTTTACTGATGAAGAGTTGGCCAATATGCATTTAGTACATGGTTCCATGGCATTCAGTAGAAGGACAGCACAAGGATGCCTCTGCCGAGTTCTTCCCAAAGTGACAACAACCACATCACAGTCCTTTTTGCACCTGTAATAGACTTCTACAAGAAACCAGATGTGTTGTATATTTGGCAACTGCATATTACGGTATTACAGGCTCTCTCACTGTTGTGATGGTATTTGCACAGAAATGAAGATAACAGGGGTAAACTAACTGACTTATTGACTGACTGTGACTGACTGACTGACTGACTGATTCTCTCTCTCTCTCTCTCTCTCTCTCTCTCTCTCTCTCTCTGAGTGTGTGTGTGTGTGGGGGGGGGGGCGGCATGTACCTCAGTCACTATATTGGTATATAATAATCAAATCACTATGCACAACAGCCGTGTATGTAGTGGCAATGTAGCAAGTCCTCGGTTATACTTGTGAACTCGTTTATTCACTCTCCTTTCTAACCTGGCATAGTACACTTGAACCTGGCACACACAAGTGACAAGTTTTCAGCCAAATGGGCAGTGGCAGAGACTTGGCAAATTTAGTTTTTAAGTGTACATAGATGACAAGCTCAGAGATGACATCATCGGGCCAGCTGGTGAATTTACAGCAAATACACAGAGTTCATTTCTAATCTCTAATGTAGTTACCCTCCTTCAATCTTTTGCATAGATACAAGTTGCAGCATAGTATCTGGATGCTGATACTCAAGCAAAGTGTGCCTCAGAGCATTCTGCAATAACACTACGGTCAGTATGAACAGTGCCATCTAAGTTGACACTAGGAAAACTGGTTTCTTGCTGGTAATTGTAAATCCAATGCAGCTTGGCCTATAACTGTGAAAAGACGGTTTTCTATGGTAACAACATATCTTTCCCAGCATTATTTCTTCTGATTCAAATCGTAGCTGCATTGACAGTTCTTAGTTGCTATGAAAAGGACGGTGATGAATTTTTGAATCATACTGTCACAAGACTTGGATATCACATATCACACCAGAAACAAAGCACCAGTCAATGGAATGCATCATTCACAATCCTCAACAAAATCACAAAAAGCAAAACAAATTCTAGGCACAAGAAAGATTATGGCTACAGTGTTTTGGGATTATCAGGGGGTCCTGCTCATCGACTACATGCCTAGAGGTGAGACCACAAATACAGCGGCCTACTGTCAAGTGCTTGAACAACTTCACTGGACCATTAAAAACAAGCAGAGCAGAATGCTAACCAATGGAGTCATCCTCCATCACAATAATGCACGTCTGCATGCAGTGGGACAAAGGACTTGCTTCAGCAGTTTCAGTGGGAAATGTTTCACCATCCGCCATACAGTCTATATCAGGGATCCCCAAACTATTTTGGATAAGTGACCCCTTTTACAAAATGAACTGTTATCTCAGACCCCCATGGCCAAATTACCTACTTTTAAGATCAACCCCCATATTCATAATGGTCCGCTAACTTAAAACAGCTACTACTTCCTACACAAATATTAATTATTCTTTGTACACGTAACACAACATAAACAATACAGTACCTACCTATCTTGAAAGTTTTAAATAAGAACTTGTGTTAATTTAATAGGGGTCGATTTTTAGACCTCGTCGACCCCCAAAATCAGTTTTCGTTTATGTCGACCCCTAGGAAACCGGTATCGACCCCAAGGGGTCGATATCGACCACTTTGGGAATCCCAGGTCTAGACTTAGCCCCAAGTGATTATCACTTATTACCCAAACAAAAAGATTTTTTGAGTGGACATCACTAAAGGAGTGTTGATGAGCCAACAATCAGTGCTTCAACAAACTGGTGGCACCTGAGTATACAAAAGGCATAAAAAAGCTGGTGAAACGGTAGAAGTGTCTAACTTTCAATGGTGAGTGTGTAGAGTAGCAGCTTGTGTATCAAACTGTATGTAAAATAAAGTTTGTTTAATTATGTCAAATAAAAATTTCTGTAGGAAAAAAAACTTTACTTTCCAAATGACCCTCATAGTTAAAACTTATTTTAGTTTAGTTAGTAAAATATAAAGTGATGTTATAAAACTGCCTTCAGAGGTGAACATAAATCAACAGCTGCAACAAACAGTCCAATTATTACATACAAAATGTAGTTTCTTCCTCTTCTTCTTCTTCTTCTTCTTCTTCTTCTTCAGGTTGTTGGGGAATTAGCAGAACTCTTAAATGTGTAATTTCTCTAGCATTTTTGTAAGAGCTACTCAGTTTGAATGAGAAACCATTCTTTCATTACTATATTCACAACATAAGCTGGCAATTATTGAGGTGCTGCAGGGAGCAGATGCAAGAAATCCCAGTGTGCCACAAATACTACTCTTGTGGTCAGAAAGCATATAAACCAAAAATGTACCTGTGTTCCTAGGCTATCAGACTTTACACACAAAGGTGATACTTAAAAGATTTTATATAGTTTAAACTGAAAAGATTTTATATAGTTTAAACTGAACTCTTTATTCCTATAAATTACAGGATATTATTATACACTGCCACTGAGAATGATATTGTTTGCTGAGATTGGCACTGAGTAAAAACATGATAAAGCCTTCCAGTTCTACATTTCCTCCTCTCCTCGCATCCCATCTCTCATGAAAGCTAAGATATATTGCCTGTATAATACAGTCACACTCAGGAGGTAAAAGGAAACAATCTTTAAATCTGACAATGGGTAGAAATTTTTAGAAATCTAGAAGAGCAAAAAAATAGAATGAAAAAAATTAAATGAAAAATAACTAAAGCATATGCAGTGTTTTTCAAATAACACACATATATTTTACAAATTGTGTAACAGACAATTTCAGTGAAAATGTTCATGCTTACAATTTTATTGCAACTGACTTACAGCTTTACAGAGATCCACTATTTAATTAAAGAACAATGTAACAATTTCCACTGGTTTGAATTAAATTTTGCTAGAAGTTTATGTGCGATGTACTTTTCATCTCATTCTGTTTCATTATATTCTTACAGTGATCTTTTATAAATGCGTGAATACTAATAAGGTTGCAGCCAATTCATACTTGTTTATTTGTACTCTGTAAACCACACATCTTGCACATTACCCCACAAACATGTCTGAAGAACTATGGACCCTTAAGTAGTCAATTAGTGCAATTGCTGCAGTCTTCAGTTTGAGAACTGTAAAATTGCATTACTATAATGTCTCCTAACTAGAGTCAGCTGGCATTCCACAATATCAGAAGAGCCAAATTATATATTCATCAAAAGTAAACCCTCTCAATAAAAGTATAGACAATTTAACAGGAATCTACTTAGGAAATTCCTACACAGTCCAGACATGCAATGACCTTACATGTAGTCACTGAATTAATAAAGTATGCTTAACTTTTTGTGGCTTTTACATTTTTCTTACTTAGCATCCTAGCCTCACTCTGTGTACCTGTTGTTACTACCGGAGCAACAAATTTTTAATTCTTCAATGACATATTTATGGATACATGATTTCATCATCATCGTCTTCAAGATCTTTTCCACTATAATTTTATTCTTCTCATAGCAGTTTGTGAGCAATATCACATACTTTTTGGCTGTGTGGTAGCAGTGTGGAGGCACGAGCTGACAATTTTTACTGATAGTACTTTTTATTTTCATTCCAGTTGGCTGATATTGCCGAAAGGGACACGAGGTATCTTCTCGCGATGCCCAGAGGTAACCAAGGTAACTTAATGCACTATGTGTATTCAGCCACTAAACATACTGCTGTACCTGACTGGGCAGCCTTTTGTATGCTGTCGGCCCATAGGCCAGTATGAATCATGATGACAGGTACAGGCTTTCGCAGTGTTAGTTGTTAACAGTACCCACCCTACAGGCCAGCAGCATTTATAGGACTGCCCCAAAGGCACAACAGTACGCAGCTTGATGGCACATAATGCACAGAATGTGACACAACTCAAGTTACAGTGAATGCTAAGCTTTAAGGATGAAAAGTTATGCTTCATAGCAAACATGCTTCGACACAAAGGAAAAGCCACAGCCCCTACAAAGTCAATAATTTAAATTACTCCCTTTCACAAACTGTGTGTAAGAAATGGTCATCAGATAAAAAGGATGACACTAACTCTTTGGCTCACCATGTTGCAGTTCTGCAACATACCAACTGAATCTTAGAACATGAAACACACATTTTAGCAATGCTGCAACATTCCACGGTCTTTCTAAGTTCTTAGTGATTCTATCTTATGGCTTCAATGCAATTGCTTGTCATTTGTTTTCCAAGAACACGTGCATCTACAGTTAACTGTTTTCGAAGAACAAAAATAAGATATTTCTATTTTATACAATTTGTTAGATTTAATTATGAAATTATATCGTTTTACGTAAACAGGGTGCTCTAAAATTACCCTTATAACATTCTGGGACTTGTAGAGGGGACTGAACAGATAATATTTTGAACTGGAACTCATGTCTGGAAATGTACTATTTCCATGTTACAACCTTTTGAAAACATGTTGGTAATGTAGCCACTTTTACAAGTAATTTCTTAGCTGTGACCCATTGCGTCACTTGTTTTACAGTTCCACTTATTAATAAACAAAGAAACAAAACGGAAATTTAATCAGTTTTCACAAACACAATTGTTTACAGTACAGCATCTTCCAATTCTGGTGTGTGCCATCTCCTAGGAGCAACACAGTCACCCCTGCTGATGGTGAAGGTAGCCCTTTCTTGAAGCCCTTGTGTAATTGTGGCGAAAAGGGTATGCTATGAGAGTCAGACATTGTGGATAACGATCTTGACAAAGGCAACAAGCAGCTCTTCAATTACTGTGAGCTTTGCCATACAGAAGGATCATGTAGGTGTATTCTGCAAATGTATACTCAACCATGTTGCTCTAACACTAACACTAACGTATGTAAATGAGGTTCGAACCAGGTCAGAGGGGTTGGACAAATGTCAAATGACATCAGCCGATCGGATATATGCATCCCCACCATGACAACCCTGTTATATAAGTGCCTGGAAAACAGTTCCAAACAGCTGTAGGACGGAAAGATTTGTTTCTGGACAGGGGTTCCAGCTCAAAATATTGTCTACTCAGTCCCCTCTACAAGTCCTAGGAGTTTGTAAGAGGAATTTTAGGGCACCCTGTATAAGTGAAGTTATTTTCTTGTCAAAGAAATGCAACAGTGCGTAAGTATGGTTCTCATAAACCAATTAGTTCATTTATGACATCCAATCTTGTTACAAGCTTCTTTAAAATGTTATCTCATTAACTTAAGCACTGAGGGCACTTATTTAACAGAAAAGCTGTAGATTTAAAGCCTTATGAAATTGAGGACTTCTTGAACAACAGAGAGGGGAGTGAAGATGGCATGGACTTCTAAGACATAGTTATATGCTGTAGTACCTCTGCTTTTTTCTGATTCCTGAATAGCAATAAATTATAGCAATATCTAAATATTAAATGCATTTTACCACCTACAATAAAGTATGGCAAAGGTTCACATTATTTCCTGTACGTTCTTTTGTCTCCCTCTTTCTATGCTGGAGAAGTTAGTTCTAGTTCGTCACTACAAGCGATAAGATATTTTTTGTTAACTGGTTCGTCATTATCAGATATCCGCAATTACAAGAATGCATATGTAAGTGGTGGTGTGCTTAACATTACTATAAGAGAAGAAATGTGTTTAAATGCAAGTGCACACTCAGAATGACATTATGAGCCTAGGAAAATAGAAACACTAAGGTAATTTGAAAAGTTTTGCTATATCTTCTGTGTGTTATCAAGGCAAAAGAATTTTGTTTTTCCAGAACCATATTCACAGAGGACCAGGGTAGATGTGACATGATATATAACTATATACATTATATGGGACAAATAAAATTTAAAAATTGCACACTGTTCATACAAAAGAACTAAGGCAGCAAAAGAAAGAGAGACAGGAAGGAGTATCATAACCTCTAGCAAGCAATATTCTAAGAAATCAGAATTACCGCCTGCTATTTGATAATTACTTTACATCAATTCTTTTGTTCGAGTACTTGCACCTAGAGGGTATCCTTAGCCTTGGTACTATTAGAAGTCAAATTCCAAATTTTAAAATGCCAGATGTGAAGGAATACAGAAAAAGGGACATGGGTATTTGGTAAAGCACGTAGCTGCCGTCAGTGGAGCCAACATTTCTGTGGTCAGTTAAGAGTGATGGGAAGATAGTAAATTTGGCATCAACATTTGCAGTGATACAATAAATCTCACAGGAAGTTCATTTCTCTTGACAGGCCATTTATTCTTGGTGAAGGCAAATAGTGAGAAAAGGCATACAGAGAGAGAGAGTTTCAGCTTTACTTGGCAAAAATATTATGCAAACTAAATGCAAGAGTGTCTGAATGTAATAATACAAGACATTAATTAGATGAGAGTACGATTACAAAAGAAACACATACGTGGCACACAGTATTTGCCACCAAAACCTGTACATTAAGATAAAACTGGTCACTGGCCAATATGGTCTAACAAGAGGATTACATGCAGTATCCCTAAATGTACAGGTTATGAACAGACCAGGTGCACAAAGTGTAGTGTTGCACTTGGTTTTACTTACTTATTCCTCAGCTCTACCGCCCTTGAAGGGCCTTGGCCTGCATCACAATATCCTGCCATTCTATAAGGCCCATGGATTTCCATCTCCATCCTCTGACAACCAGCTTTCTCATTCCGCCTTCAATTCTGTCCACCCATCTCTTTCTGGGATGTCTCTTCCATCATCTGCCTCCAGCCTTGCCATAAAAAATCTTCTAACATGTTCTGTCTTTCTCCATTCTGATCCCATGTCCTGCCCACTGCAGACTTCTTATTTTAATGGTAGTGACAATGTCAGGTTCTTCAAAATGTTGTTCTAATTCTGCATTTATAAGGATGTGCCAACCTTCTTAATCACGTATTGGGCTGTATATTTTACGCAGAACCTCTCTCTACCAAATGCTAAGGATCCTGCCTCCATTTGCAGTCATGGTCCATGTCTCAGCACCATCCATAACAACTGGACTTATAATTGTTTTGTAAATGAGGATTTTAGATTTTTGTGATAGAAGTGAGCTCCTAAGCATAGGCAGTGTGGCAAAGTAGCAACTGTTGCCTGCTGTTATTCTAGCTTTCACCTCGCTGCTGATGTCATTTGTCTCCGTGATAGTGAATCCAAGGTACTTTAAGTCTCTCAGCCTTCCAAACTCCTTTTCAGATGTCCTGAGATTTGGTAGGTTTTGCTGGTTGGTCACTGCCATATATTTGGTCTTTTCGACATTGACAACCACGACAAGCTCCTTCATACCGCTCTCCAGATGTTGATAGGCATCGGCCAGCACAGCAGTGTTTCATGTGAGTAATGCCACATCGTCTGCGTAAGCTAGGTACTGCAGTGAACAATTAGAAATGGTTCCTCCTCTATTTAACTCTTATCTGAATTATGACTTTTTCTAGGCCCTTCTTCACTTCCACTTCTCTGGAGATTTTGCCCTTTATTTTTACTTTTACAGCTGGTTTCACTGAGTGCCATCATAGTAAGTTTAACGAGCTGCTTAGGTGTTCCAGCCTCTTCCACCACATTCTGCAATGCCACTCTTGAGATGCTATCATAGGCTTTTAAAATCGATATAAAGCTGGTGTATGTTTATTTGATGCGCATAACATCTTTCAAGTTGTACGTGTAATGTGAATATTTGGTCAGTTGTTGACCTATTTCATCTAAACCCACTCTGATAGTCTCCAATTCTCTCTTCCGCATAGAGAGTAAGCCTCCTAGTGAGGATCTTGGAGAACACTTTACATGTAGTATTTAGCAGCGAGATTCCTGGGTAATTCTGGAAGTTTAATTCATCTCCTTTTTTATGTATGATGCACATAATAGCCATTTTCCACTCCATTGGCTTGCTATCTTCCTGCCAGATGCTCAGTATTAATTTACGTATTGCTTTCCACAGTGGTTCCCCACCATATTTGAGAAGTCCTGCTGGATCTGATCTTCTCCAAGTGCCTTATTGTTTTTTTAAGGTCTTAATTACTTGTATCACTACCTCCATTGTGGGTTCTGGTGTTAAGACCTCTGGTCCATAATAAGTTATTTCTGCCAGTTCTTCCTGTTCTAAGCCTTCTACTTCTGGGTTCAGTAACTCTTCGAAGTATTCTGCCCATCTGTTAAGTATTTTATTACTCGACTCTATCAAATTCCCTTCTTTACTACTACATATATTTGTTCTGACTTGAAACATGGCCTTACCTTCTTTAATATTTTGGTACATTTCACTTACTTGCTTCTCTTCTCCTAGCTGTTCAATTTCTTCCAAATTTTTTGTTTTCTTGTGCTCTTTTCTTCTGTCTGCAAACCCTCTTTGCTATATGCCGCTTCTTATTATATTTATTTAGATTTGCTCTAGTTCTTCTGTGAAATAATTTCATTCGTGCTATGTTATGCTCCTTAATTCTTCTAACACATTCTTCAAACAATCTGCCTTCCTTTGATCCCGTGTGTGTCCCAAAACCTCCCCAGCTGCCTCGAGGATTGCAGTCTTGCATCATTTCCACATTATTTCTACATGTTCATTTGATGTGTCCAAACCGTTCTTAATGCCCCCTTCTATTTTCATCTGATATGCTCTCTGTATTTCTTCTAACGTCAGTTTCTTAATGTCAAACCTCTTCTGTTTGTGGCCTTTTTGTTTACTAAATAGTGAGATCCTTTGCCTGTACTTAATTTAACTCTCCCTGGATGATGATCTGAATTTCGTCAGCTCCACATTGGCGGCTAACATCCACTATGTCCGAGGCATGCCTCCAATCGATCAATATATGATCTATCCGATTTCTAGTTTGTCCACATGGTAAAGTCCATGTTTCTTTGTGTATTTTTTGGTGTGTCAAACAAGTGCTGCTGATACTCATGTTTTCCCTTAGAGCAAAATCTACAACCATAATTCCATTGTCATTTGATATTTCATGGAGGCTGCCTCTTCCTAAAGTTGGCTGATAAGACTCTTCTTTTCCTATTTTTGCATTCAAGTGTCCTATTAAGATCTTAACATCATGTTTGGGAGCCTGATCATCCAACTGCCTTACCTTGCTATAAAACTCATCCTTTTGTTGTTCATCTGTCTCCTCTGTGGATGCATGTACAGTCTTAGACATAAAAACTGCCCGCGGGCTGGCCGCCACAGAGACTAAGTTCGAGTCATTCACTTAAGGTGGCCAATAAATCCGGCCGCCCCTGACAATGCTAATTCCGCCAAGCTGCACAATCTGGCAACACTGTAAGATGCAGAAATGTCAGGAGGAAGTGTTGCCTACTTCCGAGATGTTGTCGTGTTGTGTGAGCTCATGGTCTAGTGGTAATCGTCATGCATTTTAAGCTTATAGTTGCGTGTTCGCGTCATACTGTATATTTTTTTCCCAAACATTTCAGCCCTGATTGAATACCGAAGACAATTCGCTTCACATTCTACCCACCAGTAATAACAAATACTTCCAGAAACAATTCCACAGGACAGCTCATGGCTGCGTCACGATTAGAACAGCTTACGCTCGAGCGTTTCCTCACGCTGCAGTGGCTACCAGTCACTGGCCAGCCACCACCCGCCGCCTGAAGTCGGGCACGAATGATTTTCCACATTAAGAATCTCTCAACTACTGATATAAGCGATGGATTATCATTTAACCATCATGCCACATTTACATTCAACGGGCAAGGTTCAGAAGTCTGGTGTGGGAGTATTGTATGCTCTAATCTGAAACAACAAAAATCAATTGAGTGACTATTATTGCAGTTTTGCTAGAATGTCATCGGGTCACTCATTGAACATTCCTATGCAGTACTGTTACTGGAGACGAGTTATGATGCCTTTATTGTTAACTTCCTAAGAAGAAATGAAAGGCCGTTGATCTGAGAAACAAAACTATCCAGGAGATTGATAGGGACATCACCTCTTAGGCAGTGGTATTGATAGGGAAGTCATCTCTCAGGCACTTGTCCCTTTGATCGTATACTTTTAAACTTATATGTTTCCCACTCTTGATCGGTCAGCCATCAAGGCAATTCATTCCTACAAGAAAATGCTCTTTAAACTACACCGGTTTAATGACATTGTTAGAACCAATAGGTTTCTACAGGTGTAGAATTTGTAAACTATTTTAGCATTGTCAGATTGTTTCACATATTGTGAAAGAATATACTGTTGCTGATTGATTTCTCTTTGATGATTACTCTTGTGTTCAATAAACTAAATGGAAAACACAATTAAAATATTCTCTGTGTTAATACAAATTAAATTAAATTTACTACAGAAACATCATGATGGCAGTCTATCTTATTATAACATTGGAAGTTGATTGTGCCTATTTTAACATGAATTAGTAGGTTATTACCAACTTTCTACTTCAAAAAGGTCTGTATTTACTTCATGTCCTATATCATATTCAAGTATTATGAAAATGTGGAAGTTCATAGATAAAATTATGAACTCACAACAGCAAAAAATATGTCAGTAGAAAACAAAAGTGGCATTATGAATTTTGCAATACCATAAGGTTTTCACTGAAGGGGTACTGAAAGTAGCATTTTACCCCTGCGTTATCTTACGATTCCTTTATTGAGTTTCTATCTGTCTGCTTGTAGCTCTGCTACAAAAGAATTAAAAACATGGCTTTCAGCAAGTCTCAAAAGGCGAACAAAAGCCACTTGTACCTAGTAGGCAAGCACGTTATCTCGGAGCTAGTGAAGAGATGTGGCCTATGTGTCTTTCTTATTGGTCCAGTAGCAGCTATTGCAGATAAATTGCAGCTTAAGAGAGGAGAGTAGCTCTATTTCCCTTGTGGAACAATTTTCGTGGACTCAATAGTATTAACTGATATCATTATATCACATCGAGAGAAAATCACTCGCATTATTCAACTGAAATGACATGATAATATCAAGTGAATTTAGCAAGATAGTTCCATGCCATCAAGGAAGTAACTCGTCAGCCACGAGGTGCCAAACATATTCTGCATTGTTGCCAAGTTTCAGTTATACTACCAAGAAGGATACCAACTGATTTGTTCTGTGAGTGACCTCTGAAGTGACTATAGCTTTGTCTCAAACCTGTGGGTGACAAGGGCTGGAATATCCTCATTATATGTCAATGAGTCTTATTCGCATTTCTGTAACTAGGTTTAGGGGCTAGAGTGTAATTACTTGTAATATATCGAATTAGGGGGGGGGGGGGGCAGGTGGCAAAGATGGACATTTTCGTCTGACGCGGAGCATGTGTAGATAGATCCTGCAAGGAGGTTGGCTGTTGTGACTTGATAGTGCAATGGTCAGCGCATCTGCCTAGTAAGCAGCAGGTTCAGGTTCTAACCTCAGTAGGGCACAAATTTTCATCTGCCTCCATTCCTGTATTTCAACGCCTTGTGACAGTGTGGACGTCTGTCCCTCGATATTTAAGATGCAATTGTTTTCTGAGGCAATACAGGTGATTTTCGAACATATGTCTTGCCATCTAGGTAACGGGACTAACGGCATCCATTCCTTAGTCATTGCTTTGTGATGGTGCTAACCTATGTCATATACATGCAGATAAGATTGTAGCACATATTTAGTCAAGTAACGAATGGTCAGTATACAAGTATTTACGAACAGTAGAAGCAAGATTGCAGCGAGCTGATCACTTAACCAAGTGCAACAAAGAGTACCTGCGTAGTGAGTCATTTCAGCTGCATAGCTGATGGCAATATTTGTCAAGCAATTCACTGCAGAATTAATGTAATACCCGCATGATGATCTCTGTAGTCATACTGTATCATTAGCAGCTTGTGAATGGAGTACTGTGTTCGTTAAATCACATTACTCAAGCTGATGCCAAATAAAGGTAAGTGATGATGCCACCACACTGTATGTACTTAGTCACCGCTAGATAATGTGCGCCACAAACTGTAAGCTGGTTGACAGCATAACACCGCCACGTCCACTGACAACCTGTACCATCATCACCACATCGTCGTTACTCGCAGCGATTACAAGTTGCTGATGTTTGTCAAGAATAGCGGAAAGCGCATCATGAATGTGAAGTTCCACTTGCATTACGCCTAGGACAGAGAGAATCCTAAATAACAGTAAGAGGTTACCCAGCGAAGGGAAGAGTCCACGTATTGTCTCGAGTTCTTGCAGTTTGATATTAATGTAGTTGCTGATGGTTTCACACTAATGGGTTCTTTTGGCTATCGGAATACTCATATGGGAATTATCAAAGTGTAATTGCTAGAACACTCAACTACCTTAAAACCACCTCATTTTGGATTGAATATGACTCGGAAAGCAATCTTAATTTGAAGTTTCCGTCCATCTCCTGACGACCTACTGAATAAAATCTGAAGTATTGCATAGGAATGTTCAATGAGTGACCTGATGATGTTCAAGCAAAACTGCAATAATAGTCTCTCCATTGATTTTTGTTGTTTCGAATTAGAGCATGAAGTACTCCTACACCAGACTTCTGAACCTTGTCTGTTGAATGCAAATGTCACATGATGGTTAAATGGTAATTCATTACTTATATCAGTAGTCCAGACTTCCTTAATGTGGAAAATCATTCATGCCAGAACGATCTTTGCTGAAACAAGAATATCTTTTTCTGGCATATTTTTCGCAAAAGCACTTGCTCCACATGCAGTTCAAATCTTTCAAACTGCCTCCTCTGCATTCTCCCCTTTATTAAAACAAAAATGAATATTGTGTTGCAGATGTTATACCTTTTTTCACCTGTGATCCAATTTTACAACACTTAACCATAGCTCATAATTTTCAAGTATGTAAAATCCAATGCTTAACTACAAGATGATAACTAGAACTTCAAATTCGAAAATTACACTTGAGACACACACGGACAGCGTCACACCGAGTTCACCTGGGCAACACCCAATTTCAGGTGGTGGGTGGCGTCTGGCTGGTGGCCAGTAGCTGCTGCAGCATGAGGAAACGCTCTAGCGTAAGCTGTTCTGATCACAACGCAGCCAAGAGCTGTCCTGAGGAATTGTTTCTGAAAGTATTTGTTAATACTGGTGGGTAGAATGTGAAGCAAATTATCTTCAATGTTCAACCAGATCCATAACTTTAGACGAAGGCCGAAATTATGAGTGCTTGTGTGTGTGTGTGTGTGTGTGTGTGTGTGTGTGTGTGTGTACATTTGAACGCGAACACGTGACTATAAGCTTAGAATGCACAACGATTACCACTAAACCATGGGCTCACACAACATGACAACATCTCGGAAGTAGACAACCCTTACTCCTGACACTTCCGCATCTTACAGTGTTGCCAGATTGTGCAGATTGCCGGACATAGCATTGTCAGGGGCGGTTGGTTTTATTGGCTACCTTAAGTGAACGACTCTGACTTAATCTCTGTGGCGGCCGACCGGCTGTCAGTTTTTACGTCTAAGACTGTACACGTATCACTTATGTTGAAAAAATTTTCCCCTAATCTTTACATGGAAATCTGTTCATTGATTACTTTGAAGTGCATTACAGCATGTTTCAGTCCTTTAGCAACCACAAAACCTGTACCAAAGGTATTTGCCCTCCAGCCACTATAGAAGATAGTGAAATATCCAGAGTTCATTATGTCACTTCCCTTGCACCTAATTTCCTGGAGAGCCAATAATTTTATGCAATAGTTGCTTACTCGCTTTAGCAGCTGGCATAGGGCTCCAGCTTGGTGTAGGTTCCACACATTCCATGTTCCTACGTACACATCACTTATCCTTTCTTTGTTTTCTGGGTCGTCATCAAATTATCTGTCCGGCTTATTCCCTTGTTAGCATTCGCAACAAATGCTTTTTAAGGGGAATATTGTTAATCTTCTGCTCAACCATCTGAAGGATTGCCCCTTACAGCTCGCAAGTAGCTGGCTCCATTTTCTGGGGAATATCCTTAGCCTTTGTAGATCCCTCTACTGACTGCAAGGCAGCAATTGATGGTTGGGGGCTCCTCTGCCTTTCTTCCAAGTCACTGGCCCTCAAACCTACTGGCTTTGGTCTGCCCCAGCTACTTCATTTCCCTACCCTCCATATCTGGAGAACATTCCCCTATCTGCTACTCAGGGAGGCGCCCAATGAGGGACCAGCAACCCCATACGGGCACTTGGTTTTAACAAAATAAGTTATTATTTTCGAAGATCATGTTTAGTAAAACACCAGACATGCACTACATCATGCATAAAAATTGTGCGCTAACAACGAAACACTGCAAATTGCAATAAGAATTTTACTGTACATACAAAATTAATTTTTTGTTATTTCCCCCCCATCATAATGTGTACCAAACAACATAATTTTTGTTATGTTATTTAAATATAAATAACCAAGATGCAAAGAGTAATACAAAAATAGAGTGGCAACATCTCGCAAAACAAAGCTAATCTCCTGCAGCAGTTTAACATCACAGTTGGTTTTAAAATGGAAAGTGTATTGGGATGCAAAGTGGATAATGATCTGAAAAATAATTCTATTAAGTATGACACATCGGGCTCTACAAGATAAAGTGCACATCGTGTGACACTACATATACAAAACACGTGAGGAGGAATTTTGAAGTAAGATACAATAATCATAAAGATGCCTTAAGAACTGAGCAACTTTGACAGATCAGTATTATGAAAATGATAATACTGCTACTCACCCTATAGAGGAGATACTGAGTCGCAGACAGGCACAATGAAATGACTGCTAGATGTTTAAGTTTTGGCCAAATAGCCTTCCTCCAAAGTAGGAAACAGACACATAAGCAATCACATAAATGCAATCCACAAACACACGAGCACTGTCTCTGGTCGCTGTGGGTGAACTGCAGGCAGCAACTGCAACTGATGGGAACAGCAACCTGCCGTGGGTAGTGGACTAAGGAGCAAGCATGGTGTGAGGAGGGAGAGGGGTAGCAGGGTAGGGGTGGGAGAAGGTGCAGTGCTGCTTGAGGGAGTGTGCAGGGGTACGGTGGGGACAGGGTAGGACTGCTATGTGCCGTCAAGTGATTTGGGGGAGGGGGAGAAGGGGAGCGGAAAAGGAAAGAAGTAGAGAAGGAGAAAAAGACTAATGGGTGCACTGACAGGATAGAAGGCTGTGTAGTGCTGGAGTGGGAAAAAGCAAAGGGATAGGTAAGTGGAGGACAGGGACTAACGAAGGTTGAGGCCAGAGGGTTACAGGAAAATAGGATATATTTCAGGGAGAGAAACCACCTGCACAATTCAGAACAGCTAGTGTTAATAGGAAGGATCTAAATGGTGCAGGCTACGAATCAGTCATTGAAGCGAATCACACTGTGCTGAGCAGTGTTCAGCAATCGGTGGTCCTGCTATCTCTTGACCAGCTATCCCCTTCCCTGCTCCCACTCCAGTACTAAACAGCCTTGTATTCTGAGAATGCAGCCACTTGTCTTTTTCCCCTTCTCTACTTATTTCCGTTTCTGCTCTCAAACCTCTTGACTGTACATAGCTGTCCTACCCTGTCCTCACCATATCCTTGCATGCTCTCCTAAGCAGCAACGTATTACCCCATTCCTACCCTGATATTTCTATCCCTCCCTGGCCCATGCCGCCTCCTTACCCTAACCACCCACGGCAGATAGCTGCTTCCATCAGGCCCAGTTTCTGTCCACAGTCCGGCCACAGAGGTCAGAGACAGTGGTCATTCTCTCTCTCTCTCTCTCTCTCTCTCTCTGTCTCTCTGTGTGTGTGTGTGTGTGTGTGTGTGTGTGTGTGTGTGTCCAATTTTGGAAGAAGGGGTTTTGGTAAAAAGCTTAAATGCAAAAAGCGTAAATGTCTAACACTCTTTTCATTGTGTCTGTCTGTAACTCAGTGTCTCTTCTATACAGTGAGTAGCAATCAATCTTTTTCATAATATTATTGTTATTCCATCCTTGACTCCATTGTTCAATAGATCAGTGATCAGTGGTAGTCAAGTATGTTCGTGATGCTGGACATATACTACCAGTAACTGAACTGCACCAAAATCCTTTAAGTATAGCATACACTTCTAAATGGGAAGAAATTTCGCTTCCTTAAAGAACTGGAAATGTCTCTGCATAATATAAGAGCCAGAATATTTTAAATCATCAAGTCATGAGTGGTTCAAGTATTTTCTTTAAACGCTTTACATGGGTGCTACAATAAAGTCTCTTACAGTTTGGGATGATATAATACGCGTTAAGTGCAGTCCAAGAACATTAAAGATTACTGTTATATTACACTGTATTGCAGTTGCCACCTGTATGTAGAATCGATACACCATACTCCAAAAATTGTTGAAAAATGAACATAATATTGGAGATGTGTTTTTACAACAATAACAGCAAATAGCAAGTGCATAGCTGACTTTCATCCCAGGTGCATGAGGATGCAATAGAACATACAATAAGTGGTCATTACACCAGATGACAGGAGAAGATGGCAGAATGAAGGAAACAAGTGTGTGATTTCAACAGTGCTACCAGAGTAAGAAGAGAGAGTGCAAAGTAAGACAGTTGCAGTTATTATTCTTTTTTACATAGTTAAGAGTATCAAACTTTTTAAAATCTTCCTGTATATTTTACCTGTAGATGAGAGTTTGCTCGTGAAATATGGAGAGTGATGTGCTCTTTCCTTAATTTCATACAGTTAATCCAAATTTCAATATTTTACTAATATCTCACAACCATGGCCACAGTTCCAGCTAACATTGACAAGTCTAAACTATGATACTGTTTCTCTGACAACAATATTTGAAGTCTACATATAGAAATTCATAAAAGTCTACACACAGAAATTCATTAACAACTTATATAGTACAGCCAATAGCTTTCAAAACTAGCTCATTTTTAACTGGCAGACTTACCATAAACTTCACACTGTATGTATATGGTATAGATAACTTCTGATTTTTCTTCCATTCACTTGGAATTTCCATGGGCTCTTTACTGGAGCAGTCAATTTTGTTATTTGGATGCTTTATACTCCGGGGAGTTACTTTTGCCGCTGTAAGAAAAGATACATTCTTATCAGTAATATCAGTTCCTCTACAAATTTTTCTAGTCTTTATCCCTCTTTCTTTGTTGCTTTTGACGAATAGAGGTTGCTAAACATTGATTACTATGATCAAATTCCACTCAGTTTATACTGATTAGTCTCACCCCATCTTTAAACACAGTGTTTCTAAAATAAATATAAAAAATGAGAGAGCTGGTAGTGTGGGTCATAACAAGCAACTTTCACACAGCAACTCATATCTGCATTCCTTAGCATCCAGCACTACGCATCATGCAATAGTGTCACACACTGCCAGCAAGGCAAGCCTACCATACGAGTCAACATGTTAGTATGTCTGCAGTGCAATGTTTTCATTTCTTTGTGCCGTCAACATAAAAGAGGTAGCGTGGACATTTTATGACATTTAATTGCAAACAGTTACAAAAACTGCTCAAATTACACCCTCCTGCTTAAATGCTTGTCATGCAATGACATCTGAGCAATTGTCATAGCCTTTCAATCTCCCCTGGCAAAGTGGGGCTGTATCTGAGGCTGCTACAATTCGTGCTATAAGCAACTCACCTTTCCTAATAGGTGTTTTGTACCCAACAGGTTTCAGGTGTCTCCATAAAAAAAAAAAAAAAAAAAAAAATCAAGAGACGTCAAGTGGTGGGAGCGTGCAGGCCATGCCACTGGCCCATCACCCCCTATCCAGTTCTCAGCAGAGGTCTCATCCACATGATTTTGCACAGCATGAGCTAAGTGTGCAATGCACCATTATGTTGGTACCAGATGCGCTGTCACAGGTTAAGAGGGACATGTTCCAATAACTCTGCAGTGTTTCCCTCAAGAAGATTAAGTATCCGTTTGTGTTCAGTCGTTGGGGGAGTAAGTATGGACCAATCAGATTATTATCTACCAAATCAACCCAAACGCAGACTACAAAGTGCTCTTGGTGACGACAAACAAAGAAGGCATGTGGATTTTCATAGGCTTACGAATGCTAATTGTGATTGTTCGACACACCTCCCCCACAAAGGATGCCTTATTCATAAAAAGTACAAAGTGTGGGGATTCAGGTTGAATGGCACACTTCTCCATAAGCCACTGACAGAAGTCAGTAACACAGAAAATCTTCTCAGTTAGGGAATTGAACTTTCTGAAGGTGGTAAGGGCACAAATCATCTTCATTCCAAACACACAAGAACATGGAATGACTTACATCCACATCTCGGGCAACACTCTGTAAGATTGTTGAGGGTGTGTTTTGTAGTAGTGCTAATGCCTCCTATTCAAACTCTGGTGTAATCATTGTGCATTGACAACCACATTCATCCACCCTTTGCACCTGTATCACAAAACGAATGCATTGGGTTTCGACGTAGCCTTAAATGCACACATGCCATTACAACACCTTTTCGGTGGACAACTCACCTCAACAGCACCTGTCTCTCTTTGGGATCTGTGGATGGCAGTGAACATTCATGGATCTGGCACTTGACGACTCAGAAACCGTTGAATGTACAATACATTTCCCTCCACCATCCCATAAGCACGGCAGACATGTGCCCTTTCCTCCCATGAAAAGCTCTTTATTTCCTGTCTGCTCCGCACAGTAGCAAACACAAGTGTGTTCCCGTTTCTTGATACACTGACACAGGGCAAACCAGTCACTGCATATGTACAAGTGCCACCCTCTATGCGGCATCGTATCAAACAGGCATTTGCAGCACCAAACACAATGCTTTCGCATCCCAGCAATTACCAGAAGAAACTCTGCGGTGTTGTCCTGCCTGCAATACTTACTACCATTTCGACACTGATGGTGGGTTGTATGCCTATCTTCCCAGCAGTGTGTGACGCTGTTAAATGAAACCTTAAAGCAAACACTAAGGGATGCAGACATAGGTTGCTATGTGAAAGTTGCTTGTTATGACCCACTCTACCTGCCCTCTCATTTTTTACATCCGTTTTAGAAACATCTTGTATGAATCAAACATAAGCACTTCTTACGACCACTCAGTATTCTGTCCCACAACCACTGAAAATGGGGCATACAGTTGGATTTTGCAAAGCTTTGGATAGGAACTGATAATTAGTGATGGAATAGTGTTATACATTTACTTGCATGTACGTTACAATTAAAACATTATTCCAAATAAAATATTTGCTTCTGGTGCACTACCATAATAATGTGGTGTGTGTGTGCGTGTGCGTGTGCGTGTGCGTGTGCGCGCGCGCCAGATGACTGTTAAAACGCCACCGTTTGACGGTTAGTGATCTATTAGTTTTTGGTTTAATTTTACTTTCAATGGAGAAGAAGTTACATTGAACTAATGAAGTGACAAAAGAAAGAATAACACGCACCATCAACACTAAACCCATTAAAGGTTCAATACTTACTAATTTAGAAAAAGGGTGGGAGAAGAAATAAACTACCCTTGCACTGAACTGATGTGATTTTAGGAAACTGTGAGATATAAGAAAGGAGGGCCAGACTTTGAATCTGTTATTCCTGAATGCAAGTCTCTGTTCTCTGCATGCTGCATTTTTATTTGACATTTGATACTCATTAATGAGTCAATGAAGTATGTCATATTTTAAGTCAGTGAAAAACATCACATTGTTTTGCTACTGAATCTGCAAATATGTTTTGAAAGTACTAAAGAAAGCCAATTTACTTCAACAGTTTCAAAATGAAGCTCACAGAGCATTAACATTCAAAAAGAATTATCCGCAAATGGCTATAATCATCAATTACTGCACCATTTTTTGGTTGTTCCATACTGACAAACACAGGAAAATACTGTGGCTATTGTTAAGTATCTACTGTAACTTGTACTCAGAATTACACAAGCAACAAAGTATTAAAGGTGATGCACAAAATTTCTTGAGTACATAAAATACCCACTAGAGCAATTTTCAATGATTCAGTAAAACACGCAATAAAAGTACTGCCCAATCACTTAGTGGTTCATTTACCATTTGAAACCTAGCAGCAATGAATAATGCCAGCCTGACAGGCAAAGCTGACAAATATTTGTGACAAGTATGACATGATTATTTAAGACTGAGAACTACTTACAGATAATTCTGCCAGCTTTATCCTGGTAACCAATGTCCCAATCCATTCCTTCAGGACTGTGGTAAGTGATTTGCAAATCAACATGGTTGAAAATATAGTGTGCTTTCCTGTTAGTCTGCATATTCTGAAGGTAAAAGTAAGCTTTGTTTAGATGACCAAACAGAAAAATATGAAAAAAGGCAAATGAAATCTAAGAACAATGAATGTACAAAAGTGCTAATACTTTGTGAAGCAGAGCTATTCTATGTACTATATTAGGGGAACATAAATATTACAATCACGCTGAAATTCTTTTTATATCCACACTTTTGAAAGAATCAACACAAATTGCAAATAGAAATAAACCTTCGATTTGAGAACTACTCTACACCTTTGTAGGTCACCTACAGCATTGTCCAAAAGTCCTTTTACTCCCAAGATCTTTCATATGGATGTTAAATTTCATGTGCCAATGTGATTTCATTATGAGTATTTCGCACGATTTCTTTTTCAAAACATTTTCCACATTGTAACACATGCTAAGTGGACCTTCCACCATAAATCTGTAATACTGGTGACTAAATTAGTATTTAGTTGATAACCTGGTAAACCAAACTGGGGAACATCCCTCTTAGGTTTCCCCCGTCAGCTCACTGAAAACTTCTGCACAATACGCAGCAGAATTCCTTCACTTTGTCTACTATGTATAGTCATCCTCACGTTTGGCATTACATTATCACTAACCTCATTTCTTTTGCCTTTCTTTTATTTACTCTTAAGCTACATTCTGTTCATTCCCGTCGATACACCCTATAATTCTTCCTCTTTTTCACTAAAGACAGCAACATTATCAATGAATGTAATAGCTCATATTCTTTAATACGGAATTTCAATCCCACTTGTAAACCTTTCTTTAATTTCCCACATTACTACTTTGATGTACATGTTGAACAGAAGGGGAAGGATTACATCTTTCTTAATACAAGCATTTACGCCAAGGTCTTCTAGTTTTATTATTCCCTCTTGGTTCTTGTACATATTGTGTGTTACTCATTTTCCCTATACATACACCTATTTTTCTGAGAATGACAGTATCTCAATTTGTCTACATCTTGCCTCCACCATCAAACGCAACACCAGAACCACCCCTCTTGTGCCTTAGTAAACAAAGGCAAAAAATTAAGTTCGAAGCTGAGTTTCTTAAAGTCCACCTCTGACTTCAATGCACTTTGAAATTCTCTTGACAACACCACGTGTAGTAATTCTGGGGCCATATTGGCATACTTTGACGAGGGCAGCCTATTCATAATCAAGCAAACAACTGTGTTCACTTTTCCTTTGTAGACTTTGCCTTACAACCATCCCCACTGGCAAAAATCCAAAGGGCTGTGGTTTTGGAGCCATGGTGCCCAAGAAAAATGGCCACTTCTACCAATCATTCTTCAGGGGATCATTAGACTTAGATGATACAACGTGATGAATAAAATGTACAGTGGTCCCACTGTGCAGGAAGAAGACACACATCCTTGAAGCCAAAGGAATCTCTTCCAATAATCATGTGTATTTAAGGTGTTTTGCAGCCTTTATATAGTTGATAAATGACATTTTATTTGTTAATATAGTTTATTTTTATATAGTTTATTTTTTTTTTATTTTTGTAGAACATCTGCAAAAATTTTTATAAAGGTAAAAGATAAAAACCTCTAAAAATGTAAAATATACGTAAATACTAAACAGTCTAACACCAAATACACAAAATTACACACACATTCCAGCTCCTGTAGCATGTATTATGTTTATTACTTTATGTATCTTCTACAGAGCCTCTGACAATGAGATACCAGTCCGGTAAATTAAAAACTCATACACACACAAATGTTTACCTTCCAATAATGCTGGAAGCTCATTTCCAAGAAAGTCTAGGTAATGGTGCCCTGAAAGACAGTACAGTAACACAACATGCCCGGCTGACTATCATACAGTACCACACACAATACAGAGAAGTGTTCTTAAAAATGTGGGCTTTTCTCGGACCACTGATGTGAGTTATGAGTGTTACCAATATTGTCACAAGTGAACATGGCTTCACCAATAAACAGAGTTAATTGGGATTACTCAGTGATTTGCAATCAGCCAATAACATAGTTCCAATAATCTACCTTCATCTCCTTCTGGAAGATGTTGAATCAGCTGTAAATGTTGAGAGATGTGCATATGAAATGTCCCTTATATTCTTGTATACGGAATACCGACATTTGTAGAAATTCTGCATGTGCTTGTTAGAAGACCGCGAATTCTAGCAACTGAATAATGCCTTCTACTTCAGTGACACACTGTACATTTGCATCTTCCAATGAGAGAGGGCTGCTGCGCATTGCACAGTTTCACATAGTTATACGAAAATACAAGTAGACACTCTTGACTCTGTTAACCTTGTGGTTATGGAATCTACCACCACATTCTCTACAAGCAGCAGCAGTGTTTCCAATACAAAACCTGTGCACAAATATCATGTTAGCATTTGCATAAAAGATACACCAGATTTGGCCAATAAATCACAGTTGAAAATTTTGAGTTATATAAACTCGGGCACAACCTCACTATTTGAACTACAAACAAAAATGACAATAGATAAATAAAACCCATAGCAATTGGAGAACAAACACACTATATTAGAACTTACATCTATAAGCAGTGGTGTCTCTGTTACCAATAAAAACTTGACACGTGTTATGGAAAGTTTTATTCTAATTGGACTATATTACCATCTTGGACTATATTACCATCTCCTAAAATACTAAGCATTCCTACTGCAATACCTCAAAGTTCACTGTCATATTGAAGCAATGTTTCAACAAGTTTCATACTCAAGAGCCATCCTAGTGAGGAGAATGAGTAGGAAATTTAAAACTTTACTCCACGACAATGTTGTTATTCGACTGACAACCCAATAAAACTGCATCAGCTGGAACATTCATTTACTACATTAGCAGCCCCTTAAAATAATTCATTTCATGCTTGTACACAAAAAATGTGAGCACAACGGTATCTCTGAGTGGGTGAAGGAGTATAGTTGTTTTTGAAGCACACACTAATCAGTAAAGGGAGAGAACAAATTTATGTAAAAAAACAACATGCTGTTGATAATCACGAAGTCCTTTAAGACACCCCACCACACTTGCAACATTATGATTTTTGGAGGCTTCAGGTCTTTAATATACATCATTACACATTTACTTCCAATATTATCCTCTATGTATTGTGTGTATAAATATGTATGTGGTGCTACAGAAGAATGCTGAAGATTAGATGGGTATATCACATAACTAATGAGGTGGTATTGATTTGAATTGGAGAGAAGAGAAATTTGTGGCACAACTTGACTAGAAGAATGGATCGGTTGGTAGGGCATATTCTGAGGCATCAAGGGATCACCAATTTAGTATTGGAGGGCAGCGTGGAGGGTACAAATCGTAGAGGGGGACCAAGAGATGAATACACTAAACAGATTCAGAAGGATGTAGGCTGCAGTAGGTTCAGGGAGATGAAGAAGCTTGCACAGGATAGAGTAGCATGGAGAGCTGCATCAAACCAGTCTCTGAACTGAAGACCACAACAACAACATGTATTGTTCTAAAAAGTATCAAACTACGGAAATTCCAGTTTGGAATACCAACAATGTAGGAAAAAGAGATTGCAACTTACCGTAAAGATGACACATTAAGTTGCAGACAGGCAGTATTAAAGCATGCTTACACACAAGCTTGCAGTCAAAGCCTTCATAAGAAAAAGAAACGCACACCATTCATACACACAAGCAAGCACGCCACACACACATGACTGCCAACTCCAGCAGATCTGACCAGAACGCAGCTGTCATGTGAAGTGGAAACAGCAATCGGGAGGAATAGGGAAGGGGAAGAGGAAGGGATATAAGTGTATGGGTGAGGGAAGAGAGGAGTCCTGTTTGGCAGAGTGTGCAGGGACTAGACTGCCAATAGGCACAGCGTCAGGAGGTAGTTGGGCAGGAAGGTGGGGAAAACAGAGCAAAAAAGAAGAGGAACAGGGAAAGATGAGTCAGTGCATTCGCAGTGGGTAGCAAACAAAGAGGGTGGGTGGTGAGAATAATGAGGAGCTGGTAAGATGCGGGGACGGAAACAGTTGGATGGAGGATGTGGGGTCAATATGTTATTGTAGGTCGAGACCTGGATAATTACAGGAGCAGAGAATGCGTTGTAAGGATAACTCCCATCTGCACAGTTCAGAAAAGCTGGTGGTGGAGGGGAAGATCCAGATGGCTCATGTAGTCAGCTCCTGATGCTGCAGCTGTTGGCAGTCTAGTCCCTGCATACTATGCCAGACAGTGACCCTCTCTCCTCCTACCCACACAATGGCATCCCATCCCCTTCGCTGCCTCCTCCAGATTGTTGCTTCCATTCCAAGTGACAGCTGAATTCTGGTCCAGGCTGCCAGAGTTGGCTGTCATGTGTATAAGAGGTGCGGTTTCCTCAGTGTATGAACGGTGAGTGTTCCTCTTTCTTTTTCTGATGAAGGCTATGGCATAAAGTGTCTTTTAATAGTGCCTGTCTGCAACTAAAGGTGTCATCTTTATGGTAAATTGCAATCTATCTTTTCCGACATTGTCTAAGTTAAGTATTTTAGAGTTAGAGTTGTTACTTGGCTAGAATTCTGATTAATAAGGTGCAACTGACAAATCAAATCTTGTGACTGCCCTGCTGACTATGCTATCAAGCAGTACGCGGGTGTGACACACAGATCTACCACTTTGCTTTGAACACTCCATATTTGGCTAAATAGCGTTTCCACAGTGATTACCATATCTGGACTTCAGAGCCTTCAGTATGTGTCCTTCATTATCTTGCTTCTCAACTGAACTCCCTGTATTGCTTTATCATTTCACTGCTCTGAAAGACTGTTGCACACCAAGCCTGAATAGGTCATAAGCCAAGAGAAGACAGCAAATAAAAATTCCATCACAGTTGTAATTTAGTCCATAACAATTAATCTGGTCAATACACAACTAGGTGAAGTGTAAGGTGGTGTTGAAGAAATGATACTACCTAACTCAGTTTTGTAGTTTTCCATTTCACGTCAGTTGGCATCATTGACTCTCAGAGGACCAGCCATTACTGGCAAAATGAAAAATTTTATATTCTTTACAAAGAAAATGAAGTTAAAAGAGCGCCAAGTAACTTAAAAATAAGAAAAATGCGTGTAAATTTCATGTAACTGCAACCAACTGAAAGACCATGCAGTTGCAGCAAACAGCATAAATGCAAAAGCACACACAACTGTAGCACAGTATTATTGCTTATTATGTATCTCTCTGTATTTGAAAGAAGTTCTTCAGTCATAGCTACAGTTCACGGAAATGAATGTGGTTTCACAAAACGATCTTTTTATCAAAGAACAAATTGTTGCTAAACATAAAGCAGAGTACAAATGTAGAGGTTCTTTCCTGCGAACAACTGACAGCAGTACAACAATTATCTATGTTACACTACAATTATCTACACTACATAACAATGGCCTAACAAAATTAAAAAAATTTTAGCTACTTTACCTCAACCCATAAGATGATATTAATTGCAATATAAATCAGAAAGGCGCACTACAGTGATTTATGCCAAAGATTTTAGAATATCAACATAACTGTTGGTTCTAGTGGGGACATAAAAAGGAAATCTAGTCCTTTCCTGAAGACTGAAAGAAAACACCAAAAAAAATTGAGAATGCTTGGAGAGGCATACATTGGATACAAGACAAAGTTGAAAATTACTCTTAATACTTCACGAGTGCATTGAAAACTAGATCCAGCATGCTCTTGAGAGTTTTGTCAGAAATCCATTCAAGAAAGTATTTTCATGAGTTTTTTCTGGTACAGGCAGACAGTACTCAACACTTTCTGGAAAATGTGTTATGGGATCAGTACTTCTTAGTTGTCACAGTGGTTATCCTACTCAGCAAACATTTTGTGTTACTTTTATAATTTTACTATCTGTCAAATGTATTACATTTTAACAATATATGACTAGATGAACATTCAGACTGTAACTCAAGTGTGCCCACTTGTTGGGCTATGTTTGTTTTGTTTTAGGGAACAAAAACAAGTAGGGTCATACACGCCCACATCAGAGCTGTACAACATGAAGACAAAGAGAGGAATTAAGAACGACTACACGTTAATCTCAATTGACAGAAGAGAAGACAGATAAAAAACAGGGATGTGGAGAAAGGTCTATAAAATACACCATAGAGAAACAGAAGTCATGAACTAAAAATTAAATGGCCTTCACCATACTGCTACGATGGATAAAAAGTAAAATGCAGTGACAGCCCACGCACCGATTACTAAAACGGCCAATAACTCAGACAGCAAACACAAATGAGATCATAAATGGTTAAAAAAACGGCATTCCATCAGGAAATGGCAGGCAGTCAAAGGTTGAGTGAAATGAGTACAACGTGTTGGGGAAGCACCACTTACCAAAGGGCAATGGCTAAAAAGACAGTGCCCAATACACAGTATAACTAAAATGATCTCCTCATGGTGAGATGGCTGACAGTTCGTTGAAGCCACTGGGAGAGGCTTAATAACCTAGAGTTTGTTCCCATGAAGGGAGAACCAGTGGTGGTTCCAAGGTAACACCACCTCCTGACAGGTATCATCAGAGGGAATGTAACTCAACTAGTGGGCTGAGGTTTGAGAACTGCAGCCTTGGCAGCAGGGACAGTGCCCTCGTTTTCCATCAGACTGGCGTGACCAGAAACTCACATGAACATCACAGTGGCTCCGTCAAGAGTGAGCAAGTGACAGCTTTCCTGGAATTGTTGAACTAAGGGATGGATGGTGTACAGCATGCAGAGGCTTTGAAGGGCACTGAGAGTGTCGGAGCAGATGACACAATTGAAAAACCTGTGTCGCCAGATGTACTGCATGGCCTGATACAGGGTAACGAGCTCTGCTGTAAACACTGAGCAGTGTTCCAGAAGCCAATACTGAAAAATGTCGGTGCCAATGACTAAGGCACACCTGAAAACCACAGTCAGTCTGAGAGCCACCATTGTACACAAAGGTTCCATCGTGAAGTTCTGTCCGAAGGTCATGAAACTGAAGATGATAGAGGAGGCTGGAGAAGTGTCCTTAGGAAGTGAATGAAGGCCAAGGTGAACAAGGACCGCCGCATGAAACCAAGGTGGTGAAGGGTTAACACCCACCAAGAAAGTTGCAGGTAGTGTGAAGTTAAGCTGCCAAAGCAAGAGCCAAAAGCAAACTCCAGGAAGTAACTGAGAAGAGGGATGTGCTCCATACTGGCTATCATAGGAGTCATCGAAAAAGGAGGCATAGGATAGGTGGCCATGATGGCAGACAAACGGAATGCATATCTGCCGAGGGGAAAGTCACGGCGACAGGACGTCGGTAGTTTGACGGCTTCTGCATACAGGCTCTCAACTGGGCTAGAGTAAAAGGCACCAGTGGCCACACAGATGCCATGATGGTGGTTAGTACTGAGATGGCATAACAGGGAAGGACATGCAGATGCGTGAATGAAACACCCATAGTCTAGTTTCAAACAGATAAGGGACCGGTGCAAATGGAGGAGTGGTTCGATCTGCTCCCCAGGAAGTACCATTGAGGGCACGTAGGACATTTAGGGACTGCCTATAGCAGGCTGACAGGTAAGACATGTGGCAGGACTAAGAAACTTTCCTATCAAACATGAACCTCACGAATTTCGTAGTTTCAACAAATGAAAGAGCAATGGGCCCAAGACGTAAAGACAGTGGAAGAAACCAATTGCACTGCCAAAAATTCATACAAGTGGTTTTGTCAGTGGAAAAATGAAAGCCAGTGTCAATGCTCCTTGAGAAAACACGATCACGACATTGCTGAAGACACCTCTCAATGAGTCAGGTCCATAGAGAACTGCAATAGATGGCAAAATCGTCAAGAAAAAGGGAGCTAGAGATGCCTGGTGGGAGACAGGCCATTTCAGGGTTAATGGCGATAGCAAAGAGGACGATGCTCAGGACAGAACTCTGAGGTACACCTTTTTCCTGGATAAAGGTGTCCAACTAAGCAGAACCCAAACATACCTTGAAAACTCGGTCTTAGAAATTCCTGAAGGAAACGGGGCAGGCGGCCACAGAAGCCCCATGTGTATTGTGTATGGAGAATACCATTCCTCCAGCACGTGCCGTAGACGTTCTCCAAATCGAAAAACGTGGCCAGTGTCTGGGATTTCCGCAGAAAACCATTCATGAAATGGGTGGACAACGTTACAAAATGGTCAACTGCAGGACAGCGCACTCGAAGTCCACACTGTGCAGTGGTTAGTAAATTGCGAGACTCAAGCCACCATACCAGCTGGGCATGAATCACCTTGCAAACAAAGCTGGTGAGAGAAATGGGGCAGTAGCTGGAAGGAAGATGTTTGTCTTTACCAGGGATAGGTATAGGTGCGACAGTGGCTTCACACCAGTGTCTGGGAAACGTGCCCTCTGCTCTGATGCAGTTGTACGCATGAAGCAAAAAGTGCCTGCCCGCAAGAGAAAGATGCTTCAACATCTGAATGCAAAAATCGTCTGGCCCTAGGGCGGAAGATCGGGATGAAGTGCGATCATGATCTATCTTCCTCATAGTAAAGGCAGGATTGTAACACTCACAATTCTGAGAAGAGAAGGATATCGCCCGAGCCGCCTCCGCTCGTTTCCAATGGAGGAAGGCAGTGTGATAATGGGAGGAACTTGAAAGCTCTGCAAAATAGTGGCCCAAGGTGTTTGAGATAGCAATAGGGTCCACGATGACATCATCTGCTACTGTCAGGCCGGGAATTGGGGAATGGATCTTGGTCCCACAATCCATCCTAGGATGATGGTTAAAAATGCAGACAGCACATCTCTGAGTGCGAATTGCATCGCGGTACGCCTCTGTCCACCAAGGGACCAGGACAGGGCATGGTACAGAGGAAGTGTGAGGAATGGAAGGTTCTGCAGCAGTAAGGATAACGTTTGTAAGATATTCTATCTGGTTATCACAACTGGGGAAATGTCATTCTACGAAGGTCGCCAGGAAGGAGTAAAGCTTCCAGCCAGCCTTTGTAAGCTGCCAATTGGGTGTGCACGCAGGTGGGGTAGGAATTAGCAAACGGATAGCACTTGGGAAATGGTCGCTCGAGTATGTGTCAGACAACGGACTACTCAAGACAATGGGCAAGCTGTGAAGTGCGGAAGGACAGGTCCAAATGAGAATAGGTGTGTGTAGAGTCTGAAAGGAACATGAGTGCTCCTGTGTTAAGGCAGAGGAGGTTGAGTTGATTAAGAAGGTCAGCCAAGAGGGCACTTCTCGGACAGGTTCTGGGCAAGCCCCAAAGGGGATGGTGTGGTTGAAGTCACCAAGCAGCAGAAAGAGGTGAGGTAGCTGTCCAATAAAGTGGAGGAAGTCTGCCCTGGAGACATTGAATGACAGATGGGTGTAAATGGCACAAAGGGAAAAGGTCACGTGAGGAAGGAAAAGGCGAACTGCAACAGCATGAAGGCGGATAGTCAGGGAGATGAGTTGACTATGAACGTCATCCCATATGAGCAGCACAAACCACCCAGGAGATGGAATGCTGTCTTCAGTGGGAAGGTCAAAATAGACCAGGAAGAAATGCGAGAGCTCGAAGTGGTCGTGAAGATGCAATTTTGTTTCCTGAAGGCAGACAACAAGTGGACACCGAGATTCTAAGAGTAGCCATAAATCCTCTTTGTCTGATCAAAGATCACAAACGTTCCATTGGAGGAGGGTCATGATGAGGAAAAAATGAAGGGGTGTCACCTCAGCTGCTGACGAGTGCCAGACTTCGAAAACTCGCTGTTACAGGGCACAGAGGCAGGAGGATCCTGCTGCATGAGGTCTGCAGAAGCGCTGGCATTCTCCTTCTGTTGGCCTGTGGAGTCCAGGGCAGAAAAATGGATGGTGGTCCGCACCGGCAACATGGAGATTGGCTGGGCAAGGATATCACATGATAAAACCATCATAGAGGATCTTCGAATGGGCGAAGGAGAAGACCATTTGCCTTTGTTTGACTTCTTGGAACCTTTCCACCTGGCAAAGGAAGACTCCAGACATTGGTTCACTGGAGGGACATAGGAAGTATTTACAGGAGTATTCCTTGTGTCATTTCCAGCCTGCCAGTTGTGCAGCTGGTGACTTCAATCCGCGAGACGAAAGTTTGGTGACATGTTGCACAGCTGGAGGAGGAGATGGGGACACTACCATGATGCTGGGCAATTTCACAACAGTGCTAAATTCGATGTTGCATGTCTGCATGGCCATGTTATTTGTGAAGCAAGAACACTACTGTGGGTGCCAAATAGTACAAATAGTAGAACACAGCGTTTCCGATTAACCAACAACTTGTGAGCGACCAAGTAAGGCACTTTTTCCTTCTCTTGGATCTCCTGGACACCCTGTTCATGGAGATATATGGCACAATCATGAGAGGCAGCAGCATGGTCATCACTGCAATTGATGCAGTGGGGAAGAGGAGGCAGAAAATCGCTCTCGCAAGCATCCCTACCACAGGTTACACAATTGGCTGGGTGTCAACAGGACTCTCGCCTGTGTTTGCAACAATGATAATGGTAGCAGCGCATTGGGTTCTGAATATACGGTCTGACTGTGATAACTTCATAACCTGCTTTGACCTTTGATGGAAGAATCACTATATCAAAAGAGAGAAACAGAGTGTGTGTGGGCACTAAGGAGGCCTCTACATTTTTCATCACCCAATGGACTGCAACAATACCCTGATCAGAGAGGTACGTTTGGATTCCTGCCTCGGTCAGACCATTGAGCAACCTAGTGTAAATAACACCACAGGAAGAATTCAGCACTGGATGGGCCTCGACACAAACAGGATAGCCATGGAAGAGCGAAGGTGCAGGCAGTTGTTGTGTTTTATAATCAGAAGTAGTCTCCAAAAGCGAAGTGCCATAGTGTAAATGAAAGCAAGATTTCACAGGGCCAGCAATTGCATCAACACCTTTCTGAATAATAAACGGACTTACTGTAGCAAAGGAAATGCAGAATCTTTGGTGTGACGTCACATGTGCTGGACTGCTGTTGAAATTGATCATCAATATTTTGTAAAGTTTTAGTCTTCAGTTACTTATTTTAAAGTTTATTTGTGTTAGTATTTGCTGTAAAAGTTACTTGGTAGTGAATTTTCATTAATCTCAGTCTGCTTTATGTGTTATTGAATCGACTGGTCTGTTATTCGTGCATGTACTTATGTCATTCATCCAAGTTTCATGCCTCAGTAGTGTGTTTACATTTCGCAACATGTGGTTGCAGCTGTAGCGGTTGTTAAATTCTAACGAGTTTTTTGTGCTCTGTTATACAATTACTAAATTTAGTGGTTTTCAATGGTGTCTCATGAAGTTTGTGGCGAAATAATGGTTTAATAAACTTCTGGAAATGTTTGATCACTGTGTTTTTTAGAGTTTACTGTGCATTGAAGTTGTTTAGTAAATTTCGTGCGGTAGTTTTCAGCTGATATTTCTTATTGTTTCTAGTGAAATATTTCTGTGAAATTTTCATTCACTGTTTTAACTTCGTTGAGTGTTCTGGCGGCTGCTTGAATTATTGATTTTAGCTAATAAATTGTGTGAAGTTTTATTGGTATTAATATTAGTTGTGGTTTAGTAGTATTAATAGAAGTTGTTGCTTTCTTGTTAGTTCTGTACATAGTTCTATTGTTGTAATTGACCTTAGGTAGGTTTTTTCAGTATCTGTAAAATTTTACCATCAGTGAGAAGTGTGGGCTTTGTTGCAAGTTTGTGAGTAGCGGTTTATTGCGTGGGATTTGTTCAATGTATTTTTGCTGGAGGGAATGCAGTGGGGAAGCCAGTGGGCATTCTACTGAGATCCTCTCCCGGGCACGCAGAATCTGTAGTAGAAATAAGCTGACAGAGGAGCTGTAGCATAACATATGTGCCCTTCAGGTGCAGTTGCAACAGGCAAAGGAGGAACTAGATAGGTTGAGGAGGGTGAAGAGGAAGAATGCTGAGGAATGGGAACTGTCAGTTGGCAAGAAAGCAGCTAGAAGGAGGTATTCAGACAGTTTTACTTTGCGTATAGCCTATAGATTTGACCAACTGTAAGAGTTGAATGGAGAGGATCCTCTTGTAGCAGTAGGTGTAGGAAACATGCAGCAGTCCTAAGCAGTTAGGAGGCCTGAGTCAGTTGCAAACTCTAACAGAAAGAAGAAGGTTCTGCTGCTGGTAGAGGTGTGGGCCAGCAGTTGCACGAAGTGTTGGGGAGCGAGTACCAGGTCACCAGCATTGTGAAGCCTTGCTCAGGGTTGGCTCAGGTGACTGACAGCATAGAGGAGTTATGCAGGAATTTTACAAAAGAGGATCAAGAGTCATAGTTGGTGGACCAGGGAAGAGTCTTGATAGGGACAGAGAAAATGATGTAACTGTTGACCTGGTAAAGATAGCTACTCAAACTGGTGTGTTTCAGCGTCATGATAGGCCTCATCTTAATGTGGCTGTTTGGTGTGTTAACTTGGGGCTGGAGAAGGCATTGATGGCAGAGGGCATTGATCACATTGCAGTGGTGCCAGTTGGGTCTATCAGTAGATCGTGTTTCACTAGGCATGGCCTGCACCTCAATAGGTATGGGAAGGGGAGACTAGCAATGCTTATAGGTGACATGGCAGTGGGTGGCGGTGGCATCACTCATGGAAAAATTCCTGTAGTCGTTGGTATTAGAGCTGCACCTTTTTTAGGTTGAAGTCAGCTGATAGGTAAACCTGCTTAAAGGAAGTCCCTGTAACTAAGGGCTTACCTTTCGAGGACGTAATGTTTCTAAGTAGAGAAGAAATTAGTATATTTCATCAAAATTTAAGCGGTATTAAAGTTAGTGAACTGCTTACAGATGTTCTCTCGACATTATTGGTAATTGGAGCACCACTTAAATAATTTGACAATGTAAGAAGCTTCCTTTACCAGGATACAGATTAACTGGCTGTTTTTCAAGGAGTTCCTTGCAGAGTGGGGAAGTGGCCGTGTATGTAAAAAAATATTCCATTTGAGTCCATAGATGTATCACGGCACTGCACTAAACAGATATTTGAATGTTGTGCAGGGGCAGTTGAATTTAGTGAAATTAAATTTCTAATTGTTGTTTATAGGTCCCCTAACTCTAATTTCAGATCATTTCTGCTCAAGCTATGGAGAGTTCTTGGTTCACTTTACAAGAAGTATAAAAAACTAGTTATATGTGGTGACCTCAATATTAATTTTGTATATGACTGCACAAGAAAAAGGATGTTGGCAGATCTAAACTCATATGATCTGATGCAGACTTTTTTCCAACTAGGGTGCAGGGGAACAGTAGCACAGTCACAGACAATATTTATATCCATTCTTCATTACTAGAAGGGCATTTTGTTAGTAAATGAGTGAATGGCCTTTCAGACCATGATGCACAAATTTTAACACTAAAAGGCTTTTGTACTCAAACAAATGTCACATATAATTACAAACTATGTAGGAAAGCTAATCCAATCGCAATACACAGTTTTTTTAAACCTTGTTAAGGAACAAGAGTGGCAACGTGTTTATAGCACCAATAACATAGATGACAAATATAATGCTTTCCTTAACACATTTCTCATGCTCTTTGAGAGTTACTTCCCTTTAGAATGTTCTAAATGGGGTACTAGCAGTAAAAGGCAGTCTGGGTGGCTAACTAGTGGCATAATGATATCATGTAGAACAAAGTTGGACTTATCTCAAAATGTTAGTAGTAATCACAATCGAGCTCAGTAGATCATTACAAACAGTATTATAAGATGCTTAAAAATGTTACTAGGAAGGCAAAGAGTATGTGGTATGCAAATAGAATAGCTAATATACAGAATAAAATTAAAACCATATGGTCAGTTGCTTCCCCCATGAACCATGGACCTTGCCGTTGGTGGGGAGGCTTGCGTGCCTCAGCGATACAGATGGCCGTACCGTAGGTGCAACCACAATGGAGGGGTATCTGTTGAGAGGCCAGACAAACATGTGGTTCCTGAAGAGGGGCAGCAGCCTTTTCAGTAGTTGCAGGGGCAACAGTCTGGATGATTGACTGATCTGGCCTTGTAACATTAACCAAAACAGCCTTGCTGTGCTGGTACTGCGAACGGCTGAAAGCAATGGGAAACTACAGCCGTAATTTTTCCCGAGGACATGCAGCTTTACTGTATGATTAAATGATGATGGCGTCCTCTTGGGTAAAATATTCCGGAGGTAAAATAGTCCCCCATTCGGATCTCCGGGCGGGGACTACTCAAGAGGACGTCGTTATCAGGAGAAAGAAAACTGGCATTCTACGGATCGGAGCGTGGAATGTCAGATCCCTTAATCGGGCAGGTAGGTTAGAAAATTTAAAAAGGGAAATGGATAGGTTAAAGTTAGATGTAGTGGGAATTAGTGAAGTTCGGTGGCAGGAGGAACAAGACTTTTGGTCATTGATGAAATGTATGATGAAATAAAAGAAATTATTCAAGTAGTGAAGGGAGACAAAAATTTAATAGTCATGGGTGACTGGAATTCAAGAGTAGGAAAAGGGAGAGAAGGTAACATAGTAGGAGAATAAGGATTGGGGCTAAGAAATGAAAGAGGAAGCCGCCTGGTAGAATTTTGCGCAGAGCATAACTTAATCATAGCTAACACTTTGTTTAAGAATCATGAAAGAAGGTTGTATACATGGAAGAACCCTGGAGATACTAATAAGTATCAGATAGATTATATAATGGTAAGACATAGATTTAGGAACCAGGTTTTACATTGTAAGACATTTCCAGGGGCAGATGTGGACTCTGACCACAATCTATTGGTTATGAACTGTAGATTAAAACTGAAGAAACTGCAAAAAGGTGGGAATTTAAGGAGATGGGACCTGGATAAACTGAAAGAACCAGAGGTAGTACAGAGTTTCAGGGAGAGCATAAGGGAACAATTGACAGGAATGGGGGAAAGAAATACAGTAGAAGAAGAATGGGTAGCTCTGAGGGATGAAGTAGTGAAGGCAGCAGAGGATCAAGTAGGTAAAAAGACGAGGGCTAATAGAAATCCTTGGGTAACAGAAGAAATATTGAATTTAATTGATGAAAGGAGAAAATATAAAAATGCAGTAAATGAAGCAGGCAAAAGGGAATACAAACGTCTCAAAAATGAGATCGATAGAAAGTGCAAAATGGCTAAGCAGGGATGGCTAGAGGACAAATGTAAGGATGTAGAGGCTTGTCTCACTAGGGGTAAGATAGATACTGCCTACAGGAAAATTAAAGAGACCTTTGGAGAGAAGAGAACCACTTGTATGAATATCAAGAGCTCAGATGGCAACCCAGTTCTAAGCAAAGAAGGGAAGGCAGAAAGGTGGAAGGAGTATATAGAGGGTCTATACAAGGGCGATGTACTTGAGGACAATATTATGGAAATGGAAGAGGATGTAGATGAAGATGAAATGGGAGATAAGATACTGCGTGAAGAGTTTGACAGAGCACTGAAAGACCTGAGTCGAAACAAGGCCCCGGGAGTAGACAACATTCCATTAGAACTACTGATGGCCTTGGGAGAGCCAGTCATGACAAAACTGTACCATCTGGTGAGCAAGATGTATGAGACAGGCGAAATACCCACAGACTTCAAGAAGAATATAATAATTCCAATACCAAAGAAAGCAGGTGTTGACAGATGTGAAAATTACCGAACTATCAGTTTAATAAGTCACAGATGCAAAATACTAACGCGAATTCTTTACAGACGAATGGAAAAACTGGTAGAAGCGGACCTCGGGGAAGATCAGTTTGGATTCCGTAGAAATGTTGGAACACGTGAGGCAATACTAACCTTACGACTTATCTTAGAAAGTAGATTAAGAAAAGGCAAACCTACGTTTCTCGCATTTGTAGACTTAGAGAAAGCTTTTGACAACGTTGACTGGAATACTCTCTTTCAAATTCTGAAGGTGGCAGGGGTAAAATACAGGGAGCGAAAGGCTATTTACAATTTGTACAGAAACCAGATGGCAGTTATAAGAGTCGAGGGGCATGAAAGGGAAGCAGTGGTTGGGAAAGGAGTGAGACAGGGTTGTAGCCTCTCCCCGATGTTATTCAATCTGTATATTGAGCAAGCAGTAAAGGAAACAAAAGAAAAATTCGGAGTAGGTATTAAAATTCATGGAGAAGAAGTAAAAACTTTGAGGTTCGCCGATGACATTGTAATTCTGTCAGAGACAGCAAAGGACTTGGAAGAGCAGTTGAACGGAATGGACAGTGTCGTGAAAGGAGGATATAAGATGAACATCAACAAAAGCAAAACGAGGATAATGGAATGTAGTCAAATTAAATCGGGTGATGCTGAGGGGATTAGATTAGGAAATGAGACACTTAAAGTAGTAAAGGAGTTTTGCTATTTAGGGAGCAAAATAACCGATGATGGTCGAAGTAGAGAGGATATAAAATGTAGACTGGCAATGGCAAGGAAATCGTTTCTGAAGAAGAGAAATTTGTTAACATCGAGTATAGATTTAAGTGTCAGGAAGTCGTTTCTGAAAGTATTTGTATGGAGTGTAGCCATGTATGGAAGTGAAACATGGACGATAACCAGTTTGGACAAGAAGAGAATAGAAGCTTTCGAAATGTGGTGCTACAGAAGAATGCTGAAGATTAGATGGGTAGATCACGTAACTAATGAGGAGGTATTGAATAGGATTGGGGAGAAGAGAAGTTTGTGGCACAACTTGACTAGAAGAAGGGATCGGTTGGTAGGACATGTTTTGAGGCATCGAGGGATCACAAATTTAGCATTGGAGGGCAGCATGGAGGGTAAAAATCGTAGAGGGAGACCAAGAGATCAATACACTAAGCAGATTCAGAAGGATGTAGGTTGCAGTAGGTACTGGGAGATGAAGAAGCTTGCACAGGATAGAGTAGCATGGAGAGCTGCATCAAACCAGTCTCAGGACTGAAGACCACAACAACAACAACAACAACAACAACAACAACAACAACGTGGTCAGTTGGGAAGGAAGTGTGTGATTAGCAGCACAAGGTCAACGATATAAAGTCAGTTCGTAGTAAAAATATTTATGTTACTGAAAAGTCAGATATATGTACAGTATTTAACAATCACTTTCTGAGCATTGCTGGTGAATTAAATAAAAACTTCATTTCTACAGGGAGGAAAACAAATAACTCTCTTGGAAAATGCTCATCTGTGACAAGGACAAGGGGAGATTGACTCAATAATTAAATCACTGAAGACTAAGGACTCTCATGGATATGATGGAGTGCCCAGCAGAATATTAAAGTACTGAGCATCACACGTTAGCCCTGTATTTAGTCATATTTGTAATTTTTCCTTTGGGAATTGTCAGTTTCCTGAACGATTGAAGTACTCAGTAGTAAAGCTGCTTTATAAAAAGGGAGAAAGGGATAATGTAGACAATTTTAGACCTATTTTTATGCCATCAGTGTTTGCTAAAATTATCAAAAAGCCTGTGTATGAAAGGATAATTAATCATTTTATATCACATAATTTGCTATCAAATGTACAGTTCAGCTTTAGAAGTTGTTTAACAACTGAAAATGCTATGTTCTCCTTTCTCTGAGATATTGGATGGATTAAACCAAAGGTTTTGAACATTAGTCATTTTTTATTTATTTAATTAAAGCATCTGATTGTGTTGATCACAAAATAATGCTCCAGAAGTTGGACCATTACAGAATTCAGGGAGTAGCTCACAATTAGTTCACCTCATACTTTAACAACAGACAGCAAAAGGCCATTATTCACAGTATTGAGAAGAACTGTGATATGGGGCCTGTGTGGGATACTGTCAAATGAGGAGTGCCCCAGGAATCAGTGTTGGGGCCACTCCTGTTCGTTATTTATATAAATGATATGTCCTCTAGTATTACAGGTAACTCTAAAACATTTCTGTTTGGTGATGACACTAGCTTGGTAGTAAAGGGTGTTGTCTGCAATGTTGGCTCTGTTTCAAATAGTGCAGTTCATGACGTTAAGGACATGCCTTGTAGGAAATAAAGTAATGCTAAATCATAGCAAGACTTAGTTTTTACAGTTTCTTACACACAATTCAACAAAATCCGACATTTTAATTTCACAGAATGGGCATATGATTAGTAAAACTGAACAGTTCATATTTCTAGGTGTTCAGATAGATAGTAAACTGTCGTGGAAAGCCCACATTTAGGATCTTGTTCAAAGACTTAATGCTTCCATTTTTATTATTCAAACGGTATCTGAAGTACGTGACTGTTCGACATAAAAAAAGTCTACTGTGCTTATTTTAATTTACTTATGTTGTATGGAATTATGTTTTGGGGCAGCTCATCCCATTCTAAAAGGGTATTTTTGGCTCACAAAAGGGTAGTTCAGGCAACAAGTGCTGTCAGTTCGCGAATCTCTTGATGACCCCTGTTCATTAGTCTGGGTATTTTGACATTAGTCTCATTATATATATTCTTTACCATCGTTTCTCGTTAACAATATCACCTTATTCCCAAGAACTAGCAGCTTTCACTCAGTTAATACTTCACAGAAATCCAATCTGCATTTGGATCACACTTTCTTAACTATTGTGCAGAAAGGTGTGCAGTATACTGCTGCATCAATTTTCAATAAGCTACCACAAGAATCCAAAAAATCTTGGCAGAAATCCACGCACTTTCAAATTGAAACTGAAGAATTTCCTCACGCGTCAGTTGTTCTATTCTGTTGAGAAGTTCCCTGAAAAATTAAGCTGATTCTTATGTTATATTGTCGACTGTGTCTACTTAAATTTATGGCTTGATATTTTGGGGTGAGGAGGAGGGGAAGGGGGTTGTTGGATTAGACTGTACACTCTTCACAATAGTTATAAAGCCAAAACTGTGCAGTAATAACCACCATGAAATGAAGGATTTTTTAATCTAACTAATGACAGCCAGTCCAGCACATTATGATTTGAAAAGGTCAAAGGAAGAATTATGTACCCAGTCTTACGGACATTATTCCAACTAACATCCAGGGCAGGTAAATAGCAAATCCAGTAGAAAAGGCACAGAGATTAATCATTTGAGAAATAATATGGAAAAACAAATTACGTAATTTTTCTAAAAAGTCTTGCGTTTAAAGACTGGACCTTGGAAATTGGTTGGATAATTACGTGAATGACATAACCCTGATTCAGAAGTGTCACGTTTTCAAACACAACAAATGAAGAAATATGATTACAAGACCTCCATAAAAGAATTCCTGAGCAACTTTCCAAAACTACTATCACATTACTGCAGGAAGCCCCCCCTCCCCTCCCCCTCTAGCTGTACCCTGAGCCAATAGAACAATCTAAATTACAGATTTTCAGAATCCGGAAAGAAAATGCAACATAGAGAATGTTCTAAACTAATCAGGTCACCTTTTAACTTCATTTCCAGACCAAGTAACTTCTGTTTCATATTTTGATATGATCACTACTTCATTTTAGAGCTGCATGTTGCACATGTGTGTCTGGAACATTTGATGCATTTCATTCAGTTCTATGTCTCCTCTCCAATAAAATTCGTATTTTGCTACTTATACAATATTTTTCTACAACAACAATATGATAGCTTCAATACTCAACAAGTTAACTGTGATACCTTAGGGGGAAAAAGCATTTTATTTCACATGAGCATCCTTGTAAAATATAGTTTTTTAAAAAGTTCTACTGCCACATACACTCTCTAATAACAAATAAAGACTTCACCAAAAAGTCTGTGTACCAGAAAAATATTCATCTCACATTTATGACATTTATGTTCAAGCAGATGTGTGTGTTTAAATATTGAACATCAACTGAACATACTACAGTATTAAACATGCAATGGGAAGTGTATGAACCATATTACAGTAAAGGTACCGCATGAAAGTAAAAAGCAATACAGAAAAAGTTGACAGTATACTAACCACAACAGAACAACTATCCTGGCCAGACTTCTTGTCCTTTACATAGCATCCCATTGGAAAGCCAGTACTGCAATATGTATTCCCATAATCCAATGGGTAGCACCATGTGACAGGCATGTTATCTGGAGTTAAATTTGGAAAGTTATACACAGTTATAAAAGGAAATTAATATCAAGTGTCACTTACTAAGCAAGTTTAAGTATACTGTTCAATGTAAATTCAAAATGTCTTGCAGAAGATTAGCACTGTTCACTACCTGTGTGGCTTTGTTGCAACCTGGATCTTTCTCGATTAGAAAGGAGAGAAGCAAACACCAAATGACAGAAACAAGATAAATATGTACAGCGTACAGACATGTAAAACTGTAACATATTAAGGAAAGGATGCCCCAGGAGGAAAGTACTCTTCAAGGAAGGGATACTGCCACATGATAACCGGAACGAAATCCAAATCAGAAAGCAAGACCATCAATAAAGCACACAACTTAGCACTGAAGATATGTTTAATATTAACACTAACAAACAGACATAAGAGAACTGAAGTATTGGATGGAGCACACTGCTATTTATAAAAACATCAAATAATGTTGAACATTCAAACATTACAAACATAAGAAATTTCGAGAACCTTACAAAAATGATACTACACAACAAATAAGTGCTACTGGTTCGGCGTGAACTGGTGACCAAGAGCATCCCATCCAACGATGTTAACCGCTATACGATATGGTATGTGGCACCGTTTGTGGCATTGCTCCCTCTCTTGGGGAAACAGCAACACACTGTTTCAGAAGTTCTCATCTGAGCCAAAAATAGCTACCTGGATTTAGATCTAGTCAGTAGTCTTCCATATAGTAGTGCTGACAGATCCTTTTGTTCTGCCTGTATTGTCACATTCTCTTCACTATGATTAGCATCAAAGGCAGCTTCTCCCATTGAAGCTTCTCAGTTGTTGAGCAGGTCTTCAATTCCTTTGAGTGAGAAGCACAATTGTAGATCTGCACCTCAGTACTGTAGTATGGCTTCACACAGCAGAAAAGAACAATTTCTCTTTCTTTCTTATCTTCATGGTCAAGGGTCATACCCCTCAATTTTGTTTACGACATGCAACTAGCAATGAAAGATATGGTACAGCCCAAAGTAGCACTGAAGTAACTTTTCCGGTAGTCCCACTGGCACAGGTGTAAAAATTCATACAAAGTCTCCCACACTGTATCTCTCTGGTCAGCAACTGGCATTATAACACTTTCAGTCTTTTTCCTAGGCATTCAGGATCCATATGCGAGCGAGTTGTCTACTTCTTTAGTCCTGGTGATGAGATGTTTCACACAGTCATCCTGAGCATTGTCAAGTTGAAACAGGAACAATGTCCCCTCTCCCCAATGACTTGGCCTCGCGGCCATGAAGCAGAAAACACGATGTGAAGCATGTAGTGTCTTACTTCGCTGTGTAGTGTACGAATGTCGCAATGAGCAGTACTGTATCTCAATCTCTTCATTAGACATCAACTACATCAAGAGTATATCTTCCAATGTCCTCCATAGAGAAGTGTGTGCAACAATCAAACAACAGTACATCTGCACGATCCTCCTGGATGAATGACTTCTAAAATGTAAAATTTAAAAGTTCAGCCTTCTTTTTCCTGTCTTCTATTGCCACAACAGACTGGCCGACAAGTGACTGGATACAAGCCTTCGAACCATTGAATGATTTTACACAGGACCAGAATTTTCTAAGGTTCTGTGCAAGATTTATTTTTTACGGTGGAGATTCTTGTATGGTTTACGCATTGATCTTTTTAGAGACACACAAATTTCTACTAACCTTCGTCTGCGGAAATTTTCATATTCTTTTCCAAACTGAGAGTGCAACAATCTCTGCTTCCTCAGCATTTTTTGAATTTTGTTACTAAACCACAGATGGTCTTCTCTGTCCTTAATCCACTTCCTTGGCAGACACTTCTCCAGAGGGAATTTTATAATCAGTTTAAACGTTGCCAATAAGTCCACCACATCCGTCATAGTGGAACTAAATGATGTCCATTCACTGTTTAATTAGGACACTCGCTGCTATGATGAATCATGATCACTATTTCCTTTCTCTATACTGAGACTGTTGACAAAGTCAGGCCTGTTTGTAACTACACTGTCTAAATTATTTCCACACAGTTTGGGTTGTTGAACAAGCTGCTCAAGACCGGTTCTGGGAAACAGTGTTCAGAACTACTTTGCAAGACTGTGTCAGTACCAGCTACAGGAATCCACACACATCTCAATTTATACTCAGTAGCTTGACATTGCATGATCGTGGCATATGCACACTACTGAGTGCAGACTTCCTTTGAATGATTCTACAACTGTTATGACATAATTGGGTAGCTGGTAAAAACATCCAAAGATTAACTTGAGTTCACATAGGCCTGTTGCTTGTGTCCTGATAACTTCACAGTTAGCCTCAATTTTAAACTTGACAGACAATATTTTTGTTGACTGCAATGAATACCCCCCTCCCTATGGTGTCTAA
The DNA here is from genome assembly GCF_023898315.1 of Schistocerca nitens. Classification (NCBI taxonomy): domain Eukaryota; kingdom Metazoa; phylum Arthropoda; class Insecta; order Orthoptera; family Acrididae; genus Schistocerca; species Schistocerca nitens. Next base: position 466,019,952 of record NC_064619.1, on the reverse strand, counting down.
TCAGTCTTTTCAATATGTGTTATGTGCTTCAAACATGGCTCCGAGCACTATGCGACTTAATTCCTGAGGTCATCAGTTGCCTAAAACTTAGAACTACTTAAACCTAACTAACCTAAGGACATCACACACATCCATGCCCGAGGCAGAATTTGAACCTGTGACCGTAGCGGTCGTTCGGTTCCAGACTGCAGCGCCTAGAACCGCACGGCCACTCTGGCCAGCCTGTTATGTGCTTCGTTGCATGTTTTGTGTGTGTGTGTGTGTGTGTTATCCTTTCTTAATGGTTTGGTTTAGGACAATGCAGGCAAAGTAGCAAGTAATTGAACAGTGTGTTCTGAATGGCAATGCCAATACTGTAATTATTATTATTATTATTATTATTATTATTATTATTACACATATGTAAGGCCACACGACAATCACGTAAATCGTCTACTTGAGGTGAAGTTTTCTTAGATGCAACATTTCTTTCATTATTCTCCATGTACTTTCTTCCTTTCATCTGACCAAGTTGTTCCTATCTTGAATTCCTTGAAATCCTGGAAATCCTGGCTCACTATCCGCTTGATAACTTTGTCCTTGAATGTTTGTCTGTCATGTACACCGAAGTGATAAAAGCAATGGGATAGTGATATACACATACACAGATGGCGATCGTGTACACATTTTTTTAAAGGCAGTGGATTGGCAGAGCTGTCATTTGTATTCACATATTTCAAGTGAAAAGGTTTCCAATGTGATTATGGCTGCATAACGGGAATTTACAGACTTTGAATGTGGAATGATAGTTCCAAGGGCCACAGTGTCAAGATGTGCTGAGAATACAAAATTTCTGACATTACCTCTCACCAAGAACAACACAGAGGGCGATTGTCTTCACTTAACAACTAAGAGCAGCAGCTTCACACATGGAGTTGCTAATAGAGAAGAAACATTACGTGAAATAACCACAGAAATCAAAGTCGGATGTTCTACGAATGTATCCATTAAGTCAGTACGGCAGAATTTGGCGATAATGACTAATGGCTGCAGACAAGCGATCAAGTGCCTTCATTAACAGCACGACATTGCCTGTAGTGCCTCTCCTGGGCTCATGGCCATATTGGTTGGACCCTAGAGGACTGGAAAACCGTGGTCTGGTCAATTAAGTCCAATTTCAGTTGATAAGAGCTGATGGCAGGCTTCAAATGTGGCACAGATGCAATGAAACTGTGGACTCAAGTTGTCAACAAGATTCTGTGCAAGCTGGTGGTAACTCCATAATAGTGTGGGCTATGTTTACATGGAATGGATTGGGTCCTCTGGTCCAACTGAACCAATCATTGACTGGAAATGGTTATGTTCAGCGACTTGGAGACCATTTGCAGCCATTCATGGGCGTCATGCTCCCAAAGAACAATGGAATTTTTATGGATGACAATGCGCCTTGCCACCAGGTGACAACTATTCAACAAAATGGCTCTGAGCACTATGCGACTTAACTTCTGACGTCATCAGTCGCCTAGAACTTAGAACTAATTAAACCTAACTAACCTAAGGACATCACACACATCCATGCCCGAGGCAGGATTCGAACCTACGACCGTAGTGGTCACGCGGTTCCAGACTGAAGTGCCTAGAACCGCATGGCCACGCCGGCCAGCGATCACCCAACGTGAATACTGCTGAGCATTTATGGAACATACTTGAGAGATCAGTTTGTGTACAAAATCCTGCACTAGCAACAGTTTTTCAATTATGGATGGCTATGCAGGCAGCATGGCTCAATATTTCTGCAGGCAGCTTACAACGACTTGCTGAGTCCATACCACATCAAGTTGCTGCACTACGCTGGGCAAAAGGTCAGACATGATCTTAGGAGGTATCCCATGACTTTTGTCACCTCAGTGTATATCTGGCTCTGTTATGTTAGCATTCTTCAGGTCTTTTCTGACTTTGGTGATCCACTTCATGTTCTTAATGCTTTCTGTGCACCTTAAGATCTGGCATTCTGTTCACATGCTCATAAAGTTTCTGTTGGTTTTTCTTCATGTCACTTTTATTCAGTCTCGTGTTTCTTCTGCGATCTGTACCCTTTCTCTGTCTTCAAGTCCTGGAATTTTTCTGATGATTCTTCTCTCTATTTTCCCGATATTTTCTAGTGCGCGATTCTAATCCATGACCAGCATTTCTGATGCATATAAGGTCTCTGGAATAAGAACACTATTGTAATGTCTCACTTTTACATAATGTGTTAGGCATGATTTCTTGTAGATGTTTCCAGTATGTCAGAATACTCTACTTATCTTTTGATTTCTCTACTTGTGAGCTACTTTCTCTATCCGATTTGCCTTTTTTCATCTCCCCAGCATATCTGAAATTGTGAACTCGACCTCACCAGAGTGTTTTATGATCTTTTTTTTTATGCATCTTTTTGCTTTGACATGCATCCTGTTTTACCGAAGGAGATCTATAGCCAGACATCTTCAGCCTTATCTTTCAGGACAGCTATTTGCTTACTGCAGTTTGTGTGTCATCAGTGAGTATTGCCAGATTATCAGTGACTGCTAGACAGCCAAAATCCAGTCCTGTGGTTTTCCTTCCTAGCCTCATCAGCTTGTAAAATCTCTCTATCCTCAGTTCTTTCTCCCATTACTTGACAATCCTGTCTAAAAGTTTACTGAATAATAGTGGTGAAATACCATCGCCCTTTCTCACTCCTAATCTTGAAGGTTTCCTACAACTTATTTTTAATTTAATTTTAGATTTTGTGTTTGTTAGTGCCTGTCTGATAATGTTCACTGTCTTATCGTCACAGCCACTCTCTTTTAGTTCTTGTGTCAGTGATAGTCTATCTATGGAGTTACATGCATTTCCAGATAAACAAAGTGTGCATAACATCTCTGCTTCTTACTGCTTGGTATCTCAGGACTGTCTTCAAATTGAGTATCTGTTCAGAACAGGATCTTCCCAGTCTGGAGCCTGCTTGTTATTCTCCTATCTTGTTTTCCTGTTTGATCTGTGTCCTATTTGCAGATACTGTGTTTTTTGTGGATGATGCGGCAGTATGGATATCCCTCTGTAGTTGTTAACACTGGTCCAATCGGGCTATCCCTTTTAAGTAACAGCACACTTCCAGTCTTCTGGTATTAATTCGGTCTCCCATATGTTTTGAATGATATTTGTTATTTCTCTGATGGTAAATGTCATCTTCTCCTGTTGTTTAGCCATTTTTCAGTTTCATGATTTGTCTCCTTATCTCCAATCAGTTCAGAACAATTCAGTAGTTCATTGAAGTATTTCTCCAGTGTCTTACAAGCTCTCCTTTTTTTTCAGAAACACATATTTTGTGACTGATATCCAATGATGTTTTAAAATATAAGAAAAAAGATAAATTGTTACTCACCGTGAAAATGACATATTGAGTAGCACAAAAGCACAATAAAAAGACTGTTACATATTTAGCTTTCACCCAAAACCTTCTTCACAAAAGGAAACACACACACACACACACACACACACACACACACACACACCTCATGACCAGCCCATGTGACTAGCATCTCTGGCAGCTCGGATCGCAATGCGACTGTCATGTTGAACGGAAGCGGTTATCTGTAGGGAGGGGGGGGGGGGGGGAGGGAGTAATAGCAGGATATGGGTGGAGGGAGAGATGAGTGCTGTCTGGTGGGTGTGCAGGACCAGAAGGAGACATGACAAGACTGTCACCACATGTAGTGTCAGAAGGCCATGGGGCAAGGATATGCCTGCGTGAGTTGGGGATGGGATGTGGGGGGTGAGGGTGGGGCTGGGGGGGCAACAGAACACGAGAGGACCAGGGGAGAGGAAAGATAGGCAGGTTTGCTGGCAGAAGACGGCACACGAAGAGTGTGGTGGACATTATTAGGGAGGAGATGATACAACGGAGTGGGTAGAAACTGTTGCATGAAGGGTGTGGGGACAATAGGTTACCACAGGTTGAGGCCAGGATGATTTCAGGTGTGGAGAATATGTTGTCAGGGCAACTCTCATCTACACAGTTCAGAGAGGAAGATCCAGATGGCCCACGTTGTGAAGCAGTCATTGAAATCAAGTTTATTATGTTCAGCTGCATGTTATGTCACAGAGTGGTCCACTTTACTCTAGGCCACAGTTTGGCAGTCGCCGTTCATCCTGGTGGAGAACTCCTTGGTAGCCATACCAATACAAAAAGCTGTGCAACTATTGCAGCAGAGCTGTTATATGACATATCTTCTTACACAGGTGGCTTGGCTCCTGTTGGGGTAGGATAAACCTGTGACCTGGAATAGGAAGACCTGGGTGGGTGGATTGGGCAGGTCTTGCACCTGGGTCACACAGGGATCATATCCTTTGGCAAGGAGTTGGGATTGGGAGAGCCACAGTGGTGGAATAGGATGTTGTGTAGGTTGGGTGAGTGACAGAACACCACTTTAGGAGGGATAAGAAGGATCTTGGGTAGGATGTCCCTCATTTCAGGTCATGATGACAGGTAAACCAAGCCCTGATGAAGGATATTGTCCAGTTGTTCCAGTCTGGACTGCTATTGGGTAAAGAAAGGGGCACTCCTTTGTAGCTGGTTCTTGGGAGTGGTGGGAGGATTGAGGATGTGTGGGGAAATGATACAGGAGGTTTTTTCAGACTAGGTCTGGGGGATGAGTGCCTGCCGCCCCTGGATGGCCATGCTGTATGGGAGGGATGTTTTGGTGTGGAAGGGTTGACACAGCTGTCAAAATGCATAGTAGTTGGTGGGTTTAGTGTGGACATAGTTATGGATGGACCCAACAGAGGAAATAGAGCAATGTCCAGAAAGTTGGCATGCTGGATAAGGTGAAGCGGATGGCAGAGAAGGTGTTGAGGTTGTGAAGGAACGAGGATAGAGTGTCTTGGCCGTGAGTCCAGATCATAAAGATATCATGGCCGAACCTGAACCAGACTAGGGTTTGGCATTTTGGGAGGCAAGGAAGGTCTCCTCTAGGTAGTAGGTTTGGAGTTTGAAGAATGTTGCAAAAGGTGGTGCTCAACAGCGGAACGACCAAGGGCGTAAGGGATATTGGTGCATAGGGAAGTGGCATCAACAGTAACAAGTGAGAATCAAGCAGATAAAGGGACAGGGATGGCGGAGAGTTGGTGTAGGACAAGTCTCTATCTTTAAAGTGGGAGGCTACAATACAAGCAACTGGTTAGAGATGTTAGTCAACGAGGGCCGAAGTTCTTCCAGTGGGGGCAAAATAATCTTCTACAGAGCAGAGAGTCCATTTATGACTCTGGAGAGAGGTTCTGGGAAGGGCCTAAGGCTTGATGCAGGTATTTCAGGTTGTGTTGGACTTCTGAGATGGGATCACTCTAGCAGAATTTACAAGTGTAGGTGTCAGACAACTGGGACAACTGGCAGAGGCCTTTCACCAGGTAGTCACTACAATTCATAATGATAGTGGTGGAACCTTTGTCTGCAGATAGAATGATTATGTCAGGGTTTGTTTTGAGGCAGAAGGCTTCTGCCAATAATCAAACTCCTCCTCATCCTATAAACCATGCAAGAGTGATCCCAAACTAGAACTCCATCATAACCTACTACTACTACTACTACTACTACTACTACTACCACGTGATCAGGCCCAGTGGACTGCAGGCATCTACAACTTTCCTCCTCCACTGTATTCTGTCCATTGCTGCTATCCGCCATTCGTCCACATCTATTGACATTTGTTTTAAATCTACATGGAGTCCATCCCTCCAATGCTTCTTGGGTCTCCCTGGCGGTCTCTTTCCTGTAGGTGTGAAATCCATGAGCTTCCGAGGCCATCTGTGATCCTCCATCCGGGCCACATGGCCGGCCCACTGCATTCGTTTGGCTTTGACAGCTCCTGCTATGTTGGGCTGCTGGTATAGTTCCTCAAGCTCTTGGTTGTATCTGATCCTCCATTCCCCTGTATCTGCATCCAGAACCGGACCAAAGATCTTCCGAAGCACTTTTCTCTCAAAGACAAGGAGCTTATGGAAGTCTTGTTTCCGGATACTCCATGTCTCACAGCCATATAGAACAACAGACTGGATCAGGGTTTTGTACAGTCGAATCTTGAACTGTCTGGAGAGAGATTTGGACCGAAGCAGTTGTGCTAGGCTGTGGTAAGATCGGTTTCCTGCTTGTATTCTGGCATTGATCTCTGCTTCACATGACGAGTTATCAGTGAAAAGTGCCCCTAGGTATTTGAATTCTTGCACTCTCTTGTAGGAATGGTCCCCAACCTGCAGTGATTGTAGATGATCAACAGTCTGACAATGACCACGCGTCATAACGAGGTACTCTGTCTTAGCTTGGTTTATGTTTAGCCCAAATTTGCTGGCAGCCTCCTTTAGTGCTTTGGTCATTTGCTCCAACTCCTCTTCCGACCTAGAGAGTAAACAGATGTCATCTGCATAGGCTAAGTATGCCAGTCTCTTTCCTTCATAACCTCCATTCCCTAATTAAAGCCTCTGGCCCTTCTCAAAACCCATCCCCTTTGTCAGACCCAGGTGCAAGACCTGCCCAATCCACACACACACACACACACCACTTCCTATTCCAGCCCTGTCACAGGATTACCCTACCCAATCAGAGGTCAGGCCACTTGTGAAGGCAGCCATGTTGTATACCAGCGCTGCTGCAACCATTGCACAGCTTCTTATATTGGTGTGACTACCAAACAGCTGTTCACTGGGCTGAACGTCCACTACCGAACTGCGGCCAAGAGAAAAGTGGATCATCTTGTGGCACAACGTGCAGATGAATGTAACATGCTTGATTTCAATGACTGCTTCATAATCCAAGCCTATTTGGATCCTCCCTCCCTCCCTCCCTCCCTCCCCCCCCCCCTCCACCACCAGCTCTTCTGAACTACTCAGATGGGAGTTATCCTACTTACGACACATTCTCCACTCGTGAAATTATCCTGGCCTCAATCTACAGCAACCTACTGTCCTCACGTCCTCCACCCAACATTGCTTGATTCTGGTTTTAAATGTTTCGTAGAAATCTCTCATGTTACAGTTTTGGAAATCCTCTTCTATTTCTTTAAAGTGATTATTTTTATTATTACTCCCTTTGTCAGAAAAGTTTAATGACAGGTTGTTTTTGGAAACAGAAAATTGCACTTACCAAGCAACGATCCTAGCTCCAATCGAAACAGTCCCCTTGGCTATCTATACAAAGTTGTCAATGTTTCTGGAGGTCTTGGAAATAAGCAGGGAAAATTTCAACTGTGATGCTCGTAAGCTCATTTGCCACAACCTGTTGGATGTCTGCAATACCTTAAGGAAGCTTACCTTTCAGTCGCCTTTTCACTCGTGGAAATAAGAAAAAGATTACAAGGCGAGACATCAGGCAAATACGGTAGATGTTGGATGGCAATAAAAGAATGTCTGACCAGATACTCGGTAACAATAAAGCAGTATGGTGTCTTGCATTGTCATGCAGTAAGAACCAATCCTGAGAAAGCTACAAATCAGTGCAAACACAGAGAATAACTTGTTGCAAATGTTTCAAGACTTCGGTGTACGGAGTCTGGTTCACTATTTGATCCGGAGGAACATACTCATGGAGCACCAATACTTTACTATAGAAGTATGCAGAAACATTGTCTTTGTTCTGGTAGCACCAACTTTCATCCCCAGCAACAATCTTTGACAAAAATGTGGGATCACTTCTGGCTCCATCCAGTAGTTCGGCAGAAATTCTTTGCCTTTCTTCATTTTGTTTGTCCATTAGTGTGCAAGGGACGAGTTCTGCATTAAGTTTTCATTTCCCTAAATCTTCGAATCAAATCATATGACACAGATTATGATTAAAATGATCTTTTTCTGATATCGCTTGCACAGTTACACGATGGTCTTCTTGTAAGAACTGTCTTACACGCTCCACTTTTGCACTGACGTGTGCTGTAGACAGACAACCAACTCAGGGACTGTCTTGCACTGAATCTCTGCCTTCACGAAACCTCTTGTGCCAATTGAAAACATGACTTCTTGAAAGTGCTTGCCAGCATATACTTGCTTCATTGTCCAGGTTTCATTAGGGATTTTCCCAAGCTTAATGAAGAATTTAATGTTCTCTTTCTGCTCACAATCATTATCCATTGTGTCAACTAACGTGCCAAGAAACCAAAAAGTGAGTTGCTGAGCACAGCCCTGCCACCTACTGGTTTTTTGAGGAAACATGGCCCAGGTCACTTCAAGGACACACACATACAAGGTAACATAAAAACAACATTTGTTCATTTTTAGTACTGCAGACTCATAAATAAAGAAACCTGTCCTGGAACTTTTCTGACAAACGGAGTATTTTTATTATTATTCCTGGCCTTATCCCATGCCTTCTTGGGGTCGGCATGTTAATATGGATTTGGCATTGTTAGTGTGGTAGAGGGTGTTGTGATGCTTTTCCCTTTGATGCCCCCCCCCCCCCCCCCCCCCCCATCTGCATCTAGTGTTATCCCGCGTGGAAATGTTAGAACACATGCAAAATGTTTGCGAATCATGTAACTGAGGCAGATGTGGATACCAGCCCAGTATTCATCTAGTCAGATGTCAGAAACTGCCTAAAAATCATATCCTGGCTGGCCAGCACACTGGCCCTCATAGTTAACCTGCCACGAAAATTCAGTCCAGGTTGATGTGCATACCCAGATCCTAGAAGTGGCTTGCTAATACTCACAACAACAACAACAACAACAACAACAACTGCTACTACTACTACTACTACTACTACCACTACCACTACCACTATTTTTATTATCATCAACATTATTATTCATAAAACAATTATGTGCTCCCGGCCTGTAGAGTAATACCAACCAATTATCCAGTGATGTTGATAGTTTAAGCCAATGCCTCTTCTAAGTAACCCAAGCTTTGTCTCAGAGTCTTTGTCAGTGCCGGTGTAGTTCTTGATACACGCTACAGAGCATGACTGGTCTTCCAAAAACTTAATCTGAAACATATTATACACCATTAATTTAAAAACACACACACACACACACACACACACACACACACACACACACACACACACACGAGAGCGAGAGAGAGAGAGAGAGAGAGCGGATGTTGCATGTCGTTAGTCATTTCCATCAAGTTTTTGAAGTACACTGCCCAACCTATAACAGCTGGTTTGTTCCAATAGCTATTTTCTTTTCTTTTTATATTTTCATACCTGCACTGTATTGTGCTGTTTATGCTAGTACCTTTGTAAAACTACTGCCCTCTTCACCTATGTCTGTATAATTTTCATTTTCTATGATACTGAACTTTTTGCTTAATTTAATCTAGTATATCTTACTACTCTTAATTTCTCATAATCTACATATGTGACTGCTTGCCTGATAAGTCAGTACTTGTTCAGCTTTGTATCTATTTTTACTCTGCATCTTAGGAGCTTACGATAATTTCATGACTAACTTACTAGAGAAACAAGGAAAAAATTCTATATTACACAATAACACTTTTACCGTGATGTTTGAATCCACTGCTAGTTAAAAGGTAAGATTTCGATCAATAATGAGCTGGAATGAAATTGGCAACATCTAAAATTCTTTCCAAACTTCTCACAACATCCATCTGTTGTTTAACTAATACCTATAAAAAGTTAGTCTGTCTGTACGACAATGTCTTGTTTTAATTGATTGACTTATTTTTCTTGGCCAAAGTTACTTGGTCATAAAACAAGCCATTGAATACATAATTTACAGACTCCAGATTATAAATAAATAAATACAAATATTTTAAGAGTTACAATATGAGGTCTATTCAACAAATTCCAAAACTTTGCCCCCACATTTTTTTTCTATGCCTACCTTTTACTTGTTGTGCATGGTCTCCTTCAAAATACTCTCCTCCACAATTGACACACCCTCTTAATGCAGTTTCCACTTCCAGAAGCAGACCCAGTATGCCACTTGCTGGATCACACGAAGTGCCGTCTGCAAATTTTCTTTTATCTCATCTATCGTTGCAAATCTTCATCCTTTCAATGGGGTTTTCATACTTGGAAATAAAAAAAGTCCACAGTGGCCAGGTCTGGAGAGCATGGAGGATGAGGCAGCAAAGTGATTTTGTTTTTTGTGCAACAGTCACGCACCAAATAGGATGAATATGTAGATGCGTAATTGTGATGCAAGAGCTGTGAATTGTCTTGCCACATTTCAGGTCATTTCCTTCTTGCATTTTCTAGCAAGCATGTGCAGGAATGCCAACCTACATTTCGCTACAACACACCATTGACACGAAATTACGAATGTTTCAGAATTTTCTGAACAGACCATGTATACCAGACAGTTGTAACCTCTCTTGAGGAACTTATTACAGAATAAAAAAGTGTACCACAAAGAATCCTTCTAATATAAAATTTGAAAATTATAGATTTACCACAGTTCTCAGTTCTGTAGGAAGCCTACTGAAAATGAGACACATTAAAGAGACTACATCATTCTATGTAACACTTAATAAAGAGTCACCCGTAACCAATTTGTTTCCAGAATCACTTTGTGACTGCTGCATTTCCTACTGAGCCCGTTCATCTTACTAATGACAAATTCCACTAGGTAGTACATGTTTGCGAGGGGCAGATTAGAAGACATTAATTATAGCTCTACAAAGTTCATTAACTGCCAACAGATACTGCTCTGATCACCCTTTTCTAAAATAAGCAACCTGTTACTATATCTACATGGATACTCTGCAAATCTCATTTAAGTGTCTGGCAGAGGGTTAATCGAACCACCACCACAATTCTCTATTATTCCAATTTCGTATAGCGCACAGAAAGAACGAACACCTATATCTTTCCGTACGAGCTCCGATTTCCTATATTTTTTCGAGGTGATTGTTTCTCCCTATCTAGGTCGGTGTCAACAAAATATTTACGCATTCAGAGGAGAAAGTTGGTGATTGGGATTTCGTGAGAAGATTCCGTCGTAACGAAAAACGCCTTTCTTTTAACGATGTCCAGCCCAAATCCTGTATAATTTCAGTGACACTTTCTCCCATATTTCACAATAATACAAAACGTGCTGCCCTTCTTTGAACTTTTTCGGTGTACTCCATCAGTCCTACCTGGTAAGAACCCCATACTACACAGCAGTATTCTGAAAGAGGATGGACAAGTGTAGTGTAAGCAGTCTCCTTAGTAGATGTGTTACATTTTCTAAGTGTCCTGCCAATAAAACACAGTCTTTGGTTAGCCTTCCCCACAACATTTTCTGTGTGTTCCTTCCAATTCAAGTTGTTCGTAATTGTAATACCTAGGTATTTAATTGAATTTACATCCTTCAGATTTGACTAATTTATCGTGTAACCTAAGTTTAACGAATTCCTTTTAGCACTCATGTGGATGACCTCACACTTTTCTTTATTTAGGGTCAACTTTCAATTTTCGAGCCATTCAGATATCTTTTCTAAATCATTTTGCTATTCATTTTGATCTTCTGATGACTTTATTAGTCAATAAATGACAGTGTCTTCTCCAAACAACCTAAGACGGCTGCTCAGATTGTCTCCCAAATCGTTTATATAGATAAGGAACAGCAAAGGGCCTATAACACTACCTTGGGGAACGCCATTAAGCACTTCTTTTTCACCCCGATGACTTTCTGTCAATCACTACGAACTGTGACCTCTCTGACAGGAGGTCACAAATCCAGTCACATAACTGAGATGATATTCCACAAGCACGCAAATTTCACTACAAGCTGTTTGTGTGGTACAGTGTCAAAAGCCTCCCGGGAATCTAGAAATACGGAATCGATCTGAAATCCCTTGTCAATAACACTGAACACTTCATGTGAATAAAGAGCTAGTCGTGGTTCACAAGAGCGATGTTTTCTAAACCCATGCTGACTGTGTGTCAACAGACCATTTTCTTTGAGGTAATTCATAATGTTTGAACACAATATATGTTCCAGAATCCAGCTGCATATTGACATTAATGATATGGCCCTGTGTTAATTGGACTACTCCTACTACTTATCTTGAATATTGGTGTGACCTGTACAACTTTCCAGTCTTTGGTTCGTCAAGCGAATGGTTGTATATGATTGTTAAGTATGGAGCTAATGCATCATTTATCTGTTTATTTCAACATATGATTCCACAGGACACGATAGTGTAAAAATAAAGTAAACAAGGTTTCATTATTCAGTATCAGTGACTGTGGAGATAATTCTTATAGTGAAGATAGCTGTACTGAACTTCTGTTGAGATGTGAATGTGTTACTTACTGGGAAGGTTTTCACCTGTCTTCAAGGTTAAAATTTTAAATATCGACTTCACTGTTACCAAATGTCAGTTTTAAGATTAATGTTTCAGAAAATGTATGCAGCCTGATGTGGGGTGGTTGAGAAACAATGTGTTTTCTATAAAGCATGCCACAAACACAAAGATTTTTCAGCCTATTGCTTTTTTTGGTTAATAAATCATTGATTTGTATGTATACACAAAATTAGGACCCTCTACCCACAAAAATAATAGCACTCCAGTAAGATTCATGTTGACACTGGATGACAACTGTTGTTAAAATAAAAAAAGATACTTGCTACCCTCAACTTATCATTTAGCCCTGGCAGTGTTATACACATAAAAGAATACGCTGTTTTATCTGAAAGGCACATTTTCTGAAGCCAACAATAGCTGACCAAAAAATATGTGCATTAAGATGAGTTACTCTTCAAACTAGGATCTACAGAAAAACCTTCAAAAAACTTAGAAAGAAAAGCTATCTGTAATCTTGTTTGTGATCTCTCAGGTTTTCTCAGAATGATTTAATAATGGCATGCTTCCAGGTTCTTTATATCAAGAAAACCTGAGAGATGTCATCACTTGACTTTATGGGGAGGAGGTGCTCCACAATGTAGAGGTCAAACACTTTCAGAAATAGAGAGCCTCGCTGAAGAATATAACACCTAAAAGTAATGGATAATCTTACTGTCATACTGAGAGGGCATTGCAATCAAAATCAAGAATGCCTGAGAGAGAGGGTGAGACCAAGACGGAGAAAGAGATGGCAAGAGTAGCTTATATACCCTAAGTGGGCCCAATATCCGTACAGATCCGTAGATTCCTACAGAAACACAGCTTCCAGTATATTTCACTCCTGACAACAGAAAAATGTCTTCTCTGCAATGTTAAAGACAATTTAGATCTCTGAAAGATGGGTGTACAGTATTGCATTCAATGCAAATGTGCCATGTCTTGCATTGGGGCAGACTATTACAACACTTGGGGAGAGATTCTAAGAACATCAGCAACACTACCAACTGAGGAAATTGGCTGTTGCCAAGCTCTACATTGAATATATTCACGAAAAATCATGAAATGAAATACGATGAGATCAATATTGTAGTGCTAATGGCAAGTTTGTGAGATAGTGTAATTAAGGAGTCCATCAAGATAAATATGTAAAAAACACAAATAAAATGGGATGAGGGTTTCAACTTAAGCAGTGCTTGTGGGTCTGACATGCAATGTCATAAGATTTTGCTGGCCATCACATACTCCAGAACTGGGGGGAATACTTAGACACAAACATTTCACAGAATATCAGTGCGCACTCTGAAAAGCAGTAGGGCATCAAAGGGCACAGTGAGTACTGGGAGTCATATTCAGTTACAAATACCTGAGCAAGAGCAATATTAATTCACAGTCTGTTGGAGTCCAGGCAGCAAGTACATACAGCAGCACAACTTGCAGCACCTGAACATTTATTGAAATGCTGTGCACAAAATGGAAACAACAACTCAGCTGAATACCCAGAAGCATACAATAAATATAATCTTGCTTGCTTTCTGTATTGTGTGTCATAGCTTTCTTCATAACACAAAAAGAAACAAACAAATAAATAAATAAATAAAAGACAGGGTATGATGAACACAAAAAAAATCACTTAACTTCTTGCCATGGAGTGCAAAATTATAGAGAGATTGAAGCTCTTGCTGTACAAGTCAATCATAGAGAGTGCCACCACAGAAGATGCTGGAATATGGGCTAATCAAAACGGATAAAAATACATAGATGTCCCTTTGAGACTGATTTTTGTTGAGGATATTGCCTAATCTCCAGACCAAAACACATCAGAAACGAGAAAAAATATACTATTCTCGATGCCATAGACAGTATCCAATAGCTGAACAGAATCTATGAATGGACACCACATGAGCAAAGAAAATGTGCAAGACCATTTACAACAGAACTGCAAAGCAAACATGTCCCACGAGTAAATGGTGAGCACGTGCCTGTGAGTACCATACCCCTGTCCACTGTTACAGAGAATATGATGTGAGACTTGTTTAAATAAGGAAATCAATTACAAGAGAAATGCTAGGAGAAATTTAGAATATCTTTATATTCCCTTTCACACTGTAGATCCATTACGTCAAGTTGCACATCAGCATTAATTTTATAGTGAAGCATTTCCATTTTCCTATTCAGTTGCTCTATGAATCCTGATTTATTTTCCAATGGGTCTGCGGTCACCAAAATTCCATAACAAAATTACATTTCCTACAATTTCTTAAATGCTGATATGAATGTCACACCCAGCTGAGTGCCAATGAGATCTACACATCGAATGGTGAAGAATACGTAACTAACAGTTTATGAAGATTTTGCACCAAGCCAACTCTTAATGTTTTGTGTCATAAATTGTGTGGCATGCATGACTGTCATGTTTACTAATAACACCACATGAAATTCTTCCACCTGAAGGGGGGACAAATTTTCAGCTGCAACTGCAGTGTAATCCTTTATGAAAACATTATTTGTGAAAGGGCACACAGACTTGGCTAAAAGTAGAGCAATTTTATGGCTCATTCAAATGGCATTCAATTGATTGCTCTTCTTCTTCTTCTTCTTCTTCTTCTTCTTCTTCTTCAGAAAGCTCCCTCTTAAGTTTTAAAATCTTTTGTGCACATTCAGATTCTTCACATTTTCCATTTCTGTGTTCTTTGATGTGGTATGACATTTACTGTGTTTGTAAATAGAATTTCCTGAAAGTATTCAATGTCTTATGATACACTAAACACACTGTGAATGCACGTTTTCGTGTAAAAAGATGAGATTACTCACACCTTGGATGGAATGTGAAGACTTTGTCAGTGTTACAAACCACTGACTGGCCACTGCTGCTGTCAGATAGCACCACTGTCAAAACTGGCTGTCCTCTATTTCACAGATCCACTTTAGATCTTTTCCCCAGAACACCAGTCAGTAAGTTAATACTTAAGTTCTCACATAAAATTATATCTCGATTTCAATATTGTCTCAAGATTAGAGAAGAAAAATCCTATAACTTCAAATGGGGAATCTGTAGAAAATCACGATCAAAAGTTTTTATCCTCTTAAACTACTAACATTCCAGCAGAGTTTCAAATTATATTATTGGTTTTCCCTAGATTATTTTGGAATTATCCCTAAAAATATTAAAAATCTCTACATTTAAGGGTGTACAATTATAATAAAAAATATCATCTTACTTCAGGTCTTGAATATCATAAAATACCTATAACACACTATACAAAACACTAGTAGATTTATAGGATCAGAGGCTGAAGCATTACTTTTACATTTATTTGCCGCACTTAGCGTGGCACTACCAGACTCTAAATTGAGCAACTGTTTTCCAGAATTGTCTTTTTTGTATGAAGATACCTGTTAAGGGGTTTCATTGTTACATCTATTTATTTTGTCTTTTTTACATTTTTGAGAACATTGACTAATCTTTGTACCCCAGTATTTGAAGATGGAACTGTTAATAAAAATGAAATAACCACTTCAAGGTTTTCATAAACAAAATTGCCACAGAGTTCTTTGAAGCTTAGTACATACACTATGTGATCAAAAGTAACCGGACACCTGGTGAATTGTGCTGCCACCTACTTCTAGATATTCTATATCAGCAATCTCAGTAGTCATTAGACATCATGTGAGAGCAGAATGGGGCACTCTGCGGAACTCACAGACTTCAAACATGGTCAGATAACTGGGTCTCACTTGTGTCATACGTCTGTACGCGAGATTTCCACACTCCTAAACATCCCTAGGTCCACCGTTTCCGATGTGAGAGTGAAGTGGAAATCTGAAGAGACACATACAGAACAAAAGTGTACAGGTCATCCTCGTCTGTTGACTGACAGAGACTGCCAACAATTGAAGAGGGTCATAATGTGTAATAGGCAGACATCTATCCAGACCATCACTCAGGAATTACAAACTGCATAAGGATCCATTGCAAGTACTACGACATGTAGGTGGGAGGTGAGAAAAGTTGGATTTCATGGTCAAGCGGCTGCTCATAAGCAACGTGCATCACCCCAGTAAATGCCAAACTACGCCTCGCTTGGCGTAAGGAGCGTAGATATTGGACGATTGAACAGTGGAACAATGTTATGTGGAGTGATGGATCATGGTACACAATGTGGCGATCCGATGGCAGGGTGTGGGTATGGTGAATGCTCGGTGCACTTCATATGCCAACATGTGTAGCGCCAACAGCAAAATTCGGGGGCGGTCGTGTTATGGTGTGGTTGTGTTTTTCATGGAGGGGGCTTGCACCCCTTGTTGTTTTGCATGGCACTATGACAGCACAGGCCTACATTGATGTTTTAAGCACCTTCTTGCTTCCCACTGTTGAAGAGTAATTCGGGGATGGCAATTGCATCCTTCAACACAATCGAGCATCTGTTCATAATGCGCAGCCTGTGGCGGAGTGGTTACATAACAATAACATCCCTGTAATGGACTGACCTGCACAGAGTCCTGACCTGAATCATAAAGAACACCTTTGGGATGTTTTGGAACGCTGACTTCATGCCGGGTCTCACCGACCGACATCTATACCTCTCCTCAGCGCAGCATTCCGTAAAGAATGGGCTGTCGTTTCCCGAGGAACGTTCCAGCACCTGATTGAACGTATGCCTGAGAGTGGAAGTTGTCATCAAGGCTAAGGTTGGGCCAACATATTGAATTTCAGCGTTACTGATGGGAGGGTGCCACGAACTTTGAAGTATTTTTCAGCTGGGTGTCCATATACTTTTGCTCACATAGTGTAACTCCAATAAATTTCAGCTGCCAATGTTTTAATTTCTTCCTCACCTTCAATCCCAAAACACTTGGCTTTGAGGAGAGCTCCATGTCTACTTTTTGCATGTTTCTGTATGTCACCAAAAAATTGAAACGGCTAAATACGCCTTTCACAGGCTACTTCTCTGGATTTCGTGCTATCTGTGGATTACACCGTTACACAACCAGTGTAATCAGTCAACTTTTCATGTGATTAGTTTTATTTAGTATAATATAGAATGAAATAAGTTCTGATGTTGCCCTGAACAATAATAATAACACAGTCAATGTAGTTGGCTAAAATAACATGGATTGCGTTCAATAAAGGTTTGAGGGAATTCACTTTCATATAAGGGCCATAAAGTAGTACATTATGGTGCCTACTATAAATAATAGGATCACTACTCTAAGTTTGATTCTACCCCAAATTTCCCTAAAACCCCATCAAAATACAATAGCCCAAAACCACACACAATATGTTTCGTCCTAAAGAAGGTGAAATGCCTAAATGTGGAAACACTGACTCCTAGACAATCCTCAGACAACTGTTTGTTAAAGCATTTTTGTGTATAAATATTCTTGACTGGAACATTACATTTGGCATAAATGACTCTCCTATCAACCTATCAAACACTTCACATCTAATTTCACCACATTTCAATGAGACAGGCTCACTGGTCACTTTTTCTGGAATTTGCATTTTCTGAAAATTCCCGCAATAGGAGAATCTTCCTGAAGAAAAGATATTTGCAAGCAATCTCATACTAAAAAAAATGTGTCTACCATACACTCAATGCCGTAACTGTGTGTTGAGCTGTAACCTTCCATTATTTATGGTTAAAATAAAATTGTCACACAGTGCTCTCTTTTCAATAGTATTTTTGCCAACTGCTAAGTCACCAATCATCAACCTCTTTCTCCAATCAAAGAAGGGCAAGCTGTCAGGACACCCATATGGACTATAAACCTGTAGTGTTCAATCTTTACACTGACAAGAGCCTTACAAACTTCTAAGACAGCAATACTAATTACTGACATATTGTTTTTACCAGCAATACAGTATACTGTGTTTCAGAGTATACTACATAACAGAGAAGCAGGAAGGAGAGTACACTATGCATCGGTCTGCACCACCTGAAAACTATTTTCTCTTTTTATTTCTTTTCTTTCCCCCACATCTTCTCCCTCTGCTCATCATTTCATCACATTAAATTCATTTCTTCTTCTTTTGATTCAGTTCTGCTCCTATGTACACTATTTCTCATCTTCAATCAATTGATTACTGACGGCTCATTAACTATTTCCACAGGATTATGAAGCACAGCTTTTAGTCCATCAGTCACACCAACTTAGTTTCTGCAACAAGAGTACGCCGACTAGGGATTTTGCATGGCTTAAAACATTCTAACTTCTCTACCATTATGAAGAAGTCTCAAACATAGGAGAGAGATACTTTACAATCAACACTGTATAGGGAAAAGATGAGTAATGCCTGGATACAACAGTCAGTAAGGACAATGCCAATGATTCCTAGCATGATAAGATGTTTTAACCCATCAAGGAGTTTAATCAGTACAAATATAAAAATAATGATACGGCTATCAAGTTTTTTGGGTGTGCGAGTGTGGCACGAGTTACGTGGGCCATTCTATACAGACTGTTGTTGACTGTTGCATCGAGCATCAGTGTCACCTTAAATACAGGAATTTGGATATATCAGTGGTGGCAGAACACTGACTGTTAAATAAGCAAAAGATCTTGTTTGAACAAAAGAGAATATTGGTTTACACTTCGAACTACTGGGACCCTGTGATTATTAAACTAAACTCATCCACAACAGGCTATGAATGCCCAACGGTACCAACCGACCACCATGTCATCCTCAGCTCATACGCTTCACTGGATGTGGATATGGAGGGGCATGTGGCCAGCACACCGCTCTCCCGGCCTTTTGTCAGTTTCCGAGACCGGAACACTATAATTACAGTAGCTGTTGAAATCAGACTTTGTGAAAGCAACTACTGGCTATGCCCTTAGTAATGCATGGAAGAGTGCACTTGTCAAGGAAAAATCACAGAGGAATACTTCTCAGTTCATCGCCTGAGGCAATGGATGGCACTGCAAGCAACACTAGATGTATAGATAAAGCAAAACCTGTGGGCGTAGAGTGCGTCACCTCTGTACACACTGTCATGACATAATCCAGCCAATTGGATGCCATTCTAGGGGTATAAAAGAGGAAACCTTGTCAGCTCACAACAGTCAGTTTTAGTCTCTGACGAAGATGATGGGGGATACCATCGAAAGACTGGAAATTTATCCAAATTTGATGTAACAAATGAACCGTGAAATTTTTATGCATTAAAATAAGAAAATTCAAATAATATCAAACTCTGGCAAATTTCAACACTAATATAGAAATAAATGTCAATCAAATGAAACAATACAAGAAGATAATACTTCTTGTAACCAAACACTAGACAGTATGACCAACCAGGCAGTGTATTCCATTTACAAGGTAAACGAAACTGTAAGATATGTGCTGGATGCAAAACATATTTTATCAGTATTTTGTGAAGTACAGACACATTAGAATAACTGGGAAGCACAGAATATATCATAAGATTATGACTTCATGGGACACCACCTTGTCGAAGGCACCTTCTGGTTGGGCAGGGAGGTACGTATGATCGGAAGAAGCTGGAGGCTATGCCACAGTAGCACAGCTACTGGAAGGGGCACCCAATCCTAACTGGCCACGGCAGAGGAGCCAGATGAACTGTGTCCCACACCAAAGGGCAAGCGCTCTACAGGCTCCAAGATATCAGGTGGAACAGTAGTGGTGAGATCTATAAGCAAAACTTCTCCCCGTGTTACTCAAGAAAAGATGAAAGACAAGAAGAATACGGAATTGGGTTTATAGTCTACACAGACATGAATAAATCTGTTATTGCTTTCACCCCACACAATGAAAGAGTATGCCCTCTGCATGTCAAAGCAAAATTTCACATTGTGACCTTCATGAATGTATGTGTTAACAGAAAAATCACATGGAGATATGGTAGATGGTTTCTATGAGCAGCCACAGGAAGCCTGTGATAAAATAACTAGATATGACTCCAAAATAGTCCTTGGGGACTAAATGCCAAACTGGGCAAGGAAGACGCTTTCAATAGTGTGTTTGGTAACGAAAATTTGCATGAAGAAATTAGTAATAATGCTATGATGACTACAGTCTACTGTCATGACCAAATTAAAGGCTACAACTAATTCCCAAGAAAAAATATGTACAAAGGTACATGGAAAATATCAGAAGCAAATTCAATATACCATGTATTGGTAGCAAAGAGGTGGGCATCTGATATGGAAAATGTGCATACCTTCCAAGGAGCTAATTCTGATTCTGGTCATAGCCTCGTAGGAGCAAAAATGAGGCAGAAACTTGCTATGGCTGGCAAAGGAAATATTAAAAGAGTAAATGAATGCAGTATAAAGCAACTGAAAGACGCATCTGTTGCACAAGAGTACCAGAACAGATTGAGACAGGAGTTACAAACAAATGATGATGGAAACCATATAGACAAGAACTGGAACTGTTGTTAAAAATGCTTCTCCCGACAACAGCACACGAAAAACTGGAGGCAACAAGGATACCTACAAATGAAGACTGTATGAAGATAATGTAGACATGCAGTGGACAGGAAAAAGGAAGCAAGACTGAAATGCTTACAATGAAATGAGATCAAATCAGCATTACATGGTGAAAAAGAGAATAGAAGCAGCAAGGGTTTGTAGGAAGAAAAAAAGGTAAGCAATGAGCAGAAATGAGAGAGAGAAAGGACAAAGGGACCTCTTACCAGAGAAGCAAAATATTCAGTACAAGCTGAACCTTTTTTTTTTTTTTTGTGATAATACACTTCATTCTGTGAATGCTCCTATCGATTTGAAAGATATCCAAATCCAACAGGAGACAATAATGTCATTAAAAGCAACTGATGTCAGTCTTTTGAAAAAGGATCTCTCGTCATTATGGGGAAATAACAATGGTCTAACAAGATACCCTTTTTGTAAACCCCATAGATGCATATGCATTGCTTCACGAAACAGTGTCTCCTAATGTTTACGGGGATTTTAAGGAGTTCAGAGCAGCTTTGTATACACGGACATTTTATGAATACAATAATGCCAATCACGTCAAGTCGTTCCTATTTATATGAGAGTTATAAATGCCTAAAAAGTTACCAATTTGCAGTTGGTAGCCTTAAAATGTCAACTGACAGCTGACGTTACTGTAGCAACAAAAACCTACACGTACAACATACATTAACTCTGCTGTTACCGATAGAAATGAAAAAGACAAAGTTGGTGTTGGCTGGCTAAATGTCTTGGCATGAGTGTTGATTGAAAAATGTCTTGAAGAATAACAACACTAACAATGTACCTCATGTAACTAAATACATCCACTTAAAGCTCATCATTAACTACAAAGGGAGTGTACATCGCACAATGAAAACCAAATTTGAACACTGCATCTTTCCTGAAGGACATGGACCTGCTAGGTTTCCTGGTACAGTAATTTCAACAGGGATGACAAATCAACAAAATGATTTTCTTTTTAAAAACATCAGAACCTATAGCAAAGAGGTCTAAAAAACATTCTGTGACCTGAACTAGAACAAGGACCCACAACAGAACTTCAAGTGAGTGACAGTGAGGATCCCTAGGAAGAACCTTAACAGCTAGAGGTACCAAAACCAAAGATGAGGAGGCAAGAATACTGTTTGTGAACAATCTTGAAACCCTTCAGACACAAGTATTTTAGAAGTAAAAATCAAATCCTTTGGTCACTATAAAATATGGGATCACAGTAATCTATTTTGGGAGGTTTTGTGAATTCAAAATTTTAGGTGGTTTTGGACCCATTAATGGGTTCAAAATCAAAATTTGGTCTAAAAGATGCTGTTACACTGAGTAAAAATACCAATATTTTCCTAAAAATAAGTTGTGCAGGGTACACTAAATTTCTCAATTTGGAGTCAGTTTACTTGGTTTTAAATGTTTGTACACTGTAATGTGCTATAGATCTGAAGAGTTTAACCACTTAATGTTAAATTCAAAGAAGTCTGTACCACGTGACAAAGGACATTTTAAGAGTAATATAAATGCAGAATTTGTTTCTTAAGTATGTCAAATTAAACATTGGCAATAAAATGAAACTTTCAAATGCATTGCCTCAAACCCTATTTCCCATTATCAAAATTCAACTACTCAAATTTAGGGACAAAAATATTTCTTTTTTAACAAATTATTCAGAATTTAATGCTGGACATAAAAATTACAATAGCTCAAGACCCAAAATTTTGACAAGAGGTCCCTTTTCACTTTCTGTCTAATTAATATAGAGATAGAAGAGCACAGGAATGAAAGCACAAAATTTTATAACAAAACTAAAAGAGAAAACCAACAAATATAGACCAAAAGAACAGCACGTAAGAACAAAAAGGAAAATTTGCTGACAGACTAACAAGATGTCCTGCATAGATGGAGAGAGTACTTCAAGGGAATTTTGTTTGGGTAGTACTATCAGCAGTGGGCAGCTACTCTGTTACACTGCACGCCCAAAGGTAGAAGAGCCCACATCAGAAGAAGTACAGAAGGTAGAGCACTGTCTAAAGAATTACAAAGCACAATGCAGAACTGTCGAAAAGTTGGAGGGGGGAGGGGGGGCGGAAATTTGTCTCCATAAGTGAATCCACAAACATAATAAGGACAGAAATACTAAATGATTTGTTGCTGCTTGGTATATCATCTAAGTATGTTTTACTCATTCAAGCAAAAGTGCCTGCCTCGAAGGCTGCAGTGTGAGTAGATGGAGAACTATGTAATTAGTGAAGCATACAACAACTACCACCGTCACACTTTGCAAAAGATCTGGCTGAGAACCCAAGAAAATTCTTGTCATATGTAATATCACTAAGGGGGTCTAAGGCTTCCATTCAGTCCCTTGTTAACCAGTCTGGTGTGGCAGTTCAAGACAGTAAAACGAAAGACAAAGTTTTAAATTTTATGTTCAATAAATCATTCACACAAGAGAACTGTACAAACATACAATCATTTGACCAAACAACTGGAAAAAAGTGCAGGTGACTCCAGTGTGTAAAAAAGGTAAAAGGACAGACCAGCAAAATTACAGATCAATTTCCCTAACTTGTGTTTGCGGCAGAATCCCTGAATATATTCTCAGTTTGAATATAATAAACTTTCTTCAGACAGAGAAGCTTATGTCCAGGAATTAGCATGGTTTAAGAAAGAATCACTTGTGCAAAACTCAGCTTGCCCCTTTTTCACATGATATACTGAGAACTATGGATGAAGGGCAACAGGCAGATTCCGTATTTCAAGATTTCCAGAAAGCATTTGACATGGTGCCCCATTGCAGTCTGTTAACAAAAGTATGAGCACATGGAATAAGTGCACAGATATGTGAGTGGCTCAAAGACTTCTTAAATAATAGAACCCAGTATGTTGTCCTCGAAGGCGAGTGTTCATCAGAGACAAGGGTATTGTCAGGATTGCCTCAGGGAAGTGTGATAGGACTGCTGCTGTTCTCTATATACATAAATGATTTGGCGGACAGGGTGGGCACCAATCTACCATTGTTTGCTGATGATGCCTCGATGTACGGTAAGGTCTCAGAAAGTTAGTGACTGCAGAAAGATACATGATGACTTAGACAAAATTTCCTGTTGGTGTGATGAATGGCAGGTAGTCCTAAATGTGGAAAAATGTAAGTTACCGTGGATGAGTAGGAAGAATAAACCTGTAATGTTTGGATACAATATTACTAATGTCCTGCTTGATACAGTCAAGTTGTTTAAATATCTGAGGGTAAAGTTGCAAAACAATATGAGGTGGAACGAGCATGTGAAAACTGTAGTACGGAGCCAAATGGTCAATTTAGCTAATTGGGAGAATTTTAAGAAAGAGTGGTTCACTTGTAAAGGAGACCGCATATAGGACAGTAGAGCAACCTTTTTTGAGTACTGCTCGAGTATTTTGGATCTGCACCAGTTTGAATTGAAGGAAGACATCAAAGCAATTTAGAGGTGGGCAGCTAGATTTGCTACCAGTAGGTTCGAAAAACACGTAAGTGTTACGGAGATGCTTCGGGATCTCAAATGGGAATCTATGGAAGGAAGGTGATGTTCTTTTCGAGAAACACTCTTCTGAAAATGTATAGAACCTTCATTTGAAACCAACTGCCAAACAATTCTACAGGTGCCAACATACATTGCACATAAGGACTATAAAGATAAGATAGGAGAAATTAGGGCTCATGTGGAAGCATATGGGCAGTTGTTTTTCCCTCACTCTATCTCCGAGTGGAACAGGAGAGGAAATGACAAGTAATGGTACAGGGTACCCTTGGCCATACACCGTACAGTAGCTTGCGGCGTATCTATGTAGATGTAGTTTAGCACTGTTAAAGGAGTCAACCAAGGCAATCTTTCTCTTGAAGCACACATTCGCAAGCTTCAAATATTTGGTTACATAAGAATAAAGTCCACTCAGATGTGTTGGTGGAGCAATTATTAGTGGAAGAAGAGTTTCATTAGAGAGAACAATATCTGAGCTGAAAAAATTCACACAACCTAAAGCTCTTGCTATCAATGAAATGAAGACTAAGTATGTGAATCTCATCAAGAAATAAAATAACTCAGACAATATATCAAAAACTGGCCTCAATCTTGAACATGTGCAGAATTTTGGCTGTCTAGGATCTAATATTAACAGGACAAATTCCGCGTTAACTGAAATAAATCTGTGGATCTTAAGCAGCAACAGATGCCAACACACATTTAAGAAATTATTGTCCTCCATGTCACTGAATATATAGCCGAAATTGCCAATACATAGAATTGTGATCAGGTCAGTTGTAACTTACGGATTTGAAAACGGGGACATTCAAGAGTAGTGATGAACATCTGAGGACATTTGAACACATGGTTCTGTGCAAGATTTCCACAGCAATTCAGGATAACAGTGGTTTGCAGAGATTTAGAATGAAGTTGAGATGGGCCGTCTCCAACACGGAGGTGACTGTAAGATTAATAAAAAATAAGAAAATAGCCTGGCTTGGATACGTCCTTAGGATGTATTGTTGGAGAATGACTAAAATTGTTTTTGAATGGAGGCCAACTGCAAAAAGGCAAAGAGGGAGGCTATGAAAGCAGTGGATAGACAATGTGGAAGAAGATATAAAATCTCTTAGATCAAGGTTTCCCAAATTGTGCTCCATGGAATACTGTTCTGCATGACGTGAATAATTGCCCCACAAGAAACTATTAATATCAGGACCTTTTTTTTTTACATTTAGATGGTGCTAATCCTTTTTAAATTTGTTGTGATATTTGTGTTATTAGTTATGATTTAAAACTGAAGTAATCACTGAATAAAACAGTTTTCTCATTTCTTAAAATTTTATTGATCTTCAAAATAAACAGGTGTTTCATGTATCAGGAATCTGAAAGAGTTCTGTCAGAGTGCAAGATTGGGAATCCCAGTCTCATAGTCACAGGATGGTAGTGAATCGCACTGGAGAGGGCAAAATTGGAGGAAACTTGGTTGAAGAATATAAGAACCACACAGTGTTGTAATGCCATGAAAAGCAGATAGCTAAAAAAAACTAGCCTATATAAAAATAGAAAGCACACAAGTTGCCGCATATTTTCATCTCCTTCTTCACAAAGTTGTCTTTACTCACTGAAGCCCCTATCATACTACAACACCCATAATCCCTCCTTATATTCAGATACCTCCATGTGATTCTATCAGTTTATGACACCTTCTTGAGACATTATTCATGAAGTAAATATGAACTTCAAAAAGTAAGTTACACATTATTTTGGCTGGCCAAGGAATTGAAGTAATTGTTACTGAATGCAGTCCTACACTTCAAAGTGGCAAGATACATGGCACTATCTTTCAACATACATACCAACTGTCTGTAAACAGTCAGAACATTCTACCAATTATTCAATTCCGCGATGGCGCAAATCTGCTCTGTTTTCGTGAGATCCCCCCCCATTACCCCAGATGTTCTTTCAGACTGCCTCGACACTGTCGCATGTGGTCGTAGTCGAAGTCTGTCCTTCATTCACAACCAGCATTACCCATGTCTGCCCAACCTTGGTGAAATTGTTGGCATCATTTCACACTATGGCTCGCCACGACATTGCATTTGGTCCACATAATGCAGATTTGAGCACGGTGAATCACTGTGCAATTTAGATGTTTTGCCAGCAAGAATCATACTGTCTCACATACTTCAATTCTGGAGTATGTTTCCAGATGCTGCACTATTTCACTCACACACAGTTATGCACCTATTATCCGTACCACAGCAGAACCATGCCTGCAGGATATGTACTCTCTTCTGGACAATCCACCAGTCTTGTTGGGCATTGGTCTTATCATGGGATGACCTATGTAACTTATTTTCTGAAGTACCTACCTATTTACTATCAAGAAGTTCACCATTGGAAAAAAGTTAAATTTTGTAGATGCCAAGCATCAGTTGTAAGAAGATTGTCACCCCCAGTTTCTCAATTTTCATTCTTAGGCATCAAGCGCACACAATCCGAACACTGGTTATGCCCATAACAGTTTTCCAATGCTGCTACAAGTCTACAATGGACATGAAAGGATCTAACAGGTTATACCTGCAGGAACCAAGTTTTATGCCACACTTCACATCCAACTGGAATTGCAACCACCATGTTCAATGTCAGCTTTGTTAGTATCAATCTGTCATATGCGGTCACATGACTAATGAGTTGGTGCCACAAAAATCTATGCTGGTTGTACAAGCAGCAATTAATTTTTGTGTAATTCTAATACTACTCTCAAATTCTACAGCTAAAGTAAGTGACTTTGAATTAAAGCAAACTGTTAAAAGACAAACTATTCACAAAAAATAACACTGCAGAAAAGTGCATTTACCTGATATGCTGATGGACGTATCCTTTCACCAAAAACCACTTGTCCAAGGTTTTCAACAGGTGATTTTGATTCATCAATTTCACAAAAGTCAAAACTGTAAATGAGAATGCAAAAACAAATTACAGTATGTACCCAACAAATAATAATAATGAGAAATCATTACTGTCACACATTCTGATAAACAACAATGTATATGAATGTGTACTATCAACATTTGCTTAGCTGTGGAGAAGAAGAATAGACACGCATTTTTTTAAGGTAGAGCTATCACTGAAGCACAGTGTGAAATTAAGGTTTCACTTACCAACTGCTTAATAAAATAAAATCAATAAAAGGAAGGAATAATTATATCTCCAGAGAATAAGACTGTAAGTTATTGATTAAAAATCTCTCTGTGTGTGTGTGTGTGTGTGTGTGTGTGTGTGTGTGTGTGTGTGTGTGTGTGTGTGGGCGCGCGCGCGCTGTGCGCGCCGTATTATTGTCAACACGTGTGACTAACATTAATATGCCGAGACACTCCATATTACCGCTAACCTGTAGGCTGAATCGAGTTAGCATTATGAATGTATTTTGAGGCTTATGCTCAAATATTTACTTCTTAGCACTTGACAATTGTCTATACTGACAAGACCTGTTGATGCAATGAACTGAATCTTGCAGGTAAATTAGCATCCTCGATCGAAATATTAGCCTTCAAATTTTAGATTCTGCTATAGTCCAAATTCTGCACTATTTCCTACACTATACTCTGAACTCTCCTATTCTCTGTTGGTATGAAACTTTCGACTTACTTCAAGTTTTTCATCTCTCAAACAGCAGTAACAATGAGATTCAATGATCTAAAATCAATCACATGGTCAGCCTCAGTGACAAGAAAAAGAAGAAAGGAGAAAGGTAGGAAGATTGGTGTTTAAAGTCCCACTGACATTGAGGTCATTACAGACTACGCACAAGCTCTGACCATGCCACGGATGGGGAAGGAAATTGACCATACATTTTCAAAGGAATCATCCCGGCATTTGTCTGGAGTGATATACAGAAAGCATAGAAAACCTAAATGTAGATGGCCAGATACAGATTTGAACCTTCACCCCCCCCCCCCCCCAAATGCATGTCCAATGCGCTAACTACTGCACCACTTCACTAGGTGACAATGAAGAGATCATCCTGCAGCTATTGGACCTCTTGTGCAACCATTGTTGTGTAAACTAGACTTTCCAACAGAGATGATGAAGGGTATTACAGTGAACCAGCATTTGTATGTCGATGTGGATTGTACTCCATCAACTATTGGAAAGACAGACAACACTGTAATAGATTATCTATGTGAAGTCTTATCATAATGTTTGAATGGAAGCCTCGCAATCCTACACAAATGACCCAACATTTCTCATTAGGTATTAATGATATTCTGTCTAATTGTAAAATAGTTGCACATTTGTGTTCCAAGTATTTCATTCAGTTTATACATGCTACTTATTCTTGAGCCATCTTTTGCTGCCATCAATTAACAGAAAATAGTTTTTTTTTTTGTGGTGGGGTGGAGAGGGTGAAGTTCGGGATGGGGTTGTTTCATATAACGTACTATCATCCAACCCAAAACCTCTACCCACTAAAAGTAAACAGAAAGACAAAAAAAACAATAAACCTGCCACCCAGTCCCATTTAACTTAGAAGCAGAGGGCCGTAAATTTCCCTATTAAATTCATAAAAACCTGAAAAATATGACACCGCTGCAAAATACTTTTCGTCCAAAGTAAACACCTTTTGCCATACCCTACCACAGATCTGACGTCCCCCAATATCCCTCAATAGTATTAGCACATGTCCCAGTCTCTTAGTCTTTAAATTCAATATTACAATTTACAGTAAGAAGATCATACACCAACTGCACAATTCCTTATATGAAGCAAACCAATCTGACATGATACTATACCCCTCTGCTACATATTCCTTTGTTAATGAAGACAACCATCACTTACTACAATTTGCAACAACCTACAAACATCACCATCACCATCCCCACCAGAAACAATTGTCCCCAAAACTCAAAGACCAACAAACTTTATGCCCCCTACCACTCTTCCTCGTATCATAGCTTGACTCATCTACTTCCACTATCAATCCCAACCCCACCAATGATTCCCAATACATAATGAGTAACACACACACTGCTCTACAAAATGAAACTCAGTTGATTACTGTGCTTTCAGAAACCCCCATTTCATGCACGGCATATTTAAATGACAACTGATAACAAAAATAGTAAGATAACAATAACATACAGACTGAGTCTTGACCTCTCCAACCATGCTCTGTGCATGATGGATCACCACAAATTACATCTCCATATGCAGCCATCAGAAGATTGTTGACAGGACACCTTCATCAATTACATAATATTGCCAATATTATGAAAAGAACAGTTGCTACTCACCATATAGCACAGAGGCTGAGTCGCAGATAGACACAACAAAAAGAATGCAGAAAATACACTTTTGGTGAGCAAGTCCTTCAGCGGAAATAGACAACACACACCCAACCACACACACACACGTACAACTACAGGCTCTGCCAAAGACTGTGTGTGTGTGTGTGTGTGTGTGTGTGTGTGTGTGTGTGTGTGTGTGTGTGTGAGAGAGAGAGAGAGAGAGAGAGAGAGAGAGAGAGAGAATGGCTTTGTTGGCCGAAAGCTTACTTTCCGACAGTCTTTTTGTTGTGCCTATCTGTGGCTCAGCATCTCCACTGTATGGCAAGTAGCAACTGTCCTTTTCATAATATTGTCATATTCCATCCTGGGTTTTTCCTTTCTTTCATTTTATTGCCATATATGTGACATTTAAGCATTCCCTAATGACACCCAACATTTGCAAAAATTTATTAACTAATTCAACATCACCCACCTCACTTCGCAACATTCAATTATTGAGGACTAATTCCAAATCCAAGTTGCAAAAACTAACACGGCATCATCACATCTAAAATAGTCAACTAATCAAACAAGCCTTATACCACAGATTATAAATATAACAAACAAGGGAATACACAGAGGAATAAAATAAAATATACAAAATTATAAGACAAAACATAACATTTGATCACTAAATGGAATCACCACACCGAGTAAAAATTTCATAACCAAAAATAAGATCTGTTCACCTACAATTAAAAATAAACATATACTGCACATACATTGACACTTCATGTAAACTGCAATCACAGTTTTCTCCAGTTACTAAGATGACAATAAATAATATTTACTCTACAGACACTCGCAAGTTTCATATCATAACGAAACGTCTTCACATATTACATCACAGCTCACAGCCGAGAATTGGTATTGGATCCTCAAGTTGAGTACTCTTACACACTGAGTATTCATATGTTACATGTTGTAAGAAAATCAGAAACCTTAATCAATTTACCCATACACTGGCTCAAAACTACCAATGAAACTTCCTGTCAGATTAAAACTGTGTGCCAGATCAAGATTAACACTGGACATTTGCCTCTCAATTACCACCAATATTTTCTCTGATACACGTATATTTTCTACATAAAAGTAATTCTTTGAAATATTATGCAAACATTAGAATCTTGAGCAGCTGGTCATAGACGTTTAAGCCTTTATTCAAGTGCACCCAAGAGACTTATTGCCCGGGATCTTAGAATGGGTACAGTGATAATTTTACTCACAAGACAATTGTTGTGGTTCAATTTGTCCTTGGCATTATGTACATTATCTTACATGTGAGACCAAATTTGCTAGAAACAACTACAGGAGAGAGTTTTGACTCAGATCCAGGTTAAACATCCAGCCTGCCACAGTTTTAAGCTACCACAAACGTTCACTGACGGAAATACCCACAATAAATTGGCTAACAACACATACACCCAAGGAGCTTTTTACAAATGCTTAAAATTTCAAACTTCAAACAAAACATTTCATATCAAAGACAAACAGTCAAAATGCTGAAAAACAAAGTCAAGTGAGTGTATCTTTATGATGTTTGGCAAAAAGAAATGATCTGGCCACTAAGGCAGACATTAAAATGTCCTTTCTAATAACATGGCCATGAGGGTGGACAACACACAAATATTAAAAATCATTTCAACATTTGTATCAGAGTTACCAAAATTAAAGGGCAGATTATTATCTAGGCAAATTGATGTCATTTCCAAATATAAAAAGTGATCAACTAAAATGCAATGTATCAAAATGTATTCAACAAGCACCTCAAATTGACCGGTACTCTTGCCCCAGGAGTGAGTAATGTGTAAAGTAGCAAGGCATAATCTTAGCCTTGGCAGGACAACTCATTTTAATAAAATCTTGTGTGTCCTAATTACAGCAGAAATATGCTGTTTCCTCTTACAGCTCTATGGTGGTAAACTTAGACAGGATATTCAGTCTGCTGAGTAGTTGTTCAATAAGCTGAAGGGTATTTACAGACAAGAACTTTCTTATCTGCTCACTTTTCTTTCACACATTGCCCACACTAGGTTTTAGAGCCACACAGAACTAACTGTGCATGGAACACCATTATTTTCATTTTGTAAACTGAAGAAAACACGCAACAGACGCTTAATCCACAATTTTTTTATTGTGTACACGACTCGTTTCGGAACACTTCAAGTTTCAACATCTAGTGCAAACCGCAATAATGAAAACGTTGTATCCACGGCAATATTTTCATTATTACAATTTACACCAGATGATGGAACTTGTTTAAGTGTTCTGAAATCAGTTGTTTACACAATAAGAGTTTTTTGGATTAAGCAACTGATGTGCTATTTCTTCATCTCACAAAATGGACTTGTA
The DNA here is from genome assembly GCF_023898315.1 of Schistocerca nitens. Lineage (NCBI taxonomy): Eukaryota > Metazoa > Arthropoda > Insecta > Orthoptera > Acrididae > Schistocerca > Schistocerca nitens. The sequence continues at coordinate 465,988,046 of NC_064619.1, read as the reverse complement.
CAGTTGCGGCTACCCTGCAAGAAGAGCTCTTTTACCATAATTTTCTGTGGCAAGCAAATCACAAAGACACAGTCAGAAGAAAATAATCAAACAGCTGAGAGCATGTGCTTAGTCAGACCAATAAATTTAAATGCCTTTAAAATGTACTGTCTGTTAACAAGCACAAAAGAATACTGATCTGAAAATACAACCAAGATCACAAGAGTTATTGTTTTCAAATTTTAAAACAATGCTGTCCTTATTAATGGCCAAGAAAATACGTATTTCACCTGTAGGTTAAAACACACTGGTCTGTGACACATGTGCAATAAGCTCTTTAGTTTGGATCCCAAATTGTCCCAATGCTGTTCCATAGCATAAAATGATAAAATGACATTTTTTTGAAAGGCAAAACAACAAGATTCAATGCTGGATGGAAGGAGGAGGGGGGGGGGGGTGCGTGTTATAGTAGTACCCACTTTACCTGACTGACCCCTTAATGAAATCGCAAGAAATTCTTGATAGCCAGAAAGAGATGGGTCATCAGGTTTCTTGTGCTGTGTATAGGGCATTTTCTACAGGCGTATGTTCCTAATCTTATGAGAAAATCAACAATGCTGTTAAATACACTCAAATATAAAAGTCATGATGATGCACTGCTTGTACAGCTGTAGTCAAGTCAGGGTGAAGTAGAAGCTTTATAAATCCAAGCACTTTACAGCATTCAGAGTCTTTGGAGATACTGATTTAATACTTCTCAGAAGCGATGTAAAGTTTTTAATTTATCGCCAAATAAGATGTCAACAAGTTTTACAGCTTTTTCATCTGAGAGAAGCATTCCCTCTTTGTTGTGGGGATTTTAAATACATAAACACTTTTTAATTATGTATATATTTTACTTAGGAGACTTCATGTCTTTTTAATGCCAGTGGTGAGCCACTAGTAAATGCAGAAATTGTTCATAAATATCACAATGCCACTGTTTGAACTCTTGAATCAGCTACTGACTGCTGTTGAATCTCTATATAAGCTCAAATTTCTACCATTTTCCCATCATCATAGTTGTTTCAGAAGATTCATGGGAGAAAGTAATACCCACCCAAATCATCTCTGAATTTCAACAGTAACCCTCTCCATGACACAGAACACCACTCTTATAACTAGTGCAACTGGAGTCTGTTCAGTATTTCCTTAATGCTCTTGCTTCTAGTAATTTATTCCCTGATGAAACATGCAGTTCTTCCTGGGATCTTCTCCATTTCTTCCATTAAACCAACTTTATAAGGTAGGTTCTCAAGTATGAACTCAAAAACTCTTTTGTAAGCGATACTTTCCTGGACAAATTACATGATTCAAGTGCAGTCACGGTGTTGGGAATATCTGCGTGAAGTGCAGATGTTGGCAACAGCACCATCAAATAGCCAATTTTGAGTCATATGGTGATAGCCAATGAGGATGATGTTCTTCATTTCTTTCACTTTGCAAACAAAGTTAGCTTAGTGTCTCATGTTGACACAAACCAAATTGCTTCCCACATCATTACCACCTCAAGAGTACCTCCTGACAAGAAACATACAAGACATATCAGACGACAGCTTCGTGACCTTAAAAAGAAGGCATCTCCCTCATCTGAGTATACCCATCCCTTCACAGTTTCAGACATTGACTCTGGACTGAAGGACCTCAAACCTCTTAAGGCACCTGGATTCGATGGTATCCACCCAGAATTCCTGATCCATATGGGAGGAAAAGCTAAGAAATGGCTGGCAGAATTCTTCACTGACATCCTGCTGACTGGTCAACTTCCATCTGAGTTTAAAAAGGTGAAGATAATATCTGTTCTGAAACCTGGCAAACCCAGCAACAGGATAGAAAACTATCGCCCCATTTCCCTACTCAGCTGCTGCTACAAGCTTTTTGAAAGGCTAATATATAACAGAATAAGTAGCGCTATCTTGGAGAACGTTCCAGTTGATCAGGCAGGCTTCAGACCAGGGCGTAGCTGCTGCGACCAAGTATTGTCTCTCACATCCTTCATAGAGTCAGGATACCAAATGAAGCAGAAAACATCTGTGGCATTTGTTGATCTAACTGCCGCCTTCGACACTGTGTGGAGGGAAGGCCTTATCTACAAATTTCTCCGCATCATTCCCTGCAGAACAATGGCTCGACTGATTAACAGCATGCTAAGTGATCGGAAGTTCCAGGTAATCACTGGAAGCAACATAAGTAAGGAGAGGAAGCTGAACAACGGATTGCCTCAAGGATCGGTTCTCTCACCCTTACTGTTCAACCTATATCTATCTGATCTACCTGACACTTCGTCCAGAAAATACTCCTATGCCGATGACCTGGCTCTAGCCGTCAAACACCAGGAAATGAAGACAACAGAAGAGATTTTAGCCAATGACCTGTCTGCATTAGACAATTACTTCAAAATCTGGAGACTCCAACCCAGTGTGAGTAAAACAGAAGTGTGTTGCTTCCATCTAAATAACCAGTTGGCGAACGTAAAACTGGAGGTAAGTTTCAGAGGCAGAATTCTTCGTCACAACTGGAACCCAAAATATCTTGGTGTCATCCTGGATCGTACACTATGCTTCAAACAACACCTTCTTAACTTAGCTCAAAAGCTGAGGACTCGAAACAACATCCTCCATAAGCTATGCGGAACTACCTGGGGATCTACAGCAACCACCCTGCGAACTTCAGCTCTGGGCTTGGTATACTCAAGTGCTGAGTATTGTGCACCTGTTTGGATGAATAGTCATCATACAAGGCTTGTTGATACCCAGCTGAATACGACAATGCGCATAATATCTGGCACAATCAGATCTACTCCAGTTTATTGGCTTCCACTGTTAACCGGTATAATGCCTCCTGATCTACGCAGATGTACTGCCCTTATGAGAGAATTCCACAAGATCTCCAGGAATTCTAACCTACCCGTGCATAGCGACCTGCCACTTTTAAGTCGCAAGAGACTGAAATCACGTCATCCAACTCTGTGCGATGCTGCTGACATGGTTGCTAAGAATTTCAAACCTCTTGAAGAATGGAAAGGTCGGTGGGAAGCAGTGACAGATGTGCACCTGCATAACATCTTCTCAGGTGCTAAACTTCCAAGTGGATTCGACTTACCACGCAAGACGTGGTCTACTCTCAACAGAATCCGTACCAGCCATGGGCGATGCAGGGATGCTCTCTTTAAGTGGAAGAAGCTGCCTGATCCAGCTTGTGACTGCGGGGCTCCATACCAGACTGTTCACCACATTGTCAGTGAATGCAGGATTCGAGCCTATCACGGCGCCAAAGAGGACTTCCTGCTAGCAACTCCAGATGCAGTGCGCTGGATTGAAGGACTGGATATTCAGTTGTAAAGACAAACTTAAGTTTCTTGTGTGTCAATATGTACATATGTATATGTAATTTCATGATATGTCTGTATTAGCCATACGCTAAATAATAAAACAGACATTGATGATAAATGAGAATATTATGAATAATTTTTTTCGTTTTGTAAATAAAGTTAGACGATATTTTGATTTTCTTGTATGAATTTATAATTTATATTGGGTGTAATTAGTACTGCACTATTGGGTTCTATACTAAAGAAAATTTTTGAGTTCGTTATACATCCCATGCCAACCAGCACGAATTCTGAAAACATCAACTGCATGAAACCCAAATTTCACTTTTCTCATGTGACATAACGAAAGCTTTCGATCAAGGCAGTCAGGCAGATGCACTATTTCTTGATTACTGAAATGCATTTAACTTAGTACCGCACCTACACTTAATGTCTAAAGTACAGTCATATGGGGTATCAAGTGAAATTTGTGACTGGATGATGATGTTTGATTTGATTTGTGGGGTGCTCAACTGCGCAGTTATCAGTGCCCGTACAAATTGCCAACCTTTGTTCGGTCCAATCTCGCCACTTTCAGGAATGATGATGAGGACAACAAAAACACCCAGTCATTTAGAGGCAGGTGAAAATCCCTGACCCCACCAGGAATCGAACCTGGGACCCCATGCTAGGGAAGAGAGAATGCGACCGCGAGAACGCGACCACGAGACCACAAGCTGAGGACCATTTGTGACTGAACTGAGAACCTTTTGGTAGGTAGGATGCAGCATGTTATCTTGGATGGAGATGATCATCGGATATAGGAGTAACTTCGTGTGCCCCCACAGAAGTTTGTTGGGACCCATGCTATTCAAGTTGTATATTAATGACCTTGTGGACAATATCAATAGTAACTTCAGTCTTTTTGTGACACAGTCACCTTTAATGAAGTACTGTTTGTAAAAAGATGCATAAATATTTAGTCAGATGTCAATAAGACTTCAAACTGATGCAATGACTCACAACTTGCTTCAAATGTTCGGAGGTGTATAACTGTGAACTTCACATAATGAAAAAAATGTAGTATCCTGTGACTATAATATCAATGAATCACAGTTGGAATCAGCCAACTCATATAAATGACTGGGTGTAGCACTTTCTAGGGATGTGAAATGGAATAATCACAGAGGCTCGGTTGTGAGTAGAGCATGTGGCAGACTTAGGTTTATTAGTACAATGTAGAGAAAGCGCAATCAGTCTACAAAGGAGATTGCCTACAAACCTGTCATATGATCCATTCTAGAATATTGGTCAAGTGTGTGGGACCTATACCAAACAGGACTAACATGGGGTATTGAATGTACACAAAGAAGTGCAGCACAAATGATCACAGGTTTGTTTTATCCATGCGAGTGTGTCACACAGATGTTGAAGAAACAGAACTGGCCGACTCTTGAGGAGAGACGTAAACTATCCTCAGAAAATCTTCTAACAAAGTTTCAAGAACCAACTTTAACTGGTGACTCTTGGAATATACTACAACTCCCTACCTACTGCTCACATAGGGACTGTGAGGACAAGGTTAGAATAACTGCAGCACACACAAAAGCAGTCAAACTATCATTCTTCTCGTGCTACATACATGAATGGAACAGGAGGAGACCATTATAACTGGTATGATGGGACCCTCTGCTATGCACTTCACATGGTTTGTGGAGTATATTTTTTGCGTGGTTTATTGCAGTTTTGTTTCAAGATGGGAGAATGTGGGTTAATTTGGTTATTATGGATTTTAAAGTTAGTTAGGTATTTACACATTTTTCAGTGTGTTCTTTATTCGTGGGAGTATTTTAGGAGTTTTCATGATTGATTGTAACTTATACAGGGTCGATTTACTTTGCAAGGTGAAATAGCGGAGTGGTGTTTCAAATGGGTACTGCTAGAAACAAATATAATTTTCTCTTTCCTACAAATACGTCATGAATTTGAAGTATGTGGTTAGGCAGGAACTTATTTGCACAGCTTAAATAGCAAACATATTAAGAGTCCTGTTCTACAAAAAAAAAAAAAAAAAAAAAAAAAAAAAAAAAAAAAAAAAAAAAAAAAAAAAAAATTGCTCTTTTTCTACTTACATGTCACAGTTTCCAAGTATGTGGTTAGGCAGGAACCTAATAGCACAGCGACCATATTTGCATCAAAGTCCATTTATAGTGGCGGTCATTTATATACTGCAGAAAGCAATGCACATCTGTTTATGAAGCAAAACAAATGCAGAAGCACAAAGTCATTTGTTGCCTCCATGTAACTGATGACCGACAATCTTCACTTCCCATGGCTTGTCGCGTCATTACCAACATCTACAAGTCATGCAAAAACCGCCAACACTAAATGAACTTTCATCAAATCACAGTTCCTTACGATTCGCTTACTGAATCTCAGTCTGACATCTCATTTTCGTGCATTTGTTGTATATGGTCACTTTGTTTGGATGGCTCCAGACAATTACTGCAGAGTACTTTACAGTTGTTCCTGTTTCCAGTAATTTTTCACCAACAGCATAATCAAACAGTAACAGATATCTTCCCTTTTTAAGTGCAATATGTTTCATTTATTTAAGTTCAGTTCAGCTGCTATTCCTTGCAGCAGCCAGTGATTTTTATTCACTATGCTAAACCAATCTTCCTTTGTTTAGACCTTGCTGTGCACAACAGCATTACCGAAAAGCTTCAGAGCTTCCATCTGTTTTTATTTCTCTGATTATTAACAGCAAAATAAGACTACTTGAAACTTATTTTCACATGTGTGGCCAGCTGATCACTGCAAAAAAAAAAAAAAAAAAAAAAAAAAAAAAGGAAAGGAAAGTGCCAGCCAATTCACACTCTCCAATCTGCTGTAATATATTCAGGTAACATCAGAAAATGTCAGAATAAAGGCACTATTTTTTATTTTTGTTAAGGATTATCCAAGCTCCTGCTCATAATGTTTCTCACATCAGTGACTGCTGCCTCCTCCCACTCTTTGTGGAATCCAGAAATACCCAAATGGTTAATGACTGAAGTAGTAACATCCATACCACAAGTCAGTGTATGTTTGCCCTGTACAATGTTTCACCTTTGTGCCAAATAGATGCTGCTGAAGCATGCTATGAGATTTGAATAACAGAGAGCTGGTGGTGCTTGCCAGCCCTGGCTCAGCAATAATGGGATCACCACACCCCTGTGATAGATGACCCAGAGTTCTCCCACTATCAAAAGTTTTGTCTTAATAAAAGTCTACTTAATTGGGGCAGCATTCTTGTCACTTTGACAATTAGACTACAGCCCTTAAGACATACAATGAGCAACCACCGAACCCCCCTTCACTGAAGCAAATACCGAGCTTTATAACAATAAGAGATTGATAGAGACTATCAGACGCTGCTTTGTAATAATGTGTTAACTCAAACCTAGCCACTGCAGTTTGTGTACCAAAAGGTGCCTGCTATTTTAGCACTATCCAGGGAGACATGGAGTCTACAAAAGACTACTTATGCAGCAAGTGTTACCACATTTCCACCAAGTACCCATACCAAATAGGACTAACAGGGGATTTGAATGTACACAGAGAAGGACAGCATGAGTTGCCACAGGTTTGTTTGTTTTACTGGAGTGTGTTACAGAGATACTGAAGACACTAAGCTGGCAAAGTCTTGAAACAGACCTAAACTTTCCCATGAAAGTCTGTAAACAATATTTCAAGAACCAGCTTTAAATGATGGTTCTAGGAATACACTACCACCCTTTATGTATCGCTCAGATAGGGATCATGAGGATAAGATCAGAATAATTACTGCACACACAAGATACATTCAAACAATCAATCCTCCCGTGCTCCATATGTGAATGGAATGGGAAGAAACTCTACTAATTGGTACAGCATGATACATCCTCTGGCATGCACCTCACAGTGGTTTGCAGAGTATAGATGTAGAAATAAGTTAGGAGATTGAGCAGTGAATGCAGATTCCAATGATTTGTTATTACATTCAAAATAATTCTCTCTGTAAGTGCATGGCAGTTTAGAAAACATCTTATGAGTCTTTCCGGACAAACATCAATGTTATTAAAAGGTCTAGTGACATCGATTATAATCTAGACAACAATCAAACAATGAAAAATCCAGGATGGAATGTAACAATATTATGAGGGTTTTGATTACCTCTCATCTTGCTCTGAAATGAGAAATGTCCTGCCCACTATCCTTCCCACCCCTTCCACAGTGGTATTCTGTTTTCCACCGAACCTAACACTAACACCACCCATCCCATCAAAGGCACGGCTATTTGTGAAATCAGTAATGTGATCTACAAGCTAAGCTGCAACCAATGCGCTGCATTCTATGTAGGAATAACAACCAAAAAGCTGTCTGCCCGCATGAATGGCCACAGACAAACTGCGGCCGAGAAAAAAGTGGACCACCCTGTTGCTGAACACGCTGCCAAACATGATATCCTTCATTTCAATGACTGCTTCACAGCCTGTGCCATATGTATCCTCCCCACCAACACCAGCTTTTCTGAATTGTGCAGGTGGGAACTGTCCCTGCAATACATCCTATGTTACCATAACCCTCCTGGCCTCAACCTTCATTAGTCACTGACCTTCATTAGTTGCTGACCTCAACCTTCATTAGTCGCTGTCCTCACCCATTTAGCCCCTTCCCTGCTCCCATTCCACCACCACACCCAGTCTTTTTATCTTTTTCTCTCAATATCTCCTTTTCCACTACCCCCCCCCCCCTCCAGCTAATCAGCAGCATTTCATTTCACTGCCCACCATCCCCACCATACTATCCGTCACCCTTCTTGCCCCAACCTCCTCCTTACCCCCACCCAGTTGCCACACCCATTATGCACTGGTGCTGCTGCTCACAGGCCACTGGCCGAAAGCTTTAAGTGTGAAACACATTTTGTTGTGCCTATCTGCGACTCAGCATCTCCGCTATACGGTGAGTAGCAACTTCTCATAATCTTGACAATGACAAAGATTTCAGATTTTTGAATTAGCTGCAAGGTATACTGGGTCACTGGATGTGTCCGATTCCACCCGTCTTCTTGGACCCGTGACATAATGGTGGCGGTGTGTGCGATAATATGGCACAATGTTTTTGAATTGGTTTGTGTATGTAGATGACATGTTGCTGTATTTGATGGTGCCCTCTAGCTGTGGATGCTGACGTGTAAGTGTTTTTCGTCTCTTTGCATGTGGAGGGAGGGGGGGGGGGGGGGCTCAGCGCAGCAAACCTACATGATTTTGTCGGAGGCCTTTGTTGGTAAGTTAGTTTTGTTTTGAGTTTATTCTGCAGTAATTCTGATAATCTATCTGTTTTATATTTATTGTATTTCGATTGTGTTTTAATTGATCTAGTGAATATGGAGGTTTTTGGGTTTTCGAGTTATTGTTGCAGTGGTGTTTTGTGAGTTACATAGATGCGTGAAATTCAAGGTTTTCTTTTTTTCCTCTTTTTTTGTGGTTTGCCGGTATGTATCAACAGTGGCATTTCAGATCTATCTCAAGGGAAATGTCCAAGTCCACTTTTTGGAGTAGTTGGTGTAGGTATTAAGGGCTTCGTTTGAGCTATATAAGTCAATGGAAATGTCCCATGGGCTTGAGCTATATAGGTCGAGTGAAGTGTAGTATGATTCCCATTTGTTTTGTGGCTGTAGCATTATGTCATAATAGAGTTCTTTTTATCTATGGGCAGGGGGTTATGGTGCAGTGTTATGTACTGTTATATATTTACCTTGTGCACCCCCCTAAACCCCCTATTTCCTGCAGTTGTCCCGTTAGCTTGATTTTATTGTTGTAGTGCGACATTCTTGTGTCTTTTTATTTTTGTTCACTTCTATTGACATGTTTACTTGTGACAATATCGTTGCCATTCTGTATATGCTGGAAGTAAACGCTTCAACCATACCGATGACGTCATGGATCAAAGCAAACACATGGCATTAGACACTTTCCAAATGCTGGTATGCTTAATTACACAATTAATAGAGTAAAAAATACTAGACATCACTTGTGATTATTACATTTAATTCAACTACTTACTGTTGATATTCATAAGGTATCACTGACTCCTCGGTGTTCAGTCGATTCACGTACAGGGTAACAACTGACTGTAAAAGAAGAAAAAATACTGGTTGACTGTTATGTTCACTATACCACACTGCCAGATCATAGTATGTGCTCCAACAATTCATGGTGTTAAGGAGTAAATTTCAGAGAGTTTTCTTCACAGTTTTTGGAAATGAGAGCAGATCTAAAAGTTGAGCAATCAATGTCCTTGCCATACCTGTCAATTTCCAGGAACCAATAATTACAAGAAACCGTAAAAAAAAAAAAAACATAAATCTCGATGGCTGACTGGGAACTGAACTTACACCTCTCGTTGTGCTGATCATCTACTTTGTCTTCCCCCCCCCCCTCCAACATACACACATGAAACTAGCATTTGACGCTGATTTTTTAAACGTACTCCTAGAATATGTAGGCCTACATTGTTTCTTTGGTCATATATCATCACAACTTCAAATAATACATGTCCAGCTATCTTAATAATAAAATAGAACACTAAAGTGCCACAAAGTAACAGTTTATCCAATAACCTAATCCATAAAAAGAGAGACCTTCAAAAAGAATGAATTGTAGATTTTTCTTTTGAAAACCCCCACCAACTAAACTTTTCAAACCTCTCATTAATCAGTCAATTTATTTGATATACATGATATAGCCTACAGTATTTTACATTTAACTATGTCCAGACAAATATACGATTTCAATTTGTGTTTGACATTAATTTCACTACCTATTAACTTCTTTACAGTACGGTGTAGGTGGCCACAGATTTTTATGTTGCATGCCACACTAAGATTGACTGGTGCAAACAGCAATGTCCACTTCAATTCATCTAAACCTACACACAGTAGGCCTACTGTTTGATCGTTACAGCAGACCGAGGCCTAAGATGAAATACTAATATCCCAATAAATAAGCAAATGACCTCCTACTGATTTATATATGAGGCGGCAGGTGCACAAGACAACAGATATGAACACTGCTACAAATCAAGTGGGGAAAATCTTGTATATTTCGTTTGTTAATTAACATAAATGGACACAGCATTTGCCAAAATACTAGTCTATGGCACGTCTATCTTCTAATACTGGTAGGCCCTATAGGTTTTCTGAATTTCCGAGGAGTTTTAGTTTTTATAACGAAACGATCGTTAAATACACAGTGAAATTAGACATCAGGCTAAATTACATGCAAATTTGTTAACACAACGCTTACGGCACATTCAGATTCGTTTGCTTCACAAAGTATCATTCAAACTGTTACTTTCCAATTCAAACCACACTTCAATGTGCACGGCAAATTAGTCAGTTACCACAACCAAAATATCATGGGGGAATCCACTATTATACACCAGTCAAACTCAGTATCTGCAAATTCAAGTAATCACCTACTGATGGCAGGAAATTCAATTTTAAATCAAACTGCCCATAACAGGGACGAACTGGTTCTTTCCTAAAACATTGCATGCCGCTGGCTGACGTTTACATACTAATGTGGCAACGTGTTCACTGACCACGATATACTGAGTTTGATGGATAATTGTGCAATTAATCATTGTTGTCATTGTGGTAAGATCACACAAACATTTTACAATTGACAAGTGACTTATTTGCACACTAGTTTCCTCGGCACCGTTGTAAAACAGTGCAGCACACTGATAATAACAGGGAATGTAATCGTAAAGCAAAATGCCCTGCATGCCACGTATCAAGGTCCTAGGCATGAAACTCTTCAGCCTTTCATATTATCTGCCTGAGTTAAAAACTCTCATATTTACAGCACTTTCATTATTTGGAAATAAATCAAGATTTTGACAGCAATTACCTCACAGGTCGTGGGGATGTCCTCACCCTGCTTACAGTAATTGACAGGGGCGAGGCCCGGCAAATAAAACTGTTCCGAAGGGTGAAAAAATGTCACTCCAACAACAAAAACAACAGTCCAGAACATGTTGACGTATAATGATGCTACCTCATATAATTCTCATAGACTCTCTGGACAAACGCATTCGACAAAAATTTACAAAAAATTAAATTTCAATAACTTCCCACACAAACTACAACTTTCTTTACACAACAACACATCTCTGACACGTAGGGCACCTGATAACAATTACTTTGAAACGTCTACATACAAATTCATAAGCAGGAAGACAGTCCCCCATGTACCCCAAAGATATTATTCAATACGTGACCCGTGAAGTAAACAACATCGAACAAAAGAATGGATTTTGCACCCACGTTCGTTTCGTGCATGTGTAAATGTTATTTTAACAATACATAAGCATTTATAAGAGTCGAAATAACATAGCAGCAAACTTCTCAATATTTTGAAATGTAGAGAGTATACCTGTATAACTCTCAAAGTGATGAATTCTGTTTTCTCTAAACCGATTGCTCTAAACTAATTCAATCAGTGTTGAGTTACGAAAAACTATATTGATATCTATCATCCGAATGTTATAGAGCTCGTAATATACAATAACATCCTTACGAATGGAGCAGCATACTATGTCAGTTAATAAAGAAGAGTAACGAAAGCTGATGCAAACATTTAAGTGTTAAACTACGTTACTACGTATAATCACCGTGGAGAACTGGGTTATTGTGATGATTACCTTCTAATGTCTGCGTGCAGGTAGGCAATAATGCGTATGATGTTTTTACATCTTTGCCGCCTCCAACTAACACACGCTCTTTTATTCCTTCGCGTACTAATTTGTCTTGTTATCACTGATAATGGAATCTGGCACAGCAATCGGGACACTCAGTTCCTGTAATCTTTCGAAGTTAGAAAAGACTGAAAGCACTTATATTTGGACCTACAAAGGACTTTAGTAAATACTCCACTATGGTTAACGTGGATTACACAGACGAGTATGTCGAAATTTGTCCGAAAACCTTGACACTTTGGCGACTGTCGCAAATTTGGCACAGGTCATGCATGAGGAGGACTTCAATATGGATACTGAAGCTACCGTGACTTCCAGAAAAAACAGAGGTGGAAAAGACGCAGCCGGACAATCACTTGGTATCAAATACTACTCTCAGCCCAGGTAAGACACCCTCTACAACAATGAATACTATAGTAAGGATAAACTTTCAGTAGCTCACAGACGACATTAAGGTGGACGTTGCTAAAGACAAGAGGACAACGAATAAAAGAACGAGGAAAAAACGACGACTGGAAAGTACAGCGAAGTCTCTAAAAAAACCAAAAATAGGAAATCCTGCATAATCGAAAACAAGTGTTAGATTGGAATAAAACAAAAAAATAGCACACGTAGGAGATAGCATGACTGATGACGAACGATGAACATCTCAGAACAGATGTAAGAAGACAGGTACGGGATCAAATGTATTGAATGTAGAAAATCTCGAGAAAAATATTAGTAAACTCCATCTAATGGCTGTGGGCAGAACAAATATAACAAAACAAATCAGAGAAGATCTCGAGAAAAATATTGGTACATTCCACCCAATGGCTGTGGGCAACCAAATTCATACAAAAGTACCGATTATGAAATCTGATATTGTGAATGTGTCAACCGCCAGCAAGAACCATGTAAAAATAAAGTTTCAAAAACTAGTTATTCCTGGAAAAAGTTTTAAAGATAATAATTGGAATGTGTACGTTCCCACAAAAGTGGTGAACAAACAAGATGCAACCAGAGTCATTAAACTCTCAATATGTGAAGAGGAAATACTGGACATTATCATCATTGAATCTAAGCTATAAAGGTTCGAAGGTTTTCATAACGAGTCATGCAAAATGGAACTGAAATGTTCTGGAAACACCAAACTTGTGGATTAACATTTGATACCAGTGAGACAAGGTTTCAAATGCCTATGCTACACTCACATTAGCAACAAACGTAGAGGACAGTCTAGATGCGAAAGATTCAGTGGAGAACACACAGAAAATGCTCATCTCCATCGAGCGTATCTTTCTAGTGCCAAGAAAATCACCTAGCCACAGACAAAAGATGCAATGACTACACCAGAAGGAAGCAAACACAAGAAGTAATTATCTATAACAACATATCTTACACCTAGGCAAGCAACATGTTAAATTCATATAGCTATACCACTGCAGCAAACAATTTAGTAGGACACTATCTTCAAAATAATACCCTGGTATGCGATGCTGGAAAAATAACACTGAATAATTTTCTCCACAATAGAGAACAGATGGTGAACACGAGGAAAACAAAACAAACCAACAGCTACTGCCAACAGCAATTCTTTTCACTCCATGACACTACATGAAAACAAACACTAGCAACTGGACTGTATATCAATCAGTTCATGTACCTCATCAGTGAAAAATACCATCAATAATTTCAAATCCATACACACCTTCACCTCACAAAGAAAACATAGTGGACAGTTTATTCAGCTTACTATTGACTATAGTGAAACAAATAAAATCAATCAGAGGTGAAAATATTCAACTGTAAGAAATCAGGAAAACATCAAACAGGTTATTAAACAAGATAATGCTTAAAATTTTGCACTTGAATACACGGTCATCATTAACCAATAGACTGTCACAGCCTCCTACTTTAAGCATAGTGTTTCCAGCATACAATGTTATAAGAAAAAACAGAATGGATGGGAGATGAGGCATAGTGATTCTTTCTGAAGGAATCTTTCTAATACAATTTTACCACTGAAAGAAGAGCTTCAGGAAGTAGCTGTTAGAATTCATGCATACATGCATTGATTCTCTCTAATCTCTGATTACTGCCCACTAAGAACCAGAAATCAGGCCAGAACATGGAGAAATATTTTTATCCGTATGCAACTGCCATATCTATCGCGTAGTGCCTTTAATGCATATAATGTTTTGTGTAGGTGTAGAATAATAGACGACAAGGGGACACATATGGAACTGATAATTGAAGACTATAGGTATAGTAGTAACTAACAACACGAGATGATCCACAGAATTTAGTGTGGGCAGACGACAGGCAGCAGCAGACCTAAAATTAAGTTCACTAAAAATTCTGCTTTAGTTCACTGGACAGTTCAGAGTGGTACACTGGGCTCGGATCATCTCTCAATTGAAATTAACCTAGTAATAACTCCAAAATTAGACAAGGAAGTAGAGATAACTACAAACTGAAGAATAAAAGAAATGCATTGGGGAGAATACAAGATACAAAGTCAACCGCTAATTTTAAAACTAAGAATATACCGCAGTGTAGAGTGTCAGTATAAAGAAAGCATTTATCGGTCTTATGAACAAAGCAACTGCCAAATTAATCCCAATGAAGAAAATATCAAATAAACCAATGAAAAATCCAACCATTTTGTGTGATGTAGAATGTTCAACAGCAACACTAATAAGAAAAAACGCATTGACAGAATATCATGCAAACCAACCACGCAAAAAAATTTTTACATTGTTAAGAAAAAGACACCCAAGTGAAGTGTATTTTAAAGAAAAAGAAGAAAGACAGATAGATAGCGTTTTGTAACAAATTACATAAAGATACTAATTGACCAACAGTGGTAATATGCACTATTCGGCAACAGAAAATCCACGATGGCAGCGACAAATGGAACAACAGCGACCTTGGCGGTTTACGTTACCGCTGTTGGTGAATGACGCTTCGTCGGTAAATAGAACGTGTGCAAAAAATCTGTCATCGTCCCGTAATTTCTCTTGTGCCCAGTGGCAGAACTGTACACGACGTTCAAAGTCGCCCCTATGCAATTCCTGGTGCATAGAAATATGGTACGGGTGCAATCGATGTTCATGTAGCTTTCTCAGGATCGAAGTTTTTGAGATTCCCGATTCTCGCGCAATTTGTCTGCTACTGATGTGCAGATTAGCCGCGACAGCAGCTAAAACACCTACTTGGGCATCATCATCTGTTGTAGGTCGTGGATGACGTTTCACATGTGGCTGAACACTTCCTGTTTCCTTAAATAACGTAACTATCCTGCAAACCATCCAGACACTTGGATGATGTGGTCCAGGATACCGAGCAGCATACATAGCACACGCCTGTTTGGAATTTTGATCACAATAGCCATACATCAACACGATGTCGACCTTTTCCGCAAATGGTAAACGGTTCATTTTAACACGGGTAATGTATCACGAAGCAAATACCATCCGCACTGGCATAATGTTACGTGAAACAACGTACTTATACGTGTGTAACTATTACAACGCATCTATCACAAAGCGAAAAAAGTGGTCCAACTAAAACATTCATATTTCTTTACGTACAACACAAATATGTAATAAAAATGGGGGTTCCTATTTTTAAAAAAGCAGTTGATACTCATTTGACCTATGGCAGCGCCATCTAGCGGACCAACCATATCGCCATCTGGTTTCTTCCTTCAAGATAGACGAGTTTCATTCTTTGTAGTATTTTCGTTTGATGCTTATTTCGTGAGATATCTGGCCCGATCACTATCAATGGAACACCCTGTATATATATATTAAAGCTCTTCGACATATGGAATCAAGAAAATATCAGTTTCAAGAGGAGGGATGAATCACTCACAGACATATTTCTAGACAAATAGCGTGTCCCTCAGTACCTGCATTACCTTTGAATGCTCCAGGGAAAGTACCACAACATTTCCAATGCTCACTGCATACAAAGGAAAAACTATCAATAGCCTTAATCCCCTCAGGGAACACAGCCCCAGAAGTGGACAATATTTATTAGGAAATGCCGTAGAATTAATCTGCAAAAAGGAGGCTGTTGGGTATCTACAGTTAAATATAGTTGTACAGATCATTTCCTCAAGACTGGACTACATAGATCACTACATCAATTCCGAATCCTGGAAAGGATCCAACATCAGCCGATTTCTATAGACCCAAAGCACTATCACTGTGCATTTCGAAAACAACTAAAAATAGACTTGAATGATACCTCAAAACTAATAACCTACTACCAATTTATCACAATGATTTTTGGGAACATCACTCTACATTAAATATACAGATACAACTTACTTAGGACATAGAAAGTGCATTTGAAAAACGACAACATTACTCCGTGTTTGTAGATACTGAAAGGAGCATATGATACTGTAATCATTCCTTTAGTATTGCAAAGGATGATAGAGATAGGTTTGCTCTATAATTTTGTTTATGGAATAAGCAAACTTTTCGTTAGGAGGACTTTCGCTTTCGCCCAATAAATAAAACTGTAAGACCAAGGTATGTCACTGTTGTCCTTCCACAGGGATCAATATTGAACCCTATTACACAGCAGGCATGGGAACCAGGCTGCCAAAAATTAGTCAAGTACTACAATATGTTGATGATATATATGTCCAATAGCAGGCTTAAAGAAACGAGTAGAGTAATGAGTACAGAAATATCGAAATTAGGAACTTCGTTGACGTCTAAAGATCTGCAGTTCCCAGTCCTTAATACGACTTTGGTTAAATCTGTCAGGTGAAAACTTCCACAGGGACTAACCCATGTAACTTTAAATAACCAGTTTTTCCTGAATTCCTAGGTATGATAATAAACTCACACCTATTGTGAGAGGGGCATATTGCATACCTTATATAAAAGATCCAGCGTTGTATCAGTGTGTTGTGCTCAGTTACAAGAGTATGGTAGGGAGCGGACTGTAATATTCTGCTATTCATGCATTGGGGGTCTAAACTCGACTATGGAAGCATGTTATTCTGTAGAGGCAACAGAAAATCAATTACAAAACCAGAGAAAATCCAGTTCAGCTGCATCAGGACTTACCTAGGAGCTATGTATTCCACGTCAACAAATGTCTTGTTAGCAGAAGCCCAAAATTTGCTGAGTGCCTTACAATGCAAATTAATGACAGACATATTCCTACTAAACAGATTTTCTGCAATTGAAAAGCAATGGACACAGAAATTCGACGTATTGTGTCAAGAACATATGACTAGAGAGAGAATAAACATGGCCCTAAAAACGGAATAGAGTACAAACTCCTTAGATTTAAAGGACATTCTACCAAAACTCTGAAGAGCACCAGTATATCATAATTCAGATTATCGTTATAACAAAACAATAGCAGTATTTAATGTCTTCTGCGTCACAATAAAAGCAAATGCTGGAGCAGAAAAATTAGTAAACATTGCATCACTGATAATTACCCAGAATATTGTCGGCCCCCTGTAGCTGAGTGGTCAGCGTGACGGAATGTCCATCCTAAGGGCCCAGGTTAGATTCCTGGCTGGGTCGGAGATTTTCTCCACTCACGGACTGAGTGTTGTGTTGTCCTGGACTGAGTGTTGTGCTGTCCTAATCATAATCATTTCAACCCCATCGACGCACAAGTCGCCGAAGCGGAGTCTAATCGAAAGACTTGCATGAGGCAAACGGTCGACCCGATGGGAGGCCCTAGTCCCCGACCCAGAATATTTCCGTATTTATGCGATGGCTCCAAAACCCAAGATAATGGGAAAGAGGGTTGCACATTCATATCCCCTAGTACACTGATTTCGCTTTCCAGTGAAACTTCTTGTTTCTCACCAAAAGCTTCCGCTATTCCCACAGCTTCAAAATATTTCGAGAACATTCCAATGAGAAAGATTTTTATTTTCATGGACTGCAGAAGCTCACTCCAAGATATAAAGACACCTGCCATTCTCAAGAAAACTAATGCATTAGTATTAATGACATGAAAGCTATGAAGGAAAACGAATAACTAGGAAAGAAGTTAAAATTTATGTGGCTCAAAGGACATTCAAACATTAAATATAATGAAATGGTCAACGACTTAACGAAAACTGCCACTCAAAATGGCAGTATTAAAAAATCTTATTATCATCATTAGACCTGAAGACTATTCTATACAGAAAAACAAGACGTCAGTGTGAAGAAGAATGTCAATTATCAGTATGCATCAAAGAGAAATATTATTGTTAAATACATGTGTAACAATCTGTTTCCACTCAATTAAGGTGAATAAAAATTTTCTCACATGTTCCATAAATTACACAGGTTTTAATCTTGGATCATTTCTTTCATCAAATACATGCTCGAGATAACCCTGATTGTGAATGTGATGGAATAGCAGTAGGGAATATCGATCACATATTTTCATACAGCAACTAATCACATGTAATCAACCATTACCAACTACTATACAAATTCTCCTTCATCAAAATACTGATTATGAAATTAATTGATAAATGCAAAATTATTCGGTAAAACTCCAAAACACTGAGAGGTGGCTGTATGACCTTCATGCCAAAACTCACAATAAATAAATAAAATAATGGACTCTGTTCTGTGTCTTATCTTTCAAATGCTGTGTTCTTTACTCAAATAACAAATCCTATATTTACCCCAAACTGTAATAACTTAATTACAGTCTTCCCAACAAGTTATTCGCCCTGTAAAATGTGTTTATTAACAGGGGTAAGACTTAATTATCTTCATGTCAATCAAGACTCTGAAGTGAGTTCAGTTACATGGAGGGTTTTCAATTGGAAAATGATAAGCTAAGAGGTGGACTGAAAGAAGTTTTTCAGTATTCAGAAATTTGACAGAGATCATTTCCACTTGTGGAAATATGAGCTGAAGGCTTGGAGCCAAAAGTTTCATGCATACTAGTACCAGTTTCGACCGAAATTTCAAAGGAACTCAAAGAAGACGGTAATGGTTGGTTACAGTGGCTACAGTAACAATTATAGGCTGGTCGTAAAACAACGAAAAAAATTTTTCCACAAGATGTGGTTTTCAACAAAAATACCACAGCATAACCCGAAGAGCTAAAGACCAACAAGGTTACATACGAATACAGCTCCCCAGCAGAAGGAAAAGAAGATGAAATTCCTCAACTTGAGGAAAATGGAGATGTATTCTAGTAAACTCAACGACCTGTAAGGGTTGAATTAGTTTATAATTTACCCCTTTGCTGCTCTTCAGCTGTGAACTTCCAGACTCATTGATAATTCTTCTTATGTCTGTAGAATAGCTCAACTTCTCCTAAAACCTGGACTCATTCACACTGATTTGTAGAAGGCTTTTATTGTGCCTCTAATTACAAAATGTGAGCAGAAGTTAAACATCTATTTACAACTTGTTTGAAGAAATTCCAGTCCTCTAAAAAGACAGAAGCTTCAATATATCAGTATATACATTATCATTATAATCTTCTGCTCATTGGCATTCTTTGACCTCATAGTTTGTACAGAAGATTCTTTGCTGCCTTTCATAGCTTTGCACATCTTGATGCCAAGCACAGCTTTAACACTGTTGGGATACCACAGAGCCCAAGTGAAATACCCCAGACAAATAATAGAACATGTGAAACAAGATTTGCTGTTTAATAAATCCTCTTACCTAAAAATTAAACTTTTAAGTTCTTGATGATTTTCCTGGATAAAGCTTGTGAATTTATAGTCAAATTTAGTGTGAGAGTTCACTCTCAGTCAATGGAATAATTTACTTCCAGAAACCTGAGCTACAAAACATCTGAAATAGCTCGTATCCTCACAGATAATGTGACACTGAGGAGGTTACTCAACCTGGAATGACTCTTGGAAAACACAATGAACTTAGCTCTTCAATTTGTTTCCCTTATGTAAGACCTGGGACACTAGCCTGTGAAATGCAGTGATCTGCCATGCGACACCTTAAAATACAATTTCATGTTCACACTGAGCATGTCGACTAGCTGTGATTTAAGTGCCACAGTGCCATCAAGTGCAACTCCGAGTCTTCTTGTTGCTCCTTGGCAAATGCCTTAATGTTCAGTGGAGTAAAGACATTGGCCACTCGAGAGTCAGTCCACAATCACATTAGTGATGCCCAATATGTGGCAAATGTCTGTACTGAACTGGTTAACGAATTCCATTTTGCTGTACTGCCATGGGAATCAAGTGTTACTGTTTTTCTTGAAAATGTATGTTAAGGGCGTGTGGTTGGTATATATCACGACCTGTCTCGACACAACCTGTGGTCAGAAGTACTCGATTGCTTCGTACATAGTTAATAAGTTCCTAACAGTAGATACTCCATCTTTGCTGAGAAGGTGATAACTTGTGCAAAAAAATAAGTCAGCGGCTGCCAGGAGTTGTCCATCCATTGATGGAGGGCTAAATATACACCTACATTACATATTCATAGATCCTCCTCAAGCTACCGTACGGTGCGTGGTGGAGGGTTCACTACTAGTCATTTCATTTCCTGTTCTACTCGCAAACAGAACGAGGGAAAAACGACACTCTACATGCCTCCATGTGAGCCCTAATTTCTCGTATCTTATCTTTATGGTCCTTAAACGCAATGTACATTGGCGGAAGTAGAATCATTTAACAGTCTGTTCCAAATGCCTGTTCTATAAATTTCTCAACAATGTTTCTCGAAAAGAGGGTCGCCTTCCCTCCCAAGATTTCCATTCGAGTTCCCGAAGCTTTTCCATAACACTTATGTGTTGTTTGAACCTACCTATAAAAAATCTAACAGCCCGGCTCTGAACTACTTCAACATCTCCCATCACTCCAACCTGGTACGGATCCCAAACACTCAAGCAGTAATCACGAATAGGTCGCAGCAGCGTCATATATGCGGCCTCCTTTATGAGTGAAACACTCTTTCCTAAGATTATCTCGTTTGCCCTCCCTACCACAGTTGTCACATGCTCGTTCTATTTCATATCACTTTGGAGTGTTATGCCCAGCTATTTAAACGACTTGACTATGATGCATCCGAATATTACATTCACATTAATTTACATTTTTTTTTACATTTAGAGCTATCTACCACTCATCAAACCGCCTAGAAATTTTTTATGAATCGTATTGTGTCTTCCTACAGTCACTCAACTTCGACAACTTACCATACACCACAATATCATCAGCTGCCCACCTTGTCAGGCATATCATTTATGTATATAGAGAATAACAGTGGTACTATTACATTTTCCCTGGTGCATTCCCGACGATACCCTTGTCTCTGATCAACACGTAATGTCGAGTACCACATACTGGGTTCTATTACTTAAGAAGTGTTCAAGCCTCTCACATATCTCTGAACTTATTCCATATGTTGATATCTTCCTTAACAGCTCCCGATAGGGCACCGTGTCAAACGCTTTCCAGAAATTTAGAAATATGGAAACTGCCTGTTGCTCTTTATTCATTGTTCACAGTATATCATGTGGAAAAGGGCAAGGTGAGTTTCGCATGAGTGATGCTTTCTAGAACTTTACTGATTCTTGGATATAAGTTCCTCCTCTCAAGAAACCGTCTTACATTCGAACTGAGAATATGTTTGGTGGCTAACTGACTGGCGTCCACCACTAATGCACCAGCAAAGCTGCTTGTACTAGGCTCTTTTTGATCGCTTCAAAAGTGCATTCAACTCCTCAGACCACTGAACAGGAGAACAGCTCTTAACTTAGAGACCAAGCGGTACTGTGTTCAATGGCGGCTGTTGTTCTGCAGTGTGTGGGAAATGACAGCGTTAAAATTGAACATTCCTGAGTATCTACGTACGTCTTTTATTGTTGATGGGCTAGGCAGCTGCTATACAACTTCAATCTTCTAAATGAATAGCAATGAGGCTGCTGAAGATATACGATGACACAGGAATTCAACTTCAGGTGGTCGAAACACATATTTTGCTTTGTTCAACACTCGCCATACTTTTTAAGACACTGAGGAATTTCTCTCAGGTGCTGGTGACGTTGATCCTTGAACGATGAATACACTAACACGAACGTCCAACAAAACAAAACAAAAGCTCAATCAATGCAAGTAAGAGTCGAACTGCTGTCAGTTTTGTGCAGCATTACGAAGATTGAAGGTAATAAATTCTGTCTCTCATACATCCCAAACGAGGTAATTATCGCCTTTACAACCTCCATACACTGGCCTGTACTGTGTGTTATTGGGTAGTACATATACGATGGACATATTGGTGAATGGCAAGCCAACAACTGATCCTCTGAACAGAGTCAAGCATGCATATATTTTTCAAGAGGTTCACTGTGCACTAACCAACATGGACAACATAACCTGCCTGAACAACATGTCCAGCCACTAGCACCTCCAGCACAGCCACCTACAGAAATAGGAAGCATCGAAGCTGAAATTGTTATAGGTACAGAAAGCTGGCTGAAGCCAGAGATAAATTCTGCCGAAATTTTTACGAAGGCACAGACGGTGTTTAGAAAGGATAGATTGCATGCAACCGGTGGTGGCGTGTTTGTCGCTGTTAGTAGTAGTTTATCCTGTAGTGAAGTAGAAGTGGATAGTTCCTGTGAATTATTATGGGTGGAGGTTACACTCAACAACCGAGCTAGGTTAATAGTTGGCTCCTTTTACCGACCTCCCCACTCAGCAGCATTAGTGGCAGAACAACTGAGAGAAAATTTGGAATACATTTCACATAAATTTTCTCAGCATGTTATAGTCTTAGGTGGAGATTTCAATTTACCAGACATAGACTGGGACACTCAGATGTTTAGGACGGGTGGTAGGGACAGAGCAACGAGTGACATTATACTGAGTGCACTATCCGAAAATTACCTCGAGCAATTAAACTGAGAACCGACTCGTGGAGATAACATCTTGGACGTAATGATAACAAACAGACCCGAACTTTTCGACTCTGTAAGTGCAGAACAGGGAATCAGTAATCATAAGGCCGTTGCAGCATCCCTGAATATGGAAGTTAATAGGAATATAAAAAAAGGGAGGAAGGTTTATCTGTTTAGCAAGAGTAATAGAAGGCAGATTTCAGACTACCTAACAGATCAAAACGAAAATTTCTGTTCCGACACTGACAATGTTGAGTGTTTATGGAAAAAGTTCAAGGCAATCGTAAAATGCGTTTTAGACAGGTACGAGCCGAGTAAAACGGTGAGGGACGGGAAAAACCCACCGTGGTTCAACAACAAAGTTAGGAAACTACTGCGAAAGCAAAGAGAGCTTCACTCCAAGTTTAAACGCAGCCAAAACCTCTTAGACAAACAGAAGCTAAACGATGTCAAAGTTAGCGTAAGGAGGGCTATGCGTGAAGCTTTCAGTGAATTCGAAAGAAATATTCTATGTACCGACTTGACAGAAAATCCTAGGAAGTTCTGGTCTTATGTTAAATCAGTAAGTGGCTCGAAACAGCATATCCAGATACTCCGGGATGATGATGGGCATTGAAACAGAGGATGACACGTGTAAAGCTGAAATACTAAACACCATTTTTCAAATCTGTTTCACAGAGGAAGACCGCACGGCAGTTCCTTCTCTAAATCCTCACACAAACGAAAAAATGGCTGACATCGAAATTAGTGTCCAAGGAATAGAAAAGCAACTGGAATCACTCAACAGAGGAAAGTCCACTGGACCTGACGGGATACCAATGCGATTCTACACAGAGTACGCAAAAGAACTTGCCCCCCTTCTAACAGCTGTGTACCGCAAGTCTCTAGAGGAACTGAAGGTTCCAAATGATTGGAAAAGAGCACAGGTAGTCCCAGTCTTCAAGAAGGGTCGTCGAGCAGATGTGCAAAACTATAGACCTATATCTCTTACGTCGATCTGTTGTAGAATTTTAGAACAAGTTTTTTGCTCGCGTATCATGTCGTTGTTGGAAACCCAGAATCTACTCTGTAGGAATCAACATGGATTCCGGAAACAGCGATCGTGTGAGACCCAACTCGCTTTATTTGTTCATGAGACCCAGAACATATTAGATACAGGCTCCCAGGTAGATGCTATTTTCCTTGACTTCCGGAAGGCATTCAATACAGTTCCGCACTGTCGCCTGATAAACAAAGTAAGAGCCTACGGAATATCAGACCAGCTGTGTGGCTGGATTGAAGAGTTTTTAGCAACCAGAACACAGCATGTTGTTATCAATGGAGAGACGTCTACAGACGTTAAGGTAACCTCTGGCGTGCCACAGGGGAGTGTTATGGGACCATTTCTTTTCACAGTATAAATAAATGACCTAGTAGATAGTGTCGGAAGTTCCATGCAGCTTTTCGCGGATGATGCTGTAGTATACAGAGAAGTTGCAGCATTAGAAAATTGTAGCGAAATGCAGGAAGATCTGCAGCGGATAGGCACTTGGTGCAGGGAGTGGCAACTGACCCTTAACATAAATAAATGTAATGTATTGTGAATACACAGAAAGAAGGATCCTTTACTGTATTATGATATGATAGCGGAACAAACACTGGTAGCAGTTACTTCTGTAAAATATCTGGGAGTATGGGGGCGGAACGATTTGAAGTGGAATTATCACATAAAATTAATTGTTGGTAAGACGGCTACCAGGTTGAGATTCATTGGGAGAGTCCTTTGAAAATGTAGTCCATCAACAAAGGAGGTGGCTTACAAAACACTCGTTCGACCTATACTTGAGTATTGCTCATCAGTGTGGGATCCGTACCAGATTGGGTTGACGGAGGAGATAGAGAAGATCCAAAGAAGAGTGGCGCGTTTCGTCACAGGGTTATTTGATAACCATGATAGCATTACGGAGATGTTTAGCAAACTCAAGTGGCAGACTCTGCGAGAGAGGCGCTCTGCATCGCGGTGTAGCTTGCTGTCCAGGTTTCGAGAGGTGGATGAGGTATTGAATATATTGCTTCCCCATACTTATACCTCCCGAGGAGATCACGAATGTAAAATTAGAGAGATTCGAGCGCGCACGGAGGCTTTCAGACAGTCGTTCTTCCCATGAACCATACGCGACTGGAACAGAAAAGGGAGGTAATGACAGTGGCACGTAACTGCCCTCCGCCACACACCGTTGGGTGGCTTGCGGAGTATAAATGTAGATGTAGATGTAGAACATCCACGAACGCTGACGACCTGCTCTGGTTGCTGTGTCTACTTCCCGGCCCTTTTCCTTGATACCTATGCTACACTTCCGCCGAGGGGGCGGATATAGCGTCCAATAAGACAACCGTTAAGTTCTAGTGCGGAGAAGTGACATATTTGCACAGTGTGTTTATGTGACTGTCACCTTGTTTAACAGCTGACATGCAGCTGTCAAGATAGTTCCACGCCGGTCGCCAGAGGTGCTGTGCTATTGCATCTAATAAGCAAATCACTGCTGTCAAAGGGTTACAGGCCTGGCCACCAGTGGCCCTGGTTTTTTTTTTTCGCATGTGCTTGTGCATTCTTTAAGTGCGATGTTTATTCTTGTGCTTTTATGTTCAATGTTTTTTCTTATGTTTCTTATATTCTGTATTGGCACTCTGGGCTACAGTTCAATTGACATCTTGCTCTCATGGACTAAAGAGGTTGCTAGCAAATGTAATTCTTTGTTGTTGGATTAATCAGCAACATTAAGTTGAAAAGTTCGAATTATGCTGACCCCGACAAGTCACTCAACTCATACCACAACTACATCTCTGGATGGCACAAACTCAGCTAAAAAGTGCAACTACAGTCAACACATGTAGTGGTTCCTACGGATTAAGCACAAACTTTCACGGCAGTAATGGCATCAAGAGATTCTCAGAAGTGGTATGAAGAATAGAGAAGGTGAAATGTCTTCACATGCAATAAACAATACTTGGAACTTAGGGGATTTACCTACAGACATTCACGCTATTGGTTGTAAATGGGTTTACAAAATTAAATGGAAAGTAGCTGGTAGTGCAGTGAGGTATAAAGGTAGATTACATGCGAAAGGATATTCCCAGCAACCCAGATTTGATGATGGAGAAACTTTTTCATCTATTGTTAGGTATGAATAAGCTCTCATTCTTTCAGCTTTGATTGCAGTATATGATATTGATATGAAGCAATTTGATGCGGAAACTGCCTTTCTCAATGGTAATTTGCAAAAGGTGTGAAATTCAAGGTAAATATGTAACTTCCACTTGTCTGTTTCTCTCTGTCTCAATGAATCTTCCTAAAACTGTCTACAGAAATGCAGTGCTACTCTGAATGTAACTTGACTTCTTAAATAAATGCACAACAAACTTACAAAGAAATTCCTGACCCTAAACTGTATTTTCATTTACCTGGTGTCTTGACAAACATTTTTACAGGTTTCTCAAAAGCAGTACTCTGCATATAGCAGCAAAACAACATTAAAAACTACGACTGAAAATTCCATACAACAAAGTGCAATGTCAGTACATCCATAATAAACTATCAGAAGGGTGAGAATTTTAACAGGTAAGAAATGACTGCTGACAAAATTCAGATGAAACTATATTCAAAAGCAATGCTTTAAAAATCAACTGAATGTTCCCAGTTCCATTTATGTAACACAATTTTAAAAATAACTTTAACCAAGGGAATCACATCTTCCTCTCAGATCAGTCCGTACAACAAACCTACTGTCTGAGCTTCGTTACTACAATCTCAATAACACAAAGCAATGGTATACACTTATAAACTTACATAAATCTCTCAACATTCCAGCTTCTCTCTCCATAATTGCATCAAAAATATTCATAATGAAATTTGATCCATCTCATATCACATTTATAATGAAAATTACCTGGCCATTCTTCAAAATACATCTGTTACTCAACACTGCTCGGCTTAGCATATAACTTTACTAGCACATTCAGACAGATGTGATGTAACAACACAAAGATATTGTGGCAGTAGTCAAAGATTACTCAGCTATACAGTTTTGCTCTGTGTGAGCTGTGCATATCGATATTTATGTAAGAAATAGAATTTATGGAGTGATCAAAATAATATGCAAACCTCACAAACGTTCCTTTTAGCGAGGCTGTAGATGGGTTTCATGTTTTCTGTCACAGTGACAAGACTAGATATTTTTCACATCTACATCCACCAGAGGGTACCAAGTACCACTAATTTCCTGTTCCTTTCGCAAATAGAGCGAGGGACAAACGACTATCTGCGTGCCTCCATATGAGCACTGATTTATCGTATATTGTCTTCTTGGTCCTTACATGCAATGTACGTTGGCGGCAGTAGAATCGTTCGGCAGTCAGTTTCAAATGCCGCTTTTCTAAATTTTTTCCCATTTGATTTCCTGAAGCATCTCTGTATCACTTACCAGTTGGTAAAAACCTACTGGTAACAAATCTAGAAGCCTACCACTGAATTCCTTCGATATCTTCGTTCAATCTGACCAGGTACAGATCCCAAACACTTGAGCAGTACTCAAGAATAGGTTGCAGCAGCATCTTACATGCAGTCTCCTTTACACGCGAATCACTCTTTCCTAAAATTCTCCCAATAAACCGAAGTCTACCATTCGCCTCCCCTATCAAAGTTGTCACATGCTCGTTCCACCTCATATCGGTTTGCAACGTTGTGCCCAGATATTTAAAGAACTTGACTGTGTCAAGCAGCACACTAACACAAACAGATTTGATCTTCCTACTCATCCACATTAACTTACCACATTTAGGGCTACCTGCCATTCATCACACCAACTGGAAATTTTGTCTAAGTCGTCTTGTATCTTCCTACAGTTGCGAGGTGCTGGGGCTAGCAGTGTATTTAACACTAAATTCTTCTAGAATCTTCATATATAAAGTATGCCCTAAGCCCCCCCCCTCCTATTCCAATTCCGACTTTTGCTGTTGCACATGGATTAAAAAAGAAACGCGAACTGACTGTAATCGACCCTGTAAGTGGAGTAGAAAAGAGTTTGGCACCTGCAATGATTTAATTTGATAAATAAGTTAAATAAAGGAAAGTTTCATTAACATAGTGAGAAATGAAAAGGTTGCTCTACCAATTAACAGAATGAAAGTTCTGTCCAAAATAACAACATGATTTATTATGACTAAAATCAAAATAATAAAAAAAACACATGAAACATTTGACAATACATCAAATTGGCTCAAATTGGATACTCAAATAAATGCTGTGAAGGTGAAGTTGTCCCTAAACTAGATTGGGACATTTATGACGAAGTGGTATGTGGAGCCAATTCCTTGCAACTCAAATCTTAAGAGAAAATACACAGCCAATCCAACATTAATTGTTGCTACCCAAGACAGAACAAAGTTAGAAAAAGACGAACAGGCGCGCACTGCTGAGCTCTGATTATCACCTAGGAAAATCCCTATCTGCCGGTGCTGCGGACATAAATTACCAAACTGTCTTCTTAACTGCCAGAACACGATCTGGCGTACCGGAGGCGATGGCTGGTTGCTTCGACGTCCCGTCGTGGTGATGATAATGTCGCGAGTATAGCCCGAAACAAATTATCCTGGTTTGGTTGTTCCAGACTAAAGACTTCCTAGCAAAACAAATGCGCCTCTGAGGGAGACAAAGAAGGCTCGCCACACAATCACTGACGGTACAGTGATTGATTTTAACAAGCGAAGTCACACTGTAACTCCGATACAGTCAACTTTAGCCAAAACTGCTCAAGACAGACAACATAGGCCACTTGTACGCAGAACGCTCAATTGCCAACTGTACTCGGAAAGTTACGTTAAAGTCGAAACTTCAGCAACTTCGTCAAACAGTTACAATTAAATAAAAGTATATTAGACAGCCAACGGAAGGCAGGCTGTCCAGAACAGCGAGAGCTCATTCTTGTAACCTACTCCGACCGAAAGGCGAGAGCCGACTCCACAAGAGCACCCGTACAAACCGAGCACAGAACATTCCCGCCCCCACGACAGTGGCCGTGGTTAACCGTTCCAATCAGCAACTCGAAAACCGGCGGAAAATTTCACTCTATTGCCGGAGCACTACCATTCCACCAATGGGGATCCTTGGCGCCAATTTCTGCGCTGATTTTGCTACGTCACGGAGCTATGCCCTGAGCAAGCCAATCACAGTTACGATTTTGCAGAAAGCGCGGGAATTTGCCCGCCACAACTGCCTGGGTACACAAGTCTTTCCCACGCCTCGCTGGTAGCCCGCCAGAAAGTGTTTCTACGAAGTAACGGAACCTCTAGCCCAGCCGCTACTTCAGGGCGCGTCTCAGCCGCTATTCTACAATGTCGGCGTCTGGAAAGCATTCACTCGACTCCCTCACACCTGTCGGCTTACCCTTTCAAGATCAGCAGAGCCCGCCTGTCACCGGACCACCCGGGTGACGAGAGACGCTGCATGGGAAGTCCGCATGTGAAGGAATAGCAACTTTCCACCACATGCAATTAGAGAGGAGAATCGTAAGATAGAAATATGAGAGGGGGCTCATGCCACCTCTCACAGTCATTCAACTTCGACTGTTTACTGTACACCGAGCCATTATCAGCAAACAACCGCAGATTGCTGCCCTCCCTGTCAGCCAAATCATTTATGTTTACAGAGAACAACAGTGGTCCTATCACACTTCCCTATGGCACTCCTGACAATACCCTTGTCTCTGATGAACACTCGCCGTTGAGGACAACATACTGGGTTCTATTACTTAAGAAGTCTTTGAACCACTCACATATCTGTGAACTTGTTACATATGCTTGTACCTTCGTTAACAGCCTGCAGTGGGGCATCATATCAAATGCTTTCCAGAAATACAGAAATATGGAATCTGCCTGTTGCCTTAATCCATGGTTCTCAGTAAATCATGTCAGAAAAGGGCAAGGCGAGTTTCGCATGCTTTCCAGAACCTTGCTGATTCGTGAACATAAGGTCCTCAGTCTGAAGAAAGTTTATTATATTCGAACTGAGAATATATCCAAGGATTCTGCAGCAAACAAGAGTTAGGGAAAATGGTCTGTAATTTTGTGGGTCCGCTCTTTTACCTTTCTTATATACTGGAGTCACCTGCGCTTTTGTCCAGTCACTTGGGGCTTTGTGCTGTGTGAGAGATTCACAGTAGATGCAAGCTAGCTAAGAGGCCAATACCGTAGAGTACTCTGTGTTTAATCGAACTGCGATTCCATCTCAACCTGGTGATTTATTCCAAATCATTCAAATCTTTCTGTTGTTTCTGTATGCCAGGTACGCTTATTACTATGTCATCCATATGGGAGTCTGTCTGATGGTCAAATGACAGTACGTTTGTAAGTTTTCTCCTGTGTGAACAATTTCATGAATGTGAAATTTAAAACTTCAGCTATAGTTTTGCTATCTTTAACTGTCATTCCAGATTGGTCAACAAGGAACTGAATGGAAGCCTTAGACCCACCTAGTGATATTACATACAACCAGAACTTTCTTGGGTTCAATGCCAGATCTTTTGCTAATGTGTGACGGTTGTAGTTGTTGTATGCTTCGCGCATAGATATTTTCACAAACGCGCGAATCTTTACTAACCTTCGCTTGTCATCATTTACGCATTCCCTTTTGAACCGAGAGTGCAACAGCTTCTGATTCCTCAGCATATGATGAATTTCATTATTAAACTATCAGTCAAGTAAGTCGAATTCTCAACAACTTTGGATATGAGCACCGGGCTGTTAAATGAATCCTGAAATACTTCAGAGTACAACAGCCTAACATATTAAACTTAGTGAGAGGAATCTTAAATCTCATGTACAATCAGATAAGAGATTTTGCTGGAGATGTTGATACTCGTCATTCAACAATACTTTATTTCAGCTTTTTAACCAGCTGATCTGTTAAGTGGGCATCACACAAGTAAAACTGTTTTGAAAGATCCACCAGAGAAGTGGAGTATGTTACAGTATCTGACGTATCTGCTGAAGTAACGAAGCTTTACACGTCCTTAGATGAGCTCATTGTCAAAATGGAAGTCTTTGTGGACGATCATTGCAATGGTTAAAAAATAATGAACATCACAAAGGACAAAACTCATAGACATAAAGTCTCATGATGTTCGTGAAAAGATTATGAAAGTTCTATTCTTGTGTATTATGTCAACTCATAAAATCCTGCTTGTTTGTACAAGCATTTGCCAAAGAAAACTTCCATACAAGTTTTAGATCATTATCAATTGTTTATTATGAATATCAGCCAGCCACAGTGATCTTTACACGGTTTTTATTTCATAAATCACTCATAATTAGCCCATTTCGGCATATTGTCATTATCAGATGCTCTTACATGTAATGTGGTTGCTGCCATGTCCTGTCCTTTTTTTTAGAATTATTAGTTTCTCCTTAGACACACACTGGAGTTGTGTTTCAGAGACATGTCTGCAATGTACATCTTGGGACACACTAATAACTCTAAAAAAAAGACAGGGCAGGCCAGCAACCATATTACATGTAAGAGCACATGATAATGACAATCTGCCGAAATGGGCTCATTATAAGTGATTTATGAAATAAAAACAATTTAAAGCTCAGTGTAGAGGGTTGATATTTATAATAATCATGTTATTAGAGGGCATATTTTGCAGTGTGCGCTCCAGAGAATAAAAGTTATTATCAACTGTGTCTTTAAAAGCAGAAAACAAGAGTGGGAGTGTCACATATTATGGCTTGTTGCTCTGATTAGCTTGTGACGAATCTGTGCAGGTAGACAATAGGGCATATGATGTTTTTATATCTTTGCTGCTTCCTACTCACACACAATCTTTTATTCCTTTGCATATTGATTTGTCTTGTGACTATTGTTAATTGACTCCATTCTGTCTTGTGTTTGAGATGCCTGCTTCTTTATGCCAGTAACAATAATGTTTCATCCTGAACTACAATGAATTAGCTACAATCTTTCCAACATACGAGCATCATTCTTAGGTAATTGTTGGGATATGTAAGTTGATATTGATGGCTAACTCCTTACTCCTTATTGTTACTGCTACTCTGTAGTTATGTATTCATAGGTATGAAGTCATAGTTGTGCACATACTGATATTGATTAAATAAAACATTCCTCCATAAAACTTTCATGTTAGGCATACTAAAAATTCTCAACAAAAGGTTATGGGCTCAGGACCAGGCGTCAAAGCAACGTTCTACAAATGTTACAAAACGAGTCATGCCAGAAAATCCCGATTCGGTTCTCGTGCGCAGACTTCCGTTTATTTTATGTGATAATGTCTAAAAATGAGTAGTACAGCCTCGTCTGGACTCGCAGTAGTTAACAAGTTGAGCAGATGAGCAAATTATTAGACATGGAAATTTGCAATGAAGGAGTATATAGACCATGACGAACTGTGGAATATTATAGAGGTTCAGATTCGACGAAACTGGACGATTCTTACAAAAACCGAGACAAAAAAGCATATTCCCGAATTTTACTCTTCGTCTCCCATATAAGGGAAACAAATACAGTAACAGCCCTTGAAAAAGAATTTGAAGACTCTGT
Organism: Schistocerca nitens; assembly: GCF_023898315.1. Taxonomy (NCBI): domain Eukaryota; kingdom Metazoa; phylum Arthropoda; class Insecta; order Orthoptera; family Acrididae; genus Schistocerca; species Schistocerca nitens. The sequence continues at coordinate 465,955,488 of NC_064619.1, read as the reverse complement.
ACTCACACGTAGAGTGGATTTGCATAGAACAAAATGCACAACCCAATTAGATAAATGCGAGTAGGTAGATGACTGTTGCGATCGAATTTACTGAAATGAAGTAAAGTTTCCGATGAGTGAAGTGCAGATAAGAACTTTGCTCTTTACTGGATTACCCATCATTATCAACCTATGATTGTGGCACCTGAGAAAAGTGGCACATGTATCACCAGAAAGTCAATTAAAATAAAACTACTACAAGATGTCAGAACTGAAGACGCCAATAGAAATGAAGAATCGACGTTGTATGAGAGTAGTCTGAAAATTTCTCGGCCTGATAGCGAAAACGACGGTTTATGCTTTGAAAGAAATCTCCTCTGACATCAATACATTTCATCCAGCAGCGTCTAAATGCCATTATCTCCTCTGTGCAGAGTTCCTCCGGAAGTGCTATAAAGAACCTATGCAAAGACATTGGCTTCTTGACTGCACGAAAAGCGCTGACCAGCGAGGAATTTCTTCACTTTTTTTCTGGGTAATAGGGTGTTTGTTCCAGCACTTCATATTGCAAATCCCTCAGTTCGGAGATGATTTTTTTCTTCTTTAAGTTGGATCTGCTTTTACAAATTCTTGTGTCCAGTTTCGTTACTTTCCAGTTATGGTTTCACATATTTCAAGGCAGTCAATCATCAAAATTCCTTTCGCATCCCAAAAGACCGAAAGCCATAATCTTCCCCGCAAATGGCATCATTCTGGCCTTCTTTGGAGCTGAAGGACCTGCTTCTGTCCACTGCATAGACTGCTGTTCGGATTTGGGTATGCATTAGTGAAGCCACGTGTCAGCCACTGCCACGTAATGGCACAAAAAGACACTTACGTTTTTCTTAAAATGTACCAAGCATTTTTCAGAAAGTGACGTACGATTGTGTTTCGATCCACAGTGACCACACATGGCACCCATTTTGCATAGAGCTTTCTCATGTTCAATTCTTGGTGAAAGATGTGACCAAAATGTTCCTTTATCATCCTTAGAACATTAGTAATTTCACGCAACTTTATATCCAGATCTCCTAAAACCACTTTGTCAAAAAATTCCAATTTGCTTGCACTTTTCGGACGTCCTTTGCATGGGTCAACTTAGATACTTTCACAGAAACGGTTAAACTCGGCTGTCCATTTCAGGAAATTGAAAGTCAAGAGGCGCCATGCACATTTACTATGAAATGAATTTCGCAAATGAATTTCGGTCGGTGTTAAACCGCCCAGAAATAGCCGAGAAAAAGACTCAGTTGATCGGCCACTTGGAGGGAAATATTATTTAAACAAGTTAGACAATATGTGGAAATTTTGTTTATTTCAATAATTTATGGCACACAAGACTGTATATGAAAATAGTTTGGTGGGAAATCGGTTGCAGTGTGTCGAATGTTCTTTAAACAATTTAGACAATGTGTAGAACATTGCTATTTAAGCAGTTCATGGGATACAAAGCCATATATGGACCAAGCGAGGTGGCGCAGTGGTTAGCACACTGGACTCGCATTCAGGAGGACGACGGTTCAATCCCCTCTCCGGCCATCCTGATTTAGGTTTTCCGTGATTTCCCTAAATCGTTTCAGGCAAATGCCGGGATGGTTCCTTTGAAAGGGCACAGCCGATTTCCTTCGCAATCCTTCCCTAACCCGAGCTTGCTCTCTGTCTCTAATGACCTCGTTGTCGACGGGACGTTAAACACTAACCACCACCACCACCACCGCCATATATGGAACATGGTTTATTCATGTAAAGAAATTGATGGGAAATCGATTACAGTGGATGGAATACTGTTTAAACAATATAGACAATGTGTGTAATATTGTTTATTTATACAATTTATGGGGTGGAAGGTGATATATGGAATATTTAAACAATTGCAATGTTTTTTTCCGATCATGCAAGGAATACTGTCATGAAACACCCATCACATGTAATTATGCTGTTAAAAATCATTCGAGTGTGAAGCACGCATCGTCCGCCATCCCCTGTATGCTGACCCACACCCAATACCACCTCGTACCACAGCACATGCAGCTCGCTCGGAGCTCTGCAAAGTTATGAAGTTGTCAGCGGCCACGCCACGCGCATATCCAAGAGTGTCCGCTCGGGCCCGGCAACTGACATACCAAATGTCACTCTAATCCCCGAACAGAGCACATGAGAAACGTCTGTCGAAACACATGCTCCTGTGGAATACCAATGCACACGAGAACTCTTTCCGAGGCAAATTCCTGACTGTGATCTGATTCCACCATGGGCTCTAAGCTGCTGTCTGTCCTAGGAAGAAAGGATTTCACACTGCGAAATTCAGTTGCATAGTATAGCATACACTGTTTATTTATAAAATGTAATTTGCAGGGGCTGAATCTCGCGCGGGATTAGCCGAGCGGTCTAGGTGCTGCAGTCGTGGACTGTGCGGCTGAGCCCAGTGGAGGTTCGAGTCCTCCCTCGGGTATGGGTGTGTGTGTGTGTGTGTGTTCTTAGGATAATTTAGGTTAAGTAGTGTGCAAGCTTAGGGACTGATGACCTTAGCAGTTAAGTCCCATAAGATTTCACACATATGTTTTGAACATTTGGGCTGAATCTCACATTTATTTGTTGGGAAAAGCTCACATTCAGAACTACATGTCCTAATTACGTAATTACACTGCTGCAGATTGAAGGTTTCGTCTAATAGGAAAATTTCTTGTGTGTACACTCACCTTGACATGCAGGGATTGACTGACCTAATGTACAGTGTCGCCACTAAAGGACGTTCAACGAGCTGGCCGAAGTGGCCGTGCGGTTAAAGGCGCTGCGGTCTGGAACCGCAAGACCGCTACGGTCGCAGGTTCGAATCCTGCCTCAGGCATGGATGTTTGTGATGTCCTTAGGTTAGTTAGGTTTAACTAGTTCTAAGTTCTAGGGGACTAATGACCTCAGCAGTTGAGTCCCATAGTGCTCAGAGCCATTTGAACCATTTGACGTTCAACGCCCTTACCGTTCGCAGCCTCCCTCCCCACCCCTCCCAGAAAATATTGGTAGGAAAAAGACTCGATCTGTGCGGGAGAATAAGGATCTTCTGACTCATAATTCGAATCAAAGTCAATTATATACTGATACATATTCTTCATTTAATTAGTTTGCAGGGGATGGAGTTTCCCCACTTGCGTAGACATCATGACTGCACCCACTAACCTTGCTCCTCATGATATGATGACTGTAATCACAAGGGAACGGAGTGAAGTGCGATACAGTAGCCATCATTAGGTGTCTCCCGTGTGTGTGTCTATCGTCAGGGCGCTGCCACGAAGTTCAGAACAGCCCATTGTCTTAATTACAGATCACGTTACTACATACCACCGTCCACGGACCGGATATTGGCCTCCTTTGTTCTTGCGGCCCCCAAACAAAGTATCAAGTTGTCGGCGAACTCTAGACTGGCTTGCTGTCTCTGTCGCTCTCAAGTAGCCACTCCCTGCTTCTCTGTGTGAACCAACGTCACCAAACACGAATAAGGAAGTTTTCGTCTCTCCTCAGAATACTGTATTCCTACTGGCTAATGCAGGAGGCAAAAGGAAATTTCCCAATTTCGATATCAAAAATAGAGTGAAATGATCCATTTGCACTACCATGTCGAATTAAATGTTTAACAATTTACAAGAGTCAAACAGATCGCTTAAAACACTCACTTCCACCTTACAATGATCCTTCTTCGTAATAAAACATATTTCAACGTTTGAGTATCATACATAAAAATTATGCAAATCAAGTAATCAGATTTCCGTCACAAATAGATCATAGCGCTAAATACATCTGAGGTCTCGTACGCGACCTCCTCCACCACAACATTTCTACTGAACGTATCTGGTGAAAAAAATTCCGACAATCACACAAGCTAGCGATCGCGAGGAACACGCAGTCCGCTGACTGTAGGGTAGCCCCCGTCTGCACCAGCTGGTAGAGAGAGACCCACACCCTTGTTGGCCATGCCCACATAAAACACATGTGTGCATGCAGTACAACTACAGAAAACAATAAATTGAGCCATCGGGCATTTGACGTCACGATTCGGTTTTTAAAAGTACTATTGACTTCCTAAACTGATTCTCTCCACTACATTCGCAAGCAAGTAGGAGGCTTCTACTGTGTGATAGAATAGAGACAATGGGAAATACCTCTCCAAGACAGAGTTCACTGCGATGTCTTGAGAAGCACTAAACATGACAGTCTTACCACAACCACAATCCAGTCTGTAGCAATAAGCTGTCAGGGCTAGATGTCGGAGATCACTGAAAACACTCGGACATCCGGCGTACCCACTTCCAAGACGTCCACACCCAGCGTTCCTGTCCCCCTCCGCGCACATCGCCAGCGCCGACGTAAACAAGTGTGAGAAAATTTCCACTGCGGCCGCAATCACAGTCGTGGACGCGCATGTACGGCTGAGTGCACTACCCTAGCTATGGAAAGCAATGGAAAGCAAATGATTGGAGTGATAGGAATTCGGATGCTATCAATATGTCCAGCGCAAACATCCATCATTTTGAATCTTCTCTCACGAAACACTTGCATGTCCGCTTCTTCTGCGTTCACCCAGCACGCTCGTCACTTCGCGAGCCCTCGCTGCCGTAGGCAAAATCAGACGAGTAGTTACGTTCTTTGTGTCAATCACATGCTAAGTTAATCCGTTACTTCCGGTTGCCTACGCCTCGTGACCACCTCTGCAACCAGCCGCGGTGCACTGCGAAACAAGCAGCAGCAGCTTGGATGTATGCAGTAGTTCTAAACAATTCCACCCTGACGTAGACCACACAGTTTAAAAGACCACTTTACCCAATCCGCAGCAACGATGTTGTTGACCATACACCTCGAATTCTCGCGCGAAATGTAGAATCCTCCCGTTTATACGAGTTATTTTCAAACATAGAAGAAAGCGGACAATCCTCGAGTTTTCACACCGCTAAATTATCGTTACTTGTCGTGAAAATCCTGTACAGGACTATGGCATGGGCTATATTCCCTCTAAGTATTCTTTCATCAGGTATAAAAACATCTTTCTTTACCTGTCACGTCAAGCATCACGTGTAATTTCACATGTCAAACACTGCTACTATGCATTTGTGAGTTTCTTTGTAAGAGGCATTCTCCAATACTAATCATCATTTTATGTAGGACTGATGCAAGCGTAGTATGGTTTCTGAACCGTGATCGGATCTGAACAGTGGCGCTTTACATCTCTGGAAAACTATATTGTCCATGTATGTATAAGAAAGAACCGATGTTTTAAGGAAGTAGTTTGTTTTCATTCTACAGTTTGTCACCATAGTTCATCGTAGAGAAAACTGCAAGGAGAATGTATGTGGTGCGCTGAAAATATATTTCTTATATTGGGATAGCAACAGTGCTGCATTCAACACAACTAACAGGTCGGAAACCGCATCGATCTTACATCACAGCATGTTTTAAGTGCAGAACTGTGCCGCCTTAGGAGTGCATGTGTTTATGTTCTCTCTTACCCATAACTTCTTGGTACTGATCCCAGACACTAAAACAATACTTTAGAATTGATAGCGCAGTTCATTTACGTAAAATGCTTCAAACGTCATCCGTCTGCAGCTCTGCGCTCGCCGGTAATACACCGCGTCCTATACTCGTCCAACATGGTGGCGCTTGGGATAACAGCACAAAGTTATAACTCCCGATTCCCAATGATGGACGTGTAAGAGCCTGAAACCAGCCATGTTCTAAACAAAAGAGCATTACAACTATAGTGGTATTTTCAATTCTGGGCCCACAAAAAAAAAGGTAGAATTCTGACAATATGTCAGATGATAATGAACTGAAAACATTTCTGTACTGAATGAAACTTATATGTGATATGTGAATGATACATTGATTAGCCTTGGAGCAAATAGTACTTAGTTTATAAATTAATATTAAGTTTTTTAAAGGGAATGAATCAGGGACATGTCCCAGTAATGAGAAGAAAGAGAATTTAGGTAGCTATTACCAAAAGAAAAGGGCCACACTGATATATGAGAAATTATGTATATATAAATATGTGTATGATTATGATAGTGTGAATATTGTGTGTGAATATAAAGAAGTTATAATTCATAAAATATTGTGAAATGAAGGTGTGGTCCTGTACTACCAAAGGATATCAAAAGGGGAGTGTCAGACTGGTCATTGAAGAACACAAGTAACAGATACGAATGCTAAATACAAGTGTTCAAGACTCAGTTACACATGATCATGGCTTATCTGAATGTCCTTCCAAGAACAGAGCTGCATCCTGCAGTGAAAAGTGTAAATTAAGTACACTAAAATACAATCATTACACAAAGAAATATTCACAGAGAATTTCCTCAGTTATTGTATGAGGTGAAAACGATGGATCTTAGCAGGAGATGAAAAATGCTTCTTTCCAGTCCTTATCATAACACCCTGTAGATTAATTGACTACCTCCTAGTAGATTTGAGAGAAGTGTGACTAAGTGTAGTTTTGCGTGCTTGTGTTGAAAATGCAAAACTGATATTCTCTATGCCTTTCGTCAGTAATCTGGAACTACAAATGCTTGAGTTAAATGAGATGACCGTAGTAATTCATGCACATCATCAGATTGCTTATATGTTACTGTTTTGTCAGTCTTGATGTGTAACATGTTCTGCAAGTTGTTAACACAGGCAAAGATTACATAATGAATTTAAAAGTTAAAGGAGTACTAGCTCATCATAAAAGTTGTAATGTCCTATTAATGATGAGAATTAATACGAAATAACTTGTCATGGAGATGTTGCCTTATGAATTTTGAAGGCGATAGTGACTTCTTAAGTGTCATTCACTTGTATTTAAATATTGTTATGTGAACATCGAAAATTATGTAACAAATTCGTGTATAAACTTGTACATAAGTGAAATGCATTAGATCTCGCACATAAGGAGCAAATTTACATCATGTTTTAATTTCTTTAAGTAAGTAATCTAAAATATTACGCATTTGCACAAAAACATCTAAAAAAACTGTATGTGGAATGCATGATTAACATACATGAAACGAAAAGGGATGCCAAGAAAAACTGTCCACATATCATATGTTTAGTGTTTGTTGAATGAGGAACACACATGTGCGTGGAATAGTGATCAAATTTACATCTGTCTACGATGACAAAAACGATCTAAGTGCCCTTTGTAGTGTTGCTGGATGCCAAACTTTACCACGGAGAAGGAATTAAAGCAAGTAATTTATGGACTTATCTGGAATCTGATGAACTCTTGACGTGATGGCCTTTTGGACTCTGAAATATGTGACAGACAAGGCAGTCTAATGACCAGGGTTGGAACTTCATTGCTTCTCCATCAGAGCATCGAATGTTTTAACCAAATACACATCAACTCACACTTGTCCTATGTAGCTACCCTCCTGACACTATAACAACGTGCAATACATTGTCATCTGCAAAGTTATAGACAAGGGGCTGAACTATTCTCTGTAGCTGCACAGATCATACTGCAAGACACAGAGACAATGAACACCATTGAACGTGTGGAGATGTGGCCATGCAAACTACACGTGGTAGTTACACCTCAATAATGGAGCAAAAAACTCTAATTCAAACCTGCCCTTTGATCTCTCAAAAACTGAACCTTTAAAGTTCTGTAAGTTTCATGCAAATTAATTGTAATATAGCTAAAGCTGACGTGTGCAAGGGATAAATGAGACATAAACTTGGCCACAAGATTTGATCCCCAGCCAGGTCAAAAAGTAGTTTAGCTTAATTGGCACTTCCATATGAAATATAATTATTTATGTTCGTAAAATGCAAGATGGACAAGACCAGTATACAGTAAGAGGGCAGTTGTGATGGATCTTATGTTGATTTAGCCATAAGGTATATGCCATTTGGTAAGTTTTAGAACACTTTGTGAAGCAAAGATGCATTGCGAACATCCCCACGCTGAAAAGAGATATTTATGAAAAGAAAGATGAAAGTATATCTGCATTTATTAACCATTATTATTGGCTGAGATCCAGCAACCATGCACAAAATTATTGTCAAATTGACGATGGTTTCGACAGCACTAAGGCAGTCTTCATCAGAACATAAATTAGACAGGATTACTTAGAAAATATAATGACAAGGCTTGAAATATAATACACTTAATAGGATTACTTTCATAAATAGTACAAACAATGTACTTACATGTAATCACACCATGGATGAAAAACATCTGAGCAAAAATGCTCTCGTCAAATAGAAATTGAGGCAGGAATAAAAATTAAAATATAAAAATGAAACATGTTTGTCAACTTGAATAAAATATTCCATCGAAATACAATGGCAACCGCGAGGTCGCTTACGGCCAAGAACTGCATCAAACAGCCGCTACCTTTACACTAGTCGATAAACAGGCCAATGCAACCACGAGGTGGACACGAAAACAGATTCGCGTCATCTAGCAAGAAGCGATCGATTTACAGACAAAAGCAAATGAGGCACTCCAAAGAACATTTTAAACATTACAGGTAACAACAGGAACCAGTGTATAAAAGTTAAAACATACCGTAAAGGTCTTATTTTACAAAAGAAATACAGTTCAAATAATGTACAGAGAAAACATGAAAATGGAAGGGAAAACGGTTTTTAAGAGTCTACATTGAGGAGAGTATCGTCATTCAGACCATTTTTAATTGAATAAAGTTTTTGTTGTGAAATTGCAGCTGTTGGTTAAGAATGAGACTGTACTTCAGAGATAGGTGTTTAAAAATATCTAGCTCTTCTAAGATGTTAAGCCTAAAGCCTTTTTCTCTTAGTGCAAGATCTGGACGTCTTTTATGTCTTTTGGATAATTTCCTGTGATTAACAAATGGTCAGCGAAAGTTTAATTGTGAACGTTGGTGCCTTTTTTGCCTGGAAGTTGTTGCCTGTTTGGCCTATGCAATAGGCGGGAAAATTGCCGCAAATAATTTTATAAACACCAGAATTCTGCAAAGGGGAAAGCATAGCTTTCAAGTTATGTATGTGTTACTTTTTAAAGAATTATTAGTGGAGAAGGCTACTTTACAGTTACATTTATTTTGAAGCAGACGCTGTATCCTGTACGAAACTCGACCCAGAAATGGTATAGGGAAAAAAATTTTCTTTTCATTTAGATCATTATTAGAAAGACCTAGGGTGGTGATTCTCTTTGACAGCAATAATTTTAATCAGATCGATTGCAAAATTGAGATTTGATTGATATTATATACGCCATCACAGAACAAATATTAAATGTTCTGAATAACTGAACATCACCCATTGGGATATTTTGTGATCTCTCAAAGGCTTTTGACAGTGTGAGTCAAGAAATTCTTCTACACTCATGCTCATAATTTAAGGATAATGCTGATACATGGTGAAACAACGCTCTTGTGGTCGGTTTGCAGGTTTAAATCACCTTAAGGTATGACCATACAGTGCATTTGCCCTGCAGCCGTCGCACGGTGGCGCTGGCAGCAATCCACATACGCAGAGGTGCGTTCATGCATGTCAGAGTACGGTGCAGTGAGTAAGTGTGCAAACGTTTTCAGATGTGGTAATGGTGACTGTGTGTTGAAAACGGCTCAAAGAAAACATATTGATGACGTTATGAGAGGTAGAATACTAGGGCAACTGGAGGCTGGTCAAACACAGCAGGTCGTAGCACGAGCCCTCCGTGTGCCACAAAGTGTGATCTCACCATTATGGCAACACTTCCAGCAGACAGGAAACGTGTCCAGGCACTACAGTACAGGACGTCACAGTGTACAACACCACAAGACCGATATTTCACCATCAGTGCCCGCAGACGGCCACGGAGTGCTTCAGGTAGTCTTGCTCGGGACCTTACTGCAGCCACTGGAACAATTGTCTCCAGACACATAGTCTACAGATGACTGAACAGACATGGTCTATTTGCCCGGAGACCTGCAACGTCCATTGACCCCTGGTCACATGGGGGCCCATAAATCCTGGTGTCAAGAAAAGTACATGGTCATTGGAACTGTGGTCCCAGGTTATGTTCACAGATGAGTCCAGCTATAATCTGAACAGTGATTCTCACCAAGTTTTCATCTGGTGCGAACCAGGAACCAGATACCAACCTCTTAATGTCCTTGAATGGGACCTGTATGAAGGTCGTGGTTGGATGGTCTGCAGTGGGATTATGACTGGTGCACGTACACCCCTGCATGTCTTTGATGGAGGTGATAGAGGAACTGTAACAGGTCAGGTGTATCGGGACGTCATTTGCACCAGTATGTCCGCCTTTTCAGGGGAGCAGTGGGTCCCACCTTCCTCCAGATGCATCATAACACACGGCCACACCGAGCTGACACAGTGGAGGAGTACCTTGAAACATAAGATATCAGGCGAATGGAGTGGTCTGCCTGTTCTCCAGACCTAAACCCCATCGTGCACGTCTGGGCTGCTCTCGGTCGACATATCGCTGCACCTCTTCAAACCGCTATGACACTTCAGGAGCTCCGACAGGCACATGTGCAAGAATGGAAGGCTATGCCCCAGCAGCTGCTCGACCACCTGATCCACATTATGCCAACCTCTTGTACAGCCTGTGTACGTGTACATGGTGATCATAACCCATATTGATGTTGGGGTACATGTGGAGGAAACAGTGGCGTTTTGAAGTACATGTCTTTTGGGACATTTTTATCAACTTATCACCAAAACTGTGGACTTACAGATCTGTGTCATGTTCCCTATGTGCCTATGCTATTAGCGCCAGTTTTGTGTAGTGCCACGTTATGTGACACCACATTCTACAATTATCCTTAATTTATGGGCATGAGTGTGCATAAGCTTAAGTATTGTGGTATGAGTGGGACAGTGCACAAATGGTTTAATTCATACTTAACCGGAAGAATCCAAGAGGTTTGAAATTAACGCTACAGATAATCTGTAAAAATCAGCAGAGTCATCTAACTGGTGAGGTATCGAGAATGGTGTCCCACACGGTTCAGTCTTGGGTCCTTTATTGTTCTTAATATATATTAATGACTTGCCACTCTGTATTCAAGAAGATGCGTAGTTAGTTGTTTTTGCTGATGATACAAGTATAGTAAACACACCCAAGAAGCAAGAATCAGCTGAGGAAATTGCAAATAAAGTCTTTCAGAAAATTATTAAGTGGTTCTCTGCAAATGGACTCTCACTGCATTTTGAGAAAACACAGTTTATACAATTCTGTACAGTAAATAGCATAACACCATTGATATTATAGACTATGAACAGAAGTCTGTTGCTAAGGAAGAATATTCAAAATTTCTGGGTGTGTGCATTGATGAGAAACTGAATTGGAAGAAACACATTGATGATCCTCTGAAACGGTTAGGTTCAGCTACTTATGCTATTAGGACTATTGCAAATTTTGGTGATAAACATATCAGTAAATTAGCCTAATATGCCTATTTTCATTCACTGCTTTTATATGGCATCATATTTTGGGGCAATTCGTCATTAAGAGAGAAAGTATTCATTGCACAAAAACGTATAATCAGAATAATAGCTGGAGCCCACTCAAGATTACCTTGTAGACATTTATTTCAGGAGATCCCGGGTTCGAGTCCCGATCGGAGCACACATTTTCACATGTCGCCGTTGATATATATCAATGCCCATCAGCAGCTGAAGCTGTTAATATATAATTCTAATTTCATTCTAGACGACTGCAGGTCATCAATGGTATTTCGGACATGTCCAACAGAACAGACACCACATCCATATAAGATTATTAAAAATGTTTTCTGCTTCCGATTTCTTGTTAACAAACTTTTCATTGTGTTTGATAGAAATACAGTCTTCCTACACTCTCAGTTGCCCTGTTTCCCTTTTCACAATATTACAAATTGTTTTAATTGTATTATCAGATTTGCTAATCTCAGACATAATGCACATACTTCTGGACTTTTTAATAACTTTTCTTAATACAGTGCAGTTATTTTTAAAATGTTTCATTGTTTCAGGATCATTACTCCTCCTAGCTATAAGATACATTTCCCTTTTCTGTTTACAAGATATTTTTATCCCTTTAGTAAGCAATGGCTTTTTACATGGTTTCTTATAATTATATTTCACTGTTTTCTTAGGAAAACTGTTTTCAAATATACTCACAAAGGTATCATGAAACAGGTTAGATTTTAAATTAGCATCATGTTCCCTGTACACCTCATCCAAGTCTAACTGTTGCAAGCTTTCCATAAAATTTTGAAGTGTTAAATCGTTAATGGAACACTATTTTGGAGGACTGTTTTGTATTACTGTATGGAGCTATATCATATACTATAACTAGCTGTGCATCATGATCAGATAGACCATTCTTAACAGGAAAAGTTTTTATTTGATTAAATTTATCTTCGTCTATGAAAACGTTATCTATCAGTGTGCTGCTCACCTTTACCACCCAAGTAGGAAAATCAATAACTGATGTCAAATTGAAAGAACCAAGTAATACTTCATGGTCAAGCTTTCTATCTGACTCTTTCAGAAAATCTGCGTTGAAATCCCTACAAACAATAATTTGCTTTCCTTTGTCTGACAGGTAGCACAACAAAAAATCCAAGTTTTTCAAAAATAGTTGAAAATTTCCTACACATGGCTACAGTTATAAAAGTGCCTTTATTTGGTTTAAGCTCACATGCACATGCCTCTGTGTGTTGCTCTACACAAATTTTTTTGGTTTCCAAATTTTTCAGACTATGACTGATTTTAACATTTATGGCAACTCCTCCTCTCCCCATAGTGTCTCTACTTACATGTGCTGAAAGCTTATATCCACCTACGTTTACCATTTACATAACTGTGACTATATGAAAGGCTTATTTCAATAGTGGTACAAGTCCATTTTTGTTCCACCCTCAGTTTCTAAATCTTCAAGCTCATCTACTTTGTTTTTTAATCCCCTGATATTCTGATGCAATATATTAACATTATTTTTTACTGTGCTTCTATGTGAATCTTGTGACATAGTAACATTATTTTTCTCTGTACTGATACGAGAATCTTGTGATATTTTCATATCTCTAGTACCTGCCTGTGTGAACTTTTCATTAAGCTTAATTTCAATCAATGTACAATGATTGGATTCTGATCTTATCCTAAAAAAGTACTCCCATGAGTTTCAGTGACCCCCCTCCCCCCCTTAAAGATTTTGCTATCATCCCTTCCCTTTCCTATTGAGATGCAGGACATGTCTTGTGAAGTCCCACCTACCAATACCATCAACAGGACCCAAACCTATGCTTGAAAAAAAGTGGCTGCCCAAAGAAGCTGATCTAGCTTCATATTGACCCTGCTGACAGAGCTGTTCAATTGGGTCTGGTCACACCGCATGAAAGCAGGAACCAAGCCAACATTTGTATGGTTCATTGCAGATGCTATTTTTACCAGGTCACACTCAATATTGTAGCCCTGATCCCTATCAATACTGTTTCCCACTCCACCCACTACCACAACATGATCCTGGTTTGTAAAACCTTTACACAGTGATCCTACATCCTCTATCACTTGGCTAAGACATGCAATGGGCTAGAAAATATTTGTGTGACCTGTACCTGTCACCTAATTTTTCCTGCAGAATCTGGCCCACACCTCTTCCATTGCTACTACCTAACGGCAGAACTTTCCTCCTACTTTCTACTTTTTTTGCAACAGTTGGTTTCCTAGTTAAAGTGTGTTGAGTGCTGACTACACTTACATTTACTTGAGCCTCTTCCTTAGCTGACTGAGGTAGCAATGCAAATCCATTGTTTGTGCCAATGATGAAACTGGCTGATACTGTTCTCTTTCTGTGGCCCCTGTTCCTTGCTACCACTTCCCACCTGCCTTCATCCTCCTCCCCCCTTAACCTCATCAGTTCTTCCCTAGCACTGTCATTTCAGCCTGAAGGACTCTAATCTTCCGTTTCTGTTCCGCTATTTTCCCACCCTTGAACGTAATCTGCAATACCATGGAAGAGACCCATTTACTAACCCGATTCCCATGTCACTATATTCAACCAAATGTAACCATCTGCCACAACAGCTGCACAGAACCCCAGAACTGACTTTCCTACGGCAGCTCAAACACTTCTCGCTCGTGGTTTTTAACAATATTTTTTACGAAATTTATCTAGGCAATAACAATAATTAAACTACTCTATTAACTACAGATCTCAAAAGCCACTAAAGTTATGTGGAACACTAATATACGTGTATACTATTAATATAGTAACGTAATGCAGTTAAACTAACGCTAAAAATCTATACTTGTATACCCGAAAAATTAGGCTTAAGATTGTGTATGCGCTGTACATACTTTACGCGTTTTGAAAGGAAATAAAAGGTAGAACTTAAAACCTTTAATTCCCCGAGTAGATACGGTACTACTAAATATATGTCTAATGGTAACAACCTAAATTCTTCACTTAATACTTAAAGAAATGTCTTAAATTTGTATGTAAACCTACGTCTAAAGTACGTGGAAACCGGCCCTTGTGTTGTTTTCGTTCTTTTTTTTTTTTGATAAATACTTTGAAACAAGTGAAACCTTCCATATGTATTGTAATATAAAACAGACTCTAATTAACTTCGTTACAGTTCGAATCGACCATACCTCGATTTCGATTAAGAACTTTGCAAATCTTAATCAGAGATGCTAAACATTTGTCTGGTAACCTGGTATTTGTTTACGCATGTGGTCTACAAACGCACATGTATCTGTTGTGGTGTTCTGGCTTGTGACATTGTGTTGAATTGTGACAAGTTATTTGTGTTCTGAATTTGCCTAAACTTGTGCATTGAAAATGGCTTCAGGGCTTGAAGGTTATTTAAATCGTACAGTGTCAGTAATAACAGCCGATGGGCGTAATTTCGTGGGAACCTTGAAAGGTTTCGACCAGACAATTAATCTTATATTGGATGAAAGTCACGAAAGGGTATATAGCAATGTGCAAGGCGTTGAGCAAGTCGTTCTCGGACTTCACATTATCCGCGGAGACAATGTGGCCATTGTGGGTGAAATTGACGACCACCTAGACTCGAGATTGGATTTATCGAGTATTCGGGCCGAACCACTAAACGCAGTGGTCCATTGAAGCCCATATTTGACGCTGTAGGAATTATGCTTTTTTTTAACGACAATAACGTAAAATAGTGTGTAAAATAACTACGACATTGTGGTAACGTAATATGAAAGTCGTACAGTTCTGAAGTATTCAGTGTTTGATCAAAAAACTGTAATCATATGTTCGATGGTTTGCGATCACTTTCGTGTGGCCAAAAATATGAATAACACCTTTTAAAAAATGCAGATGGGTCTCTATTTTTGCAAATATGCCAACATTGTGGATGTCAAAGAGATGTTCCGTTGGTTATAACTGACCAAGCCATTAAACTTCAATCAAAAGTAAAGTGCTTCCGGGCGGCAAACAGAACGTGACAGGTCTGCATTGCAGTAGCATCATTAAAACACAAAAGTTAGTAAGCTTGTAAATTAGTTGTTAGTCACAGTAATATCTACCACTTTAATTGCTTGTTGGATGCATATAATATATTTAGCGTTTATTCCATGGAAGCTACTTATTGCGTGTGTCATTGGTTGTGGATGTAGTAGTGTAACACTTCTCCCTGCCCTCCCCACCCCCCTCCGGGTTCCACTTCTCCCTGTAAGAAGCCTAGTGCTGCACGTGTATACGAGGTAGAATTATTGTACTATAAATTTTACTGTTTCACTTATTACAAAATGTCCATATAGCATGTGGTAAAATGTCTCTAAATACATCTCACAGAAGTTTGATCTTGATATCCTAAAAATATCCTCCTACTGACTCACACTTACTTTGTATGATCATCTGCTGTCGGATATATTTGAATCCAGCTCTGGTTTGAAACTTCTGCCTCTTATTTGAGTAATGTCCTACTGAGTTGGACTATAGATTTGTAAAATGTTGTTATACAACTTTTTTCATTAAATATTTGGTTTTTCTGTGTTCTATGGCTTCTGAGCTAGGTCTTTGGTGGCCATCTGCCTAAAGTTAACTAACAAATTTTATTGCATTAATGTCAGTGCTCTCCTTGATGTCATCCAGAAAGAAACACCATTCATACGGGGGCGATTTTCAGTGTCAGATGAAGCACCGCACGTATTGAAGTTAATTCTGCATTGTTTTTTTCAGAGAGCAAACCTACCATATAATCTCTTTTACACGTCACATTGATTCACTAACGCATCTACATCACTTATTCTGCTGTCAAATGGTTATTGGGAGTATGCTGTGAGATCTCTTAAGTGTGTATTATTTCCTAAGTCGTATATGCTTTATTTTTAAGAGGCAGGCTTTAGGCTTATAAATTGGCCAACCTTTTCATTGCCTATATCTTTGTAGAGAAAGTCAGCCATTAGATTGGGTGATTAGAGTAATCTTTCATATATTACTTCTCAATCTCAGGATATTTGGTATTTGGCTAACACTTTTAATCAAACAGATCTTTATGCTGGTCTGGTTTTATTTTAAAAAAATTGATATCATTTTGAAAACTCGCAACCTAAACTGGGCCTCTGGGTATGGTTCATGTCTGTCACCACCCTTGGGTCGACCGAAGCGTCCGATCCCACCCGTCGGCTTTGACCCGTGACATAAGGCTGTTGTGGTGTGTGGCGTCACGACGGCGCGGAATTTAGTTTGTGAGACATGGCCCGTAGCAGGTGCACCATTATCTGCCTGTAGCAACTGTTCAAATACTGCTGGGCAGTATCACCTATCTGTCTCAGTAACACTCTGTGAGTGCACTTACAGTATCAGCAGTTTTTCCATTGCATGAGCTGTTGCGAAAACAAATGTAATCATTTTGTATTTTCATCAAAAAGAAATTATTACATTCAGAAATTCACACTGGCTACCATAAACTGTCACCCAGCTGGCTAAACCACAAACAACAAATTGCCAGCTTCACTATGCAATGCAAGAGCTGCCGACAGTGTAAGTACACTTTAGCTGCAGTCAACATACAATGATTCAGTGTGAACCCACTTTTACATGTTTTTTGAGAGTCACATTCTCATATTCTGAGTGCCTACGTTTAAATCAGCAGACCGAAGTATCTGAATTTTTGAAAGTAACAATCATAAGAAAGTTATTTGGATAATAGGTCCTTGTATTACTTTGAAGTTTCCAAATTTTGTGCCACCTCACACCTGCATTACATGTTCACTAGTGTGCCTCCTTTTCAACAACAGTGTCTCTGACTATGTCCACTTAGCACATAAGCCGATTTCTAGTATATTGGTTTGCCAAGTGTCGCAAGTGCCTGATGTCATGTGAATACAACAAGTTATCAACAGTTTTTCTCATTCCAAAGATAATTTGAATGATTTCAAATTACAGTTCACCAGAATTAGTTTAATAGCATGCTTTATGTACAGATGGGATTTCATAGATATTTGGTACACACACAGCAAGCAAACAAAATTTTGCCCAACTCACCAATGGGTCATTCCATATGAAATCAGTGAGTTTTAATGAAATCTTTGCACCATAATAACCTAGTGGTGCTACAGTGGGGTATTTATTTAATCTTGTAAACATCTCAAGTTTTTCATTTTTCAGAATTTCCTGGGGTGGGTGTTGGGGATAAGCAGGTGACATGGATTGGGGATGGAGAGGGATACCAGGGTAAGGTTGGAGGAAGAAGATACTGTGCTGCCCATGGGAGCTTGCAGGGATTTGATAGGGGCAGGATGGGCTGTTACATGCAGAGTCGAGAGACTATATAGGGGGAGGTGAGGGGAAATACTAGTAAGTGTGTTGGTGAGATAGAAGGCGTGTGTAGTGCTGTAGTGGGAACAGGGAGGGGGATAGGTAGGTAGAAGACAGGGACTGGTGAAGATTGATTCCAGGGATGTTACGGGGTCAAAGGGTATGTTGTATGTTCCCCAAATCCCTCAACATGGAAACCAACCTTTAAAAAAAACTGCAGTCCATCACCTGACTCTTGATCTTGTAAAACCACCTGCCAAGAAAGGCTCCACCACTTTGGTTATGAACTGCAAGGATGACATGGCAGAAGAACTCACAAGCCGTCACACAGATCCAAATACAAACCCAGCCACAGTGATGCCATTGCTGAAATCCAGCAGGATCTCCCAGTTACTCCTTAGGTCCACCCAGAACCTCTCCCTTGAGTCGTATTTGTCACCTCACCCCCACCACTTCCTGTACTCCATAAATCCAACCACTCAGGACACCCGCAGAGAGAGTCCCTGCTCTCGTGGCTCAACAGCTTCAGCCTATTACACGTAACCTGCCTTCCTATATAAAAGACGCAAGCCATTTTTCCATCAAATCTCACAGTTTCCTGTTCTTTTGCCACCCAGCACCATGCTCATCACTGTCAATGCCACCTCCCTGTTCACCAATGTTCCCAATGCTCATGATCTACAAGTTCCGTCCTGGTCACCATGACCAACTGTATCCTCACCCAACGTTACTTCTCATTTGAAGGCAGAACCTACAAACAAATCAGTGGTACAGTGATAGGCACTAGTTTAGCACCATCCTATGCCTATCTATTCATGGTACACTGGGGAACCCTTCCTAACCACCCAGAATCCCAAACACTTTACCTGGTTCATGTTCATTGATCACACCTTTCTGATCTGGACCAAAGGTGAGAAAATCCTATCTACGTTCCATAAGAACCTTGACACTTTTTCCCCTATTTGCTTTCCTGGTCCTTCTCAAGCCAACAAACCACGTTCCTTGATGTTGCCCTCCACCTCAATGATAGCTATATCTGTACCTCCGTCCACACCAAACTTACCAACCACCTACACCACATCCACTTTGACAGCTGCCACCCAGTCCATTCCAAGAAGTCCCTTCCGTACAACATAGCCACCCCTGGTCATCGCATTTGTAGTGATCAGTTGTCAGCACATTTGTAGTGATGAGCAGTCCTCCAGAAATGCCATGAGTCTCACAGAGGTCTTCACAGAATGTAAGTCCCCCCTAGCCTTGTCCAGAAACAGATCTTGTGTGTCTTGCCTCTCCAGTAACCTACCATCACTCACATGCTGACCATGCAGCCACGAAGAAGCACTCATCTCTTGGCTCGGTACCACCCGGGGCTGGAGAAGCACAATAATATTTTCCAACATGGTTTCGGCTACCTCTCGCCAAGACCTGAAATGAGGAATATCCTCCTCACTATCCTCCCAATCCCTCCTACAGTGGTATTCTGCCACCCACTGAACCTATGCAGTATCGTTGCCCTTCCTTAGTCCACCCCTGTTACCAACCCCTTGCCTCATGACTCGTATCCCTGCAACGGACCTAGACATCAGACCTGTCCCATACATCCTTCAGTCCTGTCTCAGGTGTCAGTTATCCTATCAAAGACAGCACTACCTATGAAAGCAGCCATGTGTTCTACAAACTAAGTTGCAACCACTGTGCTGCTTTATCCCTGAGCATGACAACTAATTAGCTGTCAGCCCACTTGAGTGACCACTGCCAACTGTGCCCCAAGAGCCAGCTGGACAACTTACTGAACATGCTGCCCAACGCAATGTGCCTCACTTCAGTGACTGCTTCAGTCTGTACTATCTGGATTCTTCCTACCAACAACAACTTTTCTAAATTGCACAGATGGGAACACTCTGTACAATGCATCCTTTGTTCCTGTAACCCCCTGGCTTCAACCTTTGCTAATCCCTGTCGTTTTTTAATATAAAAAAGATATTCTATTTTTCTGGTGGCCGTGAAGCACAATATAAAAAAATTAAAAAATTCTCAACCTAAGTCTCCATAATAATGGTTGCAATACTGATGCAGGATATGATTATTGTGCAATGGCACATGGTTTAAGTGCTTGTGATAGACCTGAATGAGGAGGTCGTGTTGCAGAAAAGCAAGTGTACAAAAGCCGTTTGAAAATCAAATTGCGACACACAAGCAGTTGTATGAGTTTTCTCAAGAAATCATTCCTCATATCCATTTCGAACTATGTACAACACGGGACTACTCACTATATTTATTTATTTATTCATTCATTCATTCATTCACTCATTCATATGTAGACAATTTCCAATATGAAGATGCAGTTCAATTGTATTTATAAATACCCCTATAACATAACACGGACATATCATATTCAGTCAGAACTTCATTTAATCACATACTGAGTGAAGTGGAACAATGATTAGCGTACTGGACTTGTATTTGGGAGAACAGTGCCTCAAATCTGCGCCTGGGCATTCCAAGATTTCCGTAAATTGCTCCGGGCAAAAGGTGGTAAGGTTCCTTTGAAAGGGCACAGTCTATTCCCTTACCCACCCATGAACTATTCTGTGTGCTCCATCTCTAATATGTCAATAGGACTTTAAACCCTAATCTTTCTTCCTTTATTTTTAATTTAATCGCCCTTAGATGAATACTTAACAACAATCCAAGATTTCTTTAACATAAGCTGGACAAGATAAAAACACGATTAATCACATTGTGATGTCCACATGAATTCACATGGTCATGTTCGTATTTTCAAAATTTACAATTTCACAGTGTGCACCTAGCGCTCATTAATTTTCGCTATTTTACACTTTAATGGCCTCACTTTGTAACACCATGTCTGCCTTAAAAAAAGGAGCAAATAACAGCAAAATCGTTCCTACATCACCAAAAAGTACATACATTGTATATTTACAATGCATTTTCAAAAGCTGTGCTGTTCCTCGTTGGTTCGTATGAATAAAAAAGAGAACATTCTTTGGAGAAGATTCTCAGAGCAAAAGATCTGAGTAAGTTCTCAATTTCATATGAATAAAAGATTCAGTACATTCTTTGACCAGGGAGTTCTTTCTCAGTATTTCCCCTCCTTGAGAAAGTTCTTAGTGTGTATTCTTACATTGTATTCAGCTCACTCGAACAGGTGAGCTGACAAATATGAAATTGGCATTCATGTGGCCCAGAAGAGTTGCACTATGTTTCAATTTTAGTTTTATGTGTGGCAACAAATTCTTAAGATAATATATGGACAGTTTACAAAAATACATCTTCTGATGATGTGACTGAATTTTCGACATGCAGGAAACTTTTTGTTATTGAATTTAGGTGAACACATTACACAAAGAAATCTTAAGAATACATCATTTTTAAGAGTTATGCTGTGAGAAAACATATCTTAAATAGGGCAAATGGTATACAAAGAAACAGTACCTGAATATTTCAGAAGTATCGATTTTGTGTGATGCAGACTGAATTCCCAGGAAAAACTTCATTTGGAATTTCTGTTAATCCATTGCGGATGATGGAGAATGGCCAAACACCCGTATGTTTTGAGAAGTTAATTATTTTATTTTGACAACCAGTTTCAGCATTTCAATATACCATCTTCATGCACTTCATGTATAGACAATCAGATCTATCAATATTAGCATACTGGAGCCATCAGCAACTGGATCTCATGAATTTGTTTACTGAGTCCATTCTTTGAAGACTTGACAACAACTGATGTAGTCAAGTCTTCGAAGGAAGGCCTCAGATATTGAATTCACAGTATCCAGATATTGATAGCTCCAGGATGCTAATATCGATACATCTGGTTGACAATACATGAAGTGCATATGGGGCCTGAAGATAGCACATTGGAATGCTGGAACTGGTTGTGAAAATAAAATAACTTCTCAAAATGTATGGTTAAATGGCTATTTTCCTTGGTAAAAAAATCATTTGGAATTAGTTACTGATGAGGTCTTCTGATTAAAATTGCAAAACTTACGACAATATACTTTTGTTATGTAGCTACTTAAAATTGTAAGCTACGCTGTACTAACTTGCAGCTGAATCTGTCTGTGCTTCATTTGTATCGTGTTAATGGGAAACTTCTACTGACATCACTCTCGTTGCTATTTTAGATGCTTGAAGTGTCACTGTCAGTGTAGTTATTTAATGAAATAACCATCTTCACTGAATTTTCCGAAATAGGGGCTATGCTGAAATACGTTGTAGGCCTTCTCATCAGATGTTTATAGATTCAGGAATGGCCTCATTAGCCATGCCGAAGTGCCATACCTGACACCTTGTAAAATTAAAGCATTGGACTGGTTTTTTCCTTGGTATCTGACCTACATATTCTTGCATCATCTACAGACCCAGGCCATGAATCATCGACATCCGCAAATGTTTCATTTGAAGGGGTGCCTCCTATACTTGACTGAATTTCAGGGCGGAAGCGATTTGTCAGCCAAATAATGTTTTTGTTGTTAAACTTGTATGAATTTCTACAGTCTCTTTCTTCATTATTTCTTTGGGCTATATATATCTTTTTTTGATCAACAAAAGTTCTCCATTTTTACTGAAAAAAAAACCTTGGTAAAACTTAACAAAAGATACCCAGGTTGAAGAATGCTACAGAGATTACTTCCAACAACGAAGAATATTCTCTGCTTATGAAAAACATCTCTAGCTTTATTCATATGAAATCGGTGACTGTTCTTTGCAGTTAGCAACTTTCCCCATCCTCTTACTCAGGCTGAGGACATTCTCCAGTGAAGCATATTCTCCAGCTCATGTTATTCGTGTAAACCTGAGAATGTTCTCCAAAATTCTGAGAATAAAATAATTTTCCGTTTTATTTATACAACACATGGAGTATGTTTTTCTTGTCTATAAAATGTTATATTCTATCTTTAAAGACAATTTTCACTATTTTAGATAAGACAGATGTGGTAGTAATTGGCCTACAGTTTGCAGAATTTTTCTTATCACCACCATTATGTTACCACATGAGACATTCCATCAAGACCTGTGTTTTCGGTGGTTTAGAATATGTATTATTTTTACTACCTCAGATTCAGTTGCTAGCAGCAGAAAAATACATTTCTGACAATGGAGACGTTATCTGTATTTCTTGATTTTTGGGAGCTGTTGATACCTTTTATGAATTTTTCCACAACTTCATCATAACATAAAAATATTCCTGACATCACCTCTTAGTATTTCTCACATTTAGATTTCTGGATACTGTACCGGTACTGTATGGCAAGCAGGCTTTATGCTGAGCGAAACTAGTCTCGACTCTCCTTTACGTTGTTTACTGAGAGTATTTGCCTTCAGTCATCTTTCCTTAAGTAATTTTTGTAATGTGCTTAAAGTTTCCAGCTTCAGCTGTCTAAATTGCAACAGTATTTTTTTTCTCAGCAAACATTGATTCTTGATATTTTGACATTATCCAAAATGATCTGAGATTGCAGTATTTATTACTTACACTGTTTGCCAATTCTGAAGAATGTTAGTAATTCCATGATCTGTCAACATTTGTGAGGTGTGACGGCCTCTTATTGGACCCCGTACACCTAGTTCGAGATTGTAGACACAGATCAGATCACAGAAACTTCGTGTAGGACAACTATCTTTTAATGTATCAGTATTTAGATCCCTCAGTATAACTATACAGGGTAAGACCATCTTTAGTTTTTTAAGCATAAGATGATGGGCTTAAAAAGATGGTTTCAGATATGTGTATATCATAATACACTCCTGGAAATGGAAAAAAGAACACATTGACACCGGTGTGTCAGACCCACCATACTTGCTCCGGACACTGCGAGAGGGCTGTACAAGCAATGATCACACGCACGGCACAGCGGACACACCAGGAACCGCGGTGTTGGCCGTCGAATGGCGCTAGCTGCGCAGCATTTGTGCACCGCCGCCGTCAGTGTCAGCCAGTTTGCCGTGGCATACGGAGCTCCATCGCAGTCTTTAACACTGGTAGCATGCCGCGACAGCGTGGACGTGAACCGTATGTGCAGTTGACGGACTTTGAGCGAGGGCGTATAGTGGGCATGCGGGAGGCCAGGTGGACGTACCGCCGAATTGCTCAACACGTGGGGCGTGAGGTCTCCACAGTACATCGATGTTGTCGCCAGTGGTCGGCGGAAGGTGCACGTGCCCGTCGACCTGGGACCGGACCGCAGCGACGCACGGATGCACGCCAAGACCGTAGGATCCTACGCAGTGCCGTAGGGGACCGCACCGCCACTTCCCAGCAAATTAGGGACACTGTTGCTCCTGGGGTATCGGCGAGGACCATTCGCAACCGTCTCCATGAAGCTGGGCTACGGTCCCGCACACCGTTAGGCCGTCTTCCGCTCACGCCCCAACATCGTGCAGCCCGCCTCCAGTGGTGTCGCGACAGGCGTGAATGGAGGGACGAATGGAGACGTGTCGTCTTCAGCGATGAGAGTCGCTTCTTCCTTGGTGCCAATGATGGTCGTATGCGTGTTTGGCGCCGTGCAGGTGAGCGCCACAATCAGGACTGCATACGACCGAGGCACACAGGGCCAACACCCGGCATCATGGTGTGGGGAGCGATCTCCTACACTGGCCGTACACCACTGGTGATCGTCGAGGGGACACTGAATAGTGCACGGTACAGCCAAACCGTCATCGAACCCATCGTTCTACCATTCCTAGACCGGCAAGGGAACTTGCTGTTCCAACAGGACAATGCACGTCCGCATGTATCCCGTGCCACCCAACGTGCTCTAGAAGGTGTAAGTCAACTACCCTGGCCAGCAAGATCTCCGGATCTGTCCCCCATTGAGCATGTTTGGGACTGGATGAAGCGTCGTCTCACGCGGTCTGCACGTCCAGCACGAACGCTGGTCCAACTGAGGCGCCAGGTGGAAATGGCATGGCAAGCCGTTCCACAGGACTACATCCAGCATCTCTACGATCGTCTCCATGGGAGAATAGCAGCCTGCATTGCTGCGAAAGGTGGATATACACTGTACTAGTGCCGACATTGTGCATGCTCTGTTGCCTGTGTCTATGTGCCTGTGGTTCTGTCAGTGTGATCATGTGATGTATCTGACCCCAGGAATGTGTCAATAAAGTTTCCCCTTCCTGGGACAATGAATTCACGGTGTTCTTATTTCAATTTCCAGGAGTGTATTTAGGCGAATAGTTTTTGAGACACAGATATGTTCTTGCATTGTGTTCGTCCTTCAAAGCGGCACTGTCTAGTGCGACCTTTCCTGCTGTGTAGAGTACATGCTAAATATTGTGAATCCGTCCTTACGCAAACATGCCCATTTACCCGAAAATAGTAATACATACTGCAATATTTTGCACAAAAATTAACTGATGATGTTGCACAAATATTAACTGATGATGTTGCACAGATATTATTCAGTTATTGACAACTGTGATGCCAAAAGAGTAGACAACATACAGTATTAAAATACTACAAGATGTTAATACATTTTAAGTAATAGAAGTACAAATGTAAATTAGGAGGCCCTTATTGGTCAGTTATTTCATACATATTTGTTTATTTGAAAATATTTACTATTGATCACAATGCGAAGCAAATGCACACAAATATGCAAAATACATACTGTACATGATACAAAACTTTAGTGAAGCATTTGCTCAAAATGCTTCCCCTCTGCTGCAATGCACATTTTTAGTCGCCATTTGAATGATTTGTGAATGGCTGCGAGGGTGTCATGTAAGATACCAGCGCAGGCTTCAATGATACGTTGCTGCATATCGTCTGGCGTAGTTGATGTTTGAGCATACAATTTATGTTTGATTGCTGACCACAGAAAAAAAATCAAGAGGGGTGAAATCAGGAGACGGGGCTGGCCACTTCACTTCAACACATCGTCCTATCCAACAATCCGGGAACTTTTCATTTAACAGCTCTGTAGCCACACGGGAAGAGTGATCAAGACAGTCATGTTGGAACCACATGCACGGATGTGTAGTTAGTGGTACCTCTTCCAGCAAAATGGGCAGAACGTTTCGCAGGAACTGTGCATAGTTATTGCTGTTTAGTGTACCCAGAATGACGTACCGCCCCACAACGACATTTCCGACAATGCCGCAGCACATGTTAACATTCCACAGTTGCTGATGCTGTACCTGTCAAAGTCAGTGAGGGTTCTCTATTGACCAATAATGCATATTATGCAAATTCACATTACCGTGGTTGGTGGAAGTCACTTCATGAATAAAAAGCATCAATTGAAAAAACGTTGGATCATCTTGTAGGCACTGCAGAGCAAACCGGAAAAATTCCTGGCGCCGTTCAAAATCCATACCGGAGAGTGCTTAATGTAATGAGAGGTGAAACGGGTGAAATCTATGCCAGTGCAATATGCGTAGAACACTTCTCTGACTTATACCACATTCAGAGGCGAAACAGTAGGGTCGTTATGTGTCAGCGCTAGAATGCCCTCTTCATGTACTTCACCAGTTGCAGTTTTCTGCCTTGTCCTCTGTATGGCGTTCCATGATCAAGTACTTGCTTGCAAATATGTGCAAGAAGCTGGCGCATGGGATGCTCACGATCAGGATACATCTCTCTATATCGCTTTATTGCTCTAACATTTCTTCTGCTTTCACCATACACTAGAAACATATCTAACTTTTCCTCATTGATGTACATGTCCGCTCCAAGAAACTGTGACGAAAATGCAATGTCTCATTACCCCAGCAGCATATTTATACCCCTCTCTCCAGCTACCTCGTGCGTCACCTTGTGGCGTTGTTGAAAAGCAGGAAAGCAATGCCTTCCCTGTTAAGTTCCTCAGTGGTCATTAGGAAAGGTCGCATTGGACAACGCCGCTTCGAAGGACGAATTAGATGCGAGAAGATATCTGTGTCTCAAAAACTATTCGCCTAAATATTATGATATACACATATTTGAAACTGTCTTTTTAAGCCCATAATCATCACCATCATCATCATCATTTAAGACTGATTATGCCTTTCAGCGTTCAGTCTGAAGCATAGTCCCCCTTATAAAATTCCTCCATGATCCCCTATTCAGTATTAACATTGGTGCCTCTTCTGATGTTGAGCCTATTACTTCAAAATCGTTCTTAACCGAATCCAGGTACCTTCTCCTTGGTCTACCCCGACTCCTCCTACCCTCTGCTGCTGAACCCATGAGTCTCTTGGGTAACCCTGCTTCTCCCATGTGTGTAACGTGACCCCACCATCTAAGCCTGTTCGCCCTGACTGCTACATCTATAGAGTTCATTCCCGGTTTTTCTTTGATTTCCTCATTGTGGACATCCTCCTGCCATTGTTCCCATCTACTAGTACCTGCAATCATCCTAGCTACTTTCATATCCGTAACCTCAAGCTTATTGATAAGGTAACCTGAATCCACCCAGCTTTTGGTCCCATACAACAAAGTTGGTCGAAAGATTGAACGGTGCACAGATAACTTAGTCTTTGTACTGACTTCCTTCTTGCAGAAGAGAGTAGATCGTAGCTGAGCGCTCACTGCATTAGCTTTGCAACACTTCGCTTCCAGTTCTTTCACTATGTTGCCATCCCGTGAGAATATGCATCATAAGTACTTGAAACCGTCCACCTGTTCTAACTTTGTTCCTCCTATTTGGCACTCAATCCATTTATATCTCTTTCCCACTGACATTACTTTCGGTTTGGAGATGCTAATCTTCATACCATAGTCCTTACATATCTGATCTAGCTCTGAAATATTACTTTGCAAACTTTCAATCGAATCTGCCATCACAACTAAGTCTATGCGAGACTGCTTATTTTGTGTTCACATATCTTAATCTCACCCAGCCAGTCTATTGTTTTCAACATATGATCCATAAATAATATGAACAACAGTGGAGACAGGTTGCAGCCTTGTCTTACCCCTGAAACTACTCTGAACCATGAATTCAATTTACCGTCAACTCTAACTGCTGCCTGACTATCTATGTATAGACCTTTAATTGCTTGCAAAAGTTTGCCTCCTATTCCATAATCTCGTAGAACAGACAATAACTTCCTCCTAGGAACCCGGTCATATGCCTTTTCTAGATCTATAAAGCATAGATACAATTCCCTGTTCCACTCGTAACACTTCTCCATTATTTGCCATAAGCTAAAGATCTGGTCCTGACAACCTCTAAGAGGCCTAAACCCACACTGATTTTCATGCAATTTGTCCTCAACTAATACTCGCACTTTCCTTTCAACAATACCCGAGAAGATTTTACCCACAACTCTGATTAAAGAGATACCTCTGTAGTTGTTACAATCTTTTCTGTTTCCATGTTTAAAGATTGGTGTGATTACTGCTTTCTTCCAGTTTGATGGAACCTGTCCCGACTCCAACGCCATTTTAATTATCCTGTCTAACCATTTAAGACCTGACATTCCACTGTATTTGATGAGTTCTGACTTAATTTCATCCACCCCAGCCGCTTTATTGCAGTGCAATCTATTGACCATTTTCTCCACTCCTCAAATGTGATCCTATTTCCATCATCATTCCTATCCCATTGTACATCGAAATCTGAAACATTACTGATTGTATTTTCACCTACATTGAGCAACTCTTCAAAATATTCCCTCCATCTGCCCCAGGAATCAACAGGATTCACCAGCTGTTTTCCTGGCCTGTCCAAAATACTTGTCATTTCCTTCTTACCTCCCTTTCGAAGACTGCTAATTACACTCCAGAATGGTTTTCCAGCAGCTTGACCCAAAGTCTCCAACCTGTTTCCAAAGTCTTCCCAAGATTTCTTATTGGATGCTGCAATTATCTGTTAAGCTTTGTTTCTTTCTTCAACATAACTTTCTCTGTCTACCTGTGTTCTAGTATGTAGCCATTTTTGATATGCCTTCTTTTTCCTTTTACAGGCTGCCTTGACTGTGTCATTCCACCAAGCTGTTTGCTTCATCCTACCTTTACACACTACTGTTCCTAGACATTCTTTAGCCATTTGTAGTACTGTGTCCCTGTACCTTGTCCATTCCTTTTCCAATGACTGTAATTGACTACATTCAACTAACTGGAACCTTTCTGAGATCACTGTTATGTACTTGTGCCTGATTTCCTTATCCTGAAGTTTCTCCGCTCTTATCCTCCTACATATGGACCTGACCTCCTGCACTTTCGGCCTCACAATACCAATTTCACTGCAGATTAAATAGTGATCAGTGTCATCAAAGGATCCCCTGAATACACATGTGTCCCTCACAGCCTTCCTGAATTCCTGATCTGTTATATAGTCAATGACAGATCTGGTTCCCCTCTCTTCCCAAGTATACTGTTGAATGTTCTTATGTTTAAAAAAGGAGTTTCTGATTACTAAGCCTATACTGGCACAGAAATCCAAGAGTTGTTTCCCGTTCCTGTTGGCCTCCATACCCTCTTCAAATTTACCCATAACCTTTTCATACCCTTCTGTTCAATTTCCAATCCTGGCATTAAAATCACCCATGAGCAGAACACTGTCCTTGTCCTTTACTCTAACAACTACACACTGAGTGTGTCATGAAAACTATCCATCTTATTTTGATCTGTCCCTTCACAATGCGAATATACTGACACAATCCTAATTTTCTTGCTAGACACTGTCAAATCTATCCACATCAGTCGTTCGTTTACATACCTTATTGCAACTACGCAGGGTTCCATTTCTTTCCTGATGTAAAGCCCTACACCCCATTGTGCTATTCCTGCTTTGACTCCTGACAGGTAGACCTTGTATTGTCCCACTTCCTCTTCTTTCTCACCCCTTAGCCGAATGTCACTAACAGCTAAAACGTCCAACCCCATCATGTTACGCTAAAATTTAACATAGTGTTCCATTTAAAAAAAAAAAAAAAAAAAAAAAAAAGATGGCCTCATATCTCTGTAATAAAAACAGCACAACCATGAAATGTGATGTATTCAAGTAGCCCCTGTCCCTGCAATTCACTGTCCAAATGGCATCTTTGTATCTATTTTGCTTGGGGAGATACAAGAAGTGTTATGACTTGGCTGCCTCACCGTGTATAAGGGATTTCATGTATGGCCTAATCTAGAAGCACTTTTAGTTTCTTTAGAAAAGTTTATTTGTAATCTATGTGAAATAAAATTATTGACTTGCATCAGTATAATAAACATGTATTTTAATTGTTGGTATGCGCAATGCCTCAGCTTTTTTTGAAGGACAATACTGATTTCATACTTTGTTACTAAAATCTCTTAGTCCTTTTATGTAGTGTACTGTTCTTCCTCTAGAACCCATTCCTTCTCCTTGATATTCACACCACTGTTTGTTTTTAGTAAAATCAGACTGACTTCACAACATTAATGTGTTACATATCATACTGGAGATTAAACCAGGTTTCAGCTTCCTAGCATCAATATTTTTGAAGTTACGGACATAAATCTTTCATGACTCTCCCATAACAGTGGAAGTATCATTTCTGGAAATTTGAATAAAATGTGATGTATGCATTGAAAGAGTATGAAACTGCATATCTTTTGGTTGCTCCATGGGTACTCACAATTAAGAAAGTGATAACACTATAAAATCAGCGTTACAATATGTTGCTACATGTGGAATAGGAAAGAACAGTTGACAACTTGTTGCATTCGTGTTGTGCCCTGCATTTAGTGTTCGCCGGACAAACCTACGTAAATAGAAATTAGCCGGTGTGATGGTAAGTGAATAAGGTTGGAACCACTACTGAAGGATTAAGAGGCTGTGGTGTGATTGGACAGAACAGTGGGACACAAATTGGAAATTTTAAAGTAAAATGGTAAGCTTTTACTCGGACAACTTTATTCTGTGACTGCCACCTTGAAAAATTCATGTAGCTACTCTGGTCGATGGTTTAAAAAGATAGATAAAAAGAACATGACCCTTGAAAATAGTAGCTGTGTAGTCACATTGATTTATTGTAAGTTGTGTGCTAGATAATTATAATGATTAACTATCATTGTGTTGAATGCCTGTAAATGCCAATAAATGGGGAAACATATCTTCTATACAATGTCATTATATGAAAATGCCATTATATATTTGGAAAGGTACTCTTTAAAGCATTATTTTTCAGCATCTGCCAAAGCATTTAGTGGAACAAAGCAGTAATGCTTCGCAGGAAGTTGGCTATACAACTCTAACATTCATTCCTATGTTCTAGATTTTGGTGTAAAAATATCTGCCATTTAAATAGCAAGGCTTGTTTGACAACACAGCTTTACTTTAAGAAAATTACCCCTGTTTTTGTAGCATTAAGTTAATATTTGCTATCGTTCATAATTTCTTATAAAGGATTTGCTGGACTACAAACATAGTATGGCTTATTTCCAGACTAAAATAGTATAGCTAGAAACATAGAACTAGAGCCACAGCACTTGGACATCCATAGTTGAATAGAAATGTTTGAGGCAGACTGCAACTAATTTATTGACAAGTGCCAGTTATTTGTGGGTAATATTCCAAACTAGTATATATAGATCTGGAAGAATTTTTTAAATGCAGCTAATTCAATTTTTTATTTACAGATAAATCATATTTCAGTTTCATCTATGCAACTGGACTTTCAGGGCAACAACATATTACAACTTTCAGACTAATCAGCTAATGCAGTGACCCATTTGTGAGTGAAGTTATTTGACTTGATTCGGAGTCCACTTCTTCTGTGCTATTAGAAAATTGTGTGTCTTCCCAACTTTCTAATGATATTGAGAACAAAACTGGGGGTACTAATTGCCACATCAGCAAAAATGCACATAAAAACACAAATTGTGTACATTATGTAAGTACTAGTTTATTTAGGATTTCATTATGTGAAAACATTTTTTTATGAACTGTGAAAAGATTTTCCTCCAACTATCACATTCACTGTTACATCATGAATGTTGAATATATCATTGACCAAAAACTTTAGAGTTCTTAGATAATAGAAATTGTTAAAATTGAGTGTCATCAAAAGTAGTCAGATATTTCTTTACTAATAATCTGCTGACTAGGGGGTGGAAGATATCAGTTAGTCAGTACTGTTCTTTATTTTTGTATTCCATAGCTTTTTTCTCCCCCATATATATTAAATTTGGAGAAAGTGTAGACTATATTGAAAAATGTTCCTTCTTACAAAATGCTTATGAGCTAGGTACATGTTTCTACAAAAGTATACAGTGCTCAGTTTTGAAACAGGGTGAAATAAACATTTTTGTATAAATATCTTTGTGGATGTCTTATATCTGTTTTTCTGTGGCTTCAAAAGGAAGTCATAGCCCTTAAATCTTGTTCCACATAGCCACTATAGAAAGAGTATGATCCTTTTTTACTAGTCTCCATGTATGTATGCCACACTGAGTACCAGCCTTTATTTATTTTTAACTCTTTGTCCCATAGTTCACTTACATGAAAGAGACCCATAGTCTAAGCAAAATACATTTATGCAACACATGAAATAATATCCACTTTGTAATTCTGTATCCATGTTACACTTTCAAAAATGTATGACATTAATTTTATAAAATTATTAACTTGAAAAAAGTTAATAGCAGCATGGTTGTATTATAACTGAATTCTCTTGTCAAAACATGTGCCTGATTATGAGTCACATTGGGAAAACCTGATAAATCACACTTTCTCCACTCTGCTTTTACACTAGAAGACTGTAAAGAATAATAATGACTTTAAAAAACTGTTATTTTCAATATTCAGTATCAATTTGCAGTTGGGAAAAAAAAAACCAAAATCATAATATGCCAACACTACTTGATTGAAAGGATGTTCAGTGAGTTAAATTTGTAAGTCAACATTTTATTGTGATCATTTATTTACATCATCACGTATTGAGGACAACATATTTTGCTGTACAGCCAATGGGAGAGAAGGTTGTCATACCATGAATGAGACTTTGATTTCAACCACTGAATGGAAAGACTAGAATTGTAACTGTACAAAATGAGATTTACATCAACAGAAATTTGATGTGTTTATTACAATAAAGTTTGGAGAAGAGTGTTGTATATGAAATTAAATATTTTGTGATAATTTGTTTGTGAGAGACAATAAGTATAACATATTATTCCAGAAATTCCATGTTTTTTTGTCTTGTGGTACATAAAAGTTTAGTCTCAAGCATAATGTGTGCTGTAAAATTTTAGTGAAATAAAAACTTTGTATTTTAATAATTATTGGCAGATCAGTATCGTGAGTTATATTTGCTAATATGTTTTGCTTCTGTATTTGCTAATATGTTTTGCTTCCGGCAAGTCCATAAAGTACATTCTGTTAAAAATAGCTCACTTAAGGCTTTGCACCTTCCCCACGACTTGCTCAGGATGAGATTCTTTCTCTCCCCTCCGGGGAACCTCTTTCTCAATATTCTTTTGGCTACAGGAAATCGATATATACAACCACCTGCGCAGCTGAGATGAAAGTAAATCTGGATTCTAAGTGCAGTTCAGTGGTGCATATCGGTCTCCAATCATGAATCAGACAGTGTAGCTTGCAAAAATGGCGTTTTTACAGCAAGCAGTATGTATGATATGAAGATAGAAGACTGCTTGCTTTTTCATACAATTCGACTTGTGTACGCTGTTCAGTCTTGTCAGCTCAAGCTTGGACTGTGTGCAATTGTTACTTTGGGAATAAGTTTCATCAATAAGGGAAGTTGCATGTCTGGTCAGTGTAACTACAGCAATGTTATTCAAACACTCATCCACTATAGTGAGACACAAGACACTGAATATCAGCCGTGAAGTGGTCACCCACAGTCGCTAATGCTAGCTGTTTGTGACGTACATAGTACGAGTCATGGGTAGTGATGTAAAATGCCTGGGCATTTATAGGTTGGGCTAAATGCCCAGGGATTTTTGCACTTTAAAGATTAAATGATAAGAGACACATGAGAATTTTTTTTGTAACTGATATTTTGTATTGGAAAATGTGTTTTGCAACACTGCTTCCATAGTGGTTAGGTATTCAAGTTGAAAAAGCTGCTTGAGAGTTAGGGAAGAGTTATTGGGGAAAATAAATTGGACTATGTAACTATTCATTTTTAATGACGTCAATTCTCGGTGTAGCATATAATAAAAACAGAAAAGAAAACTCAAGTTTAAAAGTAATTCTTGAATTAAATTATAGTTTATATTGAACAGGTACCTTTTAGGTAGTATACTATACTACTGCAAAAGTATTAGAGCCAAAAAGTTTATCCATAATGATTTTAATTTGGGATGAGGCATGTGCCGGTTCCGATTCCACAGGTCCAAGAATCGCAGATTCTCTAGGGACTGACTAGTATCAGAATCAAACGATTCCAGTGTCTTCAGCATCAATTCTTTGTTATTAAATCTATTTTATGTTAATGTTCTCATTTTATCTTCACAGCTGTGCAGTCATATTAAAGTAGATAAAGAAAAGATTAGAATAGAAAACTATAGTCTGTCTCAAATGTTACTACATCTGACAATAAAGAATTTTTTTCTCTGAAAACTGTTTAACATTTAAGAATACATTTATTATCAAGAAACACACCCCAGCTGTTTAATCTGTTGGTGTGTGAAGAGTAGAACTTGTAACAATAAAAAGGACATTGCAAATGACAAGCAGCTATCAGTGCCCTTCCTTGGTACAGCCCCCGCTATCGTTGCAGGTTCGAATCGTGCCTCGGGCATGGATGTGTGTGATGTCCTTAGGTTAGTTAGGTTTAAGTAGTTCTGAGTTCTAGGGGACTGATAACCTCAGAAGTTAAGTCCCATAGTGCTCAGAGCCATTTGAACCTTGGTACTCAAGTCAGAATGCTAGCAACAAAAAACATGCTTCTCTCTTATTTCCTTTCATTCTTAGTAATAAAGGCAATGAATGACACATGTATGTTTAATGTAAACATTACTAATTTCCAATATCAGGGGTATCGTTCCATCTCTTATATCAATTGGTAAATTATACATTCTAGTATTAAAAACTTTAAAAAGTATTTTTTTTTTTTTTTTTTTTTTTTTTAATATATATAGATGCCTAGGTTTTGGGCATTTAAAACTGCTCTGGGCAAATTCCTCGGCAAATGCCCATTTATAAATGTTGTGCTCACTGGGCATTTGCTCAGCCCACATCACTAGTCATGGGACCCCAAGGAGAGCACAATACATTTGGGCACTGCCTTTTTGGTGGTAACTGGGAGGACTGTGTCAACCCAAAGAGTACACAACCGTCTCCACACAATACATTTGGCCTCCAGGTGTCCATTACAAATAAATCTACAAGATTGGCAAAGAAAATACCCAGAATGAAACAAAGGTCATGGGCATCAGCTTCTCATCACCAACTAGTGCAGGATTTGTCTGACATCTGAAGATTGTCAAAGAAGAATCCGGACGTCTCGGGCATACAGTTCATCATGTTCAGTAGGGAGGTAGATCAGTTATGTTTTGGTCCAGTATCCTGTGTGGATGTGGATGCCTCTTGTCTGTGTTAGGGTATTGTGAGAGCTGTCCAGTATTGGAAAAGGTTTGTGAAACCTATTCTCCAGCCTTACTGTCAACGTTTTGGTGATGGGTTCATCCTTCAGAATAATAATATGCAAGTACAACACACCTACCACATAAAAACCTCATTCCAGGACCAAGAATCAACCAAATGGAATGGTGTGGTAACTGCTGACATGAACACAATTGAGTATGAATATTGTTGGACCAGTTGAAACTTCCTTTGTATCTTCACAGGAACCCTCCTCACACACAGGATATCTGCAGGAGGGCCACCACCATTGACTTGGAGAGGCCTTGAGAGTTGCGTCTCGACCTACGGTAAGTTACACAAGGGGAACCTAAGCATGTTGCCATACAGAGGTTGGGCCATTATAGTACTGAACATTATCCATAAGCAGATTTTGGTCTCACATATGTGCTCTTGAGAAAGGACTGTCTTTATTTTGGTAAGGTTTTGTTTTTATTTCACAGTAATTCTACCTTTTTTTAGCTTCCTAATACTTTTTCATTCATTCACTGGTCCCCTTGAACCTGAGCTTACACATATTTGCGGATATGCATGTGGTGCAAAATGTTTTTTGAGCAGTTTATGTCATGATGAAATTGGTGCAGTTTGCGTCATAGGCTCACTGTGACAAGCAAGAACATAAATTACTTGCATTTGACTTGTCAGTAACAGTCGTTTTGTAGTTTGAAATGAAGTAATTTTGTGTGTGTGTGTGTGTGTGTGTGTGTGTGTGTGTGTGTGTGTAAGATGGAAACAAAGCCTGGTTGTAATATAATGCAGTGAATGTTGTATATGAGCTACTTAGAGCAAAGTAAACGCACCTCTTATCACCCACTAAAATGAAGAGGTAGAGTAGAACTGAGAAGGTGGAAAGCAAGTGCTTATGATACTTCGAAACTTGTGAAAAGAAGGAAAAAATAAGATGGAGTTGATAGAGAGTTGAAGGATGGTTCAAATGGCTCTGAGCACTATGGGACTCAACTGCTGAGGTCATAAGTCCCCTAGAACTTAGAACTAGTTAAACCTAACTAACCTAAGGACAACACACACATCCATGCCCGAGGCAGGATTCGAACCTGCGACCGTAGCGGTCGCGCGGTTCCAGACTGTAGCGCCAGAGCCGCTCGGCCACCAGCGGCCGGCAGAGTTGAAGGAATGCTGTAGCATTTAGGTATCTGGATATGTGGGTTCCTGACTAGGAAAGAGCTGTAGCTCTCTCTACTGTCAAATGTGTGTGTGTGTGTGTGTGTGTGTGTGTGTGTGTGTCACCCATCAATCAGATACAGATTCTTTAAAATTCAGGAGCACTTTTCTTTGTGATTGGTGAGTCATCTATCTCTGTCAGCACAAATAACAGACAGATGATGTTACAGAATTCATTCAACTAGCGAACACAGATTGTTTCCACAACTGATAAATTTCAGGCACCTAAGCTCAGTAATATTTTGTAGATGTTTCCAGAGTGAGATTTTCACTCTGCAGCAGTGTGTGCGCTGATATGAAACTTCCTGGCAGATCAAAACTGTGTGCCAGACCGAGACTTGAACTCGAGAGCTGTGAGGACGGGGCGTGGTCGTGCTTGGGTAGGTCAGTGGGTAGAACACTTGATCACGAAAGGCAAAGGTCCCGAGTCCGAGTCTCAGTCCGGCACACAGTTTTGATCTGCCAGGAAGTTTCATTTTGCAGATGATTTAACAGGTGTCTTGGGTAATCTTATAAGTGACTCTCATTAATTAAATTGTTTTATCAATGATAAAAGGAACTGAGAAAGCTTTATGTTTCAAATTGGGCTGCCATATACTTGTGAATACATTTATTATTGACACTCTGAGAGCCGTTTAAAGACTAGGGCATGCGTCTATTGACTGCAGTATGTTAATTATTTCTGTACATCAAGCAACAATCTGTTGTAGGTGAGTGACCACCTATCCACATTTTTTATTACATCTAAACATGTACTGTACATCTAAACATATACTGTTTTGTCCTTGATTTCTTCACACAGAGTGCGAACAAGAAAATGCAGATAGCTTATTTATGTTATGTACAAGCAGGCATAGCAGTGGTTTAAATGGTACAAAGGGCAGCAATCAAATAATTCATTAGATAAAAAAAGGTTGTGGAAATATAGTACCTGAATCACTATGTCAGAATTGATACAGAACTCATTGGGTAACGAGTAGCAGATAACCAGTATTTTGTAAAATGGATAGATAAAAAAAATTTACTTACCAAGCGAAGGCAGAGGAAAACATACAACAGCCAGTGGCTCCGAAAGCTTATAGAAGTTAAATCCTTTTGTGTGTGTGTGTTTGTGTGTTTTCCCCTGCTGCCGCTTGGTGAGCAGATTTTTTTTATCCCTCCATTTACATTATATCATCAATAATTGATTATTTCCGTTGTTAGATAACCAGTATTATAACATAAGGACAGTGATTTAATTGAAGTATTTCAATCATTGTGAAATGTAAGCACAATTTGAACTGCAATCTTGATTCTCCCTTGAGAATAGCACTGGGACGTCTTTGGATAACATTTTCATACTGACATGAAGATAGTGATATTTCATGAGTAGCAAGACTCATCTTGAATGATGCAGTACACCAGTTCGGCATATGAGGTAATTCACAAGAAAGGGGTGATTACGCACTTGGGACCTCTTGAATTAAATGTAGTTGGAATATCTGCCAATAAAATTTCACAACTTGAGCAGAGCTAGGGCTAATAATTAATCTTTTTTTCCGATTAGAGCCTCTATGGAGTGTGTGGTAACAATCAATTTCATTTTAGTGTCTTGGTCTTGTTCTTGTTCCAGTTTTGAATTCCTGCCAGTATCTTCTGAGCCCACCAAGAAGTGCCTGTTTATGCTCTTCAGACAAAGCTCCTCTCTGTCTTTTGGACGTTGATGCCTTTTTAAAACCTTGGAAGTTGTTCACCAATCTTCTAAATTTGTTCTGTCAGAAATTTCTCTCTCTGAGATACCAATCTGCCTAAGATTAATATTCGTACAGCATTTAATTAAAATATAGGAAACCCTCTCTACCTGGAAAAAAAAATTTAATAAACAACCTTGGACATGGAAGAGCAGTGATGCTGTTGCTTATCTAGAAATATGGCTTTAATACTATGGGTAAGATCATTGAGTCCAGTTTGCAAAATTTGAATCAATGTATCGGGGTAAAATGTGCATTTCACATATTTGTGAGTGGCACAGAAATTCATAAATAATGACTGTATGTGGAATAACCTACACATTTCATGAAAATGTTGGTGTATTCAAGTCAAGTTTAAACAGAACCCTAGAGAATGCAAGATGTGTGCAATTCAGTGATACAATGTGTTTGATACACTGCATTGCATAAGAATTGCTGTGATCTGCAGACATTGGAAGCCAATTGCCTCAACAGAAGACTCAAATGTTGCAGATCATTTCTGAGGACAGTTTGTGTAAGTTTTTGATAAACTTTTCATGGTTCCCATAATATTACCGAGTGAGGTGGCGCAGTGGCTAGCACACTGGACGATGGTTCAATCCCACGTCCGGCCATCCTGATTTAGGTTATCCGTGATTTCCCTAAATCACTCCAGGCAAATGCCGGGATGGTTCCTTTGAAAGGGCATGGCTAACTCCCTTCCTCATCCTTCCTTAATCCAATGACACCGATGACTTCACTCTCTGGTCTCCTCTCTCAAACAACCCAACCCAACCAATCCATGATATTATGTTAAAGCTTCATGATGTGAAAATCTTGTAACATTCTCCAAGTCTTCTGTATGTAATGTTTATATGCCTTTGTTCTCATTTGAAAACTGATGTGAACACTTTACTTAGACATGCTAGAAAGCTGGCTGTTAACTTCAAGACGACTTGGATGATTTTGTCTTCATTCATTACAATTTTCTACTTTGCTGTCACCTTCAAGTCTTACGTTGCCAGAACAATGTCTTTCCCACACAGTGGATTGGAAAAGGTACACAATGAGATCATGTTCATCATAACTGATTTTCTAGTTGACTAGATTTTACTATCTACATCTGTACTCTGCAAACCACTGTGAAGTGCGTGGCAGAGGGTACATACCAATTCTTACGGTTTCTTCTGATTCCAGTCACATACTACACTTTCCTTCTGTAAAGTGCACAGTTTTACATTTCTGAAAATTAAAAGCAAGTTGCCAATCTTTGTGCCATTTTGAAATCTTGTCAAGAGCGGACTGAATATTTATGCAGCTTATTTCTGACAATACTTCATTATAGATAGCTGCATCACCTGCAAGAAGTCTGAGGTTACTGTTAATATTGTACACAGGATCATTAATATACAGCATGATCAGCAAGGGTTCCAACACACCTCTCTGGGGCACACTTGAAGTTGTTGGATGATTAAAGTCTCCACCAATGATTACAGTGGAATTGGGATATTTATAAACAAGCGAAATTAGGTTTTCTCCAAAGTTTTCAGTTGAGACAAGCCTGGTGGGCAATAAAAGGGTCCAATTACCATTTTATGCCCACCCCTTATACTGAGACATGTCCAATCAGTCTCACATGCAGCTTCAATTTCTATCTCGGTGAATTTTAGTTTCTTGTCTAGTGTGGCAAATATGCCACCTCCATTTCCCAATAGCCTCTCCTTTAGATATACACTTAAATTTTCCCCAAAAATCATACTGCTACCAATTTCAGGTTTCAACCAGCTTTCTGTACTTAATATTATATGAGCTTGACTGCTTTTCAGTAGCACTTCAAGCTTTGGCATTTTGTTGCGAATGCCCCGGCAGTTAACGACTAGAATTTTAATAATATTGCCTGGGGATATTATTGGATCTTACAATTATACTTCTGGATTGGGTCTCCTACAGCTGTCATTATCAGGACTGGATGGAGAGTTGCCTAATCTAATAAACTCTTGCGTACAACCCGCACACAGTCGCTATCTGGGTAGCAGTGTCTAATGTGTGGTGCGCACTTGACCCATTTAGGGGGACCCAACAGTTCTCAACCCTTTGCAGCAAGTCCAGGAAGTCACAGACTAGCTTCTCACAGAACCTTGTGACTTATCTGTGGATCTGTAAAGCCAATGTATTTGTACCACCTTTTCCTGCTACTCTTAAAATTTGTTACATGCTTGAGGTAGTAAATTCAATAATTAGAGATCAGCTAAGATTTTTGCAACTGTTCTGGCACAATGAGTGCATGGAATTTCGAAAATTTTAGTCTATGCTTATTTCCAGAAATGAACAATAAAATTCTGAAGCCCCTTCTCGTTGACTAGAATTACATTAGCATAGCTAGTAAAGAAAGAAAACAGCATGAAAGAATTGTAAACAATGATTTAGATTAATTGCTTGGAGAAAATTTGCAGAGAAATAAATATAGAGCAAACAATAGAAATCTAATTCATTTCTAATGTGTCTCTACAGTACTCTGAAGTCTCTTTTTCGTCTGAAGCTGAAGAGACTTAAGTTGAACAGAGGTGAGTAAAAGATCTGATTGACAACTGGAATCAAAGTGTCATGTTGCAGGAAGAAAAACTCTAGCTAATAAACAGGACTGACCATGGTCAGGAACTAAGGTTGTAGTAAAGGTAAAGTACTGCAATATCTTTCTCTGTTATCAAAAAAGGGGAAAAATACACAGATAATTATTAAACATGAAGCATTAGTAAAAGAGATGATGCTCCCATAAAGAAGTGCTGAAAGCTGAATTGAAATTAGTAACCATTAAATTCTTTCTAGCAACAACACCATGTTTAGGGATGAAAAATTAATGCTTATATCATTGCTAAAAGCAGTTAATTAAGGCTTGTGCAGCAGCTTCCTGCAGATAATTCAGATTTGATACTGCTGCAAGGTGTAGGCACAGTAAGTCTGAAGTAAACTTTAATAACACAAGAGTTACAAGAATTGATACTAGCAAGCTTATATAAGGGTTGGACAAAAATATGGAAACATTGCAAGAAGTGCACACTTGGACATAAATGCAAATGCTAGCCAAACCTGCAGGTTGCATTGTTGTATTTGACCATGAACAGCACCTATGCAATATCCTTGACTGTGTCTGTCTGGACAGAACAGTTCTTGCATAGTTGGGAGTTCATTATGTTGCAGCCAAGTGAAGTTGAAAATGGTCAAATTGTTGGTGCTCGTATAGTTGGTGCTTCTGTAATCCACATAGCTGAAGTGTTTGGTTTTCCAAGAGGCACCGTATCGAAGATTTATATTGCATACAGGGAAAACGGAAAAACGTCATGTAAAGCCACAATGTGGACAAAGATATGAGGTGACTGATTGCAATGGATGATCACTGAAGAGGACTGTGAAGAAAAATAAGAGGATGACAATGGAACTGAATGTCACACTTATGAACCCTGACAGTAGCAAAACAACACAAAGGAAGCTCCATAAACAGGGATTTCCAAGGCGAGCTGGAATCTCATAACCCCTCATCAGGGATGCAAATGTCCATAACAGGAAAACTTTGTGCAGAAGCCATAAAACCTGGACTATGGACAGAAGTCATTTAGTTGGATGAGTCTTGTTTCACACTGTTTCCATCTTCTGGCAAAGTTTACATGCACGAGAGAAACATTGCGGGTATTCCGTGGGCCCCGTGGTCACTCTGCAAGGTTGCATTACTGCTAAGATTATGTGCCTATTTTGCTGATTAGGTGTATCCCGTGGTACATTGTTTGTTCCTGAATGTTGGTGCTGTGTTCCAAGGCAATAAGGACTCTGCTGATAAAGGTCACAACACCCAGGACTGGTTATGTGAGCACAAGGATGAATTAGCACATCTCCCCTGGTCACCATGTCTCAATATTATTGAGCCTCTGTGATCTACTTTGCATGGGAGGGTGCATGATCACCATCTACCTCCACCACTGTTACCTAAACTTGCCATTATTTTGCAGGAAGAATGGTATAAGATTCCTTTGAAAACCAAATAGGACCTGTATTTATCCATTCCAAGAAGACTGGAAGTCACTTTGAATGTCAACTGTTATCCTACATTGTGTTGGCATAGTAACATGTTTTTTTGGTGTTTCCATAATTTTGTGCCCCCCCCCCCCCCCCGCCCATATTTCAGACAATATATAAACAGTTGATCTTCCTTCTGTGAGGGGCACTCTACATGAAAAGCAATGTTTCGTACAAACCTGACTGACCACACCACAGTTAAACAAAAAAGTTACAGTATTGATATTTTCTGTTAATCAGTTTGCAAATATTGAAGAGCAATGTTACTTTTTGAAGTATTAATTTTTGTGCTAGTTAAAGAAATGCATGTACAGGGAAAAGCAATTTTTTTCTTTCCTCTGGAATTATTCTGATTCCACTCCTTGGCATATACTTGGTGACATTTTGCTCATCAAGAAACTGGCATTTATTGCTGTGGCTGAATGTTATTCTCATTATTATAGTACTGGAGTCTTTACATTTAAACAGTTGTCACTTTTGCTTACATCCCCAAAAATGGCAAGTGAAAACACAGATAACTGAAATGCTACAGGAATATGGGTAAAAGAGGTCATGAAAAGATCCAAGAATACCAAGATACAGCAGGTATTACGATGCGAATAATGTCCCTCAAGTATTGATAATGACACTAATTTGGGAAGAGAATTTTGTCCATCATATAGCTCCTTTATTAATGTTATTTATTTATGTATTTTCCACGATTACACAATACAACTTCACGTGACAAAATGTGTAAGCCACTCTACGACGATGCTGCTTTCATAATCACATATCTACATTATTTCAGGTTCTATCTTTATATATTCATTTCTGGTTTTATCCATTTCTGTTTTTTGTTCTGCATCCTCAGGAATTTTTAATGTGCCTTTTGCAATTGACTATTTCTTTTACTAAAAACTGTAAAGTTGATAAGCAAACATTTTGTAGAAGTGACTTCAGGGACTTAAAGGTTCTTACACTTACATGCCAAATAGACACTCTAATGGTATTTGTGGTTAATAATGGGAGTGAACCTTGAATGAACTCTGCAATTTACAACCACAATACTAGAAGTAGTCTATTTCCACATTGACTATGAATCTTTGTCTAGCATTCAGAATGACATTTTATGTTCTGGTGCAAAAATCTTAAAAGGTTACCAGT
Organism: Schistocerca nitens; assembly: GCF_023898315.1. NCBI lineage: Eukaryota > Metazoa > Arthropoda > Insecta > Orthoptera > Acrididae > Schistocerca > Schistocerca nitens. The sequence goes on along the minus strand of NC_064619.1, from coordinate 465,912,085 downwards.
CAGCATCAGGCAGAAAACTGAAAATCCCCAGAAATTTCAAAATAAAGTAAAAGAATATCTCACTAGCCACTCTTACAATTCATCATAGTATTTGGACCCAAGAATCTTAATTTGGCATGGATCCTTAATTTGCCAGTATGTAGAGAGTTGATAGTTGTCTTTGTAAAGTTATATAAATTCGTTGTTTGAAGTACAGTATTAGACAAAAACATCAGTCGAGTAGTATAGGAAAGTAGCAGCTGTTTTTCTCTCAGTGTACGTTTACAGAGTAATCTAGATGTAATTACCATAATTATTGTTTACATAGTTTGCACTAGTCATAATTTGTTGTTAAGTCTACGTTTTCAAAGTAGCCAGTGGTTGCTTCTACTAGTTAATGTATAACTTTACTTGTTCCACATCCCTGTGAACTTTCCTTAACTCTTTAAGTGAAAAAATGTTCTATACAGCATAACAATGAAATACATGTCAGTATGTAATCTATGGGAATAGTAATCAATAAAGCTCCTCAATTTGTTATGTATTTCTAAGTCCACCACAGTTATTGCGTGGTAAATTTTAATACCAGTGTATCAGGAACACAGAAGCTGTGCTGAAACAGACTGAAAAATATTGCAGGAAATTAACAATTTCAATTTCTCTCTGTAAACTTATGTAGGAAGTCATTCCCCAAAGAACTGAGATTCAAAACCAATGTTAGACTATGCACATAAATCCATAATTTCAGAAACTTCAACATCAGAGTCAGTTTTAGAACTTTCATAAAATGCTTCTTCAAGCATAGGCTAACAGTCAACCTCACCTGCTGCATTTGTTACTAGATGTTTCACCCACTGGCTCACTTGACGCTATGTTACCCACGCTACCATCAGTTACTGTAGTAGCGGTTGGAACTACGGAAATATTGGCTACAACGTCTTCATCAGTCTCTCCATCGAAAACTGAATCTTCAGTGTGCTCTTCTGTAATCTCTTCCCAGCAGTCCATTAAATGATCAGCTGTCACTTCATCTGGCATGGAACTATGCCCCCTCTTATAGATCTAAATGATATACTCACAAATGTCAGGTTGGTTCCCCTCACTATAAAAAAATAAAAACATGTTCCTTAAAGTTCTTACTTCTTTTGACACTGTAGCTGCTCCTTTTGGCAATAAAAGATCTTTCAGATGATTTAGCTGCTTCGTGTCTCTAGTTTCTGGGGTGGTTGGAGCTGAAATGGTAGAAACTGCCATTGAAGAGGTTGGTGACACAGCCGTCCACAATACGAGCACGAAGAGTCTCTACATTTGGTACCGGGGTTGCGTAGACAAGAGCTTTCAAATGCCCCCATAAATGAAAGTCAAGAGGGTTGAGGTCAGGAGAGCGTGGAGGCCATGGAATTGGTCCGCCTCTACCAATCCATCGGTCACCGAATCTGTTGCTGAGAAGCGTACTAACACTTCGACTGAAATGTGCGGGAGCTCCATCGTGCATGAACCACATGTTGTGTCGTACTTGTAAAGGCACATGTTCTAGCAGCACAGGTAGAGTATCCCATATGAAATCATGATAACGTGCTCCATTGAGCGTAGGTGGAATAACATGGGCCCAATTAAGACATCACCGATAATGCCTGCCCAAACATTCACAGAAAATCTGTGTTGATGACGTGATTGCACAATTGCATGCGGATTCTCGTCAGCCCACACACGTTGATTGTGAAAATTTACAATTTGATCACGTTGGAATGAAGCCTCATCCGTAAAGAGAACATTTGCACTGGAATGAGAATTGACACATTGTTGGATGAACCATTCGCAGAAGTGTACCCGTGGAGGCCAATCAGCTGCTGATAGTGCCTGCACACACTGTACATGGTACGGAAACAACTGGTTCTCCCATAGCACTCTCCATACAGTGACGTGGCCAACGTTACCTTGTACAACAGAAACTTCTCTGACACTGACATTAGGGTTATTGTCAACTGCAAGAAGAATTGCCTCGTCCATTGCAGGTGTCCTCGTCGTTCTAGGTCTTCCCCAGTCGCGAGTCATAGGCTGGAATGTTCCGTGCTCCCCAAGACGCCGATCAATTGCCTCGAACGTCCTCCTGTTGGGACACCTTCGTTCTGGAAATCTGTCTCAATACAAATGTACCATGCCATGGCTATTGCGCCGTGCTAATCCATACATCAAATGGGCATCTGCCAACTCCTCATTTGTAAACATTGCACTGACTGTAAAATCACGTTCGTGATGAACACTAACCTGTTGATGCTACGTACTGATGTACTTGATGCTAGTACTGTAGAGCAATGAGTCGCATGTCAACACAAGCACCGAAGTCAACATTACCTTCCTTCATTTGGGCCAACTGGCAGTGAATCGAGGAAGTACAGTACATACTGACAAAACTAAAATGAGCTCTAACATGGAAATTAAGCATTTCCGGACACATGTCCACATAACATCTTTTCTTTATTTGTGTGTGAGGAATGTTTCCTGAAAGTTTGGCCGTACCTTTTTGTAACACCCTGTATATAGAAACTAATTGTGATTTCCGAATATTTCATTAAAGTACCCAGTATGCCCCAAAAAAGGAGAGGAGATAGACATTTGATTTGCTGAGGTATTGAATATCTTTAGAAAGACTGAATTAACTGAAAACAAAATAAAAATGTACTTTTCACAGGGTCATATTTTTGCAGAACTGAACATAAAAACTGTGGGCTAGCACTGTATGTGGAAAGCAATGTAAGTGATTGTGTTCCATGGACAGTTACAAATTGCACAGAAATGTGTATTGAAGCAGTAGCATTTCAAACAGATTTTCTAGAGGACAAATGTCTAGTGTTAGGTGTATATCGTTCTTCAGGCTCTAGGATAAAATATTTCCTAACAGAACTTGAGGTACTACATGACGAAGCTATTAAAAAATTTCCATACTTAGCAGTAGCTAGTAACCTAAATATAAATACACTGAAACCGAGCATCCATACGAAATGTTTTCATGATGTTAATGCAGATAATATGGAGCTGCATGTAAACAGCCCAACAAAGAGTGCTGAATCATTAGACACAAGAACAGACCAGTTTTACAAACATACCTTTAAATAAATACAGTCATTTCAGATCGCTTTGATTATTTGATTGATTTATAGAATAAGAATCTAGAACTGGAAATTTCATTGTAGAGTGAAGGCTGACGAATGCTAGAAAACTCAACATACTGGAAATGTTACTCAGATCAGAAGACTGGGAGGCTGTATGTAGCGATCATAGCTTGTTCAAAGCTCCTCAGTACGATAAACATACGACATAGTAAGAAATGGAAATAATGAGTTTGACAGATTTAAAATATTTTTATGACAGATATAGGAAATGCAACAGTAAAGCAGACCATGAAATGAAATGTAAGGGCATAAGAAGAAAGAATGTAGCAAGATAAAGGCACGCAAAATCTAGATATTATAAGCGTCAAATTGGAAATCGATCAGTATTTCTTTGACAGTTTGGTCTCACATAAATACAAATAGGAATGAATCAAGTGAGACAAAAAGTGGCAACATAGTGCTTACAGTACAAGGGAAAGAAATGACTGACACACAAGACGTGTGTTCCATTTTAAATCGGTATTCCACAAATATAGTTCAGAACCTAATGAAACAAAATGAGGCATCAACTAAAACAAGTACAGTTTTACTGGAAATAAAAGAATGTATATTTCTATTTCCAACAGATGAAACAGAAGTTACAAATATAATGACAAGAGTGATCCTGGAATCTATAGATCTACAACAATTACACCAATCATTTCAAAAATTGTACAGTTATTAAAATTGACTGATAAAATTCATAGAGAAACAAAGGGTGGTCAAATCATTTGTTCTAATTGTCCAAAATGTGCTTCAAACCAATCCCGGTGACATGGCAGATCGTCATCTGTAAAAATTCCGTTGTTGTTTGAAACATGATGTTCAAGTGCATTCCATGTAAACACAGCCCACATCATTATGGAACTACCAAAATGTTGCACAGTGCTTTGTTGACAATTTGGGTCCATGACTTCATGGGCCGTGCACCACACCATCTGTATATATGTGTATTACTCTCTCATAACTTGTCACCTCAGTGTATTTACAAAGAAAAACAAATATGTTAATGTGTGTTCCACAAATCTCAAGTGTAATAATCCTCATTGATGTGGAATAAGTCACAAAATCTTAAACATATCTTCATTTGAAATGGTAATAAATAACTTGAGATAAAAACATGTAAATATACAATACACTGAGGTTCGTAAGATAATTCTTAAGCCCTAAACCTATATAGCCATGTGTCATCATATAGAAAAATCGTTTTACAACACTTATTTACAATGATCAGATTTCTGCATTGAATTCACACGCAAGTCATATCGTACTAATACTCACATTATTTGGTACTATCAGTGACACACACACATCAGTTAGTTCTACTCAGAAATTCATCAATGGAGTAGGAGTTGGCCACCGATTAATCCTTTAGGCTCCTCATAAACTGAACTTTTTTACTAATTACACTTTTTATGGCTGCTGGAAAGCTGTTGAAAATGTGTGTTCTAAATAGCAGACATCTTTCTGTACCAAAGTGAACAACTGTATATCTTTGTGAAGATTGTTATTTATGATATTGATTCCATGTTTGGAAAAAGAGATATATTTTTAAAGGCAAATTTCATTAAGGTATAAGTATATAGGGAAGCAGTAGTTAGTGTGCCCAGTTCCCTAAAAAGAACTCTGCAGGATGTTTTTGAGTTCACACTGCCAATCATTCTTATTATTTGTTTTGAATGCAGAAAATGTGAGCTTGGCTTGACGAGTTACCACCCCCCCCCCACCCCAAAAAAAAAAATCCTTTGTGACATTATGGAATGAAATCAAGCATAGTATGTTAGCTTTTCTTTATTTTTATATCACCTATGTCTGGCAACATTCACATTGCAAATAGGTATTTGTTTAAGCACTTAACAGTTCTGTGGTATCCTTCTCCCAGTTGAATTTATTGTCAAGCTGTAATCCCAACAGTTTAACATCGTTATGGTCTTCTATCTGTTTGTCATATTATCAGCATACACTGGTTGGAAACATGTTACAAGTTCTAAGCTGCATGTAGTGCATTTTTTTCAGAGTAACTTGTCATCTAATGAATTAAGTTAGAGTAGTTAGAGTAGTTCACTGTCTAATGAATTAAGCACATTTTCACGGGATGTGTAGAAACCCTCCACAATATCAGAACTCTTTAGAAATCCATGATGTGAATCTGACAATACATTATTTGTTGCAAGATTATTAAGAAGCCAGCTGTTTACTACCTTTTCCAAAATGTACAAGAATGCAAGTAAAAGTGAAATTGGATGGAAATTTGACATCATTTCTGTATCTCTTTTCCTAAACAAAGGCTTAACTTCAGCATATTTCAACCATTCAGGAAATGTCCCACTGATAAGTGACAAGTTACACAAATACATTACTAAACTCAAAAGCACTCTCTTCAATTAACTTTGTTGATGTTTGCAGTTAAAAATAAGAGTGAATTTGGGGTAAATTTTGAAATTCATAATACTAGAAATGAAAGTCATTTCTACACTACTTTGTGTCTGTTATTTTCTGGTGGAAAAGTCATTATCAGGTTCCCAACAGACATCAGTCAGGAAGTTGTAAATCTCCAGGTATTTAAAATTAAACTAAAGGAGCACTTTGGTAGTCAATCTTCATGCAATTTATACAAATGACTGTAGCATGTAAATTCTGGTTACACTAAATTCAGGTTGTAACTTTTTCAAGTATATAATTAGCTGATAGCAATCCTTAAAATAAATAAAATTACATAAATGCTTGGGTTGAGTTGTTGGATAAAAACAGCAGTTGAAGCACACAAGAGAGAGAGCAGTGGCTTTTTATTCAGTCAATTGCTTTTCTAATAAAATACATAATACCTTGATTTATAATGTATTAAAAATAACACAGAAGTTTTGAAACTTGCTGGCAGATTAAAACTTGAGGTGGACTAGGATGCAAATGCCGGAACACTGCCTTTTGCGAGCAGTGTTGTTACCGAGTTAGCCTACCCATTATGTGAATAGTTTACCACTAGGTTTAATTCAAAAAATGGCTCTGAGCACTATGGGACTCAACAGCTGTGGTCATCAGTCCCCTAGAACTTAGAACTACTTAAACCTAACTAACCTAAGGACATCACACACATCCATGCCCGAGGCAGGATTCGAACCTGCGACCGTAGCAGTCGCACGGTTCCGGACTGCGCGCCTAGAACCGCGAGACCTAGGTTTAATTATTTGCTAGTTTACTTTATACAAATTGCCTGCTTCTGCCTGTTAATGCATAACTTAATTCATTCCACATCTCTGATGGCCATCCTTCATGATTGAATTCACAGAACATAATATGTGAATTAACATGTGGGAGGGAGGACCTACGAGTCATAAGTAGATGATAATTCACTGTGTTGTGACAAGCCTATTGGTCATTCTTCAATGGTGGTTTTCTTATACCTTTCAGGTTCAGCCCCAAGGCTGCACGAAACATTAATGAAAAATATAAAATAATTTTATGTTGTACCTCTAGATGTGAACAATATGTTGAAAATTGAGCCATATATGATGAGTAGTGGCTTGTTCCAAAGTAGCTGTTTTTCTTCCAACAAGTATATAGCCTATCAAGAATTCTAGAAATAACTACAGTGATTATGGTGGAAGTAGATTAGCACAAGGTATAACTGTTTGACAGTTAGGCTACTTTTCATAAGTAGTCAACAGTTGTTGCTTCTGATAATATTTATATTACTCATCCTGGAAGGCTCTTCTACATGACTGTGTAGGGCCACTATCACCGCATATAATTGTCACAATGAGATTCATAGAATACAATGAGTGAATAAATGAATGCAAAAATAACATAACATTCATTTCTTACAAGCGCCTTTGGGGAGGTCTATTATTTACATAGTAGTTACATAATAAGTCAGTATTAGAAATCCAGCTGAGAAATACATGTTTAACATGGTGGCCAGAAGTTTAAAGAAGAAAGCAATGTTATTTCGAAGCTCACAAACGTGTCAAGAGTATTCAGGAAACCATGCTGGAAATAGTGTGCCTGAAATTGTACAGACTTCTTATACAATAATCATTGTTCCTCTTGAGAAATTCCCATTGCCTGTCGGAACCTCCTGATATCTCACATGTGAAGAAACAACAGAATATCAACTATTACATTAGCGACTAGTGATACAATAATGATTATCGCTCTTGAGAGATTTCGGACGAACTTTAAAGTTTTTGAAGTAGTTATGCTTGAGCTCAACTTGTCACCACAAATTTGACAACCGAGGTAAGTGTAGGGGGCCTAAGATTTACTTCCAATATAACGATATGAATGTAATTAAAAAAAAAACTCGCGGCGACTATTGGGTACGTTAAACGGATGAAGGAATTATTGACGTGCGTGTACATGTTTTAAAATCATTGTCCGTACATGGAAAGCAGCCTCTAATCCTAAATCAAAGCTTACTTCCAAGAAGAACAAGAAAATGCTACACAAAAAATTAATTTTTTCGTAATGTTTAATTTTCATATTTGCTACAGTGCACTTGTCTTTTCGTTTAATTCATTTCTTTGGTACCTTAATCAGTTTTGATATGATGCTTGTCTTGGAAGCAACCAGGACTGTGGAAGAGTGCCAAGATAAAGTTTACATTCACGAAGCGAATCTGCTCGTTTTAATTTCACGGCACAGGTAAAACAGGAATATGACAGACGCTGTACACCAGCGATAGTGTTATGTTGCAGTATGGCGCGCGAGTCCGCTGCGTCTGTATGGAGGGGGTAAATCCGGCATAGCATCGCCCGGCTTGGGCGTCTGTATGACGGAAGAAACGCAGTACTGTTGAAGTGCCTGTGGCAAGAGTGTCGCGAGCGGGAAGAGGGTGTTGTGATTAACAATGCCGGTGGTGCTGCTGGACCGCTTACCGCTGCCAAGTTTGCGAGCTTACACTTTTATTAGCTTATTACTTGTGTCGTGTTCCGTGTATTATGCTGTGCAAGTTACATCTGATCCCAAGTGGAGAGCAAATGCGACACTGGCAAGTGAAGGGACTGGTGAAACACACGGTGACACCGTGGAAAGAACTGTGGAGGAACCTAACTTGACCTTATTCCAGTACCTGACGCAGTTAGTGGTGTTTATGGTGCAAGAGCCACTTTGCATATGGGTAAGTTATTTTGATACTATGGTTTACCATTAATTTTTCCTGTAGCTCAGGAGAGTGGAATGAATTTCCCTTCTTACTGTTGAAATACTCATTGAGAATCTTCAACGAAAATGGAGAATAAGCTTTGCGGTAATGCAAATATTTATGTTGAGTTGTATTACGTTCGTTACCATATTGGTAGAAAATGTATTAAATTTGTAGTCTACGGGTTTGGCGCCAGATCACGTTATGCAAATTCCACAAGAGTATTAAATTTGTGTTGGAAAAATGTACTCCATATGATTTTATTTTTTTTTTGTTAAAACTGACCATGAACGCAGTAGCTGGAGTTACTGAAACATGTGGCGGCGTTCAATAACAATATGTTTGTATAATGCGTGCCAGATAGCAGTTACGTTATTTCCGACAATATTAATTTCATGGTTAGAAGCGCCATTAGCCAGTTGTATTGCCCACCCAAAACCGGTCTCTTGTAATAAGGCATACTATTCCCGTAGTGGAATATTGCTGTTTATGATTTGAGAGCGAAGTAATACCGCCGGTCGGTGCCTAGTAAGGACCAAACCGTGCCCAAGTTGGGCAACAATAGATTTCCTTAACAATTGGTATTACCTATATAGAAGCAGAGACACACTACTGAAACAGATGACGAAAGTTGCTTCGAAAGAGATACCCAAGTAATCAAAGATGATATGAAGTCACTTTGTCATAAGCCCTTTCTTTTTTAACTATTGCACAGGACACAATTCAGCAAAAGCCGTTATGCTCTCTCTCTCTCTCTCTCTCTCAAGACGATGATTGGAGGTACTGAAAGTAAGTTTACGGACTTGGAGCACGTTACCATTAGTACTTACATGCGTTTTATGAGAAAACTGCCCTACATAGTAATTTTTTAACGACTGTTTTGAGAACATGTCTGCATCCATACCCAGCAATCCGCTGTGAAATGGGTAGCAACCGGTACATTGTAGGACTTAATACGGTCTCTTTCTGTCCCATGCACGTAGGGAGCGCGGGAAGAAAGGATTGATTTTAAACGCCTCTGCACGGGCTGCAAATAGTAATCTTATCTTCGGGATGCCTACGGAAGCGATACATAGAAGATTGTAGTATATTACTAGAGTTTTACTTAGTTGTTCTTGAAACTCTGTACAATAGGGACCAACCGAATGAGGTAATGCAGCTGTCAACACACCTTCATTTTCGGGAGGATGGAGTTGGATCTGCCCAGCCATTCTAATTTGTTTTCCATGGTTTTCCTAAATAATAGACAACGGCCCAGCATCTGTTATATCCTTATAAAGCATATTTTCTTATTATATATTTTTGAGCTTTTTATTTTCATTGTATACAATGACAAATCCTACATCACCGCGATTAGATTCCAGGATGGATGGATAAATAAATAAATACTCAATGATAATAGGTAGTTTTTTACGGGATAGCTTGCATGTATCTTAAAGTGCATGCCAGTTCATTTTTTTGTTTTTTTTGTTTTTTTTATTATCTCCGTGACACTCATCCATGGATGAACCAAAAACGTGACGATTCACGTTACCCTCGTCTGTACACTGAAGTATCACCCATCGTCCCCTTTTTTACAGGTTCCACACTCTTGAGAGCAGCATTCTCAGGATGGAACGCATGAGTGTTTAGTAAGCAATATTCTTTAGAGTTGCTATCATTTCCCCAGTATTTTATCAGTGACAAGGAAGTCTGCACCTGCTTTACAACGACTGGCAATGAGACTGTGATCGTTCCATTATATAATTGTCATGGAAAAATCAATCCACCGTTGACATACCGCAATAGACGTGTGTCGTGTAGCCCCATCTTGCATACACTAGCCAGCGTTATCGAACTGGTTCACAAATTCATGAAAGAATACCTGGTACATTTCCTGTTACTCTTACAAAACATCCTGTGTTGTTTCTTTCGGGATTGCCCTCTTTTTCTACCGTTCTTCTTCCAGAACGCAGTCGTAAGAAAGACTGCAACTGTTGGCTGTGAGATGCAGAGCTGCAGTTTAATGGACCTTAGACACTCCAGGAAATTGGCTGGAATGTACCTGAGCGCTTCCTGTTTTTTTCTGGGGATTTGTTTTGGAGGAAGTCGAGGCCACGGAAAGACGGGATGCTGTGCTGGCGCTCGCGTTCTGGAAATACGGTGGCTGAGTCACTGGCAATCAGCTGGAAACCGTACAAGGCCTCGGCGCCACAGGCCCGATCCCAAGCTGGAAAACAGTTTGATGCTGGACACTACGTCATCTCGCCTTCTGAGCAGACGGGTCTCCCCCGCAGTCGAATCCCTCGTTAGGTGCTTGTCACGTTACATACCACACATGTGTAAGTAATTTCTAAAACCGAAGATTCAGCAGCAGCGATGTTCCATTTCAGCACTTCCATCAGTTCTAAAGCTGTCTATAACTCGTATCTAAATGTTTGCTAGGATGAATGTGAAGTAATTTAGATGCTATCCTTTTAAAAAATAACGTGAAAACTAAAAGAAATTATCATTTACTAGTCACAGAGTGTATACACCGCGGGACATCCGGGAAAAATTTGTGAAAAACTCGAATTTTTCGCTGTTTTAGTTTTCAGTTAAATTTTTGTAATTTTGACCGGTAACAATTTATACCCCAACGAAGACTTGTACTATGGCCTGCTACTGCAAGGTTAATACTGCAGAAATAATATATAAACGAGAGGATTGTACCAAAACAAAACTTTGGTTGCAAAGAAAATGGGCCGTTTATAGCTACAGAACAAAGCGCATACACAAGCGTCTGCCGGGAAAAAAATGTGTCAAAGGCTTTAGGACGAAGACTGCAAAACTTCTGAACAAACTGGTTACGATGAGCGTGATGTCGCGACTGTTGACATTTCTAATAGGTCGCCGAAAAATATTGCTAATTGTGGTTCGAGAAGAGTTACTTTCAAGTAAATTTCCTGTTACGCAATATAAACTTGTTACGTTTGAGAATGTGCGATGAATTTCTTAAATCACGGAGCGTTTGAATCTCATTCAAAACTTAGCAGTTTGATGACCAGCTATTTAGAAAAATTTCTGGCCCAGAAGACCAGGCGTTTATGCCATTATTTAAAATTTACTGCCGCATTTGTGTTTGATATGTCATAAAAGGTAACGCGCAAAAAAGACCAACATGCAAGGTTAGCTTTTCGTATTTATTTTGGCTCTTTCACAGACTACAATTGCGCAGTACCGCTGAAAAAAAAATTATCCTTCAGAAAAAGAAAAGTTCATCAGTTTCACACCGCCGCGCTGGATTAGCCGAGCGCTATAAAGGCGCTGCAGTCATGGACTGTGCGGCTGGTCCCGGCGGAGGTTCGAGTCCTCCCTCGGGCATGTGTGTGTGTGTGTGTGTGTGTGTGTGTGTGTGTGTGTGTGTGTCCTTAGGCTAATTTAGGTTAAGTAGTGTGTAAGCGTAGGGACTGATAACCTTAGCAGTTAAGTCCCATAAGATTTCACACACATTTGAACAGTTTCACACGTAATTGGGTTTTCTATGAAGAAGTCGAAGTGTGCGACGGAATATTTGATCATACAGGTAACCCACTGAATGCTCGGTGCAAAGCAGTGAAATTTATAATCGTGCTCGTCAGAAATATTCAGCTGCTGAAATTTAAGCTGTGCTTTTAAGATGCTGCCTAACCACCTGCTTAACAGTGATGTTGCTTTTAGCTGACTACATAGCATGTCTTGTGCTCGGAACATCTGCCGTCATTGGCTGGCGATATCACTGGACATAAACTATGGGCCAACAAAAGCCCATCGCAATGCCGAGAAGTTTTATGCCCGTGTATGAATCCTTTACCATTCTAATGGTTGATAAGTTTTACGGCTCCAAGGTAAAGCATATTGCCATTTAATATGGAAAAAATATACTTCCAAGCGGGGAAAAGTATATTTTTAACCGGGAAATCCGGAATTTTTGTCTTGTTTGCATATAGGCTATACCCTGTAGGTACATTGTGTACACCCGCGCCAGACAACTATGGAGAGAGAATTCTTTGGCGAGTACTTATTCGTGTTGATGAAATGACAGGAAAGCTGAACATACATATTGTACAGTGTTTGGCCTACTTAACAAGTCCATTTCGTGTGGAAAAAAACTGATTGAATCGCATACTTCATGTGCTGAATCGCATACTTCATGTGCTGAAGAATGTGGCTTAAAGTGTGCTTGTTTACGTGGACTCAATCCAAGCATTGAGAACATTTTAGATTATCGTGGCTCTGAGCACTAGGGGACTTAACATCTATGGTCATTAGACCCCTAGAACTTAGAACTACTTAAACCTAACTAACCTAAGGACATCACACAACAGCCAGTCATCACGAGGCAGAGAAAATCCCTGGCCCCGCCGGGAATCGAACCCGGGCGTGGGAAGCGAGAACGCTACCGCACGACCACGAGCTGTGGACTTAGATTATCGTGTGCAGCACCTATGACGACTAGGTCCATCTTCGAAATATTGCAAATAAAATTTGTATTGGCAATCCAGGAGGCCACTCGAAAAAAAAAAAATTTCTTTCGCTGGGTGAACGTATAGCGACAAAACAACCTACCAAATATCCCGAATACAACCAGCAGTACGGCAATGTGTGTCTAAGAAAGGATTGAAGATAGCTGATTTTTATGTAGAGTGGAAGTATAAGCGGCCGATCAAAGACTTTCACTTTGATGACCGTATAGTCCAGAATCGGTATGCCACCCAGGAAAAATATTCGCGAACACTGAGGCAATAATCTCAGACTCAGCAGGTTATTGGGTGAAAGACTATATCCTGCTTGGAAGTCCGTAACTGCCTGGTGCACATCCTCGTCTGACAAGAATCTTCAAACCGTCTAGGCCTTTAAGGGGTCGAAGGCATTATAATCGCATGGAGAGAAATCAGGACTATGGGCTCGAGTGTTTCCCGCTTGAGTTGGTTCGCAGTGGATGTGGCTGGCCTCTCAGATCGACTGGCGTTGTGTGTTGAATCGCGATCAGCACGGAACTTGGAACACCATTCCACAACGGTGGTTTTCGACTGACATGCTGCCTCATTCAGATTTTTCGTCTACCGGTGTTTGTTCATCGGCAGCCAAGAAAAGAATTTGTTGGCTGCCGAAGGGCACACACAAATTACGAAGAGACAATTATTTGACGAGTACTTATTTTTTTTTATTTTTTTATTCTGGATTTACAATGTGAGTACATTTTTCCAGCACCTATTCCAGATTACAGTAAGTCACTAATTATTGTTCTCCACTCTTCTCCATTTGTCCATAAATCTTCAGGAATGTTGTTCTTCCTCATTGCTGACTGAACTCCCAGTATCCATGTATCAGGTGGTCGTCTCCTTTTTCTTCTTCCAATTGGTACCCAGTCGATTATGCATTTTGGTAGCCTTTCCTGTTCCATCCGTCTGATGTGTCCATACCATTTAAGTTGTTTGTGCTCGATGAAATCAATAATTGAATTTTTACATTTCATCTTGTCTCTGATTACTTCATTTCTTATTCTTTCTTGTCTTGATATTCTTGCTGAACGTCTCCAGAAATCCATTTCTGTGGCTAATAATTTTGATTTCAGTTGCCATTTTGTTGTCCACACTTCTGAACCATATGTAATAATGCTCCTAACTATTGTTTTAAAAATCCTTATTTTGTTATCAGTTGTTATGTGTTTGTCCCAGAGAATTCCATTCAATAAAGAGATTGTCGTCTTTCCAGAATTTATTCTTGATCTAATTTCTTTGTCCTGTTTCCCATCATTTGTAATTTTCACACCTAAATATTTATATTCCTCAGTAGCTGTTATTGTTCCCATCCCTTCTTCTAATATTAAGTCTCCATTCACTCCACCAATTACCATGTACTTTGTTTTATTCATGTTTACATTTAGACCTGATTTTTTATATTCTTGAATCAATTTTCTGTCCTCATAGTCTTGGGCTATAATCAGTTGGTCATCTGCAAATTGTAACGAGTATATTGTTCTATCATTTATTGGTATTCCCATAGCGTGACATTTTTTCTTCCAATTCTGTAAAGTTACTTCTGTATATATTTTATACAATGTAGGTGAGATGCTACATCCTTGACGTAATCCTTTTGTGACTTGGAATCCATGTGTGAACAAAACACGGTCGTATCGTGTACTTAATGTGCTGAAGGACACATTGGTCTTGTTTGGACGCATTTGGTAATAATGACCCCATAGTTCGTTTCTGCATGTACCGTACGCATGTCGGAAAGACACGGATGCCGCATTGATCTTTTGCCTACATGTGGGTGCCTATAGATCCACATCAGAGTCGCGCTACATTGCGTATACGCTCTCAAACGGAAATTTTTTGATCGCCCCCTTTCAATAAGGTTTAGACTCAAGGTATGATGTTCACCAAAAGTCGCGTAATTGCCAGTGTAGTGCAAGTTTTTAGGTTTGATGAATTCCAGAGGTCAGGGGTTCGAATCTCAGCAGGTCATAGGATTTATCGTCTCTCTTGGCACTTGTTCCATCCCTGGCAACTGTTTGCTAATGCGAAACATGCAAAGTAGCACTCGTCCCGGAGTCTACGTTTAAGCTCTAGGTCACCCAATTGAACGGTAGGAGGAAGGCAAGAGCACATCACTCTCAGTAGGACCATGCCTAGCATTGCATGCTGGTGTCCTTACCAAACTAAGGGATTGAGGACGACTTTACTCATTTACTCAAGCAGGCCCTCACTAGGTCTCACACGAGAGTGAGTTGACCATGCTAGACTTTTCTGTCGCAGAAAGTTAAGTGTGGTAGCAGGGAATTAGACAGAATGACATGCATGCCAAACATCCTGGATTCCGAAAACGTAGATCATGTTTAACCGAACTCGCACTTTTCTCACATGACATACTGAGCGCTTTGAATCAAGGCAGTCGGATAGATGTAGCATTTCATGATTTCCGAAAAGCATTTGACGCAGTACAGCACCGACGCTTATTGCCAAAAGTACGATCATATGGGGTATCAAGTGAAATTTGCGACTGGATTGAGAACTTTTTGGTAGGGAGGGCACAGCATGTTATCTTGGATGGAGAGTCATCGTCAGAGGTAGAAGTAACGTCGGGTGTGTCCCAGGAAGTGTGTTGCAACCCTTGTTATTCACGTTATATATTAATGACCTTGTGTGCTTTTTGCAGATGATGCGGCTATCAATTGTGAAATATGTCTGAGAGAAGCTGCATAAATATTCAACCAGGTCTTTATAAGATTTCAATTTCTCAGAGATTGGCAGCTTTCGCTAGATGTTCAGAAATGTAAAATTTTGCACATCACAAAACGGGAAAACATAATACCCTGTGACTATAATATCAGTGAGTCACTTTTGTAATCGGCCAACTCATACAAATACCTGGGCGTAACACTTTATAGGGATATGAAATGGACTGAGAAGTACAGTCAGTTTACATAGATTTCTTACAAATCACCCGTGCGGCCTATTCTACAGTATTGCTAAAGTGTGCGGGACCTGTACCAAATAGGACTAATAGGGTTCAAATGGTTCAAATGGCTCTGAACACTATGGGACTTAACATCTGAGGTCATCAGCCCCCTAGAACTACTTAAACCTAACTAACCTAAGGACATCACATACATCCATGCCCGAGGCAGGATTCGAACCTGCGACCGTAGCAGTCGCGCGGTTCCGGACTGAAGCGCCTAGAACCGCTTGCTTACCGCGGCCGGCAACTAATAGGGGATATTGTCCGTGTACAGAGAACGGTAGCGCGATGGTTACAGGTTTGTTGGACCCACGTAGTGTCTTAGTGATGCTGAGGAAACTGAACTGGAAGACTCCTGAAGATCCCCCCTGCGGGTCCGGGGTAAGAATAGGCCCGAGGTATTCCTGCCTGTCGTAAGAGGCGACTAAAAGGAGTCCCTCCCCCTCAAGGGGGTAGTTAGCGCCTGCGTCCGGAGACGGACGGTTCCACGACCTCTATTTGCGGTCATTTTGCTTTTTCACTTCTCGTTTCTTCCTTCCTTTGGTTGGTTCCTTTCTTTGCTCTTCTCCACCTCACTGTCTTCCTTACTCTTTCCCCTGCATAATCTCCTTGCCTTCTCATTGCCTTCTTCTCCTTGCCTTCTCATTGCCTTCTTCTCCTTGCCTTCTCTGGTCTCCGCCTCGGCGTTTGAGACACTGTCCTCTCTCTCTCTCTCTCTCTCTCTCTCTCTCTCTCCCCCTCTCCCTCTCTCTCTCTCTCTCTCTCTCTCTCTCTCTCTCTCTCTCTCCTTTTTCCTCGTCTTCCTTCCTCCCTGTGCGCGCCTGAAGGCCGACCCACGCGTTCGCACGCGTAGCCGGTGACGGGGTAACGCGTAATTCCCCGCCCTGGGTAGACATGTAAGGCACGCGCGTACCCCCTGGTAAAGGCCAGGCCCGGGGAGGGGTGATTGCCTGAGGTGATACCTTCTGACCATGCCGATTGGTCCCTCCGTCTGTTTCTCGGGAGGTGTGACCTGAGGTGTAAACATTCACCTAAGGCGGGAGTGCCCTCTGAGAGGGTCCCCACAAGGAAGGAGCGCGCCATCGGAGACGCTGGCAATCATGGGGGATTCCTCCGCAATGGATTTCACTCCATCTCTCTCGACTTCTGCCCAAAAACGGAAACGTGACCAGCTACCAGTGACAAAAGTACTACCGCCTGCCCCACAGTTCCTCGTCGTTTCTCGATCTGAGGACGGAAAGGATTTTTCCTCTGTCAACCCTTTCGTTATACAAAAGGGCGTCGATGCCATAGCCGGATCTGTCAAATCTTGTACCAGGTTGCGTAACGGTACCTTATTACTCGAAACTGAGAGCGCCTTTCAGGCACAAAAACTGCTTCGGGCCACACTCCTGTACACATTCCCTGTCCGGGTGGAGGCTCACCGAACTTTGAATTCGTCTCGTGGTGTGGTCTATACTAGATCCCTCGACGGCTT
Source organism: Schistocerca nitens (assembly GCF_023898315.1). NCBI lineage: Eukaryota > Metazoa > Arthropoda > Insecta > Orthoptera > Acrididae > Schistocerca > Schistocerca nitens. The sequence goes on along the minus strand of NC_064619.1, from coordinate 465,894,873 downwards.
GACTGACGAGGAGATTCAATCTTTCCTCGCTGAGCAGGGCGTGACGGCTGTCCATAGGGTCATGAAAAAGGTCAACAATGACCTTGTACCGACCCGGACACTTTTCTTGACCTTAGATAGTGTTCAGCTGCCATCGCGCATCAAAGCGGGCTACGAGGTTATTTCTGTTCGCCCCTATGTCCCGACACCTACGCGCTGCTACCAGTGTCAGCGTTTCAATCACACTCGCCAGTCTTGTTCCAATGCGGCTAAATGTGTCACTTGTGGCAGGGATGCCCATGAGGGTGACTGTCCACCTCCGTTTCCTCGTTGTGTGAACTGTCAGGGTGACCATGCCGCATCCTCCCGCGACTGTCCTGTCTAAAGGAATAACGCTGTATCCAAGAAATTCGGGTCAAAGAGAAAGTGTCCACCTCGGCTGCTCGCAAGCTATTGGCTAGTAGGAAGCCCACGCTGCTCCCAGCGGGGAAATACAGTACTGTCCTCGCCTCTCCTCGGACTACCAGGGAGGTGGCAACCCAGACATACGATCTGACCTTCAGCACCACGGTCGTCCGTTCGGCCAGTGCTAAGATCGCGCGGTCGACGTCTCCTCTTCCTCCCATCACCCCACAGACACCAGCCCCTTCATCAGCTTCTGCTAAGACGAAGACCCAGAAGTCAGATGCACGGGCCTTCAAGAAGGAACCGTCCCGTGCAGACTTCCTACGTACCTCGACCTCCCAGCCTTCGACCGGTACTTCCACCAAACGACCTTCCAAGAAGGCTAATAGGAAGCACAGTTCTCCTTCTCCGCCACGGCGCATTTCTTCTCCTGCGCCACCCAGCGGTTGCCGCCCCAGGCCGTCATCCGTTTCGCCTGGCCGCACCGCTGGTAGCCGAACATCTGGCCGTTCACCGGCGGAGGAAGCTCCCCCTCCCGGCCATCTTCCCAAGATGGCCGATGAACCTATAGACCCAATGGACGAAGACTGCCCGCCTACTGATAGCGGCGGCAGTGCTCGCTCGAAGCCAGGCCCTCAGTGGCCTTCGAGGTGACCCCTTCTTTCATCTTCCCTTTTTTTTTTTTTTTTCTTACGATGGCACTTATTCACTGGAATATTCGCAGCATTCGCTCCAACCGAGAGGACTTGAAGTTGCTGCTCCGCTTGCACCGTCCGCTCGTCGTAGCCCTCCAGGAAACGAAGCTACGCCCATGCGATCAAATTGCCTTGGCACACTACACCTCTGTGCGTTTTGACCTACCCCCTGTGGTAGGTATCCCAGCTCATGGAGGGGTTATGTTGCTGGTCCGGGATGATATTTACTACGATCCCATCACGTTGCACACCGGCCTGCAGGCAGTTGCCATCCGCATTACTCTCCCCACTTTTACATTTTCCATTTGTACCGTTTACACTCCATCGTCGTCTGCCGTTACCAGGGCAGACATGATGCAACTTATTGCTCAGCTACCTGCACCATTTTTGTTAACTGGAGACTTCAATGCCCACCATCCCCTTTGGGGCTCTCCAGCATCCTGCCCGAGGGGCTCCCTGTTAGCAGACCTTTTCAACCAGCTCATTCTTGTCTGCCTCAATACTGGCGCCCCTACTTTTCTTTCGGACACATCTCACACTTATTCCCATTTAGATCTCTCTATATGTACTCCCCAACTTGCACGCCGGTTCGAGTGGTATGCACTTTCTGATACATATTATCCATCTCCTGCAGCATACCCCCTCTCCGTGCTCATCTAGTTGGAACATCTCCAAAGCAGACTGGGGGCTCTTCTCTTCCAGGGCGACCTTTCAGGATCAAACATTCCCAAGCTGCGATAGTCAGGTCGCACACCTCACGGAAGTCATTCTCACTGCTGCTGAATATTCCATCCCTCACCGTACTTCTTCTCCACGTCGCGTACCGGTCCCCTGGTGGACCGCAGCATGTAGAGACGCTTTACGTGCTCGTCGACGTGCTTTACGCACCTTTAAACGCCACCCTACAGTGGCGAATTGTATCAATTATAAACGATTACGTGCACAGTGTCGTCGTATTATTAAAGAAAGCAAGAAAGCCAGCTGGGCTGCTTTCACAAGCACCTTCAACGGTTTTACTCCTTCTTCTGTTGTCTGGGGTAGCCTGCGCCGGCTATCTGGCACTAAGGTCCACTCACCAGTTCTGGCTTGACGGTCGCGAATGACGTCCTTGTGGCCCCTGAGGCTGTCTCCAATGCCTTCGGCCGCTTTTTCGCAGAGGTTTCGAGCTCCGCTCATTACCACCCTGCCTTCCTCCCCCGCAAACAGGCAGAGGAGGCTAGGCCACCTAACTTCCGCTCCTCGAATCGTGAAAGTTATAATGCCCCATTCACCATGCGGGAACTCGAAAACGCACTTGGCCGATCACGGTCCTCCGCTCTAGGGCCTGATTCTATTCATATTCAGATGCTGAAGAACCTTTCTCCTGCGGGTAAAGGTTTTCTTCTTCGTACTTACAATCGCATCTGGATTGAGGGACATGTTCCCGCATGCTGGCGCGAGTCTATTGTCCCGATTCCTAAGCCGGGGAAGGACAAGCACTTGCCTTCCAGTTATCGACCCATCTCGCTTACCAGCTGTGTCTGTAAAGTGATGGAGCGAATGGTTAACTCTCGATTGGTTTGGCTGCTCGAGTCTCGACGCCTCCTTACCAATGTACAATGTGGATTTCGTAGGCGCCGGTCTGCTGTTGACCATCTGGTTACCTTGTCGACCTTCATTATGAATAACTTCTTGCGGAAGCGCCCGACCGCGGCTGTGTTCTTTGATTTGGAGAAGGCTTACGACACCTGTTGGAGGGCGGGCATTCTCCGCACCATGCATACATGGGGCCTTCGCGGTCGCCTCCCTCTTTTTATTCGTTCCTTTTTAATGGATCGACAGTTCAGGGTACGTGTGGGTTCTGTCCTGTCAGACACCTTTCGCCAGGAGAATGGGGTGCCACAGGGCTCAGTTTTGAGCGTCGCTCTCTTCGCCATAGCGATCAATCCAATAATGGATTGCCTCCCAGCTGATGTATCAGGCTCCCTTTTCGTGGACGATTTTACCATCTATTGCAGCGCGCAGCGTACGTGTTTCCTGGAGCGCTGTCTTCAGCGTTCTCTTGACCGTCTTTACTCCTGGAGTGTCGCCAATGGCTTCAGTTTTTCTGCCGAGAAGACGGTCTGTATTAACTTCTGGCGCTACAAAGAGTTTCTCCCACCGTCCTTACGACTCGGTCCCGTTGCTCTCCCATTCGTGGAGACAACAAAATTTTTAGGTCTTACATTTGACAGGAAACTTAGTTGGTCTCCACATGTGTCTTATTTGGCTGCCCGTTGTACCCGTTCTCTCAATGTCCTCCGTGTTCTCAGTGGTATGTCGTGGGGAGCGGATCGAACCGTCCTACTTCGCCTATATCGGTCGATCGTCCGTTCCAAGCTGGATTATGGGAGCTTCGTATACTCCTCTGCACGGCCATCCATCTTACGCCGCCTCAACTCCATACAACATCGGGGTTTACGACTTGCGATCGGAGCGTTTTATACTAGTCCCGTCGAGAGTCTTCATGCTGACGCTGGTGAGTTGCCACTCACCTACCGGCGCGATATACTGCTTTGTCGGTATGCCTGTCGGCTACTGGCAATGCCCGACCACCCGTCTTATCGTTCCTTTTTTGATGACTCTCTCGACAGTCAATACGGGTTGTATGTCTCCGCCCTGATACCCCCTGGAGTTCGCTTTCGTCGCCTCCTTCAACACCTTAATTTTTCACTCCCTGCCACCTTTCGAGTGGGCGAGGGCCACACGCCACCTTGGCTCCAGGCTCAGGTTCGCGTCCACCTTCACCTCTGCTCGCTCCCGAAGGAGGTTACCCCCGGTTCAGTCTACCACTCCCGTTTTGTCGAACTTCGTTCGAAGTTCATTAATATGACCTTCATTTATACAGATGGCTCTAAGACCAATGACGGGGTCGGGTGTTCTTTTATTGTCGGGGCACAAAGTTTCCAATATCGGCTCCATGGCCATTGTTCGGTCTTCACAGCTGAGCTCTTTGCCCTCTACCAGGCTGTCCTTTACATCTGCCGCCACCGACATTCTGCATATGTCATCTGCTCCGATTCCCTGAGCGCTATCCAGAGCCTCGGTGATCCGTACCCGGTTCACCCTTTCGTGCACCGGATCCAACGCTCTCTTCAGCAGCTGGTGGACGTCGGTTCTCCGGTTAGCTTTATGTGGGTTCCTGGCCATGTCGGTATCCCTGGGAACGAAGCTGCAGATGCCGCGGCCAAGGCTGCGGTCCTCCAGCCTCGGACAGCTTCTTGTTGTGTCCCTTCGTCAGATTGTAGCAGGGTAATTTGTCGGCGCATTGTATCGCTGTGGCATGCCGATTGGGCTGCACTTCCGGACAACAAGCTTCGGGCCTTGAAAGCTCTTCCCGTGGCTTGGACGTCCTCCTCACGCCCTTCTCGGCGGGAGGAGGTGGTTTTGGCCCGGTTGCGAATTGGCCACTGTCGGTTCAGCCATCGCCATCTGCTGACGGCTGCGCCGGCGCCGTTCTGCCCATGTGGGCAATTGCTGACGGTCCGCCACATTTTAACGTCGTGTCCGGATTTTACCACCCTGCGTCTCGATCTTGGCCTGCCATGTACTGTAGAAGCCATTTTAGCGGATGACCCACGAGCAGCTGCTCGCGTTCTTCGTTTTATCAACTTGACACACCTCTCTAAGGACATTTGATTATGCTGTTTTCTTTTTTAATCCTATGCCTGTCAGTATGTCTTTCATCGTGTTTTCCGTTTCGTTGCTGTTTTAAACTTGTGACTCGCGGTGCATTCCTAAAGTAGTCTGGGCGCTAATGACCGTTGACGTTGTGCGCCCTAAAACCACAAAAAAAAACCTCCTGAAGATGGACGTAAACAATCCCGAGAAAGTTTAACAAAGTTTCAAGAACTAGCCTTAAATGATGACTCTTAGCAATACACTAGACATCGCTCACGTAGGGATATGAGGACAAGATTAGGATGATTACAGCACGCACAGAATCATTCAATCATTCTTCCCGCGCTACATACGTGATTGTTCGGTACAGTTGGACGTACTCTCTGCCGTGTCCTTTGCGGCTTTTTGCAGAGTATGGATGTAGATGTAGAAATACTCGCTGCACTTCCGGGCTTATAACATCAGATATTCACCATAGAGGAGGCGGCATCATGTCGTTCATTTAATGTTTAATGCTTTAATACGCTACTCTTGTATTGCTTCCTCGGAGATTGAGTGGTTTAAACAGGTACCAAAATCTTTGAACGGTTTTGTACTCAACATAAGTGAGCTGAAATTCTCAGATTGGTTGTAAACAGTTGGTACCAAATAGTATCGCTAACGGGAAACTAGTGTCCCAAAGACATATGATCGACTTCTTCTGTTCTCAACATATATAAGCGATGTGTTGAATAGGGCAAGCAGTGATCTAAGACAGTTTGCTGGTCATGCTGTGTGTACGGCAAAGGGTCGTTGTTGAGCAACTGCAAGATGATACAAGATGATAGAATTTCTATTTGGAATGATGGCTGACATCTCGCTATAAATGTAGAAAAATGTAAGTAATGCAGATGAATAGGAAAAATAATTCTGCAGTGTTCGAATACAACAGGGAAAACAATTTTGCATTATTCGAATACAATATCACTAGTGTGCTATTTGACACACTCACATCGATGTAGCTACAGTGTTGCAGATAAATGTAAAATGGAACGAGTAGAAAAGCCGAGTGGTGGAAATCGGTTTATTGGGGAGTTCTAGAAGGACGCATGTATAAGACTAATGGAGTTCATTCTTGAGCACTACTCGAGTGTTTGCACCACGTCGTATCAAGGAAGAAATCGTGGCAATTCAGACGAGTGCTGCTAAATTTGTTACCGGTAGGTTCGATCAACACTCGAGTATCACGGAAATGCTCCGTGGACTCTAATGGTAATCTGTGGAGGGCAGAGAAAGTTCTTTCGTGGAACACTACTGACAAGGGAAACTCCCCATCGCAGCTCCCTCAGATTTAGTGGCAAGATGGCCTCGTGGATAGCCTGTCAAAAACTGAACACAGATCAGGCATGAAAACAGGAAGAAGGTGTACTAAACAGTGCGAAAAAAATATAGAAATTGAACGGTCCAAGATGAAAAAGTGCAACATCGAGCACAGTGGAAGAGCCGCGGTGTCATGCGGTAGCTCAGTGTGTTCGGTCAGTGTGTTACCTGCCCTCTGTGATAAAAAAAAAGTGAGTGGATCAACGATGAACTTGGAGTGTCATGGGACGATCACCCCGAACAAATGCAACGAACAAAATGAGATAAAAAAATGTGGTCAGGATGTTGTAGTGTAAAGCGGACGAGTCCTATTCAAAACTCTATCGTGTCGCTTTTTTTTCACATTTTTAGCTGTTCGACTAGTCATTGAAATGTTCTTTCTCTTTCTGTAGTCATGGCAGTTGCCATACCATACATTGGTTATTTGAGTCATGTGGTAAGAGTACGTGGTGAATAGTGAGAGCAAGCGAGATACCATATAGATGACTCATAGAAATGAAAACATGAAATAAACTGATGTGAACTGTTAGAAGAAAGGAATTAGTCAAAACTTCCAAAACGTGACGCAACTTCAAAAACTTCAAAAACGTTTGTTTTGCAGAGCAAAGAGAAACTGTATGATTGTGAAACTGTGGAATACATTTGTAGCAGCTTACGTGACAAACTATTGTTTTCATAATTCCATTTGGAGTGATCACATTTGACATTTATACGAACACCTAAATCAGGCAAGGAGGCATATCTCACTCACTCACGAGGCGTATAAATAACGTGCGCCAATAAGAAATTCCGAACACGTACTGTCACTAATGCCGTGTATGATACACAAGACGTGTTCGGCGATGGAGGATTCAGTTGACTTGTCGCCTTGTCATCAAATGTTTGCGGTTCCCATTCGAAATCCACTTCCTTTCGCCTGCTAATAGAGTAGTTGTGAAGAATCAGCTTTCATTACAGGTCCACGACACTGGCAAAAAAAAAAGGCAAGAATTGGCACGAGTGAGCTTTGAACTCGGATCGCACGCTTTGCAGTCCAACACTGACTGCTTAACCATGACGCTATGGCTCTTCCACATTTCTCCATATTACACTTCTTGTTCTTGGACCGTTCAGTGTTTTTATTTTGCTTTTTTTCCACAGGACATTATACCTTCTTCCTGTTTTCGTGCTTGATCTGTGTTCAGTTTCTGACACTGTCCACTGGGTCCTCTAACCACTAAATCTGAAGGGGTGCGAAGGGGAACAGGCATTTGTGACAAATTGCAAAACGCTTCCTCTGCCACCAACGTACATCTCGCGTGAAGACTACAGTGCGAGTGCAAAAGGAATTGGGATGACCAGCAGTGTGGTACAAGATACTCTCCGCTGACCTCCGCATGCTTGCTATTTATGTATATAGATGCTATTCCACTCACATCCTTCTGAAGTCCCACACATAAAATGGACTGGTGGGACTTCGCGCAGTTCTGGTAGCAAGATCCATAACGTGGCTGATGAAATGTTGGGTGACTCGTAAAGTGTTTTAGCAACAGGCTTGCGATTACACAAACTTAGTGCTTTGGCCCGAGAAAGAAAGTGAACTTTGTTGCAGTGTACGGGTTAAATGTAATATGATATTGCAATGCCCCTGTTGTTTCGAATTATGATGCAATGTTCCATCGGACATGCATGCACGTTCTAAGGAACAGGCACTGGCGACTAGAGCCGGTATGGAATACACAAAATATTTTCACAGTTGCGAATATGGACAACCTTCAGCTGTATAATGGAATGCCAAAGAAAAGTTGTGCCGGGCCGGGACTCGAACCCGTATTTCCAGCTTATCGCGAGCGGTCGTGTATCATTGGGCTATCCGAGCACAACTTCTGGCCGGAGCGAAACTTCATATATGTCGTCGAAAATGTGTGTACAAACTGTACTCGTACATCCATTATGTATATTACAGTACAATAGCAAGCCTGGTGCTGGCGGATGTCCGAGGGAACTTTGCATCGTACTTCTGAGCGACATAGACCCTGTAATAGTTTGTTTATCCATCGACATTGGGCAAGCTACTTTAAATTAAAATGTCTACCCTGTACCCGGAATATACACAATAGATTTACGACTGCAGATAATCGGGCACAGATTTTCATTGTTGTCATTCCATTTTACGTCTGATGTTTATCCATATTAGCACTTACAAATACTGTTAATGTAAATGTACTACTGTTTGGGCTCTGCATTGGCGTAGAAGATCCGTGGTTGTTCATCAGTGAATATATATAAAGATTTCCTCCTCTCCACTCTGCACCTTCTAATTATTAAAGCGATATGGAAATGCATTTTCATGTGTTAATCTCTGGTGTCTGTGGACACTTTTCACTCCAGAAAAAATGATTAACAGAAAATGTATATAGAACTGTAATCTTACGTTGACAAAATTTTATTTTTAATTGGCTCGAAATAAGGGAATGGCAGGGAGAGTGGAAATCAAAACTGTTACACAATCAACACAGAAGGGGCCACATATGTTGATATTGCTAAGTTTGCACGATTTTGTCATTGGTACGGATTACTTTGTACAAAGAGACCTCTGATAACGCTGTATGTATACAGTCGTATGTCTGACTTTCTATATGCCTCCCACTGTTTTTCCGTAGGCTATTTTTTTTTCTTCAGTTCGCTTGATGCCGGAACCTCATTCTGTCTGTCCTACGCAATCGTTTTACCTTTCTATTGAACAGATTCCTATCTCCTGTATCCACCACTCCTATCAGGACTTTCTCGAGGTCCTTTCTAACTTGTTGGATTCATGGTATAAACTTTAATTTTCGTATAATGTCACAATCTTCTGGATAAGCCTCATTCTCGTGAGTCTTGAAGCGTGTTTTAGTATGCATCTAAGAATACAAAAGCCCTGACGAGGTAGTGGAATGGGTAGGAGGTTATTTAGTTTTCGTATAAGTTTGTTGGTGACATCCTGTGTCGTAGTCGTTGAATGGTACTTTGCTTCTGCTTGTTGAATCAAGCAAGAATCGGGTAACTGGTTTGGACGATAGTGATGATATAGTCAGAGGAAGTAGCGAGACGCGTGTTGATTAACAGTTACTGGGACCAGTTTCCATGGCGGCCAAAAACAAACCTTTTGAGGCCATACGCCCCTAACTTTATCCTGTGATTCTGACAAGATTGTGGGCTGTATCGCTGATAGAATCTTTCTGAGCTACTGAGGCACCTTGCGAATAATAGATTAAATCTCAGTTGAATGACTCCCTTGTAGCGTACTCTTTCCATTCTGTTATAGTTGGGAGACTCGTTCTAATGTTCTACTTACCCATTTATACCATCACATTTTTTTTCTGCCATCCTGCGAAGTCTGTAACGATTCCTTGTTCTAAGACGGGGCATCTCGGGCTCACATGGTCTCACAGAACACTAGAAAAGAAAATAAAGAAATGTGATAAAAGCCACATTTCAGTTGGGTCTTCGTGGAAAATAAAAGCTGCCCGATTTAGCGCGCGGGAGAAACATTTTTAATTTGTATAGAGTTAGAATAATTTCGCGTGCACACTGACAGATTGCAGCTCTTTCAACAGAACACTACTTCACCGACTTGCGTGTTCCTAACTTACCCTCAGTTGTCCAACCGGGAAAGGGACATGTAGTTTTTATACCAAAAATTGTCATTAATTTACCAAAAAGAGAGCGTTTTCAACGCTGTTTCTCTTTTTTGTGTGATAAAAACGCTTTCCTCTTTCGTTAATGCCTCGTTTACTGTGAGAATTAGTTTTACTCATAGTCAATTTGTCGTCTGCAGTTTGCGAGGTTACGTAAGCTTAGTTGATTTAGAGCTTTTCATTGACGTTTGCTTACTACTTTGACGTCTTACGGTGTGAGTTAATTGGTTACAGTGACATGGGTTGAGAGGCAAGACATGGTGTGGCTTATCAAAGTCATAGATTTATACCATACTGTTGAGTAGCCTGAAACTACAGTCGCTACCTGATGAAGGTTAGACGGAACGTGAAACGTTGTGACAAACTTTCGTCGTTGCCGACGTGCTTCTGCTGCCCATCAGCCGTGGGCTCGTGATTTGTTCACACGGACAGAAGCGGCAACGAAAAAGTGGCTTAGTTCATTGTGAAAAACTGACGATGAGAGAGTTGCTGATGATGGCTATTGTGCTCTGATGAGTTCAATTTTTGCCGCGCGGGATTAGTCGAGCGGTCTAAGGCGCTGCAGTCATGGACTGTGCGGCTGGTCCCGGCGGAGGTTCGAGTCCTCCCTCGGGCATGGGTGTGTGTGTTTGTCCTTAGGATAATTTAGGTTAAGTAGTGTGTAAGGTTAGGGACTGATGACCTTAGTAGTTAAGTCCCATAAGATTTCACACACATTTGAACTTTTTAGTTCAATTTTTGGTACTGTTTTCGTCTTAAGGTTGATTCAGTTACTCCTACCGTAATGGAAATGGAATAACGGACGGTAGTTGGTTATAAACCAGATACTAGTAACGAATTGGGGGATTATTTGGTTAACATGGAAAGAATAAATAGTTAACTTTATTACTCCTAGTCTCTGAGCGACATTTTCATCTCCTTGGCAGAACTCTGTTTCACCACTAATTTCAAAGTTAAATACTAATATGAGACAATGTATCCGACAAATTCTAGACTTACAAAGCCTTAAAGCTCTACAGAATTAACACAGATACTCAAGTTAGCCGTTTTGTTTGTATTACTTTCATCAGTTATCAGGAAAAGGTTTTTATAAAGTATGGCATGGTTACAATGAAGGTTACAGCGATCCAGTGTTTTAAACTGTGAACTCTATGTCAATCTTCGATTGCATCATATCTTTTTAATCAGTTATGTTCTTCAGTACACAGACATAAAGATGCCGATGACGATGATGATGGTAAAATAAGACTGATTTGCGAGTGAAGACATAAATTCTACGATTCAAAGTTCCCTTTTTATTTTGATTACTAATAATTTATTCGATCAGTACAATTCGTGAAATCGCAGTTCCACTACTTGAATTTGCCTTGTACTACTTGATGCCGCATTACATAGTTAGAGACGAACTCGGGAGTGAAAATCGAACCGGTTCCAATTGAAATGTGAGTCACAATTTTGGTATGACGTCAGGGGCGCATACGCTGCTCTCCGTTCACGTGGGTGAGTGTTCCAGGAAAGCTGGTGAATCATTACCTGTGGCAATGCGACTTAACGCACAAATAAAAAGCATGCGCCACGCTTGCCTGTTTCCTTACACAAGGAAAAGCTATTGTCTTTTTTTTTTTTATAAGCATGCTCCATTACTATATTTGTAATACATGTATGATCGGCACCAAGAGGGCCGCCAAGCTTAACGTCGCCATCCGAAGGACGGGTCACCGTCAACATTGCCATATGCCATCACTTTATGAGACGCTTGGGGAGAGGTTTGGTATTTAAAACAGGACATCGGTGCAAAGTTTGGTGATCAGGAACTTTGACGTCACCACCTCTCCTCCCCTTGCCAGCCAAATACCGGCAGTGATCTTTTCCACCAACAGGGCACGAACCGACTTACAACCCGGGTCGAGCTGGACCGCAAAAGCGTGCGTTTACGACCTCGGCTGGCGGGTTGGGCTCTTGGCAGTGTACGAAAATGTCTGACTATGCGTTCTAAGCGGTCCAGTTCAATATGTCTGATCGTGATTACAAGTGCCGATTTGTTTTTACCTTAATCGTATGCCCATTTGTGGCTTGCCTGTTGTGAAGACTAGTAACACCAGATCGGCGTTGCTGGAAGCGCCCGGCAGACGTAGGGAACGAAGCCTGCTGCTGACAGCTTTGCCGACCTGATGTTTAACACTTTGTCGTAAAGAGGATCATTACAGACGAATACCGGTTTCAAAATGAGCGAAGCATCTTGCTGGTGAGATTTCTAAGCTTATTGGACTGAGGTTACACGTTAACGCTTTGTTAATATAGCAGACGTGACAGAACCAGTCTGATTTGTACCCGCGTAAATAATTATGGCCGGCTGCAAGGAAGTGATGGCTTACGCACATTTTTGAGTGGATGCGAATAGTTAACGTCTCTTACCCTGTAAGTTTCTTGCCCTCGTGACACCTGCACCAGTTTCAGGTTGCCTGTCTAACGGCTTACAAGCTCAACGTCAAATATTTAACGTATTATTTCATTTGTAAAATAATCCGACGTTTGAAGCTGTTTTATACGTGGAAGTTCGATTCTTTAAAGAATTTGGGGTTTACTGATTTGTGTCGAATGGCTCCTAAATAACGAATTCTCTTATTTAACTTTTCATAACTGGGATTCACAGTCATTTGAAATTTCTTGAAAGACATCATGTTTACACCAGTGACTGTTAAACAGTCACTGGCGTAAACATGATCTCTTTCAAGAGAATTCTCTTGTATTTTAGATTTTTGTTAAGTATTTTCATTGAGACTTATTTTCGGAGTGTGAGGTATCGTTTAAGAGCTAGACTGCATTTACAACTGTTGACTCCGGTACACCGGACGCTTTGTGTGTGGTTTTTAGACACCATCTCACATCATATCAGGTTAGGGACATGCTGTGTTGCTATTGAGAGTGAGTGAGTGAGTTTCATGGACACCAGAACGCAGAAACAAGTTACATATTAGTGATTACTGACTGTAGAGTGGGTTATGTATCGCCAGGGTGACACAAGTAAGAAATAAGAACCTTAGCACATTGTTCGTAAACAGTAGGGGGGGGGGGCGTTCAAGATGTGGCTCAGCTTCCATGAGCCATGTTTCAGAAGCAGGAAAGCGTTGTGTCGGTTACCGGAACCTGATAATCAGTTTCTTTTTAAATTCTGCTCGAGTACTTTGCCAAGTCACGCTTCACGTGCAATTTTGTCCTCGCGAAAAAGTTGTGTGGGGATTTACGTTCCGGTGATTCAGTTAGATTATGCTATTGCGTGACGACTCCGACGGTTTGCTTTTGCTCTGTTAGTCATTCGCTTAATAATCTTATGAACAACATGTATCATGTGTGTTTTAGACACATCTGGTGTTTTTCGTGTGACAGAAGCAGTACTGTGATACAGTACAAACGTTAAAAGTTCACAAACTAATCCCCTAGCCTTCGGTATTGCGGCGTGTCTTGTTTCATTTTTGGAACTGTGGAATATGCTAAAACATTTGATGTATGTACACTTTTTTGAGGCAGCTAGTTCAGCTGCGTGTCTCCTTAATAAACATGATCGCAGTGTGTTACTTCCTGTTTACAGCCCTCCTCTCATAATTGGTATTAGATTCCCGATTCTGTGTGGTAACAGTTTAATGGAGACTCAGGGTAAGTAACACATCGATACGACCCTGGCTCAGACATCGTCTTCGCGGGCAGGAAACCTGAGTACAAACAGTACTTTCTTCAAATAGTCTAGATATGCTATCGCAGATATGCTGTAGAGGTTGACTTCAGTGGCAGACAAAAGACTGCTTTCATAATACCCGACAGCCTCAACGAGTTCAAATGAGTGCTGTTTAGTCTGTGCAAAGGCTTCAAGGCACCTTTGACCGCATGATGGGCAACCTGCTTGGACATCATAAATGGACGACGTGTCTTTGCTACGCGGATGACATTGTTTCTTCGAAGATATTTGAAGAGCCTCTAACGACTTGACATCTGTGCTGGAGTGTTTCCATGACGCAAATATTCACCTGGATCCGAGAAACTACCTCTCCGTCGCTCAAGAAATACATCTCCGGGCACCTGGTTAATTATAACAGAGTCCGGCCTGTTTCATAAAAAGTAAGAACCGTGAGAGATTTTCCAACTTGTTGGCACATTCTTGACGGCAAGCTTCTTCGAAAAGTGCTCCTTCTAAACATGCTCCATAAAGATTTCCAGTTTCGTGGCACGGCCAATAACGGAATTTCAGCCAAGAGACTCCAAATTTTCTTCGCGTGAGGTACACGAAGGTATCCTTAACTTAGCACTGTTATCTTTTCGGCGTGAATGTCGCTGGAAAGCCACACTTTGATGGTACTGGCTATGAGATGGGTGCGGTTTTCGAACCTTCTGAGGTTCGTCTTCATCTACATTTATACTCCGCAAGCTACCTAACAGTGTGTGGCGGAGGCCACTTAACGTGCCACTGTCGTTGCCTCCCTTTCCTGTTCCAGTCGCGTATGGTTCGCGGGAAGTACGACTGCCGCAAAGCCTCCGTGCGCGCTCGAATCTCTCTAATTTTACATTCTTGATCTCCTCGGGAGGTATAAGTAGGGGGAAGCAATATATTCGATACCTCATCCAGAAACGCACCCTCTCGAAACCTGGACAGCAAGCTACACCGCGATGCAGAGCGCATCTCTTGCAGAGTCTGCCACTTGAGTTTGCTAAACATCTTCGTAACGCTATCACGCTTACCAAATAACCCTGTGACGAAACGCGCCGCTCTTCTTAGGATCTTCTCTATCTCCTCTGTCAACCCGACCTGTTACAGATCCCACACTGATAAGCAGTACTCAAGTATAGGTCGAACGAGTGTTTCGTAAGCCACCTCCTTTGTTGATGGTCTACAAATGGTTTTCCGGAAACGACGTCGCTATTTCAAGCATATTGCTGGGTGCTAGCTTGCGACGACACCCGTAATGGGAAAGCTTAATCTGCAAAGGGAAAAAATTTGTCGCTTACTACATTTCGGATTTTGGTTTGGGAAAAGTTCTGCGTCAGACGTGAGAATTTATTTCTCCACAATTACTAATTCTATTAGCCAGAAATCTTGCAGACGTCATCGACACATACTACCAAACACAGCTATAAAATTTGGCTGTACGATACGTAGTTTAGGAGACGATAAATAGCTTATTGCTTAGCGTAAAAAAATCACAAAAACTTAAATATTTCTCTATTTACAATAGCACAAAAATTTCATAGAGTATAAAACGGCGTCAGAAGGTATGTCTCGTATCACTCTACAATGTGCAGTTGCCAAATTGCAAAAAATAGCACTTTCATTTTTTACGTTCTAAAGCGCATCGCCCGTCACCTAGGAAAACGTTTCACGCAGCGCCCTGCAGCGTGCATCGGACAGTGGAAAACGCAGGCGCATTTCGCAGCACGCTACGATAAATTTTCGCACCGAGACAAAACATATACCTGAACGTACAAGGCTGGAAGTGTGTGTGTGTGTGTGTGTGTGTGTGTGTGTGTGTGTGTGTGTGAAATCTTATTGGACTTAAAAGCTTAGGGACTGATGACCTTAGCAGTTTTTTTTTTTTTCATCAGTCTACTGACTGGTTTGATGCGGCCCGCCACGAATTCCTTTCCTGTACTAACCTCTTAATCTCAGAGTAGCACTTGCAAACTACGTCCTCAATTATTTGCTTGACATATTCCAATCTCTGTCTTCCTCTACAGTTTTTGCCCTCTACAGCTCCCTCTAGTACCATGGAAGTCATTCCCTCATGTCTTAGCAGATGTCCTATCATCCTGTCCCTTCTCCTTATCAGTGTTTTCCACATATTCCTTTCCTCTCAGATTCTGCGTAGAACCTCCTCATTCCTTACCTTATCAGTCCTTATCCCTAAGCTTACACACTACTTAACCTGAATTATCCTAAGGACAAACACACACCCATGCCCGAGGGAGGACTCGAACCTCCGCCGGGACCAGCCGACAAGGCTGGAACGGGCTTCTGATGGCAGGGAATGAAATGACAAAACTTTATTGTATAGGTTAAAAAAACATCAACAAAGTTAGTAGAAAAATGTTATGTAAAAACATGCCGCTTATATTTGTTGATGGATTATAAATAAAGATTAACAGATTTTTAAAAAATCTTGCATTCATCACGGAGAGTCCGCTGATAGAGATAATGATCGGCATCATGTGACACTCCCAAATCTGCCTCTCGTGTACATGACTACTGTGAAATTCAATATGCTGGATAGTGTGTTCATACGTAGAATCACTTTGACGATTTGTCAACTGTTCCACTCCCAAATGTCGCAGAAGTAAGGTAAAAAGTAGTTTAATAGGCTCGATGTGGTCAAGAATGTGAAACAGCGATCTTGATTTTTAATTTAACTTTTATTTGAAACTTCCTGGCAGATTAAAACTGTGTGCCGGACCGAGACTCGAACTCGGGACCTTTGCCTTTCGCGGGCAAGTGCTCTTCCAACTGAGCTACCCAAGCACGACTCACGCCCCGTCCTCACAGCTTTACTTCCGCCAGTACCTCGTCTCCTACCTTCCAAACTTCACAGAAGCTCTCCTGCGAACCTTGCAGAACTAGCACTCCTGAAAGAAAGGATATTGCGGAGACATCGCTTAGCCACAGCCTGGGGGATGTTTCCAGAATGAGATTTTCACTCTGCAGCGGAGTGTGAAACTTCCTGGCAGTTTGAAAAGCTGTGGGGACGGGGCGTGAGTCGTGTTTGGGTAACTGAGATGGTACAGCACTTGTCCGCGAAAGGCAAAGGTCCCGAGTTCGAGTCTCGGTCCGGCACACAGTTTTCATCTGCCAGGAAGTTTCATGTCAACGCACAATCCGCTGCAGAGTTAAAATCTCAGTCTGGTAACTTTTGTCTGCTCCAGTTTCTATTGTACTAGCAATCATCTTTATATCATAAAATATCGTGACATAGAATAACACGTCACACGTTGTACGTTAAAGTACTGAGTCATAAAACTGAGTGTCAGGCACATCTGACGAGCTCTGCTCTGAAAAATATTTCATAATTGGAAGATGATTGCCATTATAATCGAAACCGGTAATATTGTATAAACTCGCCGTACAGGCAAATGAAAATTATAGTAAAAGACAAAAGTAATTATGCAGAGTAGGAATACTGATTTTCCTGACATCAGTCTCTGTGTGAAGGCAGTACTTGAGGTCTGTGTGGAAAAAATGAAGTCATCTCGACAGTGTCGGTAATCGCTTTTACAGATGACAGTAGTGTTCCTAGCTACTGTCAGCTTAACTGTAGGTGAGAGAGTAATGTTCATATTGCGTGCTACACGGGAGATCAGCAAGACGGCATTGTAAACGCTCGTAACTCCGGGATATCGACTAGTTCCTTAGGCCCACCGCCAACAGCTGGGTGCCGATCAACAGTTTGCAGCAGGTTGTGCTCTACACCTATTTGCGTATGCCTTCGTTCGACTGTAAAATCTCCAAGTAATATTCCGATATGTCCCCCCGCCCGAGGTACCACAACTGTGAATGAGAATTACCGTAAACTTGGGTTTTTGAATCAATCCAATCGACATCAAATCTATGAAATGGAAAAATAACGGGACGCTTGGGTCACCTACACATGGAATGTGCTTGTTGCTGACACCGTCCATAGCGTACCTGGGTAATGTATACCAAAGGGCAATAATGTAGTAAGCTGAAGTATTGTCAGGTCAGAAGAAATTGTAGGGCGTTCAATCACTATTTATCTAAATGAGATAACGAATTATCCTGTGATGTACTAAAAGAAAATTCAAAATGTATGAATGACAGTGACTGAATCGTCATTCTGTACCATGAAATTAAAAGTTCTTTTCGGAGCGCGCACAATAATCTGTGCTCATGCCATTTCTGAAAAGCAGAATGGTAGTCCTTAGTTTAGGTGTGTCATCCCAGCGTCTTTGCTCGAATTTCGTGTACTTTGTGTAATGTTCACCTGTTGAGCTTAATTTTCTTGTCGGATAGAATAAAGAAGAGAATTGGACATAGTATGGAGACTACGACATGTGTAACACCGTTGTAATGTATTGTTTGGGTTAAAATCTGGTGCAATGTACTCCACATGTGATTCTGCGTTGGCATGACGAAGTCCTTCGTGCTCAACTTCTGTCAATATCAGACTCGACGTAGAATTATTGTTCGGCAGTTCACACTTGACGAATTCACCAAGTTAATGCGAGTGCCGAGACAGGTGGCGTGGAAATTTCCTCACCAATATTTGCTTCAAACTTGCAGTCGTTCAGCCAGTACGCTGGTTGAAACAGCTCCCGAGAAGGAAACAACGCTCAATGTGAGATACTTACGGGGACTCAGAATATGATTCAGCATCGTCAACCTCACATGTGCTGAAATTAAAATACCGAGAAGTACATATAACATTGCTTGCAAGGAGTGTAACATACAGGCGGTTTTTTCTGTACGACGGTTGAAGTTACATGTCATTATTAACAGGTTGCCGCGACATAGTGGCTATTGATGCGGACATTCCGGGACTTCAGAGTCACTACATGTTAAGAATATTTACCCACAGCATTTTAGTATGTTCCACGAACGTCCAACAACATGGGTAACATCGCTGGGGCTAGAGCAAATGGCTGGATCAGTATTTACACGAGGAAACAGAGTACTTGCACAGGGTTCGATATCTTTATTGCTGCTGGATAAGCCACAGCGAACCCATTTGAACTGTTCCACCAGTGACAAATGTCATTGTTTTGGTTTATCATTGATATCACCACTTCAGATTCACAGCACCATTTTGCTACGTTGTACTCACTGCTGTCCGGCGCTTCTCCAGACTTCTCCAGACTTCTCTTCGGCCTGAAATCTCATTGACTGGAATAGAATTGACTTCATTGAATGTCGCCTGCAATACGGACCGACAACTACGAGTGACGGTTTGGGGTGACATTTCTTTTCATAGCTGGACCTCTTTGGTTGCCATCCACGGCACCCTCACAGTTCTATGTCGACGGTTGCCATCCACGGCACCCTCACAGTTCTATGTCGACGGTGTTCTACGACCTGTTTTCTCTTTTTCTTTTCGCTTCATTGCAAGCCATCTTGGGCTTACATTTCAACAAGGTAATCCCCGCTCGCACACGGCGAGGATTTCAATTGCATGTCTTCTTGCGTGTCAACCCCTACCTTGGTCAGCTAGGTTTCCAGATCTATCCCCAATTGACAACTTTCGGAGCATTATGGCCAATGCCCTCCAACCAGCTCCGGGTTTTGACGATCTAATGTGCCAGTTGGAGAGAACTTGGCACGGTATCTCTCAGGACGACACCCAACATCTGTATCAATCAGTGCCACGTCGAATAACTGCTTGTAAAAGGGCCAGAGGTGGAACAAGAAGTTATTGACTTAACTTGTGAAACTCTTTCTCTTGAATAAATTAGCCATTTTTTCATGAAATTGTAGTCGTTTGTTTGTCTGTAAATCTAAATCACACCTAGAGATTTCGGCCCCATTCGGATAATTCCTTCGAGGTGCGTCTTTTTTCCTTAAGGTGTACTTCTATTGCAGGGTTTCGCAGGAGGAATTCGAAGCAAAGTCAGTAACTATGATCTTTAAATTGCATATTGCAAGAGCTATGAGCACTTATTGATCTTCGTTACTGTGAAACACATTTCTTCGGCTGAGCAATTGCTTATAGCGTTTAAGTTAGGCGTTTTATAGCTCATGTTTACTAGGCGTTGTTGCTTCAAATGATCGTTCCTGTCAGAGCGCTGAATATTGACCGTTGCTCTTGCGATACCCTGTATTTCTTTTCGGGATCTCTTGCGCGTTTCGTGCACTACATAGAGGAAATACCGCGTCGTGAAAAACGTAACTTGCTTGTTTGACTATGTAACTTCAGCGCAGCATCTCACGGACAATAATATAGCAGACGGACTTCATTGTGCTACTGCTGGATGCTTGATGAATGTGTGTTTCCATACCGCCGTTTCGAACCACTTAACGTGATACGAAGTACTCGATTCCTTTCTTTTATTTTCATTGCGTTGGGATCTGCATTCTGAGAATCACCGCAATCCGTAAAAAAAATCCTCCGGACAGATTCTGAGAAAACGAAAAAATGGTTCAAATGGTTCTCAGCACTATGGGACTTAACATCTGTGGTCATCAGTCCCCTAGAACTTAGAACTACTGAAACCTAACTAACCTAAGGACATCACACACATCCAGGCCCGAGGCAGGATTCGAACCTGCGACCGTAGCAGTCGCGCGGTTCCGGACTGCGCGCCTAGAACCGCTAGACCACCGCGGCCGGCACTGAGAAAACGATCTCAGCTTTTCCTCCTAATATAAAATGGCAGAACATCGATCCAGCCATTGCCGTGAGGCAACGGGAAATTTACTCATTTCTAGCATTGAGAAATTTATGATTAAAAAATGCAATTCTGATCACACAAGGCGATTAGAGCGTTCCATTGTTAATTTTCTACAGGCAATTTCGTTGAAAATGGTCCATTTAATTACACACAGACAGACACAGACAGACAGAGATCCTGCTGTATATTGTAAGTAGCAACGGCTGTCGGCGGGAGCGGTTGGACAGCGATTAGTTTAGCAGGTTTCCGCTTCCACGTGACAGCAACGCCCTTGTTCCAGCGGCAGCGTGTAGTGCCTAGCGCCTACGTGAGCGCTGCGTTTGCAGCTGGTGGGCGTCGCCACTCACGTGGGGGCCACGTCACGTGCCGCTGACGTCACAGCCTGCGCGGCGCCAAGGACGCCGCAGCCTTGCAATGGCCGGGCAACTGTAGTTCCTGCGAGCGTCTTGTACGCGCCAGATGGCACGTAGTGACACGCAAGAAGCGGAGTTTTTATTGACCTTTTTACACGTTAGAAAAATATACTAGGCCATGCGGATGATAATTAGTCACAATGTCCTTTGAAATCGGATTTACTCTTTGGTTAGGGCGGTACTTTCATCCCAACTCAGAACGCACATGGCCCTCTGTAAACAAACTGACGGCAGCCCTGTTAAAATTTCGCTCGCGGTGCCGGCAGCTTTCGGACTCGTGATTTCCGGGCCCCTCTTGGCTCGCACAGATACGTCCGTTGCTACACCACCACCAGCAGAGTAATGTCCGCGTTGCAGCTTCAGTGTGCAATGCTGCATGCGTAGTTTAGTTAATTTTTCAGTGGTCGTCGTTCCATTTGGGCGGCTGTTCGTCTTCATTGTTCCACACAACGGCGGCCGCATTGTTCGGACCTATTACAGTGCCATTTCCCTTTTTCATCTTTACAACGTACCTTTCTTCGAAAATAAGTAACTGCACAATGTAGCTGACACTGCAAATTAAGCTGCCGAAAGAAGGAAAACTGTAGTTAAGCAGTATGTTACTCATAGACTATCCCGCAACCATTTTCAGTTGCGGGTTGCCGATGCAACGGCTGCCAGGGGAAACAAAAATTTTAATTTTGAGTATTTGGCGTGATTATTAACTGAATTTAAAATATAAAATACTGTCATAGTCTATTTATTAAGAGGTATAATCTTACGTTAAAGGTTTGAAACTATAAGTCAAGTATTACAGTTGGAGTTGTAAACTGTTTGTCTTGAGACAGCGTAAGTCACGCCGTGCAAATATCCGGGCTTTATTCTTCCAGTATTTGAGAATGAGAGCACTTAGCGACTCCACAAAGCTTCCCACATAATTTCAAACCTTTACGAAGCTTTTTCTCGCTGACATCCCCTACAAAACAATGAAAGTAAAAAAATATCTTACTGCAGTTTTCGCTATGTATGCAGTCACTACACACTTCGGAGACAGTGTCTAAATTCATCACTGAATGTACAGGGTGGACAATTATTGAACTGTATGAAATAAAATGTACAGGTTGGACAATTATTGAACTGTATGAAATAAAATCGTCATAACGTCTGATCGGTTTGCGTTGGACGTTCAAACTGCACGTTCGCCCGGGAGGCATGCCGCAAATTAGTATGCGCAATATGGTTTGGTTTAGCGACGAAGCCCACTTTCATTTAGATGGGTTTGTCAGTAAGCAAAATTGGCGCATTTGGGGGATTGAGAATGCACATTTCGTGATCGAGAAGTCTTTTCACCCTCAACAGGTGACTGTGTGGTGTGCAATGTCCAGTCGCGGAATAATCAGTGCAAAATTCCAAGATGGCATGGTGACTACCGAACGGTACGTGGTTTGGAAGATGATTTCATCCCCGTTATCCGAAGGGACCCTGATTTCGACAAGATGTGATTCACGCAAGACAGAGTTCGACCCCATCGAAGCAGGAGAGAGTTTTATGTACTGGAGGAGCACATTGGGCACCGCATTCTGGTTCTGTGGTACCCAGAGACCACGGGCATGGGCTTAAATTGGCCGCCAATTCTCAGGATCTGAACAAGTGCTAACCTTTTTCTGGGGCTGTGCTAAAGACAAGGTGTACAGCAATAACCTCAGCATCGATGTTCCAACACTTCGGCGGGCCATGCAGAGTTTCGCTATTCGTCTGCCCCACATCATCGCCAATGATGGCAGGCATATCGAACAGGTCATAACCTAAATCTGTAGTGACGTTTACATGTTGAAGAAAGTGTGTGCACGCCGTAGTTTGTAACTAATTAACGTTTTTACATATAGTTCAATAATTGTCAGCCTGTACTCGCCAAATTATACGTTTGTACGATACATAGATATATGACGTCATAAACAATTAAATATGTGATTTTTTTAATTGAAAGCGCGAATTATCTAGAGTAAACTTATACTATGCTTCATAATGAGAGCACTTAGCGACTTCCAATAAATTTTAAGTATAATTTCAAATCTTTTCAAATGTTTTTCTCGCTTACGTGCTTGACGTCAAATATTTAACACCTGCTTCTTTTGTAATCAGATTTGAAACTGTTTTATACATAGGTATTAGATTCTTTAAAGAATCGGTTTATTGATCGTCATTCATTAAATATATATTACACTGTATTCATGAATATTTTTTGAAAACCTGTCTTAACTATGAATTTGGTTTTAATATCAGCCAGTTACTAGACTGTGCTTCTTATATGTGTAAATTAACTAATTGGAATAGACATGTAGAGGCTTGATGATTGCTGCAGGAAGTAGCAGTTGACCCAGAACCTAAAGAAATGAAACATATTATAAATCAGCTAAGAAATGCACTGTTATACGATTCCACTCTTGAGCACAAATCATTTGAAACATTATCTGTTGTATAATGCATATAACTAAGAATCCGGAACGACCTAAAGTGGAATGAACGCACAAAACAAAGTGTAGAAAAAGTAGATGCAAGGCTGACGTTCATAAGAAGAATGTTAAGAAAATGTCATTCATCCAAAACACAAGTGGCTTACGAAATGATTGTGCGACCGATTCTTAAGTGTTGTTCGTTAGTCTTGGGCCCTTCCAAGGTTGTATTAATAGAAGAGATAGGCAAGAACAAACGAAGAGCGGGGTCTTTAGTCATTGGGTCGTTTAGTTGGCGCGAGATCATTACTTAAATCCTTAACAAACTCCATTGGTAGACGAAAAGAGGTGTTGTAAATCCTGGAGAGGTTTATGACTGAAATTCTGGGAGTACGTTGTGGGAAGAGTCGGGCAATGTACTTCACCCCCAAACGTCTCGCGAAATGTCCGCAACGAAAAAATCCGTGCAATTAGAGCTAATGTTAACCGACCGTCATTTTTCTCCAAGTGCAATTCACGAATGGGATCAGGGAAGGAGGGAAACAGATGGTGGTATCAGAAGGATACTGTGCAACATAGTGTAAGATAGCTTCCTTACTATAGATGTAGATGTTCTTAATGACGGCCTCTATTCTTTTATGCTTGTATCGCTCAAGAACGGTCGGCCACTAACCTTTGGTGTTAGAGGCCCGGTTAATTCTAAAACAAACCGTGTTATCGTGAGTCTCACATTTGGCGGTGCTAATTGAATAAGAACAATGCCAGATTGTACTAGTGTTCAGTTCACACATTTACCTATTTCTCTCTGTGTGTGTCTGGGTGAACCAGTTCTTGAGAGTGGCGGAAGACAAGCGCGTACTACTGCGAATACGATTATCGCCTATGGAGGCTATTCAGTGACGTAATTTTTCGTTTATTTGGATGTAATAAATAACTAATTAAATAAGTCGCATAGAATTAGTCTCATTTTAGCAACCATAGTTCAGAGTGGTAAATATGTAGTGTGGCTCAGTGGGTGTCACAATACGAATTAAAAGGTATGGGATTGATATCCAGGCAGGCCTTAGACGTTTGTCATTTACCGTTTCTTTTACCACTGACAGTGATGTTATGTTTCGAATGAAATAACTTTGCGATTACACACGTCAGGGGAGGTTCAGGAGGACGGCTACCTTGTCCCCTCTACTCCGTGTAACCTGTCTCAGCTGGCAGCTCTGCACGTACCTTCTAAACAGGTAACACAGCGAGCGCGTGGAGCCCTAGAATGAGCTGCGGCTGGCTGACATACGACCCGGAGATTATTTTCGGCCGGAACGTCCCAGGGAATGTTTCTTGAATTCAATGGAGCAAGTCGGCAGCGGAGATTTAAAATAGTACACGTGTATTAAATCGCAACGTGACTATAATTTGCTGCTGCGCCGGCACTAGTGAATGTGAAAATGGGCGACCAAGATGGGGTGAACAGGGGCGTGTCCAAGGTAGTGCGCGTGCGCAGCACACCCAAGATAAGTTGAGCTTCGTTTCGAAATCGTGATCAGTACATATTGGTAACCTTCGCGTCGACTCTCTGCTTTTTACCACTCACAGCAGTCGTGTGGCTTTATTGTTTAGATTACAAGAAATCATGTTTCTAAAACCTGGATTTCAGAACAGTATTTTGTAAAAAAATTTCTGATTCTAAGGTTTATCCCAATTTTTCACAATTCGAAATTTGCTTTTTATGGCTAGGGAAGGGGTTTGTATGGCTGTAGAGGTGCGTTCTGGCACCTAAAATTTTGGATATTAAGCAGTGGTCTTTCAGAAATGTCTCATTTTTTAACGTAAATTGTGAAAAGTGCCAAGTTGCACCGTGATTTGGAGTCCACATAAAACTGTAGTTCCCATTTTGGCTGGTGGGGTCAGTTCAGTCAGCAGACAGAAGGAAGGGAGGGTATACCGCCTTCAGTAGGACCACGGCAAGTAAATAACTACGGGGTTGAAATTACCTGCAGGTGGAGGATTGCTGGCATCATGAGAAATATGCACATAATGTCAAGACTAAATCTTCATACCATTATTAATAAATACCATTATAAATAAAGCGCTGTAGTTGTTACAGCCAAATTCCTGGATTACAATTCATTCATTGTGCAAACATGTTCCTTCTGTTTACCTTTTTGGGAAACCTCATTAGATAGGAATTTTAAGACGCAGTCACCTATGAAAGCGGCAGCTTTAAGCCTTTATTCCATCGTGCACTTGTAAGAGAAACTGTTCGTAAGGTGACAATGTTTCATTAAATTCAGGTGGTATTGTGAATGCCGTTCCACACTGCATCATAGTGTTCCATGCTCGTTAGCAATTTTTTCAGCTACAAATGTGCTATCTTCATAGTGTAGAAAGTATTCCTCTGCTACTCTGGAATTCATAACTCCTCCAACTACATTGCAAGTTCGTTTCTCTGTTGCAGGGAAAGGAGCGGCTTTTTATGACGATTTTTATTAGGTCGCTTTCTTATTTGTCTGTTCGGGCAAATTTGGCACTTGATTTTAAGCTAACTTCGCGGTGAGCTAGAGACTTGAAACTTTTAACACAGTTCAGAAGACGATGAAAATGCAATATTAATCACGTTTTGTATCTGGTGTGTAGCGTAGGATACTTTGTGTACCACTGCTATTTTCTCCTTTCCTGTTGCACTTGCGAATGTTGTGGTTAGAATGATTCCTGGTTAAGTCCGCATTGTGAGATCGATTCTCTCCCATTTTTACCTTCCTGGTTTTTTCGTGAGATAATCGTACGAGGAAACAATGTATTGGTCGACTTTGGTGAAAGGAAACTGAAATAATCTTGAAAATTGCCACATGTCTCTCTTTTAATCTTATAGAAATGTTCGAAATAAGTTGAAAAGTGTAACATGCATAAGACTAAAAAGTAGACAATCATATAAACTTTTTTAAAACGGACCCAATAGTATAAAATAATTTCACTTAACCCCTTACAGATAGTCTTGAAAAATTATGTTTGTGCTTGTGAATTTTTAATAGCTATGAAAATAGGTGTAAATTTAAAACTGAAAACGGGGAGGGAATGCAATGCATAATGGCTATTATGTTGTGTATGCCTTCCGTTCCTCTTTTTACTATCATATCGTTTAAAAATTTACAAGGACAAACACACATTTTCTGAACTATCTATGTGAGACTAGGAGAAATTATTTTATACTTTGCAGTCCGTTTTAAAAACGTGTTATATTAGAGTTTTTATTTAAATAATTATTTTACTTTTAGTTTCAATAGGTTCAACAATTTTTCTGTTCACATTTGAAATTGTGAGGTGCTTATGTCAGAGTATTGCTTATTAATGAGAGGGCATTCAGGCTTTGCCTGGGGACTTCCCACTTTATTTTCGACGATAACACACAAATTTTTAAGCAATTTATAGATTGTTGTGGTGTTTACTCGCAACTTCTATGAAAAAAGAAAAACCTTCGAGGAAGAAGAATTGCCTCAACACACTTCGTATCAGTCTGAGAGTGAAATGTTACTGGTTTTGTTGCGGTTTTTAAAAACTGTTAACGTCATTCTAGAATATACTTTCTTTTAACGTGATTTTAAAATATTCTTTACTCCTTTTAATCAGTTCTTTTTATTTACTATCACGTGGGCGTTAATGACGAAAACAGAACACTAATACGCCTAGACAATTATTTGTTACTTGAATTTTGTCAGCGTGTTCACGTATACTTCCAGGAGCAACCATTAGTGGCCAGGTATATAAAGAGGCTGTTCGCAAGGTTGGAGAGTAATGTCCCTTCCACATAGTTTGAGCAGTAGCTTTTCTGGTATGGGGAAAGAAGTAGAGCGTGCTCAGTTAAAAGTAAACCACCATGTCATTTGCCCGAATGGCTTTATGGCTACCACGCAACATTCTAGCCGGGAATTCGGGGCCAATATCGCAACTGCTGCATCGCCTTGGCTCGGTGAGTTGTGCTGATGTTTGATATTTGTGTTAAGTTCTACACACTCTGCAAATCGCATTGAAGTACATGGCCCAGGGTACTTACGATTGCGCCATATATAAGTGTTTCTTCTCGTTCCATTCGCGTTTGGACCGCGGGATGAATGACTGATTAAATGCCTCTGTGCGGGCTATAAATAGTCTAATCTTTTGTCTTCGTGCTCGCTACGGGAGCTGTGTATGTTCCTAGATTTATCACACAATACCGATTCCCGGAACTCTGTAAATAGGGTTTCATTGGATAGGTGGCGTCCAGTCTTCGGGCGACTGTCGGTTTAGGATTTTCAATATCTCCGTGAAGTTAAAGACATCAGGACCATTTGCTGATATGTGTGTACGTTTAGTATTTACTCTTAGTCCACGTTTTATATAGTGCCCAACCAGTTGAGCTATAAGCAGGATGGACATCAGTGGAGTTCCGTAAACCGTCTCTTTTGTAGAATAGTTGTATTTCCGTAGTATCTGAAGGACGTCTGCCACATGCTTTACGTACATTTGCTCTAGTTATTGCTTAAAAAATTATAATGTACCGGTGACACCACTGTTCAAATGGCACATGTAGTTACGCTTTCTTAACCATATTTATTTCTATGCTATTTTCGTAGTATATGTTCGTAACGTTGTAAATCCCCAAATGCTATTTTATTTCTCTCTGTCCAATGCCCCGTGTTTAACAAAAATACCCGTTCGAATTTAACTTAGTAATATACGCCTCATATTCCTGAAGTGCTGTGTCACTGCATCGCAGCATGTTTCACGCCCACGTATGTTCTGACTACTCTGTATTTGAATCTTCCTGGCAGATTAAAACTGTGTGCCGGACCTTTGCCTTTCGCGGGCAAGTGCTCTACCAACAGAGCTACCCAAGCACGACTCACGCCCCGTCCTCACAGCCTTACTTCTGCCAGTACCTCGTCTCCTATCTTCCAAACTTTACAGAAGCTCTCCTGCGAACCTTGCAGAACTAGCACTCCTGAAAGAAAGGGGCAAAGGTCCCGAGTTCGAGGCTCGGTCCGGCACACAGTTTTAATCTGCCAGGAAGTTTCATATCAGCGCACACTCCTCTATAAATTTTCATTCTACTCTGTATTTGTTTCCGTTTTATATGAATGAGTCAAAACGCATGATGCGTCTAGATCAGAGGTTCCCAAACTTTTGTTCGTCACGCCCCCCTTCTGCCGAAAAGAAAACTTCCGTGCCCCCCCCCCCCCCCCCAAAAAAAAAAAAATTGATTTTTATTAATTATCAAGAAACTATTGAAAAATTTGTGATGGTGACGTCATGTAACATGGTGGGCTGTTAATGTATCGAGTCGCAGTTATTACGTCATCAGTCTAGTCTAGTGATTATAAGCCACTCCTAAAGTAAAGAAAGTCCTTGGCAAACAAGGAAAAATATTTGCGACCCTTGGAGATTAGTGGATGCGGGCCATTATTTTAAGTTTGAGCGTAACTTATTGCTTTCACTCATTATCACAAATAGTTACTCAGTCACGGTGTTAACGAACATTACTGATTTGTACGCCTATAACGCTCCCCATTGTCATCGCGCATAGGTTGGCACTTATGTCATCGACGGCAGTTACCGAACGGCAACAAACGCCCAGTTCTCAGAACCAGGCAAAAAATAAAAAATTAAGTTTTACGAAATAATTTTGGAGACTACACAGAACTTTAAAAAATATGAATAAAACAACTTCTTTACCTTGATTACATTCCCTTGCTGCACACCATTTTTTTCGCCGTTATACGATTTTAGGACTACTCTTCGCTTGTCATATCTAGGATAAACTTTCGCTGTGTCTTCATACAGAAGTAATACTATTATTAGTTGAAATAACATACCACACGTAACATGAGAATCCATAAGGATAACACGCAGTATTTATATTTAAATCAGATTCACTATGTTTATTTTGTTTCTTCGAAATAATTTTCTATAATTTTACAGTATTACCTGCATGTAAGGATAGTTAGGAGAAAAATAACAAGTTCTCTTATAATGTGACGTATTTATTATAAAAATATTATTTACACACACATATGGCAAGAAACAAACAAATAAATCAATGTGAAGGATGAGCTTGCGTATTTTTTAAAGATTCTGAATTCTTGGCTGAGTAGTAGAAACTCCGCAACGTAAATCATTGGCAATACTGAGTTTGCTTCTAAGCTTATTTTTTATCGCCACTACCGCTGAAAATGCTCTTTCGCATAAGTAAGTGTTTGGAAATGGTAAATAGTTTCAGTGCTTGTTCTGCTGTGCTGGGATACACCGTGAGATATTTCACCTAAAATAAAGGCTTATCCATCTTCTCAAAGTCATACTTCGCTGCAGAATCATTTTTAATTTCTAAGACTTCCTCTTGTAGTCTGTCTTGCAACACATCCACGTCAACGTGAAATGGATCCGTCGCTAACCTATAATAAATTTTATCACCACTAGGGAAGTATCGCTCAAATTCATCAATGAGGTGCTACAAATGGTTCGATATTTTTCTCTTAGTATCAGTATCCATAAAATCGTTGTGAAATCGGGCTTCTTCCAATATTCCAAACAATCTGGGAAAGCAGGAATAATTGCAGGCTAAAATTTTACGTTTCCATAGTTGCAACTTATCAGTAAACGCTTTGATGGCATCCCGATGAAAAATTGTTTGATTCTCCACCTTGTAATTTCAAATTCAATGTGTTTAAAGATTCGAAAATATGTGACAGATAAGCCAATGCAACATGAACACCGGG
Organism: Schistocerca nitens; assembly: GCF_023898315.1. Taxonomy (NCBI): domain Eukaryota; kingdom Metazoa; phylum Arthropoda; class Insecta; order Orthoptera; family Acrididae; genus Schistocerca; species Schistocerca nitens. Next base: position 465,865,172 of record NC_064619.1, on the reverse strand, counting down.
CTTTCTAAATTCCACATACAATTCAGTTTGTTTGTTATTTTCCAAAAACTGCATCACTTCGTCTCGAAGTTCAAATAAAATTTCTGGCATATTTCCTTTTGAGAGCCAGCGTACTTCTGTATGAAATAAGTGTTTTATACTCTGCTCCCAAGTCTTCTCAAAGAGCCGTAAATAACCTGGAATTTAACGCACTCTTTTTAATATGATTCACACTTTTGATGCACAATTTCAAGACATCATTGAGTTCCTTTGGAAGTGTCTTAGTTGTCAATAATAATTGACGGTGTATTACACAGTAGATGGCAGTAACACTAGGTTTTTTTTCTCTGACCATCTGCACGAATCCTGAGCGACATCCAAGTATCTGTGCATACTCCTATCAGTTTTTACCATGATAACTCATTTTTACAAAAGAATTCAGAGACGGCTGCCGTTATATGAATAGCTTTTGACGTTGTCTTTAATTCTGTAGAAAACGGCAACTCTTCTTTAATTGCTTCATTTTCTATATAGCGAACGAAAGCTAGCAGTTGGCAACAATTCGCAACGTCGGTACTTTCGTCTAACAGTATTGCGAAAAACTACGATTGTTTGACGGCCGTAACTAATTGGCTTTGTATGTCTTCGGTCATATCATCAATCCGACGTTTCACAGTATTGTCACAAAACGGTATTTGTGCAAGTTTTTGTTTACTTTCTGACCCAAGAACAATATCAGCAGCTTTCAACAAACAGGGTTTGACTAGTGTCTCTCCGATAATATGACTTTTCTTGTAGCGATAACTCATACGAGGCTTCCAGTACCTTTTCTGATGTCTGAGCGAAGGATCCAGCGGTGTCCAACTTAATCCGTTTCAAATTATCACATTTTGCAGCAAAAAATTCCTTCGGCTTCTCTTGCAATGCACCATGCTTTGCCCACAAATGGCGTTCCAGACGAGAAGGTCTCATGGAATCATTGCTCAACACCTCATAGCAAATAACTCATTGCGGCTGGTCAACACCATTTTTTTGTATAGAAGCAAAACAGTATTTGATATAATCATCATTATATTTACGTTTCTTCACGACAGTTATGGAGAAGTAAAAAGAAAGCAAGAAGTTAACAGTATAATTTCGTACTAACACTGATTTTACTGAGGCACAACTGTGAAAGATTCAACGCGATTTCAGCAGAATCCAATACATCAGATGTACCAACTGAAATAAAGGAAAGCTACTGTCATCTGTCGGCACCTTAGATGACTGCCCGTGAGGAGTTGGGCGAAGAACGAGGAAGCCCAGCCGCAGCGCAGGTAGTCAGTGCACTGTCTGTCTGCACTCTGCGACCTGGTGGCCGAGCAGGGCTCTTGCTGGGAGAAACGGGCTTTTCCCGGATTAGGGCGGAAACAGCCCACAGGCACCCTACGAATTTGCTACCTGTTCTGCGGTGCTGTTCTGAGCAGTGCAGCCTGGGGTTTTATGCGAAAATCATTTTCGTGCCCTTATCTTTCGTTACTTATAAACGAAACGTTATAAGTTTTGAGATAACATCAATGAATTGGTTGTCAAATTTCACAGTAATTAAGTAAGGTCATGGATACACATCGCAGGAAACTGTGCACAGTGCCAAACAGTTATCTCTGTACTCGTACCAAAAGAAGCCATTGTCGCAGCAAAGAACGTACACTAATTTCAAACGAAATTATGCCGTATTTCAAAAAGGCAGAAGAAAAATAACTGTTTTGTCAGATAAGTAATCCGATTGAAAGAGCTGTAGTACTGACCGTTCGGGAAAAAGGAAAAAAAAAACAAACATAGCCTCACTAATGGGCTTCATTGTGTACCTATGTGGGTTACGTTTCATTGTTAGCACTCACGACAATGTTTCCAGAACGGCGTGAAGTACTCTGCTCAGAACGAACACTTGTACTAGTTTGGCATTCACGTCGTGCACATTTTTCTGGTGACAAAGGACATAACCCTGGCGTCCAAATTGCGAACCCGCCAGTTCATTTGATGCGTATACAGTCTGTTAGTCACTGTAATCGCATCACATGGGGATCCGGCTGGTTGACAGAGTAATAAAACGGCCTTTTTGCAGTTACGCAGTATAAGTGATTATTACTATGATGAACATAGCCTACTACGGCTAAAAGTTATAACATGATTACGTTCAGTTCATGTGTACAAATGTACGGAATAGTTAATACCTGAATTTTCTGTTTTCCAATTGTCAGAAGTAAGTTGTTTACAAATCTGATATATTAGAATTAACGCATATCGCCTTGGTAATTTTGAGAGTTTCTGTGTGTGACATTCTAAACGTGACATTCTAAACTTGTTTGATCTTCAAAAGATGTATGTACTAGGATAGGTTATTGAGATAGGATCGCGGGAAGTGGGAAGCCAAACGATTGCATTTAGCACCATAATCTATCATTAATACCTGCACATTCATTTTTATTAAAATATCGATATTAAAAAGAAATATTAGGTTTATACCGCTAACTCCACCCGCGCCCCCCTTGCAACATCATCCGCCCCCCACCCCCGGGGGCGCGCCCCCCCAGTTTGGGAACCTCTGGTCTGGATAAAGTGTGTTATTTGCCCAACGAACTTGAATGGCGATGAAAATACCTGTGAGTGCATGCGGGAAAATGAATAACATGAATGTTATTCTCTGGGAAATGACAATGAAAAACGCATTGCCTCGGGCGGTCACGTAACGATAAGTTACATTGTAACATTGATGATAAGCTACATTGTAACATGACTTCGGTAGCGCAAACATTTTAACAGTTCTGAAAATTGAGTCTTGTTTATGGTGCGGCAAGAAGCTGTCTGACACGGAGTTCGTAACTTAGGTGCATCCATTCTTTCTGTGTTGAATGGTGGGGCAACAGAGGGCATGTATGTAATAAATATCGAAAAGAAATCAGGCGTTAGTTCGTGTGTAATTTATTTTATAGGCGGCCAATTTCGCCGATATCATTGAAAAATTCAGCCACTATCTGTAATAGAGGGTCTGGTGAAGTCAAATTATAATTGTCAAAACTGGGACCCTATCCAAAAAATTGGACTTTTTTTGGTATTTATTAGGTGAATGTATGAATTCGAAAGCGGTAACGGTGCTTTCCCAATGCAGTAAACCCTGGAGTTCGCTTTCGGCAACTGCTCCGGCAGCTTAACTTCACGCTACCAGACACTTTCCCGGTGTGAACCCTTCACTGCCTAGGCTTTGTGCGGCTGCCCATGTTCGCCTTGGACTTCATTCGCTTCGTAAGGAAACTGCTCCAGATTCGATCTGTATCGCTGCAAGTTTCTCGACCTTCGCACGGAACTCAGTGATAGTACCTTTGTGGACACTGGTGGCTCTCGGACTGACCGTGGTGTCGGGTGTGCCATAGTCAGTGGCATCGACGATTTTAGGTATTGCCTTCCGGAACACTGCTCAGTATTTACAGCAGAGCTCTTCGCCTTGTATCCGGCCACGCAGTACATACGGCGACACAGGCTCTTCAATTGCGTCATCTGCTGAGAGTCTCTGTGTGCTGTACACCGTCCATCTGTAATGTTATGTGTGCGTCACTGCTTTTTCTAACTAATTTGTGCCTTGATTTTATTCTGAGAAGCTCAGTAATGTATGTAAATACCATAAATGTAAACGTGATTCAAAAAGTACTTGAAGTGAAGCGGAGCTGGACAGCAAGAAACTCTTCAGCGCGCAATCCCCGCAACGATAGTACCAGAGAATCTTGTGAGTATGGATTAAAAAAAATTGATTTATTAAAAAAAGAGGGCTGTTGATCTGTATCGTGTGGAAGAGTTGCTCAGAACGTATTGTTACATTTAATGAAAATTGATATTTTAGTGATAAAACCGAGTAAAGTATGTGTAAGAGTTGCCAAACATTTATGTATACAAGTTTTCTGGAAGTGAAGAATAGAAATATCTTGTTTTTGGAAAAGGAGGTAAACTTCATTGTCGTTGCCGTCTATCAATCGACGGAATTGTAAGTGTACAAAGTTCACTAACATACAGGAAAAGAAATGCATTCTCTATAGTTTTCATTCCATAAGTAACAATCATAATTTCTTAATCACAGTAATTGGATTATGTTCTTGTACAATAGTATGGTGTTGAACTCCACTGGCCAATTTTGATGTAGCAGGACGTGCAGTTTGAAGGAAGTTTGTGTGCTAAGCAATCTCCTGTTCTCGCGAAAAGCAGATTGCTGTTTGATCTTATTTACTTACAACAGTGGTCCCTTAGGTATGAAAAGCTACGAAAACTTGGGCTCAAAGCTATCCGCAATACGGCCAATTAATGGAGTCGTATTTTAAACCTTAATGAACAATAACTTCCTCCAAATTGTAATACGTCACCATCTGGTGCAGAAGCTGACCATTCAAGGAGGCAGCAACCAAAATTCAGGTACCAGTTAAGACTTAAAGTAAAAATCTCAATCAAGAATCAATCTCTCTCTCTCTCTCCAAACACATATGTAAATATTCATATTCTTATTATTATGATTATTATTATCAAAAAAGTCATTTTATACATCCCTTAGTGCAACGGGCACAGGATAGCTGTCACTTGCTCATTCTTGATGGAGTCACTGTGATGTTCATGTGGGTTCCTGGTCACGGGAAACGAGGCCGCTGACGCTGCTGCCAAGGCTGCAGACCTCCTACCTCGGCCCGCTAGTCCTTCCATTCCTTTCGATGATCTCTGTATTGCCGCCCATCAGCAGGTGGTGTCACTTCGGCGTCACCACTGACTGGTCCTCCCTTCATGGGAACAAGCTCCGGGGAAATAAACCTCTTCCAGCTGTGCTTGGTCGACCTCCTCTCGGCCCGAGGGTGCGATTGGGCACTGTCGTTTCAGCCATTGCCATTTAAGTGGTTATCCCCCACCACTTTGCGCTCATTGTCATCAACCTTCGACGGTTAGCCATTTCCTGACCGAACGCTCTTTTTTAACCAATTACGTTTAAATGTATGTTTGCCGTCTGAATTGCTGTCCGTTTTAACGAACGACACGTGGGCTGTCGACCGCGTTTTAATTATTATCCGTCGTAGCAATATGGCGAAGAGCATTTAATCTTTAGTTCGGAATCTCCGTTATCTCTACGGCGTATTATGTGGACCTATCTCAAAAAATGGTTCAAATGGCTCTGAGCACTATGGGACTCAACATCTGAGGTCATCAGTTCCCTAGAACTTAGTTCTACTTAAACCTAACTATCCTAAGGACATCTCACACATCCATGCCCGAGACAGGATTCGAACCTTCCAGACTGAAGTGCCTAGAACCGCTTGGCCACTCCGGCCGGCCTTTCTCAAAGAGAAAGCCCTTGTACTTGGCTTTTTCCTCTCATCTATTGGGCTTAACGTGTAATCATTTTTAACTCCTTTTTCTTATTAGTATTCTAACAAGGGAACCTCCCCATCGCACCCCCTCAGATTTCGTTATAAGTTGGCACAGTGGATAGGCCTTGAAAAACTTAACACAGATCAATCGAGAAAACAGGAAGTAGTTGTGTGGAACTATGAAAAAAATAAGCAAAATATACAAACTGAGTAGTCCATGCGCAAGATAGGCAACATAAAGGGTGGTGTGAGCTCAGGAGCGCCGTGGTCCCGTGGTTAGCGTGAGCAACTGCGGAACGAGAGGTCCTTAGTTAAAGTCTCGAGTGAACATTTTAATTTTTTATTTTCAGACAATTATAATCTGTCCGTCCGTCCGATGCGAGGTAACTGCGCTGTAGTATGGGGACACATAATCCACTTCGCTCTCCATAATTCCAGGACATGTTCAGATTTGCTTGGACATAGCAGGATTTGACGATCTACATACGGAAAAATTTGAAAACGTTAAAAACATAGGTTTTGACAGAGCACAGGGAAAATCGTGCGACTGTGAAACTGTTGCATTCATTTGTTGCAGTTTGTGACAAACTCTTTATGTTTTCATCACTTTTTTGGGAGTGATTATCACATCCACAAGAAAACTTAAATCGGGCAAGGTAGAAGAATATTTTTACCCATGCGCCAAGTGTACAAGTTAGGTGGGTCGACAACATATTCCTGTCATGTGACGCACATGCCGCCACCATTGTCATATAGAATATATCAGACGTGTTTTACTGTGGAGGAATCGGTTGACCTATGACCTTGCGATCAAATGTTTTCGGTTCCCAGTGGAGAGGCACGTCCTTTCGTCTACTAATCGCACGGTTTTGCGGTGCGGTCGCAAAACACAGACACTAAACTTATTACAGTGAACAGAGACGTCAGTGAATGGACAGATCATAACTTTGCGAAAATAAAGAAAGTAAACTTTTCGCTCGAGGGAAGACTTGAACCAAAGACCTCTCGTTCCGCAGCTGTACACGCTAACCACGGGACCACGGCGATCCTGAGCTCACGTTATCTTTGATGTTGCCTATGTTGCGCATGGACTATTCAGTTTGTATATTTTGCGTATTTTTTTCATAGTTCCACGCAACTTCTTCTTCTTTTCTCGATTGATCTGTGTTCAGTTTTTCAAGGCCTATACACTGTGTCAACTTATAACTAAATCTGAGGGGGGTGCGATGGGGAGGTTCCCTTGTAAGGTTCTAACATGGGCGCGTATGATCTTAGTGTTTTTGCGCCCCAAAACAATACAAACCTTCAATGAAGTAAACCGAAACAGAGTTGCGGCTCTACCACATAACAGCTGCCGTCATCATGTCACCATTTCGCAAAAAAAAAAAAAAAAAAAAACAAAAACAAAAACACGTACAAAGAGCGCCATAACGATATGGGTTTGCTTATGCGTTCGTCGGTCACTCCCCATTAACGATAACAGGCTGCGTTTTCTCTACAAAGAAATGCTCAGTCCAGTCACAGATTTCGTTTGTTCCCCACGTGATCTCACTTCAGTTAATGTTCATTGGTGTGGCACTGGGTCGGAAGCCAACAAATGATGCATCCACCTGTTTGATTATTGGCTTACATGCTGCCATATGAGAAAAGCGCTAGTCGGGTTTTGTGTGACCGGAATTCATGCAAAATGTGATGAAGATTGTTTCAGGGCTCGGAATATATTCTTAGATTCCGCAAGAGAGGGATGTCAGTGATAAGTGATGGTAGCTTGGTGGGTGACATCTGCCACTGTTCCTGTATACGGGTGAGACCTCACCTTTCTTCCAACCAGTGGGCACAGTCTTTGGTGGAATATTACTTACGATGACGAAACGTGATTCCGCGTGTAAATGTGGTCACAGTTTGGCGTACGCATGCCACCCGTCACCAGTTAGCTCGCCCGCTAGCGGCTTGTGGAGAATTCCGGCGGCGATGTTATTGATTGGAAGGCCGCGGCGTGTTGCTAACACGTGGCCGTTTGCCACTCGCCCAGCGCAACAGCTCCGCGTATGCACGTTGCGGCGCCCTCAAGACGAGCTACACGCGCTTACCGCCATCCGTACGAACCTTCTGTACGAGCGGGTTGAAATTATTTGGAGACCGTGCAACCTTGTCTCAGATTCGGGTTTGCACGAATCTTAACGAACGAATCCCCCAGTTGTTTTTTTGTTGTGGGCTTCAATCCGAAGACATTTGATGTAGCTGTACACGAGTCTGTGTTGCACAAGCGTCTTCATCTCTGCATAACTACTGCAACTTACACACATTGCAGCGTCCTTACTGTAGACAAGCCGTGATTTTCCTGTGAGGTTTTCATCTCCCCCTCCTGTCTCCATTACGAAACTGACTATTCCTCAATGCCTCAAGATATTTCATATTAAGTTTTTTTTTTTTTTCCTCCAAGATGTGCCATGTATTTCCATTCTTCCCAATAAGATTCAGTCGCGCATGAGGCCTGCGACCATTATGTAAACTCGATTCACTCTTACATCACTGCTTTATTAGGTCCCAAACATTAACAGATCACGCGTTACAAACCATATTTGCTGACGCGTTTCGGGCGTAGCCGAATAGATCATCGTGTAAAATGCCTTAATACATAGTATTGTATCACATAATTACATTCTCGACGTCGATGCTCAGCTGATACCAGAAAAAAGGCAGCCCACAATCAGTTGCGGTCTAAGGCGCTGCAGTCATGGACTGTGTGGCGGAGGTTCGAGTCCTCCCTCGGACATGGGGGGTGTGTTCGTCCTGCGCGCGCGCAGTTAATCAAAGATATCGAGAGTGTAATTGTAATAAAACACTGTGTATTAAAGTATTTAATATGATGATCTTATGATCGGTTGCATTCAAAACGCGTCAGCAAATATAATTTTTAACAAGTGATCTGTTGATTTTAGTGACCTAATAAAATTGTGTCTCTTGAAGGTCATTTTCCTACGTGCTCTGTTATACTGAAATAAACACTACTTTTCATTATTTAGCAACCAGGTAATTGCGCCCCCGTGGTTATTATCAAGCTATATCACAATAAAAACTGTCTTTATGGCGTGATGGTATAATCCAAATGCATGTCGGAGACGTTCAGAGCACGGAGAACTCAAGGCGGTTTTTCAGCCTAGTATCAATACAAAGAAGAAAATTATATACAATTTCGGGGTGCTTATGCAATTACGAGTCTAGTAATAGGAGCCACCGGTCGATAAATCAGTTAAAAAGTAAATGAATTTAATCAGTTTAAATAAACATTAACCCTCGCGGTACCAGGGGACAGCGGGTACTTAATGCCAACTTGTGAAGATGTTACAATACAGTTATGTACTTTGTTTTAAAATTTTGAATTTTTTGTTTTTAAATACTTCGTATACCACATTCCTCAATTGTTTCAAATTTAACCTAAAAACTTAAACCTTAGTAGTGAACGTGATTTTATCAACAAATGTCTCATTCATATTTTCAGGTACAGGATCCTTCTTATACATCTGCGTGTCTTTAAAAATAATGTGAACAAATCAACGAATTATTGAAATCTGTATTTAAAAATTTTTGTGCTGGTCGCAATATACTCCTCCCCTTGGTGTACTCATTACGCAAAAGTGGTACTGATAAGATTGTGCTAAACTATATTTTCAGGTTCTGGAAGCTAAAAACGTGTGTGGTTTTGATTAATCTGGTAAAGAAAAATTAAGAAATTTTGTTTTGTAAACAGATCTCCTTACTTCTCGACATTGTCTCCTTTGAGGGATATACAGTTGATCCAGCGATCCGTCGTCCCAACCGTAGTGTTTTTTCAGGCAACCCATGTTTTAAACGAACCAACGATGAAGCGTAATAGGGTCCAGTAATGATTTTACCTCTTTCTAAGTAATCTACGTGGACTGTTTCTTTGAAACCCCAAAAAACAGTGGCCAACACCTTACCAGCTGACAAAACGGTCTTTGCCTTCTTCGGTGCATTTTCAGGAGCGTTTGTTCATTGTTCACTCAGTCACAAATCGGCGCAAAAAGTCTTGCAGATTGCGATTAAACATCGCCAGACTTATGTGCTGAAATGATGTGCCGGCTACGCTTTTGGTTGATCGCGGCACCCACCTAGCAAACCCCCCCCAGGGGGTCCACAACTCTTTTGTGGACACGTGCGTAGCGAGCACGGGACCCCGAGCTAATGTGGCCCTCCTTCCTTTCCGGGCTGCATACCTTCCCTTTCCGCATCCTTCCCCGTCCCCCATCTTCGCCCCCCCCCCCCTCACCTCTGGCTCTTCCCTTACCTTTCTCCCCCTCTGGGAGTATAGTTTGTGCCTACGTCCGGAGACGGACGCTCGAAACTGTTCCAAATTCCTTGATTTCTACGCTTGCAAGTCCTTGTCCTTCCCCTGTCCTTCTCTTTTCCTTCCCTTTTCTCTTTGCCCTTTTCTCCGCTGCGGCGTTTGAGACCCCCTCTTCTTTCCTTTCCCTTTCTCTTTTTTCCTCCCTGTGCGTGTCTGAAGGCCGACCCACGCACTTCCATGCGTAGCCGGTGACGGGGTAACGCGTAATTCCCCGCCCCGGGTAGACAGGTAGGACACGTACGTACCCCCTGGTAACGGCCAGGCCCAGGGAGGGGTGATTACCCGAGCTGATACCTTCCGAAAGTGCCGATTGGTCCCTCTGTCCGTTTGTCGGGAGGTGTGACCTGAGGTGTGAACAATCACCTAAGGCGGGAGTGCCCTCAGGGAGGGCCCCCACAAGGGAGGAGCGCGCCATCGGAGACGCCGGTAATCATGGGGGATTCTTCCGCAATGGTTTCCTCACCTTCCACTATGTCTGCTCACAAACGTAAGTTCACTGAGTCTCAACCACAGTCAGTTCTTCCATCGTTGCCACAATTCCTTGTTGTTTCTCGGTCTGACGAAGGTCACGACTTCTCCACGGTCAACCCTTTCATTATTCAGAAAGGTGTCGATGCAATTGCAGGTCCAGTAAAGTCTTGTTCCAGATTACGGAATGGCACCCTGTTGTTAGAAACAGTCAGTGCCCTCCAGGCCCAAAAATTGCTGCGTACCTCACTACTACACACTTTCCCTGTCCGGGTGGAACCGCACCGTACTTTAAATTCCTCGCGTGGAGTCGTTTATACACGCTCCCTCGATGGACTGTCTGACAAAGAAATTCAGCACTACCTGTCTGACCAGGGTGTAACGGCTGTTCATAGGGTTATGAAAAGGGTTGACACGAACATCATTACAACCCGCACTGTCTTCTTGACATTTGACAAAGTTCAACTCCCATCGAAAATCAAAGCAGGCTATGAGAGAATTTCCGTTCGCCCTTACGTCCCAAACCCTACGCGTTGCTATCGATGTCAGCCGTTCAATCACACCAGCCAGTCCTGTTGCAATCCGGCCAAATGTGTTACGTGTGGCAAGGATGCCCATGAGGGTGTTTGTCCACCTCCATCCCCTCGCTGCATCAACTGTATGGGTGACCACGCTGCTTCCTCTAGAGATTGCCCAGTTTTTAAGGACGAAAAGCTCATCCAGGAAATAAGAGTGAAGGAAAAGGTGTCGACCTTTGCTGCTCGAAAATTATTCGCCAGTCGACAGCCCATCGTGCCTCAGACAGGCAAATACAGCACTGTCCTTGCTTCCCCTCGGCCAACAAAGGAGGCGGCCACGCAGACTTGCGACCTCACCTTTAGTGCCACGGTCGTCCGATCGGCCAGCGCAAAGATCGCCCGTTCAACTTCACCACTTTCGCCTGCCCACTCTATGGCTCACCCTTCGTCGGGTTCTGCTAAATCTCGAGCCCAAAAGTCAGACACCAAGTCTTCGAAGAAAGAGCATACTCGTGAAGAGTTTTTACGTACGGCAACTTCACCACCATCGGTTCCTCCTTCATCTAAACCTCATACTTCCAAGAAGGCTACAAAGAAACCCAGTTCCTCTCCTTCTCCGCCAAGGCGTGTCCCATCCACAGCGCCACCTGGCGGAAATCGCCCTCGGCCGTCTTCTGTGTCCCCGAGGCGCACTGCTGGTGGCCGGTCAACCGGCCGATCGCTGGTGGCAGGAGCTGCTCCTGACCAACCTATGGATCAGGATCTTCTGCCTTCGGCTGAATGCCATTCCCTGCTGTCGGTCGCAAGCTCTGAGCAGTCGTTGAGTTGACAGCACCCTTGGTCACACTCCTCCATTTTCTGTTCACCCTATGTCCATTATCCACTGGAATATCCGCGGCATTCGAGCCAATCGGGATGAATTGTCGATCCTCTTACGATCCTACTCGCCGGTTATCTTCTGTCTTCAGGAAACAAAGCTGCGTCCTAATGACCGCTTTGTTTTCCCTCATTTTCAGTCCGTCCGATATGACCTCCCCTCTGTGGAAGGCACTCCAGCCCATGGAGGACTCATGATTCTTCTCCATGATACTCTCCATTATCATCCAATCACCTTAAACAGTTCCTTCCAAGCTGTCGCCGTCCGTCTTTCCCTTTCTGGATACACGTTCTCTCTTTGTACTGTATACATTCCATCGTCCACACCAATGGCACGAGCTGATCTCCTTCATCTTCTTGGTCAGCTTCCACCCCCCTATTTGCTGGTTGGGGACTTCAATGCCCACCACCCGCTTTGGGGATCTCCACATCCTTGTCCACGTGGCTCCCTATTGCTAGACGTCTTCCACCAAGCGGATCTAGTTTGCCTCAACACTGGGGTCCCCACGTTTTTGTCTGCCTCCACGACAAATTCATCTCATTTGGACCTTGCGATCGGTACTGTTCCGCTAGCTCGGCGCTTCGAATGGTTCGCCCTTGATGATACACACTCGAGTGACCACTTCCCATGTGTCCTTAGGCTGCAGCCTCAACTGCCATACATGCGCCCGCGACGCTGGAAGTTTGCCCAAGCCGATTGGACACTCTTTTCGTCTCTAGCGACATTCGATGACCGTCGCTTTCCCAGCGTCGACGATGAGGTCACACATATTACCGACGTTATCCTTACAGCTGCGGAACGTTCAATACCACGCACCTCCGAATTGCCCCGGCGCCCCCCAGTTCCTTGGTGGAACGAGGCATGCCGTGACGCAATACGTGAGCGGCGACGTGCTCTTCGCATTTTCCGTCACCATCCTACTTTGGCAAACTGTATCCGCTATAAGCATCTCCGTGCGCGATGCCGTCGCGTCATCCGCGATAGCAAGAAGGCAAGCTGGAAATTCTTTATTAGCTCCTTTAACACCTTCACTCCCTCCTCGGAAGTTTGGAGTCGGCTTCGACGGTTCTCAGGCGCGCCTAGTTTCTCCCCGGTCTCTGGGCTCACTGTCGCGCATGATACCTTAGTGGACCCCGTCGCAATTTCTAACTCATTGGGTCAGCACTTTGCTGAGATTTCGAGCTCTTCAAATTACCCGCCAGCGTTTCTCCCGAAGAAACGTGCAGCGGAAGTGCGACATCTTGCTTTCTCCTCTCAAAATCACGAAAGCTACAATACTGTTTTCTCCATGCGGGAACTCCAACATGCCCTCTCTTCTTCTCGCTCCTCCGCCACAGGATCGGATGGTATCCATGTCCAAATGTTGCTGCATTTATCAACCCATAGTCTGCGTTACCTCCTTCGCCTTTATAATCGAATTTGGACCGACAGTACTTTTCCCAGACGATGGCGGGAAGCTATCGTCGTTCCCACTCCGAAACCTGGAAAGGACAAACATCTCCCCTCTAGCTATCGTCCCATTTCTCTCACGAGTAGTGTCTGTAAGATTTTGGAGCGTATGGTGAATTACCGTTTAGCTTGGTGGCTGGAATCACGCAGTCTTTTTAACACCTGCCCAATGCGGATTCCGAAAGCATCGCTCTGCAGTTGACCATCTTGTTGCTCTCTCCACTTATATCATGAACAATTTTCTCCGGAAACGCCAAACGGTAGCAATATTTTTTTATCTGGAGAGAGCATACGATACCTGTTGGAGGACAGGCATCCTCCGCACACTGTTCTCTTGGGCTTTCGAGGCCGGCTGCCCCTTTTTCTTCGCGAATTTATGGCAGAGCGAACATTTAGGGTGCGGGTGAACACTACTCTCTCCCGTACTTTCTCTCTCAAGAAAACGGGGTACCCCAGGGCTCCGTGCTGAGTGTTGTATTGTTTGCCATCGCTATAAATCCAATTATGGATTGTCTCCTTCCTGATGTCTCGGGCTCCCTCTTTGTGGACGATTTTGCGATCTACTACAGCTCTCAACGGACCAGCCTTCTTGAACGACGTCTTCAAGGATGTCTCGATCGCCTCCACTCTTGGAGCCTCGAAACCGGCTTCCGTTTTTCTCCCAGTAAGACCGTTTGTATTAATTTTTGGCGACGTAAGGAGTTTCTTCCGCCCTCCTTACATCTAGGTCCTGTCAACCTTCCGTTTTCAGACGTCACTAAATTCTTGGGTCTTATGTTTGACAGAAAACTGTGCTGGTCCTCCCACGTTTCCTATCTTTCGGCTCGCTGTCTGCGAACGCTCAACACCCTCCGTGTCCTGAATGGTACCTCCTGGGGAGCGGACCGAGTGGTCCTTCTCCGCCTCTATCGCGCCTTAGTGCGCTCGAAATTGGACTATGGAAGCATAGTCTACTCCTCTGCTCGGCCGTCTATTCTTCGGCGTCTCGACTCTATCCACCACCGTGGATTACGTTTAGCGTCTGGAGCTTTTTACACTAGCCCTGTGGAAAGCCTTTATGCTGAGACTGCTGAACCTCCGCTGTCCAATCGGCGAGCGGTCCTTCTGAGCCGTTATGCTAGCCATCTGTCTTCCATGCCTGCTAATCCAGCCCATGACCCTTTTTTCGACGCCTCCTTTGATGTAGGGTATGCAGGCCGCTCCTCCTCCCTACTACCCCCGGGAGTCCGCTTCCGTCAACTGCTCCATTCTCTTTCCTTCCGCTTTCCTAAAACCTTCTTGACAACTTGGGGTACAGCACCGCCTTGGCTCCGTCCCCGGATCTGTCTGCTCCGTGATCTTTGTCAATTTCCCAAGGATGGTACACCTTCACTTGTTTATCGTCGGGCATTTGCTGCTCTATGTGCACAAATGACGGACGCCACATTTATTTACACCGACGGCTCGAAAACATCGTTGGGTGTAGGGAGTGCCTATATTGTTGGCGACGCCCCAAATCACTTTCGGCTTCCCGACCAGTGTTCGGTTTATACTGCGGAGCTTTTCGCTGTTCTCCAGGCTGTCCACTACATCCGCCGCCATCAGCGGATACAGTACGTAATCTGCTCAGATTCTCTCAGCTCTCTCCTCAGTCTCCAAGCTCTTTACCCTGTGCACCCTCTGGTCCACCGGATTCAGGACTGTCTGCGCTTGCTCCACCTGGGGGGCGTCTCGGTGGCGTTCCTCTGGCTCCCGGGACACGCTGGTATCTGTGGGAATGAGGCGGCTGATTAGCAGCCAAGGCTGCAGTTTCTCTTCCTCGGCCAGCTATTCAGTCGCTTCCCTTCACGGATCTACGGAGCGGTTTATGTCGCAAAGTTGCTCATTTATGGCATGCGCATTGGTCAACACTTCCCCGAAATAAATTGCGGGAAGTGAAAGCCCTTCCTTGCGCTTGGACCTCTTCCTCCCGAACGCGTCGTCGGGAGGAGGTAATTTTAGCTAGACTCCGGATAGGGCACTGTCTTTTTAGCCATCGACATCTTTTAAGCGGCGATCCTCCCCCACTCTGTCCCCACTGCTCTCAGCTGTGGACGGTAAGACACCTTTTAATTGAATGCCCCTATTTTAATCCGTTACGCTCCCGTCTACAGCTATCGCCTGATCTATCGTCGATTTTAGCAGATGACACGCGCTCAGCCGACCGCGTTCTCCAGTTTATTAGTGACAGTGAAATGACGTCAGTCATTTGAAGTTTTATCGGGGACCATCAATCCCTCTCTGTAGTGGACTTTTAAGCCTTGTTTCTGCTATTAGTGTCTCCAATTATTTGAGTTTCGTTCCCATTTTTGCTGTTTTCCATTTTCAGTTTTTATTATTTCCTCAGTCACGGACCGGGCGCTAATGACCATAGCAGTTTTGCGCCCTAAAACCACAAAAAAAAAACCTAGCAAACCGCGACCTTATAGCCAATTCTCCATGCAGGATATTATGCACTCGCTCTGTTGAGAAGCCTACAGTCTCAGCAGTACGGATAAAATCCCAACTGATCCACTGGAAGGAAGAGGCCTGGTCCTTCAAAACAGTATGTAGGAAATTCCAAGAAGTTTTAATGTGATTCTCAAAACTTCCTATCCGGGGTGCTATGAAGATAAAATAAAACTAACAGGAACAAGATGTGCAATGTGTCCTAGCCCCATCCGTGATTGGAACGGAAAATAACAAACGGTAGAATAAAAAGTACCTCTTACCACGCATCTTAACAGTGATTCGCATAGCGTAGCCATTGTATTGCTTTTATTGATTCAGCTTTAAACTCAATCCATTTCTTTTCATTATGCAGTACACGCGTACCAGTGGGTTTTATTGCCCCGCACGTGAGACTGATGCAAAGCGCCTGCTAGCTACGTATAAGCGTTGCATTCAAAATATTGCCTTCTCAGCTCAACTTCGTAACTGCAGAAGAGAATGCAGTACGTTATGCAGTTGATATTATAGTAATTGGACGTGAGAAGCATGATTACAATTTGAAATTTTTGAGCTGTCACCATGTAAGTTACATTTCTTTATTTTTTAAAACCACGTTCTTAATAACTGTGGACCGTTACGTATGGAATTATATTTACGTGAATGACAATCGCTCATTTGTCATGTGAATGCTGAACTATGTTTACTATATCTGTCATACTAGTTTTCTTTATTACAGTTTGTTTCTGATAGATGACTACGTACACGGTACTCTACGTGCGGTTATCCTAGGACATTTTTCTAGTCGTCCTGGTTTTCATTTCCTGTAACTGAAAAAGAGCGGATTGTTTTCGTTAGATTACAATCTCCTTTAACTAATTTTACTGTTATCATTTTCACCTGCTGATGTTAAAGTTACATAAACTATTACTAAAACTGCACATATCTAGGGTTTGATCGTAGCTCCTGTTGAGCTGCTCCCCTTAAGCTGCTATGGTAGAAGCCAGTGGCAGTCCGTTTGTCGGAACTTTGCACGTCATAAAAGAAGTGCCTTTGATCTTAATTAAGTTTCAATGACCCATCATTGAACCGGGAGAGCTGACAGTTTTCCGTTACTTTTCTGGGTTACTCTTCCTGTAAGAGAGACAATGGGCCAGAGAGTGATCAGTATGTACACGTAGTGAAATTAGCTTTCATTAGGATCGTATAGTCTGTTTTGCTTTACGTTAAGAATGGAACTAACACGCTGTCTTCGAATTAGGCTTTCGTAAATAATAGGTAAAAACCATGAAAAACAGCTGGTAAAATCTGGAATGTATGTAATTCTAAACTTCGATATCGGTTGCTTACAAAGCATCTAGTTGTAATCTATTATGCCTTAGCTGGTGTTACAACACCTATATGTAATAGCAGGGCGCCTTGAAAACTCAGTTGGTTAACAGCTCGTAAGTTCTAACGAGAGCAGAACCATTCCGCCCGCATCCGCATCTTTCTAGTTACTGTTGCAGCACAGAGTCGAGGTACACCCTGCTGTCAGGAAAATTGGTTGCACGGAACGCCATCGCTGTACATTACGGAATTTAATATGGGCACCAAACAGTGTAGCGGTTGGCGAGGAGTGCATGGATTTTGTACGTAAAGGATTCGATTACGGCGGACGGAGAAGACTGTGAACAATGAAGTGAGCATTCTTTAGGTGGTTTTCCGTACATTTTTACACAAATGTCGTCACGCTCTTCTTTAAACTTCGTTTACTGTGTTTAGAAGTTCGCACTACAATGGTAAAGTTACGGAGAGTTGACTAGTATCCTTAAAGAATCCATTGTAGACGAGCGTCTGTGCAAAACAAGTCTGCTATTCATACGTCTGTCATAGTTCATTTCAATTGCTGATGTAAGAAATGATTTTAAGATACAATATTCTAAAAATTGTTACACGCATGATCTTTTTTAGAAACTGTACCAGTCATTTTTCTCATTTTTTGGCAGTCTAGCGAGTGTTTTTTTCTGGGCATTTGTTTACGGTTTTCTTTTTTTTTGCCCATTGATTTCAAATTTACAAGAATTATGTAGTTGTCAGGTTTTAAATATTTTACACTGTTAAGTCACATTAATGCGATCACCTGTCAAAAGCCCGAATAATCACCTTCTGCAGCACGGACCGCTGCTAGACGAACAGAAAGAGATTCAGTGAAGTTGTGGAAGAAACCAGTAGAGATTTGGAGCCGTGTCGTCACCAGATATTACAATCATTAAATAACAAAATAGTACCGGTAGGTGTTTTCTGTGACCTATCAATGAATCGTAGTATACTCCTAGATAAACTGAAGTTGTATGGCATTCATGGTATAGCCAACCAATAGATCATTTCAAATCCAACCAGAGAATGCAGAAAGTTGTACTTAGTAGTAATTCAACCAATGGAATCTAGGGAAATAATTCTAACTGGGGATAAATCATGTATTGGGTTCCCCAAGGCTCAATCTTAGGTTCACTACCGTTTCTTATATACCGTCTAATGTACAAAAAGCAGAATTAGATCTTTTTGCAGGCGACACTATATTAGTATTCTAATCAGTCCCAGTATACATACAGAAATGGAAGAAATGGTGAACAAAGTTATCAAAAGTATCATTGACTGGTTTTTTGCGAATGGTCTAACCCTGAATTTCACAAAGGCACATTATACTCAGTTTTGCGCCTCAAGGGATACTGCACCAGTGATGAGTGTAACACATGATGATGAAATAATACATAGGATGGAAACATCAGAATTCTTACGTGTCCATATTGATGAGAATTTAAATGGGAAAAACACATTTGCACTTAGAATCAGCACACTCTAGGGAGAGGGAAATCGGTAGGTTGACTTATTTTGTTTATTTTATTCAGTAATGTCATACGGAATAATGTTCTGGGGTAACTCATCTTTAAGAAAGAAGGTCTTCGTTGCCCTAAAACGTGCTGTAAGAATAATATGTGGTGCTCACCCGCAATCATCTTGTAGACATCTGTTCGAGGAGTTCGGCATTCTGACTACTGCTTCACAGTATATTTATTCCCTCATGAAGTTTGTTGTAAATAATCCATTACAGTTCAGAAGGAAAAAAATGACATTCATTACTCAACATTAAGGCTGTCTGTAGCACAGAAGGTCCGCAGCTCGTGGTAGTGCGGTAGCGTTCTCGCTTCCCGCGCCCGGGTTCCCGGGTTCGATTCCCGGCGGGGTTAGGGATTTTCTCTGCCTCGTGATGACTGGGTGTTCTGTGATGTCCTTAAGTTAGTTAGGTTTAAGTAGTTCTAAGTTCTAGGGGACTGATGACCATAGATGTTAAGTCCTATAGTGCTCAGAGCCATTTGAACCATTTTTTTGTAGCACAGAAAGGGGTGCACAACGCTGCAACCAAAATTTGTGACCACTTACCCAGTGATATAAAATGTCCAACAGACAGCAAGGTTAAATTTGAAAATAAATAGAAAAAAATCTCCTCGTCAACTCCTCCTATGCTTTAGAAGAATTTCTATGTTTGTAATGTGTAAAAGGTGGTGGTTAGGAATTACTGAGTCAATCTGTATATCTTATTTCCATTTCGCGGGGAAAAATTATATAGTGATGTTTAGACTACAAATAGATGTACAAATTAATTTGCAATATGAATGTAAAATGACTCGTTTCACATCATGACGATTTATCGTGCAAAATGATCCACGGCACATGAAAGTAACTTACTAACTAGCCAGCTACTCTTAAGTTCTCGGATTTTCTCGTTTGAGGAACCTTGTCGCGAACAGCCTGTTCGAGGTGGTTCCATAAATTCTCGATTGAGCTGAAATCCAGGGAGTTTAGTGCTCACAGGTGTTTGGTAAACATATCCTGGTACTGTTCGAACCACACACGCGCACTGCGAGTTGATACACGTTGCATTGTTCTGCTGGTAGATGTCATCGTGCCGAGGAAAGAACAAACTGCATGTAGGGGTGGACGTAGTCCCCAAGGCTAGATGCATACATATTTTGATCCTTTGTGCGATCCAGAATGAAGAGATCATCCAGGGAATGCCACGAAAACATTCCCCGGACCATAACGGTCCGACGATTGTTCCAGAGTGTTTGCTATCAGGTGTTTCACGCTGCAGACGCCAACGATAATCATTCCGGTCGAGCGTAAAACATGGTCCATTTGAAAAGGCTACTTGCACCACACAGTGAACTACAGTTGCGGCATTGGCGTGCAAATTCCAGCTTTCGTTGCCGATGAAAAGGAGTCAGCATGGCTCCATGAACCAGACGCCTGCTGCGGAAGTTCATACGCAGCAACATTCTTTGAACGGTCTTGGAGCAGACACTGTTGGCAGTCCCTTGGTTCATCTGGGCTGCCAGTTGTTCAAGAGTTGCACTTCTATTCGTCCGTACAAATCTTCGCAGTTGTCGTTCACCCCTGTCATCCGTGGCCCGTGGTACACCACAAACTTCAACCACGGCGGCACGAGAACAGTTTACAAACTAAGCATTTTCGGAAATGGTTCCACACTTGGTTCGAAAGCCAATGACTAGGCCTTTTTGGACGTTAGATCAATAGCTCCGTTTCCGCGTTAAGACAACGACTGCACTGTCCCCCCCTCCCCCCCCCCCCCCACATTCTTTATATACCCTCCATTGCTAGTGCTGCCTCCTTCCGTCTGAGAAAGGTTGTTGCATGTTGTCGTCGAACATAGGCGGTGGTCGCGTTAGTGTCACTGGACCGTATATGTTCCTGAATCGGTTTCATTTGTGACAGTCTGGATTCAGTTGAAAGAGAGAAAAATATCGAACGCAGTCAGATGAATAAATACTTTTTTAGGAAGATGATAAACTTCAAATTATGCATTGAAAAAAAGAAGGGATTTATTGACATGTATCTTAACAGATTCAGCGTCAGAATATAAATTTCTGGAATATTTATTACGTCAAGTTAGAGGAGTTATTTCAAGAACAAATATTAATGATAACTTCTGAGCCGGCCGCTACGGTCGCAGGTTCGAATCCTGCCTCGGGGATGGATGTGTGTGATGTCCTCAGATTATGGATGGTGGGCTCCATGTGGATCCCAAGTCGTGCAGCGACCGTAAACCATAAAATGACCAAATATGCAGCAACCATTCGCAAAATCATGTATTTATGTATTCACTTTTGTAAATCGATTTCAACTGATTAACAGCCATCATCGGTGCAGATTGGTTGAAAGCACCGATGACGGCTGTTAATCAGTTGAAATCGATTTGCAAAAGTGAATAAATAAAACATGATTTTGCGACTGGTTGCTGCATATTTGGTAATTTTGTCCTTAGGTTACTTGTGAAATTCAATGTGAGACCATTCGCAGAAAACCAGTCAATGATACTTTCGAGAACTTTGTTCACCATTTCTGTATGTTGGGTTTAAATAGTTCTAAGTCTAGGGGACTGATGACCTCAGATGTTAAATTTCATAGTGCTCAGAGCCATTTGAACCATTTTTTTGATAACTTCTGAACTTCAATTTCTTAAGTATATCTTTTAAAGAAGGTGCGAATGTACTTGATTACATGAATATCTATTCTATTACAGTAAGTCAGATTACTTACGTAGTGTAGTAATCTTATGGAGGCAGTGCGTTTATTAATTATTCACTTAAAAACATACGCTTCTAGTACAGAATTCCTGAGCATATATGATCCCGTGATTTTGAATGCCAATGTACATGTAAAATACGTGTCCCCTCTTATCAATGTCCGCAGCTCGTGGTCGTGCGGTAGCGTTCTCACTTCCCGCGCCCGGGTTCCCGGGTTCGATTCCCGGCGGGGTCAGGGATTTTCTCTGCCTCGTGATGACTGGGTGTTGTGTGATGTCCTTAGGTTAGTTAGGTTTAAGTAGTTCTAGGTTCTAGGGGACTGATGACCATAGATGTTAAGTCCCATAGTGCTAACAAGGGAACCTCCCCATCGCACCCCCCTCAGATTTAGTTATAAATTGACACAGTGGATAGGCCTTGAAAAACTGAACACAGATCAATCGAGAAATCAGGAAGAAGTTGTGTGGAACTATGAAAAAATAAGCAAAATATACAAACTGAGTAGTCCATGTGCAAGATAGGCAACATAAAGGAGAATATTAGCTGATGAGCGCCATGGTCTCGTGGTCTGTACTCGCTTCGGCGGTACATATACTAAAATTGGAACGATACAGAGAAGATTAGCATGGCCCCTGCGCAAGGATGACACGCAAAATCGTGAAGCGCGTGGTTAGAGTGAGCAACTGCGGAACGAAAGGTCCTTGGTTCGAGTCCTTCCTCGAGTGAAAATTTTACTTTCTTTATTTTCGCAAAGTTACGATCTGTCCGTTCATTCATTGACGTCTCTGTTCACTGTAATAAGTTTAGTGTCTGTGTTTTGCGACCGCACCGCAAAACCGTGCGATTAGTAGACGAAAGGACGTTCCTCTCCAATAGGAACCGAAAACATTTGATCGCAAGGTCATAGGTCAACCGATTCCTCCACAGGAAAACACGTCTGATATATTCTTTACGACACTGGTGACGGCATGTGCGTCACATGACAGGAATATGTTGTCGACCCACCTAACTTGCACACTTGGCGAATGGGTAAAAAGATTCTTCTACCTTGCCCGATCTAAGTTTTCTTGTGGATGTGATAATCACTCCAAAAAAGTGATGAAAACATAGGAGTTTGTCACATAAACTGCATCAAATGAATGCAACAGTTTGAGTCGCACAGTTTTCCCTGTGCTCTGTCAAAACATATGTTTTTTACGTTTACAAATGTTTCCGTGCGTAGACCGTCAAATTCTGTATATGTCCAAGCAAATCTGAACATGTCCTGGAATTTTGGAGAGCGAAGTTGATTATGTGTGAGTGCCTGAACTTTGATAATTATCTGAAAATAAAAAATTAAAATTTTCACCCGAGAGAAGATTTGAACCAAGGACCTGTCGTTCCACAGCTGCTCACGCTAACCACGGGACCACGGCGCTCGTAAGCCAACACTCTCCTTGATGTTGCCTACCTTGCGCATGGACTACTCAGTTTGTATATTTTGCTTATTTTTTTCATAGTTCCACACAACTTCCTGTTTTCTCGATTGATCTGTGTTCAGTTTTTCAAGGCCTATCTCTGTGCCAACTTATAAGTAAATCTGAGGGGGGGGTGCGATGGGGAGGTTCCCTTGTAAGAGCCATTTGAACCATTTTCTTATCAAGAGGAGCGTAGTAGTGGATTTGTAACAAACATCTGTAGTTAACCTGCAATGTGGGGAACTAGAGGGTGCTTTCGCAGCCTATCTGTGGCCAAGTGAAGCACGTGTACTTGCGAGTGTGAAGCAAATAGTTCTATTATAACACCATCTCTCTTCTGATGTGGTTCATTGTAACTCGCCACGGACGTAAATTGATGACACATACGTTGTTAACGTCACGCTTTTTACATAGTGAGCAGTTATTGATCACTGCGAAAGTGATTTCCATAAAGACTTCAGACGTCTGTTTCCATAAAGAAGCAGCCGTAATCTGTTCGTTTCACTTTCTTTGTAAGGCAGTTGTTTCCTAAGACGGTTAGCCTCGGATTTCGCCACCGGTCGTGGCGTCCGCGTAGAGGTGTTCAAAAGAGACCACAGACCCGCCGCAATCACCGCTGTTCATGCTAGAGTTGATGTTGGTAATGCTGCTCTTTCTGCAGTTGCTGTTGCCGCTGCCTTAACCAGTACAACGGGGCCGCGGGGCAACGCTTCCTGTATACACTAGCCACCGTTTGTAGAGGTACAGTGATCGTTAACCAAGAAAATGCGGGGCATTTCTGGCGACGCAGATGCTACCTTTTCGCAGTTGTGTTACTGCTGCTTCGCTAACTTCAGGCTGAACAATATCGAACTGTGCTGTGAGTAGGTCAGTGTGAATGTACTGAGAAAGTAGTATAAACCCTGCTTTTCTTGAAGCATGTCTTTGCATTTTCTCACTGTACCCTTACCTACAGTTCATACGATCATTTTTGAAATTTGACATGTTGATAGTCGAAGGAGAATTAGCGTTTGAAAACTGTTGTCACCTAATGGCATCTCAGTTAATGTGTGGTTAACTTATCATTTCCCTTAATAAGTTACTTGTTCCGTTACGAACAGTAAAATTTCGAAGACACTCTGTTATAAATATTACTCCGTTGGGCTAGGGACTGACGTGTGTAGCAGCAGCAGTAACAGAAGAAAGATTAACATTAGCAACAGCTTAGGTGCTGGAGCGTGCATCAAAGGTCTGCGATTTGTACTCTGGTAGGGCTAGAGCTAGAGCTTTCTTCTTCCAACCGCGGTTTTCATCGACCACTTGGCCTAATATGTACCAAACTATTCTCTCGCTTCTCTTCGTGATGTCGCTACGGTCGCAGGTTCGAATCCTGCCTCGGGCATGGATGTTTGTGATGTCCTTAGGTTAGTTAGGTTTAACTAGTTCTAAGTTCTAGGGGACTAAGGACCTCAGCAGTTGAGTCCCATAGTGCTCAGAGCCATTTTTTTCTTCGTGATGTTATTTAGACATGCTTTCTAATTGACACGTTGCGAAACGTGTGTACTCCCACGCTGTTAGTCACCATCAATAATCTTGTGTTCCACCACTTTTGGAAGGTTTCCAATCGTTCATTTCTAACGTCATTTTAATATTTCGCACCCAACGAGAGGATTTTTTCATATTAGCTTCTTGCTTATCTTTTTATTGTCTCATGGTTTATATTTTCGTGTATCTGCATGTAAGATCCTCGTGGCGAAATTTTAACATATAGGCACCCAGCAGTTTTTTCGGTTGCACTGACAGTTACCTTAGTCCTCTTTGTGGTTAGATTTATATTAAGCTCGCCCGGTTGGCCGTGCGGTCTAACGCACGGCTTTCCGGGCGGGAAGGAGCGCCGGTCCCCGGCACGAATCCGCCCGGCGGATTTGTGTCGAGGTCCGGTGAGCCGGCCAGTCTGTGGATGGTTTTTAGGCGGTTTTCCATCTGCCTCGGTAAATGCGAGCTGGTTCCCCTTATTTCGCCTCAGCTACACTATGTCGACGATTGCTGCGCAAACAAGTTCTCCACGTACACGTACACCACCTTTACTGTACCAAGCAGACATAGGGGCCACACTCGTCTCGTGTGAGACGTTCCCTGGGGAGTCCACCGGGGGCCGAACCGCACGATAACCCTGGGTTCGGTGTGGGGCGCCGGAGGGGTGAAGTGGACTGCGGTAGTCGTCGTGGGGTTGTGGACCACTTCGGCCCTGGCGGGTACGGAGCCTCTCCCTCATTTCTAGGTCCCCGGTTAACATAATATAACAAATAGATTTATATTACAACCATCGGGTAACACGAGTTCCGTTTCATTAAGAAACCATGTCAATTCCTTTCCACACTCGGCGACAACTGTTACTTAATCAGCGAACCCTATCGTGCTCCTTCTACTGCCCTTGACAAAGTTCTTCCACTTCGATATGGCACTTAACTTTCCTCATTACCTCTTCATTACACAAATTACACGAAATTTTGGAGACTTCGCATACATCGACTCTTGCACTCGGCTTGTCATACTAGCCTTATCGATGTGCGGCTCAACAACACG
Source organism: Schistocerca nitens (assembly GCF_023898315.1). Taxonomy (NCBI): domain Eukaryota; kingdom Metazoa; phylum Arthropoda; class Insecta; order Orthoptera; family Acrididae; genus Schistocerca; species Schistocerca nitens. The sequence continues at coordinate 465,840,082 of NC_064619.1, read as the reverse complement.
ATGAGCATGCTTGCTTGCAGAATCGGACCAACTCCTCTCTACTGGCTCTGAGCACTATGGGACATAACTTCTAAGTCATCAGTCCCCTAGAACTTAGAACTACTTAAACCTAACTAACCTAAGGACATCACACAATCCATGCCCGAGGCAGGATTCGAACCTGCGACCGTAGCGGTCGCGCTGTTCCAGACTGTAGCGCCTAGAACCGCTCGGCCACCCTGGCCGGCCCTCTCTACTGGCTTCCCCTATTAAGGAATATCTACACATCAGGATTCGCAGAAATAAGACTCTTTCACAGATTACCACAACATGTAAGAGAATAAGGGAGTACCCATTCACCACGACATACCTGCCTTACGAAGAAATAGGCGTGGTTCGAAACAACCGCACCTACTGTTCGCTGGACAGCTAGCTGCAAGTTAATACCAAAGTAAGAGACCTCTGGAACAAGAACTGCCAACACATCGGAAATCACCAAGAAACGGGAATGGTTCGAGAAATAAAACTGTAGGCCAAATTAAATAGAATCCGCACTGGATGTGGTCAGTGCTCTCTCTCTCTCTCTGTAAATGGGGTATTGTGGAATCTCGGAGTAGTGACTGTGGTGCACTGAAACAATCTATTAGGCATGTAAGAGAGGAGTGCATTCTACGATGCTATAACACCATATGGAATGATTTTATGAGTGCTAATGCCACAGCGGTGTAATGGATTAAAAGCTAGGTATTTATATTTAGTTGATTTATTTTTCTTTTATGCAGCAATGATATTCATTACATATATTATTAATGCACTGCATGTGTGTGCCATACCGGTGATGGGGATGACATACAAATTAAACATAAATGCTGTCAGATGGCAGCCCTGCCTTACACCTTAACAGAGTTTGGCCTCTTAGCTCACTTTGGCCTCTCAGCCAGTGCAGACTAGTGTGGTCTGCGTTGGGCAATGGTACATCCCTGCACTTAGAGCAAACACTTCGAAGCCGAGCAACTCGCTTGTTGCCTAGCGTACGCGCCTTGGTTAACGGAACCATGACACCCTTTCGCATTGCTACTTAAGGCGCCTCCGAGGCCGCAAGGAACAGTAACCAACTGGCCTTAGGAACAACGCGGACGGAGCCAGTTATAGGCTGGTGCATGATCGTAATTTCGCAAGCGAAAGGCAACGAAACAACTGCCATACCGAAAATGGACGGCTATTCGTGTATTTTAACTCCGTGTCTGTACGGCACCTGAGAGAACGGTAGAATTCTCGCGTCAGCTGGATTCACCATTCTGCGCTAGTAAAGGCCCATCACAGAAATTCTGCTCGAAAATCGAGTTTTTCCATTAATTTTTCATGTAGCAGATCAGTAATTGGTTACCTGTCGAGATCCAATGTTACGACAGAAAGGAGGAGATATATTTTTGTATATATATTCGCCAGTTCTGGCTGGTTGTGCCTTATAAAGACTTTTAGTACCGCGTGAGGCGTCAGAATTCGTGCTCAAAGTAAAAATGCGCTTCCAGCTGTCTAGATTAAACTTGCCCGTTGTTTCGTAACTTCTCTCTTTGAGTAATTCATTCGAATAGGCCAGGATCAATACGTTTCGTCATCGTTATGTAAACGAACTAGTGTCAAACTGCTACTTGAATATGGTTATCATGAATTGTTTTTCTCACTAAGCATTTCGGAGGATTATGCTGCCATCGTCTGGCAGATTTATTTGGATTAATAAGACGACGATTTGAGCGTACGAATTTTCCTGCACAACTTTAATCTCCTGCACACCATTCCAAGTCAATATAAAAATCCTTTGCCTATTACAAAATGGTTCAAATGGCTCTGAGCACTATGGGACTCAACTGCTGAGGTCATTAGTCCCCTAGAACTTAGAACTAGTTAAACCTAACTAACCTAAGGACATCACAAACATCCATGCCCGAGGCAGGAATCGAACCTGCGACCGTAGCGGTCTTGTGGTTCCAGACTGCAGCGCCTTTAACCGCACGGCCACTTCGGCCGGCTGCCTATTACATTATGAGCGGTGAGATGTTAAAAGGTTGACCTGAAATCTGTGGCTTCTGAAAACTGTCTCAATTTCATTTATAATTAAATAGTTGCTGATAAAAACAAAACGCGTCTATTTGAAAACTCAGCAAAAGCGCTTAATCCTCTAAAGTGCGTAAATGGTGTGCTTTCCGTATTGCACACGGTCACGCAGTAACTCAGAGCAGAAGTGGTAATTTCTTCTTTGTCTAAATTTTTTGATTTCAAAAATATTTGATCTTCGAGTCGTCTGCAGTCTAAGTCGATCTACCTAATAGATTGAAACCGCAAAAATAACCACAGTGACGGAAAAAACTGGAAACTGAGCTGATTACCTCACCACCACCACCACCACTACTACTACTACTACTACTACTACTACTACTACTACTACACCGAGCGAAATGACACAGTGGTTAGCACACTGGACTCGCATTCGGGAGGACGACGGTTCAATCCCGTCTCCGGCCATCCTGATTTAGGTTTTCCGTGATTTCCCTAAATCGTTTCAGGCAAATGCCGGGATGGTTCCTTTGAAAGGGCACGGCCGATTTCCTTCCCAATCCTTCCCTAACCCGAGCTTGCGCTCCGCCTCTAATGACCTCGTTGTCGACGGGACGTTAAACACTAACCACCACCACTACTACCACCACCACCACCACCACCACTCCTCCTCCTCCTCTTGCTCCAAACCCCACCGCCACCTACCACAGGGATGGTCATATCACATAGCATGTGACCAGAAGACAGGTTGCCCCCAAGAAGTCGTACTTACAGATTTTTTTCCGCGTTGTGCCCCCCCCCCTCCTTTTTTTACGTGTAGTGAATGAAACTGGTCACAGTAATTTGCATTTTCAATTGATACATACTACATTCACGGTTAAGCGTCAGCTACGATGTACGCATTTAATGTGCCAATTATGATACTTACGTGGTATAAACCGGCTGTTTTGTTATGGCTACTACCTGTCTTAGAAGACAATCCAATACGAACTCTTGACACCTTAGCTAGTAAATGCATCCGGCAAACACACGCCAATCATCACCCCACTCCGATCACGGGTTCAGCTCGCGCGAGCAAGCAAACAGGCCAACACTGACTTTCAGGACACAGCAAGAATACAGTTAACTTCATGCAGAAGCGCACACCGACAATGCGTTTGACAGTGTTGCTAGGTAGTTTCTATGATGAGAACTAACGTCATATAACACTGTCAGATGTGGATGAAATAACCGTAAATACTTTCCTCAGTTTTTATGAGTCCTTCGCAAAAGAAACGATACTTTATTGTTTATAGCTTGTTGGAAAAAATAGGTACAGCAATTCGTAATGCACTAAGTGTACACCACACTCTTGCTTTCACACCATGCAGATTTTCAGAACTCAATCAAGTTCAACTAACCGTGACAGATTAAGCAATTACGACGTTCCTAATCGCAATGAATGAGAATCATTGTCAAAATTCAGTGTGTTGCCACATATGAGACGTAGCGGGACGTGTTGGGATCTAACTGAATCTTGCCGTGTCAAAGCAAAAGAGGATTTTTAAAATTTCCTCCAACTGACGTTTTCAAGTGATATCGTCAGAGCACGGAGGTATCGTGTAGGTCTCGAGACCGCTGTTTATGCTGTGAGCTTGTAATTGAACCACAGTGAAGCAGGCAAGGATCTTTCTCGCTAGAAATGGGGAACAAATTTTGTCGGGACGCCAATTTATTATGAACATTTCTTCAGATAACGTAGCAAACTGAACAATATTGTTGCATAATCAGTTGCACTCCCAAGAGTGACGCGCGAAGTTACCAATAATTCTTACGTTCAGAAAGAAACGGAACACCTTGGACGATTAGAGATAGGACGTTCATATTCAAAGGATTTGTACATTAATATATTCTGCACAAATGATTAGCACTTCAGTCACCTCTGTTCAGCATGTGTCCTGTTGTGTGGTGGGCACAGGGTCCACCATGGATCCTGGTAACAGATTATTGATTCAGTCGTGATGGCTTCGCTGCGTTCACCTGGTTTCAAAGTTCATCTTCGGTGTTTGGCGTTGGGTCACAGCACTGCACTCGTCGTTTCACCATATCCCACACATTTTCGATTGGCGAGAAGTCTGGTTATCTGGTAGGCGAGGGCAAAAGGCTGACGTGTGACACCAAGAAGGCATTTGTTCGTGCAGCAACATGTGGTCGTGCATTACCTTGCTGAGAATGGCGTCTGCGGTGTCGTACAGGGTCGCAGGATGTCATTTACTTAGGTCACACTGATCAGTGCCCTGGACACAAGCCAACAGTGAGTGATTTGTGATTGTACCCAATAGCACCCCGCACCATAAGGCCTTGAGTTCCCGTTGTATGCCGGGTGCGAATGCAGTCACTGTGATGCCGCTCTTCTGTCTGCGACGTACCAAAATGTGGCCATAATTTTTAAAAGAAACAGAACCTGGATTCGCCCGAAAACACTATGTTGCTATTCCTGTCCCCAGTGACGCCGTTTCATGCACCATTGCCTTCTAACATGTTTGTGCACATTCTGCAAAGGAACTCGGAGAAATGGACACGACACACATCTAGCCCATGCCGTAAGAAACGGTGACGGACTATCACTCCTGACAGTGCACGATGTGCTGCATTGCTGCGCCAGGGCCGAGAAGGATGTGGATTGTCCTGCAGTGCCATTCGTATGAGGTGTCGATCTTACCTGAGGGCAGGGGGGGGGGGTCTGGGTGGCGCGACCTGACCCATCTCATCGTGTTCTACGGCCTTCTGTGAACCATTCTGCACACACCCCTTGCAGAGCCGAAACACTTCGCCCCACACTAACAGCACTTCCCAGGATGGACGCATGACATGCATTCACGCAACTAATGCGCCCACTTTCGAACTAGCCGATTTGACGGTAGGGTTCTCTCATACGTCTGCGAGGTATCTTGCACGTTTGCTCAAGTCACACTGATCCATTACCTTCGATTTATAGCGACGACGAGAGCTGCAGACACATTTAATCGGTAGGTGGTGTTGCGCCGCAATATCGATGTTGACCTTGATCCCGCGGGTCGACGTGGTTGAAATGCTAATCATTTCTGCAGGACATACCAATCTACATAATCTATGAATATGAACATCCTATCTCTAGTCTTACAAGGTGTCCTATTTTTTTCTGAGCATGAGTTCAGAATCCTCTCCAACCGATGAAAAAATGAAAATGTTATTAACATGTAAAAAGCGAATGTACGATTTCCTAAACTCAATAATAATTAGCATTGCAAATTCCCGGTCTTTGAAGCGCATATCTGACTTAGCAACTCGACTATATTTCCTCCCTATTAGCAGTTGAAGTGTTTGGCGCAAACCACTTCGTTACTAGATAATTGGGAAAGAAACTAGTGACACGAAACGATTCGAATCTGTCTGGCAATATAGTTATGTGTACTTAAAACTAACGACAAAATGTTTTGCTTTCTTAATGATAACACAGTACTGAGAGGTATCGCGTTTCACACACGAAATGTCAATTTAGAAATAACTAATAATCCAAAATTAGTGTGGGTGCGTAGGCTAGAGAATAATCTCTCGATCGTTCATTATAGCGGCCAGTCAGAAGACAAATCGATTCAGTTGACGCAATTTCCCACGACTGCTGCTGTAACATAGCCCGATTAAAATTGACAGTCTGTCACTTGCCGCTACGTTGTTGCTACACTGGATGCCGGCCACCGCTCAATTACAGGCGATACACTAACACGGCGGGTCACTTACAAAATAATGCTATTAATGTGTAATGCGGAGCAATGTTTGAAGCGGCCGCCGCGAGGTATGATGTTAATGCGAGATACTCTGTCGACAGCTGACTTTAAATGACCAATTACTGAAGTGCATCAGACGACGCCTTTTGTGGCCCTTATAAAGATCTGTCTGAACGAAACACGTGCAAAGGTGAAGATGGGAAATCGCGTAACTGAGGAATTTGAAATTGTGACGGGACTCAGGCAAGGAGATGGGTTTTCCCCTATGCTGTTCAACTTTGCTCTCGAGAAGATCGTACACGAGACCTTGCAAGGCATTGAAATCGAAGGAAAGAGACTGGCATACTTAACCTATGCAGACGACATCTGTTTACTCTCGAGGTCGGAAGAGGAGTTGAAGCAAATGACGAAAGCACTAAAGGAGGCTGCCAGCAAATTTGGGCTAAACATAAACCAAGCCATTCACTATTTCATCCCTCAAAGTTACCCATTCTTCTTCTACTGTATTTCTTTTCCCCATTCTTGTCAATTGTTCCCTTATGCTCTCCCTGAAACTCTGTACAACCTCTGGTTCTTTCAGTTTATCCAGGTCCCATCTCCTTAAATTCCCAACTTTTTGCAGTTTCTTCAGTTTGTCTGCAGTTCATAACCAATAGATTGTGTTCAGAATCGACATCTGCCCCAGGAAATGTCTTACAATTTAAAACCTGGTTCCTAAATCTCTGTCTTACCATTATATAATCTATCTGATACCTTTTAGTATCTCCAGGATTCTTCCAGGTATACAACCTTCTTTTATGATTCTTGAACCAAGTGTTAGCTATGATTAAGTTATGCTCTGTGCAAAATTCTACAAGGCGGCTTCCTCTCTCATTCCTTCCCCCCAATCCATATTCACCTACTATGTTTCCTTCTCTCCCTTTTCCTACTGTCGAATTCCAGTCACCCATGACTATTAAATTTTCGTCTCCCTTCACTACCTGAATAATTTCTTTTATCTCGTCATACATTTCATCTATTTCTTCATCATATGCAGAGCTAGTTGGCATATAAACTTGTACTACTGTAGTAGGCATGGGCTTTGTGTCTATCTTGGCCACAATAATGCGTTCACTATGCTGTTTGTAGTAGCTAACCCGCACTCCTATTTTTTTATTCATTATTAAACCTACTCCTGCATTACCCCTATTTGATTTTGTATTTATAACCCTGTATTCACCTGACCAAAAGTCTTGTTCCTCCTGCCACCGAACTTCACTAATTACCACTATATCTAACTTTAACCTATCCATTTCCCTTTTTAAATTTTCTAACCTACCTGTCCGATTAAGGGATCTGACATTCCACGCTCCGATCCGTAGACCGCCAGTTTTCTTTCTCCTGATAACGACGTCCTCTTGAGTGGTCTCCGCCCGGAGATCCGAATGGGAGACTATTTTACCTCCGGAATATTTTACCCAAGAGGACGCCATCATCATTTAATCATACAGTAAAGCTGCATTATCAAATCTGAAACACCTCACAAGGAACAAAAATCAGTCCAGTGACATATTAAAAAATAAGAGATGGGGCCCCTCCACGCCCGCACCAACGTGGTGACCAAACCAAAAGTTCTACTGTCACCTCCGTAAACACGTTAGTTATCTAGTAAGTGGATCACAGGATGCTGGGCTGTGATGTTGTCCGTGCGTCTGGGTAAGGCTACGCATTAACACGGTCCATCAGGTGATAGATAGTGGACGAAACGCGAGTGAGGGTTGCGATTTGAAGAGCAGAGGGAAAAAAGTGCCATGGCTCGTGCCGTGGGAAAAAAACCTCTGCGACAGTGGGATGGGTAGTAAGAGCAGTAGTGAGAAATATTTCTACTCCTAAGCCCTGTGAAGAAAACAGATCTTGTAAATTCATTTTAGCTGCTCTTTAAGAACCAGATGCTCTTTAAGAACCAGAATCGTGTAAGTAGTCCAATAAAAGATCGTATATCTACTACATCTATTTTAGTTCTTGTAGAAGGCCTCAATGCGACCAGTATAAAGGTTGGTGCACTCTACTATTGAGCGAATTATTTGCTCATTTATGAACACATCAAAGCATTCTACAGCAGTCTTGCAGTTTTTAGCAATTAGTTTGGTACCAAGAAGCTGAGTTACTATATTTTGCTTCCTTGTTCTGATATCATTAGGCTTAGGTATAGTCATCCATTTAGTTACTTTATCGTTACCAAGCATAAACCTCTCCGGTGTTGTTGGAAAGGAGGAAGCCGTATCTTCACTAGCATCGTCATCAGATTGATCACTTGCAGTTGCATGATCGCTTTCTTCGCACTGTTCTTCTTCATTGCCATCCGAATCTTCAAACTCTGGAATCTCACAGTGTACAGTGTAAAGACTTTCTCCAACAGCCTTCTAAGACGTTTCTGCTCCTCCTCATATGACATGATGTACACTGCTCAACACAGAAAGTCGCACTACTAGGTAGGTAGGGTGTTATCAGCACCCCAGCGTTTAAAACTCCTTGTGTACGGCGTTGCGTACTTCTAAAAACACGAACAGTGGTTTCGCAACAGTGTGCCTCCCTTTGAACAGAGGTAAAAAGGCGTTCAACAGTGTGACCAATATGCTTCACCAAATACCAGTAAACTTTTACACCTGGGGTGCTGTGAACACCCCACATCCCCAGTTAACGCTTACAAAAGTTCGCATTGTTGCACTGTGCTTGTAAAAAGACCTCAACAGTGGTAGTCAAAAATGGTTCAAATGGCACTGAGCACTATGGGATTTAACTGTTGTGGTCATCAGTCCCCTAGAACTTAGAACTACTGAAACCTAACTAACCTAAGGACATCACAAACACCCATGCCCGAGGCAGGATTCGAACCTGCGACGGCAGAGGTCGCGCTGTTCCAGACTGTAGCGCCTAGAACCACTCGGCCACTCCGGCCGGCAACAGTGGTAGTCAATGTGGAAGGAAAGACGTATGCCGTACTCAATGCTTCGTCGTCGGCTTACCTGTGCCTCCTGGTGATTTCTGTGCCGGTAGTTATTTTTAGCGTAGCTTCAGGGCTTCGGACCAATTCTCAGTCTGAAGTGCTCCATAAATTGTGTACTGGATGGTGTTTACACTCTTGGCCAATCATATCTGGATCTACGATGCCTTTTTTATTTTGATCTTGAGAATGCAAGATGCGAATAGACACCTGTGGCACTAATGGGCCGGGAAGCTCGGGACACAGACATTTACATTGTATGTATGCTTGGGCGTCTTATCACCCTATTATGCGATTGTGTTGATTTTGTAGGCAGGAATGAAAAGTTTTGTTTGTGTTTGGTTTTGATGAGAAGAAATTTTCATGCATTGAGAAAGTTTTCGTCTTGATAATGGGATATCATACAGCGTTCAGCAAAACCCACGTGTAGATGGAATGAAAAAATGTAGACTCGCTTGATCAATCGTATTGTTCTATTCGGCGAAGAAAGCTGAGAGGAAAATAGTGAGTCTCGAAAAATATGTATTGCGTTGTTAACAAAGTATAGTAAACAAGGATGGTGGCTAATGCAAAAATGAGACCGTGATGGAGAAAGACTAGAATTGACACTGCAAACTCAAAGCGGCGTATTCTCGGCGCACCTACAGATACGAGAAGTAAAACTTCATTCAGCTAGTAAGTGAAGGAAAATACATAGAGAAGTTTCATGGCAGCAGAATTTCCATGCGTGTCTCGTGTACCAGATAGTGCCACATTTATTAGAACAGCTGAGAAGAGATCAAACACTTAGACGGTTTCCAACCTCCTGTAAGGAGTAGCTAGCTTACCGAGCGAATATGCACCAAGGATGTTAACCCAAGTGTCCCCCACTTGGGAACTACGCTGTCTTGATACTTTCTGCCATATTAAACCTGTCGTGGACCGAGACTTGGCCCTGGACCTATCCACTGTGCCGTGCTATTAAAACTCAACCACCGTTTTGATCAGCCAGGAAATCTCATTAAACTGTATTTTTGAGAACGAAATTCTGGTTCAGAGCAACTTCCTTCAATATTATGGTCTTCAGTAAAGGACATATTCAGAGTAAGATTGAAAATTAATTACAGAAAGTCTGAAATTGTAATTAATACAACAAAACAGGAAATCGAGTAAGCAGTAACGTCAGAATTCATATACTTCTGGAAACTGAAAGTGAGAGTGTGGCTGGATACTACAAGAAACGAAAAGGAAATAATGGTTTGGGGTTCGTTTAAAAAAAATATTTTCCATTTAGTAGTAAATTCCTCGTGCGATTGGAAGGAAGTCTGTAGTTAGTGTTTACTGTCGGTTGTAACCCTGAAACAAGCGTGTTGACAAAGGAAAAGGACCAGGAGAACATTTGAGCAAACGAAAGTGTGATGTACATATGTAGAAAAACAAATGATTATAATTTCAGAAAAGAGCTTCACAAATTGAGCGCGTCAGTAATGCGTTGGTCGAAAAAAAAATTGTTCAAATGGCTCTGAGCACTATGGGACTTAACTTCTAAGGTCATCAGGCCCCTAGAACTTAGAACTACTTAAACCTAACTAACCGAAAGACATCACACACATCCATGCCCGAGGCAAGATTCGAACCTGCGACCGTAGTGGTCGCGCGGTTCCAGACTAGCGCCTAGAACGGCTCGGCCACCCCGGCCGGCGCGTTGGTCGACCTCTTGCCTTTATACAAACAGTTTTTCGGCATGGTAGGCTATAGATTCATACAGTTGTTGGATGCACTCCTGAGAGGTATCGTGCCGAATTCTCTACAGCTGGCGCTTGGATCAGCAAAATCCCTAGCTGTTTGGAGGACCCCACCCGTAATAGTCCAAAAGTTCTCAATTTGGGGGAGATGAGCGGGGACTTCGCTGGCCGAGGTAGGGTTTGGCAATTGGAGACAAGTATAGAAACTCTCGCAGTTTGCGGCCGGCATTATCTTGCCGAAATGTAAGCCCAGAATGGCTTTTCATAAAGGGCAACAAAAGGGCGTAGAATATCGTGGATGTTACGCTGGGCTGTAAGGGTGCCGCGAATGACAACCAAGGGGATCCTGCTCTGAAAAGAAATGATACCCCATACCATCACGTCTGTATGTCGGACCGTACGGCGGGCGAGTTAGGTTGGTATCCCATCACTATCTGGGGCGTCTCCAGACACGTCTTCGGTCTGGAATTTCATTGATTGGAGTAGAATTGTCTTCAGTGTTGAGTCCGTTGTCGTATTGACCCCGCTGACCAGCGAAGAAGTGTCTACAGGCGCTCCAGCCAGCGGTGTGATACCAACCTCTCATCCACCAAACGCTCGACAACCAGGTGCCATCTGTTTTCATAGCAAGACACCTTAGGTTGCCTTCCACGTCACCCATACAGCACAGACGTATGTCGACGATATTTCTACGCCTCGTTTTGGTACCGTTCATGGCAAACCATTCTGGACTTACACTTCAGCTAGATGATACTCGCCTGCACATGGCGAGATTTTCTACTGCTTGTCTTCGTGCTTATCGAACACTACCTTGGCTAGCAAGGTCTCCGGATCTCTCCCCACATGAGAAGTCTCCCACGTTCCCACCTCAACACGGCCCCCCTCCCCTTGGTTAGTTCCTTGGCCCCGGATTCGGATGGATCTCCGCCGATGTCCGAAACATTCCGTTCACCCGATGGTGTTCTGTTGTTTTTTCCGCCGAATTTTATGGGAATTTCGGGATGCTGTTGTTCTTTTACACCGATGGCTCTAAATCTGCTGATCGTATGGGATATTCCTGCACGCCCTCTGTTGACATGGAAAATCTCCTGCCAACTGCATGTGGGGTGTTTACTGCGGAATTGATGGCAATTTCCCAGGCCCTTACCTTTATTACACAGTCCAAATTCAACCGCGTTTTGTTATGTACGGACTCAATAAGTGGCCTTCGGGCTATTGATCGGTGTTTTTCCCGCCATCCCTTGGTCTCGGGCCGGCTGCGGTGGCCGAGCGGTTCTAGGCGCTTTAGTCCGAAACCGCGCGACTGCTACGGTCGCAGGTTCGAATCCTGCCTTGGGCACGGATGTGTGTGATGCCCTTAGGTTAGTTAGGTTTAAGTAGTTCTAAGTTCTAGGGGACTGATGACCTCAGATGTTAAGTCCCATAGTGCTCAGAGCCATTTGAACCATTTGAACCTTGGTCTAAGGCGCTGCAGTCACGGACTGTGCGGCTGGTCCCGGCGGAGGTTCGAGTCCTCCCTTGGGCATGGGTGTGTGTGTGTTTGTCCTTAGGATAATTTAGGTTAAGTAGTGTGTAAGCTTAAGAAATGACGACCTTAGCAGTTAAGTCTCATAAGATTTCACACACATTTGAACATTTTTTTGAACCTTTGTCTCGGCCATCCATGACCGTCTCGCTGATCTTCATCATGCTGCTTGTTTCGTTGACTTCCTTTGGGTCCCTGGGTATGTGGGTATCCCAGGTAATAAACTTGCTGTTCGTTTGGCTGGGGGAGCAGTCACGTACCCCCCCCCCCCCACCCTCTCCCCCCCCCCCTCTCTGTAACCCCTCCTGCGGCGGATTTACGGTTTCATATCGAATAATGGGCCAACTCTTGGGAGGATACCTCCATGTCTAATAAACTTCGTGCGATTAAGGTGACACCAGACCCGTGGCGTTCTACCTTCCGCCTCTCTCGAAAGGACTCGACCACCCTGTGTCGTCTCCGCATCGGCCGTACCAGGTTGACCCATGGTTTTCTTTTGCGTAATGAGCCACCCCCACTTTGTGGTTGTGGAGCCTTCCAGTCAGTAGCCCACATTTTGATGGAATGCCCCCTTCTTTTGGCTCTGCGTACTAAGTACAGACATCCCCGCACTTAAATATTGGCGGACGATTCCCGGATGGTTCAACTGGTTCTCAGTTTCCTCTCTGAAAGTGGTTTTTATTTTCAGTTCTAAGGGTTTTAATCTCCCTCTGGCGTAGGGGCAGGGCGGTGAGTGTTGGGGTGTGTCCCACTGTAAGCTGTGTTTGGAGATTCCTGACTCCCCTCCCTGGCCAAGATCCTCTTTTCTTCTCCTTTTACAATACGCACTTTTACATTCTAGCGTCTGAACGCTTTTGAATAGCAGTTGGTCTTGCCTATACTGTATCACAGGTCGGATATTTCCTGCCTCTAGCATAGCCTTGGGGTTGGCTTCTTGCTGACTTCCCTCCTTTTGTTTCCACCATTGACAACACGACTGCACTTCTACGTTTTTTAGCCTTTTATCGTTATGACTCTTCTGAGATATAAATCCGTCCGATTGGACCACCTTTGAAACAAGGGACTGATGGCCTTGCTGTTTGGTCGCTTCAACCCCAATCAACCAACCAACCAACTAACCAACCCACATGAGAACGTTTGGAGTGTTACAGGCAGGGCCCTCCAACCGACCCGAGATTTTTGACAATCTAATGCATTGGTTGGACAGAATTTGGCACGATATCGCTAAGGAAGACATCCAACAACGCTATCAATCAATGCCAAGCTGAATGACTGCTTGCATAAGGGCCAGGAGTGGACTAACGCGTTGTTGACTCACTCAATTTATGAAGCTCTTCCTCTTGAATAAACGATCCAATTTTTCTTAAATTGGAATCATTTGTTCGTATATGTACATAACGTGTACAGATTTCCGTCCCATTCGCATAATTCTTTCGCGGTGCATCGCCTTTTTGCCTTAGTTTGCTTTTCCGTGGCATTAGAAAGAGCATTCTACGAATAATTGAACAGTGTAGTGTCTGTGAAACTTTAAAACAGCGTCGCAGACCACAGTCCAGTGGTCAGAAGACGACGTCGCAGAAACGTCTGCCACGGTGTACCAGATGTAACAAACATGTACCTCAGGTACGGCAAGTGTGTTAACTTATGTCCCCGAAGTCCAGTCCCCAGTCTATCAGAGCTGTGTTGTAGTGATTAGACGTCTCGTGGAGGTATTTAGACATTCGGAATTTATAAGCTAGTCGAAAAAATAGTTTTCATTTATGGCGAATGTTACCAAACTCTTAGAGCAGCGCCGGCCGGGGTGGCCGAGCGGTTCTAGGCGCTACAGTTTGGAGCCGCGCGACCGCTATTGTCGCAGGTTCGAATCCTGCCTCGGGCATGGATGTGTGTGATGTCCTTAGTTAGGTTTAAATAGTTCTAAGTTCTAGGGGACTGATGACCTCAGTAGTTAAGTCCCATAGTGATCAGAGCCATTTGAACCAAGATATGGGGTGGGAAATATCCATACCTGTGAAACAGGAGCTCAAACTTATATGTGGTAGTTTCACTGGTAAGTTTCAAAAAATCTACCGGAAATTACCAACTAAAACTTCTGTTAGTAAACATATGCCCTCAGACGAAAGACATTTCCAAAGGACTGGGGTTCACAACCAACTTCAGACGTGCAAATAAATCCACATTTGCAACTGCTCAGGATCAGTAAGTTTCAAGACTTGCATGAAATGCTTTTTGAATCACAGGCAAACTAACCTATCAGTTTAATCTGTAATACCGGTTTCACCCATGTGTTCACTTCGCATAGTGTTATCCAGACTACCATCAGGTATTGTAGTAGATTTTGAAACTGTGGAAATAGTAGCCTCATCGTCTGCACCAGCGTCTCCTCCACATTTTGAATCTTCAGCGTGCTCTTCTGCAACGTCTTCCTAGCATTTCATTACACAATCAGCCAGAACTTCGTCTGTCAGGGAACTGTGCCAACTCCATGACATCATTCTTATGTTGTTGTTGTTGTGGTCTTCAGTCCTGAGACTGGTTTGATGCAGCTCTCCATGCTACTCTATCCTGTGCAAGCTTCTTCATCTCCCAGTACCTACTGCAACCTACATCCTTCTGAATCTGCTTAGTGTATTCATCTCTTGGTCTCCCCCTACGATTTTTACCCTCCACGCTGCCCTCCAATACTAAATTGGTGATACCTTGATGCCTCAGAACATGTCCTACCAACCGATCCCTTCTTCTGGTCAAGTTGTGCCACAAACTCCTCTTCTCCCCAATCCTATTCAGTACCTCCTCATTAGTTATGTGATCTACCCATCTAATCTTCAGCATTCTTTTGTAGCACCACATTTCGAAAGCTTCTATTCTCTTCTTGTCCAAACTATTTACCGTCCATGTTTCACTTCCATACATAGCTACACTCCATACAAATACTTTCAGAAATGACTTCCTGACACTTAAATCTATACTCGATGTTAACAAATTTCTCTTCTTCAGAAACGCTTTCCTTGCCATTGCCAGTCTACATTTTATATCCTCTCTACTTCGACCATCATCAGTTATTTTGCTCCCCAAATAGCAAAACTCCTTTACTACTTTAAGTGTCTCATTTCCTAATCTAATACCCTCAACATCACCCGACTTAATTCGACTACATTCCATTATCCTCGTTTTGCTTTTGTTGATGTTCATCTTATATCCTCCCTTCAAGACACCATCCATTCCGTTCAACTGCTCTTCCAAGTCCTTTGCTGTCTCTGACAGAATTACAATGTCATCGGCGAACCTCAAAGTTTTTATTTCTTCTCCATGGATTTTAATACCTACTCCGAATTTTTCTTTTGTTTCCTTTACTGCTTGCTCAATATACAGATTGAATAACATCGGGGAGAGGCTACAACCCTGTCTTACTCCCTTCCCAACCACTGCTTCCCTTTCATGTCCCTCGACTCTTATAACTGCCATCTGGTTTCTGTACAAATTGTAAATAGCCTTTCGCTCCCTGTATTTTACCCCTGCCACCCTCAGAATTTGAAAGAGAGTATTCCAGTTAACATTGTCAAAAACTTTCTCTAAGTCTACAAATGCTAGAAACGTAGGTTTGCCTTTCCTTAATCTTTCTTCTAAGATAAGTCGTAACGTCAGTATTGCCTCACGTGTTCCAGTATTTCTACGGAATCCAAACTGATCTTCCCCGAGGTCGGCTTCTACTAGTTTTTCCATTCGTCTGTAAAGAATTCGTGTTAGTATTTTGCAGCTGTGGCTTATTAAACTGATTGTTCGGTAATTCTCACATCTGTCAGCACCTGCTTTCTTTGGGATTGGAATTATTATATTCTTCTTGAAGTCTGAGGGTATTTCGCCTGTTTCATACATCTTGCTCACCAGATGGTAGAGTTTTGTCAGGACTGGCTCTCCCAAGGCCGCCAGTAGTTCCAATGGAATGTTTTCTACTCCGGGGGCCTTGTTTCGACTCAGGTCTTTCAGTGCTCTGTCAAACTCTTCACGTAGTACCGTATCTCCCATTTCATCTTCATCTACATCCTCTTCCATTTCCATAATATTGTCCTCAAGTACATCGCCCTTGTATAGACCCTCTATATACTCCTTCCACCTTTCTGCTTTCCCTTCTTTGCGTAGAACTGGGTTTCCATCTGAGCTCTTGATGTTCATACAAGTGGTTCTCTTATCTCCAAAGGTCTCTTTAATTTTCCTGTAGGCAGTATCTATCTTACCCCTAGTAAGGTAAGCCTCTACATCCTTACATTTGTCCTCTAGCCATCCCTGCTTAGCCATTTTGCACTTCCTGTCGATCTCATTTTTGAGACGTTTGTATTCCTTTTTGCCTGCTTCATTTACTGCATTTTTATATTTTCTCCTTTCATCAATTAAATTCAATATTTCTTCTGTTACCCAAGGATTTCTACTAGCCCTCGTCTTTTTACCTACTTGATCTTCTGCTGCCTTCACTACTTCATCCCTCAAAGCTACCCATTCTTCTTCTACTGTATTTCTTTCCCCCATTCCTGTCAATTGTTCCCTTATGCTCTCCCTGAAACTCTGTACAACCTCTGGTTCTTTCAGTTTATCCAGGTCCCATCTCCTTAAATTCCCACCTTTTTGCAGTTTCTTCAGTTTTAATCTACAGGTCATAACCAATAGATTGTGGTCAGAGTCCACATCTGCCCCTGGAAATGTCTTACAATTTAAAACCTGGTTCCTAAATCTCTGTCTTACCATTATATAATCTATCTGATACCTTTTAGTATCTCCAGGGTTCTTCCATGTATACAACCTTCTATCATGATTCTTAAACCAAGTGTTAGCTATGATTAAGTTGTACTCTGTGCAAAATTCTACCAGACGGCTTCCTCTTTCATTTCTTAGCCCCAATCCATATTCACCTACTACGTTTCCTTCTCTCCCTTTTCCTACACTCGAATTCCAGTCACCCATGACTATTAAATTTTCGTCTCCCTTCACTATCTGAATAATTTCTTTTATTTCATCATACATTTCTTCAATTTCTTCGTCATCTGCAGAGCTAGTTGGCATATAAACTTGTACTACTGTAGTAGGTGTGGGCTTTGTATCTATCTTGGCCACAATAATGCGTTCACTGAGCTGTTTGTAGTAGCTTACCCGCGTTCCTATTTTCCTATTCATTATTAAACCTACTCCTGCATTACCCCTATTTGACTTTGTGTTTATAACCCTGTAGTCACCTGACCAGAAGTCTTGTTCCTCCTGCCACCGAACTTCACTAATTCCCACTATATCTAAATTTAACCTATCCATTTCCCTTTTCAAATTTTCTAACCTACCTGCCCGATTAAGGGACCTGACATTCCACGCTCCGATCCGTAGAACGCCAGCTTTCTTTCTCCTGATAACGACATCCTCTTGAGTAGTCCCCGCCCGGAGATCCGAATGGGGGACTATTTTACCTCCGGAATATTTTACCCAAGAGGACGCCATCATCATTTAATCATACAGTAAAGCTGCATGCCCTCGGGAAAAGTTACGGCCGTAGTTTCCCCTTGCTTTCAGCCGTTCGCAGTACCAGCACAGCAAGGCCGTTTTGGTTATTGTTACAAGGCCAGATCAGTCAATCATCCAGACTGTTGCCCTTGCAACTACTGAAAAGGCTGCTGCCCCTCTTCAGGAACCACACGTTTGTCTGGCCTCTCAACAGATACCCCTCCGTTGTGGTTGTACCTACGGTACGGCTATCTGTGTCGCTGAGGCACGCAAGCCTCCCCACCAACGGCAAGGTCCATGATTCATCTTATAGATAACAGAAATACTGTATTCACCATGGCCTCTAACTGTAAAAACAACCAAAAACAAATAATGCAAACAAGGGAAACTCCAACATTGGTCGTATAAATTTGAAACCATCTTTATATTATTGCATATAGATTTATTATTGGTATTGATTCGATTGGATTTGACTCCCATCTGGTTCCTGGCACGGTCTTTACTGTAAACACGTGTGTTTGAAGTTAAATTTTGTGCGTTATTATATGAGTCCACTGGACGTAGTTTTGCACTGACGATGATCACTCTGTGATTGAAATCAAAATGCAACCAAAACAAAAGTTTGATTCATACAATCAGTGCTGGAGTTGCTCTTGTATGCAATACTTTATGTGTTGTGGTGCACAGACTTCCTGATGGAACCCAATATCAAATAATGTCGGTTAAATTCAAGTGTGTGCATAAACTAATTTCGTCACGTTATATACACTGTTGAGCCAAAACATTATGACCACCTGTTTAATAGCGTGTTTGTCCGTCTTTGGAACGAAATATATCACAGACTCTGCGTATCAGGGATCCGACAATTGGTAGGTTCGTAACGGGCCGGTGATTTGTGTACGCGGTGATGTCATAACGACCCAGATACGTACCATAAGATTTACATCAGGCGAATTTGGTCGCCGAGACGTCAGCGTGAGTTTTCTATAATGCTACTCAAATAACTGTATCAAGGTTCTGGCTCCTAGAGACGGACAACTATACTGTTGAAAGATGACATCGCCATCGGGGAAGAATAAAGCATGAAGGTGGTTAGCAGCTGTCAGCGTGTCTTCGATTACTACCACAGCTTCCATGCAAGCGCAGGAGAATGCTGCCACAGCACAATACTGCCCCCACCAGCCTGCGTCCGCGGAGTGCTGCACGTTTCCAGCCGCTGTATTTCACCTCGATGACGGCTTTTGTGGAAATGACCGTCGATCCAGAGCAGCACAAATGTACTTCACCCGAACAGCCAACACGTTTCCACTGATACAGTCGAATCCCGTTGGTCCCGCTCCCACTGCAGTCGTAATTGACGATGTCATTCGATCTACATGTGAACATACAGGAGTGGTCTGCTGCGGAGCTTCCATGTTCAACAATGTATGATGAACTGTGCCGAAACACTTGCGCGTGCGCCAGCATTGTGCTTTTTCCGAACAACTCCCGTATTGTTTTTATACTTCATAATGTAGGAAATCTCACTGCGAACTGAACGTACCGTCGTTCGTGCCAGGGGATTACACAAAAGTAAATCCATATGTGACTAACCAGTACCTCAAAGGCCATCGATAAATAAGCATACCACTGATATCTAAAGTCATCCGACTTAGAAACGTAAAAATGGTGTGACTATTACTAATAAATTAACATCGATTAAAACGTAGATTATTTGTACTAAGTATTAAAAAAAAATTAATCCAGTGGTATATATAATTTACCTGTGTCACTTACTGCGTTAAACTCTTGGAAGGCTCTTTGAAGTGTCACAGCATAAATATATATAGTTTTATTTAAAAACTTAGTTGGTGTCATAATTCGGCAGCTACTAGATATATAGGGTGTCCCAAAAAGTATTTTACGGTTTAGATGTCATAAAACTCGACTTATAATTAACTAAGCGAGAGGAAAAAAAAGTGAATTTTGTCTGAAGCACCAAGCCGAAGTCAGATACATTGGGCTTGTCACCAGGAAAAACAAAACATTTATTCACAACATTACATAAAAAAAGCTGTTCGTTTTTGTGCATCAGATAAACTTAATTACATGTCGAGTTATATAACACTGAAATTCTAAAGTACCTTTTGGGTCACCCTGTACTTACTTATTCTGGATGTATTTGGGGTGGTCTGTCTTGGCCACTCCTCCTTTCCAAAAACTAAAGGAGAGCACACAATCAACTGTGTAAATGGCATGCTCAGCTGCAACTTAGGGAAAGCATGTATTATGACCAGTTGAACGATTTTATAGATGCTCCGTCGACACCATCCGATGCAGTGCGCAGCAGCCTCAGCACTACACCCTAAATAGCATAGTAAGTAATGACAGCTACTCATATAGCTTCGCTCATGCTGGCTTACGGGACAGGGAGTAGCTTCAGAAGGTATCTGATAGCCGCGCCTTTGAGGACCCTAAAGCCAGAAATCAATTAACCAATTAGTCATCCGAGTAAAATTACTTTTCTGCAACTCGGAGGGATAAGTAACAATCTATCATGATAAATAGCAAATAAATTATACGCTGGCCGACTTCTCAGGTGTGTGTGTGTGGGTGGGTGTGTGGGTGGTTCAAATGGCTCTGAGCACTATGGGACTTAACATCTGTGGTCATAGTCCCCTAGAACTTAGAACTACTTAAACCTAACTAACCTAAGGACATCACACACATCCACGCCCGAGGCAGGATTCGAACCTGCGACCGTAGCAGTCCCGCGGTTCCGGACTGAGCGCCTAGAACCGCTAGACCACCGCGGCCGGAGTGTGTGTGTGTGTGCGCGCGCGCGTGTGTGTGTGTGTGTGTGTCTGTGTGTGTGTGTGTGTGTGTGTGTGTGTGTGTGCGCGCGCACAATGGAGGAGGCACAGTACCTGTAAATAGACAACAAATACTGTTCACTAACATTAGCATACAAAAAGTTAAAAGATCATAATTTACAATTTTCCAATTGTAATAAAACCACAAAGGGGCGACTGCAGGGCAGGAAAGTTAGAACATAACACACATACATGACAAAAAATAACTATTTGAATATATTTACTTGATAATACGAATAAATTCTCGAAACGTGTTGTGCTGCACATGAAAAGAACTTAATTGGTGCAGTGTTTTGTTATTTAAATCATAACACTGCACTGAAATCTATATGTGATATAGCTTTCTATAGTCTATACACAGACTGTTACAAAACGGGCTGTAGACATGTCCTTGCCTTAACGTCCTGGTTTACAGTTGAATGAGGCAGTTGTAACTGGTTCAGCGAAGAATACGACAAAAAATTCTTTTCACATACATTGGTTCGTAAGTGCGAGAGCGTTACAGAGCTACAAGAGAAGCGTCTTGCATTGCGAGAGGTTTATTGTTGAAATTTCGGGCAACGTACTTTCCAAGAAGAATCGGGCAACATATTAGCCTGCGTCTATTCGCTCGTTGGTCGTAGTTTCCTGTGTGACATAATACAGTCAGATTTTAATCTCCAATAACTACGAGACTTAATGATGCGTAAGCAATGTTTGAGCATACAAGGGATCGATCATGTCTGTATTAAAAACACGTGTTTGTCGCTCAGTATGGGTTCTGCCTGTAAGGTTATCGTACCAGTGTAGGCGCATGCGCGTCATTCCTACAAATTAGCTTTGTGTTAAGTTGTAAATTGGTCCGGCGTGGAAACGTGATTAGCAAGGACATTGACTCTGCTGTCATTGTGAAGAGCTTACGCGGCTATTAGAACCCAAAGTGCGACCAAAAAAATAAATAAATAAAATATTCGCCGGAATGTAAGTAAACATCTGTATTGAATTGAACATTTCAAAATAACACTTCATCTCACATGCTCGGAATGATGGAAAAAATGGTTCAAATGGCTCTGAGCACTATGGGACTTAACTTCTTAGGTCATCAGTCCCCTAGAACTTAGAACTACTTAAACCTAACTAACCTAAGGACATCACACACATCCATGCCCGAGGCAGGATTCGAACCTGCGACCGTAGCAGTCCCGCGGTTCCGGACTGAACGCCTAGAACCGCGAGACCACCGCGGTCGGCGGAATGATAGAAAATGGAAGACTGCGGAAAGCTCGCGTCGAGAAGAATCTAAAAGGCCTAAAAAGTACAGTGGCGAGCGAATGCGAAAAGGAAAAATGCCGGAAAGCAGTGACGTAGCCGGCCCATTGGGCATGCAGTGGCAAACTACACTCTAAAGTGTGATTTGACTATTTTGTAACTATTACACGACCGGGTGTAAGCATTGATTTAAGAGAGTGATAACTATATTACATATGCCGAAATTTTCATGAAAAATCGACGACGCGTATATAAACTAGGCGCACACACATTATTATTTTTCCAAGTCGGTTCTGTACCTCACTCTTATTATCCATCTACTTTTCTCTAGCACCACGTTTAGAAAATTCATGTTCTCTTCTTTTCTGTAATGTTCATCGTGCACACTTGTACAACACAACACTCAAGACAAATACCTCCAGAAAACACATCAAACATTGAAATTTAAATTCGATTTTAACCGGTTTCTGTTTTCCGGAAACTTCCCTTGCTGATGCCACTCTGTATTTTATATCCTCTCCACTGAAGCTTCATCAGTTACTTTGTTACCCAAATAGCAAAACTCATCCATTACTTTTAGTGTCTAATTTCCTAATCTGTCACCGTCGCTTGATTTAATTCGACTACGTTCCACTAACCTTGTTTAAGTTTTGTTGATGTGTATCTTGTAACTTCTTTTATGTTTAGCTGCCCTTCCAATTCCCTTACTGGGGAGAAGGCACTGGCATGACATGCACTGTACGCCACAAACCGTGACATGGATTACCGAATGGTGCAATGAACAACATGGCTCTTAAACCTTGTGAGCTCTCTGATAAGTTCACAGGACCTTCACTTTGGCGCTGTGGGTGTCCTCTTTCATGTAATCAATCTGTTACAATTCCAAGGTTTAATATTTTATCTGTTAAATTTAATTTCATTCATCATAAATTGGCGCGGAGCAGAAATATCCTAACTGTTGTATTGTTTTATTTTTGAAAACATGAATTGCACAGTTGCAGGTTTTCCAAAGAGAAAAGACATTTATTCAACTTCTAGCTGTTCGTGGTTGGTAGCTGAATAATTTTCGTATTTAACTTGTGTACTGCATATCTTTAACGACAGTTAGGCTCCTCCTAGCATCTACTTTGCCAAAGGTGGGCTCTAAAAACGTTAACTGATCAAGAAAATATAGGGATTCAGCGCTTGACTATTGGTGAGGCCGGTATTACACTATCAAATTTCTTTGTCAAAGATTTGATCAAAGATGTGATCAAATATTCCGTCAAACATATTTGACAAAGATCTTTGACGTTGCGCTAGAAGGGGGTATTCCACTGTCGTCATATTTTTCGTCAAAGTTCAAGATGGCTGACAACAACAACTTGTTATTAACCTCAGCAGTTGCATATACCACAATTGCACTGTGTGCACATGCGGAAGAGAAGCGGGGGAAAAAAAGGAAACATACCTGGGTGAAGCCGTGGGTTTTACGACGACACGATGAAAGCATTCAACAAAACTCGTTACGTGAGCTTATAGCGGAGGACGTCAAGTCGTACATCAATTACTTAAGAATGGATGAGCATACATTTCTGTATGTGTTCAGTGAAGTGTGTCCTCATATCACAAAGCACAATATTCACTTAAGAACTGCTACATCTGCAGAAGACAGACTCACTGTAACACTCTGATTCCTTGCTACAGGAGAGGGTTGAGTTGGGTCTGGTCTCCGATCTTCTTAATCTGTTTTTGTATTCAGGGTGCCTCACGTTGTAAAGCGCCGCATCAGCTTCATACATCTCTATTAATTTTGTAGTTGCCAGCACACACCAATTGTATTTACCGGTAATGTTTATAAAAACACTACAGACGACAGAACGCTGCAGCGATGCTAGGGCTCCATGTGGTAACATGTCAAATTACAATGAACAGCAAACGACTTCTTTGATCAAATCTACAGCGAGACCCTAGATTTGATCAAATATTGGACGACATTTGACAAAGTTCCCGATTAAACCATCAAATATCTTGACAAAGATAATTGACAAAGAAATTTGATAGTGTAATACCGGCCTAAGCCCCGAAGTCGATCCCCCAGGCAAGACTCCCCCTCATAGCTAGCTTACATCTCTTCACGCCACTGACTCGCCACTGCGCCATATGGTACATCCGTTACCGATGCCTGCGTGGGAAACAGGTTCTCTCTCGGTGCTGTTGTCTTCTGCAGCGTAGCTTGAGGAATCGAATTATTTCTGCTAGAACCAGCTTCCGAATAAAATGTAGGTAAAATGCTGCCCAAAATAAGATCCTCAGTGTACAAACACCTGCCATATGTTGAAGTCAAGTTTACTATGCAGAAAGGAAATTCCTAGCGTTGTCGGAAGGATAGAGTTCTGCACCTCTGAAATTGTCTTCCGATACTTATGGAACCAACCAAGCCAGACTGCCGAACGAAGAATAAAATACGGAGGGCTATGTAAGTGCGCGGTAGGTATCAGTAGAGAGTGTGTGTGTGTGTGTGTGTGTGTGTGTGTTTTGCGAAGCTGAGTACTTGGATTGGTGTGATCTCTGGCGTGGTAATGTGCTGCCCGTTGCCAGCAGTGCACGGAAGTTAGCGGAGACAACTGGCGGAGGTTGTGCCCGGGGCACCGGTGGCCGAGACGTCGGCCCAGCACTGCAGCCGCCCGGCCGGAGCCGCATCGATCAGCTGGCAGGCGGGTCTGTGGCCGCCACGCCGCTTATGCCAGACCCCGGCAAGTGAGCGCTCCGCAGCCGCCAGACGCCCCTATCACTTCCGCTGTCGTGGCGAGGGCAAGGCGGCCGGGAAGGGGATCGCAGGACGGACTCGAATGCTAATGTACACAGCTGGTCATTTAAAGTGCAACACCGTGAAGAAGTCGTTTAGCAGACGTCAAGGTGGCATCAAATGTGAAACCTGAGAAGGGAGTAGGGTAACACGGTAGCTTATCCTCGATGTTATTCAGTGTATGTTGAGTAAGCAGTACACGACACCAAAGAAGAAAACTTGGAGAAGGAATTGAAGTCCAGGGAGAAAAATAATAACTTTGAGGTTTGTCGATGACATAGTAATTTTGCCAGAGACATCTAAGGACTTGGAACAGCAGTTGAACGAAAGAGATGGTATCATGAAAAGAGATACGATGAACATTAACAAAAGAAAAACGCGAGAAAATGTAATGTAATCTTATAAAATCTGACGATGCTGAGGGTATTAAATTAAGAAGTGAAACACTAAAAATACTAGATGAGTTTTGCTACTGCTACAGTAAAGAAACTGATAATCGCCGAAGTAGGAACGGTATAAAACGTAGACTGGCGATGGCAAGAAAAGCATTACTGAGAGAGAGAAATTTAGCAACGAGTATAAATTTAAACGTTCCGAAGTTTTTCTGAAGGTACAAACACCAAAAAAAGTTTTGCATCACCTCGGTTCTGAGAGTTCCGGTATCTGTACAGAAAATTGGAATAGAGATCAGCTTACGAGGGGCGTTTGAAAAGTCCGTGCAAAGTCCGAGAGATGGCACCACTGCCGCGTATCGAGGTCATGTTTAGTTAGCAGCATCTTTGGAAAGAACGCACACCAAGTTTCAGCCATATTGGTCTATTTCTTTGTGTTTCGCATTCGTGTGAATCAAGAAAGTAGAGTGATTGTGAAAAAATGGACGAAAAAGAATTTCGTGTGGTGATTAAACATTACTTTATGAAAGGCAAAACGCCGCAGGAGACTAAAGAGAAGCTTGATAAACATTACGGTGATTCTGCACCTTCGATTAGGACAGTCTATAAGTGGTTTCAAAATTTTCAGTGTGGCCATATGGGCACAAGTGATGCTGAACGTTCTGGACGACCTGTGGAGGCTACGACTCCAGAAATCATTGATAAAATCCATGATATGGTGATGGATGACGTGGGTATCTCGAATGAATGGGTACATAATATTTTGCATAAACATCTGGACATGAGAAAGCTATCCACAAGATGGGTTTCCCGATTGCTAACGCCTGACCAAAAACGGAATCGTGTGAAGTGTTGCAAGGATGGTTTGCAGCTGTGCAGGAAGAGTCCGCATGACTTTAAGCGTCGTTTCGTCACTGTGGATGAAACATGGATACATTACTATACCCCTGAGACCAAAGAACGGTCTAAACAATGAGTTACCAAGGGAGAATCTGCACCAAAAAAAGGCGAAGCCCATTCCTTCGACAGAAAAAAGTTATGGATACTGTCTTTTGGGATTCGCAAGGGATAATCCTCATCTACTATATGGAAAAGGGTAAAACTATTACAGGTGCATATTATTCATCGTTATTGGACCGTTTGAAAACTGAGCTGCAAGGAAAACGCCGGTGATTGGGCCGCAAAAAAGTCCTTTCTCCATCACAACAATGCACGAGCACATACATCAGCAGTTGTGGTCGCAAAATTAATGGAAATAGGATTCCAACTCGTTTCACATCCCACCTATTCTCCAGACTTGGCTCCATCGGAATACTATTTGTTCCCCAATTTGAAGAAATGGCTTGCGTGACAAAGATGTTATTCAAATGAGGTGGTGATTGCAACAACTAATAGCTATTTTGCAGACTTGGTCAATTCCTATTATTCCGAAGGGATCAACAAATTGGAACAGCGTTGGACGAAGTGAATAAGTCTAAAAAGAGACTATGTCGAAAAATAAAAAAGGTTTACTCCAAACACGTATGTAGTTTTTTATTTTTGCACGGACTTTTCAAACGCCGCTCGTAAATATCATTTCCGCCCTTTTTATTGCTCATGAAAACCAGACATCGCATGTTGTACCACCATACAGCAAGTCTCGCAGAACTGGTGGTCCAGATTGCTGTACACACCGGTACCTCTAATACCCAGTAGCACGTCCTCTTGCATTGATGCATGCATGTATTCGTCGTGGCATACTATCCACAAGTTCATCAAGGCACTGTTGGTTTCAGTTTAATCAATCATTTCGATGCTAAGTATTGTCCATAAATAGAGGTCTGCGCGGATAAGAAAAGTGCAATCCGCATCCGTAATCCGCAACCGCATCCGCAGCAATTAATCCGCATCCGCAAGTTCCTTATCCGCATCCGCATATATTTAAGTTTTGAATGAATAATGAATAGTAATAGACAGTAGTACTTAGAATTGACTGATGACCACAGATGTTAAGTCCCATAGTGCTCAGAACCATTTTGAGTACTTAGAATTATGGTATGTAATGACATAGTTATTGTTAGGGTGCCATTTCTGCGACAACTTAACTACTTTTGACTTCTTAAATCACAGGAAATGCTCTATATCTACTCTAAAGCAGACCATTCCAAACAGGAAAGCATTGGCGCTCCGGAGCACACACAGTAGCGGCTCGGATCTCCTGAGATTGGAAACGCTATTTAAAAAAATAAAATTCAATGTAATAGTATTAAATGATGAAAATACGTGTATAGAAACAATTATATTTCGCTGCTCTTGTGTCAAGGCAGCTGAAAATGACGTTGGTTTTAAACTGTTACTAGCACATTGCATCATGTACCGACAGTTTTTTTTGTACTCACTGCTTGGATGTGTCAAATTTTGAAGC
Source organism: Schistocerca nitens (assembly GCF_023898315.1). Classification (NCBI taxonomy): domain Eukaryota; kingdom Metazoa; phylum Arthropoda; class Insecta; order Orthoptera; family Acrididae; genus Schistocerca; species Schistocerca nitens. The sequence continues at coordinate 465,812,905 of NC_064619.1, read as the reverse complement.
CATTCATGTCACCTGATGATTATATTATAGCTCACGCGTTCAGTCCTCGTCATTTCCAGGTGAAAATATTTACAGTATTAGGCCTACACTGCAAAACGCCGGCGCACCTGTGAAAAAGTTAAACTGCCAGCAATAATTGACGTTGTCTGGAAGAAATAACTCGTCTTCCGAAGAGTGACAACAAAATCAGTGGTTATAGAAATCAGGAGTTCATTTAGCTTTAGCTAAAAATAAGATTGAAATCTCGAACCCCCACCTGTTGGCTGATTTATCGAATTAAGACCTAGCGATAAATGAAATGTCTGTTTCATTCTCAACTAAACAAAGTTTATCACACTTTAAAACATCCTCAACATTGGTCTAAATTACTAAGACAAAATTTGCAGTAGATTTCGCAGGTAATACTTTCAATGTTAAAAAATAATTTTTTTTCAGAGTTTAATGGAACTGCAAACGATTTCAAGATGTCTATATAAAAACCACTGTCCCATAACTTCAAATGTTAGGCACTGTTCCCTGTTAAGCAATACCGAGTTACAGTTAAAATGTTCAATTTTGTTACGAATTTCAGCCCTTATCTTTACTAATTGGCTGGTAAATTAAAATACACATTATTATTTTTGATGATTTGAATATTTTGTAAGTTTTCAATGTGATCAGAATAATCTTTCACCGGCTATCGCAGTCACAGCTTTTTGGTGATCGTGAGTCGTAGTTTGAAGTCCCACTTGTAATTAATTACAAGGCCCGCAGTGCCACCGCACCGGCCGGGCTGTTTCACTGTTCACAAAGAGCGACAGTGCTCGGCGGCTGCAAATGTTACTGTAGTGCACTCTAAAATTTAGGTAGACACTTATGACATCATCATTACCTAGTTTAATAATATTGACGTGTTAGCTGTTGAATGTTCTTGCTGCGAAGAGTAAAAACTTAAAATTGAGCTCTTTAATATGAAAATTACAACAAAACAAATTGATTGTTAAATATTTCCTTCTTTTACGTAATGCTACTTAAATGTTCTTGTTGGGGATAGTAAAAATACTAACAATATGTCGAGGAAATTCTTTACTATAAATATTACAATAAAAACTCACAGACTTCAGATTAAATATTTTCATCTTCTACTTGCTTCTGATTCAAATTCTGTAAAAGAAAGAATCAGATGAAAAAAAATTGTAACTAATTCAGAGAAGCCCTAAAAATACAATGAAGTAAGAGAAGCTGTTCAAGTACCTTTTTACTTCGGAAGATTACTATGCAGGAACATGTCATCAATCGTCTCTGGCTTCAAAGACGTGCGTCGGTCCTGCATTATTTGTCCCGCAGTAGAGAAGCTTCTCTCAAATGGCGCGCTGGACGCTGGAATGCAGTGCACGAAGTATGTGAGTATGGAAAGACGCGGATAGACGTTTTCACGTCCATGCCACCAAGCTATCAGGTCGATGCCTTCCGAAAATTGGACTTTATCATTCGTATATCTGAGAATATCATCTGACGCAAAGTCAAGATTCTCGCAACATAATTTTTCGCTTCCTTTACAACTTCATCTTTTTCGGCACTGCTAAGAAATTTTAGGTTTTTATATTTTGGATTCAAACGCGTTGCAAGTTTATGGGTTACTGTTATGTCCCATTTGCTGATTAAAATAGATTTGGCTGTACTCTTTAAACCTATCAGAAATGGGCTGTCGCCATAATTTTTTTCAAGGAAGGAGAGAAGTTTTAACTTCCACAACACACATAAATAAAGCGTAGGGGTTTTGGAGGCTTCGAGATCACAAGAAGCTATTTTAAATGGTGTCAGAAATTGTGAATTAATAGACTCAAACTTATCCAATTTACTGTAGGCGATTCTTAAGACCAGATCTTTTAAAGAAAGTTGTGATAGCTCGACAGGAATTTTAGTCGCTGCACGTCACTCTTCTCATCATTCGCGTCTCCTCGAGTCGCGTGCTCCAGCACAGTATTAAGAATGTGTGCTGAGCTCGAGAGCCTCTTGTATTGGCGAAGTGCTGCCACAATATTTGGACCTTTATCCGTAACGAACACTATGTTATTCACAGCACTGAATAAATCGAACGACCGTAGTATCTTAATTAATTCAAGTTTAATGTTTTCTCCTGTTTTTCTTTTTTTAATCTCACTCTCAAAATTTCTGGTGCACAACACTCGATCCTCAAGTTTCACTTCTTCATAATTAACATAATGTGGAGTCACTGCCATATAGTTTATTTTACGGTATGAATCAGTCCATAAATCGCAAGTTAGTGCTCCACCTATATCTCTGGATATATTCTTCACTTCTGCGGAGACAGTCTCACGCAGACGATCGGCTGTTTCCTTCAAATTTCTGGATATGGTGGTTGGATGAGGTAGCAGTTCCTTAGCACTCACTGCACCGTACTTGGCCCCCACATCAATAAGAAACTATGCCGTCTCGAGAAACCCAGATCCACACGCAGCTTCGAATGGTAAAATGTCTTTGCTGACAGGATTGATAAGTTTTTCTGTCGCGGCTGTCTTCAAATTTGGCGAACTTCAGGAACTTTCACGTCTCTCTTGGTATTTAAATAAGTAGTTATGCTACTTTGTCCAGCCTCACACGAATGTTTTAGCAAATTTGAAGTTTCACTTTTGTGTCCAGTGTAGGAATATACTTTTTTACATGCAAAACAAGCCACTATATCTTTTATCTTTTCGTTGCCATCAAATACGTATCCGAATTTTTTCCAAATTGGCGATTTAAATTTGTTTTCCTCCACTAATGTAAAATTACCTTTTTTTACCTTACATGAAATTCTATCCATCGATATGGTGTTCATTTGAAGAAAGAACTCTCAGTAATATTTACTACGATGCACGTTGTCACTTTGTCACTGCAAAGCGCTAACTGAAGGCAGCGGAAAATTGCAACGGGCACCTGTCTGGCAGACAGTGGGCAGGTTTGCCACCCGGAGATGGGCAGGTTTGACACCCAGAGAGCACTTCACAGGCCACACAAAAGACAAGGTCGCGGAAACGGATTAGGCGCAGGTCTCCTGGGTATAGCTACATAGGTCGTAGCCAGGGGCTGAGGACAACAGACATCCGCTCTACCCGGGCCCTACAAGATTCCAACTAACATTGCAACATACGTACTGGCCAGATGCCTTGCTCATTACCCGCAGATGACCCGCGGATATCCGCGCCGGTCGCGATTTTATCCGCCAAGTAACAAATACCGCGGATATATCCGCGGATATCCGCATCCGCGCAGACCTCTATCCATAAAGCCTCTGTTTCACTTGACCCCTCTGGCAACACGTGTAGGCCCAGGGCGTATTTTCACAATATTCTTTCTTCTTGTTTTCGAAGTTACATTAGGATATTTTATTCCAGTTACACGTTTTGTCCCTCCCAATAAAAATTCCAACAGTGGAGAGTGGCTCATCAGTCATCACCTGAATCGTGGACTTCATCAGAATCTGAATCTTGTCACTTCGTGTGATAAATTCCTCTGAAGAAGAGTCGTCATAGTTTCCGTTGTCTCATACAGAGCTGAACTCTGAATCCTTGTTGAGTAACCAATCAAGCTCGTCGTCTGTCAGCTTTGATCTCGCTCTGCACAGTGATATAACCGCTTGTTTGTGTTATCTTTTGATTGGATTAGAAAGGAGCGAAATAAAAGTGAAGGAAAAATTGCTTACATGATCGGGCGCGTGGCGTGCTTCGTACACTAAGATGACACACTCTCAGTTTATTTTAAATTATTGTAGCTCACGGGAACGTATGACAACACAACTTCTCACTGTGCTAGCTGAAACAATAATGCAGGAATAGGTAGGGGCTTGCTATTATAAAAAAAAGAAAGGAAAAAGAAAGAAAATGGGACTGTGCAGGATAATGTTGGTTGCGTTGCCGCACTTTATACACAGGCGCGCCCGCTCGAGTGTTAAGTCTCAGCTTACTGCATTGTGATGCTGTACGCAGAACTGGGACTCGCCTGAAATCGACCTCTTGGCAAGTGTTGTTGGCGCACCACTGTTGGCGAGCCCCTCCCTGCTACTGTGCTGATATTCCGTGGTGCTGTAGAAGTTGCACTTGCTGCAAACTTGCCCATTTCCGGGCTCAAGGCACACGACGGCCGAACCAACAATCTCCTCGGGCACTGGGCTCTTGGTAGCGTTGAGATCCTGTGTGGCGTTGGGTAATGCCCTCCTGAACCCGTTGATTCAATATTCGCTGTCATGGCATTCCGCAAAATTGTTGTGGAACTATAAACCGCAGTGTCGATAGTCTAAGATATTGACACGGTCTAGTTCCGGCACGAGCTGGAGGACATTTCTCCTTTTTACATCGGACGCAACATGATCTACCCACAAACGACCCACATTCAGTACTATTTCTGAATGAGAAACCAGCTGTGCAATATTTTCTTAAATACCGAATGTAGATTTTTCATGCGTGCTTCGTGCTGTTGCGTTCTAATTCTAAATATCTGAATGTTCGAACATACATGTACACGATGCAAATTTTACGTTTATTGCCGCTTTCGTGGTCATAATTTCTCGCGCTAAAATCTAATTTTATGATATTCTGCTGTTAGCTTAATGTCCAACAAACACACCGTAGTAGTTTCATTGTTGGGACTCCTGGTTCCCGCCTGTGAGAGGCAGGCAAGGTCAGACATGTTCAGTATCGTCTACCGCTGCAATGGAGGTAACACGCGAGGAACAATATGCGGCTTTGAAATTCTGCTTTCGTCTCAACCAATCTTCAGCTGAGGCCTATATAATGTTACAAGAGGCCTATGAAGAGTATGTTCTTTCCTACAGCACGACTCGAAGATGGTTTAAAATGTTTAAAAAGGGGAGACAATCAATTTCAAAGGAAAATGGACCCGGTGCTCCAGTTACTGCTCTTACGGAAAAAGACTACACTGCTGCTGTCATTGTGAGAGGGGATCGACGAATTACCTTAAGATCACTTTTTGAAATAGTGAACATTTCATAGCGTGCCACCCACACGTTGGTGACAGAAAAATTACACACGACACGTGTTTGTGCGCGATGGGTTCAAAGACTGTTGATTCCCGAACAAAAGGACATTCCCGTGCAGGTCTGCATGCAGTTCAAGTTGATTTTAGAGGAAGATCCGGAGTTTCTTTCAAATGTAGTCACTGCTGATGAAACTTGGCTACATCATTTTGATCCTGAGTGCAAACAGCAAAGCTCAATGTGGAAATTTCTATAATCAACAACCACCAAAAAAGCAGCAGTGGTTGTTTCTGCTGGGAAAGATATGGTCATCTCATTCTTTGATATTCATGGAATGGTTTATCAGCATGTTGCACCCGCATACACATCAGTAACGCGACAATACTACAGGGATGTCCTGAAAACATTGCAAGTCCATATGAGGCGCAAAAGACCATATTTTCGTGAAGCAGGCTGGATGCTGCACCACGATAATTCGTGGCCCCATAATGCTAGTGTTGTTATTGAATATCTTGCAAAAATCAACGTGAAGTGCATCCCTCACCCTCCCTATAGTTCGGATTTAGCCCCATAGGACTTTTTTCTATTCCCTAACATGAAGAACCTGCTTCGTGGGAGGCATTATCAATCATCAGATGTGGTGAAGGCTGCTGAGGCGATTTTGAAGGACCTCTCAAAAAATGGTTTCTAGCACGTATCTGAAGACTGGCAGAAACGCTGGGACAAGTGCATCGCATTCATGGGAGACTACTTTGAGAAGGACCATCAAAATCATGAGGATGATTAAAAGTATGTTGTCAAAAAATTAAGATTATTTAACAGCCCTCGTAAAAGGATCGGCAGTGTATTCAACAGTTCCTGGGAATTCTAAAGTAGATGTGTAAATATTGTAGGCTCTAAAAGTGTTTCTATAAACATGCTCGTCCTTAGACAGCATTCTCTTCCTGGTTTACTTTACATCACATTTATGGTATATTGCAACTTTCAAAACCACAATGTTCTTTAATGACTGAGAAATTATTTCAATCTTAACCATGGTATCTTTTTTTTCCTTGCAGGTAAGTGTAAACCGTATCTGATGAGGAGAAGCTGGGTGCTGAACCATCGCTTGTAAGTAGCCATGAAGTGTTAGTAGTGAAACAACCTATCTGATGACTCGTTGCGCGCCTCGTTGATTCCAGAGAATCAGATTGACATTGAACGATATTAATATTGAATACAAGTTTTTCCTAGGCGTCTTGATAGTGGACAACGCAGTCCCAAGAAATCCGCAAAATTTAGTAAGCATTGTTGAAAAGAGATCATGGTTACTACCTCATCGACCACAACATACATATTTTCACACTTTCCATATACTCAAATACAGACAATGATTACTCGTGTGTGATTAGGTCTGGTATCCATTCATACTATAATGGACCTACCTTGAAAATAAAAAACACAATTGCTATCCCGATGACCAGAAATGCCTCATGACGTTAAATACAAATAAAATAATGTATCCAGTCACTGTTGCATTAATTTTTAATGCCCCCAATGCTGTTCAGAGAAAAATCTGTCCTTTGTGACCATTTCATTTGTACTGCCCAGTACATCATACAATCTCTCGTTTTCGATATCATGTTCACTCTCGCTGCGGATGGAAAACGATACGTACGAAACGTTCTGATTTTCATATGGATAAATTGTGCGGCCACTGAAATAGTTAACATCGAAACCTAATTTCAGTAAAATTACTCGTTTTCGTTTGTTTTTAGCTCGTTACATATTGAGAACTTGGCTGTAAAAGTACACTTGCCGAGACTTATAATTCAGGCCCATTATTCCCATACACACACTGTCTACAAACAAAGTGAATTTTATTTTATTTGATGATGACTATGTCATCACCGTCAGAATCGTGTGCTCCTGTACGCCAATGATAAAAACAAATAGTATTTCAAAAAATTGTTTACTGTAACTTCCTGACAAATTAAAACTGTGTGCCGGACCCAGAATCGAACTGGAGGCCCGTGCTTTCGCAGGCAAGTGCTCTACAACTGTTGTTCAGTACACATGTTGTAAAACAATTGTCATATTACCGTAAACTACACATTTAAACATAGGTTTTTCACTAAGCATGCAATTAGTTGTGAATTTTGAAACATCAACGTGCGTAGTTGGGGCGTACGGCACCTATTTCGTATGTATCCGGTAATGAGAAGATAAGTCACGAGGATGGATTGCTGGAAATTTCTATTCGCTTGCAAAGTACTTTCCGTAATAAAGGGGACTTGCGGAGTAGAGATGTGATTATAAAAGTACCGTTACGGTGTAGTGAAATACACACATCAAAAAAAGTTTTGCTTAACACGGTTCCGAAAATTCCAGAGCTTGGACAGAAAATTGGAATAGAGATCAATATAAACATCATTTCCACCCTTTTTATTGCTCATGAGCCGACCGCTGTGGCCGAGCGGTTCTAGGCGCTTCAGTCCGGAACCGCGCTGCTGCTACGGTCGCAGGTTCGTATCCTGCCTCGGGCATGGATGTGTGTGATCTCCTTAGGTTAGTTAGGTTTAAGTAGTTCTAAGTTCTAGGGGACTGATGATCACAGATGTTAATCCCATAGTGCTTAGAGCCATTTGAACCATATTGCTCATGAAAACAACACATTGCATTTTGTACCACCATACAGCGAGACCGTCAGAGGTGGTGGTCTAGATTGCTCTACCCACCGGTACCCCTAATACCCAGTAGCACGTCCTCTTGCATTGATGCATGCCTGTAATCGTCGTGGCATACTATCCACAAGTTCATCAAGGCACTGTTGGTCCAGATTGTCCCACTCCTCAACGGCGTTGATCCCTCAGAGTGGTTGAAGGGTCACGTCGTCCATAAACAGCCCTTTCCAATCTATCCCAGGCAAGTTCGATATGGTTCATGTCGGGAGAAAATGCTGGTCACTCTAGTCGAGCGATGTCGTTATCCTGAAGGAAGTCATCCACAATATGTGCACAATGGGGGCGCGACTAGTCGTCCATGAAGACGAATGCCTCGCTAATATGCTGCCGATATGGCTACACTATCAGTCGGAGGATAGCATTCACGTATCGTACAGCCGTTACGGCGTCTTCCATGGTCACCAGCGGCGTACGTCGGCCCCATATAATGCCACCCCAAAGCAGCAGGAACCTCCACCTTGCTGCAATCACTGGACAATGTGTGTACAGCTTGACCGGGTTGCCTCCAAACACGTCTCCGACGTTTGTTTGGCTGAAGGCATATGCGACACTCATCGGTGAAGAGAACGTGATGTCAATCCTGAGCGGTCCATTCGGTATGTTGTTGGGCCCATCTGTACCGCGCTGCATGGTGTCGTGGTTGCAAAGATGGACCTCGCTATGGACGTCGGGAGTGAAGTTGCGCATCATGCAACTTATTGCGCACAGTTTGAGTCGTAACACGACGTCCTGTGGCTGCACGAAAAGCATTATTAAAAATGGTGGCGTTGCTGTCAGGGTTCCTCAGAGCCATAATCCGTAGGTAGCGGTCATCCCCTGCAGTAGAAGCCCTTGGGCGGCCTGAGCGAGGCATGTCAGCGACAGGTCCTGTCTCTCTGTATCTCCTCCATGTCTGAACAACATTGGTTTGGTTCACTCAGAGACGCCTGGACACTTCCCTTGTTGAGAGCCGTTGCTGGCACACAGGAACAATGCGGACGCGATCGAACCGCGGTATTGATCGTCTAGGCATGGTTGAACTACAGACTATACGAGCCGTGTATCTCCCTCCTGGTGGAATAAATGGAACTGACCGGCTGTCGGATCCCCTCCGTCTAATAGGCGCTGCTAATGCATGGTTGTTTAAATCTTTGAGTGGGTTTAGTAACATCTGTGAACAGTCAGAGAGACTGTGTCTGTGATACGATGCCCACAGTTAACGTCTATCTTCAGGAGTTCTGGGAAGCGGGGCGATGCAAAACTTTTTTTGACGTGTGTATTACGAATATATTCTAGCCTCTATATCTTAGCGATAGCGCATAGCACTTTCCATCATAACCAACGCTTTGACACTAGTAAAAGGCAGCAAGACACACCAAACCGTGTGTGAGGCAATGCAGTGAAACCGCAACTGTTTACAGATAGGCTTGTTTGTGTTAAGACTTCAACCGCAGCAAAATGAGGTTAATGATCTTAGGAATTGGTAACTAATTACAAAGCGTTGGACTTTAATGATTCACCGTGCCGTTTTCTCTTCGATAACTTCCTGATTATGAAATTGTGATGTCAGAACGCGAAGCAGTTGTTAGTGTTTAGCAATGCAACAAGTACGTGGTAAACAGCGATCGAGGACTTGAAACAAGTCTTATTACCCGTGAACCGACTTGGGGCCATCATCTAGCTTGTAATGTTCATGTTTGTAAGAGCACAAGCGCGTTATTGTGGTTTTGTCCGTCTCCGCATATTAGCAGATGAACTATATTCAACCGATGATATATTGCATTAAAACTTACAGAAGAAACTCCGCCTGGGCACCCGCCTTTCTTACCGAACGACCCTACCAGCACTACTCACAACCTCAGTACATGACTGTTTCCCACACTCTATATATACGCTTATACGTATTTTTCTGGACTTACATCACTACTTGGTTTGACTCCTGAACTGCTACATAATCTTAATCTGTTCAGAAACTTCACAAAGAAAGACTGATTCAAGATATTTGCATATAATTATAAGACGGAAACTGATCGCTTTTTAGTAATTTTTCATGTATCCCATCGTTACTCCAGTTTGCACAAGACTACGTGGCAGTGTTTTTATGGTGTATTTCAACAACATTCATCACCACACCAAGGTAATGAAGGGAAAAATGTTCTTATTATATGTAATCCATCACGTTTCTCTCTTACATAATTTTTGACTCTTTTTCCTTTATTTTATTGTTGAGAATTAACATTCCATTGAAAGGTGTGAACAAACAGCTATTCATGTTGCACATTTCTAGCTCTCTTCCGAAAAGATTTTGGAAATAACTTACACACACAAATATTGTTGCTGCACCACGTTTGAGGCCACAAAACCAATCCTCCTCCTACCACTTTCTATTTTACCTACTATTCGATTGAATCATTAAATCCCATTTAACGACGAACCCACAATTTATCATTTCGCTGCCATTTTGCAGTATTCGGTTCCTGGTTAAGCTTGTAGTATGAGCAACCAATTTACGACTTTTTGTCATAGCAAGCAGTTTGGTTGCTGCTACAGATTTTCGAACCAGGACAACTTTCGATTGTCCCTCAAGGTATTGAAATAATTCATTTTTTAGTGGGTACAGATTGCAACCCCGAGCGATTTGTCATAAGCAGCTTCTGCTGCTGCTACTACTACTACTACTACTACTACTACTACATCTATGCAAGAGTGGTGAACTTCTTATGTAAAATTTCGTCGAATATATGTGGAGTAAAAAGGTTACAAAATTTTAGTGTGCAGAATAGATTAAAATAGACTTACGAAAATATCACAGGTGCACAGTTTTCCCCAATATGGGTTCCTGTAGATTTTATCGCTAGTTATTTTCAGCGATAAAATTGCCGTGTAATGAATTCTGTTTTAGAAATGTTATTGAAAACATCGTCCATATACATAAATGCACAACTGGCACTGTCTGCTAATGATTGTCTAATACGCTCAAAACAATAAAGTATTTCGTGAATAAAAGCTTCAACGAAAAGAGCGGTGTGCTCTTCTGGAGTGTCCGTGGGTGTCTCGTACATCAAATGCCTCGTCTCCTTCCATGAAAAGAAATCCTTACGGACTGAGGTCGGGAGAACGTAGTGGGGAATCCAACAATAGGGAGAAACATCCTCTCCCCAAGGATGTTAGGCAGAAGATACGGCCCAACCGGGTGGTCTTGAACAACACCAGCCCATACAGCCATAAGAAGTCACTAGATGCTGTAACAAGGAACAACATCAGCCCATACAGCCATAAGTCACTAGATGCTGTAACAAGTTAGTTGCTTTTGAATTTTCCAATTCCCAGAAGTGCCTATTGTGGCTGTTGAAAATTTTTTTCCCTTGTGAAGGCAGCCTCATTAATAAAAAAACCACACTTAGGAATTCAGGTGTGTTTACTGTTTGATGTAGACAGCCTTTGCAGAATTCAAAGCAATGGGGAAAGTTAACAGCTGATAGGTTATTACCTTCTGATACTTAAGTGGATGCATGCTCGTCTTCTGCTGGATGTTCCACATATTGGCGTTGGGGGTATTAGTTCCCTGACTATGGATAGTGTGCTTGTGCATGGGTTGTCCTCAGTTCACTAGCTTCCGCAAACTGAATAGTTCGCAGACTGCGAGGTCTACCAGTTCCATTTTGGTGTTATCGAAGGAATCCTGTTTCAAGTAGCCGCCTATCAAGTCTTTGAAATATAACACGAATTGGTAAGCTACTCCTTGGAAATAGGGATGCTAGACTGTTGCAGCATACCTCCCATAAGAGGGGCAAGTTTACTAACCCGCTTAGAATGTAATCAGCGATCTAGAATCTGTAAACATCACTAAAAACTTTCATGTAAACACAAAATAACAAACAGTAATAATGTAATTATCTATCCAAGGACGCCGGCACTGCTAACTAAACCTTCCTGACAATAAGATTCCTCAGTCCCCGTGTCGCATACGAAACAGTGAAAAGAATTATGAACGTTTGCCTAAAAGGGAATTCCAGCGCCAACTCCTTCAAAGACACCAAGCAGGGAAACGGTGCACCTGTTACATTTGTGTCACTAAACAAAGTTGTTCCTTTTTATCTTCTCGTAACATAAAATTGAGTACGTAGATTTTTTACACCCTGTATATATGGACCTCATGTTAGTCCTGACTCGTCGAGCTTTTTTTTTGTCGAGGTGAAGCAGGAATATTCAACTATGACGATGAGTGCTTTGTTTCAGGGTCCCAGCCACAAACAGGCATGGATCTAGAGGGAGGGCAAACCGGGATATCTGCTCCGGACGGCAATTTCAGGAGGCGCCAAATTCATGTTCTTGAAGGGAAAAAATACTTGTTTCACAAAGCGCGCAGCATCCAGCGCACGTCGGTCTATAGAGTATTCATATTATTTCGAAACGCATCCGTGTTGGTTTTTGAACATTTTTGAACACATTATAAGTTCATTTCTGAACGAATCATAAATTTATTTTTGAATGCGTGCGTAGTGTACGTGATGTGTCTGCCAGGGGAATCCCCGTCGCATCTAGAGTGGGGGGGGGACCTTCCCCCAGACTAAAGTGGACGTGGCTACACGAATGGGTGAATACCAATCTCTGTTTATGTGGTTGATTCGGTATGCCAGTGATAAGCGTTGTTACATATCCAAGAAAATGAAACTTTGACAGAAAATTTTTGCCAGATCGCTACACTACTGAGCGTCTGTTGTACAGTCCCCAGTTAGCAGTCACTTACGTTCTATTCTCGGAATAGCGCGGAAAACGCGTTGTACGAACACGTAATTACGCCTGACCAGAGAATAAACACGGGATAATTAAACTGGTGATTCTGGCAGGGTTAGTGAACTTACCGCAGAAGTTTTGACAATGGCAGGAATGGTTACAGAATTAGTGATGACAAGATTGTTTGTTAGGACGTGGAAGAAGAAGAAACTGGGACTTCACACAAATTATACGGGAGAATGACGATTCCAGATTTATATAAAAATTTCGTACTAATACTACTTTTCAACCTCATGATTGAGAAACCCGATTATATGAATGGAATGTGAATCTATTTCCTTTTGCTTGTAGTAGGCCTAATAGGCATTTGATGTTGGTATTTCATGAATTATATTCTGTCCTGTTGTTTATGTAGATGACCATTTTTGCCAAAAACAGCCTCGCTTATTTGGCGTGTGTTAAAATTGCTGCAATATTAGAAAGGCCTATTTAGTTTTATCTAGCAGACAGTGAAAAAAAGACGCAATCAAATCGAGAAACCACAGCAGCTTGGGGTACTATTCGTATGAACAGCTTTTTCAGCATTAGACAGCGACATCATGATTTTTCAGATGGCAAAACGTTTGACGAACTTTGATGGGGTGATGGATTCTTTCGCAAAAAGGAAAGCACGCCATGTAAAACCGTAGCAGGGTTAGAGAGACAAAACCCTGGGATCTAAGGATTGTACTATCTTGCTTGTCTCATTGTCTTTACTGGTTTTATGTTTCATATATTTTATTTTACGTTACACAAATGAGAAAGTTAGTAGCTAATAGCCAATAAAGAGTGCAAAATTTTTGATGATGAGTTCTTATTTTCCCGGTCACAAATAATTCCACACAGTATCGAGGGTGTTTTTTTTTAAAGTGGGGTAGGATGTCAAATCGGCCGTTTGGGAGCAGGAGAGGCACCATAGGAAATTTTAATTTCCACTGTCCTTAATATAGGTTTAATGACTTGCATTACAAAATTTTCAAGTTTGAATTCCACAGAGCGAAATAACGTGACGTGCGATAGAACACTTCTGTGAAGAGGTGTGGCACTGCACTTTGGCACCTTAACACCAAATAACATGTCCCACATTTCGTCGAACATAGTTTTACATATCAAACTCTTCAGAAAGATGTGCACTACAAAATGAATATATTTCTGGAAAAATAGTTTTTTAAATCGTATCTCAAACGCTGTAGGGAGAAGGGGGGCACGACTATAAAGTTTCTGCCCCGGTTCGGAAATATCGTAGATCCGGGGCTGGCCTTAAACCTAACTTCCATCACCAGTGACAATCTGTGAACGAAAATTTGGATCATCTTGAAGTAGTTATTAAAGCTCCTTACAGACTTCCAGATCATATTGTCTGTTATTTTATATCATTTTGTGTCTGTTATTTTTTAAGTAGTCGTGACACAAACTTCGCCGCAATCCTTCTCACGTCTTTTTATGAGTCGATGTCTCTCTTTCGATTTTGAAATACTTACCACTAGTCTTTGTCTGACACAAGCGTGCACATCAGAAGCTTGCATCTACATATGGTGCGTTTCAGCACCTATTTTTGGAACTTCAAACGAAAACTATAGACACGAACTGCTCTTTCAGGTCAGCTATCGCGAAACTGCAAACTCACGGAAACACGACAGTGGAAATATGATCACCGACAACTAACCAAACCGGTGTCTTGTCTACTCTTGACCAGTTGCGCGCAGGATTCTAATTTCACCGAACTTTTAGATGCCACTCCGCATCCCCGAGCTTAGCGAGACTAATAGACTCAACATACGAAAGATCAAGGAACAATAAAAGTTTAGGTTTTGCCGGATAATGAAGAAGGGTTTAATTTGCATGCTGCGTTCCTCTTGCGAAGTATTTTCAGTCGGAAGATGTTAACTGAAGTGGGCGATCTCTGAAGAGAGAAAACGTTAAAACTTCTTACCTATCACGAACGTCATTGACACCAGCCTTCAACAGATGTGAATGGTAGTGGTGGGCGGGTCCGTGACGCATCCGCTTTGTGCGTCCCCCGGATATGGGTCGGTGGGCGCGAGGTGTTCACGCATGCGCAGTGATGCTCGTCCTCCCCTCCCGAGCGTGCTGAGCATCTGCGAGTGGGACGGCGGCGCGGTAAGCTGAGCGTCTCGCGACCGGTTTACATTCCGCCAAGCTGCGGTTGCGCAACACGGATGACGGGACCCAGATTACGGCGCTGTTCTCCGTGTCGTACCACGTTAACAGGCGCCAGTCAGCGGCGCAAAAAATTATTCGTGGTTGTAAGCTGCTCGCGAAAACTGCGCAACGAGAGGATACAAGTGGCTGATACGAAATTAATACCACAGATCACGTACATGAAATAAACAAATGATTAGATTTGCAGGCAGCGTCATCGACATAAAAAGTCGAACTGCAACTGTGCGAGGGTGCCGTTAAAGATCCTTGCACTCTGTGGCCACACACTGTACTTAGCCAGAAACGAGGTGTCACTTGAAAACAAAAGCAAATACTATACTATTCTGCTCCTGATGTACCTGTTACAGCGAATGTCTGTATTTATTGAGACCAACAAAATTAACTGTTACAAAACAAGAGAAAAAACTGTGATCGTTGTACTGAATCACTTGAAAACTGAAGTGTGACCCGGCCAGAAAATTCATTCAGCTTTATTTTTACTTACGCGTTATTCATTCATTTCGTCTTCGGGGCAAAGAAATGCCATATGATGCAGTAAATACAAGAAGAGACGCCACATTAGCCTTACCTTGAAAAACATGTGATAAGTACAATATAGTGCCCCAAGCAATATAGGTACTCTTTAATCGAATTGACATAGTTATCAGCAAGTGTATATATTTTTCAAATTAAAATTCAGTCGCCAGTTGCAAATATATTTATTGACGTAGTTTGCTCTGACATGCCACTGTGCGTGGAAAAAAAATTGCAAATGGACTATCCCGGTACTGCGTAAGTGGAAACTCACACTAACATGGAAAAGCGCTTATACCATTCAATCTAAAGCGATCCCCCAGGGGGTCCACAACTCTTTTGTGGACACGTGCGTAGCGAGCACGGGACCCCGAGCTAATGTGGCCCTCCTTCCTTTCCGGGCTGTATACCTTCCCTTTCCGGATCCTTCCCCGTCCCTCATCTTCGCCCCGCCCCCCTCGCCACTGGTTCTTTCCTTCCCTTTCTCCCCCTCTGGGAGTATGGTTTGTGCCTACGTCCGGAGACGGACGCTCGAAACTGTTACAAATTCCTTGCTTTCAACACTTGCAAGTCTTCGTCCTTCCTCTGTCCTTCTCTTTTCCTTCCCTCTTCTCTTTGCCCTTTTCTCCGCTGCGGCGTTTGAGACCCCTCTTCTTTCCTTTCCCTTTCTCTTTTTTCCTCCCTGTCCGTGTCTGAAGGCCGACCCACGCACTTCCATGCGTAGCCGGTGACGGGGTAACGCGTAATTCCCCGCCCCGGGTAGACAGGTAGGACACGTACGTACCCCCTGGTAACGGCCAGGCCCAGGGAGGGGTGATTACCCGAGCTGATACCTTCTGAAAGTGCCGATTGGTCCCTCCGTCCGTTTGTCGGGAGGTGTGACCTGAGGTGTGAACAATCACCTAAGGCGGGAGTGCCCTCAGTGAGGGCCCCCACAAGGGAGGAGCGCGCCATCGGAGACGCCGGTAATCATGGGGGATTCTTCCGCAATGGTTTCCTCACCTTCCACTATGTCTGCTCACAAACGTAAGTTCACTGAGTCTCAGCCACAGACAGTTCTTCCATTGTTGCCACAGTTCCTTGTTGTTTCTCGGTCTGACGAAGGTCACGACTTCTCCACCGTCAACCCTTTCATTATTCAGAAAGGTGTCGACGCAATTGCAGGTCCTGTAAAGTCTTGTTCCAGATTACGGAATGGCACCCTGTTGTTAGAAACAAACAGTGCCCTCCAAGCACAAAAATTGCTGCGTACTTCTCTGCTCCACACCTTCCCTGTCCGGGTGGAACCGCACCGTACCTTAAATTCCTCGCATGGAGTCGTTTATACACGCTCCCTCGATGGATTGTCTGACAAAGAAATTCAGCACTACCTGTCTGACCAGGGCGTAACGGCTGTTCATAGAGTTACAAAAAGGGTTGACACGAACATCATTCCAACCCGCACTGTCTTCTTGACATTTGACAAAGTTCAACTCCCATCGAAAATCAAAGCAGGCTATGAGATAATTTCCGTTCGCCCTTACGTCCCAAACCCTACGCGTTGCTATCGATGTCAGCGGTTTAATCACACCAGCCAGTCCTGTTCCAATCCGGCCAAATGTGTTACGTGTGGCAATGATGCCCATGAGGGTGCTTGTCCACCTCCATCCCCTCGCTGCATCAACTGTATGGGTGACCACGCTGCTTCCTCTCGAGATTGCCCCGTTTTTAAGGACGAAAAGCTCATCCAGGAAATTAGAGTGAAGGAAAAGGTGTCGACCTTTGCTGCTCGAAAATTATTCGCCAGTCGACAGCCCACCGTGCCTCAGACAGGCAAATACAGCACTGTCCTTGCTTCTCCTCGGCCAACAAAGGAGGCGGCCACGCAGACTTGCGACCTCACCTTTAGTGCCACGGTCGTCAGATCGGCCAGCGCAAAGATCGCCCGTTCAACCTCACCACTTTCGCCTGCCCACTCTATGGCTCACCCTTCGTCGGGTTCTGCTAAATCTCGAGCCCAAAAGTCAGACACCAAGTCTTCGAAAAAAGAGCATACTCGTGAAGAGTTTTTACGTACCGCAATTTCACAACCATCGGTTCCTCCTTCATCCAAACATCATACTTCCAAGAAGGCTACAAAGAAACCCAGTTCCTCTCCTTCTCCGCCAAGGCGTGTCCCATCTACAACACCACCTGGCGGAAATCGCCCTCGGCCGTCTTCTGTGTCGCCGTGGCGCACTGATGGTGGCCGGTCAACCGGCCGATCGCTGGTGGCAGGAGCTGCTCCTGACCAACCTATGGATCAGGATCTTCTGCCTTCGGCTGAATGCCATTCCATGCTGTCGGTCGCAAGCTCTGAGCAGTCGTTGAGTTGACAGCACCCTTGGTCACAATCCTCCATTTTCTGTTCACCCTATGTCCATTATCCACTGGAATATCCGCGGCATTCGAGCCAATCGGGATGAATTGTCGATCCTCTTACAATCCTACTCGCCGGTCATCTTCTGTCTTCAGGAAACAAAGCTGCGTCCCCATGACCGCTTTGTTCTCCCTCATTTTCAGTCCGTCCGATATGACCTCCCCTCTGTTGAAGGCACTCCAGCCCATGGAGGACTCATGATTCTTCTCCATGATACTCTCCATTATCACCCAATCCCCTGAAACAGTTCCTTCCAAGCTGTCGCCGTCCGTCTTTCCCTTTCTGGATACACCTTCTCTCTTTGTACTGTATACATTCCATTGTCCACACCAATGGCACGAGCTGATCTTCTTGGTCAGCTTCCACACCCCTATTTGCTGGTTGGGGATTTCAATGCCCACCACCCGCTTTGGGGATCTCCACATCCTTGTCCACGTGGCTCCCTATTGCTAGACGTCTTCCACCAAGCGGATCTAGTTTGCCTCAACACTGGGGTCCCCACATTTTTGTCTGCCTCCACGACAAATTTATCTCATTTGGACCTTGCGATCGGTACTGTTCCGCTCGCTCGGCGCTTCGAATGGTTCGCCCTTGATGATACACACTCGAGTGACCACTTCCCATGTGTCCTTAGACTGCAGCCTCAACTGCCATATATGCGCCCGCGACGCTGGAAGTTTGCCCAAGCTGATTGGACACTTTTTTCGTCTTTAGCGATATTCGATGACCGTCGCTTTCCCAGCGTCGACGATGAGGTCACACATATTACCGACGTTATTCTTACAGCTGCGGAACGTTCAATACCACGCACCTCCGAATTGCCCAGGCGCCCCCCAGTTCCTTGGTGGAACGAGGCATGCCGTGACGCAATACGTGAGCGGCGACGTGCTCTTCGCATTTTCCGTCACCATCCTACTTTGGCCAACTGTATCCGCTATAAGCAGCTCCGTGCGCGATGCCGTCGCGTCATCCGCGATAGCAAGAAGGCAAGCTGGAAATTCTTTATTAGCTCATTTAACACCTTCACTCCCTCCTCGGAAGTTTGGAATCGGCTTAGACGGTTCTCAGGCGCGCCTAGTTTCTCCCCGGTCTCTGGGCTCACTGTCGCGCATGATACCTTAGTGGACCCCGTCGCAATTTCTAACTCATTGGGTCAGCACTTTGCTGAGATTTCGAGCTCTTCAAATTACCCGCCAGCGTTTCTCCCGAAGAAACGTGCAGCGGAAGTGCGACATCTTGCTTTCTCCTCTCAAAATCGCGAAAGCTACAATACTGTTTTCTCCTTGCGGGAACTCCAACATGCACTCTCTTCTTCTCGCTCCTCCGCCCCAGGACCAGATGGTATCCACGTCCAAATGTTGCTGCATTTATCAACCCATAGTCTGCGTTACCTCTTTCGCCTTTATAATCGAATTTGGACCGACAGTACTTTTCCCAGACGATGGCGGGAAGCTATCGTCGTTCCCGTTCCGAAACCTGGACAGGACAAACATCTCCCCTCTAGCTATCGCCCCATTTCTCTCACGAGTAGCGTCTGTAAGGTTTTGGAGCGTATGGTGAATTACCGGTTAGCTTGGTGGCTGGAATCCCGCAGTCGTTTAACACCTGCCCAATGCGGATTGCGAAAGCATCGTTCTGCAGTTGACCATCTTGTTGCTCTCTCCACTTATATCATGAACAATTTTCTCCGGAAACGCCAAACGGTAGCAATATTTTTTGATCTGGAGAGAGCATACGATACCTGTTGGAGGACAGGCATCCTCCGCACACTGTTCTCTCGGAGCTTTCGAGGCCGGCTGCCCCTTTTTCTTCGCGAATTTATGGCAGAGCGCACATCTAGGGTGCGGGTGAACACTACTCTCCCGCACTTTCTCCCAAGAAAACGGGGTACCCCAGGGCTCCGTGCTGAGTGTTGTACTGTTTGCCATCGCTATAAATCCAATTATGGATTGTCTCCTTCCTGATGTCTCGGGCTCCCTCTTTGTGGACGATTTTGCGATCTACTACAGCTCTCAACGGACCAGCCTTCTTGAACGACGTCTTCAAGGATGTCTCGATCGCCTCCACTCTTGGAGCATCGAAACAGGCTTCCGTTTCTCTCCCAGTAAGACCGTTTGTGTTAATTTTTGGCGACGTAAGGAGTTTCTTCCGCCCTCCTTACATCTAGGTCCTGTCAACCTTCCGTTTTCAGATGTCGCTAAATTCTTGGGTCTTATGTTTGACAGAAAACTGTGCTGGTCCTCCCACGTTTCCTATCCTTCGGCTCGCTGTCTGCGATCGCTTAACACCCTCCGTGTCCTGAATGGTACCTCCTGGGGAGCGGACCGAGTGGTCCTTCTCCGCCTCTATCGCGCCTTAGTGAGCTCGAAATTGGATTATGGAAGCATAGTCTACTCCTCTGCTCGGCCGTCTATTCTTCGGCGTCTCGACTCTATCCACCACCGTGGATTACGTTTAGTGTCTGGAGCTTTTTACACTAGCCCTGTGGAAAGCCTTTATGCTGAGACTGCTGAACCTCCGCTGTCCAATCGGCGAGCAGTCCTTCTGAGTCGTTATGCTAGCCATCTGTCTTCCATGCCTGCTAATCCAGCCCATGACCTTTTTTTTGACGCCTCCTTTGATGCAGGGTATGCAGGCCGCTCCTCCTCCCTACTACCCCCGGGAGTCCGCTTCCGTCAGCTGCTCCATTCTCTTTCCTTCCGCTTTCCTAAAACCTTCTTGACAACTTGGGGTACAGCACCGCCTTGGCTCCGTCCCCGGATCTGCCTGCTCCGTGACCTTTGTCGATTTCCCAAGGATGGTACCCCTACACTTGTTTATCGTCGGGCATTTGCTGCTCTATGTGCACAAATGACGGACGCCCCATTTATTTACACAGAGGGCTCGAAAACATCGTTAGGTGTAGGGAGTGCCTATATTGTTGGCGACACCCCAAATCAATTTCGGCTTCCCGACCAGTGTTCGGTGTATACTGCGGAGCTTTACGCTGTTCTCCAGGCTGTCCACTACATCCGCCGCCATCGGCGGATACAGTACGTTACCTGCTCAGATTCTCTCAGCTCTCTCCTCAGCCTCCAAGCTCTTTACCCTGTGCACCCTCTGGTCCACCGGATTCAGGACTGTCTGCGCTTGCTCCACCTGGGGGGCGTCTCGGTGGCGTTCCTCTGGCTCCCGGGACACGTTGGTATCTGTGGAAATGAGGCGGCCGATATTGCAGCCAAGGCTGCAGTCTCTCTTCCTCGGCCAGCTATTCCATCGATTCTTTTCTGCGATCTACGGAGCGTTTTATGTCGTCGTGTTGTTCATTTATGGCACGCGCATTGGTCAACACTTCCCAGTAATAAATTGCGGGAAGTGAAAGCTCTTCCTTGCGCTTGGACTTCTTCCTCCCGAACGCGTCGTCGGGAGGAGGTAATTTTAACTAGACTCCGGATAGGGCACTGTCTTTTTAGCCATCGACATCTTTTAAGCGGCGATCCTCCCCCACTCTGTCCCCACTGCTCTCAGCTGTGGACGGTAAGACACCTTTTAATTGAATGCCCCTATTTTAATCCGTTACGCGCCCGTCTACAGCTATCGCCTGATCTATCGTCGATTTTAGCAGATGACACGCGCTCAGCCGACCGCGTTCTCCAGTTTCTTAGTGCCAGTGAAATGACGTCACTCATTTGAAGCTTTTTTTTTTGGGGACAACCAACCCCTTTCTGTAGTGGATCTTTAAGCCTTCCTTCTGCTTTTAGTTTCTCCAATTTTATGACTTTGTTCCCATTGCTGCTGGTTTTCACTTTCGGTTTTTTTACTGTTTCCTAAGTCACGGGCTGGGCGCTAATGACCATAGCAGTTTTGCGCCCTAAAACCAAACAAAAAAAAATAAATCTAAAGCGAAAAGCATTTTTACTTACTTCGTATCTGAAATAATGCCTCTTCTGTCAGTACAGTGTCTCTACATCTACAGCTACATGGACACTCTGCAAATCACATTTAAGTGCCTGGCAGAGGGTTCATCGAACCACCTTCATAATTTTTTATTATTCTAATCTTGTATAGCGCGCGGGAAGAATAAACACCTGTATCTTTCCGTATGAGCTCTGTTTTCCCCTATTTTATCTTGGTGACCGTTCCTCCATATGTAAGTCGGTGTCAACAAAATATTTTCGCATTCGGAGGAGAAAGTTGGTGATAGGAATTTCGTGAGAAGATTCCGTCGCAACGAAAAACGCCTTTCTTTTAATAATGTCCATTCCAAATCCTGTATCATTTCTGTGACACTCTCTCCCATATTTCGCGATAATACAAAACGTGCTGCCTTTCTTTGAACTTTTTCGATGTACTCAGTCAGTCCTATCTGGTAAGGATCCCACACCGCGCAACAGTATTCTAAAAGAGGACGGACAAGCGTAGTGTAGGCAGTCTCCTTAGTAGGTCTCATAAATTTTCTAAGTGTCCTGCCAATAAAACGCAGTCTTTGGTTAGCCTTCCCCACAACATGTTCTATGTGTTCCTTCCAATTTAAATTGTTCGTAATTGTAATACCTAGGTATTTAGTTGAATTTACGTCTTTTAGATTAGACTGATTTATCGTGTAACCGAAGTTCAACGCATTCCTTTTAGCACTCATGTGGATGACCTCACACTTTGTTATTTATGGTCAACTGCCACTTTTCGCACCATTCGGATATTTCTCCTAAATCGTTTTGCAGTTTGTTTTGACCTTCTGATGACTTCTTTAGTCGATAAACGACAGCGTCCTCTGCAAACAACCGAAGACGGCTGCTCAAATTGTCTCCCAGATCGTTTATATAGATAAGGAACAGCACAGACATAACATACTGGAAATGCAACAGTCTATTTTTCTTAGCGAAACATAAGATGAGGATGACGACATTTCAGGAAGACAATCTGAGTAATTATCTGGGCACTACGTGTGGTCTGGTTTGTCAACAGGGACATATTATTTCGCGAGTAATGTTAAAAATCCTTGTCGATGCAACATACATATCGTACATGTGTCTTCACACGGACATTAGCCGACACCGGGAAAGCGACTGTCAAGTAAAATGTCTCCCCTGTACGTGAATATACACAACGGATGCACGACTGCAGGTTGTAGCCTAATGGTAGCCGGCGCGGTAGCTCAGCGTGTTCGGTCAGAGAGCTGGTTGGCCTCTGTAATAAAAAAAAGAATTGAGTGGAAGGAGCAACAAACGAACTTGACCGGATGTCATGTGACGTCCTCAACGACAAAATACAACGATCAACAAAAAAAAAAAAAAATGGTAATGCGACCGCTCGCGATAAGCGGGAAATCCGAGTTCGAATCCCAGACCGGCACAAATTTTCATTGTCGTCATTCCGCCATACAGCTGATGGTTGTCCATATTCGCAATTAACGGATACATTTCATTACGGCTGTAGTCGCTGCTGTGCCCAAGGAACATTGCGTCGTAATTCGGAATAACACAGGCACTGCAGTATGTATTTATTGCGGCCAGTGATTGCTAAAAGACAGACTGCAAGCGTTTACTTGATATGTGCACTTCATCGACAACACCGTCACAGAATCCATTGGGTTGATTCTAATAATGATAAAACCGTAGTAATGTGCTTTTCAGATCATGTTTGAATAAGTGAGGAGTAACAAGGAGAAATTTAAAGGGCAGTCGAATGAAAACGAGACAGATGGTGGGGGCGGGGGGGGGGGGGGGGAGAGTAAGTAAACCGTTTATTATTTGAAACGTGAGCACCGTAACTGTTAGCACATTTATCTTACTGTGAGACAAGACAGCGAATGCGTTCATGGAAAAATGTTTGCTGTTGCACATAGAACCATCATCGCCCGAAGCAAATCGATGGCCACCATTGTTTTTCATCGGGGCTCCCACATAACGGAAATCGTGTGGGGAGAGATCGGCACTGTATGGTTCAAATGGCTCTGAGTACTATGGGACTTAACTTCTGAGGCCATCAGTCCCCTAGAACTTAGAAGTACTTAAACCTAACTAATCTAAGGACATCACACACATCCATGCCCAAGGCAGGATTCGAACCTGCGACCGTAGCGGTCGCTCGGCTCCAGACTGTAGCGCCTAGAACCGCACGGCCACTCTGGCCCTGTATGGAGTATGTGTAAGGGCTTCCCAGCGGAACGCCTGCTACATAGTTGAAACAACGTTGCCAACATGAGGCGGACGTTACGTTGGCAGCCGTTTTGTGGGAAGCCATTACACACATCCACTATACAGTTCCTATCCCTCCCCATGGGATTCCCATATTTTTGGAGACCTGAAATAAGCCATTCGTACCAACGGCTTGGATACGGACGAAGCAGCACACTCCAGGGTATAATCATGATTTCGTAGGCAACTGCAAACATATGTCCATGAAGACATTGACCGTTCTGTCTCAAAGGGAGATAAATATATGAAGTGTTACAGCGATTACTTTTGAATAATTCCATATGTCTCGTTGTCATTTGACTGCCTCTTATATTCAAATTTCCGTCGGATGTCTGCTGCAAATTTCCACAAGTGAATCGAAGAAAAGGCTAAGATTGCAAAATTTCAAGGTGGGACATTATATTCAGACTTTTGAAACGTTGGCGTTTACAAATAAGGTAAGCAATAATACCTCCATAAGTGTATATTCATATTCAATGAAAAATTAAACGCTGAAAACCTTTATGGCATGTCGAAACGTCTGTAAACTCGCGCAGACGAAACAGATGCAGATGTCGATGGGCCTACAGATAAGTTGATGGGATCGGGAAAGATGAATATAAGAGAGAGAACACCAAAAATGGATAACCAAGAGAAGAGTGCTCGGATTAAAACGGGCGTAAGGCAGCGATACCATGATTCTCCTCTACTAACTGACGTGTATACTGAAGAAGCAGTAAACTACACGAAAGAATGGTCCAGATGTGGGATTAAAAGTTAGGTGGCTTAACGCCCCGTCGACGAGAGGTCATTAGAGACAGAACATTAACTGGAGTTACGGGAGGATGGGAAATGAAATGAGCAGTGTTCATTTTCGTGAGCGATTACGCGAAAACACAGAAAACCAAAATCTGGGTGACCGAATGGGGATTTGAATAGCCTTCCTTCCGAAAGCTAGTCTATAGTAGAGTCGGCGATACATGATTCCAGGCAACTGGCAGTAATGTTGCAAGCTTTCAACTGCGATTGCAAGCTTTCAGTTGCGAAGCGCATACGGCTGCAGATATTAAAGCAGTTTTATGTTGAGATGCGACAACTTGTGTGTTGATCAAACCTGCCGCTAACAAATGTAGCAGCTCTCGATGAAGATATGGAAGAATTGTAGTACATCTTACTTCAACACAGAATACGGATTGAGAGTGAATCAGAGAGATGTTGAATTATTGATGATTAGCGTAACGAGATTAGTGACAAAAATCAAAATTGGGGAATAGTTGAAGGAACTCAGCTTCGTCCGTCGTGTGTCATTCTGTATACCAAGTTGTACAGAGGATATAAGATGCAAACTGTCCCAGACGAAAAAAAAAACATTCCTATCCAAAATGAACAGATGCCTTAATTTGAAGTAGTTTTAGAAATGTAAGTCAGTTTTAAAAATGTGAGTCAGTGCACATGACTGTAGGGAAATACGTCGTGGTCAGTGGAAAGACCTGGGAATGAGAAGAATCGATGCTTTAATATATATTTTTACAGGAGGATGCCGAAAACTATGTGAACTGATACGAGGTTCTCGACAGACTCCCTAAGAAAAGGAACATTGCCGGCCGCGGTGGTCTCGCGGTTCTAGGCGCTCAGTCCGGAACCGCGCGACTGCTACGATCGCAGGTTCGAATCCTGCCTCGGGCATGGATGTGTGTGATGTCCTTAGGTTAGTTAGGTTTAAGTAGTTCTAAGTTCTAGGGGACTGATGACCACAGATGTTGAGTCCCATAGTGCTCAGAGCCATTTGAACCAAAAGGAACATTTGGTAAACACTAACTAGAAGGGATAGGACAATAAGGCAGTATTAATGTATCGGGGAGTAACTCCTGTAAAATAAAAAAGGAGATCCAGAGAACAAAATTGTAGAGGAAGTGAGTTGGGAGTATATATTTAAAAAATTGGCGGGGAGATTAAATGCCACTCTAGAGACGAAAATATGTCACGGGAGAACAAATCGCTCAGGGGTGCATCAAATTCTTTAGAAAAGACAGGCGTTCTGTGCTACATATTCCTACGTTTTCGGAAGGACTGCAAATTTCTCACTTTCATTTCAAGTTTTGAAAGAAGCAAATGTACACAAAAATAATAAAATTTTACGGATCTCTTTTCGTTGCGTAGCGACGAATTTAGAAATGAACTGCATGAAATACCCAGAAATCATTTTCGCGTAATTTGTTAAAGTTGCAAAGCATTGTGGAATTTTATATTTTTTAATTTTTTTATTTTATTTATTTATTAATTTTTTGAAACTGTATTAATACCGATGTACTGTATTAATACCGATGTACAGCGTAACAGGAGATGACGGTTTAGAGTATAATAATCGTTTTAAATTTTAATTAACGTTTTGTAAGCAGAATTATGACATATTGAAGACGTTATGTCTTAATTAATTGTTAGCTAATTTTATCGATGAAAGTCACATTGCGTAGGAGTGCAGTCGGAATGATTTGAAAGCTGATAACTGAAATTGTCAATTCTTTGTAAGGTTGGCATGACGCATTGACAGTTACTAACGGGAACAGGAGCTAAGTCATGTTTTTGTTGCTTTTGGATGCGTCGAGCAGTTATTTTGGCTTGGCGCGTCCGATATAGCAGCAGCCTGGTTCATGGAATTTTCCCCAATATCGGTAGTCTTGCAAGGTCGGTGTAGCGCTCTTGGGCTAAGTCACTGGAGTTTATCATAGGGGACTGACGGTAATGCGTAGTCCATGAATTTTTATGTTGTTCCCTGTTCTGTGCTTACGAAAGGATGATGCAGCGACAACGCACTGACCGTCCCTGCCATAGGGTCATCGTTACAGGATGCTGACCACAGCCAATTCGTTTACAAAACTAGTACTTGCAATATTTGTCACAGTATTGTAGTACGTGTGCTATCTGTTGTCACTATAGCGTTCACGTGTAAATCATCTTTCTGAAAATGATTTCTTTGCTTCCATTATGAAATCTCAGTCTAATGACAGAAGCGAGCTGTTTGCTTGGGAGATACATGTTTTAAAATCCTACTTTATGCAGATGCTGCTTGGTACAAAACAAACCGCTTCAGTCATCTAAGCAAACAAAGTAATTTTGGCATCTCATGAATTACAGTTTAAAGCTTTGTGCGGCAAAGGTTCAAAGCGAAATAACGGCGCCGTGGACAATATGTTTTCATTGTAGCACAGCTCGACTAAAACGAGGGATCGATTAATAGAACATATCCTGACGCGTGAAGGAATCGTTTGGTAATGGAAGAAAATGTGAGTAAAAATTGTAGGGGGAGACTACGGCTTGGATGCTGTAAGCAGATCTAAGTGGATATTGGTTGCAGCAGTTAAGCAGAGATGAGACGGCTTGCACAGGACAAACTTAACGAAGAGAGCTGCATCAAATCAATCTTCGGACTCCAGACGACGACGACGACGACGACGACAACCTGAAATACTTCATACAAAGAAGTTAAAGATGAAGCTACTCAACGCCCAGAAACAGCAAAGTAAACTACCAACAATAGTTACTCTTATAAACTATGACCCCTTCAGTTCTACGATGTACACACACACACACACACACACACACACACACCCCGCACATTAACATCGTCAATAAATGAAAAATGTTATCGCTCTTGTGTCCTCTTATATCAGAAGAAATATCGTTTATTTCGATTCTGTATTGCCTGATAAGAAACTAATCAGAGCATAAAGAACGAAATGCTTTCACTCTTATTTTCATTTGATTTTTCCGTAAATAAACTAAAATTTTGTCGCGTTCTCACATTTTAACAAATTTTATTTCGCTCCATTGTGTCTCGTGTCTAGAAACTTACGACCATTTGACTTACAACTAAAACTTAGCATATATTTGAATTAATAAATAACAAAAAATATCTTTGAGTGGAACGAAAACTATATGATGTAAAACATATTTGACATAACATAAACTGTTTGATTACATCAGATGCGCTTTTCGTTCAAATAGATCCGTAGTGAAGAGATCCTCCAGGTTGTAGAACATGTCAGAAAAACAAGAGTACACAAAAATGTATGCAAAAACAAGTATGCTAAAATACCTTTCTAATGTACCTGTGGAATCAAACAACGTCTAACAAAATAAAAAAATCCGGTTGGGGATCCGAAGTCAATACTTTCAGAATGCGGTACACTACCCTAGTTCCCGTTATCGCGTTTCAGTTCTAGATCTGAGAGCCCAGCAGGACGGTACATAGCATAAGTTTCGGCCTTTCCCTATCGTTATTATCGCATATTTGTAATCACGGCATATCTAATTTCTTCAGGTTTATTTTGACTGTATTGATTTTTCGCGAGAAGTTTCATGATCATTTCTTTACCTAATTCCCGCGATGTTCATCCGATATTATGAGCACTGAGGAACTCCTAGTTTCCGCGCGAGAAAATAACATTTAGCTCTCGATATAATTGTATTGCTAACAAAGGGAACTACTTTGCTATGCATCAGAGTGAAATCGAAGGTCAGGAAAGTTCGTTTTTCACGTTTTTAACTTTGGATAAGGGCCGCGATAAGGTAATCAGGTTTGCGTAACATGAACCTTGGCCTTGGCTCTGGCTACTATCAAAGGTCTCGCTAGTTATTTGAGTAAACAGATGAGGAGCCACGCTAAGCCCTCATTTACCTACTAAATTCCTGCAAGGTTGTTTTTCACAGTTCGGTCATTTGCTCGGTACAGGATATGTACAGTCGTCATATTGCATAAGAGTGTGTCCGTTTCATTTAATAAGACTATTTTTTCGTTGGAACAACACGGGATGGAAGGAAGTTGTGCAAAGCTTGTAAACCCTAGAAATTGAAGTTATTTTTTAACGTACGAGAGCGGTTTCATAAATCTGGTAAATTTTTCTGAAAGAACGAAACATTTTTGTTGTGCCTCCATGGTTATTCCAAGAGTCATGTAAAGAAGTTCAACAATTTACAACGTACAGTTCATTGGCTCAGTGTGTCAACTGTGATTGAAAATGGAGAATACAGTGTTTCGTACAGACTCTGTACCACCACTGAAAACAATTTACTTTTGGATTAATGAATTTAACGTAGTTGAACAAGCACCGAAGACGATGCGCAGGTTCGAATCCTGCCTCGGGCATGGATGTGTGTGATGTCCTTAGGTTAGTTAGGTTTAAGTAGTTCTAAGTTCTAGGGGACTAATGACCACAGCAGTCGAGTCCCATAGTGCTCAGAGCCGTTTGAACCATTTGAACGATGCGCATTCCGGCTGTCCAGTTGAAGATACCAGAAAGGAAACTATTGACAAAATCCTTGAAATGGTAATGCAGGACCGCGGAATATAAATTCATGAGATGGCGGAGACTGCAGGCATCTCAACTGAGTGAGTGCATAATATCCTGGAGAGTGTGTTGGCCGTCATGAAAATGTGTGCGACGTGCGTGCCGTGATTGCTGTCTACTAAAAGCGCATCCGACACATTTCAGAGCAAAGTCTGGCGATGTTAAATCGCAATCCGCAAGACTTTTTGCGCCGATTTTTCACTGTTAATGAAACCTGGATCCATCACTACACACCAATTCAAAACGGCAGTCAAAAAAATGGACAAAGGCTGGTGAAAGTGCACCGAAGAAGGCAAAGACCATTTTGTCAGCTGGTAAGGTGATAGCCACTTTTTTTTGTATTTCCAAGGAATAATCCTCATAAATTACTTAGAAAAAGGCAGAACCATCGCTGGGCCCTCTTATGCTTCATTGTCGGGTCTTTTGAATTTTGGATTGACTGAAAAAAAAAGTTGGAACTCAAAGGAAGTGCTCTTCCACTAGGATTATGCACCATCCCACACATCAGCGATAACAAAGGCGAAACAGCACGAAGTAGGCTTTGAACTGGTTGCTCATCCACTCTCTCTTCACCAGGCTTTTAGGCCCTGTTCCCTAACTTGAAACTTCGCTTGCTGGGAAGAAATTTTCATCAAGCGATGAAGTAATAGTTGAAGTCAACAGGTATTTTCCGATCGGATAAATAAGCTGGAGAATCGCTATACCAATTGTATATCCCTCAAAGGATATGTGGAAAAGTAAGATTAGTTGTTTACGTAACAAAATTTTCTCCTATCTTTTTAACAGATCTACCCGACCACCCTCGTAAATTACCGATGCGTGACAAAACTAATAAAACATCTTCTGTTGCTTCCTCTAGCACCTTGCTTAGATGGAGGGAGCGGGCAGGGCCACACTTCCTCCGAAAGGTTAACGACCCCCGCAGTCGAGGTCACGAATGCATGCTTGGGCAGTGACGCTCAGCTCGGAGGCTACTGGATGGGATTTCCATCGCCAGTATTTAGTCGGAACGGGCTGTAAAGTTCCTGACCAGTAAGATTTAACGCGAGCCGTCGAAACGGTGACCAACTGAAATGGAAATGTCAATAAATTAACAACATAACAAGACAGAGCGGTAACGGTGTGACGAAAAGTGCTACAATTTGCACATTGCCGCCTCTGTCATCTGTCACTCGGAACAGCTTCCATAGAAACGTCAAAGAAGGTAGTTGTGTGCAGTGACGTACGTTGTTGACTTAAGGAACTATCCTTGACACGTGAATTTTCTCACGTTTTTTCAAGTTGATGTGTGTGTGTGTGTGTGTGTGTGTGTGTGTGTGTGTGTGAGTGATATGTCCATGCGCGATATTGCTGCTGCTTGAAACGTAACAGCTAGGAGCTTACCGCTTCGTCAAAGTTTGTTGCTAACTGTTTTTCACTCGCGATAATTAATTGAAAAGCTAATAGCGTCTCAACAACAATCCTAAGCACACGCAAATATGGGCAGTATCAATAATACTACACTTTGGGAATTGTAATCATGAAATAAAGCCGTGCGGTTTGAGGCGCCACGTCACGGATTGCGCAGCCCCTCCCGCCGGAGGTTCGAGGCTTCCCTCGGGCATGTGCGCGTGTGTGTTTTGTTCTTAGCGTAAGTTAAAGTAGTGTGTAAGTCTAGGGACCGATGACCTCAGCAGTTTGGTCCCTTGGGAATTCACACACATTTGATCTTGAAATAAACCTACACAATGTATTCCTCATGCCTGAAGCAGGCACTGTAATTGGTAGGAACGTTTAAAATCACTCTATTCTTTTAATATTTCCAAAATACTGTTACCATCATTGTTGATTTATAACACTTAAAACAGAAGTAATTTGAATGTAATAAAAATCAGTAAAGTTCAGTTATCATTATCGATTATACAGTTTAAAAATGATGTAATATAAAAAACCAAAGAACAGAATTCAATTAAAACAAGAGTGTAACTATATAATAACAAAACACTATCCTCCCTGTTTTGAAAAGATTGTTTTACTGGAATGAGGTACGTCTTTTTTTTCCAAAGGAAACAAGCTAGAAAGAATTAATATTACGTATTTTACGAATAATCCACTGAAATGTAAATTGTATTGTTATATTCACGTATCTGACTATTTTCGTTGTGAATGAGATTGCTCTGTAACGAAATTCGTCTATAATGTAATGTCATTTTATTTTATGATTTATTCAGTGTTATTTAATGTGCTGTTATGTGCCAAAATTCATCGTAATTCTTTAATTTTGTGTTTTTCAACAATCACTTCACAGTAGCAAAATATATGTAAGACCCATGAGGACCCAGTTGTGCATGAAGTATCGACGCGGCTTCTTAGCCGATCAGTTTAATAAACACGCAATAGATTCGAAAAAGGCACATACTATGCCAACATTGCACAATTGCACCTTGAAATAAACGAGATAGAAACTCAAAACTACGTGTGGCACGAACTAATGTGGGCACTATTACCTACTTGATCAGTGTGATCAGTGTTTGTAACACTAGGACTTACGTTTATTCTCGTTTTTTTTTTTTTACAGCAACAGCTGCAAGATCAATTCTTCGAAGCAGATAACACAGGTTAAGTATTTGATCCTAGCCGAACGACGTTTTATGGGCAACTTCTCTTAGTCTAGACCCGTTGTCAATTTTACAAGTGCCATTATTCAAGTCCTTCGTTGCAGGAGAGTTTTATGTGAAGAATTCAGTACCACACAGCAGTTAAGTTCCTCCTATAGGGCAGTTGCAAAGTATCATTTTTGCTACAATGTGAAGAAAGGCGGCGACAAGGCAAAGGATGGTTACTGATAAACAGCTATCTGATTTGATTACATTCTTGTCTGCTCTGCAGGTGGATCATATACTCAATTTGACACCGGTTCATCCGGCCGCCATCAGACAACGCTGTTTGCTAAATGTTATCTGTAGATGGAGGTCAGGTGCACCGCTAGAATATTGTCAAAATGTCTGAGATCCGACTGTGGACCCGACAACAATATAATTAATACGCCAGGATAGTTTTCATAGTCCCAGGTACCTCTAACTACCACGCAGTTACTAATTGCACTTCAGTAGTACATAATAGCTGCTCAATGACGTTGGGAATGCTAGACATTCCCACTGCAATCTAGTGCGTGGTTGCGCAACCGAGAAGCTGCCGTACTTCCATTTTTGGTAAGAACTTTTAAATTTTGGTTTTATATAGTACGTCACTAACGGCTACTACGAAATTAGCAGCACATTGATAACGTTACTCCTGTGAAAGAATTTTAGTTTTGATCGTGACTATGTTATGAAAAAGGTATCGGACTATTTTTCGTTTCTCAAAAGATTACTGTTGAAATGAAACAATAGCAAAACAAACGGGACTCGAACCATGATTCTGTAAGTTATAAAGTAAACTGTAGTTACATGGTTGGAAAACGGTCGCCAACCTAATTAGGCAAAATTGCGTCAAGTACTAGGACTGTTAACTGTTGGCATAGACTTTACTTGATACTTTTTTTGCTCACGGGACTCGACAGTATCACACTTCAGCAAGAAATTTACCAGTTGTTTGGCAGGTATAACTCAGAAGGAATATTAAAATGTTTTGTCAACAACCGGCTCACAATAGTACTCGCTATCTGCACAGTAAAGCAGCAAGGTAATGATTATTGCAAGTAGATGATTTACTTACGGTGAAGCACTACTAACTTGGACATGAGGTTCTTTTATCAGGGTAATCAGTAAACATACTGTTACTGAAATACTTTCCAGATAAATATATCATTTTTACTGACTGTAATTTGTATTCTCAATGACCATTCACTTCCTTATACTATTTAGCGCAAATGGGAGATCTGATACCTGGATTTAGCGTAGTTGGAATAGCTATAGCAATTTGCTTACTGTAATTAACACAGGTTATAAGAATGAAAGTTGTACTTCTTGAGTACCGTTATTGTAATAGGAAATTTGAATCTGGCTAGACAACTATAAACACAAGAAATTGTAAACAAACCGCACAGTAATTAATCCTTCTGCTGGCCCTTCAAGTCTACTAGCCAGTGACTATTATGAATCATCAGCAGTTTTTTTGCAGGTAAGTGTAATGCTGTACCGAGATTTCGAGGAGGAGAATCTTTAAATTGAATACTCCAATCTTATCTTTGCAGTTGTACTTTTTATAATCTTGCTGTGCTACTTTCCTGTTTCCTCACAAGATGCGAACACGTTGCCTGCTACACATCGACTAACTCCTGGTACAAGGGCCCTTGCAGTTAATGCGACAAGCCAGTTTCGTAGCTGAGGGACTTTCTTTGTTGACCAAAATCCTACTGTTAATTGAGATTTTTCGTATCTCTGAAATTAAACATTCTGGACGTTAAACCGTGTTGGACGCCGTATTGTAGTCAGTTGACGGGGCGAAGATACCACATTTCACTTCCAATGTCTCGGGAACATTATCTACATACAGAAAATACCCGGAGTTTCTCCGGTACGAACAAACTGTTTGACTTTAATTCCTCACTACGATTTTTAAGATAGGTCCTTTTAAGGGGGTGACTAACAATATTTTGACCGGTGATACTGTGTACTCATACAGACCGAAAGGAAACGCCAGCGGCTGCTGTTACTATTGAGCTCGAGTAGAGATTTAGCTGGCTGCCGTTCCACTTGCAGCTTGTGGAGGGCGCGCATTGTGCGGGCCGGAGTGAGAGTGTGAAGTGGTGGTGAGGTGGCGCTGGCGAGGTGACAGGGCTGGCCTATTTCCGGCGGCGCGCGGGCTCGGCTTGCAGTGTCGAGTGGCCAGGTGAGCACCCGGGAATCTCTCAAGCCGCCACGTCACACACGCCGTTAGACTGGTGCTGTGCTGTGCTGCGCTTTCGGGCAACAGGAACATAGGTATACACTAAAACCTCGATTCACTGTCGGAACGCTGACAAGGTCGGATAATTAGAGAGCTCAAAATGATGTAATAAATCAAAATTAAATTCAAATTACACTCTAAGAAAGAGAAAGGAAAAACAAAATTTTAGAGACTGAAAATCTATTTAATTTTTTTTTTGTCCTTCAATTTCTTAAACCTTGACCTAAACATTACGTACGAAAATTAAAATAAACCTATTGGTGCTGCACAAACTCTACTTTCTACTTGTTACTCCGTGTTACTACGTCTACTAAGTACTTGTGTCTAAATAACTTAAATTAGCTGCCATATAGCTGTCAATTTATTTTATGCTCCATGGATCTTAGCACGATAAATCACAATGATGGGGGGGGGGGGGCGAGTCTTTCTTACACTCATATTATGCATCCCCCCCCCCAGGAGGCTCACCATTCTTCAGGTAGTTCGTGCTTGGCTACCACAGGTCCCCAGCCTTTGCAGCACCTCTTCCCTTTCCTTGCTGCATGTCTGTCCTATTGTTTTTTTTCCCTCCTTTGGAGAACATGTCTGGGATATTTTTGGGAATGTGTTCTGCGATTCCTATAGCTTGACATCAGAACAGTCCCTCATCAGCTTCTTCCTTTTTTTTCTTCGTTCTCCATCTCCCAATCCTTTCGCTTCAGCGTTCGAGGTTCCTCTTTGTTTCTTCTTCTTCCTCCTCCCTGTGCGCTCCTGAAGGCCGGCCCATGCGTCGGACGCATTAACAGGCGACTGCGTAAAGCGTAATTCCCAGCCCAGGGTCGACAGGTAGGGTTCACACATACCCCTGGTACAGGCCGCGCCCAGATAGGGGTGACTGCCTTAACTATTACCATCCTAATTGCCAATTGGTCCCTCTGGAGTTGGGGAGGTGTTACATGAAGTGTGAACAATCACCTAAAGCGGGTGAGCGCCCCCCCCCCCCACTCTGAGGGACGCCCCCCAGTTGGAAGGAGCGCTCCAACCGATATGCTGGAAATCAGGGGGCATTTTTAGCAGTAAGGCAATCATCAGTGAATCTCCCAGCTGCACGTATCACGTACTAGAGGTCAGTCCTATGCTATGGCTAATCCGTTCATTATTCAGAAAGGTTCTGACGCAATTCCATGTCATGTGAAATCTTGCTCTTGTTCACATAATGGAACTTTGCTTCTGGAGACTAATTTTAATTTTCAAACACAACAATTGCGTACAACTTCGCTCCTCCACGGCAGTCCTGTTAGTGTCGAGGTCCATCGAATGCTGAATTGTTCGTGTCGTGTTATTTACACTCAGCTGCTTGATGGTACGACAGAGGGAGAAATCCAAACCTACCGCTGATCAGGGTGTCACTGCAGTCCATTGGGTAACGAAAAAGGTTGATCCAAGCTTAGTGTCTGAACGCTCTCTTTTTTCTCACCTGTGATTAGTCTTTCCATCAAAGATGAAAGCAGGCTATGAAATCATCACGATCTCACTGTACATTCCAAACCCGATGCGTTGCTACAAGTGTCAATGTTACAACCATACTCGCATGTCATGTTGAAACATGGCCAGATCTGTTACTTGTGGTAGGCATGCTCACGAGGGCGATTATCCTCCTCCTCCTCCTCCTCCCCCCCCCCCCCCCCAATCCACCCATTGTCTCAATTGCTGTGGCGACATGCAGCCTCATTCCCAGGATATCCGTGTATCTCAATGAGCGGGCCATCTAGGAGATCTCGTGTGTGGTAAATAGTACCTTAGAGTTTCGCTCGAAAGTTATTGGTAAGTCGAAAGCCCTGCGTTTTACCATCTGACACTTTCAGTACTGTTCTTGCTATACCTCGTCCACGAAGGACATAGCCACGC
Source organism: Schistocerca nitens (assembly GCF_023898315.1). Classification (NCBI taxonomy): domain Eukaryota; kingdom Metazoa; phylum Arthropoda; class Insecta; order Orthoptera; family Acrididae; genus Schistocerca; species Schistocerca nitens. The sequence continues at coordinate 465,777,098 of NC_064619.1, read as the reverse complement.
AGACTTACAAACCTAAATTCAGCACTGCTGTTATAAAATCACAGTATCACCGTAGCATCCCCGTCTCCTTCTTCTCCATCTGCGCAACAAGCCACCAATTTTTTGCTCCCGGCGGCAAAATCACCTGCTTCACAACCGGAAGGCCGGAAATGACCAACGGAATGATCCCGTGAAGACTTCTTACGTCCCTCTTGTCAACAAACATGTGACTCATCTGCCAACCGCAAAGGGTCCAAGAAATCAAACAAAGAAAACGGTCTTCTCCTTCCCCGAGTCTGATGAGATTCTCTTAAACGGTGTCGCCGCATCATACTCTCAACCAGCCGGCCTCCATTTCACCGGTGCGCTCCGCCTACCTTTTTTCTGCCCTGGAATCCGCAGGCCGACCCAGAGAGAATGCTGACACCTCTGTGGTTCTAGTGGAACAGGATCCTCCAACCTTTGCGTCCTGTAGCAGTGAGTCTTGGAAGGCTGGCACTCGGAGCCACCGGGGTGACAACCCTTCATTTGTTCCCTCCTCCCCTTTCTCCATTATGACTTCTCCAATGGAACGGTCGTGGCATTAGATCCAACGAGGAAGAATTACGGCTGCTGTTGGAATCGCAGCTTCCACTTACTTTCTGCCGCAAAGAAACAAAACTGCGCCGTCGCGATCGCTTTGACCCCTCGCATTTACTTCGACCTAAGGACGGCATTCGATCTCAGTCACGCTGCTCACCCGGGATGACATTCATAACTAAACCATCTCACTGAACACCTGGATGCAAGCTGTTGCAGTCCGCATTTTCTTTTCTCACTTCAGTTTCGTTTTGTAACGTCTACATCCCGCCATCATTCGGTGTCACCAGGGAAGACTTCCTCCTGCTTATTAGTCAACTCCCTCATCCCTTTTTTACTGCTCGGTGACTTTATTACTTCCCTTTGGGGCTCTTTCAGAGCCTGTCCGAGAGGCACCCTCTTGGCTGATCTCATTTCTCTTAAAACTGGAGCACCGACGTTCCTTTCAGACTTCATGCACACATATTTCCATTTGGACCTCACGTTCTGCACTGCCCAGCTTACCCGTGGATCTGAGTGGTCCGTTCCCTCTGACACGTACTCGTGCGACCACTTCCCGTGTGCTATCAGATTGCTGACTCCTACCCCACCTACATGTAAACCCTATTGGCAGCTTTCTAAGGCCGACTAGAGGCTTTACTCCTCCCTGGCGACCTTCTACGAACATCATTTCCCCATTTGTGATTAGAAGGTACCTTAACAAACGTTACCCTTACTGCCACAGAACGTCCCATACCTCGCACTTCATCTCGACCGCTCCATGTCCCGGTTCTTTGGTGGACGGGGCGTGCCGCGACGTAGTTCACGCGCTAGGTGCTCTCCGCGTTTTTACCCATCCTCCTACAATGGCGAACTGCATTCGTTTTGGACAGTTGCGCGCGCAGTGTCGTCACATTCTTCGAGATAACAAAAAAAGCTAGCTGGATACCATTTACTACGTAATTCTTTCAACAGGTTTCACTCCCTCTTTCGTCTTGTAGGCCGTCGGCTCTCTGGGACCAAGATCCATTCCCGAATTTTCGGCCTGACCATAGCAGATTATGTCATTGTGAACCCTGTTGTTATCTCCAACACCTTGGGCCGATATTTTTTCGGAGATTTCGAGCTCTACCCACGATCACCCCACGTTCCTCCCACGAAAATGATGTTCTTCGCTTTTTCCAACTTAAATGGATTTGCACATAATTCCGACAATTGCATAATGTGCTCATTATGCGGTGTGACCATCTCTTTGCCCACAATGTTAAGGATCCTCCTCGATATCAGTCTCTTTCCATAACGGTTGGGTCCTGAAATTGCGTTCCACATTCCCTCCAGATGCGAATGCGTCGAGAATCACTCTCGAGAGCAAATCGGGGCTCATCTGTAAAAAGAACATTGGCCCCAACAATAAAGGCCACTCTGCTGAAGCCTTCTGTAATCCGTTTGTCTCGATAAAACACGTCCAGTGGATACTGCGAGGTTAGATGCCAGGTGCTGTGCAGTACTAAGGCGGTAACGTCATGCCCTTACATCCAAATAACGGTCCTCTTTCTGATATCACACTTCGTCGGCCCTGCCCTGGTCCTTGGGGTACTGTTTCGGGCTCGATAAATTGTTGCCACATTCGAGAAAAAACGATTCACATTAAGCCATCGGGCCTCATCAGTTTGCGACTGTCCTGCTTCCATTCTTCTTATGGTCCTCGGCCCCAGAGTCTGGTAGGCGTTTTCTTTGTGCAATACTTCACCGTCGGTGACTGTATACACAGTAATTATGGATGTGGGACTAGCCGTCAAACACCACTCTGTTTTGTAAGTGCCGTGACGTCATCTTTCACGTGGTTGTCCGTTGAGTGGAATGCTATTTTCCGTGCAGATCAAGATTGTACGGGCGTCTGTTGGCAGTTTGTACGATTATACGTTGAATTTGACACAAGACGGGGAAAGAGCGGTTCGTTGCTATAATTTTGGACACCAGTGTAGATGTTGCGAGCGTTTCTCTTGGGGGCAAGCATTTTCTCCTTCGTATGCACAATCGCATTTAGTCAGATCACCTATTTCCCAGACGTTGGTGTGAAACCACTGCCGTACGCATTCTTACGTCCGGTAAGGACAAACACCTTTTTTCTAGCTACTGCCCCAGTTCTCTCACCAGCTGTGTTTGCTGGATAATGGAACTTACGATTCATGCCCGGTTGGTATGGTGGCCCGAATCTAGCAATCTACTAACCACTGCACAGTGTGGATTTAGAGTGCGCCGTTCTGCAGTTTACCATCTTGTCACATTGTCAACCATGCCGTGAACGGTTTTTCTGCGGGAATACCAGGCAGTGTATTTTGATTTAGAGAAAACATACGACACCTGCCGGAGGACTGATATCCTCCGTACTCTATACAGGTAGGGCTTCCGAGGCTGTCTGCCTTGTTTCATCCTGGAATTTTTAAAAGACTGAGTTTTAAAGGTATGTGTAGGTCCTGCCTTGTCGGACAACTTTATCCAGAAAAACGGTATGGCTCAGGGCTCCGTTCTGGCGTTGTCCTCTTTGCTATGGCCATGAACCCTATTATAGCCTTTCTCCCGCCGGTCATCTGCGGCTCCCTTTTGTTGTCGTGGTCTTCAGTCCTGAGACTAATTTGATGCAGCTCTCCATGCTACTCTATCCTGTGCAAGCTTCTTCATCTCCCAGTATCTACTGCAACCTACATCCTTCTGAATCTGCTTAGTGTATTCATCTCTTGGTCTCCCTGTACGATTTTTACCCTCCACGCTGCCCTCCAATGCTAAATTTGTGATCCCTTGATGCCTCAGAACATGTCCTACCAACCGATCCCTTCTTCTAGTCAAGTTGTGCCACAAACTCCTCTTCTTCCCAATTCTATTCAATACCTCCTCATTAGTTATGTGATCTACTACCCGTCTAATCTTCAGCATTCTTCTGTAGCACCACATTTCGAAAGCTTCTATTCTCTTCTTGTCCAAACTATTTATCGTCCATGTTTCACTTCCATACATCGCCACAAGTTTCTCTTCTTCAGAAACGCTTTCCTTGCCATTGTCAGTCTACATTTTATATCCCTCTGCTTCGACCATCGTCAGTTATTTTGCTCCCCAAATAGCAAAACTCCTTTAGTACTTTAAGTACCTCATTTCCTAATCTAATTCCCTCAGCATCACCCGACTTAATTCGACTACATTCCATTATCCTCGTATTGCTTTTGTTGATGTTCATTTCATATCCTCCTTTCAAGACCATGTCCATTCCGTTCAGCTGCTCTTCCATGTCCTTTGCTGTCTCTGACAGAATTACAATGTCATCGGCGAACCTCAAAGTTTTTATTCTTACTCCAAATGTTTCTTTTGTTTCCTTTACTGCTTGCTCAATATACAGATTAAATAACATCGGGGAGAGGCTACAACCCTGTCTCATACCCTTCCCAACCACTGCTTTCCTTTCATACCCCTTGACTCCCTTTTAGTTGACGATTTTTCGATCTATTGCAATTATCCGCGGGCTTGTCTCCTTGAGCGACATCTCCAGCGATGTCTCGATTGCCTTTGCTCGTGGATCATCGACAGAGACTTTTGCTTTAACACTGACAATACCGTTTTGTTTGAATTTGTGACGGTGCAGTGGGATTCTTCCAGCGTCTTTACAACTTGGGGCTGTTGCTCTTCCATTCGCTGAAACTACGAAATTCCTGGGGGCTCATCCTTGATAGAAAACATCCTAGGTCCTCCCACGTGTCTTACCTGGCCACTCGCTGTAACCGGTCCCTCATCGTCTTTTCTGTCCGAAGCGGTACTAACTGGCGAGCGTATCGGACCACAGTCCTCCGTTTGTACCCTTCCCTTGTCCGTTCGAAACGAGACTACGGGTATTTCGTTTATTCATCTGCACATGTGTCCATCTTACGCAGTCTTAATACAATCCACCATTGTGGAATCTGTTTTGCCACCGGTGCTTATTACACTATCCCAGTTGAGAGTCTCTATGCAGAAGCTGCCGAACTACGTGTCTCATACCGGCGTGATGTTCTCCTCAGCAGATACGCATGCCGTTTGTCTGCCATGCCCGGCCACCCATTCTACGCCTCCATTTTCGGTGACTCCCTTGACTGCCAATATGGGGCGCGTCCTTCTTCTTTTTCGGCTATCGCTCAGGCAGCTGACTTCACTCTATGTGCAACGTTCCTACTGGGCGTGAAACCTTCACCACCATGGCTTCGTGCGGCGTGTTCATCTTGAACTTCATTCGCTTCCTAATGAAACTAATCCAGATTCGATCTATCGCAGTAAGTGTCTCGATCTTCGCACGAAACTTAGCGATTGCGCCTTCGTGTACGCTGATGGCGCTAAGACTGACTGTGGTGTCGGGTGTGCCTTCGTCATTGACGCCGACCATTTTCGGTATCGGCTTCCGGAACACTGCTCACAAGGGAACCTCCCCATCGCAACCCCCTCTTATTTAGTTATAAGTTGGCACAGTGGATAAGCCTTGGAACACTGAACACAGATCAGTCGAGAAAACAGGAAGAAGTTGTATGGAACTATGAAAAAAATAAGCAAAATATACAAACTGACAAGTCCATCCGCAATATAAGCAACATCAATGTTAGTGTGAGCCCAGGATCGCCGTGGTCCCGTGGTTAGCGTGCGCAGCTGTGGAACAAAAGGTTCTTGGTTAAAGTCTTCCCTCAACTGAAAATTTTACTTTCTTTATTTTCGCAAAGTTATGATCTGTCCGTTCGTTCATTGACGTCTCTGCTCTCTATAATAAGTTAAGTGTCTGTGTTTTGCGACCGCACCGCAAAACCGTGCGATTAATAGACGAAAGGACGTGCCTCTCCAATGGGAACCGAAAACATTTGATTGCAAGGTCATAGGTCAACCGATTCCTCCACAGGAAAACACGTCTGATATATTCTATACGACAATGGTGACGGCATGTGCGTCACATGACAGGAATATGTACCTTGCCCTATTTAGGTTTTCTTGTGGATGTGATAATCACTCCCAAAAAAGTGATGAAAACATAAGAGTTTGTCACATAAACTGCAACAAATGAATTCAACAGTTTCACAGTCGCTCAGTTTTCCCTGTGCTCTGTCAAAACATATGTTTTTAATGTTTTCAAATTTTTCCGTGTGTAGACCGTCAAATCCTGCATATGTCCAAGCAAATCTGAACATGTCCTGGAATTTTGGAGAGCGAAGTTGATTTTGTGTGAGTGCCTGAACTTTGATAATTGTCTGACAATAAAAAGTTAAAATTTTCACTCTAGGGAAGACTTGAACCAAGGACCTCTCGTTCCGCAGCTGCTCACGCTAACCACGTGACCACGGCGCTCCTGAGCTCACGATATCCTTGATGCTGTCTATCTTGCACATGGACTACTCAGTTTGTGTATTATGCTTATTTTTTTCCTAGTTCCACACAACTTCTTCCTGTTATCTCGAGTGATCTGTGTTCAGTTTTTCAAGGTCTATCCACTGTGCCAACTTATAATTAAATCTGAGGGGGGTGCGATGGGGAGGTTGCCTTGTCAGTATTTACAGCAGAGCTCTTCGCCCTCTATCAGGTCACCCAGTACATCCGGCGACACAGGCTTTTTAATTCTGTCATATGCTCAGATTCTCTTAGCGCCCTTCAGAGTCTGTGAGCACTGTGCACAGTCCATCCCTTAGTGCAACGGGTCCAAGAACGCTTCCACGAACTCTCTCTTGAGGGAGCCACTGTGATGTTTATGTGGGTTCCTGGTGTGGCGTGCTGATATTGTCGACGCCGTAGAGCTGCTACTGCCACAGCTCTCGCAGTGGAGTTGAGACACGATGCGCGATGACGTAGGTCCCCGTTGGTGAACGGGAGACAGAAATGCGAACTCATACGATGGATGCTTCTTCTGATTTAAGATTGAATGATTCATTGCCCGGACATGCAGCAGTTGTTAAATCTTATCTCATCCGCATCGTACACACCACCAGTTGCGAGGAAACATTGTAATTATCAGTCTTCTTGTACGTTGTTGGCTCTTTGCTATGGAGTTGTTGAACCGGTATGAAGCGAGATCCACAGATACTCTTTGATCACATCTGATTGAACCTGCGCCGTAATGTTAAAAAAAAAATGTTCAAAAGTTCTCCTTTTAATGAATGAAGTAGGTATTTTGATATTCAGATTAAATTGTCCCTGCTGAACAGTCGTTGGTTAACTATCATTGATTAAATCACTTAATAGTGTAGTCCACGCTTGATATTTCACTTGGAACGAACAGTTTATTGTTCCTTGGCCACTAAATACTTTATAACTTCCGCACACGCAGTTGGTTGGTAAAGTCAGTTCTATTAAAATTAAGTTTCTTGACAATTACGACAGCTTGACTCTTCAGCGTAATTGTATTATCTTCGTGAAGTCGCGTAATTGTGTCCTACTCGAGACTAATTGAGTGTAGTCCTTTGATATACTATCCACTCTTCTTTCACAGGATGTCCAGAAAAGGGCTCCCTGATTTCAAAATTAAATATCTCGAAAACAAAGATCGATAGAGGAAAGCAGTAAACGGTATGTTTATTGTAAAAGCTGTAAGAAGTTTATACAGCAGTTTGAAATAATAGTTGCAAAAGCTGCTAACAGATGGCGCTGTAATCGCCATACGCAATGCGTAGTATAAATAGTGATCCGAAGCCCAGAGCGATCAGTTCCACTATTGAAACGCAAAACAATCTCGTAGCGTTCCGTACTCTCAATAACTAAGACAAGAATTGTTCTCTTACGTGTTTACAGGACGAGAGCCAGCAAGCGACTTCTTCTGTGAAAGAGTATTGTAGGCGCATTGAATTTCTTCCATGGAGGTATAAGGAGGGGAGATGGCACTATGGCCGTCTGCTGTACGTCTGTTTGAAGCCGGTGGGCCGCCATGTTTGATTGGTCAAAACAGTGACAGAGCTCTTGTTAGAATTGCGTGTTCTTCATATTTAACGGTATGTCTGCGAAATGATTTCAGATGATGAGTGTTACAATGTTTACATGCATAACACGACGTCAGAATAGCTTTTTCAGGTGTTTTCGTTTTGTTTTTAATGCGTTTTTGCCCCAGCAATACAACTGATTTGGTCTCGTTCACTTAAGTGTTTCTTTTGGATACGAACTTCGAATGATGAAAAATAACAGTGTACAAAGCTCTTTTCAAACTCAAATCACCTTTTACTGTATTTGTGTCGATATAAACTGAAAGCAGAACCCGAAAGCTATGCTAGTTTACATACCGGATGATATTTCTTATTCGTTTACACACTTATACAAAATTTCATTTGTAAACACAAACATCGTTTGTGCTTTGTCAAGAAAAATAAGCATATGAACCCACAGAGCCCTACGAGCTTCATTGATCGGAAATCTGAAATAAGAAGAAAACAGTTTCACAAAACGTAAACAAGGCCGCACATCTCACGAATATAAACGACAATATTTTACGAACGGGGCCACTTACGCATGGAACGTGATTCCTTTTAACTTGGTAGCACTATTCCAACGGTTAGTACACCCGTAAACAACGCAAACCGGCATTTTAAAATGAAAAAACCTTCAGCAGCTCTAGACAGTAGCACAATCGGAAACGAGTCTTCTGACCAAACTGCAATGGCGGAGCTCGGTTTCTGTCGGCTTCAAGTTTGTGACGTCATGGCATCTCCCCTCCTTATACCTCCATGATTTCTTCGTTGCGCTTACAACTCTCTTCCACATAAAAGTTATCTCTAACATCACCTTGGACTTAGCTTTCAAGATACTAATTGCAATTATCACTTGGATATTTGTCCATTAATTAAATCTGAGGTTTCTTCCTCTTCTCACAACAAAAACTCTCAGTGATATATAATGTTGTTATCAAAACTTCTTGGTGTTAGCTTATCGGCAAAGATGTCGTATTTGCGAAGATAACTCTTCCCTACTTCATATTATGATATTCTGTCTTAATTGACTTTAAGGGGGTCGTTGGGGTGTTACACTGGTCACGTCGGTCTGATGGTAAACGAAGCTGCTGCCAAGGCTTCACTCCTACCTCCGCCCGCTAGCTCTTCCATTGCGTCGGGTGATCGTGTTGCCGTCTGTCGGCAGGTGTTGTCACTTAGGAATCACCACTGGTCTTGTCTTCTCGGTAACAAACTCCAGGGAATTAAAGCTCTCCCAGCGGCTTGGCCGACCTCCCCTCGGTTCTCTCCTCGCGAGGAGATCATTTTAGCGAGGCTCAACCGTCTCAGCCATCGTCATTTGTTTAAGTGGTGATACCGCACCATTATGTGCTGATTGTCTCCAACCTTTGACGGTTCGCCGTTTCTTGACCGGCTGTTTCAGCGAACGACGCGCGGTCTGTTAACCGCATTTCACTTTTTACTGTCCGCAGCTCGTGGTCTTGCGGTAGCGTTTTCGCTTTCCGCGCACGGGGTCCCGGGTTCGATTCCCGGCGGGGTCAGGGATTTTCTCTGCCTCGTGATGACTGGGTGTTGTGTGTCTTTCATCGTCATTGACTCGTAAGTGGCCAAAGTGGCGTCAAATAAAAAGGACTTGCAATACGGCGGCCGAACTTCCCCACATGGGGCCTCCCGGCCAACAATGCCATACGATCATTTTTCATACTTTTTATTCGTCGTACCGATATGGCGAAGGACATTTAGTCTTAAGTTCGGGACATCCGCTGTCGCTACGGCATATTTTGTGGACCATTCTCAAAGAGGAAGTTCTGATTCTTAGCTCTCTTTTCTTCCGTCAGTTGGTCTTAACATGTAATCTCCTTCCTTCCGAGATTGGTCTTAACGTGTAGTCACTTTTAACTTCTTTATGGTATTAGTGTTCTGAGGTTATGATATGGGCACTTACGATCTCAGTTGTTTCTGCATCCGAAAACAAAACAAAAAATAATTAGATTTTCGTATGACAATATGACTACAATCTTACATCTATATTTTTTAACACGTATCTGAATTGGTAATTCCTGCCCACTACATTTTTACATGTACATGAAAATTCGACTAAGGTAGAAAGAAAGAAGAAACTTTTTCAGGTGGTTTTCAAATTTAATGTCTCTGTCTGGCGGTTTATATCATTTGGTAAATGATCAATAGTTTTCGTGGCAGCACCCCCTTTCTATGCTGAAGATAACCTTGATGTGTAATAATGACTTTCATTTTTTCTTCTATTGTAATTACGTGAATCATTGCTCATTCTGAACTGAAGTTGATTATTTACGGCTAACTTCATGAGGGAATAAATGCATTGTGAAACAGTAATCATAATGCCTGACTCTTAAACAGATATGTAGATGATGATGGTAGGTGAGCACCACGTACTGTGCTTACAGCACATTATGAGCAATGAAACCTCCTTTCTTAAATATTGAGTCACCCAGAACATTATTCCATATAACATTACTGGATGGAAGCACACAAAATATGTTAACTTGCTGATTGGTGTCTCCCCAAGATCTATAATGATTTGCAGTGCAAATATGGCAGAATTGAGTTGTTTTAATTTTTAGAACTGAGCTGTTTAAGGTTTTTAAGTTTAAATTTTCGTCAATATTGGTTCTTCAGATTTTCCACTATAAATATAATTTTCTCATCAGGTATTAAATTTATCATTGATGTAGTGACTCAAGATGTTCAGAACGGAATAAGAGTGAAACCATTTACAGAAATCAACTCAGTAATAGTATAAAATTTTTTTTATCATTATTTCTGTTTCTGTATGTATGTTTGGATTGATTGCAGTACCAGAGTCATCTGCAGAAAGAAATGATACTTATCATTGTGCATTAGATGGAAGGACGTTTCATTTTTCGTATATGACAAAACATTAGTTGATCTAAGATCGAGCCTTCTGGAACCCCATAAGTGATTCGTCCACATCAGAAGAATCATCCTTGTGTACACTGGTTGAGGCCATTCTTGAGTAGAATACCAGATACTTACTTTCAGAACATACTTAAATACTTCATACAAGTGTACTTAAATGTTTAATAATTAGCAATCCCGTCTCCTAGTTGTCACAGTCGCATGAATGGAGAAACTTCCTTTGTTGTGTGTTGGTTATAATGGACGTAGCACCTCAAAGAACGTAGACTCCAGTTTCTGCTGTCCTTCGTTTGGTAATAAAACATAAGGTTAGTAGGATATTAACAACTGGCTGTTTTTTGTGCAGGCAGCTGCTACCTCACGTTCCTGTTCACGAAGGTGAAGGAGATTAGATACCTTCACGTGTGTTATGCCGGAACTTTGCACAAAGTGTTGTTTCAATGCCACACGCTCACACGAGAACCCAGGCTAACTAAGCTACCAATATAATCAAAGGGGAACTGGTATGGGTCAGCCTGTGAGCATGTCCATGTCAAATATTTGCCCTTTTATGATGTCATGTGCCCGGCCGGAGTGGCCGTGCGGTTCTAGGCGCTACAGTCTGGAGCCGAGCGACCGCTACGGTCGCAGGTTCGAATCCTGCCTCGGGCATGGATGTGTGTGATGTCCTTAGGTTAGTTAGGTTTAATTAGTTCTAAGTTCTAGGCGACTGATGACCACAGAAGTTAAGTCGCATAGTGCTCAGAGCCATTTGAACCATTTTGATGTCATGTATTCAGTTTTTCGCTTGTTGTGTAATGCTGGTCCACGTTAAAGAGTATTGACAGTGGAGACACTCAACCAATTAGTTCATTAACCTGTCCAGCAGAGCGATAATAGGACGTTTCATTGTCACAAATCCTAGAGTGGAACTCATCCCAAGGGAAGGAGAAAGCTAACAGATAGCTGTATCAGGTGTTGTTTCCAATTCCATAACTGCATCTGAAATTTTGATGTGAATAATCGAACATGAGCAGCATTAACGCCATTCAGAATGAGATTTTCACTCTGCAGCGGAGTGTACGCTGATATGAAACTTTCCTGGCAGATTAAAACTGTGTGCAGGACCAAGACTCGAACTCGGGACCTTTGCCTTTCGCAGGCAAGTGCTCTACCAACTGAGCTACCCAAGCACAACTCAAGCCCTGTCCTCACAGCTTTACTTCCGCCAGTACCTCGTCTCCTACCTTCCAAACTTTACAGAAGCTATCCTGCGAACCTTGCAGGACTAGCACTCCTGAAAGAAAGGATATTGCGGAGACATGGCTTAGCCACAGCCTGGGGGATGTTTCCAGAATGAGATTTTCACTTTGCAGTGGAGTGTGTGCTGATATGAAACTTCCTGGCAGATCAAAATTGTGCGGCGGACCGAGACTCGGTCGGGCACACAGTTTTAATCTGCCAGGAAAGTTTCGTTTTAATGCTATTATTTACCATCTGATGTATTAAATATTTGGGCTCGTGACTTCAGTGGTTTTGCATATCGGCACTGATTCTATTTGCTAAATGTGTAGTTCACATACTGTGTAAATAGCTGTAGAGCAGAAAGTGTAGTGTCCGTTCGTTTGTTCGAAATATGGAGCTGTCTCAGTCTTCAGTGATCGCTAAATTACTTTACAACTTTAACACCGTAAAACACCAGGCAGAACTTCCTGTATCACCTCATTCAGGGTGCATTAGGCAGATTGTCTTATTTCTTGTTTTGCTAGTATAGATAGTTACGTAGTATCTAAGGCGCGAAGTGAAAAGAAATCAATGTTCGAAGGATGTTTTAGGTAGAGATTTCTCTCATTACGCATGGCCGAGATTACGCATTGTAGACCCATCAAAATGCATTGAGATACTAGCGTCGCACTACTTACGTTCCGCACGAATAGGTGAGGGTAGTCATTCCCTCCGAGGAACTCTCCCTGAGAATCGTGCATTGTGAAGTCCAACTCCGGCTCTGTTCGCTACTAAGCACCCAGCCTAATTAACTCTCAATGTTGGAAGCGCTGCAGTTAATTACCGCATTCGCAGTCCAGGAACGCCATAGAGCGAACTCTGCCTCGCCTGGGATGCGTATCGAGGGTTCAGCGACCCTGTGCAGAGGACAGGAGCTGGCAGCCGGCGAAAGCTGCAGTGCTTTCTCCGGTTCTAACTCCGAGCCTAACAAGGAAAGCGCTTGCCCGTTCAGGACAATATCGAAAAGCACCGCGACGCCTATCGCTGCAGCGTCTGCTTCTGGATTGGTTGTCCGTGCAAACGTGCTATCGTGGTCGTCTGGCGTGCACTGTCGCACGCTCTAACGCTAGGAGCAGGTGCCCGCTAAATACTAGGAGAAAAACGGGTTGTTTGGGGGAAGAGACCAACAGCGAGGTCATCGGTCTCATCAGATTAGGGAAGGACGGGGAAGGAAGTCGGCCGTGCCCTTTCAGAGGAACCATCCCGGCATTTGCCTGGAGCGATTTAGGGAAATCACGGAAAACCTAAATCAGGATGGCCGGACGCGGGATTGAAGCGTCGTCCTCCCGAATGCGAGTCCAGTGTGCTAGGAGCAAAAGCACTGCAGTGGAGATCACAACGTTGCCGAAAATCAGCGAAGGAAAGATTACGGAGCGAGTTTTTCATCCAGAAATAGCTAATGAACGTCGTAGTAAGAGAAATGTCTACCTGCACGTGTCGGATTCGCCAGCTGAAGGATCATGGCCTGTCGAGGCTGCAGGCCATCGTCCCGCGATTTTGTTGCTCGCGTTGGTCGGAATCCCAAGACTGTGATGAGAATATGGAAGCAGTGAGTTTCAGATTACGCTCGTCGTCTTGTGGGATCTCAGTGACCCCAGGTAAAACTCGGGTCTTGAAATATTTGGTGCTGCAATTTTAATGGCCAGTACGTCCAAGTCACCCTATGGCCAAGTTACTATGGTCACTATCGACGTGTGGCGTCAACAGTGCATAGACAGACAGCGCCGATATATACACTCAAAGACAGCCACAATTGATATTCATATCGGTACCTACGTAAAATGCAAAATAGTAAACTTTGACGGCCGATGGATGAATGTGTGTGTGCTGTAGCGCAGTTTCACTGCGGAGCTAGAAACGGGCAGGAGACATGCCGATGCATGGCGCAGGCTCTTGGCGTATTTCATTCCGTGTACTCCGATGAAGAATAACTATGCCTCGCAGACAAGGCGAGAACAACATACCCAGAGAGGACGTGTAGTTGGGCTCAAAGAAGCCGGTTGGAGTAACAGGCGAATCGCTCGACATTTGAATAGGACCGATGTCACTATTCGACGATGTTGGCAGGAATGGGTGAACCATGGAAGAAAACGTCAAGGAAGAAGCAGTCGACATAGAGAGACAACAGACCATGAGGACCGAGCAATCGTCAGAGGCACTCAGCATTCATCACTGTCGTCGGTGCTTCGTGCTTCAGTGACCATAGCGACTATTAATAGGCGGCTCGTAGAGAGAGGGCTGGAGCTCACGGCACCCCTCGCGCTGACTACCATTGACCGCAGTACACCAAGGAGCCCTTGGCTATGCTGTCGGGCGCATTCAGTCTGGAATCTTATTGACTGGAATAGAATTCTCTTCAGTTATGAGTCCCGCTTCGAACTGAGCCCCAGTGACCAGCGAAGATGATGGCCTTCAGTGCCATTTCATTTCATAGTAGGAACCATTTTTGTTGCCATTCAGCAAAGCGGTACGTCGACGATTTTTTAAGTCCCGTTTTGTTGCCCTCCTGGGCTTCCATTTCAGCAACATAATGCCCCTCCGAACGCGGCGTGGGTTTCTACTACTTATCGTTGTGCTTGCTAAACACTAACTTGGTCAGCAGGCTCGCCGGATCCCTCTCTAGTTTGTGCAGCTCGTTCTCTTGAAGAAACCATCTGATTTTTCTGAAACTGTGTTCACTTGTTCGTGTGTACATGTACATCACATCTACCGATTTCCGTCGTATTCTGATAATTCCTTCGTGGTGCCTCTTAGTGTGTACTATAATACGTGCCGAACTGAATGGCTTTAGTTACACTACTGGCCGTCAAAATTGCTACACCACGAATATGACGTGCTACAGTCGCTAAATTTAACTGACAGGAAGAAGATGCCGTGACATGTAAACGATTAGCTTTTCAGAGCGTTCACACAAGGTTGGCGCCGGTGGCGACACCTACAACGTGCTGACATGAGGAAAGTTTCCAACCGATTTCTCATACACAAACAGCAGTTGACCGGCGTTGCCTGGTGAAACGTTGTTGTGATGCCTCGTGTAGGGAGGAGAAATGTCACGTTTCCGACTTTGATAAAGGTCCGATTGTAGCCTATCGCGATTGCGGTTTATCGTATCGCGACATTGCTGCTCGCGTTGGTCAAGATCCAATGACTGTTAGCAGAATATGGACTCGGTGGGTTCAGGAGGATAATACGGAACGCCGTGCTGGAGCCCAACGGCCTCGTATCACTAGCAGTCGAGATGACAGGCATCTTATCCGCATGGCTGTAACGGATCGTGCTGCCACGTCTCGATCCCTGAGTCAACAGATGGGGACGTTTGCAAGACAACAACCATCTGCATGAACAGTTCGACGACGTTTGCAGCAGCATGAACTATCAGCTCGTAGACCATGGCTGCGGTTACCCTTGACGCTGCATCACAGACAGCAGCGCTTGCGATGGTGTACTCAACGACGAACCTGGGTGCACGAATGGCAAAACGTCATTTTTTCGGATGAATCCAGGTTCTGTTTACAGCATCATGATGGTCGCATCCGCGTTCGGCGACATCGCGGTGAACGCACATTGGAAGCGTGTATTCGTCATCTCCATACTGCCGTTTCACCCGGCGTGGCCTTTTTGGTTACAGAAAATGTTCGACTGCTGCCCTGGCCAGCACATTTTCCAGATCTCTCACCAATTGAAAACGTCTGGTCAATGGTGGCCGAGCAACTGGCTCGTCACAATACGCCAGTCACTACTGTTGATGAACTGTGGTATCGTGTTGAAGCTGCATGGGCAGCTGTACCTGTACACGCCATCCAAGCTCCGTTTGACTCAAGGCCGTTATTACGGCCAGAGGTGGTTGTTCAGGGTACTGATTTCTCAGGATCTATGCACCCAAATTGCTTGAAAATGTAATCACATGTCAGTTGTAGTATAATATATTTGTCCAATGAATACCCGTTTATCATCTGCATTTATTCTTGTTGTAGCAATTTTAATAGCCAGTAGTGTATTTGTAAAGGAATTTTAGCAATAGTATCATAATTGCAGTTCATGTGGAACTCTGCAGCTATGCATAGTTGCATTGTATACCGATATATCGAGCGCAGGGTATCGGTTCATTGTAGAAGCTCCTGTGATGCTGCCAGATCCAGTTTTATTCGGTGTTCTGCATTTATTTGTCACAGGTGAACCCTTGACCTTTCAGAGATCGTTTTAAGACTTCAAAATACGCGAGTTACATGGGGAAATAGCGGAGTATTAAGGAAGATGTTACAGGATCCCCCATCGAAGTTTTTGAAGGAGCTCTTAAGTTCTTCTTGGCCGCATGTCGCCTAGCGTTGTTCTGGATAAGCACTGTCCCATTCGAGAGTTGGACCCTGCGCTTGTTCTTGATGACCGTGGTAGTCGGTCGACGGGTACAGGTCCTCCTACGTCGAAAAATAAACTGAGCATTACTTTTACGGCCTTTGAGGCAGAGTGGGCTTTTTTCTGAGGGGGCCGGGATGCTGCCACTCCATGCTCATCCACGTGGGGGCAGGGTCGAATTGGTGACACCACGTTTCGTCACTTGGCAGTACATGAACAATGAAATCCTTTCCTTGCTCCGTGTATCTCAACAGGTGGGTCGGGCAAACACACATTATCGCAGTCTTCTGATTTTTTGAAAGATGCATGGGCATCCACTGTGCACAAACTTTGCCACAGCACTGCTTCTCACGGATTATCTGATGCACAGTTCCTTTGCTTATCGATAGTTCAGCAGCATTGCCTCGTGTGGTTATCGACGATGCGTCTTTCTAAGCTCCCCCACAGCCGAAATCGTGGCCCTAGTGGTGACAACGCGCGCCTGCCCAGGGCGCGGCATCTGCTTGATGTTTACATTGTCCCGCCTCATAACATTGACACTACCGGAATACTGTGCGAGTCACTACTTTTCGTACACCTTTCTTATCCTGCGATAAATTTTGAAGCATACTCATCTGTTGTGCCAAGTAATTGGATAACCACTCATTGTGCTGATAGGGAGGAATCCATCATGCAACGAACTGCGGAAACAACTCGAATTGAGGAGGAGGATATTGGTGTTTAACGTCCCGTCGACAGCGAGGTCATTAGAGACGGTCGAATGGAGGAAATCGCCTTGAAGTCTGCTCGTGCAACTGGGAATACCATCACACCATCTCTCGGCAAACACATTCACCCACTGGGACTGTAGGCAACGCCGCTATAGCGATGTTTTCCGGATTTGCAGTACCGTATACCTAGTCTGAAATATCCGGACGGCCATGGCAGCGTGTTCCAAAAGCGTTGTAGATCACCGCTAAGAGCTGATAGTAAATACTTCTTTATTTCGATCTTGACCCGCCTCCGTAACAGAGATCGCTAATGCACGCCTGTGCAGTGACGCGCTTTGAATTCTGGTATTGGGAATTTTTCACTGCCAATATTTGGACGATAATGGGATGATAGGTGGTGGTGTGGAGTTAATGAACACCAGTCTTCGCGCCAATTCGAAACCCCTCCGCAGTGCCTCTTGAAGTGAGGACATGTGACACAGTTGGTAGTGATCCATCCACTGGACAGGAGCGTTAAGTTCGGTGACCCAGTTAGTGCTGTTCGAAAGGAGTAGGCTATGTGCCGACACCGAATTTCACCGTCTTCTCCCTCTCCTTTATCCATAACACATCCCAACACTACGTTTTAAAAGCACTCATCCAGACGACATAGATACAAACTTGACACGTCAGAACAGGTCGGTGGAAGGCAGTGGTACTTGGCAAGAGCGGCGATGTAGAATTCCTAGATCTGCTGCCCCAAGCTCATTTCCTGAGACTGGAACTACTTTGACTTTTTAATTACAACTGGTTTCACTTCTCAAGCCATCACCAGGTATCTTAAACACATCTAAAACAGCTTAAAAGATAAAATAAAACTATGGCGTAAAGTAGCATGAAGTTCATCATGATCACTGTCGTCGAGTATTAAAATTTATGTTGTCAGTTATAAAAGGTGCCAAGCTCTGGTTGTCTTCGTTTGGTACATTTTATTATTGACAGTATAATATATTTTATCACGACAGATTTTATACTATAGATTCTTTGTCGTCATGCAAGCTATTTTAAATGTCTTTTATATACCACATTACGGAGATCTAAAACCGGATGTAATGAAGGTATTTATTAGCACCTCTTGGTGGTGGAAGTATGAAGTTTCTCGAATATTTTTGTTACAAAACGATCGGCATTGTAACTAACAGTGAGTATAAACGCAGCCTACAGTCACAGACTTCAATATTCGGGGAAGGGTCTGCACTACGGCGGTTTTTTTCCAGTCTTCGTGGAGTGTGGTAAGTAACGATTTCCAAGTTTTAGGGCCAACTAATCTGCCTCGTAAATGACGCTCTCGTTCGCCCCAAAGATGTTCGCTGGCTCTTAGGCTAACCCTTGGTTTGTGGAGTAGTGTTAAAAAAATACAATATGTAGCCACAGTGTGAGAAGTATGATACTGTCGAAGTTCCATTAGTGTATGTGAAAATCAGTCACACTATGTACGGGCAAGTTATTACGACCACCATCCACATGTGGCGTCCATAATCTGTTGGTTTTATATTGTTGTTGACAAAAAGGAATGATTTGGGCACGCATCAGGAAAAAACACCAAAAGACTGTAACAAGACGAGTCGCAGTCTCCGCCAAAATACAGATAGTTGTAAACGCACGCTCAGGTAGTCGGGGGATGTGACGTCAGGCAAGGTGTGCAGAAAGGAGCTCAGAGAGCAAAGAGCAGATATCAGAGTGCTGGTATCCGTGAGGGAAACATTTCTTGTTTACAGTCGTAACCTATACAGCAAGCAAAGCTGCGCGTTCTGGCTCTCATAGGCCAATCGGGACCGACCGCCGTGTCGACCTCCGCCATCGGCGCCATCGGGTGCGGTATGGAGGTATGGAAGAACATGGCGTCAGCACACGCTCTCCCGGTCGTTGTCTGCTTTCTTGACATTAGAGCTCCTACTTCTTATTCAAGTGGCTACTCAGTTGGCCTCAAGAGGCTGAGTGCACCCGGTACCAGTCCTACCACCAAGGAAAAATCATTGGCAACTCCGGGAATCGAACCCGGTTTCTCCACGTACAAAATGTTCAAATGTGTGTGAAATTTTATGGGACCTGCTAAGGTCATCAGTCCCTAAGCTAACACACTACTTAACCTAAATTATCCTATGGACACACACACACACACACACACACACACACACGCACACACACACACGCCCGAGGGAGGACTCGAACCTTCGCCGGGATCAGCCGCATAGTCAATGACTGCAGCGCTTTAGACCGATCGGATAATACCGCGTGGCCTCCACGTACAGCCAGACTCAGTGACCACAGTGATACGGAGGTGGACATTGCTTCCATTAGATTACTTCGTGCCACATATATCTCGCGAAAAGACCACGGAGGTGAAGTTAGAGAGACCAAAGCTTACACGGAAGCTTACCAGCAATCGTTGTATCCGCAAACCTTACGCGACTAGAACAGGAAAAGAAGTAATGTGCTACACAATGTACCCTTCGCCCCACACCGTAAAGTGTCTTATGTATAGATGCAAACACCGCACAAAACGCTTGTGTTGGTTGTAGGGAGGCCTACTGCAAGAAAAATGTAGTGATTGGCAAACTGTCTACTAGGGTATATATACAGAGTGTATCAAAAAGAATCACCCAATTTGGCGCGTCGATATTTCTAAAACTAATAAACATATACAGTGAATTTTGTTTTTTGATGAACGGGAAACTCAGGTTTTTTAATACCTTTTCATAGGTGTTCAGTATGCCCCCCCTTGAGATGCACGGCATATGTCAATGCGGTGTTAAAGTTGTTCCCACACTGGAGCAAGCATGTCTTGAGTTAACAGCTGCCACAACTGCTGTTATGAAATGTCTCAGTTCATTCATTGTTGTTGGTAACGGATGCACAGGAACAAAGTCTTTATAAAACACCCACAAAAAATAACCTCATACAGTCAGGTCCGGTGACCTTGGAGGCCTGTAATGTAAGGCTGAATAATTTGGTCCATGCGACCGATCCATCACTCAGTAATCCTTTGATTTAATAAGTCCCGCACTTCCAGATGCCAGTGTGGCGGTGCCCACCCTGTTGGTAAATGAAGTCGTTCGACTGTCGATGGTGTCGGCTGTGCCTTTGTCGTCGGGGCCGCCAACTTTAAATACCGGCTCCTCGACCAATGTTCCAGCTTTACGGCCGAGCTTTTTGCTCTCCATCAGGCCGTTCAGTATGCCCGCCGCCACCGCCATTCATCGTATGTACTCTGCTCTGACTCACTCAGTGCTCTTCAGAGCCTTGGAGCTCCCTATCCGGTCCATCCCTTGGCTCAAAGGATACAGCAGCCCCTCCATTCTTTCGCTGATAATGGTTCTCCTGTCAGCTTTCTGTGGGTTCCCAGACATGTAGGAGTGCCTGGGAATGAGGCTGCGGATGCTGCAGCCCTCCTGCCTCGGCCAGCCTCCAATTGTGTCCCGTCATCTGACGTTCGTGGGGATGTTTGTAAGAGGCTTGTGTCGTTGTGGTGGGATGCTTGGTCATCCCTCCAAGGAAACAAGCTCCGGGCAGTAAAACCGCTCCCAACTGCTTGGACAACCTCCTCCCGACCATCTCGGCGAGAGGAGGTCCTTCTGACCAGGTTGCGGATTGGGCATTGCCGGTTTAGCCACAGCTACCTGCTCTCCGGTGACCCAGCCCCGCAGTGCCCTTGTGGTCAGGCATTAACAGTGCGCCATGTTTTATTGTCGTGTCCCCGCTTTAGTCAATCTCGTGTTGTCCTGTCCCTGCCATCTACTTTACCGGATATTTTAGCTGATGACGCTCGAGCAGCTGCTCGTGTTCTGCGTTTTATAACTTTGACTGGCTTGTCCAAAGACATCTAACCTTTTTACTTATTTTATCTACATCTTTGTTAGGTGTTTCTGGTGTCCCCCCCCCTCCCCTTGAGTTTTACTAGATTCCCCTGTGCTCTAACAACAGTGACTGGGCGCTAATGACCTCAGTAGTTGAGCGCCCTTAAACCCCACAAAAAAAGTCGTTCGAATCAGTCTCCAACTGTGGGAAAAGGAAGTTCTCAAGCATATCGAGATACGTGCTTCCTGTGACAGTGTTCTCGGCAAAGAAAAGTGGACCCTACACCTTTTCCCGCGTAACTGCACAAAACACATTAAATTTTGGAGAGTCCCTCTCATGTTGTGCAACTACATGTGGTTGTTCCGTACCCCATATTCTGACATTATGACGGTTCACCTTTCCATTTAAATGGAACGTTGACTCGTGACTAAACACAAATCGAGGAAGAAAACTTTCATCCTCCGTCTTCCCAAGAACGAAATTACAGAACTCTACACATTGTTGTTGGTCACCTTCACGAAAGAGCTTGCAGTAGCTGAATTTTGTATGGATTCATGTGTAAACGTCGACACAACACAGGACAGACGGATATCGGGGGCATGCAGAGCTGTCGAACTGCACGGCGAACGGATTTCTACGGACTTCTTGTGAAACTATGGCGGATGCGTTCGACGTCTGTGTCTGACACTCGGGGGCGACCCGGCGATTTGCCTTCACACAAACCACCTGGTTCTCGTAATTGTCCATGCCATCGTCTAATGCTCTGTGCTCTAGAAGGATCCACACCATACCCAATACGGAAGTCACGCTGGGCAGTTAGTAGTGATCCGCACTGCGCAAAACTTAGAACACAAAACGATTTGTGTTGTCCCGACACCATTTTTACTAGAACAGAAGTGGGCGCACACTGCTGCTACCTAGTGGGAACCATGTAAGACTCCTTTGCTCTTTCCTACAGTACGTTGGCAACGCACATATCTCAAACAAGATGATAGTTATGAATTTTTTTAAAAATCGGATGACTCTGATACACCCTGCACAGTACATGAATTGAAAAATCGGCTGTCGAGCCAAGACCATAAGAACATCTGAAACGATGAACGCATAAGTTGTCCGCGTTGCCGTGTGTCGGGGTCTACATACGCCATTGATATCGTAGGTTAACGCAAACGAGGACGATGAAGGCCATGCTGCAATGGGACGGCTCACCAGTAAATCACACTCGTGTTTGGTGCCTCCTAAGCAGAGTGACGTCTCCATCTTATAATAACGGCGCTGCTTCGACGGAAAATAATTTGCTTGACAGTATAGAAACTTGTCTACTTGCGACCGGCAGTCTCCACATACGAGCCAAGTTTGCTGATTCGGAGTAGAGAACATTCCTTCATTGTCAGACGAGAAACACAACAGAAAACTCTTTTTACGAGAGTTCAAGCTAGAGCACAAGCCGCAAGAGTTAATCATTACCCGACACAGACCAAGGTGACAAAAGTAGGACGTCCATCTGTCCGGCGTATTGTAGCAACTGTATGTGAAACGGACTCAACAAATCACTTATAAAGTCCCCAGCATAAAAATTATTCATGCCGCCTATGTAGCCGTCCATAATTGCGGAAGTATTGCCGGTGCAGGATTTTGTGCGCGAAGTGACCTCCCGATTATGTCCCATAAAATCTCGGCGGGACTCATGCCGGGCGATCTGGGTGACCAAATAATTCACTCGAATTGTCCAGAATGTTCTTCAAACCGATCACGAACAATTGTCATCCATAAAAATTCCATCTTTGGGTGGGGACATGAAGTCCATAAATGGCTTCATATGGTCTGCAAGTAGCCAAACATAACCATTTCCAGTTAATGATAGATGCATGTGGACCAGAGGACCTTGTCCATTCGTTGTAAACACAGCCCACACCATTATGGAGCCACCACCAGCTTGCACAGTGCCTTGTTGATAACTTAGATCCATGGAATCTTGGGATCGCGTCACACTCGAACTCAACCATCAGCTCTTAAACAACTGAAATTGGGACTCACCTGACCAGGCCACGTTTTCGCAGCCGTGTAGGGTCCAACCGATATGGTCAGACCCAAGTGGAGGCGCTGCAGGCGATGTCGTGCTGTTAGCAAAGGCACTCGCGTCGAGGGTCTGCTGCCGTAGCCCATTCACACCAAATTTCGCCGCACTATCCTAAAGAATACTTCTTCGTACGTCCCATATTGATTTCTGCGATTATTCACGCTGTGCTGCTTGTCTGTAACCATTTGCAACTCGGCGCAAACGCCACTGCTCTGTCGTTAAGTGAAGGCCGTCAGTCATTTCGTTGCCCTTGGTGAGAGGTAACGCCTGAAATTTGGTGTTCTCGGCACTCTCTTGACACTGAGGATCTTGGAACATTCGATTCTCTAACGGTTTTGAAATTGAATGTCCAGTGCGCCTAGCTCCAACTATCATTCCGCGCTCAAAGGCTGTTAATTTCCGTCGTGCGGCTCTAACACGTCGGAAACATTTTCACACGAATCACATGAGTACAAAAGAAAGCACCGCCAATGTACTGTGTACGCGATACTACCGCCATCTGTTTATGTGCGTATCGATATCCCATCACTTTTGTCACCTCAGTGTACGTTTTTTGTGGAATTGTCTAAGACCATTGATGCATGTATGCATGCATTCTAAAGAGTATTTACAACACGTTCGGTCTAGATCGCGAACGTCGAGGCATGCGTGATGCAGTCAGCATTAAAATGTCTGTCAGTCTCTACATCCTGTCTCTGTAAAACAATCATAAAATAAAAATAAACTATACCCTACTGTTTTACATGTAATCAATACCACAAATAATAATTCTCCAGAACTGTTTCTGAATAATGCCCTACTTCTATATGATGGACAACTGGAATACTCAGTAGTTTCCAAAACTACTACCTAAAAACGTATATTAGCAACATTTCAGGTAAACTGGCAAAAAAGTTGGTATCGCAACTACAAACCTGCATTTTAAAATATCAAAACATACCAAAAATTTCACTCAATTAGTAATCAAAAAGCCCTCGATCCCGGGTTCGAAACCTGCTACGGCTTAAATTTTGATTAATAATCAACATTGGCGGACGAAGACTTAAGACATCCGAAGTCCCCCACATTCTGCCAACGGCCTTGACGAAGAGGGCTGAGGAGCGGACAGAGGTTCAGGACACACTCTTGTCCTTGGGTAACTGCCCCTAAAGGCGGAAGAAACAGCAATGATGAACGGCATGTGGATGCAGAAGTCATTGGAAACCACTGCATTAAAGACACATAACGTGTATCCACAGGACATGTGGCCTGTAATTGAAGTAGTTCATGATGATCTCTCCATTGGAAAAAGATTTCGAAATATTCCCCCCATTCGGATCTCCGGGAGGGGACTGTCAAGGGGGAGGGGACCATGAGATAAAGATTGAATAACCAACGAAAGGATATCGTTCTAAGAGTCGGGGCATGTAATGTCAGAAGCTTAAAAGTGGTAGGGAAGGTAGAAAATCTGAGAAGGGAAATGCAAAGGCTCAATGTAAATATAGCAGGAGTCAGTGAAGCGAAATGGAAAGAAGACAAAGGTTTCTGGTCAAATGAGTATAGGGTAACATTAACAGCAGCGAGTAATGGAATGATGGGAGTAGGATTCTCTTGAATAGGAAGGTAGGGCAGAGAGTGTGTTACTGTGAACAGTTCAGTGATAGGGTTGTTGTTATCAGAATCGACAGCAAACCAACACCGACAACGATAGTTCAGGTATACGTGCCGACGTCGCAGGCTGAAGCTGAAGATGAAGAGGTAGAGAAGGTGTATGAGGATATTGAAAGGGTAACACAATATCTAAAGGGAATCGAAAACCTAATAGTCATGGGGGACTGGAATGCAGTTGTAGGGGGAGTAGAAGAAAAGGTTACGGGAGAATATGGGCTTGGGACAAGGAATGAGAGGAGGAGGACTAATTCAGTTCTGTAACTCTGTTCAAGGATCACAAGAGGAGGAGGTATACTTGGAAAAGGCTGGGTGATTCGGGAAGATTTCAGTTGGATTAGATCATGGTCAGAGAGACTCCGAAATAGAGGCGTACCCAGGAACAGATATAGACGCAGATCACATATATAGTAGTGATGAAGAGTAGGCTGAAATTTAAGAGATTAGTCTGGAAGAATCAATACGGAAGTACTAGGGAATGCCAAGATACGCTTGAAGTTCTGTAAGGCTACAGATACAGCAATAAGGAATAGCTCAGTAGGCAGTACAGTTGAAGAGGAATGGACATCTCTATAACGGGCAGTCACAGAAGTTGGTAGGAGAAACATAGGTACAAAAAAAAAGGTAACTGCGAAAAAACCATGGGTAACAGAAGAAATACTTCAGTTACTTGATTGAAAGAAGGAAGTATAAAAACAGAAGTCACTGAGGAATGAAATAAATAGGAAGTGCAGGGAAACACAGACGAAATGGTTGCATGAAAAACTTGAACAAATAGAAAGAGATAAGATTGTCGGAAGGAACGACTCAGCATGTAGGATGGTTAAAATGACCATCGATGAAATTAAAGGCAAGAGTGGTAACATTAAGAGTGCAACCGGAATTCCACTGTTAAATGCAGAGGAGAGAGCGGATAGGTGGAAAGAGTACACTGAAGACCTCTTTAAGGGGGAAGATTTGTCTGAAGAAGAAACAGGAGTAAGTTTAGAAGAGAGAGGGATCCAGTCTGAGAATCAGAATTTAAAAGAGCTTTGAAGGACTTGAGATCAAGTAAGGCAGAAGGGATAGATAATTCTATCAGAATTTCTAAAATCATTGGGGGAAGTGGCCACAAACTAATATTTACGCTGACGTGTAGAATGTACGAGTCTGGCTACATACGATCTGACTTTCGGAAAAATCTCATCCACACAATTCCGAAGTGTGTAAGAGCCGACAAGTGCGAGAATTACAGTTCATGCATCCAAGTTTCTGATAAGAATAATGTACAGAATAATGGAAAAGAAAATTGATTCTATGTTAGATGACGATCATTTTGGCTTTAGGAAATGTAAAGGCACCAGAGAGGCAATTCTGACGTTGCGGCTTATAATGGAACCAAGACTTAAAAAATCAAGACACGTTCACAGGTTTTGTCGACCTATAAAAGACGTTCGACAATTTAAGATGGTGCAAGATGTTCGAAATGTTGAGAAAAATAGGGGTAAGCCATAGGGAGAGACGGGTAATATGCAATATGTACAAGAGCCAAGAGGAAATAATAAGAGTGGACGACCAATAACTAAGTGCTCGGATTAAAAAGGGTATAAGACAAGATTGTAGTCTTCTGCCCGTACTGTTCAATCTTTACATCGAAGAAGTAATGATGGAAATAAGAAAGGTTTAGGAGTGGGATTATAATTCAAGGTGGAAGGATATCAGTGATCAGATTGCCTGGTGACATTGCTATCCTGAGTGAAAGTGAAGAAGAATTACATGATCTGCTGAGTGGAATGAACAGACTAATGAGTACAGAATATGGATTGAGAGTACATCGAAGAAAGACGAAAGTAATGAGATGTAGCAGAATTGAGAACAGCTAGAAAATTAAACATCAGGATTGATGGTCACGTAGTAGATGAAGTTAAGGAATTCTACTAACTAGGCAGCAAAATAACCCATTATGGACGGAGCAAGGAGGACATTAAAATAAGTCTAGCGCTGGAAAGAAGGGCATTTGGCCAAGAGAAGTCTGCTAGTATCAATCATAGGCCTTAATTTGAGGAAGGAATTTCTGAGGATCTACGTTTGGAGCACAGCAGTGTATGGAGTGAAAAATGGACTGTGAGGGAAAACCGGAACAGACCAGAATCGAAGCATTTGAGATGTGACGCTACAGCCGAATGTTGAAAATCAGATGCACTGATAAGGTAAGGAATGAGGTGGTTCTGCGCAGACTGAGAGGAAAGGAATATGTGGAAAACTCTGACAAGACGAAGAGATAGGATGATAGACACCTGTTAAGACATCAGGGAATAACTTCCATGGTGCTAGAGGTAGCTGTGAAGGATGGAAACTGTAGAGGAAGACAGAGATTGGAATGCATCCAGCAAATAATTGAGGATGTAGGTTGCAAGTGCTACTCTGATATTCTGCTCAGTCAGTTTGAGCTCTTAACATGAGAAGCTAGAGATTAAGAAAGGAAAATTCAATCTTTGCCAATTATCTTTTGACAGAAAATCACTCAGATGAGGTAGAATAGGAAGTTTTACATTCAGTTAAAAATAAAGCAGAAAAATGACCCTGCTGGAAATTGACATCTGACACAAATGCCAGCTTAGTATCAAAATGACCAAACGCAATTTCCTTTTTCTTCTCGCCATCTGTTAAATTAATTTTCAGTTATACAAATATTAGATTACAGTTGCATATTCCAAATTATTTCCGCAGTAAGTTTGTTGCCTTTTTTAGTTATTGTAATTATTTCTTCGCGACAAAAAAATCATTACTTTCACATGTAAACGCTTTATATGCCACTATTTTCGTATGTTCTGTGTAAGTAATAGCTATGTAATTCGGTGGGCATTATCTATGTTTGTAAGATTCACTTGTCACCTGACAGTGGCGCAAGAAGCCGAAAACAGTTTCATGACCAAATAATGTTAATTTTGATAACATATAGCCGGCCGAAGTGGCCGTGCGGTTAAAGGCGCTGCAGTCTGGAACCGCAAGACCGCTACGGTCGCAGGTTCGAATCCTGCCACGGGCATGGATGTTTGTGATGTCCTTAGGTTAGTTAGGTTTAACTAGTTCTTAGTTCTAGGGGACTAATGACCTCAGCAGTTGAGTCCCATAGTGCTCAGAGCCATTTGAACCATTTTTGATAACATAAAAAAATGTTTCGTACTTATTATTAGTTGTAGTATTATTAGAAATAAAAAATATTCCGTAATTTATTGTTCCTCACTTCTTTGGCAGGCTGCGTTACTGCGTATCACAGGAGACGCGCTGCATTTGGGTTGCCAGTATTATTATACATACGAGAGGCAGGTACTGGAACCAGATATGCGGAATCAAACGAGGAGGAGGGAAGAAAAGAATTTGTAGGTCGCTTTTGGTAACATTGTGAGAGTGCATCCATTGGATCAGTAAGCATCGTGCTGTAATCTAAGAATATTTAGGTGCTCCGCTGACCATAAACAAAAAAGAGGAAGGCCGCATTTGCACATTCGCGAGGGACAGAATAATTTGGACTTCGTGTGTTACCCTGTAGAGTTCACACGGTACCGTAAACTTGTTGTCCTTCACATACGGACGAGGGACAAGACAACTTGTGTGTTGAAACTCTGACCTTCGCTCGTAATGACTACTTGGAGAAGCGAACGTAGTTTTAACTTGTTACGCACTATCCAATGCTTCTAGTTGCTCTTACGCACGAGCAACGTATACAGAAACCTATTAGTGTTATCCGCTTTGATGCGTTCGCATATGGCATCCAGACTACAGAACTCTTACGTAAGGAATGGAAATAATAAACCAGTTTAGTGGCATTGTCCAATCCCACCATGTCACAGTGTGTTTATCGAATTTAGTCCGGCTTCTCCCACTTCCATCGGAAAGAAGCTGTGATTATTGCTATGTTTGTCTAACATGTGAACTTCGCGTGCGTAAAAAAGAGACCGATGTTGCGTTTTGCTGGGTGCTTGGATTCATGAACATGGGGAAAAATAGTTTACCTTCCAGTGCACTGAGAGCGGTGTATCATAAATTGTATTAACTCAGGAGTGGATCCAGGAGTGAGGGGAAAGGGGGTGGGGGCATGGAACTAATGCACGGCGAACCTCAATTTAATTTTATATATATATATTTTCAGAAGCGTTTATAGCGTTTATATTTTTATGTTTATGTATTTTCGAACATCACAGGTATTCGGAGGATGAATTAGAGTGAAAACGAAGAGTCTCGAGAACGGTAAGGGATTCTAAAAATTACAAACCACATTTAACAGAGGCTACTTTTCAGCTGCGTATGTGACGGCCTGCCCATTTAGATGGGCAAGTAAAGGGAAAGATCCATCAACCAAGAGAAACAAAATAACGGAATGACTGATTTCCCGAACGTAAATGGAGACGAATTTATTCGCTAGCATAGAAAAAGTCTGCAGACCTGTGTTTACAATAGCAGTGCGTAGTGCAATACTGATAATGATGAGTGAAAAATTCGATTTTATATTTGTAAATTATGACGTGAAATTTGTGAGAGGTTGGTACGTTACCGCATGAGACAAACTTCTATAATTTTCGGATCAGTGCTTTTCAAATACTACATTCTCTGAGTTGTATCTTGGACGTTGTGCTAAAGCCATTTACAAAGCACTGATTTAAACAAATTACTATTAAAATCGCAGGCAGCTGTGGTGGATCTCCAACAACTTAAATCTGGATCCGCCCCTGAATTTACTCTTCAAAATTGGACAGCAGGGATTACTTTGAATGGTAATTTGGAATCGGTGACCCTAACAGATGAATTTGCTAGTGTAACACCGCTGCCTAGAGAGCATCAGAATCCAGGTCTGTGAAGCCCTGGGGAGAATTATTTCGTTGATTCGTCACGATACGTGACGATATTAATTACATGAAAAGGTGGGAACAGTCGGTCAAAAACTTGCCTTCCGACTCACACTCCTTCTTACAGATAATTGAGGGCTTGTTTGCAAAAATGCCTGGCCACTATTCAGCATCGGAGCAAGGCGTGTTTCAATTATATAGGGATAGGGGAAAAGTTGTTGACAGATGTGAAAATTACAGAGCTATCAGTTTAATAAGCTATGGCTACAAAATACTAACACGAATTCTTTACAGACGAATGGAAAAACTGGTAGAAGCCGACCTCGGGGAAGATCAGTTTGGATTCCGTAGAAATGTTGGAACACGTGAGGCAATACTGACCCTACGACTTATCTTAGAAAATAGATTAAGGAAAGGCAGATCTACGTTTCTAGCATTTGTAGACTTAGAGAAAGCTTTAGACAGTGTTGACTGGAATACTCTCTTTCAAATTTTAAAGGTGGCAGGGGTAAAATACGGGGAACGAAATGCTATTTACAATTTGTACAGAAACCAGATGGCAGTTACAAGAGTCGAGGGACATGAAAGGGAAGCAGTGGTTGGGAAGGGAGTGAGACAGGGTTGTCGCCTCTCCCCGATGTTATTCAATCCGTATATTGAGCAAGCAGTAAAGGAAACAAAAGAGAAACTCGGAGTAGGTATTAAAATCCACGGAGAAGAAATAAAAACTTTGAGGTTCGCCGATGACATTGTAATTCTGTCAGACAGCAAAGGACCTGGAAGAGCAGCTGAACGGAATGGACAGTGTCTTGAAAGGAGGATATAAGATGAACACCAACAAAAGCAAAACGAGGATAATGGAATGTAGTCGAATTAAATCGGGTGATGGTGAGGGGATTAGATTAGGAAATGAGACACTTAAAGTAGTAAATGAGTTTTGCTATTTGGGGAGCAAAATAACTGACGATGGTCGAAGTAGAGAGGATATAAAATGTAGACTGGCAATGGCAAGGAAAGCGTTTCTGAAGAAGAGAAATTTAACATCGAGTATAGGTTTAAGTGTCAGGTAGTCGTTTCTGAAAGTATTTGTATGGAGTGTAGCCTTGTATGGAAGTCAAACGTGGACGATAGATACTCGTAGTTTAGACAAGAAGAGAATAGAAGCTTTCGAAATGTGGTGTTACAGAAGAATGTTGAAGATTAGATGGGTAGACCACACAACTAATGAGGAGGTATTGAATTGGAGAGGAGTTCGTGGCACAACTTGACTAGAAGAAGGGATCGGTAGGTGGTGATGATGTCCTCCTCGCCGTGTCCGGCGACAGCGACTCCGTCAGTCTTCTCTGTCCTTGTTGTGGTAGGCTCGGATGTGGCTCGCGAATCCGAATTTCGCTTTGAATGTCCTGTTGCATGAAGCACAGTGAAGTTGACCAGCAGAGTTGTAAGTATACGTGTAGACAGGCTTGAGCTGAGATTTTCGGAGCTCTCTTTTAGCATCCAGGTTCACTAGACGCTTTTGCTCGAATTGTTCGATGCTCTTCTGTACAGTTGATCACCACTCCGATCGGCGCAATGCTAGCTCCTCCCAACGGTTGCTTGGAATGCCACAGGCTGCAAGGTAGCGTTTAATGGTGTCTTTATATCGCAGGTGTTGACCACCTTTCCTCCTCTTCCCGCACGAAAGCTGCGAGTAGAACACCGCTTTAAGTAGCCTACTGTCACCCATGCGTACTATGTGACCACTCCATCTCAGTTGATGTTTCATTATTAAAGCTTCAATACCAGCGAGTTTCACGCGGCGCAAAATCTCCGTGTTTGGGACACGGTCTTCCCATTTGATGCGCAGAATTGATCTCAGACATCGAAGATGAAATTTATCTAGCTTCTTAATGTCAGCTTTGTAACAGCACCAGGTTTCCGAGGCATAGAGTAAGGTGGATAATACTACTGCTTTGTAGACTGCAATTTTTGTTTGTAGTTTGAGATCATGTGATTTCCATACTCGGTCATTAAGCTTACCGAAGGCTGTGGCTGCGCTGGCTATACGCGCTGCGATTTCCGTTGTCAGGCTGTTGTCACTTCTAAGTTGGCTTCCCAGGTATTTGAAATTTGACACATTTTGCAAGGGTTTGTTATTTATCTCAATACTGGAGTCATCTGCATTAAGACCTCTAAGTGGCTGTTTGAGAACTTGCGTCTTAGTGATGCTAATGGCTAAGCCAAATCTTCTGCAGGAGTCATTTAGCAGATTTATGTAAGTCTGAAGAGTTTCGCAAGAATTAGCCATCATGCACACATCATCCGCGTAGAGAATCTCTAAGATGGTTAGTTTGGTTACGCGACTTTTTGTTCTGAGGCGAGAGATGTTGAAGACACTTTTGTCTGTCCTTGTGTCGAGACTAATTTGATTACTACAGACTTTGGTCGCGTCTCTCATAATAGCTGCGAAGTAAAGTGAGAAGAGTGTGGGAGCCAGAACACAGCCTTGTTTTACACCATATGTCACGGGAAACTGTTCTGAGAGCTTGTCCTCATGGCGGATTTTTGCCATCATGTTTTCATGAAATTGCCGAATCAAACTGACAATTTTGTCAGGGCACCCAGTTTTCTTTAGTATGATCCAGAGAGCTTCCCGTGGGACACGATCAAAAGCCTTTTCCAGGTCTACAAAGCACATGAACAAAGGCCGATGTTGCTCTAAGCTTTTCTCTTGCATTTGTTTGACAACAAATATGGCATCCACTGTGCCTCTGTTTGGGCGAAAGCCACACTGGGTCTCTGGTAGCAGTTTTTCTGCAAAATGTGTTAACCGGGTGTTAATTATGTGGGCAAGGACTTTTCCCGCTGCTGAGAGAAGAGAAATGCCCCTGTGGGAGCTGCAGTTTGATATGTCACCCTTGCCTTTATAGATCTTGGAAATACAAGCATCTTTCCAGTCTTGTGGAATCATTTCATACTCCCAAATCCTTAAGATCAGAGCAAACAATGGTTTCTTGATGTTTGGCCCCCCATATTTATATAGCTCTGATGGCAAGTTATCTAATCCTGCTGTTTTGTCGTTTTTCAGCTTAGCCAGTGCTGAAATGAAGTCATCGTAGGAAGGGGCATCCGCAAGTTGTTCCTCAACTGGCAGGTCCTCAAGTGCTTCTATGTATGGAATATCGGTTGTCTGATGGTCGGGATTAAGAACGTCATTAAAATGTTCCGCCCACCGAGACAGGATGTCACTCTGTTGCGTCAGCCGACAACTTTTATCTTTGTTATAGACTGGTGCTATCTTCCCAACTCTTGGACCAAAGATAGTTTTCAGGGACTCAAAGGATCTGCCCGTTTGGTGTGTGTCGGCATATAACTGTATTTCATTTGCTTTATTTGCCCACCAACTGTCTTTGAGAGCACGTACCTTCACTTTCAGATTGTAATGCGCTGCTCTACGCTTGTTATCATCAGGGGTGCGAAGAGAGGTTCTGAAATCATTAATTAGTTTTCTGATCTCTGAATCTGAGTCGTCAAACCAGTCCTGGTGCTTCTTCTGAGGCTTTCCCAAGACTTCTGAAGCACAGCCACGCAGTCTGCTAGCGTATGCACTCCACTGTTCATCTACAGGGGCAGATTCAGATATCCAAAGGCCATCGACACCAAATTTTTCATCCAGTTCTGCTCTCATAGTCTGATCATTGGCCAAGATTTTGCAGGACAATTTTGTTGGTATTTTGTGTGAAGCTCGGCGTGGTGCCTTCAAAGTTATCTTTAATTTGGACCTCACGAGTCGATGCTCTGTCCATCCCTGAGCGCCTCTCATTGCACGTGTGACCAGTACGTCACAAAGATCTTTTTTCCGTACTATCACATAATCCAGAAGGTGCCAGTGTTTAGATCGCGGATGCATCCATGTCGTTTTATATTTTTCAGGCAGACGAAAATATGTATTTGTCAGACAGAGTTCGAACTCGGCACATAGAGTTAGAAGATCCAAACCATTCGAGTTGCATTTTCCAATCCCATGGCGACCGAGGACTCCATTCCAAGCACTGAAATCATTCCCAACACGAGCATTAAAATCACCAAGTAACAGAAGTTTGCAGAAGGAATATCCCTAAGGACATGTCGGAGGTCTTGGTAGAACTTGTTCTTCTCTTCATCCGGAGATGGCAATGTAGGTGCATATACATTGATCAGGTGAAGATATTTCTTGGATGCCAGGTGAAGTCTGAGTATTATTATTCTGTCACTGATACCTTTTGGGAGTTCTGTTAGTGAACATGCCAATTTATTGCGTATGGTAAAGACTACCAGACTTTCCGCCCTTTCAGTGGATGATTTTCCACTCCAGTAGTAGGTATAACCTCCGAGCGGTTCACATAACTGTCCAGAGTCACTAATATGTGTTTCACTTATGGCGGTAATGTCGATGTTATATCTAGCCAATTCCCTTGCGATAAGTCCTGTCTTTCTCTCTGGGCACTGATTATGGTCGTTATCCTGTAAAGTACGGACGTTCCAGACTCCAATCATTAGATATTTAAGGTAACTGTTTATTTTATTATTTTTTTTGACCGCATATGTTAGTGAACAAGTGACCGCAGTTTGCCACTTGTGCTGGGTTGAGACGGGCTACGTTTAGGCCGCCTTTTCTAGGCCCCTCCCTAAATTAGGGAAACCAGAGCGATCCTAAATAGGGCTGCTTTGTCGTCTGTGCCGGAGTCATCTGCGCGTGAAGGTATTTAAAGTGGACAAGCAGTTGCGCAGATGCAGATCCACTCTCTCGTCCTCTGCCTCTGGTTGGCAGTGGATCGTAGGGCCGATACGACTGGCAAGAGGCAGGGGATGCAGTGAATGGCCATATGCCACTGGAAGTATCCTGACATACGCCCTTAAGGCACATCACAGGTGCCTTGCTTCGTCGGTACAGAAGCCGTGAGTGTTTACCTATCGATATTACCCGCCTCCTACACCGATAAAGAGACTGACAGAAGGGAAGAAGGAAAGGGAAGGGACTGGAAGGGAAAGGGAGGTAGGGCATGTTCTGAGGCATCAAGGGATCACCAATTTAGCATTGGAGGGAAGCGTGGAGGGTAAAAATCGTAGAGGGAGACCAAGAGATGAATACACTAAGCAGATTCAGAAGGATGTAGGCTGCAGTAGGTACTGGGAGATGAAGAAGCTTGCACAGGATAGAGTAGCATGGAGAGCTGCATCAAACCAGTCTCTGGACTGAAGACCACAACAACAGGTGAAAAGTTGCAGACTAGTAACAGATTCTACAGTTAAATTAAAACCGGTATATTGCTATTAAGAAATTTGATAAGCAAGGCGTTCTTCACAGTGTGGGGAAAGCCATGAATGTACAATTCTGGAGTATGTTGGCAAACTAACCGCGGAAAAACAGTACGTAAATTGCACAAAAAAAATAACGGTGAGAGGTCGTTCCATTCTTCAGGTAAAATTATTCGGTGTGTGGAGAGAGAACCGATCAGAAGGAAGTGAACAAGCACAGTTAATGAATCATGAGAGTAATAGACGGGAACAAGGGCGCTGCCACATGAGCATGTTGTTTAGCGCAGATGGCATTGACGTGGAGTGGGTGGGCTGCCCGTGGAACCGGATTCAGGCGCATGCCATTGCCGCGATCGCGAGCGTAGCGAACAGCATCTTAAGGTGTGACCGGATCTCTATCGCGAGTTTACAGTATATGCCTAGCTTCAAAGGAATGAAGCTCTGAACACGCTATGACGAAGATAGCGGACTCGTACGACAATCTTCCCTATGTACCGAAACCAACTGAACGCGACGAGTTTGCTTCAGAGCGTAGCAGTCCTTCATCTGTTTCTAAAATTCGAATCCGCGCTTGGATTTTAAATCTAGTATTTCATATTGCCTTTATCGTAAGATTGAATGAAATGATTGGTAGACCCTCTCAACATGCGTCCGTGTGTGTGCTAGAGAAGTGTACTGGCTAGTCATCAACAAATATAACCAGTTACAGGCAGTAAACATAGTGACGTGTGGAAGTTAACCGCAATGTGACAGTGAGAAGATGGATTCATTTGCCGTATTAGTAAATTCCTTACTGAAACTTTAAAGCTCTTATCAACACGCCCAGCGGCCCAGCTGAAAGGTTTCATTCCCCAAGTCCGCTGAGGCTCTGTTACATACACTGCTCGACTAGTTTCGCCGCCTCTGAGTCGTCGCTGGAAAGCTCAGCTGCAGTGACCGCAAATAACGGGGATATCTATGTAACTCCGCTCCGGCAAAAGTCTTTAATTTGTCCAGAAGTTCAGTTCAGTCGTAAATTTTGTTACAGGATTACTTTTTCGTATTGGAGCCTGAATAACAGCGTAATGATTTTTTAAAGGAATCTTTGGTGTGGTTTGGTGCTGTTCTCCTTCTGTCTTCTAATAGATTCATCACTGCGCACGCACGCACCACACACTTTAGACATCTCGCCTATTTCTTCCAATAGCGCTTCATTTCGTACTTCTGTGTCTAGTTTTTGGCGACATTCCATAACAATACAAAGAGCTTTCAAATTCTTTTTTATGAATTTCAAATTACCCATGTATTTCACTTCAGTATTGTTCCTCGTTTCAGGCATACAGGAAATTCTTCGCCAATTCAGTTTCGCTATTTTTATCATGGTATGTTTTTTACCCCCTCCCCTGAAATTTTTTCTCACTCCCTATATTACTGCTTTTCTGGCGTAACACATCAAAAGAATGGTTTAGACGGGAGTCCATGTTGTTTCTATGTGGTGCATTTTTTCTTTCTTTTTTATCCAGTAGCATTACAACATTTTGCAGTACCTGCAGGGTCCGTAGTGTGAAGTTACAGGAATAAATTTTTATATTTCGCCAGCTGACGTTGCCGCTGGCCCGATTGCGTTGCAGCGACCTCTGATCTGCTCGAGTTAGGTTATAGATAGACACAGGCAGTGAAAGGTGAACTCTGATCACGAGTGTTTTTGGAGTTACATCATATGTCGTCCTACATTTTTACTAAGAGGTGGCAGTACACACTGGGGAACGAGCCTGTAATATGGCCCTTACGCCACTGCGTACTTTGCCTTAACGTTTCAATCGCTGGCGTCCGCAGCTCGTGGTCTCGCGGTCACGTTCTCGCTTCCCGAGCGTGGGGACCCGGGTTCGATTCCCGGCGGGGTCAGGGATTTTCACCTGCCTCGAGATGACTGGGTGTTTGTGTCGTCCTCATCATTTTATCATCATTCATGAAAGTGGCGAGTTTGGACTGAGCAAAGGTTGGGAATTTGTGCGGCCGCTGATAACCGCGCAGTTGAGCACCCCACAAACCAATCATCATCGGGTGCTGGCTGCTGGCTTTGGGGGGTCCAAGTTCGACTCACACCCCGCCCCCTGTACTGGTGGAAAGATTTCGAATGTGGTCCATGCAGAATCGAGAAGCTAATGATGAAATGAGAAGCTAATGATGAAATGAGAAGCTGTGAGAACTGAAAAGCACCTAGGGACAGCGACAAAAAAATTACTCACTCCCAGGAGACATCACGCTGATACCATGTCACACCACCTCAAGTCGTTGATGATGGCTTCAATTTGGGATGGAAAACAGTCTACAGATTTCTTCAGGCATGCCCCACGCTGCTTCGAGGTCTATGTTTTGTTTGCGTGTAACATATTTGACCCTTACTGCTTATGTTTGTTTAAAACAGCATAATTTTATATTTGTTTTCTAAATAAACCCATTTGTACTGAAGAAAATATTAGCAATTCGTAAACACTCTACACCTTAAAAAGCCGTCATCATCGGTATTGTCGAGATATCGATATAATTTATTATCCCTAGCTACATCGTCACCCTCATGTCTTTCGAGTGTTCGTCGCGCTATTCTGACCTGGGCCAGCGAGCTACACAGGGTCTACGGCTTAAATCACAGCACGTGACACTACAGTTCTGAAGAGTTGTAGCGAACTTCTCCATCGGGGAGCAAATTACTATTTGAGACTACTTCAGTACTTGCGCGGTTACGTAGATCCACGTTCTGGATAACGTAAGGCAAACTTAAGGACTTCTACGTTTTCATACTGATTTCGCGCCAGGGTCCGGATAAAGCGAGCGTATGTGATGTTAAGTCTGGCAAGGACAAGGCAACTAGTGTGATGTCACAACTTGGTGAGGGGAACCGTATTCGCCACGGGCTCGATTCTGGCACTGTTTGAAAGTGATGTGGAAATGCATCTTACTGTGGGGGGAGTGGGGAGAGGGGGGGGGGGGGCACGTGTTCTGCACAATGTAAGGGAGCACGCAGGCAGAGCAGTAGGTTCTCGTATTCTTCACGGGTGAGCTACAGTGGAAAACATTTTAGGGGCCCCATTTTAATCCATGTAAGCGTCCCACACCAGAGAATACCTGTGCAATCTGTCGTAGTAGTTTTACAGGATGCTTCGGCTATTGTTTTAGATTACTCCGCCGTGGCTTGTTACGCTAATTCCAAGCTTCTTGTCAATTAAGTGAATGCTATGAGTCTCCAGTGGTTCAGGAATCATTGACTATTGGAAACACTTTGTAACTCACAAATCTGCTTCTGCTCTGTTACCTACAGCACAGCCTGTATAAGTATGAAAAATACCCGGGGAAGCTAGAGGGAAACAGACTCTGTGGCGCCGTGCGGTTGGACAAAGCCACTCCATCAGGGTGGTGTGGTGGTTAGCACGTCTACCTAGTAAGCAGGGTCGTGCGTTCGAGTCCTGGCTTTCGTACAGATTTTCGTTAATCGCTTCACTGTGGATCTGTATTCGGTTATAATACCGTGCTTAGGTTACATGCGGTCCTGTAGAAGTACGATACTGAGACGAGGAATATTTTATCAGTTTCTATCGTCGTCATGATCTGATGATGGCCAACTTTGATTTGATAAGGAACCTTTGCACACCGCGACCCTAAACTGCTGTAATAAAGGATAGGAACACAGCAATCAGTATGCCGTGTAATTGGACAAAGCCACTATGGCAGGTTGGCGTAGTGGTTAGCGCACCTGACAAGTAAGTGGGAGACTCGGATTAGAGTCCTTTCCGTGGTACAAATTTTCATTCGTCACTTCAGTCTGCGTATGCACGTCTTAGTTGTTTGAGGCTTGAAACGGTCTCTGGAATCATATAGTTTCCTTTGTAATGAAGTACAGTGTATCAGATATTTGACGACGTGGGGGTTGAGGATGGCTATGGACAGAAATTAGGTGTTTGTGAACTATAAAACTGAATTAGGTATTAATGTTAAAATGATCGCTGCCTCTCACTCAGAGCTAGTCTCCTTTTGATGTCTTTGAAACACTTTTAAGTGGAGGTAATTAGAGAGAAAGAAGCACTAATCAGTAGGAAAAGAATGCGGGAGAAGCGCTGGAGAGGGATGAGGGTACGACCTTGTCGAAAGAGTTGTTGCTGCTAGAGCCGAGGCGATTTAGAGAAACCACGTGAAAAACGTGCGTCTCCTTAGACAAATTAACATTAAATCTCATTATATAGTGTGTGATTGAGATTGTGGAAATACAAAATTTTTTCTATAACATTCGAGCCGTGAATTTTCCATAGTATTTGGTCCTGATATCAGTTATTCTGAATTATGGAGTACTGCACAATTTCTCTGCCTCGTGATGACTGGGTGTTGTGTGCTGTCCTTAGGTTCAATTGGTTCAATTGGCTCTGAGCACTATGCGACTTAACTTCTGAGGTCATCAGTCGCCTAGAACTTAGAACTAATTAAACCTAACTAACCTAAGGACATCACACACATCCATGCCCGAGGCAGGATTCGAACCTGCGACCGTAGCGGTCACGTGGTTCCAGACTGAAGCGCCTTTAACCGCACGGCCGCTGTCCTTAGGTTAGTTAGGTTTAAGTAGTTCTAAGTTCTAGGGGACTGATGACCATAGATGTTAAGTCCCATAGTGCTCAGAGCCATTTGAGTACTGCAAATACTAAAACCAAATAATACATACATAAAAGTTTCAAGTGTTACTTTCTTATAAGTTCCTTTTTCTTACAGGTAAGTGGAGCCATTCATCGGTGACGACAAGCTGAATACCGAGGGAAGTACGTAAGTATTTTGTGGAATGTTAATAGTCTAACATATTGCGTATTGACGAACCAGGAAATGAAAGTACTTACAATAAACGCAAATGGCGCAAAATTTCCACTCAGTTCTGCAAAAGATTGTCGTCGTACTGAGTACTTATACGTAGTATTTTGTAAGATTATAGAGTCAGCACTTCGCAAGGTACGTGTAGTTTTGTTAGGAAAATAGTTAGTTACTATGTTATCAGCTCAGTACTTGCATTAAGTTCCCGACTTAAACCTCAAGATAAGTTTCTAGAATTTACAACGATAAAAAATTCGTAACTAATTTAGGGGGCTAGATTCGATGCTCCCTTAAGGCAGAATGAATATTATGTTCACTTACGGTTACAGTGAATGGATGATTACTCCTGAATAAATGCTTCATATCGTTTATAGTAACGTGTAGTTATATGCCCTCAACTCAGTGAAATTTTGGACAGATTCTGGTTTTTTGCGTTGAAACATAATGCACATGTTGAAATTTCTGTGTCATTTTAATTGAAATATTTAGATCCGCTTTCTGTTCTTGGGGGTTTATAAACATCTAATTGTAGATAATAAATATGGCTGGAACGTCGAGCTTGTAACGAATGGGTGAATGTCTCTTTGGTATGCAAAGTTCAACTGGTTTGCAAGTTCGTATGTGAAGAGCAGTGTGTGTGTGTGTGTGTGTGTGTGTTTTACACTCATTCGACTACACTCTTCAGTGATTGTTCTGGGGCCCTTTTCATAAAGACGGGGAAAACATTTTGGAAATTTGTGGAAAGGTCTTATGGGACCAAATTGCTGAGGTCATTCACACACACACACACACACACACACACACACACAGGACTTGAACCTCTGACGGGGGGAGCCGCGCGGAAAAGACGAAGTCACGCGGTTCCTACTCAAAGGAAACATCCCAGGATTCGCCCAGAGCGACATAATGATGCAGAACAAAACCTAAATAGGAATCTTCGGACGGGTGATGTAATCCCGACCCTCAAAATAATACGAAACAGTGTGGGCTGTCGCTAGATTCCAGGAAAGCTTCCATCTGTGAATGCACTTGAAAACAGTCGTTAAAGGGTATTGTGTCATCCGGCAGAAAGTACAGAGGAAACATAAGCGGAACTTTCTGTCATGCTCGGAAGGGCCTGCACCGCGCAGACAGTGGCAGCTATGTTTCGTCCGGCAGTCGTACGTTTCTGAGGGAAAGAGCAGTACGATTATTACTTCGACATGGAGTTGTTAAAAAAAATCTATTTCATACATCGGGGGGGGGGGGGGCTAGGGAAACAAAAATATAAGAACAAATTTAACCTCTCCTCTTTCAGGTTGGGAATTTGTCATCTCAGTTTTGAGAATATCAATCGAGAACTCGTAGTAGTACCATAATGATAACCGTGGTGATTTTATTTAAGCCGTGTTAACATTGTATAATTGAGCAGTCTCCAGTAAGCTCATTAGCTAAAGAGCAGCGCGCCGGCCAGTGTGGCCGAGCGGTTCTAGGCGCTTCAGTCTGGAACCACGCGACCGCTACGGCCGCAGGTTCGAATCCTGCCTCGGGCATGGTTGTGTGTGATGTCCTTAGGCTAGTTAGGTTTAAGTAGTTCGAAGTTCTAGGGGACTGATGACCTCAGATGTTAAGTCCTATAGTGCTCAGAGCCATTTGAACCAATTAAAGAGCAGCGGGAATTACAAGTAGTGCAGTCAGCAATGCACGATCACATTAAACAACTGGCTAGGTGAGAGTAGCATTCGCGCACTGAGGTTTACGTACAAAATCATGTATGGAGACAATTCATCCATTCCGGTGATCAAGAATCTCGACCATTCTTGCCTGTTGTCGACATCGATACTGACAAGATATGAGTTTTCTCGTAATTTCAATAATATGGTTCAAATGGCTCTGAGCACTATGGGACTTAACATCTATGGTCATCAGTCCCCTAGAACTTAGAACTACTTAAACCTAACTAACCTAAGGACATCACACAACACCCAGCCATCACGAGGCAGAGAAAATCCCTGACCCCGCCGGGAATCGAACCCGGGAACCCGGGCGTGGGAAGCGAGAACGCTACCGCACGACCACGAGATGCGGGCCCAATAATATG
This sequence comes from Schistocerca nitens, assembly GCF_023898315.1. NCBI lineage: Eukaryota > Metazoa > Arthropoda > Insecta > Orthoptera > Acrididae > Schistocerca > Schistocerca nitens. Next base: position 465,735,810 of record NC_064619.1, on the reverse strand, counting down.
AATATGATACAAGTAATGCAGGAGGCAAACGACCAAGATTATTATAATCAATAGTTGTCGATTCAGGTTGACTATGTCACAGTGGTAAAAGACAAACATTGGATAAGAAGTGACTTATTACTCTTATGACGCGATTCCGAATTTATCCATGATCAGATATCCAGGAACTGATTTTTTTAATTTCAAGTTTGACGTAGAATAACAAATGACAAAAGAAATATTATTTTCGTGTGATATAATTACAAATATACAGTTTTCGGATTTTTTTCTTTTGTTGTGCTGTGAAACGTTGCTTTCTGCCAAATTTCATGATTTTAAGCCAACAGGTTTTGATGAGTGAGTTTGCGAGTATCAAAATGTGACATAAAGTGCCGTATCTTTTGATTGCACTTACTTGAAAGCTTCTGTGCTTTAAACTGCCAAGTGACCATAGGCCGCAATACGTGGCATAAATTTCAATTTGATACGTCTACTCGTTCCTGAGAAAAGGGCTTTTAACAGTAGGGATAGACAGACACAGACAGACGAACGCGTGGACGGACGGAAGTACAAGAAAGTGATGCTATAAGGTTTCCTTTTCACCGATTAAGATAGGGAACCCTAAATGATAATCTGATGTTCGAAGTTATCTGACGAAGACGTGGAGCAGCAAGTTCGAACCTGCCAAACTTTGATGGCACAATTTGCAGATGCCGCTCCTCTTACTAGATTACAATTTTCTTTACAAATGTGAGATAACGGCAGTTAACACAGGAGTAGTGTTGTTTTTTAGTATAAGGAAAATTCCCCATTATGACCAAGAGTTAGCGTCTTACGATACGGGCCAGGATGTCATCACGATGTTTGTTCAGACGTTCCTTATCTTTGAGCGTAGGTGACTGACAATACTTACTTAGACATATCTGCGGGAACGGATGGAAGCGCTCGCGTAGGATTTCCGTGAGATATCAGACAATTTGCCCGTAAAAATTCCTCAGCGATGTTTTTCTGGAGCTGGAAAGCAGCTCATTCCTCGCGTCAATGAACTAAGGTCCGTGGGTAGACCGAATCCAGGCCACAGCTGGAGGCGCTAACCGAGGCAGTAATAACGACACCTAGATCTGCAAGATACAGCGTCTGGATAACACCGGACGTACGAGGTTTGATCAAAAAGCAACGAGAATTTTTTAAGTGACGGGCTTTATACATCCAATTTTCAGACTTCATCGTGTTGGTACACATGTTCCTGGTGTATGTTTACCTTTGCAGCTGTTTTGAATATTTTGTTTATTGTTGATTGTTGGTGATACGTGTATTCGAGTGGTTGACGAATTTTTTCTTTCGAAAAAGGTGGATCAAAGAACTTACATTAAATTTTGCTTGAAAATTGGAATAAAGTGCAGCACCACATTGGAAATGTCTGTGGACTGTAACGAATCAACTTGAGTAAGACACAAGTTTGAGTGGTGAAGACGTTAAAGACGACAACCGTCCTGGATGCCCTAGTCTATCAATTACTAACGACAGTGTGGGAAAAGTAAGGAATGGTTCTGGAAAATCGCCTAATCGTTCAAATGGAAACTGCCCGAAAAGCCAATACCGAAAAAAATTCGGCAGATTCGATCGCGTGTGTTTTCTTCAATTGCAATGGGATAGTGCATTTTGAGTTCTGCCTTATAGCCCTAGATCAGTAAGGAATACTACCAGAAAGTTACGTGCCGTTTGCGTGAAACAATCCGAAGAAAGCGATCAGAATTGTGGTAAAACTCTTCGTGGGAGTTGCATCCCGCTTGTACCTCCAAGCTTATTCGTGATTATTTTGGCAAAAACAAAACCATTATGTTGTCTCAGCCACCGTATCCGCCGGACTTGGCCTCCTCCTTTCAATTCCCGAGGCTGAAGAGAACCATGAAAGGACGTTGTTTTGTCACCATTGATGAGATAAAATACAATGGCTGAAAGAGCTGAACACAATAAAGAAAAGTAAGTTCCAGAAGTGCTTCCAAGATCGGAGAAAACGCAGGCAAAAATGTATTATATCTTTAAGGGTATTACTTTGAAGGGTACAAAGTTGATGATGTTGCTGAGTAAATAAAGATACTTCAAAAAATTCCCGTTACTTTTTGATCACACTTAGCATATGCTGTATGCTGTTCACATATCTGGAAGACCGCAGTTCACCAGGCCCATTTAAGCTTTCTGCGGTTTCTCCACAACTTTTACGGCGAATAGCAGATAGATTCCTTTGAAAAGATCGTAGACAATTCGCTTTTCCGTCCGTGCTTGTGCTCAATTTCTAAAGACCTAGTCATCGACAGAGCAGTTTGTCAACGAGTTACACCATTGTTTCGTCTACAACGGTTTTTTACGAATGCAGAATTGTTTGACTTAGTATTGGCTAACTAGAATGCAGAACTGTTAGCTGGTAGACCACCCAGGTCGACCTACTTTCATCAGCATTGTGAAGGAGTTGCTCTGTTAGAACTTTTGGTTTGCAAAAAAGTAATCGGAAGTTCGAAAAAAGATTTTCGTAAACGAAGCAACAGAAGCAACGGTTCTTGCGATTGACAGAATAAATCCATAGGACAGCACTCGCCGATTGCAATTTTTTTTTTATAAACATGATGCTAGAAATTAATTTTTAGGTGCAACCAGACCTGATCTGGTTAGACATTCTTCGACTGCACTTCGTTCAAATCATCGGAAGTTGTCTGATTAAGACAAGTCTCAAACAATTTGATGTCAGGTTTGTAACAGTTAATGTAACAGAAGTAAAGAGACTGTAGGCTATCCATATTCAAATTATGTTCTTCCGGCGGCAGCTACACAAAAGCGATAACTTCTTACAACTATGAGATAGCCTTCACCGATAACATTGATAAAGCAGGACGCATTTCCCATGGCGCAGAGTATCATTAACATGCATCTCCACTTAATAGGAGTGGGTTTCAGCTATTACTGATTTAAGAGATCTTTCTGACAAAGTAGCAGAAATTTATTTTGAAGTTACGAATTCAACATTGGTCGTCGCTTTAAAGTAAACGGACTTAATTGTGAAACACTCTTAAGTATTCAATGCAATGTTTTGCTTTAATAAAAATAACCTTCTTGTTAGGTTCCGTTTTCGCCCTTGTTTTTTCTTTTTCCAAATTAGTTGTTTCGTAGCTTTAGAACAATTTCATGTGTTAAGTGGAAAAGAGTTCACTGATTATTGCGTAGACGTCGTGATGACTTTCGATGTTGGTAGGTGTTGAAAATTGCCCGTAAATGTTTTTTTTTTTTTACCATTTAGTGCATATTCTTTTAACACTCTGTCCTTTTCAACTCCTGTTATTTTATTTCGTGTTTAAGTAACTTTTTCAGTAACTGTCTAACGATTAATTTGTTCAGTTCTCGAGAAACTGTTTTAATTTACCGCCGAAGAAGAAAACATCTATTCCCAAAATTTAAAGACTGCTAAGAAACGGATAAAATTAGGGTTAGGATAGATATAAATTTGACATTATGCGCCCGGTTGATAACTCGAGTTCGCATCGCCATTTTCCCGAAAACTTCAGCACACGCAGGAGAATACTATTATTAATCAACCAAGCCGAGAAACACTGATAAATTACTTAAATCTCTTAGTACTGCACCCGCGAAATATAATCCGATGGAAACTAAACCGAGCAAGGCATGTGAACGTGCACAAATCGATGAAAATTACAGTGTAGGCACTGTTTTCGCCGTGGATTGGCGTTAAACAGAAACCGTGAATGTCGTTCACGTTTCGCAGAAACCAAGATGGAAATGGCTCCAAATAAAAGTGAAGCACTTCTGGGTTACTAAGATGGAGATTTAGGATAGTCAGTTTGGCTCTCCACAAAATGTTACTAGCAATTGAGGGTTGATAGATCAATCAGCGTGCAGCGTCTGCGGAAAATAGCCACACGAAACATACTACAAATGAAAATACAGTCACTTATTTGTCGCTGGTATTCCCTCATACGAATAATCTTAACAACGATATGGAACAGAGCGCTTAAGGAAAGGCTGTTGGTGGGATCCCCCGATCGCGAAACGCTTGATCCTGGGCAACAGAAAGCGGTCATCGCTGAAGCGGATTGGAATGACGCGGTGACGTGGGCTTCTTACATCACTCCCAATGCGCTAAGGCTGTTCGCAAACTGCCGCCGCGAATGATGTCACAAGGCGAGCGTTCGCCCTCCGTGCAACATCTGACGTAAGAACGTGACACACACACACACACACACACACTCACTCACTCACTCTGACACTGTGCTCGTGTTTATCTTTCTCAAAACGTCAGCATCGTAGCGAAGAAAACACAAAGTCTGTGTGACACCATTCCGCCACCAGCGTCTAAAAAAGCATTGCTTCTCTAACACTTCGTCTCTGAAATTTACCAAAGGTTCTGGTGACATATGTACAGGTAGGCTAGTATATTTGATGGTTATTAGCGTTTGTCAACAATCATCGACGACAGCGTGTCCATTACAAAGAAGATAGAAATGGACCAGGACAAATATTTATTAAAAGCCCATAGGACTTTATGCCGTATATTTAAGATATGAATAAAGGCGCAAAGTAGGAACATCACATGTTAAGTAATAGCTACAAAGATGTGCTCAAAAATGGTTCAAATGGCTCTGAGCACTATGGGACTCAACTGCTGAGGTCATTAGTCCCCTAGAACTTAGAACTAGTTAAACCCAACTAACCTAAGGACATCACAAACATCCATGCCCGAGGCAGGATTCGAACCTGCGACGTAGCGGTCTTGCGGTTCCAGACTGCAGCGCCTTTAACCGCACGGCCACTTCGGCCGGCTAAAGATGTGCATTGTTATAACAACAATGGAGATTATTCTTCTGGCAGCTGATAAATTTTTCGCTGGCGAAGAACCATACCAATGTTAGATATTCCTAGTCGTATTCCATTTGCGTATGAATTGAGGAGAATAATGGTTTTGTGTCTCCACATATTTTCGAATTTCTCGTACTGCGAAGAGGGAGTGTAGTGGTCCTATCCACTCGGTCCCGCCAATCTCTGGGCTGCGGCGCTGTGAAAGTAGGAAAATGAAGTTACATGCACTGTAGCATTTCGTGGGTGTGACCAACGAAATTACGTGAAAGTAATTTTATAAAGAGTAAAGTAAATATGTCATTGAAAATTGTCCGATTTTTAAAATAAGAAAGAGCTTTCTGCAATCAGACAAAGCAACCCCATTAACAACCAATAAACACAAGAGTTGAACTGAGACGGGACTCACACCTAGGCCCATAGAACAAGGTGGACTTTTCTGGAAAGCGCTGGAATCACCTGAGGACGGGTGTATCCCGATGTAAAAAAAAAAAATTGGAAGAAATTGGCTACATTAATAGTATTGCACGCTGTGAAAGTGGCTAACTAAAAGATCCGCGCCTCTTGCTAATCTGCAAGCAGTTGGATGAATTGTTCCGTTTGCTATTTACTGAACTAATTTTAGAATTTGAACATTTGAGAACTGTAGTGGACACCATATTTGTTATCACAAGCCATATTACCATGTTTTGTTTTGTGTTGTGTCGTTTGTTACCCGAGGTTGTTTTAATATTGTAAATAATATTTTTTAATTTTATTGTTCCTGTTGTATGATGGGCAAGAATAAATAAATAAAAACCGTAAACATGGCCAACGTAAGAAAATAATGCTGCAGACTCAAGATCTAATTAAATATATTTTTTAAACACATCACTGAAGATCGGAATAAGATACGTGTTTTGCACATAATTCCGCGTTAACTCTCACGAGGATTTGTTTGGAATTCTGTGAAACCATGCTGCAAACCACCTTCGTTGAGAGATCCTAAATGATGGTTAAACCAAATGTTCGCTCTGGGTGACTGTCTACTTGTCCATATACCCAGCAGTAGGACGGGCGTTGTGTCTTCATGTGTGTGTGGCCCATAGTGGTATGTGACAAACTGATGGGACGAGAATGCTGATGGCAATGGGCGTTCAATATAATACTTTGTAAGATAAATAAGTGACTGCGAGATGGCGGTTAATTTGTAGTTTATTGAATGAGGGCTACTTCTCAATACATAGATGCGGTTACGGAACACGTAAGGTCTGGGGTCTTAGAAAAATACTGCGCGAAAACTGTTTATAGTCAGAAATTAAATATTTCCTAGAAGCAAACATTCCTTAATCGCTGCCAAGTTGGTAAACATTTTCTTCTCAGATTATCGAACCTGTCGTAGCCGTCTTTGTGAGTTGGTGCTGGCGAAGATCTTCGGTTTCCTTCACACGAACGACAGAAGCACCTGGCGCCGTAGTAGTGCACTGTATTCAATTGACCAATTCACACGGGCGTTTAATGCCGCAGTCTCAGCTCATTCTTCCTGCAGGCACGAATCGTCGTCCCAAACCTCTTCCGTCTCCTACAAGGACTTGCTTTGTTGACAGCCGCATGATTACGAAAGGTTGTCTAGAACATTTTTTCCATCTTGGAAAACACACAGACAGGTTGCTAAGCGAATCCCTTTATTGTGCTACTATTTTCAGTCTACATGATCGTTACCAGGACTCAAAACATAACTTGGCAGATGTCATGTGGCAGAGGGTATTTCTGGTACTATTATCGTCTTCCCCCATTTTCCTGTTTCACTAGCGAATAGTGAATGCGAAGAACAACTGTTAATAAATCTCCACACGAACTCTGATTTCCATGTCGTGGTCATTTCTCGAGACTTACCGGAGATGCACAAAAATATGGAAACAAAAGATCACAACAAACTGCCTTGCCTAATACACCATAGGAAAACTGTTTGCATTCGAAACCGTTTACACTCGTGTCGGATTGGATGAAAACAAGTCCTGTGTGGTTTTCAAGTGATTTTTACACCATTCTGCCACTGAGAGCTGATGACTGCTGGCTAGGGGAGATCCGACAAGGAACGATTCATCCTTACGCTTACAGAACCAATCCTGGACGATGCGAGCAATTTGAAAAGGGGGCCCTGTCGTCTTGGGATACATCACCATTGGGGAAGAAACATCGCACCGTGGGATGGACCAGATCAGCCAGAGCAGTCACATAATCCTTGACAGTAATGCGACGTAGCAGAGTAACCATGAGGCCCACGGAATACGATGATGTGGCTGCCCAAAATATTACCGAACCCCTGTCATGCTTCAATCTTGCGACGTAAACTCGGTCAGAATTTGGAAACAATGTGGTACAACACTCATCCGACCAAGTGACTTCCTTCCGTTGCTTCATAGTCCGTTTTATGGCTTCGGCAACATGTTCTTCTGTTATGGGCATTTGCATCTCTGGTGGGTGGGTTTGGAATTGCAGCTCGCCCTGCCATTCCTGCTTATGGAGCTCCGTTCGTGTTGCTTTGGTGCTGACAAAGTTGGCGAGTGCGACATTCAGTTCTGCAGTGACTTTTGTAGCTGCCGTGGTCTTATTTTTCGTCACGATTCTGTTCAGTGACCGTTCGCCATGATCACTCAACATACTCGTGCCATCGTCTAGATTTTGTCGTAGCGGATGTTTTCCCTCTTTCCCTGTACGGGATATAAATCGTCGATAGGTGCCTCTTGAAACCCCAAACATTTCAGTTACCTTGGTCACGGAAGCACTCGTCATACGAGCACCAACATTCTGCCCACGTTCCAATTCACTTAGCTTCAACATAATGCATTCTCCAGAATACTCTTCTGTCAAGACTGACAGTTGCAGCGTATTGAGAACATTGCGCGGGTACCGTTAGTAGTCAGATACAACAGCGGCACCTGCAGGCTTGCCTAGCATCTGCCTTTATATCCAAGCAAACATTCCTCCATATTTTTGTCCAACTCTCGTAAGTGATTGGAAGTAATATGTTGCCTTACTCTTTTTGCAACTATCGCTGTCGGTATTTTAACGTTAAACGTCTTCGCCATGTTTAACGCCTCTCGTGTAGCATCTGCCACTGGAGTTCGTTGTACATCTCCGTAACGCCGTGATGAAGCGATGGACTTCCTCTTCTGTTAATCCAGCTAGGTTAAGGACCCAGACTGACAAGCAGTACTCATGAATCTGTCGAACATGTGTTCTGTAAGCCATTTGCTTCGTGAATAAATTACATTTCTTCAAGATTCTCCCAATGAATCTCAGCCTGTTACCTACTTGTTCAATGTGGTCATTCCACTTTAGGTGGGTCTGGATGCTTGCTCTTAGGTATTACGCGGCAGCTCCTGTCTACAGTAATTTGTCGCCAATAATTCAATCGGACACTAGTTAGTCTCCTCACCTGCTTATGCGCTTTTTGTTGCATTTATTTATGCTCGTTATCAGTTGCCAGCCCCGGTATCAGACATCGATCCTCTACAGGTCGTCCTGTGTTTCGTTGCAGTCCTCTGGCGTGGCACAGCGTATAGACAGCAGCAGCATCCGTGAATAGCATTGCAGAGCCTCTAAATTTATCCACTAGATCAGTGATCGTTAAAATCTTTTGCTCAAGGGCCACCAGTGACATTGTGGGGCGACACATCGGTCGCATGTGTACTTATGTTACTATTAATTGGTAACCCACATAAATTAGTAACTATTGAGCTCCCAGTAGACTAGGTACAGGTACAGTAATTGTGCGCTAAATTGGCCGCCGGCCACCAAGAACTGATCATTAAGTCGGCATCATCGAGAACGGTACACTGCGTGTAGACTGTTCTCTTTTTCACGTGTCGACTGTTCCCTTTTTCAGCTTGCTGCTACCTTCATCTACACCAAAGGTGTGGCACTGTAATTTGCCTGTCGAGGTGTTGTAGTATTGTCTGTGTGAGTGGATGTTTGATTGGTAACAGTAATTGCGTTCAGTGGTGGGACAAAAATTTGGAAATGTATGCTTGAATATAAATGGATGTGCTATTCAAGCTTGCAGGTTGCTCTTTTATATCAGACCACGAACGGCACCTGTGCAATATTCTCAATACGTTGCAACCGTTAGTAGTGTTCTCTGTAGTTGTAGGTCCATTATGTCGGAGCTAAGTGAAGTCGAACGTGAACAAATTATTGGTGCTCGTGTGGTGGCTGCTACTGCAACCAAAGTAGCCGAAGTTTCAAGAGGCACCATATCGAAGATTTTTGCGTCAGCTGCAAAAGTCACTGCAGAACTGAATGTCGCGATCCCTGTCAGCACCGAAACAAGGCGAAGGGAGCCTCACAAACATGGAATTGAAGGGCGAGCTGGAATTCGAAGACCGTTTATCGGTGATCAAAGTTCCCGTAAGACGAAGACTTAGAGACAGTGCAGTCTTGTAATACGGCAACGGAGCGAAGCGATTTATCTCACGTTCAGTAGGGCATGATCATTCGATTTCGGCCCAAGGGCGGAACCATTTCCGAAACGGCTTAGTGCATGAACAGTCCGCGTACCGCCGTGGTTAAAGTATGCTGTGTATGACAAAGTGGCGCTGTCCAAAACCGCCCCTGAGGCGGCTGTTTTGCATCGCAGCCCACAAATGATAGGGGGTGAACGTCTGCATGGATGTGTACGGGCGAATAGTCATGCAATTGTTCAGCAACTGACCGCCAAGATGAACAGGGGAGCTACCAACAGTGCCTCTTCAACGACCGTTCAGGGGATGTTACAGCGTGTGGGCCTCCACAGCAGGCTCTTCGATCCGTGCACTCATGTTGACAGCTATTTACCGGCGACGACGGCTGGAATTTGCATGTCATTACCGCCACTGGACGTCCACCAAGTGGAGACAGGTGGTCTTTTCTGATGCACCACCTTTTATCCTCCAACGGAACGTGTACGGCGTGAAACGTCTGGAAGGAAATACCCTGCAACAGTCTTCGGAAGGGTCCAGGCCTGAGGAGGGAGCATTGTGGTCTGAGGAATGTTTTCGTGGCTTTCCGTGCACGATCTTGTCATTCTTTAAGGCACAGTGGATCAGTAATTATGTGCACCTATCGTTTGGGACTATGCCTACCCTACATACGGTTCGTTCCGTGGCACGATGGCATCTACCAGCAGGACAAAGCAACGTGTCCCACAGCTCGCATTGGACGTTCGTGGTTCGAGGAGCACCAGGGTGAATGTGCCGTACTCCTCTGGCCACCAAACCCCCTGGATCTGAACCCAGTCGAGACTCTGTGGGACCACCTCGATCGGGCAGTTGGTGCCATGGATTCTCAACCAAGAAACCTAGGGCGTCCGGGCACGGCACTGGAGTCAGCGTGACTCCACGTCTCTGTCGGTACCTTCCAGAACCTCATTTACTATCTGCGTGCATGTTTCGCAGCGGTCTGCGCTGCAAAAGGTGGCTATTCGGGCTTTTTACAGTTGGTCACATAATGTAACTGGGTAGTATGTATAAGTGATCTTAGTTCTCCAAAAATATGAAAATGCGCGAGTGTCGAAAACGGTGCATAATGCTGCAGCTGATGGACGGTAGAGACCTGCACTGATGACCCGAAACATCATGACCATCTGGTGAACAGACTTCCCCTGGCATTTTCTGTACAAGCTTGAGATACTGCTATTAATATTTGTAATTAAAGTTGTGAGTGTTTGCCGCCCCTCCTTAAGCTACTACTCGAGAAAATATTACAATGTAAAAATCACCGTAGTATTTAAAAATATTTTTTTTAAGTAATGGAAATATAAAAGGTCCACTTATGAAAAGTTACGTCAAAATATACCAGGGTGAGATTTTAAGGAAGTGTATTCACGCTCGAAGGAACCATTTCGATCAGTTCTTGGTGTTCTTCGTTGGGGGAAAAAAATACCTGTCGAAACTTCACTATACACCTAGCATACTTATGGCGTGATGACTACAATGATATTGTTTCACAATTCTGGCATATACCAAGGACTAGACTTCGGTACTCTCACCTTATCGCACGCGAATAAGAGTGGGCTTCCTGAACGCAATGCGCTATCACCTACACGCCGTACAGCGGGTTGCGAAATGTAAATGTAGGTTAAATAATTCCACGCACCTATGACGTATTCTCGAGCCACCAGCTCGAGTTGTGGAAGAAGGAAATTCTGTACTATCCAGCCGACACGTGTGAACTGTCAGATACAGGGAGGCCGCTGTCTGCGTCAGTCAATAAACAATCACGCGTTCTTTCGACTTTCGTGTGAATCAGGTCTCGTGTGTAATCGTTTCACCGAACGGTGGCACGTAATAAAAGGCGTGGCCTCAATCGGCAAACAGTAATCTACAGTAAGTTGCGCAACCACTCTCCTCAAACTTAACAATTCAATTAGCATATGTCGTAGCACACAGGCGAATATGCCCTGGCCAGAGTTAGGGATGTAGAAGGGAACTAGCTTTTCGATTTATCTGGCAACTTCAGAGACAGATATGCGCTTTTTTTTACTTTATAGTATTGCTGCCCATTCAAGTAATAAATTACATCATTTCAAGTAAAGTAACATGATACGTGATGTCATCCCCCCCCCCCCCCCCCCCCAAGGAACGAATCCACCTACAGAAAATTTTGTCCCCCAGAACAAGGTTTTTAGCCATTAGATGTATTCTGTTCAGTCATATGATATACATTATTTACTATGGCTGGTCAATCTTTTGCATTTTGGAAGCAGGATCAGGGATTTTAGCTTATACGTTGCGGGATGAATGTGTGGCAGCTGAGAGAGCTGTACTGGGGAAGTACGGTTAACTTGCAAAAAAGCGCGAGTATGTCAAGATATTTTGATTTAAATGTCTTTGAAGCTGCCAGATCAGCTAGTTCCTTTCTTTTAGATCACTAATTCCGCCCGGGGCATATTCGTCTTTGACTGACGACGGTCGCTGCTAGAACGATTATCTCATTCCTAATTCAAGGTTACCACTTCGCTTCCCTGCTTTTATCTGGGACAGCGCGTTCGTAATGAGCCTAAGTAAATTTAAAGAAATAATGGCTTTCGCTGTTGGTGTAGACTAGGAAATGCAAATACCGACGCCTGTGTTGCATTTCGGACGCAATAACACTCTAGATTCTCTCATGGTTTTCCGAATCACTACAGGGAAAGCTGGGAAAATGCATGGTTTAGCCAGTGTAGAATGTATAACCTATTTGCATTGAACGCGCTTAAATTTCCCTGTGAAATTATTTTAGCTTTGCTCTTACTTTACTTCTGTTTTAATTGCCAGTTTCAGAACATTTTTCCATTTTTTACGCTGTGTTAATGGATGTGAGCTAGTGTGAATGTGCGGACACACACACACACACACACACACACACACACACACACACACACAGAGAGAGAGAGAGAGAGAGAGAGAGAGAGAGAGGGGGGGGGGGGGGGGGGGGGAGTGTGTGTGTTCATAAAACAAATTTGAAGTCTAGTAAATGTAATGTATTAGAATAATTGCAACAGCATTTATCATTTGTGAGACCATAGTGACCTTAGTTACTAGGGTCACGTAAGATATTTCAAATCCATCTTCGAAATACTAAAATTGCGTATTTGTATTACCATATGAGTTTAGTTTTATTAGTTAGTGGTCTGGAATCAAACATGTTTACAATTTAGGTTGGGTTCCAGGTCTGAAAAGAGTCAATTGCAAAAGCTACTGAAATATGATATTTTACTTACTGTACTGTCGCCGTATTTCCCCTCACGTCTGGATGTGTCGTTCGCCATACTGAGGGCAGGAATACAGAGAAAATTTGTATGCAAACAACACTTCAGGGTTAAGCTGAAGTGGATGAAATGCAGTAAGTAAAAAATTCACACTTCAGTGGATTTTTATGCTTCAGGTGAATAAAACAGAACGTATGGTAAGATAAATACGCATTCCCAGTAGTTGCATAGACGGGTTTGAAATACCTTACGTCATTGTAAAAGTACATTTGCAAAAACGTGGACACATCTTATGTTTCACAGGGAGTTCGGGATATCGGACGAAATTTTTACTAATGGATAGGGTGCAAAGTTGTTAACATACTGCAGTATGGTTAATATTGTTCGTGAGTATTGGACCAATTGTAGCGATTTAGTTTATAAATTATGTTTTAATTTTATGTGAAGAATCATGCGATAAGAATTAGGCACTGGTACAGCAAATGCCAATGTTAAATGTCACTTCTCGCAAAATTTGACTGTCAAGTGGGCCGAACGTTAGGATTTACTTTGTAACGTAGAGCAGTTTATTCCTGTCAGACAATATTCAGAAGGAAGTCAAATTGAAACTTCAGCCACGTAAGCTTTTTTGTATTCCGCAAAAAGCGTCGCTGTGGACATGTCGCATTTGATCACTGCAGTAGTATTTTCAGGAGATATCGAAGTTAAAAATAAAGTTCTTATTTCAAAGAAGAAGAAGGCTACAGGCGCCACATACCGGAAAGTAAATTAATTCTATTGCACTTTCATTCTTATCTGTCGATACCGCATTGCACATAATATAGCTACAATTCTCAGTACAATATGGTTGGTCTCAGCTAGCCCGTAGGAAATATTCTTTCGCAATGTCATTTACCGTTCCCGGTTGCAGTTAACGCACAAGGGTAGAACCTCTTTTACGCAACATATTTCCAAGTGTCGTTCACGGCGTCCTTGCAGTTTGCGCGCCGTGCCTCGGGAAAGGGACGGAATGTAGCCTTCAGTCTATGTCTCGGAAAAAGCGGCGTTGATGCTTTTGCAGAGCACAGAGAGTACTGCTATCGTTGTAGCTTGTGTATCACCATCCACGTAAGACAGCTGTTCACTGACGCCTCTGTATCCGAACCACGTCCTGACCGACAGTAAATAAAGCACAGTGGTGTTCAGTTTCTGTCACACAGTAGAGGTTGAGAGGTTTTCATAATTGAGATTTCCCACAGGCCGTGCTAAAAGTGACAAATGTTTGTTGGCAAATTCTGCTCTACATCTTATATAGCATCTGTTATGGATATCTTGAAATGATAACCATCAAGAAATGATTGACGACTTGTCAGTCGACTGCATATTTGTTCTAAATAGTCCAATAAAAATTCTTGCCTTATACTACCAGTTGATAACATGTTAAAATACACTAACGGAAAAAATCGCAACATCAAAAAATAGAGTAGCGAAATTTTGGGAATACATTTGTCTAGGTAACACATTTAAGTGATTAACATTGCAAGAGTACAGGTTAACGTAAGCCATTGCAGATGTTAAAAGCTGGTACATGAATAATAACCAGTGTAACCGCCAGAATGTCGAATAAAAGGATGCAAACACGCATGCATGGTGCTGTGCAGGTGTCAGACGTCAGTTTGTGGGATGGAGTTTCATGCCTGTTGCACATCGTCGGTCAATATAGGGATCGACAATGCTGTTTTTGGATGACGCTGGAGATGTCCGATGATGTCCCATATGTGCTCGATTGGAGACATATCTGGTGTTCGAGCAGGCCAAGGCAATACTTAGACTGTCTGTAGAGCATGTTGGGTTACAACAGCGGTATGTGGACGAGCGTTATCTTGTAGGAAAACACTCTCTTAAACGCCGGCCGGTGTGGCCGAGCGGTTCTAGGCGCTTCAGTCTGGAACCGCGCGACCGCTCCGGTCGCAGCTTCGAATGCTGCCTCGGGTATGGATGTGTGTGATATCCTTAGGTTGGTTAGGTTTAAGTAGTTCTAAGTTCTAGGGGACTGCCCGCATCTCGTGGTCGTGCGGTAGCGTTCTCGCTTCCCACGCCCGGGTTCCCGGGTTCGATTCCCGGCGGGGTCAGGGATTTTCTCTGCCTCGTGATGGCTGGGTGTTGTGTGCTGTTCTTAGGTTAGTTAGGTTTAAGTAGTTCTAAGTTCTAGGGGACTTATGACCACAGCAGTTGAGTTCCATAGTGCTCAGAGCCATTTGAACCATTTTCTAGGGGACTGATGACCTCAGGTGTTAAGTCTTATAGTGCTCAGAGCCATTTGATCTCTCCTAAACGCTGTTCATGAATGGCACCACAACAGATCTAATCGCCATACTGACGTAGAAATTTACAATCAGAATGCGTGGGATAACCACGAGAGTGCTCCTGCTGTCATAAATGGCCTGCTTCTAACCAATACACGGCCATCACTGGCACCGAGGCAGAACCATCTTTCATCAGAACTTACACTCTGCACTCCAAAGAGCTCTCGCTGACACCACGAAAGTTGCAAAAGGCAGTGATTTGGGGTCAGTGGAAACCACGCCACAGGGACTCTTCCTCGGAGCTGTCCTTGAAGTAACCGATTTGTAACAGTTCTTTGTGTCACTGTGGTGCCAACTGCTGGTGAAATTGCTGCTGCAGATGCAGTACAGTGCGCCAGAGCCATAGGCCGAATACGTTGGCCTTGTGTTGTGCTACGCGGCCGTATGATACACTGTGGCTACATTCTTCCCAAGTTGTTCTGCTCTATTGCAGAAGGACCATTGAGCTTCTCTTAGCCCAGTTTCAAGACCTCGTTCTAATTCAGTGAGGAGTTAATAATGGCGTCTTTGTCGCCCTAAAGGCATTCCTGACTAACTCATCACAGGAAAAGGGGGGAGACGATGATAATTACAGACTGCTCAGAGGGCTCAGTCCCACTTCGTATCTCCACATTCTGTTACTACCAGATGTATGTAAACTGAATCCAGCTATGAGAATCATATAATCTATGACTGCTACACAACTGAAGGAAGGATGATTGGGTTTAACGTCCCACAGCACATGACGAATGAAGACCAGAAAGACCTTTGGCTCGCAATCTGTGAAGATCTTTTGGATCGGGCAAATGAGAACGAGATGTTCGTTAAGAGAATCATAACTGGGGACGAGACGTGGGTCTACGGTTACGATGTTGAGACCAAGGTACAGTCTTCACTGTAGGTAGGGAAAGACTCTGCAAGACCAAAAAACGCTCGTCAGGTGACAAATGTCAGACACATGCTGATATTTCCTTTGACTTTAAAGGATAAATTCATCATTGATTTGTGCCACAGGGATAGACGTAATCGACGGTACTATCGCGACGTGTTGCGACACCTGCAAGAAAATGTGAGAAGGAAACTGCCTGAAATGTGGCGATATAATTCATAGCTCGTGCATCACGATAACGCCCCCGCAATTCATCAATGTCGGTGCGTGACTGTTGCGCGAAAAAATCGAAATCACAGTGCTGCCTCATCCTCCATCCTCTCCAGACATGGCCCCTGCGGACTTTATTTCCAGAGTCCCAAACCCCGTTGAAAAGATGGATTTGCAACGATAGGCGAGATAAAAGAAGATTCGCAGACTTCGCTTCGTGCGATCCAGCAAGAGGCGTACCAAGACTGCTTCGGGAATTGGGGCGGTGTATCAGTTGTGGAGGTATTTCGAAGGATACCATGTACAGTAAGTAAAAGGTATGCGTAGAAAAATTAGTGGACAAAGTTTCGGAATTTTTTATGAAGAGACCTGGTATGCATTGGAACGGATATGACCACTACCTTATGTTCTATGGTGCACCCTTGCCGCAGCCACAGGAAAGGTGATATCATGAGTAGTGCGCGTAGAATGCTTCCGAAGCGACCAACCACGTTGTGTATCGCCACCGCTCGTCAGGATGGGGACATTTGCAGTGGCAGTGTGAAATTACATATTGGATTACGGATCAATGGAAGACAGTCCTTGAGTTTAATTGGGGACGGAGGGGAGAGAGAGAGAGAGAGAGAGAGAAAGGAAAAGTACTTGTGTGGACATGATGCTGCCAGCACCGTACAAAGTATGTGGTTCTGTCTATCACAGATTTTTTATTTATTTATTTATTTTTCAACCACCAATATTGTCCCCTTTAACTAGCTCCCTTCGACAGCTGTGCGTCGGCAGTCGTTGTTTCCAGTCTTGATAGCAGCACTGAAAGGCTTCAACTGGTAGGGCCTTTAACGTGTCCGTCTCATTCTTTAAAATATTCCCCGGAGTCCCAAAATGACGTCCTCTTTAAGACATTTTTCAATTTCGGGAAAAGAAAAAAGTCGCAAGGATTAATCGGGTGATTAGGGTGGCTGTGGAACAACAGCCTTTAAAAATCATCTCCCTAAAAAAAACTTAGTTGACAGTTTGTCCTGGAGGAAAAATTTCGCAAGAACGTGTTTTTCGAAGTTTGAAGTCTCACTGAACCTCAACGAGGTTTATCTTCAACGCATTCTCGCCGGCCGTGTGGCCGAACGGTTCTAGGCGCTACAGTCTGGAACCGCGTGACCGCTACGGTCGCAGGTTCGAATTCTGCCTCGGGCATGGATGTGTGTGATGTCCTTAGGTTAGTTAGGTTTAAGTAGTTCTAAGTTCTAGGGGACTGATGACCACAGCTGTTAAGTCCCATAGTGCTCAGAGCCATGTGAACTTCTGTTTTTTCCCCCAACGCATTCTCGGTTTTTCAAAAATGATTTATGTCTGCGAAAAACTTGTGCCCCAAAGGCCTGTTTCAACCTTTCAAAGATCTCACTTGCGGATTCCCCGAGTTTAACACAGAACTTTATGGCGTTTGCTCTGAATTCCGCTGTTCGATTTTCGTAATTGACAACAAAAACAGAGCTTCAATGATGCGCTCCCAAAAATCACGTGATAGTTGAACGGTGCTGAAACTTGGTTTTCTCACACACCTCGTGTCACTCAAATAGTATATCCGATAAAGGGGAAAAATATTGTAAGGAGTACACATTGAAATATATTCCCTTAAGACAGTATGTATAAGTTGCAATCTTTTTAACTCAGTAATGATGCTGTAAGTCGTACAGTGTGTCTCAAAAGAAAGCTTGAATTGATGGGTCAAAATAAAACAGAGGTGTGAAGTCTTTATTTATTATTGAAATATACCGTTTAAGAATTTACTTCTCAAAATATGTCATTTAAATGCAACCCAGCACGCCTACGACACTTGTTTAAACGATGAACAAAATTTTGAATGGTGACTCGGCATGTAGACACTGGGATGGCTGGCAGTTCACTATGGGTATTTTCTTTCAGTTGCTCCAGAGAAGTCGAATTATTAACGTACTTAAGGTTTGACATATCCTCATCAAAAAAAGTCCGTGGGGGCTCCAATCTAAACTGCGTGGGGCCCATTTATGTCGCCCCTCCTGAATATAAATTTACCGGGAAAAATTTCACGAACTCGCATGTGGACGCACTGGATGCGAGTGCTGTGGCTTCGTCTTGTTGAACCCATGTTTGTCGGTTATAACTGGGAAAGTTTTGCAATTCCGGTACCAAAAGGTCATTTAACATCGCCGCATAACGTTCCGAATTCACTGTTAACTGCACGACCGCTCTCGTCTTCGAAAAAGTATGGACCAATTACTCCTCGAGCCGACATCGCAGCCCATACAGTAAAATTTGGCGAATGAAGGGGTTTCTCATGCTTCTGTTGAGGAACCGTTGCATTTCAGTAGATGCAATTTTGCTTATTGACGTGACCGTTCAGATGAAAATGAGCCTAGTCAGAAAACAAGGTGGTGTTAAATGTAGGGCGCTCAGTCACGTTATTGACGAACTGTAGCGTACGTTTGGCTTCCACCAATTGGATCTTGTAAGAGTGCAGTTTAAGGTCTTTTTGCAGAATTCGCTGCAGTAATGATCTATGCCCATTTAAAGATCTTGCACGATTACGAATGGAGAGATAATGATCGTCACGAACAGACCAGTTTACACTTCCCACAGATTCGCCCGTTTTTGATGGTCTTGGTTGCCCAAATTTCGGTTTGGCCAGTGTTGAACCGGTCTCTCAAACGTTTTGATCCATTTTCGGATAAGGAGAACACTTGGAGCACAATTTACATTACGCAATCTACAATTATTGCAAAATTTCCTTCGTTCTACAGTCGCCGAATCACTTTAATTTTATTTTCGCACACTGAACGCGCGGTCCGCTCCCGAGAAGAGCTCCATATCGACTCAATTCCCAAACGCGAAGCAAGCTATGAACGTAGACTCTCTCTCTCTCTCTCTCTCTCTCTCTCTCTCTCTGTCTCCCTCTCCCCCCCCCCCCTCCGTCTCCACCAATTTGTTGTGCTTGCGCAAAGATCTCTTCAAATATAAACTTCCTCTTGAGACATCCTGTACTTTTGTTGGGAGCATTTTGGTGATACTTCTGAGAAATTTAATTAGGAATCCTCCGCGGCCCTAGTTTGAGTGGAGAATAAAGCAAACCAAGAGCTCTGCGCCATTCAAACTGCCGTAACAGCCGCACAAAATATCCACACTGATTGTATTTCATTAATTTCTTGTCAGATCTAGACAAGTTATAAAAAACCATATTTCCGTTAAGAAAAAGTTAATGCCAGAATCTCAACGATTAATGAACTGCGAAAATGTTTACACTATAGGTGTAAAAGATACGATGTGAAGACGAAGAGAGATTTAAATTGCTTTGAGGAGTCACAAGTTTTTTGAGATGGAAAGATTAGGCGCCTAACGTGTAATGTTGTGGTTACATTGCTTAAGGAGCAGTCTCCGTTTTAACGGAAGAGGTATATTCTATCAGATTATTGTACTGATTAGCTGCTTCTGTTCTTCGTTCATACTTGTTTAGGTGGTCAGTGGCTCCGGATTGGCGTCCATAATTTTTCATGAGGCGAAGCCAAACTGTAAAGATCATACATTTCTGTTCTGGAAACCTCTTGGGGCAAGATACAGAGTTCAGCTCTTACTATGTCAGGCGTGAAATTAATTAGGTGCCCTGATGTGCAGAAATGACGCAAAGCCCTTGAAGTATATGCGTAACTCGTGTTCCGTCGTGAACTATCCGAGCTGACTCAGAGCTGTAGTCCATAGTCCACAGATAAAGTTGACTGATAATAATAAAATTGTGGTGACCGTGCGTGAAATCGAAAAAAAAACAAGTGTTCTTTTTCGTGTTTTAGCTTTCATATGCGTCAAGAGAGAACTGGATACTTGTTCAGAATAAGCGCTGCTCAGGTTCCCATCCAGACATCGAGACTTAGGTTTTCTGTGTGTTCCCTAACTCGCTTTCGGAGAATGGCGCGATCGTTTCTTTTGAAGCAACATGCGTTATTAAACGCAGAGGCAGACAGTCGACATGACTTCATATCTAAAAAGTGTGATACGCCATGCTTCTGTTTCATAAACTAGCATTAAGTGAAAGGGATGGGGAGGATGATAGAACTGAGTGCCTATACGCTGACATTTGGATGGTGACAATCGTAAAACCAATGAGTCACAGATTATGGAATTGTAATGTTGCTCTAACTGTGGATACTTTTTTGGCGAGAGTTGAGTATTGATGTCCTAACATCATTCTAGTTAGCGGCTGCAGTTCATGCTACTTCGTTGGCGATTGGTAGTATCTAACTTACTAATGTTTTTGTTGTTCATAGGTGATTTGGCCTGCTGTAAATACATGCGTCAGAGGGGTGGGTTTGATTATACAACTGGCCTCTGTCTTATTTTGTACAAGGTCCATGTTTATATTGTAATGTTATCCTCGTCCCTGCTTCGACAAACAAGTCAGAATTAATGTTGTCTTCGCAAACCCTGTCGTCTTGTTCAGTCAACGTGGCCAGCACTGTAGAAGCCGGCTGTGCTTCCATCTTACGTTGTGGTTGTAGTTACCCAGATAAAAAATAAGAGCTTATGGAATGTCTTAAGCATATCTGTGCCGTTGATTGTTGTCAACCTAGATAACCGCTGCTGCACCAAGTATCTCGCCAAACGTGACCTTGCCCTCCCATCAGGCGTATCCACAAATTCCTATCCACTCTCAAAAACATTGCGCAGAAGTCTGACTTAAAAGATAGGTCATTGGCACATAATCTGGTGGTCGAGAGCTAAGCAGCCTCACCTCTCCTTCCGTTAACTAACACATTCTGACGATAAATTTTTATTGCCTGAGCACTGTGTATGCCACGCTGCTTCACATGTTCATCGCGTCATGGGGATGAGGCTTTTGATAAAATTCAGAATGATCATTCATGCGTTGATTCCACAATTTGTTACTGTATTTCTGAGGCAGAGATGTCTGTAAATGGTGGCAGCCAGTCAAGGAATATTTTAGGGAATTGGTTTCAAAAATTTATTTCAAAGGCCCAGTCAAATCTTAACAAGTTTACTCCTAGAGCAACATATGATGTGCCTACGTGACACATGTTGCCTGCCTTTCAAAACCGAGGCAGTTCTGTCCAGTTCAAGCTGCCGACAAGAGACGCCCTCAGACTTCTGCTGAAACTGCTAGCGAATACACGCCATTGGTTTTAGCGTGGGATACAGGTCACGTGTGTGGACGTGGGAGTATTCTGTGGTGCGGAACACAGTTTCTTTTGTAATCCAGACCTCGACCAGAACAGACGTCTTTTCGGAAGACAGAGCCTCTGGCTCTGCTTTTCACGACCGGCCACCAACAAAGTTAACACGTACCGCTTCCCCTTCCGTTGCCAATTTCAATTACTTGTTCGACCTCCTAGACTGGCCCAAACCTGGTAACTTCCGACCCTAGGCGCGCCCCTTGAGTATGCCATACACTGAAATACATTCTCGTTATTGATTTCCTGTTTTGTCATTTAAAGGCAGCTCTGGATGCCCACTCTAAAGTCCTGAACGCTCGACCTCCTGCACACTCTCGTTACGAGGCATATGTAACAACCTTCTCCCCCCTTCCCTGACCATTACAGTACATATCTGACGGACACAGTGAGCCTTGAATGAAGACAAGTTTCATTTGTTACAGGAAATACACTTCAACCACTATAGTGTTCACACACACACACACACACACACACACACACACACACACACAGAGAGAGAGAGAGAGAGAGAGAGAGAGAGAGAGAGAGAGAAATAGCAGTTCATTGGCGGGACTGTCATTTAAATGCAGGCTTTGCCTGTGAAAAGATTTCCGACAAGATTATGGTCGCACGAATGGAAATTAGATTTTGGAATGGTAGTTCGAGCTAGACGCATGGGACATTCCATTTCAGAAACCGTTATGGAATTCAATATTCAGAGAGTCAAGAGTGTGCCGAGAACAAATTTGAGGCAGTACCTCTCATGACGGACAACGCAGTGGCCTTCACTTAAGGACCAAAGCAGCGGCATCTGCCTTGCTGTTGTCATTACTAGTAGACAAGCAACACTGGGTGAAATAACCGCAGAAATACATGTGGGACAGACGACGAACGTATCCGTTAAGGACAGTGCGGCGAGATTTGGCGTTATTGGACGATGGCAGCAGACGACCGACGCGAGTGCCTTTGCTAACAGCACGACATCTCCTGCAGCGCCTCTCCTGGGCTCGTGACCATAGCGGTTGGACTCTTAAACGACCGGAAAACCCTGACCTGGTCATACGAGTCCCGATTTCAGTTGGTAAGAGCTGATAGTAGGATTAGTGTGTGGCACAGACCGCACGAAGTCATGGATTCAAGCAGTCCAAAAGCTCTGTGCAAGCATGATGGTGTGGGCTGCGTTTACATGGAATGTACTGGGTCCTCTGATGCAACTGAACCAATAATTGACTGTAAGTGATTGTGTTCGGCTACTTTGAGACGAATTGCAGCCAAACGATGATGGAATTGTTACCGGGCCGCGATTGTTCTCGACTGATTAAGAACTTTCTGGACAATTAGAGCGTATGATTTGGCCAACTAGGTCGCCTGACATAAATCTCATCAAACATTTATGGGACATAATCGAGAGGTCAGTTCGTGCAAAAAATCTTGCAACGGCAACACTTTCGCATTCATGGACGACTATAGAGGTAGCATGGCTCAATGTTTGAGGGGACTTCCAACGACTTGTTAAGTCGAGTTGCTGCACTACGCCGGGCAAAATGGCTCAAATGGCTCTGAGCACTATGCGACTTAACTTCTGAGGTCATCAGTCGCCTAGAACTACTTAAACCTAACTAACCTAAGGACATCACACACATCCTTGCCCGAGGCAGGATTCGAACCTGCGACCGTAGCGGTCGCTCGACTCCAGACTGCAGCGCCTTGAACCGCACGGCCACTCCGGCCGGCCCGGGCAAAAGGACGTCCGACACGATATTAGGAAGTATCCTATGGCATGTGTCACTTCCAGTGTATAAGCTATCGAACTGCAGTAAAAGTGTCTCTGTACATCGAAGAAAGGCAATATTTCTAATTTCGAAACTGATGATTCCTCGGTGGCTTATGGTGTATCTTATGAACCGACCGCTTCTTTTTGTCAAGCACTTTTCTCCCCAGTTCGATTCAGTGCCACCTTATTACTTACCGATGCAAACAAACAATATTTACATCATGTTACCGATATAATCTCCAGCATTCTCGTATAGAACCGCATTCTAAAAGTTTCTTATCAGAACTGTTCATCGTACATCATTCACTTCCGTATAAAGCTACACTCCACACAAATATTTTCAGAAAAGCCAGTCTTACATTTGAATTTGTATTCGGTGATTACAAATTTATCTTTTTGAGAATAATTTTTGTACTATTATCAGGATGATCTTCGAAGTGCTCTTCCGTCTCTGACAGAATTCTAATTTTATCGTACACTGTAATTTACAAATTTCTCCCTGGTTTCCTTTACTACATGATTCATGTACAGATTGAATAAAACAGGCTATAAGCTACAACCAAGTCACACATCCGTCTCAGTTATTTTCCGCGTAAATTGTAGCTTAATTTTCGCTTTCTATCTTTTATCATTCCTACATTTAGAATTCCAAATGGTTTATTCAGTCAACACTGTCATAAGCTTTTACTTTTTTTGTCATCAGTCTACTGACTGGTTTGATGCGGCCCGCCACGAATTCCTTTCCTGTGCTAACCTCTTCATCTCAGAGTAGCACTTGCAACCTACGTCTTCAATTATTTGCTTGACGTATTCCAATCTCTGTCTACCTCTACAGTTTTTGCCCTCTACAGCTCCCTCTAGTACCATGGAAGTCATTCCCTCATGTCTTAGCAGATGTCCTATCATCCTGTCCCTTCTCCTTATCAGTGTTTTCCACATATTCCTTTCCTCTCCGATTCTGCGTAGAACCTCCTCATTCCTTGCCTTTATCAGTCCACCTAATTTTCAACATTCGTCTATAGCACCACATCTCAAATGCTTCGATTCTCTTCTGTTCGGGTTTTCCCACAGTCCATGTTTCACTACCATACAATGCTGTACTCCAGACGTACATCCACAGAAATTTCTTCCTCAAATTAAGGCCGGTATTTGATATTAGTAGACTTCTCTTGGCCAGAAATGCCTTTTTTGCCATAGCGAGTCTGCTTTTGATGTCCTCCTTGCTCCGTCCGTCATTGGTTATTTTACTGCCTAGGTAGCAGAATTCCTTAACTTCATTGACTTCGTGACCATCAATCCTGATAAGTTTCTCGCTGTTCTCATTTCTACTACTTCTCATTACCTTCGTCTTTCTCCGATTTACTCTCAAACCATACTGTGTACTCAATAGACTGTTCATTCCGTTCAGCAGATCATTTAATTCTTCTTCACTTTCACTCAGCATAGCAATGCCATCAGCAAATCGTATCATTGATATCCTTTCACCTTGTATTTTAATTCCACTCCTGAACCTTTCTTTTATTTCCATCATTGCTTCCTCGATGTACAGATTGAAGGGGAGGAGCGAAAGGCTACAGCCTTGTCTTACACCCTTCTTAATACGAGCACTTCGTTCTTGATCGTCCACTCTTATTATTCCCTCTTGGTTGTTGTACATATTGTATATGACCCGTCTCTCCCTATAGCTTACCCCTACTTTTTTCAGAATCTCGAACAGCTTGCACCATTTTATATTGTCGAACGCTTTTTCCAGGTCGACAAATCCTATGAAAGTGTCTTGATTTTTCTTTAGCCTTGCTTCCATTATTAGCCGTAACGTCAGAATTGCCTCTCTCGTCCCTTCACTTTTCCTAAAGCCAAACTGATAGTCACCTAGCGCATTCTCAATTTTCTTTTCCATTCTTCTGTATATTATTCTTGTAAGCAGCTTCGATGCATGAGCTGTTAAGCTGATTGTGCGATAATTCTCTCACTTGTAAGCTCTTGCCGTCTTCGGAATTCTGTGGATGATGCTTTTCCGAAAGTCAGATGGTATATCGCCAGACTCAAATATTCTACACACCAACATGAATAGTCGTTTTGTTGCCACTTCCCCCAATGATTTTAGAAATTCTGATGGAATGTTATCTATCCCTTCTGCCTTATTTGACCTTAAGTCCTCCAAAGCTCTTTTAAATTCCGATTCTAATACTGGATCCCCTATCTCTTCTAAATCGACTCCTGTTTCTTCTTGTATCACATCAGACAAATCTTCACCCTCATAGAGGCTTTCAATGTATTCTTTACACCTATCTGCTCTCTCCTCTGCATTTAACAGTGGAATTCCCGTTGCACTCTTAATGTTACCACCGTTGCTTTTAATGTCACCAAAGGTTGTTGTGACTTTCCTGTATGCGGAGTCTGTCCTTCCGACAATCATATCTTTTTCGATGTCTTCACATTTTTCCTGCAGCCATTTCGTCTTAGCTTCCCTGCACTTCCTATTTATTTCATTCCTCAGCGACTTGTATTTCTGTATCCCTGATTTTCCCGAAACATATTTGTACTTCCTCCTTTCATCAATCAACTGAATTATTTCTTCTGTTACCCATTGTTTCTTCGCAGCTACCTTCTTTGTACCTATGTTTTCCTTCCCAACTTCTGTGATGGCTCTTTTTAGAGATGTCCATTCCTCTTCAACTGTACTGCCTACTGCGCTGTTCCTTAATGCTGTATCTATAGCGTAGAGAACTTCAAAGGTATCTCGTCATTCCTTAGTGCTTCCGTATCCCACTTCTTTGCGTATTGATTCTTCCTGACTAATGTCTTGAACTTCAGCCTACTCTTCATCACTACTATATTGTGATCTGAGTCTATATCTGCTCCTGGGTACGCCTTACAGTCCAGTATCTGATTTCGGAATCTCTGTCTGACCATGATGTAATCTAATTGAAATCTTCCCGTATCTCTCGGCCTTTTCCAAGTATACCTCCTCCTCTTGTGATTCTTGAACAGGGTATTCGCTATTACTAGCTGAAACTTGTTACAGAACTTTCTCCTCTTTCATTCCTTGCCCCAAGCCCATATTCTCCTGTAACCTTTTCTTCTACTCCTTCCCCTACAACTGCATTCCAGTCGCCCATGACTTAGATTTTCGTCCCCCTTTACATACTGCATTACGCTTTCAATATTCTCATACACTTTCTCTATCTGTTCATCTTCAACTTGCGACGTCGGCATGTATCCCTGAACTATCGTTGTCGGTGTTGGTCTGCTGTCGGTTCTGATTAGAACAACCCGGTCACTGAACTGTTCACAGTAACACACCCTCTGCCCTACCTTCCTATTCATAACGAATCCTACACCTGTTATTCCATTTTCTGCTGCTGTTGATATTCCCGATACTCATCTGACCAGAAATCCTTATCTTCCTTCCACTCCACTTCACTGACCCTTACTATATCTAGATTGAGCCTTTGCATTTCCCTTTTCAGATTTTCTAATTTCCCTACCACGTTCAAGCTTCTGACATTCCACGCCCCGACTCGTAGAACGTTATACTTTCGTTGATTATTCAATCTTTTTCTCATGGTAACCTCCCCCTTATCAGATTTTCTAATTTCCCTACCACGTTCAAGCTTCTGACATTCCACGCCCCGACTCGTAGAACGTTATACTTTCGTTGATTATTCAATCTTTTTCTCATGGTAACCTCCCCCTTGGCAGTCCCCTCCCGGAGATCCGAATGGGGGACTATTCCGGAATCTTTTGCCAATGGAGAGATCATCATGACACTTCTTCAAATACAGGCCACATGTCCTGTGGATACACGTTACGTGTCTTTAATGCAGTGGTTTCCATTGCCTTCTGCATCCTCATGTCGTGGATCATTGCTGATTCTTCCGCCTTTAGGGGCAGTTTCCCACCCCTAGGAGTGCCCTGAACCTCTATCCGCTCCTCCGTCCTCTTTGACAAGGCCGTTGGCAGGATGAGGGTGACTTCTTATGCCGGAAGTCTTCGGCCGCCAATGCTGATTATTTATCAAAATTTAGGCAGTGGCGGGGATCGTACCCGGGACCGAAGACGTTTTGATTATGAATCAAAGACGCTACCCCCTTTTTTTTTCTATTTTTTTATCTTTTTTAATTTTTGTTTAATTTTTTTTTTTTCATTCTTTTTTTTATTTAAAAACAAGTGCCACCGCCACTTTTAATCGTAGAACAAAAAAAAATCTGGGCCACTTCAGGCGTTGGCTCCTGACTAAACCTACCCCAGAGAGCTGCCTATATACCAGGGGAAATATGGGAAATCAAGGTTAGGGCTATCCTTACAAACAAAACAAAATCTTCCTTTTTTTCTGAATTTTTTTTGTTTATATATATATATATATATATATATATATATATATATATATATATATATATTGTTTTTTTTTGTTTGTTTTTTTGTGTGTGTAATTGATCAGAGGCCTTCTGCGCCCCGCTGGTAATATGTTGAGTCACGTCTTCTCGAAATTGATGTGTTCCGTTCAATTGTTCAGAAATGTTCATTGGTTCAAACAGGAAACCTTCTTCTCTCTTGGCTTAACACATTCCAGCTGCGAGGCGGCTCGTGGAAAGCACTCCCAAGGAAGTTCGAGAAAAATTGTCTGTATTTTGGGTGACGGACAACGACATAATGACGGTCATTGAGGTATGTCCAAAAATCGAGTACAGAGTCTACAGTTTGTCCAAATAAGTAGTGAATGGCATGTCCGCGAATCCAATTCACAGCATTGGTCTTTGTCCGAGGAAAATATTCACGTTCCGGAAATAATAATGAAAGGGGAGTAATCCGATCCGGAATGTCCCGCGTTAGAAAAGCCACAATACGTCGAACCAAGTGCCAAACCTCCGCCGCCGGTCCGCAAACAAACCGATGTTCATCATTGTCTGGCACTCCACACGTGGAGCATAGAGGTGATTGGGCGAGGTGGATACGATGAAGGCGAAATTGGTTGATTTGCTTACCATTGACAGTTAGGTACCAGACAGATTGAACATTCGTGTCAAGGTAACAGGCGAACACCGCGCGCCATACATGACGCCAGTCAACCTGGGGGAACTTTTGTTCAATCGGGTTAGGTGGACGACCTAATTGGAGGACATTGTATACTGCCTTTGTCTTGAGTAAAAGCTGTCTTGGTAAGGTGAGGCGTAGATAACTGAGTTCCAGAAAGAAGTACCGGATATAATGGAACTGGGCCGGAACATCCGATATCATCACTGGGGCTGACAGTGAGACCGGCGAGTATGCCGACAGGAGGAGACCAGTGAGGCTCGTTGGGCAACGGTTCCATACCGTCATCTGGGAGCTGATAAATAGGGCGCGAGCTCTATCCGGCACGTGAAACAGACCTATCCCACCTCGTTCACGGGGAAGAGTAAGGGTTGTATAGTTAACTTTGAACAACATCCCAGAGCTGACGAAAGATGCCATCGCTGCCAACATGCGACGTGCCACAGTAAGCGGGAAAGGTAGAACTTGCGCTACATGGGGAACTCGGGATGCGATATATGTATTGACATATCGAGCTCGTTGGAGAATATCTAGGGATCGAAGGCGATGGTCCATAAGACCTGCTCTGATCATTAAAAGGAGGCGTCGGCAGTTGATGGTGGCTGAACGCCGGAGATCAGATGAAAAATCTATTCCCAAACAACGGATGGTATCAACGATGGTGAGAGGTGTAACGCACTCCACGGGAAGTCCCGTGCCAATGAACATAACTTGTGACTTACGTACGTTTAAGGAGCTACCCGACGCCTCACCATAAGTCGCTACCCACGTCAAAACAGCTCGAACTTCGTCGGCGTTACGTAAACAGATGACTACATCGTCAGCATAGGCCGTGCAACAGAATCGGTAGCGACCTATGGACAACCCTACCAAACGTTGTCTTAGTCCACATAGCAAGGATTCCAAGGAAAAGGCGTACAAAATTGCTGATAGAGGGCAACCTTGACGTACAGATCGACCTATTGTTATCGGTGGAGTGAGTCTGCCATTGTACATAATCCTGGATGAGGCACCCCGCAGAAGGCGCATCACTACCGTGATAACGGCGACTGGGAAACCCATATGGTGGAGAACGGCCGTAAGGAACGAATGGTCAACCCTATCAAAAGCTTGACTAAAGTCCAAAGACGCAAGTGCCCCAGAGAGGCGTTGTGCCTGGGTAACGGCGATCATATCCCTGTAGCGGCATAAAGCCGTGCGAATATTATGATCTCCTCCCAAAGATGCTTGGTCTGGCGACACAACATATCGGGCAACGTTTTTAAGGCGTGCTGCCAAAAGGCGAGTGAAGATTTTCATATCACTGTTAAGGAGGGTGAGGGGCCGATAATCACTGATATTGTTGCCACCGTGCGGTTTATGTACAGGAATAATAATTCCTTCCATGAAAGCGTCCGGCACGGGTACTTCCGGAGACATCAGTTCCCGACAGATGGAGGTGAAGGTGGACTCTAACAAATCACGGAAGGTGCGATAAAATTCGAGGGGAAGACCGTCGGGTCCTGGGGAGCGATTGATGGTTCCTGCCCGGATCGCATCGCGGACTTCCTCACCAGTCACCTCCGACATCAAGTCAATCGCCGCATCTCCTGGGATACCACCGAAGTTGAGCTGTGAGACTTCCTCGATCAACTCTGGGGAATGTGGAATTGCGGCGTAGAGCTGCCGGTAGTGGGCGTGAAGCACATTCCCTATTGCAGATTGGGTTACGTAGCGACGCCCTTCTTGATCCGTTAGGACGTGAATCAATTTTCGGCGTCGATTTTGTCGTTCTTGGATGATATGGTACATCGACGGATGTTCATGAGGCATGCGATCAGCAGTACGAGATCGTACTATCGCTCCTTCCAAATGCCGTCGCATGAGATTGGAGATTTGGGCCTTAGCTTGGTTCATCCTTGTATGGCGCTCAGGGGAGGCTGACATCGTGGAGCATTCTCGTAGGATCCTGTAGTAAAAGTCCATAGTGCTCTTCCTCCAGGCGACAACATCTTTGCCATACCGGATTAAAGTTTTTCGAAGAGCAGGTTTTGCACACTGGATCCACCAGGATATGGTAGACGGATACGTGGGTCGGCGTCTATTACATGTAATCCAAGTGTCTTCTATTAGAAGTCGACAGTCAGGTGAATTAAGAAGTGCCGTGTTCAGTTTCCATAAACCACGTCCGTGCCATACTGCCTGTCGTGTGAGAACAACATCACAGAAGTAAGCTTCATGGTCTGAGAAAGCAACAGGCCAGATTTCAGCCTGTCGAGTGTGTTGAATTAGGGATCGCGAGATGTAGATGCGATCCAGTCGGCTAGAGGAGTGCGCAGTGTAGTACGTAAAGCCCAAAAGATCACCGTGAACATGTCTCCACGTGTCGACAAATTGTAGCCGCGTGACGACTGTTTCCAGAGCTGCGCATGGTGAGTGACGCGGCAATTGATCCTGAGGTCGCTGGGTGCAGTTGAAGTCTCCACCCATGACCCAGTCATCGTGTGGTCCCATAAAAAGGGGTGTGACTTCATTCGCGAAGAAGGCATTGCGTTCACGACGGTAGCTGGAGCCCGACGGCGCATAAATGTTGACGATGCGTACACCAAAGAGAGTAAGGGCCATACCTCTGCCGCTGGGGAGGTATAGGACATCTTCGGCAGGAAGACCTTCGCGTAAGATGATGGCAACACCACTACCGGTGTCCGAAGCGGGAGAAAGATGCACCGTGAAGCCATGTGGTGGTGAAAAATCGGCGACATGCACTTCCTGAAAAAGCGCAATATCTATGTCCGCATCATAAATCATATCGCGGAGCAGCGCTAGTTTGTGGGGCGCACGAATGGTCGCGAGGTTAATCGTTGCGACACGATAATGCTGGTGTTGGAGTCCCACAGGCACAGGTGGGGCTTCTTCTTCAGGAGCGAGAGGTCGTCGATCTTGCCGGTCCGCTGAAGAGGCTGCTATTGTGAAGAGTTTGCGGGCGCGGGCGCAACCGATGGGGGTGCCCCATCATCAGCAGCGTCCACCCCAGTCCCTTCGATCTCCACGTCGTCTGCCCAGGAGACTGATACTGCGGTAGGGCATCGGCTGTGCACGTCATCCACGTGGAGAGGAGACGTAGTATTCGTCTCATCGGATAGGCTCTCTTCAACGTCGACCTGTGGGGGCGACGGCGTCAGTAAGGAGGGGTGTTCGTTGCCAGTGGTCGCCTGTGGCGGGTCTTTCGCATCAGACTTTTGGTCATCAAAGAGCGGTTTGTCGTCCATCTTCGGGTCTGCATCCCTGGTATCCATCCGTAGAATGGATTCATCAGGGGGTGTACGGCTACGTTTCTTTCTCTTTCGTGTCGACCCTTGTTTTCGAACAGGTCGTTCAGAGTCCGATTGCGGGTGGTTTTCGTCTGACTCCGGACCAGTCTGAAGGAAAGCAGAAGTAGGTACCACTCCCGGATCAACGTCCATCTCAGTAGCATTTTCAGTCACGGTGCAGCGATGATTCGGCAGGTTAGGATCTGGCGTCTGGGGCACCTCAGAAGGAATCTCAGGAGCGGTTGCATCTACCTGATCAGACGACGTCAACGGAGCAGGAAGACTCTGTGTAGACGTGCTACCTTCCTGGGCAACCTTAGCGTATGTGACAGGGATCTGAGTCATCACTGCTGGGGACGCTTCCTCGCCGACCGTCGTCTGGATCAGGCGGCGTCGCATGCAGGCGGATCGGACGTGGCCTTCTTGTCCACAACCCGCACATGTTCGGGGTTGGCCGTCGTACATGACAATGGCTCGCACCCCGCCAATGGTCAGGTATGATGGAATATGTTTTTTCAGTTCAATTTTGACCTGACGCACACCATTAAGGACATGGTAGGTCGTGAAGGTTTGCCATTTTTCCTCTACGTAACCGATGACGTTACCGTATGGTTGTAACGCAGAGACAACTTCGTCCTTCGGCACTTCAAAAGGTAGTTCAAACACCCTAATCGTGCGTTGACCGTACTCGGCGAGTTCAAGTGTTACAGCTCCGACGTGACCATCAGAGTATTTGAACTTAAGTCCATTGGCATGGCGGCGAATAACATCTTCACACACCTCGGTGTTTGTCATTTTAATATGAACGACACTACTCGTGATCGAAAAATGGATTCCGATAACGTGGTTAGGATCTAAACGAACTTCTTCACGTATGAACGTTTCAACTTCATGTGCACGAGGTCGCGCATGTTCAGCTGGGAAGGAAACTTTAAGGGTCGCACGGCGGTAAGCGCTCGACATGTTGTTCACGGTGGACGGACACAAGCCTTAAAGCTACGACGCGGAAGTAAACAAAACCCCTGCAGCGGAGCACTGGCCGGCGCGCGGGGCCGTCCGCACGCTGCCACGGCTGAGAGCCGACTGACCCCTAGACCACCCCTAGCTTTTACTACAGCTACAAATTTTGTACACATAGTTGTCTTTCTTACGTTCTGAAACGCGTCGTAAGGTCCGTGTTTCTCCGGAATCCAAACTGATCTTCCTCGAGGTTCACTTATCAGAACTGTTCATCGTACATCATTCACTTCCGTATAAAGCTTTTTTTGCAATGTTGACTTATTAATCTGATGGTTGGGTAATATATCCTTTAGCACCATCTCTTCTTGAATTCTGGGATATTTCACCTGTTTCAAAAATGCCTCGGTCGGCGTGGAACAGATTCGTCATGATTGGTTTTTCACAAAGATCTTACGTCGTTCACTTCAGGTACCAAGTTTTGTTATGTTCTTGTTTATTTTTATCCTTTTATTCATTTAACCTGGTCTGATTAGGTCCACCCGCCCGCTGTTACAGTGTACCAGGGTTTCACACATATAGTACCTTATCTACATAATGTTACCGTAGAAATGACAAGTTTAATATGAAAACTAGTATTCAAATGATTTGAGTGTCTGAAGTGGCAGTGTGAGTAAATGTACCGACTATGAAGTTAATACTAGCAGTACTTCTACTACTGTAGCTGCTATCACTAATAGTGATAATAGTAACGATAAAAGTAATGACAATAAAAATGACAAATAACAATAGTAAACTTCCTGTCAGATTAAAACTGTGTGCCCGACCGAGACTCGAACTCGGGACCTTTGTCTTTCGCGGGCAAGTGCTCTACCATCTGAGCTACCGAAGCACGACTCACGCCCGGTCCTCACAGCTTTACTTCTGCCAGTATCTCGTCTCCTACCTTCCAAACTTTACAGAAGCCCTCCTGCGAAGCTTCTGTAAAGTTTGGAAGGTAGGAGACGAGATACTGGCAGAAGTAAAGCTGTGAGGACCGGGCGTGAGTCGTGCTTCGGTAGCTCAGATGGTAGAGCACTTGCCCGCGAAAGGCAAAGGTCCCGAGTTCGAGTCTCGGTCGGGCACACAGTTTTAATCTGCCAGGAAGTTTCATATCAGCGCACACTCCACTGCAGAGTGAAAATCTCATTCTGAAATAACAATAGTGATTATAACAGATATAAGAATAATTTATAGGTGTACAAAATAGATCTTTTATGATACAGAGAGTTCTGGGGAAATGAAATTAAAGGAGACTGCATCAGCTAAGAATACAGAGAAACAGGAAAAAATCAGGTAAGACTTAATGAAACGTGATATCCCAAGACGTAATGAAACGTGATATCCATCCCTCAGAATTCGTTGATAGCAATAAGCGAATGGTTGATTGATGACCTTCGGCCTAAACGATGTTACTAGTATTCCTTTTTCGGTGAGACACCTTGGCCTAGTGACGGCATTCATGTTAC
This sequence comes from Schistocerca nitens, assembly GCF_023898315.1. Classification (NCBI taxonomy): domain Eukaryota; kingdom Metazoa; phylum Arthropoda; class Insecta; order Orthoptera; family Acrididae; genus Schistocerca; species Schistocerca nitens. The sequence goes on along the minus strand of NC_064619.1, from coordinate 465,702,079 downwards.
TTCCGCGTTAAGACGTACGGTACTTAAGTAACGTGTCGGCTATTTTAGGAGAAATCTAGAATCAGAATGGCTGCGCGTTACTTCATATATGTTATCGTTCGTTATTACCAGTAACAAGGTCGCGAGGGAAAGTCTGGGGAGTACTTAACTGCGCGTTACATGGCAGTAGATTTCCATGATACTGTTTGGTAATAGCTGTAGTGGATGTCCTCTCCAAGATATAATATGTGCTACAGACGCGAAATTTAACCGACAGGAAGAAGATGCTGTGACATGCAAATGATTAGCTTTTCAGAGCATTCACACAAGGTTGGCGCCTGTGGCGACACCTACAATATGCTGACATGAGGAAAGTTTCCAACCGAGTTCTCATAAACAAACAGCAGTTGACCGGCGTTGCCTGGTGAAACGTCGTTGTGATGCCTCGTGTGAGGAGGAGAAATGCGTACCATCACGTTTCCGACTTTGATAAAGTCGGATTGTAGCCTATCGCGATTGCGGTTTATCCTATCGCGGCATTGCTGCTCGCCTTGGTCGAGATCCAATGACTGTTAGCAGAATATGGAATCGGTGGGTTCAGAAGGGTAATACGTAACGCCGTGCTGGCTGCCAACGGCCTCGTATCACTAGCAGTCGCGATGACAGGCGTCTTATCCGCATGGCTATAACGGGTCGTGCAGCCACGTCTCGATCCCTGAGTTAACAGATGGGGACGTTTGCAAGACAATCACCATCTGCACGAACAGTTCGACGACGTTTGCAGCAGCATGGACTATCAGCTCGGAGGCCATGGCTGCGGTTACCCTTGACGCTGCATCACAGACAGGAGCACCTGCGATGGTGTACTCAACGACGAACCTGGGTGCACGAATGGCAAAACGTCATTTTTTCGGATGAATCCAGGTTCTGTTTACAGCATCATGATGGTCGTATCCGTGTTTGGCGACATCGTGGTGAACGCACATTGGAAGCGTGTGTTCGTCATTGCCATACTGGCGTATCACCCGGCGTGATGGTATGGGGTGCCATTGGTTATACGTCTGGGTCACCTCTTATTCGCATTGGCGGCACTTTGAACAGTGGACGTTACATTTCAGATGTGTTACGACCCGTGGCTCTACCCTTGATTCGATCCCTGCGAAACCCTGCATTTCAGCAGGATAATGCACGACCGCATGTTGTAGGTCTTGTACGGGCCTTTCTGGGTACAGAAAATGTTCGACTGCTGCCGTGGCCAGCACATTCTCCAGATCTCTCACCAATTGAAAACGTCTGGTCAATGGCGGCCGAGCGACTGACTCGTCACAATACGCCAGTCACTACTCTTGATGAACTGTGGTTTCGTGTTGAAGCTGCATGGGCAGCTGTACCTGTACACGCCATCCAAGCTCTGTTTGACTCAATGGCCAGGCGTATCAAGGCCGTTATTACGGCCAGAGGTGGTTGTTCAGGGTACTGATTTCTCAGGATCTATGCACCCAAATTGCTTGAAAATGTAATCACATGTCAGTTCTAGTATAATATATTTGCCCAATGAATACCCGCTTATCATCTGCATTTCCTCTTGGTGTAGCAATTTTCATGGCCGCATATATCTGAGAAGATCTCTTTCAGTCATTGCTATTATATTGGTATGTAATAATGCAGTGCAAAGCAGACGAATAAGATTTGCATTGCATTACATTGCGTGGCTCCCCCAGTCGAAGGTTCCGAGTCCTCCCTCGGGCATGGGTGTGTATGTTGTCCTTATCGTTGGTTGGTTTAAGTTAGAATAAGTAGTGTGTAAGCTTATGGACCGATGACCTCAGCAGTTTGGCCCCATAAGAGCTTAGCACAAATTTCCAATTTTTCCATGCCTAAGACGTTACATATCTTGCGGTTCTTCGCCTATAATGATGTTACGGGGACAGTTCACTTTCAGAGGCTTGAATAGAGTAATTTTATGCTCACACCTGTTCATATAACCGATCAGGGTTAGTGTCCCCTTAGTTACGTACACGTAGAAGTCTAGCGACAGGGCCGGATTTAAGGCCAGGAAGGCATGAGGCTAGGGCGCCGAGAAACCTCGACCGGCACTTGTGTTTTCTGTGGATTTGTATGTAATTTGAAAACTTGTAAGGTCAGCCAGCTGTATTGTTGCCAGTGCAGGGTTCGTTCGGTTGGAAGGCGATTCGTGTACGAATTGTGGCTTCGGGTGTCAGTTGTCATCATTTCCCATGTTATTATTATTATTACTATTACTTCTTTCTTCTTCTTCGCGGATGGATCACTTAGGACCACGCGTAATCAACATTTGTTGGCCTTCCTTTTCGCCCAGTATTCCTTCATAAACAACTAATGGGCTAGCTTTCGTTGCGTAGACCATGTATGTCGGTTATTTTTTCTCTCTTCTTCCTCAAAACCCCGTGTGTTTGTGATTTTTCTGATTTCATTTCTATCATGTAGATTTGGAGACCCTAATTCTCTCAGGTCTTTTTCCGTCTGTTTGTACCAGTTCGGTCTTGTGGTTTTGTTCTTTAAAAATGTATGGATTTTGTGCGTTAACCTGTTTGAGTCCATTCTTCCTAAGTGCCCCATGAATTGGATTCTTCTCATGCGCACTGTGTCTGTTATTTTGGAGATATTATTATATATTTCTGCATTGGGTTTTGGATAATGTACCCCATCTTTAGTTCTTGGTCCTAGGATTTTCCTCATTATCTTACGTTCTTTCACTTCTAATTCCTCTTTTAGTGTTCTGTGTTGAAGGTTTAGTGTCTCAGATGCGTAGAGAGCTTCGGGTCTAATTACTGTTGTGTAGTGTCGTATTTTGCAGTTCCTCGAGAGACTCTTTTTGTTGTAAATGTTTTTTGTTAACTGAAACGCCGTCTCCATTTTCTGGACTCTTGATCTGACAGATTTCTTTTCATTACAATTTTCTGCAGATCTGTCTTTAAGCAGCTGGGAATATTAACTACAGTCGGAGAGTACGTTCATTCGCTTACGAAATTAATAAAAAAAATCCATATTAAGTTTGAGAGTAACAGTGATATCCCCAAGTATAACACTAGAAGGAAAAATGATCTGCACTGCCCTTTAATGGATCTGGGGTTAAGTATCCAGCTATAAAAGTCTATCTACTCGTGGAATTTAAAACGTAGAAGTGATAGCAGAAGTTTTCAAATGTTGTATCAGGGAGCTTCTCCTTAACACCACCTTCTATACGTAAACTCCGTTCACAGGCCCTGGTGGGAGGCTCAGTGCCGACCGACCGCCGTGTCATCCTCTGCTAATGGTGTCATTGGATGCGGTATGAATGGACGTGGTGTCAGCTCGTTGCTATCCCGGCCTTCTCAGTTTCCGCTGCTACTCTCTCAAGCAGTTCCTCACTTGTCCTCACGAGGTTGGGTTCATACCGTTCCAGTCATCCAACCAAAGGAATGTCCCTGGCAGTACCTGAATCGAATACGGCGGGTTCTCCGAATTAGTGTCAGCCGGGCTACAGTAGCCAATAACTTCTTCTATACCGTAGAGGAGACGATTAGCCATTAAAATAAAAATAAACTGTAAAAGGACAGCATGCAACCCTATAAATTTTGTTTTTTATTTGGTTTTATATAAGTGTTAAATGTCCGTTCTGTTACACGTTCCACATCATAACATTTATCGTGAATATGATCTGTGGAACAAGAGTAACTTTTATTCGTAAAATTTACATCGTTTTGAAATATTACGTCATTGTAGAAAATGGGAAGAGCAGTCAGTGCTATTTTAATAGCAGTGTCGGCCGAAATGAGCAACAAACACATAGCATAAGAGTTGTTACAGCGCTCCTGAGAAGGTAATGTCCCGGCTGGCCGTGTGTCGTGGCCTAAGGTACGCGTATACGTTAACGTATAAGAGGTGCCCCCAACTGGTGTTTGTCTGCAGAATGGCGCCAACCATAGTCCGGAAATATTTTTACCAAGTGACGTAGCCATGAAGTACAATGCTTCATTTTTAAAAGATTAAAGATTTGTCCGTCATTTCTATGAAATAATAAAATAGGAAGTAAGTTATGGTAACAGTAATAAATTAAAAACAGTGTACACAATAAAAAAAAAAGTTGCTGATCTGCTGCCCATGTCTTCGTAATACGTCTTTTGCGCTTGTAATCCTTGAAAACGGACAAATTAATGTGGAAAGTAGAGTTCAACCTGTAGCACTGTCTATTATTGTAGATAAATAGCGGCATGATCCCCGATTACATCATCATTTTTGAACAGGGTTTCAGAGAATTGGAATCATTACGCTGAATTTTTTTGTAGTATTCAGCAACTTATCACTAATCGAGAAAAGCAGCGAATAGTTGACGGAGTTCCTTTTATTGGCCTATTTAATTTAATATTTTGACTATGTATATCTTGAAGCTGTGTCAGTCAATTTTCAATAACATTCGATTTCTACGTTTGTTCCAGACAAATAGGAATAAAAACCGAAAATCTGTTGTTTCAGAAACCAGTTATTTTTTGACCGGGTTAATCTGGGGTGAAAAACAGAGGTATAATCGAAAACCAGTTTTTTTAACGATAATCACCATCCCTAAAACAAACCTCTACCGTCAACCACGTAACCGGCAACCTACAAACTGGCGCCAAGGAAAAATATTCGTTTCGATTCGCATATTACAGTCTTCACCCATGTAAAAACTTTATTCTTCTGAAAGCTTATAAACGTATGAAATACGACAGCCCTCGCTTACCGACCGAGAGCGTTTGCGTAGAATTGTCAATGCTAACAGACAAGCTACATTGCGAGAAATAACCGCAAATATCAGTGTGGGACTTCCGAGGAATGTATTCGTTAGGATAGTGCGGCGACAATTTTTGTGATGAGGGAAAACTATTGCATACAACACCGTGTTGACTTAGTTTCTGCGCGTGAGAGTGTGACTTAATGCTCTTCACTGACGTTATTACGTTGCCATCCAATGCGCTGTGGACAGTAGACGACAAAGGCGGGTGTGGAGCGTTGTTCAGTTCTGTTGAGGATGGTCGTGATTGTGTCCTCTGACCTCTTCTTCGCGAATTTCCCACCATTGTTTCTTATGCTTTAAGAACCAGTTAATTCTGTCTAGAGATGCGGTTCGTCTAGTGCAATAAAATGCTGTTTGTATTGTGCTGTACGTGTTTAGCTTCTCACTATTTGTGAAGCATCTCCAGTGGCTTGTGATACATGTTTAGTCGCTTATGATACACATTTATTTTATGCTTACAGTAATTGCTTAACATTATACTTCCAGATACACTAGTACATACCTTCAGTTATTATATAACACAGTTATCATATAGACTATGTGATAAAAAGTATCCGGACACCTAGCTGAAAATGACTTAAAAGTTCGTGGCGTGGGGATTTCCAGGCCACGTAGAGTTTCTGCACCAAGCTGGGCAAGAGAAGGTATCTCATGACTATTGTCACCCCCGTGTGTGCTTGTCTTGTAACTCAGGGTTCAGATACTGAGAGTACCGTATAGTTGTTGTTGTTGTTGTGGTCTTCAGTCCTGAGACTGGTTTGATGCAGCTCTCCATGCTACTCTATCCTGTGCAAGCTTCTTCATCTCCCAGTACCTACTGCAACCTACATCTTTCTGAATCTGCTTAGTGTATTGATCTCTTGGTCTCCCTCTACGATTTTTACCCTCCACGCTGCTCTCCAATGCTAAATTTGTGATCCCTTGATGCCTCAAAACATGTCCTACCAACCGATCCCTTCTTCTAGTCAAGTTGTGCCACAAACTTCTCTTCTCCCCAATCCTATTCAATACCTCCTCATTAGTTACGTGATCTACCCACCTTATCTTCAGCATTCTTCTGTAGCACCACATTTCGAAAGCTTCTATTCTCTTCTTGTCCAAACTGGTTATCGTCCATGTTTCACTTCCATACATGGCTATCAATCCTAAAAATCTTACATGCCACGCACACACATTGTGGCTTAAGACAGTCGCGTATTCAGCAAGTTTCCATATTTTTCACTGAGAAAGCATGAACATGTCCACTAAATGCAGTTTTTCACAATCAGCAGAAAACTTATTTCAGGCGTACATACAATTGAAACACGTTTGCCAGAAGGCAGTTCATATGTGTAAATCAGACCTGCAACGAAAATAGTTTTAAAAAGTACATTTAAATATGGACATGTTTTCAGTTACATGAATCATTTGGACATGCTCGACTTCGGATGATTTTGAAAAGCAAATATCATGCTGTTTTTTCAAAATAATTTAAATCTAATTATATAATGCTTGCTATACTACAACATGTCGGGTACTTTAGCAATTCAGCCGGCCGAGTGGTTCTAGGTGCTTCAGTCCGGAACCGCGCTGCTGCTACGATCGCAGGTTCGAATCCTGCCTCGGGCATGGATGTGTGTGATGTCCTTAGGTTAGTTAGGTTTAAGTAGTTCTAAGTCTAGGGGACTGTTGACCTCAGATGTTAAGTCCCATAGTGCTTAGAGCCACTTTTAGTAATTTAGTGTGCGAGGATAAAAATATAAACTGACAGCTGTAAGATAGATATTCCTTTCAGTGTTTTACCAAAAGTTTTGATTTCGTTGTTGCTTCAAAATTATTTGAAATGTTTCAGATCAACACGGCAGAATAAATGATGTAAAGGGCATTACCTGTTAGGTCAACTGTTGAGGCAACTGTTACACTTAAACAAATAAACCATAACCATCTGCTAAAACTATCATACGCTATTTGTTCTGCCTCATTGTTGAACTACATGGTCATATCGTCAATGATGGATGTATAGTAACTTAAGTGCTCTTTACTTCGTCAGCCCTCTCTGAAAATAGTTTTCAGTAAACTATCAATATCTTTCATTTTGTCATCTAAGACAGCGTGGCTGAGAAGTACTTCAGCTCGCGATTGAAAAAAAAAAAAAAGTGTTCCTCCTGTGTTTCATAAGATAAATTTCGTTCTTGAACATGTTGCTGGGACCTATAGAATGCAATTGCCTCCGCATCAATATAAATGTTTCTCACAACTTTTCACCAATGTGGTGTAAATTTCGTAGTCCTTTAGATAGGTATTTCAAGTGCACCACTCTAAAACCTTCAACAAGTTTCTTACGTCACCCACTGACTGGTAGAAATCACAATATTTCTCTTTTGTTACAACTGTTGAGCTTTTTCGTAGAAGTTTGTATACTCTCCCGGAAACGTGATCAGCAGTTAACTAACTTAACAGGACAATCGAGTGCTCCAAGACAGTAGATGGGGGCATGAAGAACGATATTGTTCTTGTTTTGTGCCCCCACACCAATCACCCAAGTTTTACCATTGCTTATCGTTAAAATAAAAAGATTTTAAATAATCCAACTAGGCTGAAGCCACTTTTGTTTAGTTCTGTGCAATATTCTCAGGGCGGAGCACGAAAGCAGACTGAGAACAGCCGCTCTGCACGGGAACGTCCGGTCGTGAGTGGAATGGGAATCACGTGACTTGGATCATCGCCTAGTTTTGGACGTAATGGACCAGTTCTTCTTTGCACGAAATGTATATGTTCACAGGATCGCGTTTGATACGAGCCATGTATTTTCCCAGGATTGTTTCATGGGACATATTCGGATTCGTTTAAATTGCGTGGAGTATTCAGATTCTGCTTATCTTATATGTACAGTTTCACTTTGAAACTCATTTGTTTTAAATTGTGGACATTTTCGCCTTTGCGTGTCGCTCCCACAATTGTAAAACTGACTCGTTCTCATATTAGTAAGACATCACTTAAAGATAGGTGGAACATGCAAAGGACTTAGTGAAGCTATCGGTGTGCAGCAACTTCGAATGTGTGTTTATGTGCTCTGCCTCAATGGCAAGTGGTGCTAGACCCATGGACGGAAGTCACTGGCCTAGAATAGTTCCCGAAGTAAGCCCGACAAATTATTCAGCAAAGTTACGGCTATAGCGTCTTCACCGTGTGGCTTTATTTATTATCTATGGAGGGAGTGAAAGGCAGCCTTGGCCACGCTTAAGTGTTCCCAGGAGAAATTAATTTCGTACTTCGGACAGCAACCTCGATCGACCAAGTATCTCCCTGAAGCGGTGTAGGCGGTAGTGAACTCCATGTATTGTGTACAGCTGGCCAGTTAGTTTTAGTTCCTCGAAGTTGAAGCTTGGTACTTGTTAAATTGATGTTGTCTGACGCCACGAAGGTGTCTAGTTTACTGCTCCAAATGTTAGAGAGAGAGAGAGAGAGAGAGAGAGAGAGAGAGAGAGTCTTCCGGGAACTCTTCGGTAAGCTCATCGTTGGCGCACCCACGTTTTCAAACTGGCCTTCTATTAATAAAATGTAATGAAAATCATGTGGGCGCCCCTCTTCAAGTCCGCTCGGCTAAACTTACACCAGGAGCAGACAAATTAAATTTGCATTTTTCATTCATTTTTAAGACTTGAAAATGAAACGACAGTAGATAAAGAATTACTGAAATGAGCTCCAATACCTAAAGAGAAAAATAAAGATGAAAACTACACGAAAGTGCGAAACTAAGAGAAAAGATTATTTTTCTTGATGGATCCGCAGCATGCATGCAGGATATCTCTCTCTCTCTCTCTCTCTCTCTCTCTCTCTCTCTCTCTCTCTCTCTCTAATGAGGGTTTGGACTTGTATGAGAGGATGTTTGGACTTATACTAGGTACAGTTGAAATTTTCTAGTACCAAAATTATTTGTAATGCGTTTTATTCTTGATTCTGACTGAAAGTTAAGTGAAAGTAGTTTCAGACGTAAAGTAGTTGATGGAAAAATAGCAGAGGAATATTCACGAACTTTATGGGGCTTCAACGTTTGTAAAGCAGAGTAGATGGTTTAGTAATATTATCTGTATTTGCGAAAAGATTTCCGTGTAGTTGAAAACGACAGTATATTGGCTGGAAGGAGGCGAAACGCTGTTGAGGAATTCCACCAGCTGTTTCTACAGGTTGCAGAGCTCTGTGAAGAGCTTGATGTCGACAACCGATTGCCACGTCTGCTTGGGAGATAAATGAGAACACTTCTCTCTCAACACCTGAGAAATACTTCCGCCCTCGTCTTTACATCCCTTACATTGATATGTTAAGCAGTGAATTGTCAGAACTTTTTTCCTGATACCAGAATGAGTTTCTTAAGTTGCAGCACTTTGTCCCGAAATTCATTACTAAAACTCAGCTTTTCAGATATGCAGTCCATTATTCGCGCTTATAGTAGTTCAGAAAGTGTTGTATATAGTGAATTCGAGAGATGGAAGAAGAAACGGGAAAATGTTGACCAGTGTCCAGCCGAAGAGCGCAGCCGAAACACTAGGGAAGTGTTAAGACTTTCTTCCGCTTGACAGTGGAAAAAAAAGGCTGAATGGATTGCACAACTGTCCATTAAGACATGTAACATTATTAATATTGCAGGATTGCTTGAAAATGGCATAGTACCCCAAATGGGATTCGTTTGTAAATAAAGTTAATAAAGTCGTTGTGCAGTCGAAATTCAGGAAAGAGTGACGTTGCAACCGGCGGACGTGCGATGTATTACTGTATCGAGTGGATAAAAAGAGAAGGATCTGCCCCATTGGTTACGGAACTGGACTCTCATTCGGAAGAGCTGGGATTAGTAGCCCAGTTGGTGGCAAGTATGATAGAGGCGTGCAAGCAGCTTTCCATTCACTAGCGCCATTTATCCGCAATGGACGATTATGTTTAGTATCTCTCGCTCATTTTCATTAATTAATGTCCGCGTAAACCAATTTACACTCGGCGCGGTGGCTGATAGAAGTGGCCGTAAGTGGGGGAAATACCTTTATGGTCGCTCTCATCGGCCATCGCGCCGAGTGTCAAGTTGGTTAGTGAACTGAATTCAGTCGCTCTAAAGAGCCACAACACATTGTGAACCAGAAACATCACCAAAGGCGTGTATAAAAAGTTTTTGATTTACAGTAAAGCGTCGATTATCCGAACGTCGGTCAACGAACGACCGTTTAAGCGAACAGTTCGTCTCTCTCTCTCTCTCTCTCTCTCTCTCTCTCTAACAATGCTCTGTTGCCGACCGTTAGTTTTTCTCCTCTGTTACGATCGCTTGTTTCTACTTTGCCGTGTTAAGTAAACTTGTGATATATAAATGCCTAATATAAGGTATTTTGCCCTTTCTGTGAGAAATAAATATGAAATTAATAAAAGGCTAGAGGAGGATGAATCTAAAACAGTTACATAACGAGTACATTATTGGTAAGTCGACAGTTAACGGATGTAAACAGATTCAACTGATGGATCGACAAGTCGTAAAATTATGAAACTCGCCTCGAAAACAGATGTAGAAGATTCAGTTTATTTACGCAAAAAAGATCACAAGGAAAAAGTACCTCTGGTCCCATTCTGTGTGAAAAGTCAATTCATTTCAATTTCATGAAAATCTTGGTAGGGCCGTCGAATTGCAAAGCCAGCACGGGCTGGCTAAAATACTTTTAAGTCAAGATACAGTATTGGTGAGCTTTAAATACAAGGAGGAAAGCCTTCTGCAAATTCTTCAGCAGCTGATTCTTTCAGTCAAACTAAGGGACATACTGAGGAAAGATTACGCTCACTAAAACGTCTACGATGTTGCCGAAACTGGTCTCAATTGGAAATCTTTGTCAAGAAAAACCCTTACTTCATGTCGTGGGTTAGTAGCACCTAGTCAAAAAATAAGCTAGTATCATTTCATTGCTCTAGCTTCTGCTAATGCTACTGGAGGCCACCGATTACCTATGCTCGTCATTGGTACAAATAGGGAACCGCGTTGTTTCAAACACGTTAATATGGCTACAGTGCCTGTTGTTCACACCTCACAAAAGAGCGTTGGATGGACAGTACGATTTTCAAGGAATGCTTTATGCAAATTTTTGTGCCCTCTGTAGAAGATCATCAGTTAAAAAGAGAGAACATAGTACTGTTTCCTGACAAACCACCAACTCATCCATCCCGTGATATCTCAACGAAAAGGACGAGTTCAAGGAAAGTGATGTTTCTTATACCTAACGTAATCTTATTACAGCCCATGCATCAAGGCGTTATTTAGATTCTCGAACGTTATTACAGAAAATAATTGTAACGTGAGTTGTTGTAAGAAAGAGAAGAGGAGGGAGAAGAAATCGTGTTAAGAAATCATAAAAAAAAATTGATTTGAAACATGATCTGAGCAGCACGAAATATTGCTAAGGAACGGAATCTGAAAAAAAAATCGTGGAATAAAATTTCGATAGTGCGGAAAGTTGTCACGGTCTGTTTGAAAACGACAAACAGAAATGTCCGAAATTTTCAGTATGCTTAAATAACTCAGTTGCCAAGCACGTGATGATGATCATGAATGAATAAGTGTCGAAGGTATTCGCGGATAGGCTCGCTTGGACAGATCAGACTTAACGATTTTTTTAACCGTTAATGCTATACGTATGTACGGTACATACAAAATGCAAAGGTTTTACATGTTTTTGTTTAGTAGGCTGTACTACATACATTCCTACTGTACGTACCTTCATAGTAATAAAATATATTGATTTTATTGTAAACATGTGCAGTTTTTATTGGAAAATTGGTAAGTAAAAGTATACTGTTCGATTATCCGAATAAACCTGTTTTCCTAACACGCATGCTCCCCAGTTTGCGTGAAATCGGTCTTCCGGGCGCTGAGAGATCGTTTATACGCACTGCTAGGATTGTATCCGCTTTCCCGGTTGAGTGTGTTATCTCTCATTGCAATTTCTGCTTTTTTAACAACACAATCTCGGTATGTAGAAGCGTGAAACAAGATTTTATAGTTTCATTAAATATTATTCTTTGTTTACATGAGAGGCCGCTTTCAGCAACTGCTGATTTCTCAACTTTTTTTACAGCGTCCAGTGGAATTGCTTCTGCGCGCAAAAGAAATCTATAAAATCCAGGAACGTTGAGACCGAGACTGTCCTTAAGTTATTTGAAATGCAAAGAAGTAGGGGTTCATCAGTACATGAGAAATCTCGTTGTGGCGGTACTGTATAGTGCAAGGGTTGTTCATGCTATAGACTCAACAACAAATGACTATCTGGTTAACTCACCGGTGCTGTCACCGGGATAGTGTACTTCTGATCCTTGGAAGGTCGTTTAGCACGTTATGTTGTAAAGCGAAGCACATCCGGTGTAGAGCATTACCTGGATCAGTGTGGTAGGTCGCAGACAAAGATGTTACTCCGTGGGTAGGTGCACAGCGGGACAATGCCCTTAGTCCCACATTCTCCGTGCCAGAGCCCGGAATTATTGGTATGTAGCACACACAAACAAGCCATCGGGCACACTCGCGCGACCTGCGTTTCAACGACGATGTCGAGCAGGATGTATAGACCGGAGAAGCAGCGGCCGGAGACTTGCTCTTGCTTTTCTAAGTTCCTATAATTTTTGTCTGCTTCGAATTTTCCGCAGCCTCATTACTCGATTCCAAAAGAGATCGAAAATAAGATATGCATCGACGTCGATAGACGAATTAGAATTTGGTGATTTAGAAAGGCGCTGTGCCATAATTGTACCTGAAGATGGAACGACAAAGTATTAAGTTTGCATTTGTTGTTTCGAGAAGTTTAATCGTCCCAAGAGCGTATTTAGAAACAGCTCAGGAATCAGATGGAAGTGTATTCGGAAATTTATCTTTGCATCCTTTTGTACCAATCCAAAATAGTGTGTAAGTACACTATGTTCAGAAAAACAGGACACCTTGAACGACTAGAGGTAGGACGTTCATATTCACAGGACATGTACATTAGAAAACTCATCCAAATGGCATTGCAGGACAAGTTTGCGTCTCCTCGGCTCTGGCCCAACAGTGATACAGTATGACACGCCGTACACTATCAGGGGTGACAGTCTGTCACCGTTTATTACGGCATGGGCTCCGTGCACGTCGTCCGCGTGTCTTCGACCAATGTGGAGAAACATCCTAGACAGCAATGGTACATGCAAAGACATCACTGGGGCAGGGGCCAGCCGTTGTTGCCGGTTCTAGGCGCTTCAGTTCGGAACCGCGCTGCTGCTACTGTCGCAGGTTCGAATCCTGCCTCGGGCATGGATGTGTGTGATGCCCTTAGGTTAGTTAGGTTTAAGTAGTTCTAAGTCCAGGGGACTGATGACCTCAGATGTTAAGTCCCATAGTACTCGGAACCATTTGAGCCATTTTTGAATTAGGGACAGGAATGGCATCAGATAGTGTTTTCGGACAAATCTAGGTTCTGTTTGTATGAAAATTATGGCGACATTTTGGTTCGCCATAGACAGAGGGGAGCAAATAAAAGAAAAGTTAGTCTGTACACCGTTCGTTGCTTTCTTACAAAAGTGATGAATTGTTGACTACTACAAAAAAATCATCAGTATTCTCGTACTGATTCCAAGTGTTTCAAACTCTGCTCAAAATCATGTTGTAATCAGAGTTCATACCACTATTTAGACATAATAAATAGCCAGGTCTACAGAGTGAAAACTTAGCTTGAAGAACTACGAATAAACTGTTAAGTTTTTTGTTTTCATCTTATACTATGTCACAAGTTGGTTGTTCTTCCCGTTTTTAATTTTGTAAAGCAACTGGAGCATTGAACTTTCATACCGAACTTCGTAATATTCTTCCAGGCTAGGGATGGTGTCGTTCTGTAATACAGCTGGTGTCGGAAGACGACGGACTAGGTCTTACGGAGCAGTTGCACACTGCATATACACGCTAGCGTCTAATAGGCCACGCCACACGTACGTTATTTTCTTATCAGTGCTGTACCAATTCTTATGCCACGTGTCAGTAGCTCGTTTCTGCCGGCATTATTATTACAATAATACTGCTCGATTTTGATATATTCTATAATAACGCAATATTTCAAAGCAACGGAAAATTTTCGAAAAAATTACTCGTTCTTTAAAAAAAAGAAGTATTTAAAAACTAAAAAATTTAGCAGTAATTCTATGGCTAACTGATATTTCTGTTTTTACTCGATTATTTGTATAAAATAAAAACATCTGTTATAACCCAGGCCAAACAAATCAGAACTAAACTACCGGTATCGGTTTTAACATGTTTGTTTTTCTCATCCCTAGCTGATATTCCCATATTATTCATAGACTACCATATCATTTTCCGTTTTACCTTGTCAGCCGTCTTTTAATAATCGATAAAAACGTGATACGTTGGTTTAGAAAAAAAAGGTTCAAATGGCTCTGAGCACTATGGGACTTAGCATCTGAGGTCATCAGTCCCCTAGAACTTAGAACTACTTAAACTTAACTAACCTAAGGACATCACACACATCCATACCTGAGGCAGGATTCGAACCTGCGACCGTAGCAGACGCGCGCAGTTTCGGACTGAAGCGCCTAGAACCGCTCGGCTACAACGGCCGGCAATACGTTGGTAATCTGAAATTTTTTCACAGTTGATTATGCCAAAAGGAAAATACAATCATAACATGGTACACCTTTTCTAAAACCGTGTTGTACCTCTAGCATAACCGGGTGGTTATAATTAAACTTTGCCTCTTCAACGCGTTATAACACGGAAACTAATAACCGTATGAGTATCAAACTTGGTAGCATTAATGCCCAGAGTATGGGGTGCATGATTTCTATGCGCCACCGTCCAGTTCCTACTATGCCCGCCAGGTGACTTATTCAGTCAGCATAGTGTCACACACCTGACCAGTCGCAGCGCACACTTGTTGACTTGTCGACATGAGCTTGGGACATAAGGAGCAGGGCATTATTGGTGAAGCTCTGTTATCAAACCAACAGCTGCAGCTGTCTTAGGGAATTTCGCCGGCTGAGAAGATTTACGGAAGGGTCGTCTTTCTCCACATGCTGTGCGGAGCACGATGAAGTAGTTCGAATCAACAGGAGAACTGGGCGTCGCTCCTGTTGCACCACAGACGGTTGATGAGAAATCGCTGTTGCTGAGGCAGACAACGCTTTGCGCAATTCCCGATCGTCGGGCAGTGCGCGTGCTGTGTCACGACAGTTGAACATCCCGTGGTGCACTGTCCGGAAAGTGCTTCGAACCATTCCCAAATGGTGTCCGTACAAGATCCGTATCGTCCAACTGCTGGCACCCTAGGACGCACAGAGTCGTGTTGACTTCGCTCTCCACTTTCTCGCAAGGATTGAACTAGAAGAGGGCTGGCTCTGGACCGCCCTCCGGACAGACGAAGCCCATTTTTCTCTGACAGGTGAGGTGAACACACAGAACTGCCGAGTGTGGGGCTCTTCACCCCCAGTCACTGTGCATGAAGTTCCTCTGTATGGTCAACGTAACACCGTATGGTGCGGCTTCACGGCAATGTTCATCACTGGCCCATTCTTTTATGAACAGGTTGGCGCTCAATGACCAACGACGTGGAGTGTGACTGGCCCCAGCGTTACTGCGATATGTTTCGCCAGCATGTCATATCCGCCGTACGGGAGAGACACGCATTGAACTCTACAGTTTTCAAGCAAGATGGGGTCCCAACGCACATAGCTCTTAAAGTTCACCTGCTTCTCCGAAAAAAACTTGGAAACAATCGAATTACCAGCCGATCGTTTCCGAATGCTTAGCCGGCGCGATCACCTCATCTCACTCCTTGTGATTTCTGGTTGTGGGGCTATCTGAAGGACAGGGTTTACCCGGGGAACATTTACACAAGTGCTGATCTGGAGGGCAGCATATCAAGAGAGGTAGCCAGCATACCTATGTAATGCTTCGTTCTGCTGTGCAGAATGCAGTCCTGCGCTTTCGGACTCTTGTGAATACTGATGGGCGCCATATTTTAGTCCCTTTTGTAGAAGTAATGGTACCGGGATGTAAAGGTACGATGTACCGTAGCAGCAGCACATTGTTTCAATTGAATTGTTTCTGCATTATTTGTCTTCCCCGTGTCCTTCACATTAATGCTACCAAGCCTGGTCCTCGTATGGTAATTAGTTTCAATGTGATAACGTGATAAATGGGAAAAGTTTTATTATAACCACTCGGCATGTACTTATACTATTGGTTTTAATCTCGCTTACTTCTAATTGTAGCGTACAGTTTTGTAACAGTTTAGCAGACAGTTTTGTCTTTACTGCAAGTGTATAGTGTTTGTAAAATTGCACCTAGCAATGCTTTTAGCAATCAAAAAAGGAAACAAACATAGGGAAAAAATAGATTGTAAACGTCAGTCGAACATAAGTTGCGTGTGTAATGAAAGATGATTATGACGATGATGGAGGATGATGATGATGATGATGATGATGATGATGATGATGATGATGGGTTTGTGGGGCGCTCAACTGCGCGGCCATCAGCCCCCGTAGAAAGCTCCAATCTTTACGCAGTCCAATCTCGCCACGTTCATGAATGATGATGAAATAATGAGGACAACACAAACTCCCAGTCCCTGGGCAGAGAAAATCCCCAACCCGGCCGGAAATCGAACCCGGGACCCCGTGATGGAGAGGCAGCAACGCTAGCCACTAGACCACTAGCTGCGGACTGAAAAATGAAATGGTCGTATGCATTGACGGTCGGGAGTTTCGAGTGGGGGATTTCGACCGCCGAGTTGTAAGTCTGTTGACGCCACATTGGGTGATTCGCATGTCGATGGTTAACACAACAGCTAATCTCCGAGCGGAGAAAATCTCCGACTGGACCGCGAATCGAACCCGCGCCCTTAGCATGGCAGTCAGACGTGCTGACCACCCAGCCAAGAAGGCGGAATGCTTGTGGGATTATTAGTTCGATTTGTGCCCTCTTCCTGAGATCAGATTTTATATATACGCGAACGTTGCTTGGTTCTCCCAGTTGAGAGTACCGCTTGTAAGGAAGGTCGTATGGGAAGCGGTATTTGACCAGCCGTGGCCCGGAGTGTTTAGGAGCGGGTTTGTCGGCGCGGCATTGCGGTCAAGGCCAGCCGGCGGCAAGGCCGTGTCGCTGTCACCGGCACTGCCTGCCTTGGCGTATGCTGCGCCTCTTACTCTTGTTGTCATCCAGGGTGGCCCACTTCAACGTTTCAGCGCAGATATCTCCGGAAGAATAATAGTTATTGAAAACAGACCTCCACGGTTATGAACGTAAAGCAGGGCTCATGAAAGTAAATACTACGCAACATTCTAAAACGCAAGCAAAAATTTTCATCACCTTTTTCTTTAATGGACACCCCGTACTGTTTCTTACGCAAACACTAACATGAAAAAATCACAGAAAGATACGCGTTGGTTGCAGTGCAATACGTCAATTACATCCCGAGAAATTCTAAAGTGAGGTTGACACTTCAAATAAACGAAACGCGCTATTGCGCATACTGAGATGAGATGCAAGCGTGAACGTTTCTCGTAATCGTGATGTGATTGACGTACGACGATGCAACAAACGCTGTTTACACTATTCGTACGTATACTGGAACCAACACAGATGTCCAGCCACGGAACCACGTACGGCTGGCTACCCCTTTGCCCCTTTGTTAGATCCTTGGTCAGTGTGAATTATGTTTACCCCGGCCTCTGATATTCGCTTTTTTCTTACCGTTTATGTCCGTTCTGGTACTGTATTAAAGCACAC
This sequence comes from Schistocerca nitens, assembly GCF_023898315.1. Taxonomy (NCBI): domain Eukaryota; kingdom Metazoa; phylum Arthropoda; class Insecta; order Orthoptera; family Acrididae; genus Schistocerca; species Schistocerca nitens. Next base: position 465,684,542 of record NC_064619.1, on the reverse strand, counting down.
TGGTACTGTATGTAATGCAGTTGAGCCGGACATTTGCTATCCATAATGAGAACATGATGAGCTTCGCCAGCTGAAAGAACGAATATTATGACTACGTAGGTGCCGGCCGGGGTGGCCGAGCGGTTCTAGGCGCTACAGTCTGGAACCGCGCGACCGCTACAGTCGCAGGTTCGAATCCTGCCTCGGACATGGATGTGTGTGATGTCCTTAGGTTAGTTAGGTTTAAGTAGTTCGAAGTTCTAGGGGACTGATGACCTCAGAAGTTAAGTCCCATAGTGCTCAGAGCCATTTGAACCATTTTGAACTACGTAGGTTGGGCGTACTGTATAATGGGTAAAGTGTGGCCATGGGAAAACGATGACCGTATTTTGAACAAAATTCTTTTGAGCACGAACGAGCAAACCCTTTCCTTATTTTTCATTGTGTGTGTGACGGGACAGTGTTTCCAGTTCACTTAACAACAGTGTAAATAGCGATGCGTATAGCGTTTATTGCATCGTAGTACGTCAGTCACAGTGCGATTACGAGCAACGTGCGCTTCAAACTTACATCTCGGGATGTGCAATAGCGGCGCGTTTCGTTAATGTCGAGCGTCAACTTCACTTCGGAATTTCTCGAGATGTAGTTGACGTATTGCAATGCAACCAACGCCACTATTTTTGTGATTTTTCATCTTATTGATTGCTTAAGAAATAATAAGTGCTGTCTGTTTAAAAAAAATAAGTTTGCGATGAAAATAATATTCGCTTACGTTCTAGAATGTCTCACACACAGTATTTACCATCACGAGCCCCTGCCTTATATTCATATGCACATTGCGGATTTCGTGTTGTCAGGCAGCAATCGCAAATAAAGTTATTTCGGGGAAAAATGATCAAATGCTTTGTGATTTGATTTGTGTAAAAGTAAGGAATAAGTAAGTTGTTTCCGTCTTCCAATTATGCTTGAAATCGTGTAGCGAAAGAGGAGGCGCGTCAAATTTGTATTACTAAACAGCTGTCTCGGTTCATGCTCGGAGATGAGCAGAACAGTTTGTTAAACCTATTTAAATCCAAAATAGAAATATTTGGTTGTTCTTTCAGTTCAAATGTAAATATAAAATAGTTTTAAATAAAAGTATGTATTTAAATACAAAATACGTATTCTCAAAATAATTTTATTCAAATAAAATACCTCTAGTCTGTGAACATTTTTCATGCCATTTATTCATTGATTTTAACGCCAACAATTGTTCATATATACTTTTATCTTTCATGTCCCGTCTATGTGGCTTAATTATTATTTTACAAAAGGAAAATAGTCATTTAACAGGTCAGAACTTGGAAAATAAGTATTATATTTAAGGGAAAAAATTTACAGCTGGATTACTCTTAAAGTAATGTAAACTATTGCCATTATATTTTAAATACTGTAGTGTTTCTACATCTGTTGTAGTATTGGCAATATCACTCGCTACAGAAGAATCAGAGTCCTCAACAAACATATAATAAGATTCAACCCGTTTTCATCAGACTGTTCAAAGTTCTTCCCATGTTTTTCTTCTTGTTTCATCTTTCTGCTAGCCTTTGGTACCCATTCCTATTCGAAAAATAAGATATGGATGCTGACATGCCATTTTTTGATTCTGGATCCTCTAATTTATAGAATCTCTCAAAATGCCTGTCAAGTGTATTTTAATAACACACCACAGTACATAGGTTTATCCATTTGCAAGCTGCTTAGCATTCTTTGCATTCTCATGACTTTTGGCAGACTACATCCGTAGTAGGTACCTTTATCCTCTTATAAAATTCTGATGCTGTCAGCAATAGGTTTTGAACAGGTTACGTATTCTTAAAAAAAATAGCGTTTCAATTTATTAAAAACCTACTAATCTGAGATTACCTAAAATTTCATTTAGCATCGTGTTGAGACACGGATAAGTATGGGATTGTCTAGTTGTTCCTAAATAGGTTTCAGAAGTTTTCAGAGACATTGAATACACATTCCAAAGAGCTTGACATATTGACATTACTGCATTATGAAGTTTTTTTGTGATAATTACTTTGAGATCTGGCCTTAATACATATCCTTTGAAGCTATTACATGTAATGTGAGTGACCTCGCTCCCTGCTTTCTTCGCTTTCAAAAGATCACTAGGTGTTATCAGATGATTTCGATACGTTTTACGTTAAACAAACAATAATGTCAGGTTACCCTCCATTCAGAGGCTGTTGTTGCACGCAGCGACCGTTATTTTTGATTTGTAAACAATAGATTTCAGCTATCAGTAGTCCTTTGGAATTTTTATTGGCAGATCTAGATTTCAACTAGTAACTAGCCACTCTCAATGCACTATCTTTTTGTGGTTAATGCATGTAATGACTGTTGGTCTGGCTTTGTACACAGTTCATAGAATATTCAATTTGATAGTTCCTGTACCCAGCAAAACATGGCAACACTTATCTATAAGTTTTTACAGTTGAGGGCTCGCCCGTTTTCTCGCTCATCTCTTCAAATTTCCTTATTTTCTCTAAAAGGATCAAGTGTCCTTCTGCACATCTCCCATCGAATCTCTTAATTCATCTGTGCTGAGGTCAGGTGATACCAAGGGTCCTCGGCGAACATTAATATCCCAATATAATTTGTCACCTATTACATTGATGATGACGGCGAATGTGTGATATTGCACTTAACCTTGTTATTAGAATGCAGATTTGCCAATGACGAGTGTCTGAATCATTTCCTCTCGTTGGTTACAAGTATTACTAGTTGTTTAGAGCAAGTTAATTTCAGTACTTTTGCACTGGGCTCGCCTTTCAACTGACATGTGACAGCAACACAGGGCTTTTTCCGTTTGCCCGACGTATGTTTACTCAGCGAAGGAGCCAGAAGCTGCGTAGCTGCAAACCGTCTTGGCTAAGAAATACAAAGAAACGTAAATAACCAGGACACGCAAGTCGCTGAAGTGGCGTCCATTTGAAAGACTTGCACCAGACCGTTGAGCCACACAAGAATTATTATTAGGCCTACTGAATCAGGCCGTGTGGCCGAAAACGTCATACGACATGGAAACGACAGTGACAGTCTGATGAAGCTTTGCACAGATGTGTTGGGCAGAGCCTCTAGAAAGCCCGTCGATCGCGTCACGTCGCGCACAGGTGTGAACACTTCAAGATGCCTTGAACAATAGTGCCTCCCACCAAGCAAGGATGCCCACTGCGAGGCTGCGCCTGATTTCACGCAACCCCACGTAACTTGTGTGTCGTGCATGTCCTCAAATGGTTCAAATGGCTCTGAGCGCTATGGGACTCAACTGCTGTGGTCATAAGTCTCCTAGAACTTTAGAACTACTTAAACCTAACTAACCTAAGGACAGCACGCAACACCCAGCCATCACGAGGCAGAGAAAATCCCTGACCCCGCCGGGAATCGAACCCGGGAACCCGGGCGTGGGAAGCGAGAACGCCACCGCACGACCACGAGATGCGGGCGTGCATGTCCTCCTTCATGACAAATCTCGGCCACACCCTTCAGGGGCAATGAGGACACACCTGTAGCGTTTTCGGCGGAAAGAATTTGATCACCCACCATACAGCTCGGATTCTTCTCTCTCAGATGTTCATCATTGCTCACATGAACCGCTGGCCATGCAGACAACATTTTGGAACCTACAACGAACTGCAGGCCAGCGTTGAGAAGTGGCGGAAAGCGCATGTGGTCTCCTATGATGAGAACATTGGAAAGTTAGTACAATGCTACGACAGGTAAGTCGCAGTGGTTACCATATAGAGAAGTAGCTGTAATGTATAGCAAACTGTTGCACACAAAGCATATTTGATTTTCATTGTAGTTTCCATTTCACGACCGATTGGACCTTGCTTTCTTAATAGCCCTCCTATCATTATTATTTGACTACTGTCTCAGCTTGTTAGTAAATCATTGCATAGCCCCTAAGTAAATCATCGTATAGCCCCTACTATTGGACATGGTGTGACACAGCTACAAATCAGGTGTTTAAAGGTCCCTGCTGTGCCCACTTCAACTGTGGTGATTTAAAGTTAAACCAAAAAATCCTATAAACATTTTTCGTGATGTTAATTGTTTTCGAAGGAGAGTTTTATTTGTGGAACCTTAGCTAATATACAGGGTGATTCAAAAAGAATACCACAACTTTAAAAATGTGTATTTAATGAAAGAAACATAATATAACCTTCTGTTATACATCATTACAAAGAGTATTTAAAAAGGTTTTTTTTTTTCACTCAAAAACAAGTTCAGAGATGTTCAATATGGCCCCCTCCAGACACACGAGCAATATCAACCCGATACTCCAACTCGTTCCACACACTCTGTAGCATATCAGGCGTAACAGTTTGGATAGCTGCTGTTATTTCTCGTTTCAAATCATCAATGGTGGCTGGGAGAGGTGGCCGAAACACCATATCCTTAACATACCCCCATAAGAAAAAATCGCAGGGGGTAAGATCAGGGCTTCTTGGAGGCCAGTGATGAAGTGCTCTGTCACGGGCTGCCTGGCGGCCGATCCATCGCCTCGGGTAGTTGACGTTCAGGTTTCATAACTAACCTTTTTCGTAGGACTCTCCATACAGTTGATTGTGGAATTTGCAGCTCTCTGCTAGCTCTGCGAGTCGATTTTCCTGGGCTGCGAACAAATGCTTGCTGGATGCATGCTACATTTTCATCACTCGTTCTCGGCCGTCCAGAACTTTTCCCTTTGCACAAACACCCATTCTCTGTAAACTGTTTATACCAACGTTTAATACACCACCTATCAGGAGGTTTAACACCATACTTCGTTCGAAATGCACGCTGAACAACTGTCGTCGATTCACTTCTGCCGTACTCAATAACACAAAAAGGTTTCTGTTGAGCGGTCGCCATCTTAGCATCAACTGACGCTGACGCCTAGTCAGCAGCGCCTCAAGCGAACAAATGTACAACTAAATGAAACTTTATAGCTCCCTTAATTCGCCGACAGATAGTGCTTAGCTCTGCCTTTTGTCGTTGCAGAGTTTTAAATTCCTAAAGTTGTGGTATTCTTTTTGAATCACCCTGTATATCTTTTACTTTTTCTGGTAATAGCAGTTCACAACTAACTTCATTGTTTTCATTTTATTTATTTACAGTTCATTCTTTCTGTACAGGTACAGGGTCACAGCTCCATTCTCAAGCGCCTACTTTACAGAGCAAGTGTGAATAATAACTCTTCCAGTCCCAAATGATTTCGTGTTTTATTAAATCACACGATCTGTTTCGAACGCTGTAGGCCCATAATGAGGCGCAAATCATTTACTACATTATTTACATCTGCTCTTGAGCGAGGAGATTCGAAATATACACTATGTGATCAAAAGTATCCGGACACCATCCCCCCCAAAAAAAAAAAAAAAAAAAAAAAAAAAAAAAAAAAAAAAAAAAAAAGACATCGTGAGAGAACAGATAGGGCGCTCCGCGGAGCTCACGGACTTCGAACGTGGTCAGATGATCGGGTGTCACTTGCGTCATGCGTCTGTACGCGAGGTTTCCACACTCCTAAACATCCCTAGGTCCACTGTTTCCGATGTGATAGTAAAGTGGAAACGTGAAGGGACCCTTAAAGCACAAAAGCGTACAGGCTGATAGAGACAGCCGACAGTTGAAGAGGGTCGTAATTCAGCAGCTGTCCTTCGCTACCGTGTTTCGCAAACTGCTTTCTAACGAATGATTGTGAAACAATACCCATTTGCAGGAACTAATGGGAAACATGACAGGGTATTCCTCGAATGTGGTCGTAAGTTGTGTTGTTTGCGCAAATTCGCATTTTTTGTGGTCGTAGGTGGGGTAGTACAGAGTACTTTTCAGAACCGAGGAAGACTTGGCAGCGCTTCTCTTTGGTAGATTGAGCATCAACATTTTAACAGTCCGCGCTGACGGAGAATACTCCTCATTTGTCTCGCCATTTAGTGTGAAGAAAGGGAAATCTTACGTGTAGGGTAGAAGTTAAAGTAGTTTTTCGTTCAACTTGGCGAATACGATCAATATGACAACTCAAAAATACGTGATGGAGTGAAAGGTCTAGGTTTATCATCAATACAGTGTTTTAAGTACATACACAGAAGCAGTGTTGTTGGTATAGTATTTGCATAACTTCAGCTGTGTTTGCTGTAAGTTAAGTGACAACTCGTTAATTAGTTACCCTCATAGAGAAAACCACGTACACAAGCTCTAATGAGATTACCTCGACAGTTATTGACAGCCAATGTAGGAACTCCAATATTCATTCTACGTCATCTAGTAGGTGAAAGTGTCAGTAATTTGCTGTGGCTCTAACTATTGCATTTATACCGAATTCAGTAATTTGGCAACAGTGTCATGGACTTAATTCACATTACTTATTTGGTGCCACTTCTTCCACTGATGGTCGACACCCCATTCCATTCCCCCACTAGCGATCAACATTGGACATTATTACGTCAGTTTGTTGGTTACGAATATAAGAATTAGCAATACTAATTCACTGTGGCTCTTTCGTCCAGCAGAAGAGGGAAAATGGAACACATTGTTTTACATGTTTTGCATATAACGCCGTAGCGGTACGTATGGAGACGGTTTTCTGTTCGGATCAGCGCGCTCTACACGTCCTGGAGATTAGTGAGACGATTTTAGAAACACCCTTTGTGAATAGGCTGTTGTAACGAAAATGAGCGCAATACAACCAATTTAAAAAATAAAATAAAAAATAGAATGTCATTTGAGTCTGTAAAATTATTGGATCTATAGAATGATTGGAAACTGCGGGGATTCTTTACTCAAAACTATTCGGTTTCACAAATACACTCTGACGTCAATATTTTCTCAGACGTGCGCCCCAACCGCGTGTGTCCGTTGCCCCCCCCCCCCCCCCCCTCTCAACAGAAGTGCGTGTGCTTGCGTAACGGAGAACGTGCTTTGTTTGCTCGACCTCGGCCCCACTATCTGGAAGTCTGACACTGTGTACAGGAAGACGGCTCGACCATGGATGGTAAAGTCAAGAGAACATGTATATAGATGTTTGTTTTGAGAGCTGTTCTCGGGAATCATTGAAGACAGCTCCCTCCACTTCATTTGCACGGAAGTTCCACTGATAACGCCGAAACATATAACCACCTCCTTAGTAGCATGTAGGTCTACCCTTGGAACGCAATAGATTCGTCAGGTCCTTCGTAGGACTCCATATGTATGGGCCACCACATGCAACGCACGCTTAATTCATGGAGTTCCTGTAAATTACGTGACCGTGTTTTGTGGGTGCAGAGCTGGTGCCCGCTAGCGTCCCAGATGCGTGCTATCGGTTTCAGATCAGGCGCATTTGGTGCTCAAGGTATCAACGTGAGTTTACTTTCAGGCTCCTAAAGCCACTGTTGCACAAGTCTGGCCTTGGGGCACGGGGAGTTATGCTACTGGAAGAGGCCATTGCCGTCGGCGCAAACATAAACCATAAAGGGCTGCTGCTGGTCCGTAATAATCTTCACGAAGACCATAGGTGTCGAGCTTCTTTCGATCACTACCACTGGTCCCATCGAAAACCATGCGAATGTGCCTCGTAATGTCCTCAGCGGCCTTCATCCGTGGTGCGGTGCACATTTCGCGCAGCTGTTGGCGTGGATGACAGCGTATCCAGACACGACCATCGACCTAGTTTAACAGGACACGATTCTGTTGAACTACGGTCCAATCTCGATGACCCCATGCTCGCCGCAGTCCTAATTTGAAGATGTCGTTGGGTCAGCAAGGGAAGCGCACGGGTCGTCTGCTGCGAAGTTCCATGTACAACAACGTGCGTTGAACGGTGCGCTCTGAAACCCTTACTTCTGCCTGCACCAACATTCTACTTCGTCGTCAGACCTATCGCCAACAATCCTCCTTTATAAACAAGACAAGCCTCCGCCCTCCACTTTCCAGAATGAGGCATGGTCATGACACCAGGTCGCCTACTCGTGGTCTCTGTCCGTCGACCACTTACCATACATACTCACGACAATAGCACTCGAACAGCCGACCAGCTTCGCCGTGTACAAGAATCTCGCTCCCAGGCGCAGGGGCACAGTCCGTTAGTTACAGCGGTGGACTTCCTTATTTTCGGCCCTTGTCTTTGGTATGATTCCCCATTAGTCTCTGCTCCGCCGCGTCAAGTGCATGAAACGCCACCAGGCGGTTTTCAGTCTTGCGCTGGGCAGTGATCGTAATGTTTCGGCTCATAGCTAAAATACAGTAGCTACAAATTATTTCAGAAGAACTACATTTTTCTAATCAATTTCAGCTCCGTGTAGCTGTAGAGCATCCTTTTTTGTTTCAATCGATTGGCTTTCGGGTCGTGCCCATTCAGCCATTTCAGTTATAGGAGGACGATACGATAGGGTATTGGAGAGTAGTTTCTTCTCAGCTACGACGATACGAACATAAGGAGTACACAACACCCAGTCCCCGAGCGGAGAAAATCGTCGACGCGGCCGGGAATCGAACCCGGGCCCCTTAGGTTAGCTACCTGTCGCGCCGACTGCGCGGCTCTCGAGAAAAACGTAGAACGTCCGTTGGTTATTCGCATGAGCACATATCTAGAAAGAATTAAATTTTTGTCCCGTAGTGTAGTGTTTCGCTTGCTCTCTCGGCTACGTGGTCACCACAGTACCAACTACTTCGCTGTCTCCAAACGACAGATCACTAAATTGTCGCTTACTCGTTGATAAAAAATGAAAGTTGTGTGATAACTGTGAGAAGAAGGCGCTGCAGTAAGTGTACCTTCCCGAGTTGCTGCATATGTGATAAGTGGAGAGGTGGTGGTGGTGGTGGTTAGTGTTCAACGTCCCGTCGACAACGAGGTCATTAGAGACGGAGCGCAAGCTCGGGTTAGGGAAGGATTGGAAAGGAAATCGGCCGTGCCCTTTCAAAGGAACCATCCCGGCATTTGCCTGAATCGATTTAGGGAAATCACGGAAAACCTAAATCAGGATGGCCGGAGACGGGATTGAACCGTTCAAAAAATGGTTCAAATGGCTCTGAGCACTATGGGACTTAACATCTTAGGTCATCAGTCCCCTAGAACTTAGAACTAATTAAACCTAACTAACCTAAGGACATCACACACATCCATGCCCGAGGCAGGATTCGAACCTGCGACCGTAGCAGTCGCGCGGTTCCGGACTGCGCGCCTAGAACCGCGAGACCACCGCGGCCGGCGATTGAACCGTCGTCCTCCCGAATGCCAGTCCAGTGTGCTAACCACTGCGCCACCTCGCTCGGTAAAGTGGAGAGGGCGTTGTAGATGAAACAAATTCCACACCACATTATTCTTACCCGTTTTGTGTAACATGACGTTCATAGTTTGGGCATCGTCCCTCATAAGTCATTGATAATGTGTCTTCAAGGCAAAAAGCCGACGAGGTGTGTTATTATTTCTGTCCTTAAAAATTGCCTTAGCGGTTACTATCCTAAGTAACGTTTGTAACAGTAATCTATTGATTCCTTAACCTAAGGTTTGTGGTGACTTCGATAGACATGCTACCACAGTGTAGCCGTACAGTATTCTATCTTGAAATTCTATAACGTACAAAAACGACCTGCTCCAATTTTTCTAATTTCTGTCGCATAAAAAAAATTGCCTTCGTGTGACGCTACAACTCATTCAAATTTACCACCTAATTGCATGTATTCTCACTATCATGTTTCATAAAAGTTATTGTGGCTAATTAACTAATTGCTCGATCTTAGTAGGCTGTTATTTGGAAGCGTGGAGTATATTTTCCAGAATAACTTTCAGTTAGTTAAGTTCAGTCTTGCGATACGACAACAACAAAAATTCTCAGGATTTCAGGACATGTCGTAGTTCAGAAGGGATAAATATGAGTACAAGTAAAGGAGTAGAGAGATAAATTCTGGAGATAAGGGACCCACATACTCATAAAGACTGGCATGCGGCGAGTGCAGGAAAGCGGGTACTCGGTGTAGCGAGCACGAGAACCAGTAGGGATGTGGGTGGGCCCACAGTGGTTCGCCGTTCGCGAAATTTCGTTCAAACGGTGGCACTGTGTCGAGTGCATGTTAACGACGCACGTGTCCTACTCGGCGTTATCAATTGTCCTATCACACAGGTCCTGAATGGGTATAAATACCAGTAAACAAGTTCGATACGCTTAGTGCACAGTGACATTGATGTTCAGCAGTTAAAAGGCACTGACAAGAAGCGAAGCAACGGACGTACATCTGCATCTACATACAGCTTTATACTCCGCAAGCCACCCATCGGTGTGTGGCGGAGGGCACTTTACGTGCCACTGTCATTACCTCCCTTTCCTGTTCCAGTCGCGTATGGTTCGCGGGAAGAACGATTGCCGGAAAGCCTCCGTGCGCGCTCGAATCCCTCGAATTTTACATTCGTGATCTCCTCGGGAGGTATAAGTAGGGGGAAGCAATATATTCGCTACCTCACCCAGAAACGCACCCTCTCGAAACCTGGACAGCAAGCTACACCGCGATGCAGAGCGCCTCTCTTGCACAGTCTGCCACTTGAGTTTGCTAAATACTCCGTAACGCTGTCACGCTTACCAAATAACCCTGTGACGAAACGCGCCGCTCTTCTTTGGATCTTCTCTATCTCCTCTGTCAACTCGACCTGGTACGGATCCCACACTGATGAGCAATACTCAAGTATAGGTCGAACGAGTGTTTTGTAAGCCACCTCCTTTGTGGATGTCCTCCATTTTCTAAGGACTCTCCCAATGAATCTCAACCTGGCACCCGCCTTACCAACAATTAATTTTGTATGATCATTCCACTTCAAATCGTTCTGTACGTATACTCGCAAATATTTTACAGAATTAACTGCTACCAGTGTTCGTTCCGCTATCATATAATCATACAATAAAGGATCCTTCTCTCTATGTATTCGCAATACATTACATTTGTCTATGTTAAGGGTCAGTTGCCAGTCCATGCACCAAGTGCCTATCCGCTGCAGATCCTCCTGCATTTCGCTGCAATTTTCTAATGCTGCAACTTCTCTGTATACTACAGCATCATCCGCGAAAAGCCGCATGGAACTTCCGACACTATCTACTAGGTCATTTATATATATTGTGAAAAGCAATGGTCCCATAACACTCCCCTGTGGCACGCCAGAGGTTACTTTGTCTGTAGACGTCTATCCATTGAGAACTACATGCTGTGTTCTGTTTGCTAAAAACTCTTCAATCCAGCCACACAGCTGGTCTGATATTCCGTAGGCTCTTACTTTGTTTATCAGGCGACAGTGCGGAACAGTATCGAACGCCTTCCGGAAGTCAAGGAAAATAGCATCTACCTGGGAGCCTGTATCTAATATTTTCTGGGTCTCATGAACAAATAAAGCGAGTTGGGTCTCACACGATCGCTGTTTCCGGAATCCATGTTGATTCCAACAGAGTAGATTCTGGGTTTCCAGAAACGACATGATACGCGAGCAAAAAACATGTTCTAAAATTCTACAACAGATCGACGTCAGAGATATAGGTCTATAGTTTTGCGCATCTGCTCGACGACCCTTCTTGAAGACTGGGACTACCTGTGCTCTTTTCCAATCATTTGGAACCCTCCGTTCCTCTAGAGACTTGCGGTACACGGCTGTTAGAAGGGGGGCAAGTTCTTTCGCGTACTCTGTGTAGAATCGAATTGGTATCCCGTCAGGTCCAGTGGACTTTCCTCTGTTGAGTGATTCCAGTTGCGTTTCTATTCCTTGGACACTTATTTCGATGTCAGCCATTTTTTCGTTTGTGCGAGGATTTAGAGAAGGAACTGCAGTGCGGTCTTTCCTCTGTGAAACAGCTTCGGAAACACTGATGAAGAGTAATAAACATTGAATGTGGAATAGAACTGTATGAATGTAATGCCAGTGGAAATTACGGCAATGTTCGCGTCAACGGCTACCGCCACTAATGGTTTGCGGTGTTGGATGTTTGAGTGCTATACACATGCGTAAGTAACCACATGAAGGGTGACAATATTTCTATTAGCTTGACCTGTGTCGAGGTTAACCGAAGAGGTAGAGGTGACTGTCTCATAATATGTACCTATCTAAAAGGAACACCTTTGTCATTGTGTTGCAAAGTCAACAATGCCAAGCCAACTGCCTTCACTCATTAGACACTATCAGAAAACAAAATTTTGCCAATTTCTTATTGCCAAGAATTTCTTTAGCAATCTAAAATCAGGAATATTCCAAGCTTCAGGATGGTGATCGAAGACTACAAGTTTCATTTCGTGCGTGCGTGCGTGCGTGTGTGTGTGTGTGTGTGTGTGTGTGTGTGTGTGTGTGTGTGTGTGTGTGTGTGTGTGAGCGCGCTCGCGTAAGTTTGCTCCAGCGCGCATCTTATACTTAACAATCACTATTTAATAAAATGCGTTTTAAGCACCACGCTATCATAAAATAAATAACTGATACACGACGTTCCACACAACGCGGTAACGACCGTCCCCACCCTCGCCCCTGTAGTGGTTCCTTCCCCTCCCTAAGTAATTAGGATGAAGTATGTAATGGTTCTGCAGTGCCACTGAACACAATTCTCGAGGGTGTTGCAATATGTATTTATTTGTTTATTTTCCGGCAGTTGTCTTTGTTGTTGTTGTTGTTGTTGTTGTTGTTGTCGTCTTCAGTCCTGAGACTGGTTTGATGCAGCTCTCCATGCTACTCTATCCTGTGCAAGCTTCTTCATCTCCCAGTACCTACTGCAACCTACATCCTTCTGAATCTGCTTAGTGTATTCATCTCTTGGTCTCCCTCTACGATTTTTACCCTCCACGCTGCCCTCCAGTGCTAAATTTGTGATCGCTTGATGCCTCAGAACATGTCCTACCAACCGGTCCCTTATTCTTGTCAAGTTGTGCCACAAACTCCTCTTCTCCCCAATTCTGTTCAATACCTCCTCATTAATTATGTGATCTACCCATCGAATCTTCTGCATTCTTCTGTAGCACCACATTTCGAACGCTTCTATTCTCTTCTTGTCCAAACTAGTTATCGTCCATGTTTCACTTCCATACATGGCTACACTCCATACAAATACTTTCAGAAACGACTTCCTGACACTTAAATCTATACTCGATGTTAACAAATTTTTCTTCTTCAGAAACTCTTTCCTTGCCATTGCCAGTCTACATTTTATATCCTCTCTACTTCGACAATCATCAGTTATTTTGCTCCCCAAATAGCAAAACTCCTTTACTACTGTAAGTGTCTCATTTCCTAATCTAATTCCTTTAGCTACACCCGACTTAATTCGACTACATTCCATTATCCTCGTTTTGCTTTTGCTGACGTTCATCTTATACCCTCCTTTCAAGACACTGTCCATTCCGTTCAACTGCTCTTCCAAGTCCCTTGCTGTCTCTGACAGAATTACAATGTCATCGGCGAACCTCAAAGTTTTTATTTCTTCTCCATGGATTTTAATACCTACTCCGAATTTTTCTTTTGTTTCCTTTACTGCTTGCTCAATATACAGATTGAGTAACATCGGGGACAGGCTACAACCCTGTCTCCCTCCGTTCCCAACCGCTGCTTCCCTTTCATGCCCCTCGACTCTTAAAAGTGCCATCTGGTTTCTGTACAAATTGTAAATAGCCATTCGCTCCCTGTATTTTACCCCTGCCACCTTCAGAATTTGAAAGAGTATTCCAGTCAACATTATTGAAAGCTTTCTCTAAGTCTACAAATGCTAGAAACGTAGGTTTGCCTTTCCTTAATCTATTTTCTAAGATAAGTTGTAGGGTCAGTAGTGCCTCACGTGTTCCTACATTTCTGCGGAATCCAAACTGATCTTCCCCGAGGTCGGCTTCTACCAGTTTTTCCATTCGTCTGCAGTGTAGAATGAATAATAGTGAGCTGAGCTGAAATGCCCTTTACGCATATCGATCGACTGACAAATTGGACATGTGTAGGTCTTTGACCGACCGACCGATTGATTTTCCTTGTCGGGCGCCCTTTTGGGTATGACCACGTGACAGCCGATTCCCCCACATCCCCCGCCACTTCACCCGACAAATTGTGCCGTGTATAGCGCTGTCGCGACAACCGCCCGAGTTTGTTTTCTCTCATTGCGGACCGGAATAAACGCTGTTCGAATATGGCTAACACGACAGAGTGCCATGCGGACGAAATTTGTGTGACAGTTTGAGTTCCTGGTGACGTTGGAAGACCGTAGATGTTCATGAGATATACGTTACGAGGAGTAAAACAAGAGAGATTCGAGAAATAAGCGTTTGTTTCATTTAACGAATCGATAATCATTTGATGTGGCACGCAGACAGTGAAAGATTTAGGAATAAAAATCCGGAGACTGTATTTCAGTTTCTATGTTTATTCCCGATACTTCTAGAAAATTTAAATCTAAAAATCGGTATACAGACAGGTTATATTTTAGATTTCATTTCCGACACGTTTCGGAACTAAAACCTAGAAACCAAAACATAGGCAATTGTCCGACTCATATTCATAAAATATTTTTTTCTTTTCTGTCAGAAATATCACAGTTCGTAGTAATAGACGGAAAGTCCTCGAGTAAAACAAAAGTAATATCCGGCGTTCCCCAAGGAAGTGTTATAGGCCTCAATTGTTCCTGATCTGTATTAACGAGCCGGCCGCGGTGGCCGAGCGGTTCTAGGCTTTTCAGTCCGGAACCGCGCGACTGCTACGGTCGCAGGTTCGAATCCTACCTCGGGTATGGATATGTGTGATGTCCTTAGGTTAGTTAGGTTTAAGTAGTTCTAACTTCTATGGGACTGATGATCTCAGTCCCATAGTGCTTAGAGCCATTTCAACCACTTCTGTATTAACGACATAGGAGACAGTCTGAGTAGCCCTATTAGATTGTTTGCGGATGATGATGTCATTTACCGTCTTGTAAAGTAATCAGATGACCAAAACTAATTGCAAACTGATTTAGATAAAATATCTGCATGGTGCGAAAAGTGAATGCGTGAATTGGAGTCTCAATCATTAAAACAAAAGAGTATTTCGTTGCGACGGGATCTTCTCATGAAATTCCAATCACCAGTTTTCACCACCGATTGCGAAAATATTTTGTTGGCACCCACCTACATAGGGGGAAATGATCATCACAATCAGGACTCGCACAGAACAATTTTAAGTGCTCGTTTTTCCCGCTCGCCGTTAGAGGGTGGGACGGTAAAGCAACAGCTTGAAGGTGGTTAATTGCACCCTCTGCCAGACACTTTATTGTGAATAGCAGAGTAATCACGTAGCTGTAGATACTTAATATCATTGTCAGAAGTGTTAAAAAATTCAACTGATCTCCACGATTTCTGCTATGAAGATCAAAGTGTAGCATCTTTTTACAGTTCCAACAGTTGCTAAATGCTTAATCTCTAATGTCTCTTTCATTGTATGTACGAGTATTGCATGATGTGCGGCAACATCATTTGTTATCTTTCTTTTTCTAATTTGAAACGAGTTTCTTAAAGTTACAGGGGACACCTTTCATGCTACATACATAAATAAATTCATAACGTTTGCATGAACAACATTTGTTTTGATTTGCTTTACCGTCGTGTGTTTCGTCATGCAACAACAAATTTCCTTGCAGCTTTCAGGAATTATTTTAGATACTAATTATTGGGCTACAACTTCACTGAGTTAGTGGTCCTCGTAACTTAGATCGTTGGGTGGAAACCGTAATGTAGCTAACATCTTTCCTCGCAGCTTAAAGCACATTGCATGGCAGTATTCTTATTCGTCAAATACGGTGTGATGAAATTCAGCAGATCTGAAAAATGTTTCAGACATTCTTAAATAATTCCGAAAATCATTGGCTCCCAGTTCCGTTAGTAACAGACTGGACAAATATCTTTCTTTGCATAAGCTATTTCTTTGCCCATAGCTTTCGGGTTTCTTTCACCCTGTTAATCGTAAAACAATTGTGCAAATCCGAGTTTCACTGTCGCGCTTACGGTTGGTTGGTTCATTTCGCCAGTGATTTACATTACTTGAAATCTTTAAACTTTGAGTGTGTATTTAGAGTTACTGAAACTATAGTTAGAAAGCCGTCAGGGTTGATAATGTTGTCAGTATAGTTGGAGGCGTGTACAAACTATTAAGCAGTAAACATAAGTAGTCAAAGGCAAGTATGTTAATCACCATTCTCCCTCGACGCTGCAGCACGATACTGCTTCTACTCATATCACTGTATCCACGCTTCGTGACCATGTGCCGTTCCGTGAAATCGGTAGGTCTACGAATGTTGCCTGCTCGATAACTTAACCAGGGTGAGCTTTCCCCTACTGTGTGACAGAACACGCTGAAACGTAACGTAGCGCCTCAATCTTCCCACCCTCATATTTCCCTATTGCTAAACAGGTAACATATGAAACAAACAAAGGAGCTAAAGTCCACCGCGAAAAAGTCATTTCTAAAATACTACGTTGGAAGTAAACAGAAAATAATGTACGACTTTTTCGTTGACAAAGAGCTGCTTGGTGAATATACAACTTCATCCCTAATGCTGTGCCGGCCGCGGTGGTCTAGCGGTTCTAGGCGCTCAGTCCGGAACTGCGCGACTGCTATGGTCGCAGGTTCGAATCCTGCCTCGGGCATGGATGTTTGTGATGTCCTTAGGTTAGTTAGGTTTAAGTAGTACTAAGTTCTAGGGGACTGATGACTACAGATGTTAAGTCCCATAGTGCTCAGAGCCATTTGAACCTAATGCTGTATCACGAATTAGTTCTTCGGTTACTGAGTAGCCACGACT
Source organism: Schistocerca nitens (assembly GCF_023898315.1). Lineage (NCBI taxonomy): Eukaryota > Metazoa > Arthropoda > Insecta > Orthoptera > Acrididae > Schistocerca > Schistocerca nitens. The sequence goes on along the minus strand of NC_064619.1, from coordinate 465,667,788 downwards.
TCTCACGAAACAGGCAAAAAAATAATTCACTCCGCATTTTATGTATTTAACTAGCATCTTCCCAAACGGCTTCTTTTTCGACACGTATACTGCAGACAGCTTCTCCTCCACCCCGATTATGTTCCTCTTTTCCTCCACTCATCTCTTGTGCACCTCATAATCCCAATCCCACCTGTCCCTCTCTTCCTCCCCCTCTTCCATTTCTACTGCTCACCACTCGTACATGCTTTCCACCTGCCTTCTGCTGCATCTCCACATTCTCCCCCCCACCCGTCTCTCTCTCTCTCTCTCTCTCTCTCTCTCTCTCTCTCTCTCTCTCTCTCTCCCTCCCTCTCTCCCTCCCTTTCCCGTTTATCCTCCTCTCCCTTTCTCTGAACACCTCATCCCCCCCCTCCCTCTGCTCATTCCCTCCTCTCCGCTCAGTCGTGCCCATCCATACAAGTAGCCCCTGCAAAATAGATCGATAAAGCAGGTCGATACTGCTCCCACAGCTTGCCTATGGTAGGGGCTGGAAAACTGTTTCTTGCTCCTGACCTGTAGGCTCCTGTGCAAAGGAGGGCGATACGTCAGGGCGATACTAGTCCCACGGAACACACTTGTCTTGCAGTGCAGCGTGTTTCTGGCCAATCTGTTCTGTTGTAACTAGGAGGTTGAAACACCCAATAGTGCTGATACTCCTGAAGTTTATTGTTCGTGCGCCAAATTTGATAGAAATCGTTCTAGGGATTTGAGACGAGATCACACAGGAAGACACTTAGTCTGGCGCCCATTCACGTAGCTTAAAGACAAAGCTAAGTAAACTATAATGTAAACTGTTAAGTTATTCGTTAAGCATTCACTCCACATTCTACGAGCTGTTGGTATCGTTTTCACCCCCCCCCCCCCCCGTGCATAATGGAAGCTCTGCTTTCCGCTGTACAGTGAAATCGAGTAGAAGAAAACGATGAATTCAGAAGTCGACACGACTATGAAGTGTATACAAATCCACATAAGATCAGACATCAGAGGATTGTTTTCTAAAGTTCAGGCGCCTGACTGAGTAATAGTAGTAGTAGAATGAGATTTTCACTCTGCAGCGGAGTGTACGCTGATATGAAACTTCCTAGCAGATTAAAACTGTGCGCCGGACCGAGACTCGAACTCGGGACCTTTGCCTTTCGCGGGCAAGTGCTCTACCATCTGAGCTACCCAAGCACGACTCTCGCCCTGTCCCCACAGCTTTAGTTCTGTCAGTATCTCGTCTCCTACCTTCCCAACTTCTCGCGAAAGGCAAAGGTCCCGTGTTCGAGACTTGGTCCGGCACACAGTTTTAATCTGCCAGGAAGTAGTGGTAGTAGTAGCAGCGTGGTCCGTAGACGGCTGATGCCGTCAAAAAATAACAGCAGCAACATTTGAAATGCGGACTGCCGATGAATTCGAGCTCGAAATATGTAGCATTGACAGTATGAAGAGTAATTTTTACGAGAGATGTGCTCGAAACAGTTTTTGTCTGACAGTCCCAGCGATGTGAGCCAGCGCACCGTGCGCAGGCGGAGGCGTTTCGCACTGGTGTTAATTTTCGCACATTTGAGTTGAGCGGCCGAGCGGCCGTTCTCGGGCTGCCGGGTTGCGGCGCGTGCGTGACAAGTTAGCGGTGACCGTTGCGGCGTCGCAGCGGCGGAGTCCTGCGCTACTGCAGCTGCTGCAGGCGAATCACGCTGCCGCTGCGGGTCGCGTTGCGTAAGAACACCCCTAGCATCGATCTATCGCTATTGCTGCTGCACTGCGCACTCGAATCGTGTCGCATGGTGCGGAAAACTGGGTTGAACCGTGACAGCTTTATTGCTGTTTCCCGTCTACGTAAGAGCAGAAGGTACAATCCTTATTACTAAACGGATAATTCGGTTCGTGGTTCATGATGCCAATTCCAGCTGCAGGTTGCCTATCTGCTTCCAGGGCCAACAAAAATTTGACTGTCGGACATTTCATATAATTATAGATCAAACTTGTAAAATTTAGAATCTTGTTACAATCTATTCATCAAGAGGCATAATGTTTTGTTGGACGCTTAAGACAAGTATCGAAGTTGAAAACTGCGTATATATAGGAGTTGGGACGTCCTATCCCGACAATGTTAAATTTAGTGACTTGGCTTCCCTGTATTTCCGCTACGGTCGCAGGTTCGAATGTGTGTGTTGTTCTTAGGTTAGTTAGGTTTAAGTAGTTCTAAGTTCTAAGGGACTTATGACCTCAGCAGTTGAGTCCCATAGTGCTCAGAGCCATTTGAACCATTTGAACCCTGTATTTCAGGAACCACAGTAGCCACTGACATGAAACTTTTACAGGACATTAAACTCTATGTTCTGAGTCTACTGAAGTACAATAATTACATTCCAGCCACTGCTTTCGGAAATGTAATTTTTTAATTACACGGTTAAAATTTTGTGTACTTTTTATGTACGTTATCCTAAATAATTTTTAATGATACGTAACATTATGTTATTCTTTTAGTTCAGTAGACTCAGGGTATGTATGTTATTATTACCTGAAAATTTGAATACTCTACTCGAAGTGGTTTCACAGATTTAGGGGAAAATGCAATAGAAAATGTAAATTTTCAGGAACGGCTTCTAAAGTTTCAAAAGACTTTAACTCAATATATGCTCAATTTTTTATTTTTAGTCACTCAGAAGCACCCTGCACCATACTATATATCATCCTCTTGATCTTTGTCTAAATATTTTCTTCTTTCTAGACTCCTTAGTGGCCAACTGTGCTGCTTGCTCTGCTTTGTCAATGCGAACCTTATCCATCCGTTCAAGTTCTCTGATGCAGTTTGCTCCAGTATTAATTCCCGTTTGCTGTAGCACTTTAACCCTACCAAAGTTGCCATCATTAAAAGCAATAACAGCATCACTGACCCCCCCCCCCCCCCCCCGCCTTTGTGTCTTCATTTCTACAAAAACATTTTTTGCTAAGCGAGTCCAGGTAAGATTATTGAACGACTCATTGGGTTTTTTAATCTGACCATGCACACTCTTCTTCAGTAATTCGGGATTTTCCAGATCTCTGTAAACAGGTTTTATGATACCAATGACTGCTGCTGGGATTGAATATTTATGGCTGTATGAACTGTTTGAGTAGTGGGCATTGCGGTAATTGCACCATGAATCTGGTCCAGGAGGGAAAAGGTGGTGTCCTGGTTTTTCATCAGTTGACAGTCTGCTGTTTTCATCAGTTGACAGTCTGCTGAAGAAGGTAGCCCATACTGCCTGCTTCAAACAAATCTTCAGTATTGTTTCTAATGGCCATCCCACAATACTGCTGTAGTTCATCAATCATTTTGTCTGTCAGCGTGCCTTTTATGGTTTTACCATCAGAAAGTTTCTCATTTCTCAAACTTTGTTTCAACTTCCTCTTCCTGGTGCCCATCCTTTTCTGGACATGACCAACACATTCCAGTTTGGGGATAATCTTCTCACCATAAGGCTGAGCGGCTACTACAGTGTTATATGCGTTTGAGTCTCAATCACCTAAGTACTTAGTGTAACACACCTGTCGTTCACAAATCGACTAAGAATTTGAATAGCTGCAGAGGCCTTCATACCACCACTTATTCCTTCATAATTTCTGTCACAGATATGCCCCCAGTTTTCCCTGATTTACACTTATAACAATGCCGGGAAATCTATTACCTTTCCAGTATCCACACTGGTCACCGTAGCAACAGAATTCTTAGAACTGTAGCAGCGCGTCTGCCAAGTGCCATTAAAAGCTGCTGGTATGTCAGTCACCACCATCATTTATTTCAACAGCTCGACATGCAACAGATTCCACAGCAGCTCCAATAAATCCTGCATACTTGTCGATTTAACAAGGTGGGCGAGGCGTATTCATAACGGTACACATTGTTTCTGCTGCAGTGTGTCCTTTGCCAATAGCTCTCAATCCATAAAACCACCTAACATTTTACACTTATCAGAATTCCAAAATGAATGAACATATTTATAACTGGCACAATTAATGATAAATTTCCTGGCTAGTCCATTTGATACCTCACAGTCTTCATGTAAACTAACTGTCCCTCCACATATTTACAACACACACGTTCACTTAACACCCTTGTTAGGATGTGTAAATCTATCACAGTATGACCTAACCTACCATTTACATCACTTTCGTTTTGAGAAAACTGTGTATCACAACGTTTTATTTTAATCTTCGAAGCACTAATGGGTGTTTCTCTAGATACTGACGACTTTGCCTGTATTTCATTGCGTGTAACTTCAGACGCCACATGTTGAACACACTGTTTCCCTTTATTCGAAAATGTATTACCATGAAACCTACGTTTCTTAAAAACACTTAGTTTTGGCGTCATACTTCAGTTTTTGTGTATATGCTATGAAACGATACGATACTGTTTCTGACAGTGCTACCAATACAAACACGTAATTCAATCTTTATAACTCAGCAATCCACAGCATTCTATATAAAAAATTACAGATTTTATTAGATCTTGAAGTAATGCACGTAAAAATTTTAACATTTTTAACTGGTGTAGATTATACTTAAAAAAATTAAATACTTCCCATGTGAGTTTATAAGTGATACATATATCGTTCTATTTGGAAAATTGCAAGTTTTATAATGAGATAAAAATCCGAAAACGTGAAAAAAATTTCTTCCGTTCTAACTGCTCTTAAATCAGCGTAACTCAACCACGCGCAAATATCCAGATTACATCCATGCAATATTTGAGAATGAAAGCACTTGTAGACTTCCAACTCATTGAACACACAATTTATTATTTCTTCTCGTCCAACCCCCCCCCCCCCCCACACACACACACACACAAATTACGATAAGGAAATATGTTCATCAGGCATGGCGGATACTACTTACTATTCGCAACACGATTTGCAGATTTTATGCACAGATGCCACAGAATGTACCACCAAAATCATCATTTAAGACATACAGTTCAGGATATTTGACAAGTCATGAGTATTGAGCTGAGTGAAAAACTAGGGTTTACTTAAAATCCAGTATTTGAGAGTGTAAGCACTTAGCGACTCCCAACCAACTTTCAACGTAATTTCGAACCTTTTCTAAACTTTTTTCCCTTATATGCTTAACGTCAGGTATTTAAGACATTAAGTTATTTGTAAAGTAGTCAGACGTTGGAAATTGTTTTATACATGTGAATTCTATTCTTTAAATAACCGGGATGTACTGGTGTATTTTATTGCGTTTCTATTCCATCTGTTATTAACTCTCGTCCTTCTTATCCTCATACTTTTCCTCTTCCGTCAGTCAAAATTAACCTCGCCCCGTCGACGATACATAAATGAGGAGTGAGGGTGGGGGTACTGTATCTCGTTCAGTCCGCATACTGTGTTCTGACGATCGATTCGTCTGCTAGTAACATTTCTGTTTCTTATTAGGGGTCGTCATGTAGTGTTTGGTTTTTTCTGGTACTGTGCAGAACGAGGTAGGACGTTGTGTTTGGCGAAAATCACTCCTTGGGCAACTTTTTTCCTTGCCGCTTCGTCTTAAACAGCCTCCGCGAAGACGGTAGTATTCTCGCGTGACGTTTTGCCCTTAGTATCTTTACCAAAGAAGCTTTCCCAGTTAGTTGCGTCTTGGACTTTTCGGGGCTGGTGAATCCTCGTGTTTCCATAGCTTGCTATGCTCCTTTGTCTCGCGGTTGTAGTTATGCAACCAGTATTCGTCTATGGGACTTAACATCTGTGGTCATCAGTCCCCTAGAACTTAGAACTACTTAAACCTAACTAACCTAAGGACATCACACACATCCATGCCCGAGGCAGGATTCGAACCTGCGACCGTAGCAGTCCCGCGGTTCCGGACTGAGCGCCTAGAACCGCTAGACCACCGCGGCCGGCCCAAATTTGCAGATGAAAGTAGTAGTCTGAATTATGAAAGTAGTCTGTGCGATCAAAAGTATCCTGACACCTATTAGTGGACATAAATTTGGAATGTGCCCACGCTTCGCCTTTATGACGGCTTGAAACTTGCAATGATATGTGTGAATATCTGTGGAAGCATGGCAGCCCATTCTTCACCGAAGTCGAAACGAGAGACGGTATTGATGTTGGACGTTGGAGTCTTCTGAAGCGATGTCAACATTCTAAATCATCTGAGTGGCGTTGCATTGGGTTCAGATCAGGGCTCTTGGCAGGTCAGTTCATTTCAGGAGCCTTGTCGTGCAAATTAAATCGTCTGTGAACTGTTACTCCTCTCTACGCAGTACAAAATTCTTTGAAATGTGTCATTGCCCTTGCGAATTTAGAGTTTCCATACGCGCAATTGGGGGACCACAGCGTAAAGACGAAAAACACCCCCCTACCGGAATATCTCCTGCGTTCTTCACTGTTGGCGCTACACATGATGGCAGATAACGTTCTCCATGCATTCACCAAAACGAAACCTTTCCGCCGTATTGCCCAGGATATAGCATGATTCATCAACGCAAATCACTCGTTTCCAGTCATCCACTGCCCACTGTCGTCGCTCTTGACACCACCTTAATGCCCGTTTCACACTGGGACATTGGTGACGGTCGCCAGTGATGGTCACCGGTGTCTGTGGTGAACACTCCTGGATCACTGGTGTCAGACACCGCATGTATTGCCAACCGATTGGTTAGTGAAATGGACTTGTACAGGGGTAGCAACTAAATTTCGCTAGCGTTATATGGTCCGAAAAATAAGGTACTAAATTTGAAAAAAGAACATACAACTTAGCAATTTTGTTTTTGTCATCCATGCTCTTCTCATTGAAATCAGGCGCAAATTTCGTTATAATTTCTTGCCACACATTCGTTTTCATCATTTTGTTGCTATAGTCATCGCTTTTCACATCTCAAATAGCAGGACGACTTCGTGCTTCACTTATAAAATCTCCCGTGTTACGTCACATCTAAACTCATGGCTACATTGTGTACAGTATAATGTACAATGAATGTTTCGCGTCACTGTCTCATAAATTACTGCCTGTCGGTTGGCAAGTCTGTAGCGCTGTGTCTGTGATCTGTGTCCCAGTGCGAACACTCCAATTGAAACTAATGCATGTCCGGCGGTGACTGTTGTGAACACAGTGACCTTGTCAGTCACATGTGGCGAGGGTGAGTCACTGCTGGGTCACAGTGGCTCGGTGAGGCAGTGTAGTGTTCCGGTGTGAATGTATCTCTATCGGTAACAGTCGCTGGTCACCGCCACCAGTGTCCCAGTGTGAAAAGGGCGTAAGAGTCGCTTAGCAGTGACTACAGAAATGTGTGGCTTACGAGGAGACGTTCGACCATGATACCCAAATCTTTTAAACGCTCTGCCTACAGTCATTGTGCTAGTTGGACTACTGATGGCACTTTTTAACTCACGAGTGATTGCTTCCGCTGATTTAATGCTACTTTCTTTTTACAACTACCCTCCCCAATGCTTGACGGTCACTGCTCACCAGTACATGAGGTCATTCAGGTCTTGGTTTAGCTGTGCTTGTTTCTTCGCGTTTCCACTTCACATAATCAAAAGTCAACTGGGACAACTTCCGAAGGATTGAAGTGCCAGAGATGGATTTGTTACTCGGGTAACACCCAGTGATAAGCCCACGTCGAAGTCACTGACCTCTTGACCAAACCATTCTGCTTTTACCGCCTCTCTACAGCCGACACAACTCTCTCCACCTCGTGTTATATTGAAGGTCCGCCTGTCGTGACATCTAGTGGCCAGTTTCACATTACATGGGGTGTTCGGATACTTTTGGTAAGGTAGTGTATGGGCAAGAAAACGTCGATCAAGACGAGGTAGCCCCTCTGGAGTTGGTTCTCCTTCGTGGTTGGCTCGCGACTTTCAGGTGACGTAGATGCCGTTAGAGACGGAATGCAAGGTTCATAAAGGACAAATGTCAATATATGGCCGGTGAGGATGTATAGCAAGATTCACTGTGTCCTAAGAAATTCTGATATACGATACTCCGACTAGGACTTATGCTCTGCTGGTGCCTATCACTAAACTTGGTGATTGTGCTCGTTATTAGCATTTAGGACTACTCAGAGGTAACGGCCGCTGGAAAATATTCGAGGTCGAAACCCGAATCGTACCCTTTATTTCCCAAACTACGCTGCTAGCTGCAATGGAACGATTCGTACAGCTGCATTCCACTCTTGGCAGTCACGCGATCAGGAGTGTACCTACTCTCATATACACCTTGGTCTGCATCCGGATGAATCTCTTTCTCTCAGACTAATGAACTATTTAAAACGAAACTTCGTGGCAGATTGAAACTGTGTGTCTGACCGGGACTTGATCCTGGGGCGTTTGTCTTTCGCAGGCAAGTGCTCTACCGGCTGACCTATCCAAGCACGACTCAAGACCCACCCTCAACAGCTTTGCTTCCGCCGAGACCTCGTACTTTCCAAACATTTCAGAATCAAAGTGCACACCTGTGAAGTTAAAATCTACTGCTGGGTAGCATTCAGTATCGTGTTGTTCGGCCGTGTGCATTGTAATATGCTTGGAGCTCGTGGCATGCTGTCCACGAGGCGAAAGACTTTTCTATTGAAGCCGTATCCACTTTCCGACGACGCCCCGTCCGTGTGAAGACGGTTGCTTCGAGGCGCAGTGTAAGTTTCAACTGGTTTCAAGCATATCCAGTCAGACAGATAGTAAAAGCTACCTCACACCATCCCACTTGATTTATTTTGCCTCACGATTGTTCATGAGGTTGACCGGGATTTCGTATGTTAACTTCTTGAAAGAGGAACTCGTCAAAGAAATGTTGACTGTAGAGACGGACAATATGTTGATACGGGCCCAAAACTTCAGTCCCGTAGTGACTGAACTCGACGAGCTGCGTAATGACACGAGTATTCAAACCTATTTTCCTCCACACTAATCCCACGACGATTATCAGACATCAGAGAGATGCTGAACTCCTCTGTGAAGAGTGAACAGATCCTGACACCATTGTTTTGGATTCTGTTCTACATGTTGCATTGCTAATCATTTCAACGCAATACTCTACTGGGGTCATTGACCCGTTGCACGCAGTAAATGAAGGGCCAAATTGATCGTACAAAATCGGTAGCGTGGTTCGACAAACTCTGTGCCCAAACCAACTCCACTCCAGTTGCCAGTAAAGTTGCTACGGCCGCAATGTTTAGGTAACTGGTGTTGATCCGGTGCCCACTACAATACAGATCTGGAAAGCCCAATGGCCTAAGCACTAAGAGCTGTAGCTACTCACCTGCCCCACCTCACACACACCTCCTTCCCCTCCCCCATCCCACCCCTCAGATTTCCATCGTTAGCGTTGCCTGATTGTAAAACATCTGTCTACGGTAACTTCCAAGATATTTGCAGAGAGAAGGTAAGTTATAGGTCTTCGTCACACCATGATACATCCAGTGACATGTTTACTTCACAATCTTGCATGTAGAATATTCACCCTTGGGTCTTTGCCGATTTAAGGAAGTTCTCATAATAGTAATCGGAAAAATCGTTACAGTTCCAGCAGTTTTTATAACCGAAGAGGAAGTGTGTGTGTGTGTGTGTGTGTGTGTGTGTGTTTTGTTGATTTGGGTTAGATGGTAAAATTCAACCGAGTAATTTCCTGTGTTCTGTTTTATTGTAATTTTAATAGTGCAACTATCAACAGAGATGGGACTGCAGTAGAGTAGCTGTAAAAGATTTTGGATGTTGCGCCTTTACGCAAAGCACTTCATTAAAATGTTTAGATTAACGTTCTCTCGTAGTGGTGAAATGGGGCAATTTACCAGAAATCCCGAGGAAACAGCAATTAAGCTACAGAAATGTGGCCTGCGTCATTAGCACAGAGAAGCAGCGGCATTGGGTAAGGACGGAGAGTGTCTTAACAGCTGTTTTACGCGCTGTCTTTTAGTGTTAAGTGGCTCTTTGTGCTTGTCTCTCTGTGGTAAACTGTGAATTCATCGTCACTTTATCACATATTACGTTGGTTTCTGTGAGATCCGACCCCTCAGCGTTTGAGTGTTGCCTGGATCGTGAGTTCACTGTCTCACTCCTGAAACCACTGTAGCACGATTATGGCCTGTTGAGACGGGCGATTATCTTGCCGCCGGTATTGCCATCGGCCACTAAGGGAATCAACTGATCCGCAATGCTGTTCACGTAGTCCACAGTCATGGTAACTTCGATTACTACCACCAGGTGATTGTCCCTATACCGTTTCACTCTGTCCCCTACAACCTCTTGGTGCGACACGTGTTTGTAGAATCCGTTTGACTGAATGACGGCTTTTTCGGACGCGACCATACACGTTGTTAACAGCAAAGTGATCCATTGATTCAGTTCGACCGGGCAACAAGTTTCCATGGATCCACGGTCCCGTTTAGATGATCTCGTGCCCACTGCATTCGTAGCTGACGATGCCGTTGGGTCAACACGAGAACAAGTTGGAGTCGTCTGCTGCGGACCCCTGTGTTCGACATTGTGCTCTGAAACACTTCTGTCTGTACCAGCATTGTGCTCTATCTCCAGACTTGCCGAAGATCGCCGCCTGCCCTGCGTTACGGATGAGGCACGTTCTCTGATGAGGCGTGGCCGTCAAACGCCTGTGTCTCTTTCAGTCCTTCGACTGCTTCCAATAAACGTTCACGACAGCAGCATACGAACAGCGTACCATCTTGGCCCTTTTCGAGATGCATGTTCCCACGCACCTGGCCCTAACAGTGTGCCCTTTCTCAAAGTCGCTTATGTCAGCGGATTCCCCCATTTGCTACCCGAGTCTCGAGAATAATTCCCCATTCGCCTCTGCTCCGCTTATGTAATTTCCCTACCGCTTTACATGGCGGAGTCCTGCTTGGTCTGGAAGTTCTTTTAAAAGCAACTAACATTATGCTGAATGGAAAAACTGGTAGAAGCCGACCTCGGCGAAGATCAGTTTGGATTCCGTAGAAATGCTGGAACACGTGAGGCAATACTGACCTTACGACTTACCTTAGAAGAAAGCATTTGTAGACTTAGAGAAAGATTTTGACAATATTGACTGGAATACTCTTTCAAATTCTGAAGGTGGCAGGGGTAAAATACAGAGAGCGAAAGGCTATTTACATTTTGTACAGAAACCAGATGGCAGTTTTGAGTCGAGGGGCATGGAAGGGAAGCAGTGGTTGGGAAGGGAGTGAGACAAGGTTGTAGCCTCTCCCCCATGTTATTCAATCTGTATGTTGAGCAAGCAGTAAAGGAAACAAAAGAAAAATTCGGAGTGGGTATTAAAATCCATGGAGAAGAAATAAAAACTTTGAGGTTCGCCGATGACATTGTAATTCTGTCAGAGACAGCAAGGGACTTGGAAGAGCAGTTGAACGGAATGGACAGTGTCTTGAAAGGAGGGTATAAGATGAACATCAGCAAAAGCAAAACGCGGATAATGGAATGTAGTCGATTTAAATCGGGCGATGCTGCGGGAATTAGATTGTGGAATGAGACACTTAAAGAATTAAAGGAGTTTTGCTATTTGGGGAGCAAAATAACTGATGATGGTCCAAGTAGAGAGGTATAAAATGTAGACTGGCAATGGCAAGGAAAGCGTTTCTGAAGAAGAGAAATTTATTAACATCGAGTATAGATTTAAGTGTCAGGAAGTCGTTCCTGAAAGTATTTGTATAGAGTGTAGCCATTTATGGAAGTGAAACATGGACGATAACTAGTTTGGACAAGAAGAGAATAGAAGCGTTCGAAATGTGGTGCTACAGAAGAATGCTGAAGATTAGATGGGTAGATCATATAACTAATGAGGAGGTATTGAATAGAATTGGGGAGAAGAGGAGTTTGTGGCACAACTTGACAAGAAGAAGGGATCGGTTGGTAGGACATGTTCTGAGGCATCAAGGGATCACCAATTTAGCATTGGAGGGAAGCGTGGAGGGTAAAAATCGTAGAGGGAGACCAAGAGATGAATACACTAAGCAGATTCAGAAGGATGTAGGCTGCAGTAAGAACTGGGAGATGATGAAGCTTGCACAGGATAGAGTAGCATGGAGAGCTGCATCAAACCAGTCTCAGGACTGAAGACGACAACAACATTTTGCTTTTGCCCAACTGTGTGTGTGTGTGTGTGTGTGTGTGTGTGTGTGTGTGTATAAAGTAATTGACCGCCCAACCTAGTTCCATTTATCGTGATTGTTCCATACAAATGTTCGTTTTGTGGAGCCTCAGTAGCTTTTTTAATTAGGTGGATGTTGTTGTTGCTTTAATCCATCCATAGAAAAAACCAGCCGAGACAAGAAAATTTTCATCTATTAAGAAATCTTCGGAGACTTAACGACGTTAAGGATGTCACTTTGCTGTTGTGAACTTAACTGCTGCACGGGTTCCTTACTCTAGATCTCTATCCACGTTCAGAATGGTAAACTATCTGTTTGGTGGAGAAGTGTGTATTAATACGTACGTACTTCAGCCAGATTGTGAAGGAAGCACGCTATCCGCTGCGGCTGCTCCACGTTCCGTTATTGGTGTTCCCTAGCGTGCAGAGGAAATCCTGTTTACTTTGCTTGTCTGATGCATGATGCACGTCTTGCGGGCTAGGCATAAAGTGAACTCGTATTCTTGAGGGACAGTGTTTAGATCTCGATGCGACGATTTGTGCCTACATTTTCTATTAAGAAGGAGGACATGGAAAATCGCAGAGTAGATGTTCATTATGTAATAATTTCCTTAATGTTGTATATTAGTTGCATGTTAAAATCTGCAGGAACTGACTACGACAATAGCAAAAAGCATTTCTGTGGGTTGTGCTATAATAACCAAAACTGACGCGGCAGTAAACGACAAATAGAAGCAAGAACGTTACAGTAAACAAAACAATTGAGAAATTTTGTTTACATGCTGTCATAGACTTCAGTATCAAATGTTATCGTAGTTATTACAAATCTGTTTGAAACATAAACTTTCCGATTAACTCTTCAGCTAATGGGACTCAAGTATCACCTGTGGTCTACCTAAACAATAAACACAATACTACTTGTTGTAGACCGCGCGAGGTGGCGTAGTGGTTAGCACACTGGACTCGCATTCGGGAGGACGACGGTTCAATCCCGTCTCCGGCCATCCTGATTTAGGTTTTCCGTGATTTCCCTAAATCGTTTCAGGCAAATGCCGCGATGGTTCCTTTGAAAGGGCACGGCCGATTTCCTTCCCAATCCTTCCCTAACCCGAGCTTGCGCTCCGTCTCTAATGACCTCGTTGTCGACGGGACGTTAAACACCAACCATCAACCAACTACTTGTTGTAGAATCGTTCATGTTAAAGGAAATTTTCCACGCAGTAACATATTGAGCTATCTGTCATGTTACGCAACCTGTCACTCATTGAATGGACTATCGGTCAGGTGGCGTAACCTGTCGCTAATTGTATAGACTATGTCAGGTGGCGCAACCTGTTACTCATTGAATGGACTATCTCTGCTAGCTCAACCTATCATTCATTGAATGGACGTGCAGATTAAACACTAGCATCTTCTGATGGGATGTGAGCAGTAGCATTACAAGCTCTCTCAGATGGCTCACGTCTGTTGTGAGCTGCGGATACTTTTAGGCATACTGCCAAATCCCCTCGTGGTACAAAACCCCCGTAAAAGTTCCTTAGTTTAGTCACAAGTTCGTAGAAACCGGCACAGCTGACGTTCAGTACAACTAGTCATACCTTTCCACTCGAGATTGTGCAAGTTAAACCTTTCCTGGATTGCCTCAACGAATCGAGGCGTAGGGTTTCCTCCTAACTGTTTTCCGTGAGTCTTTCGTTGGCGTCGTCTCTCAAAGCTCTTGTAGCACACTGGGTTCGTTAGAAGATGCAAGCAGACGACCTATGATGATGGTAGTGCGTGTAGCTAATCTACTTAAAATAAGTCCCGTGATGCCATTACGGTGCATTTATTAGCGAACACAGTAAAACATCTAAAATTAAATAGTATGAAACCATTCATCTCAAAAAGTTGATTAAATTCGAGAGCATAGAAAAGGAGACCGTCGCAGGACAGAGTAGGATTCCTTCCTGTCACCGACTGGCGAGAGTGGCGCAGCCAATATCTCTTGTATACTTCGTACAATTTTGTAGCTATTCGTACATAGTCGGTAGCTTAACAATATTAATATGTTTACTGATTTAACTGGCGCACTGCATATTAGTGTTGTCGATTAAAGCTCAGATAACACGTAAGCTTGTCATAGTATTTGCTATGCTAAAAGAGGACTTTGATAGCTAATATTTAACGAACAAAATTGTGTTTAGAGCCCGCAAAAAATGGTTCAAATGGCTCTGAGCACTATGGGACTTAACATCTATGGTCATTAGTCCCCTAGAACTTAGAACTACTTAAACCTAACTAACCTAAGGACATCACACAACACCCAGTCATCACGAGGCAGAGAAATAGAGCCCGCATGTATGAGGTCCCCATACGTATAGACTGCCAAGCAAGATGGTTTTGAATGGCTCGTGTATACCTCTCCTCGCTCCAGTGAATCACTGCAGCGCCACATAGTCCCTCCATTACCTAAGGCCGGTATTAGGCCTCTTAAGGATCCTCACATGTTCAGTAATATTCTCAAACTGTCAATATATTGATCGTCTGAGGATACGTTTTGACGTATTTTCATATTGATGAGCAGATAATAATAATAATGGCGTGTGACGAGGGCCTCTCGTCGGGTAGACTGCTCGCCTGGTGCAAGTCTTTCGATTTGACGCCACTTCGGCGACTTGCGCGTCGATGATGAGCAGCATTGATGTACCTCAAAATATTCTCAGTATTGCCAATACATACTGAACTTGTGGGGTGCAACACAGTTTGACGATATTCTCCTGTCAGATGTTGACAGAGCTTCAGGAAACAGTCGAGCGGCGTTTGTGTGCACTTTTTTCAGTTCATCATCGTGTGTATCATGCTTCTGATTCAATTCTTAAGGAGTCGTTTAATACAAAAATGTTCAAATGCGTGTGAATTCTTAAGGGACCAAACTGCTGAGGTCACCAGTCGCTAGACTTACACACTACGTAAACTAACTTAGGCTAAGAACAACACGCACATCCATGCCCGAGGGAGGACTCGAACATCCGGCGGGAGGGGCCGCGCGGTTCGTGACAGGGCGCCTCAAACCGCGTGACCACTCCGCGCGGCCTTTTAATACAAAAGAATTTTAATAAGCCTACGGTAGGGTGATCACTGTATATGCCAGTTTAGGATGGTTAACGTAGCATTCTCTAAGACATTGCGTTCTTCATTTATTTGAAAATATAGGATAGATTGTTGTGTAACATAGCAGTTTTGAAAAATGCTCCTATTTCGAAAATACGTCGTCTGTCTGCAATGTCTTGTAATAGGTCTGTGAAGTGCATGTCAATTTCCCCAAATTATCACAAGGCGAAAAAAAAAATTACATTGTTTCCTAAACAGGGCCTAGTCAGGCAGATATAATTTCATCACGTGTTTCCATAGAATTTTATTTGATGTGTCTACTGATATTACAAAACTAACCTTCCAGCATTGGAATGACCTGTCTGTCGCCATGTAATCTCGAAGTAACTTCTCTTGTTGAAAGCGATTGCCTCTCTCATTAACATATTTTGCTTCTCTGTTTTATAATAATTTGTAAATTAACATGTGACCAGTCGCTCCTTTTCTCAACCAAACTGGGACCCGTTTCCTCTTTTGTTGTTGTTTCCAGTTGCTTGCAAGCTATAGGTAACGTAATTGCAGCACACGTTTTCGTTCGAGTGTTCGCCCTGTCAACTTGATAATTTTTGTCAGTGTTACTGATTGCGTGAGGTTGCTTTAATATATCGAAGGTGTGACAAACTAGTATTGTTAATAAATATCAAACGTATGCAGGCTCCATTACACACGCGCCATTACCGTCAGCGCTGCTAAGCAGCATGGCGACATTGGTCAGCGTTCCGTAGTGCAAATACTTGGGTCACTGCAAAAGAAATGCACACTATTTTTTCTAAACCCATCTTTTATTCAACATGTTTGAAAGTTTTACAGTGTGTAGATACATCCTCCAGGAACAATATTTTCATTTCCCCACATACTTTCCACCCCTCTCAACTGCCTTACGCCATCTTGGGACCAGCGCCTGTATACCCACACGGTAAAATTCTGAACCAACCTGTTGGAGCCACTGTTTGGCAGCGTGCACAAGGGAGTCGTCATCTTCAAACCTTGTTCCACGAAGAGAATCTTTCAGTTTCCCAAAGAGATGATAGTCACATGGAGCCAAATCAGGGCTGTAAGGCGGGTGTTTCAGTGTTGACCATCCGAGTTTTGTGATCGCTTCCATGGTTTTTTGACTGGCATGTGGCCGTGCATTGTCGTACAACAGCAAAACATCCTGCTTTTGCCGATGTGGTCGAACACGACTCAGTCGAGCTTGAAGTTTTCTTCAGTGTCGTCACATACGCGTCACAATTTATGGTGGTTCCACTTGGTATGATGTCCACAAGCAAGAGTCCTTCGAAATCGAAAAACACCGTAGCCGTAACTTTTCCAGCAGAAGGTGTGGGTTTGAATTTTTTTTTTTCTTGGGTGAATTTGCATGATGCCACTCCACTGATTGCCTCTTCGTCTCTGGTGAAAAATGATGGAGCCATGTTTCATCATCTGTCCCAATTCATCAAAGAAATTTATCTCCGCCATTCTCGTACTGTTCAAAAGTTCGCTGCATACCGTTTTTCTTGTTTCTTTGTGAGCCACTGTCAACATCCTGGGAACCCACCTGGCACAAACCTTTTTTAAGGCCAACACTTTCATTATTCTGCGAACACTTCCTTCCCCTATCCCAACGTAGCGTGACAATTCGTTCACTGTGATGCGTCTGTCAGCAGTCACCAATTAGTTAACTCTCTGCATATTGTCTGGAGTGTGTGCAGTACGAGGCCTGCCGCTGCGAGGACAATCCCCAATATTGCCGTGCCCGCTTTAATCACGTAATCTGCTTGCCCACCGACTAACTACTGCGATCGACAGCAGCATCTCCATACACCTTTTCCAACCTCTTGTGGATGTTTCCCACTGTCTCGTTTTCACAGCACAGGAATTCTGTGGCAGCACGTTGCTTCTGACGAACGTAAAGTGTAGCAGCCATCTTGAAGACATGCTGTAACGGCGCCACTCACGGGAACAGGTTGAACTAAGTTCGGAGTACACTTACATTTACACACGTGCCGACTCGTACGCCAGCGGCAGCTGCAACGGCGGGGCCATCTGTGCACGAGGTTCTGCGCGCTGCTTGCAGCGGCGTTTTCACACTTGTTACGTTTAACACGTGGCGTTTCATTAGTTTTTTGGGCGACAAACATCACACTAGAAACTAAAAACCACCAATACTACTTCTCACTATACTAGAAGCCACAACGTCCAGCGCACACACACACACACACACACACACACACACACACACACACACACACACACACACACACACACACGACAGACAGACTCGAGTACCTCCTACACAGACTCAACAGAGTCCCAGTGAAGGAATACAGCTACTTAGAGGAAAATAGCGGGAAATAGCACGGCGTGAGCAGCACCGGATACGCGCGAAGGCAGGGTTACTATATTCCGGTCATCGTAAAAATAAACCTGGTATGTACATTACGCTGTGTATTCTTCCGCGTTTGCTTGAATCTCATTTGATTTCAAACTAGTACAGGGCCATAGTGAAGCGTTCTCGGTTTGGCATGGAGTCTACAACTAAGCCAAATAAAATAAACAATACAGAGACAAAAACCACACAAGAAAACTGCAACACAATGCAAGAGTAACAATCGCACAGCAGAAAGGATGCCTCATACACTCCTGGAAATTGAAATAAGAACACCGTGACTTCATTGTCCCAGGAAGGGGAAACTTTATTGACACATTCCTGGGGTCAGATACATCACATGATCACACTGACAGAACCACAGGCACATAGACACAGGCAACAGAGCATGCACAATGTCGGCACTAGTACAGTGTATATCCACCTTTCGCAGCAATGCAGGCTGCTATTCTCCCATGGAGACGATCGTAGAGATGCTGTATGTAGTCCTGTGGAACGGCTTGCCATGCCATTTCCAGCTGGCGCCTCAGTTGGACCAGCGTTCGTGCTGGACGTGCAGATCGCGTGAGACGACGCTTCATCCAGTCCCAAACATGCTCAATGGGGGACAGATCCGGAGATCTTGCTGGACAGGGTAGTTGACTTAAACCTTCTAGAGCACGTTGGGTGGCACGGGATACATGCGGACGTGCATTGTCCTGTTGGAACAGCAAGTTCCCTTGCCGGTCTAGGAATGGTAGAACGATGGGTTCGATGACGGTTTGGCTGTACCGTGCACTATTCAGTGTCCCCTCGACGATCACCAGTGGTGTACGGCCAGTGTAGGAGATCGCTCCCCACACCATGATGCCGGGTGTTGGCCCCGTGTGCCTCGGTCGTATGCAGTCCTGATTGTGGCGCTCACCTGCACGGCACCAAACACGCATACGACCATCATTGGCACCAAGGCAGAAGCGACTCTCATCGCTGAAGACGACACGTCTCCATTCGTCCCTCCATTCACGCCTGTCGCGACACCACTGGAGGCGGGCTGCACGATGTTGGGGCGTGAGCGGAAGACGGCCTAACGGTGTGCGGGACCGTAGCCCAGCTTCATGGAGACGGTTGCGAATGGTCCTCGCCGATACCCCAGGAGCAACAGTGTCCCTAATTTGCTGGGAAGTGGCGGTGCGGTCCCCTACGGCACTGCGTAGGATCCTACGGTCTTGGCGTGCATCCGTGCGTCGCTGCGGTCCGGTCCCAGGTCGACGGGCACGTGCACCTTCCGCCGACCACTGGCGACAACATCGATGTACTGTGGAGACCTCACGCCCCACGTGTTGAGCAATTCGGCGGTACGTCCACCCGGCCTCCCGCATGCCCACTATACGCCCTCGCTCAAAGTCCGTCAACTGCACATACGGTTCACGTCCACGCTGTCGCGGCATGCTACCAGTGTTAAAGACTGCGATGGAGCTCCGTATGCCACGGCAAACTGGCTGACACTGACGGCGGCGGTGCACAAATGCTGCGCAGCTAGCGCCATTCGACGGCCAACACCGCGGTTCCTGGTGTGTCCGCTGTGCCGTGCGTGTGATCATTGATTGTACAGCCCTCTCGCAGTGTCCGGAGCAAGTATGGTGGGTCTGACACACCGGTGTCAATGTGTTCTTTTTTCCATTTCCGGGAGTGTATAACAGGAACACACGACCCCCCCCCCCTCCCCACGTCCCCGACACACACCACACACACACACACACACACACACACACACACACACACACACACTCAGAGAAGTTGCGAGAGTGCGATATTAGATTCTCCCCTCCCACACCTACAAAAAAAGGAAAAAATCTTGGTTATGGTGACACATTGATCTCTAGCATAGCCGGCGTCTAGATTAGGTTGGTAGGTGATAATTTGGTTGTGAGTTGGCGAAGCAAACGAACGTGAATGTCGAGTAAAAGACTATGGTAACAGATTGACCTGTAGCATAGCCTGTTTACGTTTGCACCATATTTAAAAACACACTTTATCTTATTTAACATACTTTCCGTCATCGAACTTAAAACTGCAAGGTATATTAAGAATACATAGACTTACGTTAGATAATGGTAAAACTTGCCGATGTGTATTTTCATGCATATTATACCGCAAAAATGTTACGACAAACGTAGGGGGGTACCCACTACGTCACTTTTGAGATGATTTGTGATAAGATTGCAAACGCTTTGCACAACTTCAAATAAATTCAGAAACGCAGCAGATGTCAGTTTTACTTGTAGTGACTATCATTCAACATATGTGACGGACGTGCATAACTGTTACTGGTACCCTGAACATGTAAGCTCTAACAAGCGGAAGAACACGCTCCACATTTGCAAACCAGTGTAACAGAATCACCAGCCTGCTCTAACCAGTGAGCAGCAGTAAAAATTCGTAGACACGGCTATAATTCTGGCTTACAGTTTCAGATAGCAGCAGTAACAATACGAAGCAAGTAAACTGGCCGCCTACCACAAGACAAAAGATTGTTCAGTAACTTTAAATAACTTGTATAAATTATTTTTTGAGGTTGTTTGCTACGGTCGCAGGTTCGAACCCTGCCTCGGGCATGGATGTGTGTGATGTCCTTAGCTCCTTAGGTGTGTGACGTCCTATTCAGCTTCAGCTACCTACTGCTGCCGAATCATTAATAGATCGTATTGTGCTAATTTTTTGTCCTTGACGAACTACAGTACATTGTTCCCTTTCCAGCGAACAAACAAACATCAGTGCTGACAATGAACTTCCCTTACTTCTTTCGTGGTTTTCCCATCTTTTACAAGTCTATCAGTGCAGACTATTCTAATTCTCTCTGAAGAAAGAAAGTGTATTTTCCTCTCCCTGCCTAAAAAAAAAGGAAAAACATTTTATTTCATCATGGATTATAAAACGTATTTCCATATTTGTATCGCCACAATAAGCTCCGAAATAAGACTTCCTTTACATTTTGAGTGTGCTTCTCCGCTATACATGCAGGCGCGGGTGCTTTGGTTTCTTGCGGTGTGTTTACTTACACACGTCTGCCGCTTGCGGTAAACAGAATATAAAATTTGATCAGATCAAAGGCGAGGTGTTATATTTGATCAAACAAATTTGACGAAAGGCAACATTTGACAAAGGGTTGTATGTGACAAAGCAACTTTGCCAGAAAAAATTTGATAGTGTAATACCTTCCAAAGCATGCGTGAGGAATAGCTTCTCAATCGGTGCTGTTGCATTGTACGGTGCTGCTTAAAGAGACCGACTCACTTGTGCTAGTTGCAGCGCCCCCAATAAAATATAAACTTCAGAAAATAAAATGCTGTCCAAAACAAGAGAAACGTCACAACCCCCAGATCATTTCGTAAAATTTGACAAGACTGTTCCAATTCTTCAACCTTGTCAACAGGAATGCCGTGTACTTCCCTTTCCAAATGACTCCAGGCAGAAAAATATGCAGAACTGAGAACAGATGTGTTTTTTTAAATTTTTTATTGTGTGGGGCACCCATACTGCCCGTTCAGTGAAGAAACGTTGCTGATGCGGTTACTCATGAACAGCATGCGAGTTTGCGTCATATTTGAGAGCAGTTAGAGGGGGACGTAACTGCAAACTTAACATTTCACCTTTATACTAACTAGGACAATGTTTTGTACGGAAATCGGTAGCGGTTCGTAACCACCTATCCACAATTGTCTCACAAATGCATCGTTTGCAGACCATGATCAGTAGAAAGTTTTTAATACCATTATCATATACTTCCACCCGTGTCAGTTTCGCTTTTAGGACCCGAGAAATTTTATCCGCCATTTGGTTTGAATTGTGCGCTCACTAGCAGCTTGAATTGCCGTACCAACAGCAGAAGCAACCGTGCAGGTATTAGAGCTAGGAAAGCTCGGAAGAGCAGCCAAAACTTTATACTTCCTGATCTAGTGATAGTAAGTGTGCGCATAATTTTGTTTTCTACAGTTTTATAAGTCTTTCTTTTATTGGGCTACTGCAACTGGAAAAAAATGCTGTGTCTTTTTCATCTGTTGATCAGCTACACGCGCGTGCGCTGTTTGCAGGAATTTTTACTATCACCTGTGTGTTTCGCACGATTCCTCGAATGCTTGTGCACTCTCGGTCACTAGAGTTATTAATACTCGGTCTGGTTCCTTGCGTTCTCGTGACGGATTCCGTCTCTCCACTCCTCCATCTTCTCACGATATAGCCAGTTGGTCAAGACTTCCATAGCATTAGTCAGTTTCTTTTACACTGTCGAAGTAATCGATAGCAAGAACTATTTTGCTTCCTAGGAGACACAGGTCATAAAGTCAAAAGTCGTGGATCCATGGGTGTCATCCACATTAACGAATAAGACGCTAGGAATAATAACTATAATCACCCAAAAGTGGTTGAGAAATCATTTTCCGCATTTACGTAAGTTCAGTACGGTGTTCAACGAATACGGGACGTACATTGCGTAAAGCTTTCTTGTACTTAATGAATATTCTAAATTTTACCACACTTTTCTACTGCTAGCGACGGCTGTACCATACACATTTAATGCCGATGAAAGAGTAGCGACCAGGTCTTCGGACAAAATATATGAACAGACTCATTGTAAACCTTCACCGGACGAAATATAATTTGTGATAAATCGTCGAAAACAGAGAATTTTGCGGCAGCGCGGTGTTCCATTTTCCCCATTTTATCGAAACACACAACACGATGTCCATAAAATTGCCATCTTCGTGCCAAACCGAGGTGTCTTCTCTGTGGCACTGTACTAGTTTGAACAGTTCGTAGCCATTCTGGATGCGGAAGCAGTGACCTAACCACATGCGTTGCAGAGGCTGTTTATCCACCATATCTGTGAATCATAGTGCCGTTTCAAACTTGATTATCACAGAGCCTTGCAAAACCTCTTCCTCGTTGTTGTTATTTTTTGTTTTCTTCTTCATTCTGAATTGTTTGATGCAGCTATCCACGCTAGTGTGTTCTGCACGACCGTCTCCATCTGTACATAACAATCACCTACAACCATTTGAACTTGCATGATGATTTGAGTCTTAGTTATCCTCTACAATTTTTAACCCCGGCACTTCCCTCTTGCATCAAATTAACAATTCCTTGATGCCTTGGGTTGTGTCCTATCGACTGATCGCTTCTGTTTGTCAGATTGCGCCGTAATTTTTTTACCCAGTTCCAGTTCATACCTCCTCATTAGTTCTTCGATCTTAGCATTCTTCAGTAACACCACATTTCAAAATCCTCTGTTCTCTTCTTGCCTGAAGTCTTTGTCCTCGTTTAAATTCTGTACAGTATCCTCAGAAAAAGCGTAAGAATAACATCAAGTCTATATTTCATGCAAATGAATTTTTTGAAATTGTCGGTTTTCATTTTATTATGTCTTCTATACTTCGACCAGTACCAGTTCTTTCACTGCCCAAATAGCAAAACTCGGCTACTCCTTTTAGTGGCTCATTTCCTAATATAATACTGTCAGCACAGCCTGATTTAATTTGACTACATTCCATTATTCTCATTTTACTTACATTGATGTTCAGCCTTTTAATTTATTTTTAAGATGCTTCCCATTCCATTCAACTGCTCTTTCAAGTTTTGTACGTTTTTATAT
Organism: Schistocerca nitens; assembly: GCF_023898315.1. NCBI lineage: Eukaryota > Metazoa > Arthropoda > Insecta > Orthoptera > Acrididae > Schistocerca > Schistocerca nitens. The sequence continues at coordinate 465,644,578 of NC_064619.1, read as the reverse complement.
CTTCTCCCTGACCTTCAAATCGTTTATCAAACTTCTCCTTGCTTTCCTCCACAGCTTGCTCAATCTGCAGATTAAGTAACATCGGGGGAGGTTTCAAGTTCGAGTCTTACAACTGCACTTCTGTAGAAGTTGTGGATTACCTTTCGCTCGTTGTGTTTTATCCTGGCTACCTTCATAATTTCAGTCAACATTGTCAAAAGCTTCCTCTAAATCCAAGAATGCTGTAATGATAGGTGTGTCTTTCTTTAACTTATCTTCTAATATAACTCGTCAGTACTGCCTCGCGTGTTAACGTACATTTCTCAGAGACCCAAACTGATAATGCTGGAGGTTGCCCTCATACGATACGTAAATATAAACAAACGATATCATTCTGCAGAATTCCGTATTTTATCATCAGTCGGACACATGCCGAGGGCAATGGACCATTTTGGCGGATAATGAGTGCGTTGGCTTTTTAATGTTGACGATGTCAGGCGTATTATGTTGCCGCGTGTGACGTAGTTGTTTGATTGTTCACTTTCCACCACCTTTTCTGACTTACCATCCCACCGGTTCTTTGCTGCTGGCAGTTAGTAATTTTGGCGCAAATTCCAGAATCTCATTCGCATCAAGTAGGTCTGCCCTTTTTGTAGTTCCTCTGTGCACTATCTTTGCAACAAGACGTAATCGGTTGTTCCATCTGCTTCCTTCCAAAGCCTGTACTTCCAGATTTCTAATGGTTCGGTATACCGGTGTTCATGGGACCCTTGTGATAGCATATTCTTGTACTACAAGAATCTGTGGTGGTAAGCTCCTATGGCCCCAAACTGCTGAGGTCATCGGTCTGTAGACCTACACACTACTGAATCTAACTTTAACTAGCTTACGCTAAGGGCAACACACGTCCATGCCCGAGGAAGGAATCGAGCCTCCGACGGGGGAAGCCACAACTGTCGGAAGATCCCTAGACCGCGCAGCTACCCCGCGTAGCACAAGAATCTGTCTTCCTGTTTCCTAGATACTTTCGTTATCCACAGGCAGATCCTTTCCGTGTCTGCTTTGTCTTCGATCCTCTCCAAGTATTGCCCTTGCACTAGGTTACTGCACCAGCAGTAGCTGTTTTTCCGGTGAATACTCTTTTGTTGCACTTTGAGCAGCGTCCGGGTGCCCACACGAAAGAGCAGTCTCCTTTCTTTCTCTTACGTGGTCTGCCCGTGCATAACCTTATATTTCAGTGACTGCATAACTTACAAACGTTCTCTGCCGCTTGGTTTACTAGGCAATACAGCCTGTCCAAATCGCTGCGAGGATGTTACGCATGGTGCATGTTTTCCTATCCAAGTTTTAAGCTGTGCTTGTATCCAGCTCGCAGTGGAGTTCTGCACGTAATCAAAAGTATGACCCTTGGCGTTGTTGTCGTCATTCCGTTTCCTTTTCAAAATTTTCCTGGTCTTCTGGCTATTTTCTTTGCTGATCATAGCTTTCACGTGCCGATGCTTGTTGTCCAGTTGCCTAGAGGAGAGGCATTTAGGCGTGATAAAAGGGTGTTATTATTAATAATTAGCGCCCGCTACTTCGCTCGCGTAGTGTACATGGTCTGCACAGATTATTTTTTGTTTTGTTTTTTCTTTAATCAAGTTCTTAAAAATGTTGTCCACAAATTGCAACAACTTCTAAACTTTCCACGCCAAATTAGGCCATAGAAGAATAGTCTCTTCAGAAAGTAATTATGACCAAAAAGCGGTTATGGTAGCTGGAGTCCAAGGTTATCGTTACATTTCGCGAATACTTATTCCGTAGATCATGATTACGACATTTCGTAATGATATGGAACGTGTCAGTTTAACATAAGGGCTTCTTTTTTTGTGTTGTTATTACTACCTCATATATAAAAATTCACATATTGAGTGAAAGGAATTGTATTCAGAAATTCTTTTAATTTGTTTTTGTATGTTGGTTGGCCATCTGTCACGCTTTTAATGCTATTTGGCAAATTACCAAAGATTTTTGCGGCAGCATTATTCACCCCTTTCTGTGCCAAAGTCAGATTTAACACAGAATAGTGAAGGTCATCCTTTCTTCTCCTGTTGTAGCTATGCACTTCGTTATTATTTTTGTACTAACAACATATTTCATACGTGAATATCTGTATTGCGAAGTTACTGTGAATATCCCGAGTTCCGTAAATAAATGTCTGCAAGGTGGTCTTTGGTTGGCTTCAGCTATTATTCTGATTGTACGATTTTGTGCAGTGAATACTTTTTTCTTTACTGATAAATTACTCCAAAATATGATGCCATATGAAAGCAACGAATGAAAATAGGCAGATTTATAATTATCACCAAAATTTGCAATGACCCTAATACCATAAGTAGCTGAACCTAACCATTTCAGCAGATCATTAATGTGTTTCTTCCAATTGGGTTTCTCATCAGTGCCAATGCAAACCCCAGAAATTTTGAATATTCTGCCTTAGCAACAGACTTCTAATCAAAGTCTATATTTATCAGTGGTGTTACGCCGTTTGCTGTATAGAATTGTATATACTGTGTTTTCTCAAAATTCAGTGAGTCTATTTGCAGAGACCTACTTAATAATGTTCTGAAAGAAATTATTTACAATTTCCTCAGCTGATTCTCGTTTGTTGTGTGTGATTACTATACTTACATCATCAGCAAAAACAAGTAACTTCGCTTCTACGCGAATACAGAGTGGCAAGTCATTAATATATATTAAGTACTATAAGGCACCCAAGACTGAACCCTGTAGGGCACCATTCTTGGTACCTCCCCAGTTAGAGGACTCTGCCTTTTTTTGCAGACTCTTTTAATATACGAGATATTTTGTAAAAAAAATTTTCATCCCCTATTTCACCATCTTGGTGTTGAATTTCAAAATGCAGTGAAACACGTATTTTTTAATTTTCCAACCGCAAAGCCAAATTAAAATTTTCATAGATTTAGCTTTACAGATGCCTTCACAATGAAATATTTTCTTGAAACATTTCATCCCATATTTCACCGTCTTGGTGGTCCACTTTAGAAAAACACTAAGACCCATATTTTTTTTATTTGCAACCTAAAGTTAATACTAGTTTTCATACATACAGGCTTAAAAAATCTTTCACTCGCTGTTTGAGCCCATAGGGGCTAAATTTCCGGAAATGCTGAGATACATATTTCTTCATTCCTGACACAAATACAAATTTTCGTAGGGGTAGCTTCAAAATTGCCTTAGGAGTGACATAAAAAAAAAAAAAAAAAAAAAAAAAAAAAACCTTCATCCCCTATTTCAACCCCTTTTGCGTTTGATCGCATTGTCTAAATGTAAACAATTATTTCCTCTACGCAACTGTGCGATATCTTCAGGTAGTTATTTCTGCTGATTTCTGGCAAGAAGAAGCTGCCAATGCCCATCAGTCAGTCAGCACCTGAAAATGTAGAGTAGGAGCCTAGAAGTAGTATTATGAGATTTACACATGATCCAGTGACCAACAAGAGAAACATATGTTCAGAACTTGAAAGTATATCGAAGACGACACTGAATGGCGTGGCCGCTACGGTCGCAGGTTCGAATCCTGCCTCGGGCATGGATGTGTGTGATGTCCTTAGGTTAGTTAGGTTTAAGTAGTTCTAAGTTCTAGGGGACTGATGACCTTAGAAGTTAAGACCCATAGTGCTCAGAGCCATTTGAACCATTTTTGACACTGAATGAACATTTGTAGTGCGTCTTTTGATAGACTCCCTTCTAGATTAAAAAGCTTCTGCCTGGTCATGAGGTGCCAGAAGTGGGTTGAAAGTGAGCTATTACGAGAATCTGTATTTCAATGCGGTATATAGCAACTGATTGCTGCTCCTACGCACTTCGTCCACAATTTAAGTCCACGTTATTTCTTTGTCATTTCTTCCCATCGCCTAAAAATAAGACTTAAGGATAAAGTCATTGCTGAAAATGTCATTTGCACCATAATGAAGTGTTGCTGACAGGTCGTGTACCTCGTTTGTTGCAGACGCTGATAAACATGGCGTACTGCGTGCTGATCCTAGTGGGCAAGGTAATCCAGAGGCTGGTGTTCGGCGAACTCCGCGTCTCCGAGCAGCAGCACATCAAGGACAAGTTTTGGAATTTTGTCCTTCTACAAGTTCATATTCGTCTTTGGCGTCATCAACGTGCAGTATATGGATGAAGTGGTGCTCTGGTGCGCCTGGTTTTCCGTCCTCGGTTTCCTGCACTTGCTCGCGCAGCTTTGCAAGGACCGCTTCGAATACGTAAGTATCCACTTAGTTTATCTACCATGTAGCGTATATTAAGTGCTCACCTGTCTTGTGTATTTCACATCGATGGACACAAAAATGTTTTTGTACGCCCATCTGATTGAAGGTTTGAGAGACTTAGGCCGTTCATTTACGTAATAAAATGGAACACTTGCAGGTGTCCTTTTGATGTTACTTCTTTATAGCTACGAGTTTAGGCGATTTATACGCCAATTAAGGCTTGAAGATGGCGTATTGAATCACCGAAACTGGGTAACAGATATGTGCGTGAACAACGTACTGTTGGAAAGAGCAAATTCTGTAGTTTTACATGGTTCCTTCTAGGTAGCAGCAGTGTGCGCCCACTTCACTACTAGGAAAATAAATGTTGGGACAACAGAAAGCGTTTTGTGTTATACGTTTCGCGCAGGGCGGTTCAGTAATAACTGTTCAGCGTGACTTACGTACTAGGTATGCTGTGGATCCTCCTAGAGCACAGAGCATTAGAGTGTGGCAGGAACAATTCCGAGAAACAGGTTGTTTGTGGAAAGGCAAATCGCCGGGCCGTTCCCGAGTGTCTGATACAGACGTCGAACGCATCCGCCATAGTATCACAAGGAGTACGCAGAAATCCGTTCGCCTTGCAGCTCGACAGCTAGCCACCGATGTCCGCCTGGGTTGCGTCGACGTTTACACATGTAACCATACAAAATTCAGCCTGCTGCAAGCTATTTCGTGAAGGTGACAGACAACAACGTGTGGTTTTACGTAATTTCGTTCTTGGCAAGATGGAGGATGACAGTTTTCTTCCACGCTTAGTGTTTGACGAGGCAACATTCTATTTAAATGGAAGGTGAGCCGTCATAATGTGAGAATATGGGGTATGGAACAACCGCATGTAGTTGTACAACATGGGACTTTTAATATGTTTTGCGCAGTTTCACGGCAAAAGGTGTAGGGTCCATTTTTTCTTTGCCGGGAACACTGTCACAGGAAGCACATATCTCGATATGCTTGAGAACTTTCTTTTCCCACAGTTGGAGGCTGATTCGAACGACTGCACATACCAATAGGATGCCACACTGGCATCTGGAAGTGCGGGAATTTTTTAATCGAAGGATTATTGAATGATGGATCGGTCGCACTGAACCAAATGAATTCAGCCTTACATTACTGGCCTCAGAGGGTCACCGGGGCTGACTGTATGTGATGATTTATTGTGGGGGTTTATGAAAGCCTCTATTTATGTGCCTCAGCTACCACCAACAATGAATGAACTGCGACATCGCATAAACAGCAGCTGCGGAAGCTGTAACTCAAGACATGCTCGCTGCAGTGTGGGAACAATTTGAATACCGTATTGACATTTTCCGTATATCTCCGGGGGGGGGGGGGGGGGGGGGGGGAGCGCATAATTGAACACCTGTCAACAGGTCTGAAAGAAAACATGTTTATTAGTTTCAGAAATACAGACGGACCAAATCGGATAATTATTTCTGATACACCCTGTATAATAAATAACATTGAAAGGCGGCTCTAGGTGCGCGTGGTAAGTAACGGCGTTGCTCGCTTCCCCCCCCCCCCCCCCCCCAAGACCTTTGAAATCCTTTAGATGGAGAGACTGCAAGCAAGAAATAGTTTATTCAGAAAGTAATTTGTGGAAAAAGACACCATCTGCAAAAGCTTGTGCACTTGCGTGCAATTTTTGCCCTTTGGTAAACTTGCCGTACAAAATCTCTTAAAAGAGCACACTGGCTGCATTCGAACGCCGTGGTTGGTGAAGAACTGGCGCCAGGAGGTCTTGTGAGTTCCCACTGCTGACAGCAGTCCCGGCTCTGAAATGGTGTACAGGGTATATGAGAAAAGTAATGAGACTGATTTTTTTTATCTATCAAAGTTTTCATTTTTTCATCAAACAACAATAATGTCCCTGTCAAAGTAGTTTCATCCGGCAGCTATACACTGGCAGAGTCGTTGCCATTCTTGGTAGCAGTGCTGAAGTGCTTAAACTGGGGACCCTTCCATGTCGATCACATTCCTTTGAATGTTCTCTACAGTCGCAAAATGACGTCCTTTTAAACATTTTTCAACTTCGGAAAAAGAAAAAAGTCAAAGGGACTTAGATCGGGTGAATTCGGGGTATATGTACTAACAGGAATGACGTACGACGTGCCGGCCGAAGTGGCCGTGCGGTTAAAGGCGCTGCAGTCTGGAACCGCGAGACCGCTACGGTCGCAGGTTCGAATCCTGCCTCGGGCATGGATGTTTGTGATGTCCTTAGGTTAGTTAGGTTTAACTAGTTCTAAGTTCTAGGGGACTAATGACCTCAGCAGTTGAGTCCCATAGTGCTCAGAGCCATTTGAACCATTTTGACGTACGACGTGGGGCGCTGTCGTGTTACAGCATCCACTAGTCTGCAATGTCCGGTCTCACTTGATTCACTCTTTTCCTGAGTCTTTCAAGGGCATCTGTGTAAAACACTTGGTTGACAGTTTGTCCTGGATGAACAAGTTGGTTATGCACGTTACCCCTACTGTCAAAAAGCAAATCAACATTGTTTTGATCTGCTCATTAGAACCTTTTTTCGGTTGAGGAGATGTCCGTGTGCCACTTCTCACTTTGCCACTTTCTGAGGATCATTCACAAAATTCCTAGGATTCATCACATGTGACCACCGGAGTGGGCCGTCCATGGTCATTGCCAATCCTCTCAAGACGACCAACGCACCCGTTTCTTCGACTGTCCTGCTCATTTGTAAAGTTTTTCGGCACAATTTTGTGACAAACCTTCCGCATGTGGAAAACTTCTCTCCGAATATGATGTATGTTGAAAGTATGTAAGTGTAACAGGTCGCCCGCCATCCTTATAGTTAAATGTCGGTCTAATCTCACAAGAGCATGCACACATTCGATGTTTTCATCAGTTTTTGAAGTTGAAATATTTGAGCGAGGTTCATCTCAAATGTATTCCAGGCCTTCCAAAAACGACTTGTGCCAGCGCAAAACATGTGCTCTTGATAAGCGATGTTCCCCATAGGCCTGTTCCAACTTTTCGAAGGTCACCCGATACACAAAAAAACCACACAATTTCACTGATCGCGCTCTCAAAAATCGCGTGATGGTTGTACCGAGCTGAAACTGTGATATCTGGAAGGAATGAACAAACCGGTCTACACAAGTAGGATAACACAGCGTTGCCAGATCGCTCGTCACGTTGTTAGGTTCATTACTTTTCTCACACACCTCGTATGTACCAGTCGGTTGTGTGAAATCAATGTGTCGGCGTGGAGAGCAGACAATGTCGGGGAGAAGCCATAGAATTTGGGCGTCCTAGTCGCTTCAGTCCGTAACCGCACGACTGCTACAGTCGCAGGTTCGAATCCTACCTCGGACATGGATGTGTGTGATGTCCATAGGTTAGTTAGGTTTGAGTAGTTCTAAGTTCTAGATGACTGATGACCTCAGATGTCAAGTCCCATAGTGCTCAGAGCCATTTTGCTGTGTATCAGCGCGGACTATCCTGTCTGCGTGGAGTGATGTACCACCCGCAACCATGTAACACCATGCAAGAACTGTGGTCGTAAAAAGGCCCTAACCAAGAGGGACCGGAGGGAAGTGTGACGCAGTGTCAGTGACAACAGATTTCCAACCCCGACAGGAGTAGCTGCCATCTCAACCAATTTTCGAGGGAACGTAGCAAAGGGAAATGCATCTAATGGACAATGTACCTCGTAAATGGATGCTTACGGTGACATACAAAGCTGTAAGTCTTCAGTGGCTCAGCAACACTGAAAGGGGACTGACAGCTGACTGAACGTGTGTGGTGTGGTCCGTTGAGGCCTGATTTTTCAAATGCAAATGTTGCAAGGCAGTGACTACACCAAAGGCACAATGAGGCGCCTATGTGGGAAGGTCTAGTTCAGACCGTAGGTCGTTCAGTTGTGTGTGTGTGTGTGTGTGTGTGTGTGTGTGTGTGTGTGTGTGTGTGTGTGTGTGTCATAGTGTTCCCCTTTCTTTTACATAATCTGACGAGTATGTGTGGACACTCCCGCCAAGATAACGACAGCCATGTTTACAGGATTGCACGAATACGCTTCTGGTTGCGTACTTGAAAAACTTATCAACTTTCTTCCTCACTGTATTAACGCCATTATCAGGACTAGAGGCGCTGTTTCACATTATATCAGCTTGATGTGTCCTGAAGTGACTATCTTTTTTCCGGGTGCGTATCTACTGCAGGCAGTCGCTGCATGCAGGTGAAAACTGTAATACTTGTAAAAGTCTGTAGTAAACTTTTATCGTGGCTGTTGTTGATGCTGATACAGAGATACGTTTTATTTCTGTGTAGTGGATTATTAACGGGACTTAAACAACGCAAGCTATTTTGAAAAGATTGTCATATATTTCCTTTTGTAACTAGTATTTCCCGTGTGCGATTTCTGGGGTGTCTTTGATAACACGTTCTTGCTAGTGTTCTGTGCTTAAGTATAGTTATTACTAATTTCGCAGTTAACAACAGATCTTCATAGTTTTCTTCTGATGCCGATACTGGGTTTAACTGAAAGCTACTGACAACGGCAATTGAGCTATCTTACGTAACACAATGCTGTTATCAGTGCAGTCAGAAAGTCATCTCGGTCTCTCGTTTTCACTTTATCTGATGAGAGATATGCATCTGAAGACGCAGAACAAGAAATTCAATATAAATCCTCTCATGCAAGAGGTTTATCGCGACAGTATCCGACAGTCATTCCAAAAGTGGACAAGATAAAGTTCAGTCAATTTTGAGCAGTACAGATCGCCTTGGTAACAACCACAACCTGTTAGCCTGACCTTTAACTGTAGGGTGATCGCGGTAGGTGCGAAGTTCATTTCAGAGATTGTTATCTTGATTAATTATCTGATGAAGCTGAAGTAATCTTGAGTAATTAATTGGAAACAGTTTGCGAAACAAGGTTGGTTGTTGCCTCGAGTAAGAGTTTCCAGCTTACAGCTCTTTCGGCTTTGCGGAACATTTTAACAAAACTGTGGCTAATGCCTCTAACCAAAAACTTAGTGCTGCAATAAATGCTAGAATATTCTTGATTTCTTACGGAGTACTTTTTGTCATTTGAGAAGGTCTCCTACACCCAGTGCAAACTTCATTGATAATACTGATACAATAAAATGCAATGCAATGCAAACAACAGTTAAAATTTTTTTCGGGGAAAAACGATGCGCGCCTGCACTGTTTATATTTGATCACTAGTAGTTTCAAGGCGGAAGCCTATCAAGCACTGTTGCTCGTTAAAGATAGGCAAGCTATCGTCTCAGTTAAACGGTGCCACGTGAGTCACATTACATCTAACATTTCTCTCCTCACTGGCGGTGTACTTCCAGTTTGAGGATATAGAATGCCTTCGCATCTACAAGAGTATATATTTTTAGACCGTATTCGGCTGGTTTGTTTGGCATGTATACACGGGAAGGCCATCTCCCTTGGAAAGATAACAGCATCTCATCAATAGTAAGGTTTCAGGCGGCATTTAGGGTTGTTGATTGTTTTCAACAAAATTATCAAAAATATCTCTTACAGCAGCCAGATTTTCAGTCGTTTTCTTTTTGTCCCCGGTGTTCTTATCACCAAATACCAAGCAGTTTTGGAGAACGTAAAACTTCTGCAGTGACATTGTAGTCCGAAAGATTGCAACTCCGATACCATCTGTCCGCCACAAAGCGTTCAAGTTTTGTCTGTCTGAGCGGTTTAGGCCCGCTATATACAAAAATCCCATAAATGCCTTCAAATCCTCCGAAGTTGCACTGTTCATGTGGTACTGCTCTTTATTTTCTGGATATTTTCCCCTGATATTCCTTATTTGATTATTTGTATGTGTAAATATAGTATTCAACATACTATTTGTTATAAAAAGACTCCATCATTCAGTCTGTTTTGGCATGTTTTGCAGCACGTTTTACGCTTGGAGAATTAGTAATAATATTCTCTGAACGAAAACGAAACTTTGCCTTGGACAATACTTCATCCATTTTGTACCATCTTTGGACTTGCAAAAAAAAATCCCACGTACCTCAGGTGACTGACAAGGAGCCGCTAACGCAAATTTTAGCTCTTCAGAATCCTACAAAATACCCTCTTGCTCCAAATCGCTTTCTTCACTTCTTTGAGAAACTTTGTCAATCTCTTCTTCGCTCTCGGAATCACAGGAACTAGCATTTGAACTGTTTTCTAAAACAACTTCTAGTAGTTCTTCATAAGACATCTTGAGAAACGTAAAATCTAAAAATAAATCAAAGAAAATTATAAATAATTATATAGCTCATAAATCTGCTGACAGCTCAGAAATGTAACACCGACTACGAGGTCGGGTGTGACGTAGTCTAGCCACCTTAGCACTCGTGTATTTCCCTCTGACTCTGGTGCAACAATAAACTCAACACTGCATGTTGACCCCCCCCCCCCTCTCTCCCTTACCTCCAGCTACTGTGACAGCACGATTTGTGTGGCAACAACGACATTCAATAATCAGGGCTTCAACACACCTTGGGTATGACATACCCGACCTCAATCACGTCGAGTTTAATGTACTACTGCACTTAAATGTGGTACACGAATTTAATATTTATTCTTAACCACTTCATTTAACAATAACGTTAAAACAGATTTTTAATAATCTGCGATTTTTCCATCCCCTGCAACGCGAAACTAGTACGTCCTTTTTTGTAGGAAATTTAATTTAGTATAGTTTTGTACTGGGAAAAGTTTTCACAAGAGGCCACGGTTTTTGAGACTCCCAAGAAAAACCTAAAAAAGTTATCTATAAACAACGCACCGCTCCACGCTCACACTCCACCCCATTTAATATATTATTCCTTAAGCTCCCTTCCACCACCGTGCAAAAATTTGCGACTACGCTAATTTTCCGCCCAAATTTTTCTTCATTGTCTGGACTGAAAGAAAAACAAAGCTCTTTATAAGACCGAAGCGGCATGCTCTTTGAAGCAGTCGTCGCTGGGGCTCATGCGTGCGATGGTTGTTGTAGAGGTTCTTAGACTTCGACAGTTACCATTCAGTGGCACACAGGTACCGAAGGATGTCTTTGTCCATAAGCTGCCCCTCTACTACTTGTCATTGATCCACACTTTCTTGTCCGAAGTTTGTCAGTTTTCGTAGGAAACAGAACTGGAATTCCAAGCGACTTAATTTCTGCCATGATTGGCCCCCCTTAGCCTGAAAAATTGCCATTTGTTTTCCCATAATGCAAGGTGGCTTTATCCTACAGAGACTGGCGATTGTGAAACAATGATCCTGTTTATTGTACGCGTTCCTTTCTTTTCCGTTCATAACTTCCTCTGTGCCAGTCTCTTCATGCCACCGTAGCACTTGGACCCAGCCTCTCCAGTTATCTGTTGGAAATATTCAAACTTCTGTCTTCTCCTACGGTTTTTTACCCTCTATAGCTCCTTATATACCCTAATGTCTCAACATGGGTCCTATCGTTCTGTCCCTTTTTCTTGCCATTATTTTCTCCATAATCCTTCTGTCATCGATCCTCAAATTAAGACGGATGCTTGGTAAAAGTAAATTCTTTTAGCGAGGGTCCCTCTTTGCCTGTGTCAGTCTACTTCGTATATTTTCGTTGCTCCGTCTTTCGTGCTTAATTTTGCTTCCAAGGTAACTGAATTCGTTCGCCTCATCTACTTAGTGGCCCTTAAGTTCTCTAATCTGATTTCTGCTTATTAATTTCATCTTTCTTTGTTGTACTCTCAATTTATAGTCTCTCTTCACTTTCACCGAGGAGAGAAATGTCATCAGTGAACCTTATCATTGACATACTTCCACCCTGAATTTTAATCCCACTCCTGAACCTGTCTTTTATTTTCGTCATTGCTCTCCGATGTATAGCGTATGGCTTTACAATCCCGGCTTGGCGAAAGAATTACGGTAAGGGTCCCTGCATCATTCGTTTACTAGGGAATCTGTGTACAGGATATGGATGGGTAAAACAGACCGGTTAAAACTGCTAGCGGTATTTTCGTTCTGAATAACTGGTAATTTTCGGTATTTGTTATAACAGATGCTTATTTTTTTACTAATGACGGTGTAAACATCCGAAATATCGTTCAGCCATAGCAACAGTGCTAAAATTTTTCGTTTTTAAATAAACTTTTTAAATTTTTTATTCGTAAAATTTGCATTGTTGCGAAATATTGCATTATTATAGAAAATGAGGAAAAGCGATTTATGCTATTGCAGTAACAGTGCATGCAGCAACGAGTAACAAACAAATGACATCGGAATTGATACAACACTGCTGAGTTCCAGTTGGCGGTGTGTCGTGGCGTTAAAGATAGATGGGTGTAAAGCAATTTTATTGATCACAGATATTTATTAATACGGAGTTTAAATCGTGACTCTACACTTGGCCAAACGTTTTGCTGCATTTTTAAAAAGAAACATAGATCAATAAAGTCTTGCTCCTGCTGCGGCTTCCCCCAGGAGTCAGGGAGAGAGAACCAGAACTCGACCTAACGCCAGCCGTGCGCATCGAGTGCTGTGCCGTCATACGCTCGAAGATTCTGAACGACGCGCAGCACGAAGACAGCACTCTGGATGAGATGATCGCGAGCTCCCGCACCTTGAAGCCCAGCTTCAGGAGGTAGCTCGCGTCTGTTGGGACCATGTCCCCCTCCAATTCAAAGTGACACTCTAAGCGCTGGGACGCACGTCGAGAGCGGCACGCCTGATGGACGGCGTGTTGTACAGGGTGTCCGAAAAGTCTTTCCCTGATTACATAAATTGATAACTCAGGCTAGAAGTAAGATACAAATATGAAACTGGTGTCTAATTGTTTACAAACTATCAAAGTTTTTTCACACATCAGTAAACTTCCACATGAGCACCCTTGGTAGCACGTAGCATATCTAGGCCATATTCAATTTCCGTCCACACATTAGTCAACAGCCCGCATCTCGTGGTCGTGCGGTAGCGTTCTCGCTTCCCACGCCCGGGTTCCCGGGTTCGATTCCCGGCGGGGTCAGGGATTTTCTCTGCCTCGTGATGGCTGGGTGTTGTGTGCTGTCCTTAGGTTAGTTAGGTTTAAGTAGTTCTAAGTTCTAGGGGACTTATGACCGTAGCAGTTGAGTCCCATAGTGCTCAGAGCCATTAGTCAACATCACTGGAGGGATCGATTCAACGACTGTGGTTATCAGTTGCCGCAGGGTTTCATGATCTGGTACACGTGTTCGGTAGACCTCGCCCTTGACATAACCCCATAAAAAGAAGTCTAATGGGGTTATGTCAGGAGAGCATGGAGGCCAAACCGTTGGCCCATCACGACCAATCCATCGCCCAGGAAAGGTCATATCGAGATAGGCACGGACGTCCAAACCCCAATGAGGCGGTGCACCGTCTTGCTGAAACAAGACATCGGGGTGATACTGAAGCAGCTGAGGAACAGCATACAGTTGCAACATGTCCAGATACACTGCAGATGTGATGGTAACCTCAGCGGCAGATGTGATGGTAACCTCAGCGAAGAAGAATGGCCCGATAATTCGATCGTGCAGTAGCACGCACCAAACATTCACCTTTGGACTGCCTCTGGTGCACTCCATGACCTCGCCAGGGGGTTGTGAACCCCAAATGCGCACATTATGGCGATTCACTACTCCACTGACAAAAAAGGTCGCTTCGTCGGAAAAGGCAATTCGTCTGAGATAACCATCATCGTCCTCAATACGTGATAGCATCTCGACCGCAAAGTCATATCGACGTGTACTGTCATTGGGCAACAAGGCCTGAACGATTTGCGCTTTGTATGCACGAAACAAACGTTTGTATGAAATGTCATGGAGAGAGCTCTTTGGCATCTATAATTCACGTGAGGCTCTGCGCATCGATTTATTCGGACTTCGCAGAAAAGACTGCCTTACAGCTTCCACCCTGTCTGCTGAAGTTCTTGGTCGACCAGACCTCGGAAGGTCAGCAACCGATCCTGTGTTCTTGAACCTCTCGTACCAGGCTTTAATGCTCTTTGACATCAGGTGGATTCCTTCCAAATGTTGTCTGGAAGTGTCTCTGCACCGTGATTGGTGATCGTATCTCATGCTACCACAGGACACACGGTGCCTTCTCCTGATTGGTTAACGTGGCTTCTTGGGCACTGCGCCTCATCCACAACTTACGTACTGCGAACCTAAAACAGAAAAAAAAAAACTTTGATAGTGGTAAACAATTCGACACAAGTTTCATATTTGTATCTTACTTCTAGCCTGAGTTATTTATGTAATCAGAGGAAAGACTTTTCGGACACCCTGTATTTCGCCGCCTTCTGCTGGTGACACCAGTCGAGCCGAAGGTGATTGCCGACCATCTGGTCATAGACTATGTGGGCTTGGCCGGCTTTGACCGCGACGCTGCCAGGCTTGCGGAGTCCTTCCGGTGTTGGAAGGTGGGGCCCCACCGAGACGTCGAAGCCCCTTTGCGCGAGTCCACGCGCGGGATACTTCACGACCGCGTCGTGACGTTTCACGCGGGACCCGTGAGTTTGTCCGCAAGCTTGGATGACGTGATTGGCGGTCTCGACGGCTCTGCAGCCCGCGCGGCATCGAGTGTCGCCTGTGCCGCAAAGCGTTTATACTGGCGCGGATGGCGTTGATGTAGTCGCGCCCAGATAGGAGTCGACTGGCGTCGGCGACCCACTGGTGCTGCTCCCGGATGCGGGCAGACTCGGAGAGGGCCGCAACGTCGAAGGCGACGTGTAGGCGAGCCGGCCACATGTCCCCAACCTGCTCCGACGTCCTTCCCACGTCAAGTGTCGCTCGAGGGCCGCGACCTCACGCTGCACCTCGCGCAGGCCCGCGTCGTCCACAGCTGGCCCCATGTTCTGCAGCGTCAGGAGTCGGGCCCGCCGTAGGGTGAGGCAGATGGAATGCACAGTCCCCCATGGGCCACAGGGATAATTGGAAATTTGTGGTAACAACCCATGGGACCAAGCTTACACACTACTTAATCTAACTTAAACTAACTACGCTAAGGACAATACGCACACCCATGTCCGAGGGAGGACTCGAGCCCCCGACGGGGGGAGCCGCGCAAACCGTGACAAGGGGCCTCAGACCGCGTGGCGGGCCACGGGAGAGTGGAAGCAGGCCAAGAGGGTGTTCGCCGGGAGGCGGAACCATTTCCTGAGGGCTGCTCGCATCGCGGTGTCCGCGGCGTTCAGGGCACCGACCCGAGTGCGAATGAGGGCCAAGCCTGTGGTACAGGTCTTGCAACAGCACGTGCGCGAGGATGTAGAGGCGCTGTTGCGGCATCAGGGGAGCCCGGGTGGTGATGTCTAGTTGCTCCTGCAGGTGGCGGCGAGGATGCAACAAGCACCGCCCACAAGGGGAGAACTGCAGCCTCTGGGAGCGGAAAGTCTCACCCACGCGTAGCGCCGGCATGGTGGCGTTGCCGGCGGTGAAGGTGGCGCACATACCTTAAGGCCACGACACACAGCCAACAGGAATATACAGTGTCTCAGCAGTGTTCTGATGCCATGTATTTGTTACTCGTTGCTGTAGGCACTGTCATTGAAATAGCACTGATCGCTTTTCCCATTTTCTATAGTAATGCAATATTTCAAAAACCAGTGCAGATTTTACGATAAAAAATTTTGAAACAAGATTTATTTAAAAACGAAAACTTTTAGCACTGCTACTATGGCTGAACTGAGCAAGCAATAAAGGACACAAAAGAAAAATTCGGAGTAGGTATTAAAATCCATGGAGAAGAAATAAAAACTTTTAAGGTTCGCCGATGACATTGTAATTCTGTCAGAGGCAGCAAAGGACTTGGAAGAGCAGTTGAACGGAATGGACAGTGTCTTGAAAGGAGGATATAAGATGAACACCAACAAAAGCAAAACGAGGATAATGGAATGTAGTCGATTTAAATCGGGCGATGCTGCGGGAATTAGATTATGGAATGAGACACTTAAAGAAGTAAAGGAGTTTTGCTATTTGGGGAGCAAAATAACTGATGATGGTCCAAGTAGAGAGGTATAAAATGTAGACTGGCAATGGCAAGGAAAGCGTTTCTGAAGAAGAGAAATTTGTTAACATCGAGTATAGATTTAAGTGTCAGGAAGTCGTTTCTGAAAGTATTTGTATGGAGTGTAGCCATGTATGGAAGTGAAACATGGGCGATAAATAGTTTAGACAGGGAGAGAATACAAGCTTTCGAAATGTGGTGTTACAGAAGAATGCTGAAGATTAGATGGGTAGATCACATAACTAATGAGAAGGTATTGAATAGAATTGGGGAGAAGAGGAGTTCGTGGCACAACTTGACAAGAAAAAGGGACCGGTTGGTAGGACATGTTCTGAGGCATCAAGGGATCACAAATTTAGCATTGGAGGGCAGCGTGGAGGGTAAAAATCGTAGAGGGAGACCAAGAGATGAATACACTAAGCAGATTCAGAAGGATGTAGGCTGCAGTACGTACTGGTAGATGAACCAGCTTGCACAGGATAGAGTATCATGGAGAGCTGCATCAAAGCAGTCTCAGGACTGAAGAAGAAGACGACGACAACAACAACAACAACGCCGTTATTAGTAAAAAATAAACACCTGTTATAACAAATAAGAGGAAGGAAATCATGACAAGAATAATAAATTAAATCTTAATAATTCATTCATAGTATACAATAAAAATGGAAAGTAGTTGATCTGCGGCTTGCGGCTACATGAAATACCTTCATCTACTTGTAGTCCTTGAAAATGGACAAATTAACACAAAAAATAGTTTTTCAACCTCAGACTTCACCCTTTAGCACCAAGTATTAGTAATTCCCAAATATTGGCATGATTATATTAAGTTTACTTTTATTTTCCTATTTAATGTTTCGATTCTGTGTATCTTGAAGTTGAGAAGTCAAAATGTTTCATTCTTTGTTAGAGTTTTACGTTTTATCACAAGAAATAATAGAAACAGAAAATCGGTAATACAAAAAAATGTTATTTTGAGCGATTGTAGCAGTGGGATTAATCTGGCGTGGAAAAAGCAGATATGACGGAAAACCGATTGTTTGAGCGATAACCACTATCCCTAGTACAAGATGTATCCGTGTTGTTGTTGTTGTTGTTGTTGATGATGATTCTCTTCCAGTCTCGGCAGGCCTCTCGTGCACTGGATTCCACAGGAAGAAATCACATCGGATGAACGAACTGCCCACATAACAGAATCCCTTTTTCCTTTCCTCGTGCCAGGGAACTTCTGGCACACCTGCGTACAAGCTAGATGAGCAAAGAAAGCTGCAGCTCTATGTTGTAGCTACGTAGGTGCTAGACAGTCAAGTGGAATATCTTCCGACAACGTTGGGAGTATGAATGTCAGAAACTCAAGTGTCCAATGATACAAAGAGAAAAGGGAGTGCGATTGTTCAACATTGCGTCTCTGGCAAAACGGGCTCATCTGTGAGAAGGAACAGGAAATCCGCCACACATCGGTGCAACACCTAGGGGCTCAAAACGATGAGAGTTCCAGCGAGATTTTAAGACCGCGCTTTCTTAGAATCTTTCCCTATTACTGACCACGCACTACTGTGAGACAACCTGCGAGGTGTGCACAATCCACGAAATACTTCTATCTTCGGGATAGCTTTTAGCCCTCACAGCGATGCGTTTTTAATACCCCAATGTGCTTGCAAAACGACAGCCTCTCAAGCTTGCTTTTGGAGACAGGAACAGGTCACGTGGGGCAATGTCTGGCGAATATGGAGGGTTGGGCATTATTACAGACCTGCTTTTGGGCAGTAATTCACGAACAAGGAACTAATTGTGATCAGAAGCATTGCAAATGAAGTTGATATAGTAAGTAATCATCTCTATTGATCGTTCACCTTGTGTCAAGAACTGATGGTGGGCTATGCCGTAAGTATAACCTTCACATTGGACCGCACACGTCACACATTTCCGGTTATGACGATCCACAATGCTTCCACTGGGACGTCATATCCGTTAACGCATATTTATAACAATTTCGTGTAGCTCAGTGGCCTGGTGTAAGTCTTCAGATTGGACGCCACTTACGCGACTTCGGTGTCCCTGTCCTATCCCAGTTATCCAAACTGGGAAAGAGGACCTACAGTTAAACGTGGAATCCGAACCACGTGTTATTTCTGGCGACTCCTCACATCGTTGCGAGAAATCCGTGGTCTGACCGGGGCGACCTTTCGGTTTGCAAGCATGCCCGACAATCCATCTTCTTTCACATTTCAGCAGTTCTGCATCGTTGTTAACATCGTCTAGTCACTCTTAGCAACTAGTATTCGCCGCTGTTCTTGTTCGGAATTCAACAGTTTTGGAACAAGTTTTGCTGTTACTTATTTCATACCCAAAACATCCGAGAGAGGAGGAAAGCCGCTTGATATCCTACCATAATCAGCAGCTTTTCTGGTGCCGATTTCCACCGCGGCCACTCACGTTAAAACAGTGATTTTTGTATCTTCTTAATCTTTATTTTATTGTTTGCTTTGTTTTCTTGACATATGGCGAATATTCATGAGGACTTGAATATTTTTCCTGTGACTATTCTTCCACATAGGGACCAAATATCTGAATCAAAACAGAGTTAGATTTTACAAAGTAATAGCCTACACAATGCATAAATAAGAACGTAGATGAAACAGTTATAATTAAAAAGAACTTGAACGGTGAAAAAATCAGATCTGTTGAGGGTTTGACGTTATTTGAAAGAAAAGTAGAAATTCACTGCATATTTCGTCCTAAAAATTGTTTGTTGTGTTGTTATTAGCGTAGTTTGTCGAGAAAATACGTTTTGGGTTTTGCTTTGGCCATTGATGAACTGTACTAGGATTAATTCTGTAGGAAGGAAGATTGGGTTTGACGTCCCGTCGTCATAGAGGTCGTTACAGACAAGCTCGTATTGTGTTGAAGATGGGGAAGAAAATCGGCCGTGCCCTTTCAAAGGAACCATCACGGCATTTGCCTGGAGCAGTATAGAGAAATCCTGGAAAACTTACATCTGGACTGGCGGACGCAGGTTTGAACGCCCCCTCCCGAATGCGAATCCATTGTGCTTTCCACTGCGTCATCACGCTCGGTATTCTGATACTACGTTTTGACTTTGGTACCACGGATAGTATCTTGTAATCTCAACTTTCGTCGTTCGGTACTGTGCTGACGTCCCATTTAGTCTGAACACACGTACAGTTGGTGGTGGCGTCCCCTTCTGTTCAGTCCCATTGACATCTATTGAGTAGGGGAGAATATGGAGCCTTAGAACACTTTTCAGACTTTCACTTCTAGCTAGCTCTGTAATAGAAGTTCAATATATTTTCTTATTCCATTTTTGCCGGCCGCGGTGGTCTAGCGGTTCTAGGCGCTCAGTCCGGAACCGCGCGACTGCTACGGTAGCAGGTTCGAATCCTGCCTCGGGCGTGGATGTGTGTGATGTCCTTAGGTTAGTTAGGTTTAAGTAGTTCTATGTTCTAGGGGACTGATGACCACAGATGTTAAGTCCCATAGTGCTCAGAGCCATTTGAACCATTTTTA
Source organism: Schistocerca nitens (assembly GCF_023898315.1). Classification (NCBI taxonomy): domain Eukaryota; kingdom Metazoa; phylum Arthropoda; class Insecta; order Orthoptera; family Acrididae; genus Schistocerca; species Schistocerca nitens. Next base: position 465,624,788 of record NC_064619.1, on the reverse strand, counting down.
TTCCATTTTTAAATGATACCATTCACTTCTTATGCGATGCAGTCTTTTTCTGAAATTACAAAAATGCCTCGGGGAAAAGTAAGGTTTTCCAAATACTAAAAAGTATTCTAAGGTACAAAAGTCGTGTACGTAGGAGCAGATATTCTATTGAAATTTGAAAGTGCTACAGTCGAAAAAATCTTGTCAGTACAGTATTAATGGTCTGTTGCATTGTTACTTTACTAGGTACCAGTAATGAGGAAGTGAAATTAAATTAAGTGGAACGTTTAACTTTTTTAAAAATATGAAAGTGAAAGATATTGTGAAATAAAAGCTAATTGAAATTAACACACATTTCCATTTTCAAGACAGGGAAAATTAAGACTTCAAACACAGTTCATTGCAAATATAACTTGTTCCATGGTAGAAGATTTTTTTTTTTTTTTTTGTTTAAACGTAAAAGGTGGTGCACGGCTGACAAAATATGTGGAGTTTTGCTCACCATAAAATTCTGTAATTGAAGAAATAACTTCCAAATAGTCCTGTACAGCACTTAAATGTGTAGAACTCAAAGCCGGCCGCGGTGGTCTAGCGGTTCTAGGCGCCCAGTCCGGAACCGCGCGACTGCTACGGTCGCAGGTTCGAGTCCTGCCTCGGGCATGGATGTGTGTGATGTCCTTAGGTTAGTTAGGTTTGAGTAGTTCTAAGTTCTAGGGGACTGATGACCTCAGAAGTTAAGTCCCATAGTGCTCAGAGCCATTTGAACCATTCTGTAGAACTCAAAACACTTACAAATGCTGCTCAAAACATAAGGTCATGTCTCAAAACTGGAAAACAGGAGAAAATTCTGTATGCTGCTTATGGCGGTTTCTAGTGCGTATTCCTTCATACAATTCTAAAATGTATGAATTCTAAAAAAGTGCGTATTAGCACTTGAATATTCGCTAGGAGCTCATCGTCGGTCAACTATACTCATTTTAATTAGAATTTCACGTCGGATGATGACTTCGTTTATGAAGTTGAGATTCGTTCATATCAATATGCGTTGATACTAAGCCGCAAACTCAAAACCTGTGATTTGCATTTGCAACTGTCAACGGATAGTAATACTGTATAAGTAGCACGAGCCAAATTACTGGCTGGCTTCATCGCTGACCGTTGACATTGAGATAGCAGCTTGTCAATGTTCAGTAATTGATGAAATTCATTACATTTGAGATGTTATTAGAAGCAAAACTTTCAAAGTTCCCAGAATTGTTCATTATCCTGATGACACTATTAACATTCAACCATTGTAAAAATGAAACAATCTTTTTGTGTATACATACAAACTGATGTGGAATATATCAAAGCGAGTATAGTCACTGTCTTTTAAGGAGTCCAAAAAATCTGCATAAATGAACAGTTATGAGTGTTCATAATGCATGTTTTCGTGCTCGTCTAAAATATGGCCTTTCGTTCTGGAGAATCTTTTAGGATCGACGAACTGAAAGGAGCCACTAGGACTTACGCAGAAACCATAGTTACACGGTCATGTGAAGAATGATGCATAGAGTAACGTCATCGTCGTTGCTTTCGTTGGTATTGTTGTTGTATTGTCAGAAACAGGTTTGCAGTAGCTCTCCATACGAGTCTACACTGTGTAAGCCTCTTCATCTCTGCATAACCACTGCAACCTCCATCCACTTTTAACCTGCTTACAGTCAAACTTTGGTCTCCCTCAGCAACTTTTAACTCCTCCCTCCGCCAAGAGTTCCCTCTATTACCATATTCAGTATTTCTCGTGTCTCGGGAGCATCAGTCTGTGCCTTATTTCAGTCTACTTGTGCCATAAATTTCTTTACTGTACGATTCGATTCATAACTAATGAAGACTGAACAGGTTCTTGGTTGAAAAAAGATTGAATATGAAGCCAGGCGAGGACTTCAAACGCGCTGGATGGCCATGGATGTTTGTCCGCTACTCCCGAATTTGAGTATCTTAACCTTTGCACCACTTCGCTCGGTTTGGCTTCATTATTTTTAAATTATTATTATTCAGATGGAAGTATACAGTTCCAGAGGCAACATATATGGTATATATGTTGTTGTTGTGGTCATGAGTCCTGAGACTGGTTTGATGCAGCTCTCCATGCTACTCTATCCTGTGCAAGCTTCTTCATCTCCCAGTACCTACTGCAACCTACATCCTTCTGAATCTGCTTAGTGTATTCATCTCTTGGTCTCCCTCTACGATTTTTACCCTCCACGCTGCCCTCCAATCCTAAATTGGTGATCCCTTGATGCCTCAACACATGTCCTACCAACCGATCCCTTCTTCTGGTTAAGTTGTGCCACAAACTTCTCTTCTCCCCAATCCTATTCAATACTTCCTCATTAGTTATGTGATCTACCCATCTAATCTTCAGCATTCTTCTGTAGCACCACATTTCGAAAGCTTCTATTCTCTTCTTGTCCAAACTTTTTATCGTCCATGTTTCACTTCCATACATGGCTACACTCCATACAAATACTTTCAGAAACGACTTCCTGACACTTAAATCTATACTCGATGTTAACAAATTTCTCTTATTCAGAAACGCTTTCCTTGCCATTGCCAGTCTACATTGTATACCTCTCTACTTGGACCATCATCAGTTATTTTGCTCCCCAAATAGCAAAACTCCTTTACTTCTTTAAGTGTCTCATTCCATAATCTAATTCCCGCAGCATCGCCCGATTTAAATCGACTACATTCCATTATCCTCGTTTTGCTTTTGTTGATGTTCATCTTATATCCTCCTTTCAAGACACTATCCATTCCATTCAACTGCTCTTCCACGTCCTTTGCTGTCTCTGACAGAATTAGAATGTCATTGGCGAACCTCAAAGTTTTTATTTCTTCTCCATGGATTTTTATACCTACTCCGAATTTTTCTTTTGTTTCCTTTACTGCTTGCTCAATATACAGATTGAGTGACATTGGGGAGAGGCTACAAACCTGTCTCACTCCCTCCCCAACCACTGCTTCCCTTTCATGTCCCTCAACTCTTATAACTGCCATCTGGTTTCTGTACAAATTGTAAATAGCCTTTCGCTCCCTGTATTTTACCCCTGCCACCTTCAGAATTTGAAAGAGAGTATTCCGGTCAACACTGTCAAAAGCTTTCTCTAAGTCTACAAATGCTAGAAACGTAGGTTTGCCTTTCCTTAATCTAGCTTCTAAGATAAGTCGTAGGGTCAGTATTGCCTCACGTGTTCCAACATTTCTACGGAATCCAAACTGATCTTCCCCGAGGCCAGCTTCTACCAGTTTTTCCATTTGTCTGTAGAGAATACGCGTTAGTATTTTGCATCCGTGACTTATTAAACTGATAGTTCGGTAATTTTCACATCGTCAACGCCTGTTTTCTTTGGAATTGGAATTATTATATTCTTCTTGAAGTCTGAGGGTATTTCGCCTGTTTCATACATCTTGCTCACAAGATGGTAGAGTTTTGTCAGGACTGGCTCTCCCAAGGCCGACAGTAGTCCCAATGGAATGTTGACTACTCCGGGGGCCTTATTTCGACTCAAGTCTTTCAGTGCTCTGTCAAACTCTTCACGCAGTATCGTATCTCCCATTTCATCTTCATCTACATCCTCTTCCATTTCCATAATATTGTCCTCAAGTACATCTCCCTTGTATAGACCCTCTATATACTCCTTCCACCTTTCTGCTTTCCCTTCTTTGCTTAGAACTGGGTTTCCATCTGAGCTCTTGATGTTCATACAAGTGGTTCTCTTATCTCCAAAGCTCTCTTTAATTTTCCTGTAGGCAGTATCTATCTTACCCCTCATGAGATAAGCCTCTACATCCTTACATTTGTCCTCTAGCCATCCCTGCTTAGCCATTTTGCACTTCCTGTCGATCTCATTTTTGAGACGTTTGTATTCCTTCTTGCCTGATTCATTTACTGCATTTTTATATTTTCTCCTTTCATCAATTAAATTCAATATTTCTTCTGTTACCCAAGGATTTATATTAGCCCTCGTCTTTTTACCTACTTGATCCTCTGCTGCCTTCACTACTTCAGCTCTCAAAGCTACCCATTCTCCTTCTACTGTATTTCTTTCCCCCATTCCTGTCAATTGTTCCCTTATGCTCTCCCTGAAACTCTGTACAACCTCTGGTTCTTTCAGTTTATCCAGGTCCCATCTCCTTAAATTCCCACCTTTTTGCAGTTTCTTCAGTTTTAATCTACGGGTCATAACCAATAGATTGTGGTCAGAATCCACATCTGCCCCTGGAAATGTCTTACAATTTAAAACCTGGTTCCTAAATCTCTGTCTTACCATTATATAATCTGTCTGATACCTTTTAGTATCTCCAGGATTCTTCCAGGTATACAACCTTCTTTCATGATTCTTAAACCAAGTTTAGCTATGATTAAGTTGTGCTCTGTGCAAAATTCTACCAGGCGGCTTCCACTTTCATTCCTTAGCCCCAATCCATATTCACCTACTACGTTTCCTTCTCTGAGTATTAAATTTTCGTCACCCTTCACTATCTGAATAATTTCTTTTATTTCATCATACCTTTCCTCCATTTTCATCGTCATCTGCAGAGCTAGTTGGCATATAAACTTGTACTACTGTAGTAGGTGTGGGCTTCGTATCTATCTTGGCCACAATAATGCGTTCACTATGCTGTTTGTAGTAGCTTACCCGCATTCCTATTTTCCTATTCATTATTAAACCTACTCCTGCATTACCCCTAATTGATTTTGTGTTTATAACGCTGTAGTCACCTGACCAGAAGTCTTGTTCCTCCTGCCACCGAACTTCACCAATTCCCACTATATCTAACTTTAACCTATCCATTTCCATTTTTAAATTTTCTAACCTACCTGCCCGATTAAGTGATCTGACATTCCACGCTCCGATCCGTAGAACGCCAGTTTTCTTTCTCCTGATAACGGCGTCCTCTTGAGTAGTCCCCACCCGGAGATCCGAATGGGGGACTATTTTACCTCCGGAATATTTTACCCAAGAGGACGCCATCATCATTTAATCATACAGTAAAGCTGCATGCCCTCGGGAAAAATTACGACTGTAGTTTCCCCTTGCTTTCAGCCGTTCGCAGTACCAGCACAGCAAGGCCGTTTTGGTTATTGTTACAAGGCCAGATCAGTCAATCATCCAGACTGTTGCCCTTGCAACTACTGAAAAGGCTGCTGCCCCTCTTCAGGAACCACACGTTTGTCTGGCCTCTCAACAGATACCCCTCCGTTGTGGTTGCACCTACGGTACGGCTATCTGTATCGCTGAGGCACGCAAGCCTCCCCACCAACGCCATGGTTCATGGGGGGGGGGGGGGTATATATATGCAGACTGAAACGACGAATGAAGATTTATACTGAGGTCGGGAATTGAACCCTGGTATCCTGCTCACTCGTAACATGCTTTCTTTCCTCCTTTTCTTACAAATACCCAAAAAATAAATCCCCCTTCAGATTTTGCTATTAGGGACAACGGAATCACACGGGGCATATGTCTGTTGTTCACAAGCATTTAGTTTGGCATCCATTTCAGTTATTAATAGGCGAATGTCATTGGAACTACCTGATATCAAAACTCGGACTTTCATGACCCTGGTACAAACTTTCATTCGTCGCTTCAGTCTGCATATATACAAAATTAGTGTTGTTAGTGTCGCCATTGTTGATAGTGTCGCCATTGTTGATAGTGTTGCCTTTGTTGATAGTGTTGCCATTGTTGATAGTGTTGCCATTGTTATTATTATTATTGTGTTTCAGGGACCAACTGAACCACAACAAGATAATTGTTTGTTTGCCATTTCATTCAGTCTTCTCAAACACTCTTTTTTTCTCGAAAGGAGCGTTTTCCCCTTATTTGACAAAATCATGATTTCACAATAGAAAATCGAAAAGTGCCCTCACCAATATCAGCGTTACATTTCACACTATGTTTATGCAATCTATGGCCAGCGCGTGTAAATGAGGGAGATACTTCATTTTGTCTTCACCTGCTTTTGCTTCCGCACTGGAAAAGCCGTCTTTCTGATCTTTTCATCACTAGAGGGGATTTTCGTTTCTGTCTTGATTTAGAATTTGTGTGGTTTGTCGTTTCCGCGTTTATTGAATGGAACAGGTGTAATAGAGGCGGCCTGTGAAAGCGCGCCTTTCCTGGCTATCGGTCAGACCGCAAGCGCAGTCGTGTGGGCTGGAGGAGTGAACAAAACTTGTAATTTTCTAGGGATTCTTGCTATTTTCAAGACTCTTGGTATGCATGCTACTTCAGTTTCCGAAAGTCAACCGAAGAGCTAGAAAACCAGACATGTAAACTTTTTCAGCAAAAAGTTATTTGGGTGTGGGATCGTGATGGATGGACCCCCGTAAGATTATTTACCTACCTTTAAGGCGCTCTCCACCCTACTGGGAAGCCGGCGAGGGGTTGTGTCGGTTAGAGTCGGTCGACAGAAAACAGCGTGGGCGGTGACACGTGCGCTGGCAGCCCGGCGTGGGCGGCGGCGCCACGCATCGATCGCCACGCCTGGCCCTCGACTCAGCCTCAGCACTCTCTGCTCCGCCAGCCACACTCCCGCCTCACCCCACTCGTCACGCCGCGCTTCTCTTTTCTTCCTGCCGGCGCGTTCTGCTCCATTTGTCACGCCCGCAGAGAGAGAGAGAGAGAGAGAGAGAGAGAGAGAGAGGTATGAAATAGAACGATCACGTAGCCCGAGTCGCGCACAAAGCAAGCAGCAGGCTGCAGTTCATTCATGCAATATTGGAAAACTGCTACTCATCTGCGAGAGCTAACTTTCAAAACGCGCAAATAAATCGGCGGCGAGTGGCATTCATACCGAGGTAGATTAAGAGGGGATGTCGAATGTGTACAAAAGGAGGAACGAATTCACTACAAAATCAGTTCAGCTATAGTGACAGTCTCTGGTGAGGGACGTTAAAATTGTAAATAATGGAGCACTGGGAGACAAGCGCGAAATATCAAACATAACTGACAAGATATGGCTCCAAGTATTGAATCTAGGTATTGTATATCACACAGTTCTCCAAAACAGATAAAGTGAAACTAGCAGGGCTTATGTAAGGGTTTACACTCAGTGTGTGTGACCAACAGATAAAATGTTAAACAGTGTTGTTCAGTGATTTGCGCAGTTATGTGTGTAAGCTAAGTCGATTAAGTATACCAAAGAAAGTGGAATTAGCATTGCCCATAAAATTCACAAGCTCTTAAACTTCTTTAGTGTGGCCAGTAGTTCCTCAAAATGCACAGATGCGTTACTTTCCTCACCCCCACCAGATGTCATCCAGATGCTTTTCTGCCTCACCTTCATCCTTTGTTTGTACTTCCTTATTCTTCTTTCTAGTTTCACCCTGTTCTTCCATCATTTCTCCCACATTGCTCTTCCCCCCCCCCCCCCCCCCCTCTCTCTCTCTCTCTCTCTCTCACACACACGCACACACACACACACACACACACACACACACACACACGTTTCCTGTCCTTCCTCCTTTAACCCCCCCCCCCCTGCAGCCTTTGTCCCTTCTCCCCTTCCCACCTTTTGCATCCCTTCTCCTTTCATCCCCCTTGCTCCAGCCTTTCTCCCTTCATCAGGATTTCTCCCTTCATAATCAACCTTTCTCCCTAATCCAGCCTTCAGCCTCTTCTCCAACCTTTCATCCTTCACCCTCCCTCCCCTCGGTTTCCCTGCCATTTCTCCTTGTGCATCACTTCCTCTACACCTCACACTTTCTCTTTGTACATCAGTATCACTACCACTTCTCTTTGTGCACTCCCTCCCCATCCTTTCAGTCTGAACCTCTCCAGATTCTTCAATAAATTCTTTTGATTTGTTTTTCTGATTAGCTGCCTAAAGATTACTTGTTGGATTTGTATCGACCAGGAGAGCCATTTAAGACATACGACCCCAGATATATTTGAGTTGAGTAAATACATATAATTATGGTTTTCGCTAAGGCATCACAGATTTTCTGATGTATGCAAGTAATTCTTAATGAGTGTAGCTATGACCCTGGCATTTTTTTAATGGAGCTATTTAGTTTTTTCTATGCCATTGGAAAGAACCTCCATAGGAGACTCAATGACAGCTTTGGTGTAGATTGACAAAGTAACAAGAAATAACAGAACAAATCACTCTCCTGCTGTCAGGAGAAGAGGTCCCAGAAATGTCTGCCCTACTATACCAAATGTAAGCAAACATGTAATTCAGGTGTGGTTCATATGTGTATTATTACGACTCTCAAAGCAAGAGCTCAAAATCTTATCCTTGAAAATCGATACCTTCTGCAAAGTGGTTGCGGAGAACTATACTGCACAATGAATTACATCTGGACTTATTACAGGGAAGGCTGATGTTCGGTATTTCAAGCTCCATATGTGTACCATTTCACTAAAAACGATCTCCATGCAGAAACCCAATGTGGATTTCAAAAAGATCGCAACACCACGCAGCTGTCACAGAGTTTCTGCATGAAGTCTTAGCTATCATGATAAAAGAAAGCATACTGTAGGTATATTTTCAGATCTCTCAAAGGCTTTCAACCTAGCCAGCCGTTCACTCCTCTTGCTGAAACTGAGGGCATGCAATATCATGCACACATATCTTGAACTCCTTTCTGTTTACCCAAAAAAACTGAGAACTATGCACAAATACAAATTATCAAAATGAATTGAGAAAAATAAACTGAAACAGTATTGCCGTGTGTGCTGCTCAGCCCAGTATTGGGACCATTTCTTTTTCTCGTGTATGTAAATGATATTATACTTCCTTATGGTTCCCATAGAATTACTTATGCTGGTGCCCCACTCTACTGTTTTATGGTGGCAATGAGGAGGAGATAACATCTTTTTTAACACTTGGGACATCTGAAGTGACTAAATATTTTAGTAAATGTGGCCTAAAAATAAATACCACAAATTCATAGTCACTGGAGTTTAAAGCAGGCAACCGTGCCACAGATGTCTAGAAAATATTTGTGTGATTTCATATACTTGCAATGAAGACCATAAATTCTTTGATCTGGACTTGGATGGCGGTCTTTGATGGAAAACAATTTTAACTATGTATGCAAGAAAATAATTGTTGCATTGTACTTGCTTAGCCAACAGTGCAAAATTGTGTGTAAGAAAACCCAAAAACTGTGTGGGAGTGTGTCACTGAGGTGCACTTCAACAGAATACTGGTACTAGAAAAGAGAGCTGTTTAGTCAATACATGGCATGGGGTACAGGGATACCTCTCGTGACATCCTTAGCAAAAATAAGTATCTCACTGTACAGTCAGTCCATCAGGGTGACACACCCAAATGTTACAATGTACATAATCACAACGCGAGAGATAATTATGTTTATTGAAGACAAAGAACAAAATTAAAAGTTATGGACCACAGTCCGTGTGTCAGCAAATTGTCAGAATCAATAAGAACACATACTGGGGACCCATTTCAAAACAAAATTAAAATATTTGTTATAAATAAATGTCTGTATTGACTGAAAGAATTCTTAGCTGTATATATTATGTATAAACCTTTGTAGTTAAATATGTTATGTATTAAACCTTTGCACACAAATGATATATACTATGTTTTGGTGACATTGACCTTTGCAAAAGCCATCATTTGATGACTACAAGCCAAAATAATTATAAATACATAAAAAATAGTTGTCATTGAAGTCCTATTTGAAGGGGCTTTTCAACAGAAAAGAAAGATACTATTCTACTAGAAGTAAGTGTGTTATAATTTAGCAGCTATAGGCATTAAAAATTACTTGTGTACGTAAAAAAATTCACGACTTTGTCTGCTATAATTAAATGAAAACTGCAACTCAATATACCAAAAGTGATTTGTTGTGGCATATTCTACTAATGTATAACCTGTTATTTCTGATATCATAAACATTTCTCACAGTAGAATTGTTGTTTAGGTTTTTTACCACCTTCACATTAAAATCTCCTGTTACAATAATGCAATGATACTGCTGCCATTTGTCAATATCAATAACAATACCTGAATGTCCACGACCGTGTCATCAGAGTGAGAGTATGTTGTTGCATAGACTTGAATGGAATGGCTTTTCTTTATTTTCAAAATACTGTTTCCTTATTATTTCAGAGATTCTTCGGTATCTGTAATACTGTTTTTAATTTTCCAGTTTAAAATAAGTCCTGAACTTCCCTCATTGCATTTTCCCTTTAATTTAAGGGAAATCTTGATTTTAATTCTATTTTGTATTTGATTTTTCACATCATTTCTGACAATACTATAACATAACATAACATAACATTACCTGGTTATACTTACTTGTCATTCAGTGCTACTGTTCTACCTTTGAAATGCAAGATACCAAGATTTAAAAGCCCATGCTGCTGTATATTTAGTGAAACTTTATGTACCAAAGGTGAGGTGTAGAGTGGCTGGCCTGAAGTGTTGCCTGAGACCCAGAAGTCCACTAGTTTAGACATTCTTCCATCCAGGTTGGAATGCCAGTGCCATAGGAACTGGCATGTTTCAGTGGGGCTATTGACAATCCTACTTGTGGCATGCTAAGATGGTCTAAAATGGTTTGGTGAGAGACATGAAAAAGTTCAACAGAGCTATGTTCCCAATACACAAACACTCTCTCTCTCTCTCTATCTATCTATCTATCTATCTATCTATCTATCTGTTTAGCTATTATATTTCTGTCACAAACTAGTAATAAAAGTAAAATACATAACCAATATTATATTTGTATTATCTCTGTTCTTGTTATAGCTCTCATTTTCACCAACTACACCAACATGGAGCCACTTCCGCTTGCTGGCACTTTTGCTTGGCATCTTGATGCTGTCTGGTGTCCTGTTCATAGTCTGCATACTTGTTGGCTTTTTTGGCAGTGGACTCAACACCTTTGCGTTCATGGTTGCAGAGGTAAGTTGACACTGTTCTCTCTCTCATATATATTGCAACTGAAGTCTCAAATACTTTTTGTACACAATAACTCTTCGTTAGTTCAAGTTCTAAGTAGCAACTTCTCGTGTATAAAATTGAGGTGATAGAATAAATGTAAATGACACCAATATCTCTGAACTGGTATATGGGAACAATACAATTGGTCCCAGTAGGAAGTTGTACAATGAGAAGAAAGGAAAAAAAAAAAAAAAAAAAAATGATAATACTGAAGAGAATCCCAATGTGACAGTTTGGGGGAGATAAATCAGAGCATTATAGTTACATTTCTGTTACTGTCACCATGTCAATCTTAGGAATCTCTCTCATAATAAACAGGCTGTGAGTACAGTAACTAACTGAATTTCCAAACAAATTTGTAATGCTGCTCTCAATGCTAGATAGCATTCATATTGTATAACCATTCTGTGTCATTATGGGCTTGAGACAATGCTTTCCAGGTGTGGCTGAAAGTGGAGCATTTATGGTCCCTCAGGTAATTTTCTTTAGCTTATTGCTTCTTTGTGTAGCAACAGTTTGACAAACATGTTTTCAAAAAATCTAGGACTAGACCTGTGGTTTACAACCATTTCAGTACTTTTGTCCCTGAGATAAAAAATCTTGTAGGTTACAGTTATTTATTCTTCTTTGCGAACTGAAATTGTGAGTTGAATTTAAGAAGGGGAAAAACAGTCATACCTGATTTCATGACCACTCATACTTATTCAAAAACTTATACAAACAAGGGCAGAATGAGTACTTTCGAAAGTAGTGTACACTTCAAGTAAAGTAATATTTCACCCCTTACTTTTTACCTGTTAAAGCTGTCTCCATCGCATTGTTCAAATTTAAATATATTGCTATTTACCACATTAAAAGACATAAGTTTTATCAAATTTCCAAATTACTGATTAGTGGTCTAGCACGTGAACCAATTGTAGACAACTTGGTGCTAATTTTCCACTTTTTTTGTGTAGAAGCTGCACTGGTGCTATCTTATTGCTTCACGTGAATGTAAGAGGGGAGGGGAGGGGGGAACCTCGGCATAGTACATGTGATTAAAGAACACAAATTGAAATGCCAGTGAAAAATCTTTCTTAAATTGCAATGAAAGTTGGATTCAAGATGATTGTATTTTACATTAAAGACTGATGTAAAGATCAACTGGCAGGTTGAAGATTAGGTGGTGGAGAATTTTTAGAGTTCCTAGCATTGGGGAAGAATAAAATAGTTAAGCTGAGTGTAATTGAGGGGTGCCAAATAACACAGAAACTGCAATGTGTTGCCTAGAAAAAAGAGCTTACCTAGGTATGCCTAATCAGAACATTTCAACAGCTGGATTTTGAAAGACACATGTAGCACGAGGAACCAAAGAGAAATTGGGTACCTAGACTGAGACAGGAGCTATATGAGAATGAAGAACCAATTTTAAACATGTTAGAGAAGATCCTTGCATGCTGTTTGTTGGTTTTGGAAGCCTGGCAGCTAGTGCCGATGTCACTTTGTCTCTAGGTATCGAAAGCTATTTTACTTTGTTGCCGTGGCTCTAGTTGTTGAAAGTTATTCTATTTTGTCAGCTCTGGTATTTAGTGTTCTCCATTCAAGTAGATCCAGTTAGTTGCAAAATAAAGAAAAAAAATTTCCCCCTTTCATATATATTGTTTATGTTCCGATATTTTATGTATATCATCTGTTTGTAAATAAATGAAGTGGTGTAGCTGACCAATTGATACTCTTGCAGTGCATCCAACTGACAGTTCAGACACTGCACACAGTGCTGCGGTACTGCCTGCACTTGTATGACCTCCGGGGGAGTGGAGCTGGTACAGGTGGTAGCGGCTCTGCAGAAGGCTTTGGAGAGGCAAGAGTGTGGGAACGACGTGGTCCTGCTGCTTACTATGCGCAGCTCATATTTGAACTGGCAGCACTTGTTGTAGACTTGTTACACCATCTGCACATGTTGCTCTGGTCAAATATTTTCCTTTCAATGGCATCACTTGTCATCTGTATGCAGCTGCGCTACCTCGGCCATGAAATCCAACGAAGACTCAAGAGACATCGAAACTACCTGTGGGTGCTTAGACACATGCAGCAAAAGTGAGTAGAAACAGAAATAATGTTAACAGTAATGAAATTCATGTTTTTGTATTATATGTGAAGCTCCTTTTTCCTAGGAGAAAATGTGAACATCATAAATCTGAGAAGTGTGATAATCCCTCGGTTCAATCTCCAGCTGCTCAGAGAGAGAACTGCCAAACTGCTGATACATGTTATGTGCCATTTGGAATACAATTTTGTGATACCAGTGATGGAGCAAATTATGGTAGAAATGATATTGTGGTTGCCAGGGACTGGTTTGTTTCTTAGTGCTTTTTAATTTTGGTTGTAAATTACTCAAAAGGACTCTTATGTAGGAGAGTACAAGGCCCAATTCCACAATATTTCATATCACTGACGTGTAGATCTATGTTCTACATGTCATCAGTTAGATGAGACCCAGAATTCTCATGCTTTCTTCCAACTAACAGCAGGGTGCAGATAATATGCCAAGTACTGTGCACAGCTGGCAGCATTTGCTACTGTAGGTCTGTGCCACTACCTTCACAAATAAATGTAAGCCCTTCTAGCTTCCTTGACCTTGGCTAAATAAACACCCAGTGGCATTTCGGATCATTTCTACAGCATCTAGGAAAAGTATTTCAATGCAGTACTACTGTATATCAAAGAAATACTACACCTTAAAACTACAAGAAGACAGAATTGCAGACTGGAACTTATCTTAAGGGCAGGGTTCTAGTACTGCCAATAGATAGTTTCTTAGTTTAGGGAGGAAAGAGGGATAGGTTTTGGAAGGTTGGGAAGGAGGGTATCCTGATTGAGAGGGACCCATCTCCTGTGAAGAAAAGAGGTTGCTGCTTATTCCTTTTCATAATTCTCTAGGTGATGGATGCATATTCCCCTCTCCCTTGTGTTTGCACTTCAGTAAAATGGACACACATTTAACCAATATCAAAGTCTTTTCTAAGTGTCTATTATTTCAATATTAAGTACATGATCTATTTATATATTCATCAAGAGTCATTGTCTAACAACACTTTAAGTGTTTTCATCTGTATGGTGACACCAGTTTTTAGTATTTCACAGGTGCTGTTTCAGGACCAAATTAAAATGTTTTTGTCTCTCTCAAGCTGGACAGCAAGAATCCTGTTGCAATCTCTTGTGAATTTTAATGTAACTTTCCTGTGCTGCATCAACATTTTCAAGGCAGTGAATCTCTCTCTCCTCAGTCTTAAGTGCTTCTGTATCAATAACACAGTGTAGCAATTTGAAGAAAAAAAAATGTTCACAGAACTGTTAAGAAAAATATAAGGAGAGAAAAAGTCACAGGTCGAATTGAGTTTTCTAACAGTCGCCCCACTCCAAGAAAGTTCAGACTCACATGAATGGGTTGGATTCAAATGTGCTCCATTCTAACTGTAGACATGTAATGAACTTTCAAAATAAGTCCCATTGTTTCTCTATGCTTCTGAGTGCTAAAATTTGTCTGAAAAAACTTGTGCTGTAAAAATAAAATTCACAGAAAATATGTGTAGTTATTAAATTATTGTGCTTTGGAACTCTTGTCTGTCATGAAAATCTCGCCATCCTTCACAAAGTAAGACTTTTTTCCCATTGAAGAAAAAAGCCTTTGCTGTATTATTTTACATAATATAAGTGTGGTCATTGCTGAACTAACGCTGAAAATGTTTGTTAATTTTTGTAGCTATCCTATGGCAACACCAGAAGAGCTTGCTGAAAATTCTGACAACTGTGCAATCTGCTGGGAGAAGATGGAATCTGCAAGGCGTCTGCCATGTTCTCATCTCTTTCACAAGTTAGTAATTGATGTATTTTGTAAAATTCAGTTACTCTCCTTATTACATCCTGCATACTTTCAGATCAATGAAGTTTGAACACTGTAATAGTTTTTTTTACTGTAGACAGTGGAATTCATGTGTGTTGCAGTAAGTCCGAAAAGCACTGTTTGTTCAAATGTTGGAAGTCAACATGCCCACACATTCATCTTTCAGGGTATTCTGAGTATGGATCACTTGTGACCTGCCCTGCCTTGGCACGGATATCACTAAGTATCTGGAGCTGGATGACTTGTAGTGGCATACACAAAACTTTCTTGTGAATCAGTCTACATGTTAGTGAAAAAAAAATGTCAAAATCCCTGTGCCCCCAGGGAGCTCACAACTCTTTTGTGAGTATGTGCTCAGCTACCACAGGGCCCCTTCCTTCGCAGTATTGCTTCCTTTCTGTGCTGCAAGCTTGTACCTCCACTATCCTGCCTCTCCATTGGATGGTTTTCTGGGTGCAGACCCTGCTTGGACCTGATTTATAACTGGGAATAGACTTTCCACTTCTGGGGTATTCTACAACTTTCCAGTGAATAAACACATGGTCCCCGTTGTTGGGTTTGACCTGCCACCAATTTTCAAAATTCACCCGAAGTGCAGATTGTGCAGCGAAGGTTGCCCAGTGCAGTGTATATTCCACCTTTGTGCATTTTCATCTGTGCACCCTTCCCTTTAACAAGGCAATACACTGGAAATGCAACACTGTAGCCATCCCATTGTGGTGGGAGTGTGGGGTCATCATGTCCCAGTACAGTGTAGTCCTCTGACCACACAAGGATCGCACTGTTGGTGCCCAAGCTGAAAACCCACCTTGTATGCCAAGGAGTATGTGCCCATTGTGATTGGGGCACTGAGCAACCCCCATGGGGGGAGCCTCTGTTTTGGAGTGGGTGGCACCATTGTGGACGAGCCACAAATGAAGCTGAAAATGTTCAATTCCCTGGCTATGTCACGGGAGAAATGTAGGGCTAAGCAGCAAGCAGAGCACTACTCCTCCACAATACTTAGTTTGTATAAAGACTAATTGTGATTCCTTCTTGGCCACAAATCCTTTATTCTTTGTAGAGAATTTGGAAGACAAGTTTGTGAATGTGGTAGCCATCTCTAAACTGAAAAGTGGATCGATTTTTGTCAAAAAAACCTGCTCAGTCACAGGCTCTGCTCGTTTGTAATAAGCTGGAGGACATACTAGTGACTGTCATTTCCCATAACAGTCTAAATTTGGTTCAGGGCATCATTTTCCACAGAGACCTGCTACTGCAATCTGATAATTAGCTATGTGCCCACTTAAAGCGATGAGGTGTATACTTCGTTGCCATGAATAGGGGGCCAAAGGACAACAGGGTCGCTACCAGTGTGTTCATCTTGGCCTTTGAGGGTGTTTCATTGCTTGAGAAGGTCAAGGTGGTGATCTACCGATGCTTTGTGAAACCATTACTAAATTTCTATTCCGTAGTGTGAGCTATTCAGGGAAGAGCACCTTACCTAATGTCTCCAGCACGTGCCCTCATCGTTCCTTCCATCTTTTCCTTTATGTCGTTCTATGATGCTAGGATCCATAGCCAGCATGGTAGCCAGCTCATGTGGTGGGGTCGCTATATACCCTTTTGGTTGAGCACCCTGAACACACAGGGATCACACTTCTGATGCCTGAACTGTGACCTCCTCATCTAAGCCTAGGAATGGTTGCTTGTCATCCTGGAGCATCAGAACTCCCGGCACTGGCCACTGTGCAAGATGGCCCTTGCTGTGGCTGGGTGGCACCCGTGGGGAGAGTCCCTGATCATAGTGGGTGGTATCAGGATGGCCGCTATGCAGATGATAAACGCATACGAATCCAGAACTCCAGCTGTTCTTCTACGGCCGTCTCTTTGAACGACAAGTATTCTTTTTGTGATGCTTCTTCTGCCCCTTCAGCCTTCCCTTCCATGGCTACACCTGGGAGGAGGGTCAGGATCGCTGGCTAGGGGCGAAACCTTTCCCCCGCTATCTGGATTACACCAGGACTGATGGGGATCCTTTCACCAATACCAAACGTTTATTTTTTGTGGAACACATTAAGGACAAGTTTGGTGAAGTGGACTCTCTGAGCAAGATGCAGTCGGGTTCGTTGTTGGTCAAAATTGCTTCAGCTGCCCAGTCTGCGGCCCTTCATGCCTGTAACCATCTTGGCACAATTTCTGTGTCCATTACCCCCCACCCATCTTTGAACATGGTTCAAGGTGTGATTTTTCACAGGGGCCTCATCCTTCAAACTGAAGAGGAACTTAGTGACAATGTAGGACGTTGGGGTGATCACTTGTTCGGCGTGTTTAGAAGGGCCTGAAGGACAATCACGTTGATACTGGTGACTTTATCCTGGTCTTTGAAGGGTATACCCTCCCTGTGACGTGAAACCATACATCCCACCATCTGTGAGATCTTTTAAGTGCTTGCGTTTTGGACACATCTTCCAGTTGTTTGCAGACCCTTCTCTGTGGTGACTGTGGATGTCCCCTCCATTTGAGGAGTTCCTGTGTGTTCCCCCTCCTGTGTGTGTTAATTGTCGACATTTCTTGACATTCACCAGATTGCCCGGTTCATAAGAACGAAAAGAAGATACAGGAGTATAAGCCATGCTGAGGCTCGTAAGAAGTGCACACGTCTTCATCCTGTGTCAGTGGTCAAGCTATGCTTTAGTTACATCTTCACCACTTCCTCCCCCTTCCTTATCCCAGTCCCGCACCCCTCTCCTCCACCCCTCCCCTACGGTTCCCATACCCTCCCCTCCAGGTGCCGCTCCCGCTCCCCAGCCAGATAAGTTTCCCACTTCTTTGGCATCTGCCGGTCAAGGGTGCCCCACCCGGGACCCCCCCCCCCCCCCCCCTTCCAGGCACCTTCCAGGCCAAAGGTCTGCTGCCACATGGCGACCACAAGAACCATGGTCTGTGGGCCCCCAGGTCGCTCCTCTCCTTCTGTTCCAGATCTTGCTGCAGCTGGCTCCTTTTTGCAGCACAGCCCTCCTTGATCTCAAACAGAAAGGAAGAAGAAACATAAGTCCTGGGACAAGGAGCCTCTGGTGTCGCCAGCGGTCCCATTCCCAACTTCGCAACTTGACTCTGACCTGCTGTTCATGGATGTCGCCCTCTCCTTGGCTGTCACAGATGGTGACCCGGCAGCATGACTGGCTTAGTCTGTTCACCCCAAATTTGAATCATCGTTCTGTGGTTACCCAATGGAATTGTAATGGATATTACCGTCACCTTCAGGAGTTGAAATCCCTTATTTCGTCTTACTCTGCAACTTGTGTGGTTCTACAGGAATCTCATTTTACTGATGATCACTCACCGCCCCCTGTGGGTTCCGTGTTTTCTGTTGAAATCGGGTCGGTCCCCTGCGGGCCTCTTGTGCCGTTTGTACGTTGGTCCGTACAGACGTTGCTAGAATGTGGATTCCTCTTCAAACTACATTGGAAGCGGTTGCTGTTAGGGTCCACCTAGACTCTGGGGTCACAGTTTGCAATCTTTATCTCCCTCCTGACAGGACTCTTACACCTGCTGCCCTAACTGCCCTCCTTCAACAACTTCCTCCTCCCTTCCTCCTTCTCAGGGATTTTAATGCTCATCATCCCTTGTGGGGCAGTGCATTTCCATCTAGTCGGGGTCTTCTCATAGACCAGTTTCTTGCAGACCACGACTTGTGCCTTCTTAATGACGGCTCTCCTACTAATTTCATTGCCAGTCGTGGTACCTTTTCTGCCATTGATCATTCTTTCTTCTCCATCCCTCCCTCCTTTCTTCATTACACTGGTCGCCACGTGACGACCTTTGCGGTAGTGACCACTTCCCATTGATTCTTTCGCTCCCTTCCCACTCCCCGATGGGCAGGTTACCTCGTTGGTCTTTCCAACATGCCGATTGGCCTCTATATACTGCACAGGTCGTTTTTTCCCCCTCTTTGTTGGGTTGTATTGATGACATCCTACGTGATGTGTCTTGACGCGATTGTTCACGCGGCTAGCCTTGCTATCCTATGCTCATCTGGACTATTTCGCCACCGGTAAGTCCCTTGGTGGAGTAAGGACATTGCCATTGCCATCTGGGATCGCCATCGAGCTTTGCAGCACCTTAAGAGGCACCCATCCATTGCCAATCTTATTAACTTTAAACACCTTTGCGCCAAAGACCGTAACTTAATCAAATGGAGCAAACGGATGTGTTGGGAATGCTTTGTTTCTTCTCTCAGTTCTACTGTCCCTATGTCATGGGTATGGGCTACACTTTGCTATATCCGAGGTTGCCATCAGCAGTCTACCTTCCTGGGCCTTCACGTCCCAGATGGCCTTTGCATGGACCCATTGATTCTTGTGGAACATCTTGCAACCCATTTTGCAACAGCATCATTGTCGGCCTCCTATCCGACTGCTTTCCTTCACCAGAAACTTCGAGCCGAAGCTTCTGCATTCTGTTTTACGCCATGTCAGTCAGAATCTTACAACATTCCTTTTACTGAATGGGAACTTCTTTCCACACTTTCTTCTTCTCATGATACGGCCCCTGGCCCAGACTCCATTCATAACCAATTGCTTCAACAGCTCAGTGCTCCACAATGGCAACACCTTGTCCAGGTGTTTAACCCTATTTGGCTCCAGGGTGACTTCCCTTCTCAATGGAGGGATAGCATCGTGGTTCCCGTCCTTAAGCCTGGTAAGAACCCCCTGTTTGTCAAAAGCTATCAGCCAATTAGTCTGACAAACGTTGTTTGCATGTTACTTGAATGGATGGTAGCCCGTCGGCTCAATTGAGTCCTCGAGTCTCTGGATCTATTGTACCCTTACCAGTGTGGCTTCCAAGAGGGATGGTCTCCGATCGATCATTTACTTCGCTTGGAATCCGCAGTTCGGCAGGCTTTTTTCCAGTGCCGCCATTTGGTTGCAGTATTTTTCGACCTTAATATGCCTATGACATGGCTTGGTGCCATCATATCTTACTCACACTTCAGGAGTGTGGTCTTGGGGGCTCACTCCCGATTTTTATCCACCAGTTCTTGTTTCATCGGTCCTTTGGTCACCCCTGCTCTGTATGTGGATGATTTCTGCATTTGGGTTAGTTCCTCTTAGATTGCCTCTGCAGAGCGGCAGCTCCAGGGTGCTATACGGCATGCCTGTGCATGGACCCTCTCTCACGGATTTCAGTTATCTCCTTTAAAATCGCAGGTGGCCCACTTTTGTAGCCGTACTATGGTCCACCCCGATCCAGAGCTCTATCTCGATGCACAGCGATTACCTGTGGTCGCAGTTTCGTTCCCTTGGTCTTCTTTTTGGCAACAAGCTCACTTGGCTGCCTCATGTCAGACTTCTGAATATAGGATCATTCCGTAAACTCGGTGTCCTTCGCTTCCTTGCCCACACCTCCTGGGGTGCGGATTGTTCCACTCTTCTCCACCTTTATTGACCTTTAGTGCTGTTTCGCTTGGACTATGGTTTTCAAGATTATGGTTCGCTGCTTCTTCTACACTGTGTCTCCTGGATTCAGTCCACCATCGTGGTATCCGTCTGGCCACCGGTGCCTTCCCTACTAGCCCTGTTGATAGTTTCCTGGTCGAGTGAGGCTGGGATCCCCCCTTTCTGTTTGGCGGTCCTGGCTTCTTGTTTCTTATGCAATCGCTGTCCATTTCTCTCCCACTCATCCTTCCAATTCTGTCCTGTTCCCAGACCAAGGACGTCACCCACCTGACTCCCACCCTCGGGCGGATTTACCGGTTGGGCTCCGCCTTGCGTCTCTTCGCTGTGATTTTCAGCTTCCTTCTATGTCCTGTCTCCCACCTTCCCTCCCCAACACCCCTCCTTGGTTAGTTCCTCGACCCCGGATTCAGATGAATATCTGCCGAGGTCCGAAAGATTCCGTTCCTCGATGGTGTACCATTGTTTCTTCCACCGCATTTTATGGGAGTTCTGGGATGCTGTTGTCTTTTGCACTGATGGCTCTAAATCTGCTGCTCATGTGGGATATGCCTTCACATCCTCTGTTGGCATGGAAAATCATCTCCTGCCAACTGCGTGAGGGGTGTTTACTGCTGAATTGATGGCATTTTCCTAGGCCCTTACTTTTATTAAACAGTCCCAACTCAACCGCGTTTTGTTGTGTACGAACTCAATGCATGGCCTTCAGGCTGTTGACTGGTGTTTTCCCCGCCCTCCCTTGGTCTCGGCCATCCATGACCATCTCGCTGATCTTCACCATACTGCTTGTTCTGTTGACTTCCTTTGGGTCTCTGGCCATATGGGTATCCCAGGTAATGAGCTTGCTGACCGTTTGGCTGAGGGAGCAGTCACTTACACCCCTCCCCTCTCCCCCCCTTTTCCCTGTAACCCCTCCTGCAGTGGATTTATGGCTTCATATCAAATCTCACTTCGCACAATCATGGGCCAACTCCTGGGAGGCTACATCCCTGTCTAATAAACTTTGTGCGATTATGATGACACCTGTCCCGTGGCTTTTATCCTTACACCTCTCCCGAAAGGACTCAACCACCCTGTGTCGTCTTCGCATCGGCCATACCAGGCTGACCCATGGTTTTCTTTTGTGTAAAGAGCCACCCCCACTTTGTAGTTGTGGAGCCTTCCAGTCAGTAACCCACGTTGTGGTGGAATGCCCCCTTCTTTTGGCTCTGCGTACTAAGTACAGACTTCCTGCACTTTACCTTTAATGTTGGTGAACAGTTCGCGGATGGTTGAACTGGTTCTCAGTTTCTTCCATGAAAGTGGTTATTATTTTCAGTTGTAAAGTTTTTAACCTCCCTCTAGAGTAGGGGCAGGGCGGTGAGGGCTGGGGTGTCTCACACTGTAAGCTGTTTTTGGAGATTCCTGATTCCCCTCTCTGGCCAAGATCTTCTTTTTCTCCCTTTTACTCTGTTTTTATTGCTTTTTAGATTTGGTTAGTCTCCTTCTACAATATGCCCTTTTACGCTCTAGCGGTTGAACGCTTTTGAATAGCAGGTGGTCTTGCCTGTACAGCATGAGAGGTGGAATATTTCCTGCCTTGGGGTTGCCTACTTACTGACTTCCCTCCTTTTGTTTTTACCATTGACAACACAACTGCACTTTTACATTTTTTAGCCTTTTTCCTTTTATTGTTAAGACTCTTCTGAATTGTACGTCGGTCCGAATGGACCACCTTTGAAACAAAGGATTGATGACCTTGCTGTTTGGTCCCTTCAACCCCAATCAACCAACCAAACATCCTTATATGCTGATGACTTTTGCCTCTACTATTGCTCCTCTAATATGGGTGTCACTGAACATTGATTACAAGGCATCATACAAAAGGTCCAGGCATGATTTATGGTTTTCAGACACCAAGACTTGTCCTGCACTTCCATTGACATCACACCATCCACCCACAACCAGAACTTTATCTTGTTGACCAATAACGGAATTTGGTGGAGACTTATCGCTTTTTAGGACTGATCATTGATTCGTGGTTGATGTGAATTCCCCATCTTTGCCAGCTTAAGCGAAAGTGCTGGCTGCATCTTAATAGACTTTACTGCCTGAGTACCACCAGCAGGGGTGCAGATTGTACGATCTTTCTGCAGCTTTACAAAGCCCTGATACAATCCTGCCTCGGTTATGGGAGTCTGTCATACAATTCAGCATCACCCTCAGCACTGCGGATACTTGATCTGATACACCTCTGCGGGGTTCAACTTGTGACCCAAGCCTTCCTTTGGAACTAGCCCTGTGAAAAATCTTACTCATGGAGGCTTGGGTCCATCTATTGTGGATCAGGTGCCAACAACAGCTTATCAGTTATACTACACATGCTGGGTGCATCTCCCCTATGCATCCAAACTACTATCTCTTCTTTCTCAACATGGTAACGCAATGGCAGCCCAGATCAGGGATTACAATTGCAGTCTTCATCCAGTCTTTCCTCTCTGAACTTCAGATGTTTCCTCTTCCACCTCTCCCCTGGAACCACTCAAGTACACCTCCATAGTGCATCCCTCGACCACAGTTTCATCTTGATGTATCACAAGGTCGAAAGACTCAGTTTGTCCCAAGGCTCTCCGCCGCAAATTTTTATCCATTCTTGGTGTGTAACGGGATTCAGAAGTAGTCTATGCTGGTGGTTCGATGGTTGCTGGCTATGTAGGTTCTGCTTATACTCACAGGGGACATACTGAACTTCGCTCCTTGCCAGGTAGCTGTAGTGTTTCCCTGCGGAGTTGATAGCTGTCTCTCGTGCTCTTGAGCATATCTGTTCCTACACAGGTGGGGTCCTCTCTTATCTGCAGTGACTCCTTGAGCAGTTTCCACGCTTTCGACCAATGTTACCCTTGCCACCCCATGGTCATTGCTATTCAGGCTCACCTGTATGCCCTTCAACAGTGTGAATGCTCAGTGACCTTTGTATGGACCGAGGGCCCCATCAGGATACCAAGGAATGAACTTGTTGATAGCCTGGTCAAACTGACGAACAGCAAAACGATTCTTGAGATCGGTATTCCAGAAACAGACCTCCGACTGGTATTACGCTGTGAAGTTTTAGATACCTGGAATATGGAATGGCTCACTCTTGACTCCACCAAACTAACTAAGAGTGACAAAGGAGACTACAAATCTGTGGAGGTCCTCCATGCAGGCCTCTCACAAGGACTCTCCTGTCCCGTGCCGGCTCTGCATCATCAATGTTTGGCTGACTTGTGGTCATCTCCTCCGTACCGAGGACCCATCCCAGTGTGGTTGAGACTCCCATTTAATGGTGGTTCACATTTTGCTGGAGTGTCTCAACCTGCCCACCCTGCGGTGGACTCTTAATCTCCCTGACTCACTACTCCTGGTATTAGAAGACTTTGCCTCAGTGGATGACTTAGTTTTTCATTTTATTTGTGAATGGGGCTTTTAGAAGTCACTTTAAGGGAGAGTGTAGTCACCCTCCATCGATCTGTCGTCGACTTCTCTGATGTAAGATATTGATGTTGTTCTACTGTGTATGCCAGACAACATCTTCACTGTAATGGTGACTAAATTTCGGGCTTTCATAATAATAATTAATGTTTCTGATTTTGTATTATTGCTATCCGATTGGAAGTCAAATGTTAAACAGTCTTTGTTAAATAGCCTTTAAAGTCACAATTTACGCTTTGTAATATTTCATAATTGAACCACCCGTCATCCAGAGATACAGTTTGCCTATGATTATTGTTGACTAAAAGTGTAAACCACACAAGGAACCTCATCTGAATGGCCAGAAGACTCTGCTCAAATTCCAGAACAATAATAAGTGGCATTGTGTACAGGAGACCGGTGAGTGACAGCTATGTGCAGAGAATAAATGGCAATAGTAAAGAACAGTGCAATAAACTAGGAGTCATTTTCATTGATCCCAACAAATTTATAAGTGCAAAGTGTCTTGCCAGAGATGGTCTACATCTGAATGAATTAACTGGGCTCAAAAATATTCTGTAAGATGTTCATAGATTACTTGCCAGGTCATAAAAAATAAGGGAAACTGATAAGTAATGGTGAAGGTGTAAAAACATGTGTAGCATTAAGAAAGACACAACCATACCATTATCTGGCAAGAAATGTGCTAAAGCCCATAACTAATAGTCAAAGTAGATATGTTATTCACTGGAATATAAATGGTTTAAACACTGATGATGCTTCAAACAATAAAAGCTCCAAAGTAGATGAATTGGAAATCATTCTGTCAGAATGTGCAAATATTAGAGTTGTTTGTTTAAATGAGCACTGGTTTACTGAGGACACAATTAAAATTCTAAACAAAATAGGAAACATCAGATTAGGAAGTAGATTTTGCAGAAGAAACAAGTCACATGGAGGCTCATGTATACTTCTACATAGCGTTATAAATTATGAGACCAGAAACTGTTTTAATTATTTAAATGAAGAATGTGTGTTTGAGAGCTGTCGTGTAGAAATAGTAGACTCACTATCAAATGTTATAATAATCTCAATATATAGAATTCCCGGGATGTTAACAACAGAACTATTCTTATCTAAGCTTCAAATTATGCTAGAAGACCTTTGTAGGAAAAAAAGAAAAAAATTGTAATAGCTGCCGATTTTAATATTGATATCACATGTGATAGTAGTCACGCTTCAAGATTCACCAACCTAGTAAAGAAATATGGTTTCAAACTGAATTTCTTTGAATCTACCAGAGAAAATGGGAATCAGCAACATGTATTGATGATGTTCTAACTAATTATCTACATGAATATGTGTATAAATTTTGTCTAGATCTAGGTATTTCAGATCATTGTGCATTGTTCATTAAGCTGCCACAGACAGACAGTAACATTTCACATATGAGATCCCATATGAGCAGGAACTTCAGCAAAGGAAACTTGCTGACATTTTAGTGAGAAGCTAAAAGAGCAAACATGGCCTTTTGATCATTGTAACTCAATTGATGAAAACTTTGAGATATTCCTAAATAGTTTTCTTGGTGTATTTAATGAAACATTTCCACCTAGACTCTGCAGCAATAAAATAATAAAGTAAAGTGGATTATCCAGGGCATAAAAATTTGCAGTGTAAGGAAAAGGCAACTGCACAGAGATCTAAAATAAGTAAGGATATTGATTTCATTAAATATGTTGCTCCTTAAAACCATATTTAAAAGAGTTGTCAGGGCAGCAAAACAACTGGCAAATAACGGGCTAATTTTAAATCATAAAAATAAGACAAAGGCTGTGTTGTCAGACATTAAATCTGAGTTAGGTGTTAAAGCCTGTAACCAAGAAATTTCAAAAATTGACACTGAAGGAAATACTATTGTAAATCCAACTCAAATACCAGAGTACTTTAATGAATTCTTCATAAATGTAGCAACGTCTGATGTAGATGTAACAGATTATAACAACAAAGTGAAAACTCTGAAAACCTTACAAAATTCTTAACAGTTTCTGTGGAGGATGAAGAAAATGCTATTCTGACATTAAGAAACAAAAAAATCTGCAGGTTTGGATGGAATACCCACCAAAGTTATTAAAGTAGTACACAATAGAATTGCAAACCCACTAGCTCAAATAATAAATCAATGTTTTGAAGAGCGCTGTTTCCCAGAGATACTGAAATATGCCGAAGTCAACAACTCTTCAAGAAGGGAACAAGAGAGATTGTGGGAAATTATAGTCCTATCTAGATTCTCGCAGACCTATCTAAAATATTTGAAAAATTTGCTGTTGTACAAATCCAAAACTTCATTGCAAAATATTCTGTTATTCTAAACAGTCAATTTTGTTTTCAGCAGGGTAAAAATACCATAGATGCAGTAAATAGTTTCATTGAGAAAATAAGCACATCATTAGATAAGAGAAATAAGGTGGCAGGGATTTTCTGCAACCTCACAAAGGCGTTTGATTCCGTAAAACATGCATTGCTTGGTTACAAACTTGAAAAGTACGGCATTAGCGGCAGTGCCCTACAATGGCTTAAATCCTACTTATCCAACAGAAAGCAAAGAGTTAGCATCTCTTCAAATGGCACATATTATTTTTCTGATTATTATTATTATTATTATTATTATTAGCAGCAGCAGCAGCAGCATGTTATTCTGACTTACGGCGGGTCTTGTCACAGGTTAAGCCTCTTCCACTTTCGTCTGTCCATAACCAGTCTTTTCATTTCTGAATATTTGTCTCCTTTTATACTGTCCAGCATTTGATATCTTCTTTTTCCTGTTCCCCCCCTTTTCCCTCCACCATTCCTTCCTTCAATGAACAGTCCCTCCTCAAACGATGTCCAATCCAGTTCAGTTTTCTCTTTCTGATAACTTTCATCGTGTTTCTTTCTTCTCCAACTCTTCTTAATACTTCTTCATTCCTTATTCGGTCTTCCCATTTCACTTTTCCATTCTTCTCCATATCCACATCTCGAGTGCCTCCAATCTTCTTTCATCTTCCTTCCTCAATGTCCAGGTCTCCTCACCATACTGTGCAACACTCCAGATGTAACATTTGGCCAGTCTTTTCCTCAGGTCTTTGTTTAGTGGTCCTCAAAGGAATTTCTCTTTCCTCTTGAATCCTTCTTTTGTCATTGCAATTCTTTTCCTAATTTCTGTTGACCAAAACATGTCATCCATTATCACACTTCCCAAGTAATTGAAGTTATTCGTTTGCTCTATTTCCTCTCCCCCTATTTTCATACGGCATTTTCTCCCCTTTCCTC
This sequence comes from Schistocerca nitens, assembly GCF_023898315.1. Classification (NCBI taxonomy): domain Eukaryota; kingdom Metazoa; phylum Arthropoda; class Insecta; order Orthoptera; family Acrididae; genus Schistocerca; species Schistocerca nitens. Next base: position 465,597,776 of record NC_064619.1, on the reverse strand, counting down.
CAGTTACTATACTTCTCATTTTCTTCTTGTTAATCTTAATTCCATATTCTTCTAATTTTGTGTTTAGATCATCTAACATTTATTCCACCTCTCTTGCACACTCTGCTGTCACAACCACGTCATCTGCAAATCTTACACACTCCACTCTCTGACCCCCTATACAAACTCTTCTCCTTCCATCAAAACTTTCATTAATAATTTATTCCAGATATATATTGAACAGTGTTAGTAATAAACAACCACCTTGTCTTATACCTCTTTCCAGTTCAATTTCTTCACTCATCACGCCTCCTATTCGTACTCTTGCTCCCTGGTTCAAATATAAATTTCTAATTAGCTGTCTATCCCACCAGTCAACTCCATGTTTCCTTAGGATTTCCATCAGTTTGTCCCATCTGTCACAGTCAAAAGCCTTCTCAAGATCAAAGAACACTCCATTTACCTCATCCCTGTCACTCTCAGTAGCCCAATGGCATCTCTAGTTCCCACTCCTTACCTGAAACCAAATTGTTCATCTCCTATTATGCAATTCAGCTTTCCATATAGCCTTCTGTTGAGCATCCTCAGCAAGATTTTGACTGCATGCGATATCGGGCTCACTGTTCTAGGTTCCTCACACTTTTTGCTGTTCTCCCGCAAGAGTCTCATTAATTGCCAATGCCTTTCCGTGTTTCATCTCCTTCAGTCCCACTAGTTAGTATTGCATTTCCTTTATCATCATCTGCAACATTATCTTCTTCTTCTTCTATCCCAAGCTCTTCTTCAGTTGGTCGGCTGTCTGCAGCGTATAGCCATTCTGTATATTCTTCTCATTATTTCTTGGGATTCACTCATCATTTTACTGTCTGCTGCCTCTACTTCCTTTAGTCTATTGTTGTTTCTCCTTTCCCTGAATGTTAAATCCATTACTCCATATTAGGCCCAGTCCTATTTCTCTTCCATGTCAATGACTTACCATTAAATATCAGCTCCTCATCAGTTTTGTTCGCAAGTGATACTTCTGTCTTAGTTGAAGATCAGGATTTGGAAAAAAATCCCAAATTTGTGATCAGTACCCTCAGTACCTTAGAAACTTGGTTCCAGCTAAATGGGTTGAATCTAAACATATCTAAGACTCATGTGATGCAGTTCAAAACCAAACAGTCAAAATGTGAGCAGATTAAGATGATACACAACAACCAAGATATAGAAGAAGTTGACTCAGACAAATTCTTAGTTTTAAATGTAGATAAAAATTTGAGCTGGCAGGCACACATTGAATACCTGGGAAACGAGCTGAGCAGCTTTGCATTTGCAATGGAAATATTATCAACTGCAACTGACATGGACATATGAAAAGTAGCATATATAAGCTACTTCAAATCCATTATTAGGTATGGGTATTGTTTTTTGGGGTAACTAGACAAACATACTGCAGATACTAAAAATACTGGAAAAAAAATTTCGAAATATGTGCACTGCAAATCACAAAGAACTATGTCGACCATTATTTAGAAAACTTAAAATATTAACTCTGCTATCATTATACATGTAAGAGACTATTATATTTTTGTATACCAGACATGAATTATTTGAGGGAAACCATTTTGTCCGTTCACATGATACTAGAAACAGGAAATTTTATGCTTCCCACCCACCACGTCAGACTATATGCCCAGGGACCTCAATACATGGGAATGAAAATTTGTAATAAATCAAAAGGAACAGGTTGATGCAGATGAATTTAGGTTCACTTAAAAGAGAGCTACATAAAGTGTTATTACTCAGTGGATGAATTAATGCAGGACAAATTGGAAATTTGAGCTAGATACAATGTGTTATACATTACAAGACATATTCTTATAGTGTTATTATTTATTGTAGTGCTATTATTTATTAATGTAAAAATCATTGTAACTGTGTTATAAATTTTTGACATGTTCCTGTGGGCAAACCAAATGGATTGCAAATGTACGTCACGAGATGAATAAAACACAATTCACAATAATACGCTATAGTGGAAATCACTTCAGTCTTTAACAACATTTAATAACAATTAAATGATAATGAATGATTGTGTTTTGTATATAGAGAGGAGGAGGGTTGATCTTACAATTACTTTCACAAATGGGGCAACTAAAATGTCTGTGATTTTTATAGTTTGTCACTCAGATATTATAGCAAGGACTATGGTCCATCACAGACGTTAGTCTTTTTTTCTATCTGTGCTTCTCTTGCCCTGTCCATGTTGTTAGTCACATTAATCTTTGTAAACACAGACAATTTTCTACAACTTTTGTCTGTTGTCTTTTCCGTAGAAGGCAACTACCTCTGTTTCCTCACCAATTGCCAAATTTAATTATTAAGCCACAAACCACAGTAGATCTTCTCTGTCCCTAATCCACTTACTCGGCAATACTTTTCTAGAGCACCATTTATAGTAAGTTTAAACATTGCCCGTTACAGCCATCATAATTGAATGAAATGACGTACATCAATGTCTAAGACGGATGTTCATAACTGTTTATCCGCCCAGCATAAGAAGTCTCGTCATCTTCTAATGTCAGCAATTCATTTTTGTATTGGTTCATTGTTGCTGTAGGATCAAAATGGTTTCTGTTCCTTCAGACATGACCAAGGGTACAACATATCATACTAGTCTCACATATGAATATCTTTAAAATTGGATGGCATGCAAGGGTGCAACAGTTTTCAGTAAGAAAAAGTGAGCTGTGAAACTCATTAACACATGTATGAAAAAATAATATAAAAATTATGTAACCGTTATAACTAGTGACCAGATTATATGCATTTGCATGTTGCATATACAGTTACTTATTTGGCTCCTTTTCACCTGTTATTGCATATTTTAACTAAAAACTACTGACGATGCATGTTTTCGCTCTATGTTTACAGTATTTTAAAAATTTAGACAGTCGGTCTCTAGCTCGATCTAGTTTTGATGTCACATAGATTAACCACAACCTAGATCTGGGTGCAATCGCTAACTGAGAGGCCACTGCCTAGCGAAATCATTACAGAAGAAGAACGGGAATAGGCAGACAGAATAAATGCTCCTGCACCCGCACCCCTGGTTGTGTCCCTCTGCTGAAGTACTGTATGCATTAGCAACAATTAAACTATGCAAGCTTTTAGTTACATTGTTCAGTTTAGCTTTCCATTCACTTGTACACGGTTGAACGTGTCTACGACGTGTAATGTGTAACATGTTGTGCGCCATGCCGCCCGAAAAAAAAAGCAGCATTGTTTCGTGTATAGCTGACCATCCCATAACATTTACATATGACAGAATTGTTTTATATTGTCGATCTTGTGAGAAAAACGTTTCGCTCGCGCGTGCGGGGGGGGGGGGGGGGGAAATAAACTAGACCAGCGTGATGAGACAAGTCTTCATATCGCAGGAATGCAGAGACAAAGGACCATGACAATAACTTCTGACAGTAGCATGTTGCAGTAGCAGAGATTTGTCCAAAGGTAACCAAAACAGTCAGTTTAACATGGATCTATGTCAAGCATTCATTGCAAGCAATATTACTCTTCACAAACTCACAACCCCTATCCTCAAACGCTTCCTGTGCAAATATTGCTTCAGTCAAAATATACCAGATGAATCCACATCGCGTAAAAATCACTTACTGACAATTTACGTGAATGTTCTGGAAGAAATACACAATGAACTCGAGGACAGCCTTATCTGGATTTCAGTTGATAAAACTTCAGACACTTGTGGTGTTAAATTGTAAATTTAATTGTTGGTGCTTTAAAAGAAGAGCCTTATTCTTCCTATTTAGTGACCTGCAAAGAACTTGAAAAAGTAAATCGTTTTATGATCGCCAAATTTGTGAATGAGGGTATTAGAAAAATATTTCCAGAATCTTATGCAGATGAAAGGGTGTTCGTGTTTATTTCAGATGCTGTTCCATATATGATCAAAGCAGGAGAAGCCCTCAGTATTTTATCCCAATTTGATTCATGTGGCATGTTATGCTCATGGAGTACATCGCCTTGCTGAAGAAGTACTTTTCATGTTTGTGAATGTAATAAACTTATTTCATCCACGAAGCAAGTTTTTCTAAAGGCTTCTGCTCGCACCATTACCTACAAAGAAAAACTACCAAATATGCCTATACCTCCCGAACCAGTGGTAACTCAATGGGATATGTGGGTCGAAGCTGTGTTGTTTTACAATGAACATTTCGAGGCCATTAGAGGAGTAGTAAATGACTTCGATAGTGCAGAGGCTTGCAGTTTGCCAGTGCGAGGAAGCTTTTAGTGATTCCGGTATTAAAAAAGACATTGCTGTGATTAGCACTCGTTTTTCCGATATACCTGCAAGTATTAAATAGCTTGAAACTCAAGGGTTGGTGTGAATGAATCTATTCAGTTAATGAATAAAATTATTCTAGTGAACTCCTCATTGCTGGAGGTATTCCCAAGAAAACTTAAAGAGAAGTTTGAAAACATTTTAAACAATAACGCAGGCTTTGAACCCATGTTCCAAATTGATAGTTTTATTAATGGGATGGGTGAACTTTTACCAGAAAAAATAAGTTCCGCCAACATAGCACACAAGTTTTAATACTGCCCAATTACCTCAGTTGATGTAGAACAGCCCTTTTCTACTTATGAAAATGTTTTGAGCGATCAAAGACACATTCTTACTACCAAAAATTTTAACAGTACTAGGTCGTTCATGTTTACAGTTGTAGAAAAATGTTAAATACATTGTACATGATGCATTCGTTCAATAGCATTAATTGAAAAGTTAATGTCCGAAGAAATTCATGATTGTGTATTGCTTTTTAAATAAAATATTATGGAGTTTTTGAGCATGCCACTTTGCTTGCGATATATCTGAAAGTTGGTCCTGTACATATCAACTGTTTCGCTGCGACTCACTCGCATTGCATTGTTACCGACAACAATAGCAAAGAAGGAACAATTCCTAAAACACTGTATGCGTCCCCATTTTGCAAATTTTTAGAAGATAATCCCCGAAAGGCCCCCTTCCTAACCTCTACCAGAAAGTATTCAAAAAAGATACCAGTGTTCTAAATGTACAGATTTTTCGCGGCTGTACTGATTTTTCGTGTGGCTCTTCCTAGTAATTGACATGCACAGGTTCGTCTTTGAGATATAATGCAAGAAGTAACTACCATGTTTTATTATTATTTGATTTCGTATATTTTGACACTTTTCATGCATTTTTAAGCATTTTTCATGCATATTTTAAGGTTTTCATGATGCATATAATCCGGTCTCTTATCATAACATTTCTTTAGTGTGGTTATTAGTTTTCTTCAGAACTTTGTCTCTGAATTCCTTCTCTTTTGTCTGTTCACAATGCTTCTCTAAAAACATAGCTGTTGGTGAAAATATATATCTCCCAATTGATTATGAAAACATCCCACATCAACCATTTACATGTATGAGAATAATGTAAGCATTAGAGCACTGTGCACTAGGTGTTAAGCGAATGAAGTAGAGCAGTTATGAAGATTCTGGTCTCACATTTGAGAGGTTGAAGATTCATGATCTGCCTAGCCATCCTGGTTTAGAGCTTCCATAGTTTCCCCAAATCATTTTAACCTATAGAGTTATTAGACCATAAGGCTATTGCGGTCATCATGCAGGCGAGATTTTGTCTTACTCAATTTTTAACTTTTGAGGAGTGAATGGTAGACTTTGAGTACATTGCATTTATTCCCAAAAGTAGCTGTCTTTGTTTATGAAAATAAGTTGGAAAAATGTCCCGGGGAGACATAGCTGGAAACTTTGTTGCTTGCAGTGCGCACAATTTGAGAGGGAGTATTTTCAGAATATTGGTTAAGTTTACATAACCTTTTCAAAAACTTCCATATGACTCTCGTAAACAAACTTCATTGCAGGCACACACAAAACCTCATTTGTGGACTTTCGTGAGTTTAAATGGGGGTTATGAAGCAAACATTAATTGTAACATTAGCATTACCGCAAATTGACTAAAAATATTACAAAATATAAACTTATTTTTGTGGACAAAAAAAAAACACCAGTTAATGTATTGCATATTAACTTAGTTTACTAGAATAACAAATGACGGAGAGAATGAATATTAAGTATTCACTCCTCTAGAAGATTTGGAGCATCTCTTTGGTATCTGACCTAACGTATTTTGTGAACTATCTATTTCTTCTGTTGTGGTGGTAAGCTGTTTTTTTTATGAAGCATAATTTTTTATTTAAACAGCATATTCTTCTTCATAAAAAAGAAGAAACCTGAAATGACGTGATTTTAAGTGGTGTTCTCTTTTCCAGTTCTTGTTTGCAGTCGTGGCTGGAGCAAGATACTTCATGTCCAACATGCAGACTGGCTTTGAGCATACAGGGTCCATCTGATGGCGGTAGTCGCAACCAGATGGAACTTGTTCCTCCTGATAACACTCCTGCCACAAGGAGACAGCCAAACAACCACTTCTTCCACTTTGATGGTAATAAAACATAATTTATAATGTATTCTCGGACCTAAAGGTTATTTTGGTATACCTAAATATCATCCAGATAGTGTGCCAATGTCAAGTGTAATAAAAGATTCGCTCAGAAAGAAAATAATTTGACATTTTCAGGCTCCTTGTGGTATATTTTTATGTACAATGGTTAACCAACAAATTTTTAAATAACAGAGCTGTAAAGACCTGACAGATCAGAGCAATAGATCGGTAAAAGTGAATTGGAGAGAAATGAATGACATGAGGTTAACACAGATACTGGTTAAAGTGTAGTGGTTATTAAACAATAAATGGAAGACTAAAGAGTGAAATAACCATTAGGTTTAGGTTTGGCCTGGGTGCTGCCAGCGTATTTTCAGATCATGGAATTAATCACAGTAACTTGCTGTAGTTTGTTGAGTGAGACTTTCACATCTTTGGTAGTGAACTGTGCATGAGATAGGATAATAAGCCTCTTGTACATGTGGAAATTTGCTAGTATAAAGCTTCACCCTTCCTTCTTCTCAATTCCCTCATTCTCCTCCTCAAGATGGCTATGGTGGTGGTGGTGGTGGTGGTGGTGATCAGTGTGCGGTGACAATCACCTATGCCAAACATTTACATTTCATAGAAAAATTCTGCCCCTTAAAAATAGTTACCAATATTATTCTATATGAATGGCCTTCAGCAATCTGCAAGTCCCCAATGGCATTATTCCTGTTTTATAATTTTGACGCAGCAGGTATACATGTCATGTTGACTATTGTGCATGGAACTTTTAATCCACTGGAAAATTTCAGATTTAATGGAAAGTGTAACTCTAGTGTCACCAAAGCCCTAAATCTAGGGAAGAAAGTAAAAATGACAAAGTTTCATGTTGAAATATACACAACCTTAGTGGCTTTTAAACCATATATATGAGCTTGTTCCAATTTTGAGGTGTTTATGATCTTATGATCAGCTCCAGTTCATTCCTGTTGATGCTATTGACAGATTGGATTTTTAATCATGATATATATAACTTAGCAGGATAGGGAAGGGCATGTTGTCTGGACTGAAATGGAAACTTATTAGTGACACTGTTATCACTTGCGTAAAGTCTACACCCTTCTTGGGCCAGACTGCAAGTTCAGACTATCAGTATTAGAAGGAGTTAATAAAAATTAAAGTTTTTAGTCTGGAATTTGGGAGATAAAAGAGGAGGTTAAACTAAATTTACTGCTCCAATAAGGAGGTAGAAAAAGAAAATTAATTAACTTTGGAGTTCACTGCAGTTGGAATGCTGGATGTGGAAGGCTATAGCTCACACTATAATTTTTGTATATCAGATGGAAGACAATGTAGGAAGTACAACTTACATTAGGAAGGGAAAAAAGTATGTAAGGAAATTATATTCATGGATTTTTCAGTAAGCAGTATTTTGAAGCTTCCTCAACACAAGCAGGTATTCATGGAAAGTTAAGTTACAGTACACAAGGCTATATAGTTTTGAAGTACTTATGAAACATGTTAACGCCTGTTATTGAACCTATAAATAGAATGAGGTAATACTAACCAGAAATTTAAAACAAATTTTTATATGGCAAGCTATTCTAGAGGAACTGTTCTACAACACTCCCTCACCATTTCGTATAGTCAAACCTCCATTTGTGAAATTTACAACCAAGCTTATGGGAGTAGCAGCACTGCTGCCGACAACATTTTTACACATATATTTGTACTTCATGTTTGGTAGTTAAGTCACTCAGATCATGATGCTTGATAGTTAAAAATTAATATTGTGGTATTTAAACAATGGAAAGTCTAGGATGGAATAACAATAATATTATGAAAGTGTATCCCCCCCTCCTGTCTCTGGCAGGTCTGCGGGCTGATGCTGCACCTGATGAGAGAAGCAATCTGATGTGGGTGGTGGGGTAATGAGGCAGCATGGGGCAGGTGAGGGGCTGGGATAGCAGCCTGTGGGTGGAAGAAAGTGTAATGCTGCTTGTGGGAGCATGCAAGGATGTGGTGGTGTCAGTGTAGGGGTGCTAGGTGCAGTCGGAAGGTTTACTGGGGGGGGGGGGGGGGTGTTTGTAGGAAGAGAGAACAAAAAAAGAAAAAAAAGGACTAGTGGCTGCGTCGGCTGAATAGAAAACTATGTTGAAGTGACATACATTGTGTTGGGCAGCATGTTCAGAAACTGGGTGATCCAGCTTTCTCTTGGCCACAGTTGGTCAGTGGCTATTCATGCTGACAGACAGCCTGTTTGTTGGCATGCTCACATAGAAAGCAGCACCATGGTTGCAGCTAAGTTTGTTGTTCACATGACTGCTTTCACAGGTAGCCTTGCCTTTGATGATGTAGGAATGCCTGACTGGGTTAGGTCGTGGTGGGAGTATGAATGGGAAGGTCTACAATTTAGGTCTGTTTCAGGCATATGAGCCATGAGGCAAGGGGTTGGAAGCTAGGTTGGAATTGCAAAGGACAGGGATATTGTGTAGGTCTGGTGGGTGGCAAAACACTGCAGTGGGAGAGTTGGGAAGGATAGGGAGTACGAAATTCATCATTTCAGGGCACAACAAGAAGTAGCAGAAACACTGGCAGAGTATGTGATTCAGTTTCTTTAATCCCCGGTGATATGGAGTCACAAGGGAAGTTCTCTTTTGTGCCTGGACAGTGTGTGAGTGAGATGTGGTAGGTGACAGGAGAGACAAGGCAAGGCAAGGAAGATCTCTTTCTGTAAAAGGTTGGGAGGGTAATTTCAGTCTGTGAAGGTGTTGGATAATTCCTTGGTATATTTGTAGAGGGACTGCCTGTCATTTCAGATTTGATGACCTGGGGTGGGTAGACTGTATGGAAGGGACTTCTTGGTATGGAACTGTTGTCGAAGTGGAGGTATTGCTGGTGGTTGGTATGTTTGATATGGACGGAGGGGTACTTAGTGGCCTCCTTGAGATGGTGGTCAACGTCAAGGACAGTGACTTGTTGGGTTTAGGAGGACCAGGTGAAGCGAATGGGGGAAGTGGTGTTGAGGTTCTGGAGGGATTTGTATAGGGTGTCCTCACCCTTGGTCCAGATAGTAAAGATGTCATCAGTGAAATGGAACCAGGTGAGGGCTTTGGGAGTCCGGGTGGTTACGGAGGTTTCCTCCTAGATTACCCATGATTAGGTTAGCATAGGATGCTGCCCTGCAGATACCCATTCCTGTACCATGGATTTGTTTGTAGGTGATGCCTTCAAAGGAGAACTAATTTTTGGCGAGGATATACACTCCTGGAAATGGAAAAAAGAACACATTGACACCGGTGTGTCAGACCCACCATACTTGCTCCGGACACTGCGAGAGGGTTGTACAAGCAATGATCACACGCACGGCACAGCGGACACACCAGGAACTGCGGTGTTGGCCGTCGAATGGCGCTAGCTGCGCAGCATTTGTGCACCGCCGCCGTCAGTGTCAGCCAGTTTACCGTGGCGTACGGAGCTCCATCGCAGTCTTTAACACTGGTAGCATGCCGCGACAGCGTGGACGTGAACCGTATGTGCAGTTGACGGACTTTGAGCGAGGGCGTATAGTGGGCATGCGGGAGGCCGGGTGGACGTACCGCCGAATTGCTCAACACGTGGGGCGTGAGGTCTCCACAGTACATCGATGTTGTCGCCAGTGGTCGGCGGAAGGTGCACGTGCCCGTCGACTTGGGACCGGACCGCAGCGACGCACGGATGCACGCCAAGACCGTAGGATCCTACGCAGTGCCGTAGGGGACCGCACCGCCACTTCCCAGCAAATTAGGGACACTGTTGCTCCTGGGGTATCGGCGAGGACCATTCGCAACCGTCTCCATGAAGCTGGGCTACGGTCCCGCACACCGTTAGGCCGTCTTCCGCTCACGCCCCAACATCGTGCAGCCCGCCTCCAGTGGTGTCGCGACAGGCGTGAATGGAGGGACGAATGGAGACGTGTCGTCTTCAGCGATGAGAGTCGCTTCTGCCTTGGTGCCAATGATGGTCATATGTGTGTTTGGCGTCGTGCAGGTGAGTGCCACAATCAGGACTGCATACGACCGAGGCACACAGGGCCAACACCCGGCATCATGGTGTGGCGAGCGATCTCCTACACTGGCCGTACAGCACTGGTGATCGTCGAGGGGACACTGAATAGTGCACGGTACATCCAAACCGTCATCAAACCCATCGTTCTACCATTCCTAGACCGGCAAGGGAACTTGCTGTTCCAACAGGACAATGCACGTCCGCATGTATCCCGTGCCACCCAACATGCTCTAGAAGGTGTAAGTCAACTACCCTGGCCAGCAAGATCTCGGGATCTGTCCCCCATTGAGCATGTTTAGGACTGGATGAAGCGTCGTCTCACGCGGTCTGCACGTCCAGCACGAACGCTGGTCCAACTGAGGCGCCAGGTGGAAATGGCATGGCAAGCCGTTCCACAGGACTACATCCAGCATCTCTACGATCGTCTCCATGGGAGAATAGCAGCCTGCATTGCTGCGAAAGGTGGATATACACTGTACTAGTGCCGACATTGTGCATGCTCTGTTGCCTGTGTCTATGTGCCTGTGGTTCTGTCAGTGTGATCATGTGATGTATCTGACCCCAGGAATGTGTCAATAAAGTTTCCCCTTCCTGGGACAATGAATTCACGGTGTTCTTATTTCAATTTCCAGGAGTGTAGTTGGTCATAGTGACCAGGAAGGTGGTTTGGAGTCAGCTGGTCATTGGGAAAGGCAGTGTTCAATAGCGGTAAGTCCATAGGCATTGGTGATGTTAGTGTAGAAGGAGCTGACATCAGCAGTGACAAGCAGGGTGTCGTGTTGTACAGGAACAGGTACTGTGGAGAATTGGTGGAGGAAATTGTTGTGTGTTTTACTTAGGAGGGTAGGTTATGAATAATAGGCTGAAGTTGTTGGTCCATGAGAACAGAGACTCTCAGTGGGGCACAGAAACTGGGCCATCTCTGGCTGCAACACCTCCTTCCACACTGACCTCTGTCTGTTCAAATTCCATCAGTCCATAGCCCTTACGATCCTAGTCCTGCAAAACCTTGTGAATGAGGCTCAGACTTCGCTGCAATACCTCCTCACTGTCCGTGGAATTCTCCTGCTCTGCAATCCCATATTCCTGCATTCCATCTCTCGCATGGAAACGTTTGTCCTTTTGGAACTATGGCAGCTTAATGTACACCACCACCTCAAAAAATTCTCCAACCTGTTCAATCCTAATCCCACTGTGTACTACCACTGCCCATCACCTAAAGATCCTCCAAAGCTCCACCAGGCCCCCTCATAGTCAACAAACCCTGTCAGCACTATATCTTTCCCCATCACTGCCATACTATCCATTCCCCTATTTGACATAAATATCAACAAGAAGAGGGAACTTTATTGAAGAATTGAAGTATTTGTGAAACACACATTGGAAAGATGTAAACAGTACATTTGATGTAGATGGAAAAATTTAATGTACTCTGTATCATCGTCATAGACAAATTTGAAAACTACTGTACTAGCAAATTAAACTATCCCTGTAGATTAAGATAACCTGGGTTGCAAATGACTCAAAAAAATTACTAAAAAAAATATAATGCAAAACTTAGAATATCATACTGAAATAAATAAAGTTTCAACATTTTGAAAGATAATCATTCCAGAACATTCATTGACATATCTCAGTGACTACAATGGAATTGGTAGTAAAATAATAAAGTGCCACTCACTTGAGCTTTGTAACGTGTGTAATAAATTGCTTCACAGTGGTATCAAACCATTAAAAACAAGATGAAACAATAATAAAGGACTACATATCTATTTAATCTTCACAACAGGATTTTCAAACAATTGTGGTCGTAAACAATGGATTTTTAAATACTTTTTGCAGAAAACAGGCAATTGACACATTAAAAAGTGGAAGCCTGTATTAGAATCAATAAATCAGGATTTTCAGTGTTGTGAATACTGAGTGGCCATTTGTGAATTGTGATATCCTCATGCAAAACTTAAAAAATGTTATGGAATAGTTAACAGAGTTGGTAAAGATTTTTTATCTTATATGCATGATAAAAACAATGTTGTAATTTCCATGTTTGACACACACTAATAGGTACTCCAAATCTGAAGCACTTCTGTATGTGTGTGTCAGTGTCTTAGGACCTATGTTGTAAAATAAACTATCTTTTCCAGTTATCAAAAATACATATTTTACTTTCTCTAGATGGTAAATGTATTGGAGTAAAAAGTAGTCCTAGTGTTCATTCTGAGAATACATCTAATTTAATATTGGAAAATATGAACAGATGGCTCAAACAAATGAATTGTTCTTAAATTTTAATTGGTCTTAGTATATATTTTTAGTTCTTCTAGTAAATTGCCAAAACCAGTTACTATATTTGAGCTATGAACTTCATGAGGTAGGATAGTGTTTGGGTTTTGGGGTTACAAATGGATTTCAGTAAATTGGAAACACCACACTCAAAACTTCCTGAAATACGTTGGTGCAGCTACTTTTATAGTGTGCATTATTACATCATTAGGTGACTTAAAACTGAAGACATTGGTTTATTCCTAATATTTTCATTCAGTGATGAGTTCCAGGAACAAATTTTTGAGACAGTGTGTCTTAAGGAGATACTATTTTCAGAATACGGAAGCCTGCTATAAGAACTGGTCTTTGTGATGTGCTCATAAGGAGGGTGGTAGGGTGATGGGCGGTTGCAAATGGCAGCGAATCAACTTGCCAGCTAGGTGATTGTGTTTTCTACCCGTCAATCTGCAGTGTAACCATAGAAGCACATACATGCTATTTAGCATTGATTTTCGTGTTTAGTATAGGTATACCAAGGCTATTTATCGTTTCTTTTTTTAATTGTGGGGTGACAGTGTTCACAAAGGTATCACAGTAACAAGTGATAGTGTTAATTTTCCTTGCATACAAATGCTTTAAGAGAGTGTCTGTTCCTGCTTCTGTGTCTCCCAAAGTCACCAGTTGACAGAAAGATAACTGGATCTTATGGCACAGTGGCAACACCACAAAACATCTGTCTGTGTATAGAAGTGATCATACACTTGCCATATAACTTGTGTATCGTTATAGCTATAGACATTCTGCAAAGACCTCTTTGAAAAACTGTTTATTTTGAGGACTGTTTCACAATAAAATTTCTCACTATGCCCTTAGTGATTGCCAGGAATTTATATTGTTAGGAAAAAGAGTACATGGATATACAAATTTTTGGCAGCATATTAAATACCTTTTTATTTATATATGGTTGTTTAAAAACTGAATGAGGAATTTTGTGTTGGCCAATTCCACTCTTTTTTTTTAAAGAGTGTGTTTTCAGGAATTTTTAAAACGTATAATTCACATTAACATTCTAATATTAAATAAAATGTTTCTATTTGGATTTCTTTCACACATCAGGCTGTTGTCCATGGAATCTTTGGTATACAGTAATGTAATGTGAAGATGAAAAAGTTCTGTTGCAGTGCCCCCCCCCCTTATTTATTTACTTATTTATTTATCCCCCCCCCCCCTTTCAAAATGAGGTTATAGGAGTCGAGTCTGGGTCTTCAGAGAAGCAGTGTTTGGGTATAATGGCAGTGCTATTCTAGATAATGGTTACCACAATTTTATCATTGCTGGCAAGAGTGTGCCCAATGCGTAATGTGATATTTCAGGCTCTTGTGACTGTACCTCAAACAAGACATGAAACTCTTGTCTCTTTGGTTTAATACTTCAACTTTTAAGGGTTAGCTAATTATAGCTTTCACAAGAGCGCAGTGCATTATTAATGTTGGATGTTTGACTTAGTTACCTACATCATTGTTTAAAACTACACATCTGCTGGAACATTGTCCAGCCAGCTCTGCATTGTCACGTGAATTAAACACAGGCAAAAAGTGCATGCTTCATGGTAAGTTGCCAACTGTGGCACATTTGTTTATGCTTATTGATGGGCATAAAGCTAATACTTATTCAGCCGAAGACAAATCTAGTGTTAATGTAAAAACATTTTTTAACAAATTTCAAAATTGGAAAAAGTAGTTATAATTATTATGAGTAATTCAGGAAAATTAATCCAGGAAAAGTAAATGAAGACATAGGAATGATTTATAGAAATGAAATTCAATTGGAATCTGTGTTGAAAGACAAACAGAACATGGAAAAAAATATCTTTCTGTGGAAGCTTCGCTCAAGTTGTCAGTTGAATTAATACGACAATTGTTTAAATATTTACCATAAGCTCCAGATTGTAGAAGTTATGTTACTAAATTTTAGAGGAAGAGGCAAAGAAAACGAGAGAAATAGAAATGTCTCCTTAGAGTGTTGCATGTAAATTGTAGAATAAATTTGGTTTTCACTATTCAGGAAAAAGTTGTGGTATGAACAAATGACTGTAGTGGAAATAATTCACATTTCAGGTTCACGATATGTATCGTGGCTGCCTAGCTTTTCGGTTGAAGTGACGCATACCATATTGATGAGGCCTGATCAGAGGCCACTTCCTGCTCAGACATCACAGTTAGATTCTATGGCATTGCAGGTAAGAAAGAAGTGTCTTGGAACATTTTACCAGTCAGTTTTGTAGTTACGTGTAATGTTTTATAATTTTTTATTTGGATTTTACAGGAACTGAGTTGATAATAGTATACCTTTTAGTTGGAAGTTTATTACGACCATTTTTGAATCAGTAGTGCATAATGAAGTTTACTTATGTGTTCCAATTTACTTAACTCATTTCGCCTTACTCTGTGTTTACACATCTTGCAGCTGCTGGCAGGTGTGGGAATTGCCTGGTTGTGCTAATATTAAATTCACAGAGGAATTTCATTGGGCATAATGAAGAACTGCACAAATGACTAATATTTGTGCGTTAACAATGTCCTACGTTTCCTGACACCTGACTTCTGCCAGACATGGCAGATACTGCACTTCTTGACGCTCATTTTTTCCCATGTTGTAGAATTCTCAGAAGCACCAATAAAAGCTTATTTCATACAAGAACCCTCTGATACTCGCTTACACACACACCCACCCACCACCACCACCACCACCACCACCACCACCACCACCACTCAGTTTCATTTCACTTCTTGCTCCTCACCTTCTCAAACTCACACTCCATCACATGGCTATATACTTATGTCCACTCATCATGATTTCCTCGTAAAAGCTCATATGACATCTTGACAGCAAGATTGTGTAATTATCCTGCAAACACCTCCACTATGTTTCCTGTGTGTCCATTTAGTTACATGCTCCATAGGTCATTTGAGCAATTCTTTTATCAAAATGATGTGGAAAGAGTCAGTTTACAGGATTTGTATACTCGATTAGAGTTAACATTAATGTACACATTACCATTTTATTCCTACTCATGCAACCACACTTGAAAAAAAGTGTCCCCCCCCCCCCTCCTGGCTACCAGTTTTTAAGCAGACATTTATCAGTGGAATAGGAGTAGTTATCTAGGAGAAATGATATTTAATTCCATTTAAAACTTGCATCACTACCTATCAGACATTTTACATTATTGAGCAAATGCAAAACTTTTTATTGCTGCATGTTGAACTTCACTCTGAGCCACTGACAGCTTTACCAGTGGGTAATAAATGTCATTTTTCTCCTCTAGTTTTGTAGGTATGTACATCACTGTTCTTCTCAAATTGTGATGGGTTATTTATGACAAATTTCTTTAGCGAAAATATGTATTGTGAAGGCACATTTAAAATGCCTTGCTCCTGGAAGAGGTGACTACATGACGTCCATGTGTGGACACCATAAACACACATCAAAAAAGTTTTGCATCACCTCAGTTACGAGAGTTCTGGAACTTATACAGAAAATTGGAATAGAGATCAACATAAACATCATTTATGCCCTTTTTATTGCTCATGAAAACCATGCATTGCATGTTGTATCACCATACAGCGAGACCTTCAGAGGAGGTGGTCCAGATTGCTGTACTCACTGGTACCTCTAATGCCTAGTAGCACGTCCTCTTGCATTGATGCATGGCTGTATCCGTCGTAGCATACTATCCACAAGTTCATTAAGGCACTGTTGGTCCAGATTGTCCCACTCCTCAACGGTGATTTGGCGTAGATCCCTCAGAGTGGTTGGTGGGTCACGTTACGGTGCCATCCATGACCACCAGCGGTGTACGTCGGCCCCACATAATGCCACCCGAAAACAGCAGGGAAACTCCACTTGCTCCACTCACTGGACAGTGTGTGTAAGGCGTTCAGCCTGACCGGGTTGTGTCCAAACACGTCTCCGACGATTGTCTGGTTGAAGGCATATGCGATACTCTTCGGTGAAGAGAACGTGATGCCAATCCTGAGTGGTCCATTCGGCATATTGTTGGGCCCATCCGTAATGCGCTGCATGGTCGGGGTTGCAAAGATGTACCTTGCCATGAACGTCGGGAGTGAATTTTTACATCATGCAGCCTATTGTGCACAATTTGAGTAATAACACGACATCCTGTGGCTGCACGAAAAGCATTATTCAAGGCGTTGCTGTCAGGGTTCTTCAGAGCCATAATCCGTAGGTAGCGGTCATCCACTGCAGTAGTAGCCCTTGGGCGGCCTGAGTGAGGCATCTCAACAACAGCTTCTGTGTCTGTCTGTCTGTACCTCCTCCATATACGAACAACATCGCTTTGGTTCACTCTGAGACACCTGGACACTTCCCTTGTTGGGAGCCATTCCTGGCACAAAGTAACAATGCGGATGCGATTGAACTGCGGTATTGAGTGCCCAGGCATGGTTGAACTACAGAAAACGTGAGCCGTGTACCTCCTTCCTGGTGGAATGACTGGAACTGATCAGCTGTCGAACCCCTCCATCTAAAAGGCACTAGGTGTGGTTGTTTACATATTTGGGTGGGTTTAGTGACATCCATGAACAGTCAAAGGGACTGTGTTTGTGATAAAATATCCACAGTCAATATCTATCTTCAGCAGTTCTGGGAATCGAGGTGATGCAAAACTTTTTTGATGTGTGTGTATATAACTTATTTCATTGTAGTTTTAATTGTAACTGCTAGCAAGAGGAAACAATGTGCATCCTCAGGCAAGGCAAATCCTCCTGGTCCCTTCACACCGAACTTGGACACACATAATGTGATAATTTAGTGAAACTGCAATGGATATTATCTGTCTGGAGTTAACACTTTATTTCCTTCTCCTCTGCCATCTGCATTGCTCTACAAGAAACATGCGTCACTGATGACCATTCGCCAATGCTTCATGGTTATTGGGCTTTCTTTCTGAACTGTGCAGGACCTGAGAGGGGATCTGGAGGGGTCTGTTACATTGGTCCGACAGATGTTGTCAGTGAGTGGGTTCCCCTTCGTGCCATGTTGTAAGTAATAGCAGTGCAGGGACAAATGGCCTCATTGATCACTATTTACCTCTACGTTTATTTACCTCCAAGCAGGCCACATATTTACATTGAGTTGACAACCTTAATCCCTTTTCTCCTTCTTGGGGACTTCAGTGCAGTCACTACATTAAACTAGGGCAATGGAGAGCAGTGCCCTCTCTGGGACTATTTTTACCTGAGGGAAAATGGCCAACAGCCCACCTATCCAAGGGTGCATAATGGGACACTCTTCCATGCAATAGAACATTTGTGAATGGAACCTCAATTGGGCAGCTGTCGTAAGCTCATGGTCCATCTACATTGTACATTAAACAACCAACATGTATGGCTATGAAGTTTTTCGTGGCAGAGTCCTTGAATAAAAATTTCTCAGTTCACTTTCTGCATCAAATGCAGATAAAATTCCAAGCTTTTGATATCAAACATCATCTTCGTCAGGGACTAAAACTGACCATTGTGAGCTGGCAAGGTTCTCTTTTATATACCCTCAGAAAGGCATCCGATTGGCTGAATTATGTCATGACGGCACTTACATAGGGGGGGGGGGGGCACTTGTTGTCCGTAGATTTTGCTTGCGCTCTCTATCTAGTGTTGTTTGCAGCGCCAACCATTGCTTAGACTAGTGAACTGCGGGAAATATTTCTACGTTTTTCCCTTGTCAAGTGTTTTTACAACAAGTCTGATTTAAACAGCTTCTCTGATCACGGAATCCCAATAGTTTGAAGCATGAGCCAGTATTCTTGTTTGTTAAAACAAGATCTTGTGCTTATTTAACATATGGATATCCTGTCCACGACATTAGATCAGTGCTGTTGAGAAAACTGAGATGCGACTCCATTCAAACTTGCCAAGAGGATCAAGGCATAATGCAGCTTCCATTCTGCTATGCAACAGCTAGAAAGATAAGTAGAGTCCTAAATGGGCAAGGAATCAGACCAATCTTCCAGCCACACAAAAATCTTAAAGAAATGTTGCGACCCATTAAAGATAATTTTGGCACGAGAGTATTGTGAATTCATAGCATTCCTTGCAATTGTGGCAAGAGTTACGTGGGCCCGTCTATAAGGACAGTTGTTGAAAATTTTGTTAAGTATCAGTGTCACTTTAAATACAGACATTTGAATAAATCAGTGGTAGCAGAGCACAGCCTGTTAAATAAGCACAAGATCTTGTTTGAATAAATGAGAATATGACGTACGCTTCAAAATTATTGGGACTCTGTGATTAGAGAAGCTGTTGAAATCAGACTTGGTGAAGACAACTTCAATAGAGACATTGGCTATGCACTTAGCAATGCCTGGAACCATGCACTTGACAAGGAAAAAACACAGAGGAGTACTCCCAGCAGTTCACTGGCTGATGCAGTGGATGGGGCACAGCAAACAGCGCTAGATACAGAGCACAAGCAAAATCCATGACACAATCCAGCCAATTGGATGCCGTTCTGGTGTTATAAAAAAGAGAACCTGACAGTCAGGTATAGTCCCTGATGAAGAAGATGGTGGATATCATTGAAAGCTTCAAATTTTATCCTAATTTGATGCGGCAAGTGAATCAAGAAATTTTTGTGGAAGCCAACAAGTATATTTTCGTTTGTGGATAATGAGTAATTGACTAACACCTGTTACATGAATTCCAGTCTGGATGTACCTGAACCTCAGCAAAGTCTTACTGAATTTTTGGGCCTGCCGTAACATTTATGGTTTACATTTTCATCTATGGACACAAACATTTTTGTTGTCCAGTCCAGAGGATCGATAGTTTGTGCCCACAGATGGAAATAAATGTAAACTGTATAAGTTACTGTAGGAGCAAGAATTCAGGAGTGTGTAATGCTTCAGATTATAACGAATGCTGATAGGTGTTTTTGAATCACTTATAATACTCAATTAAGTTAACATTCATAAATTAAAATGTACATATTCACCATTTAGCATATGAGGCATGCAGCTGAGTGAGTGTCCATTCACCACTGTTTTTCTATTCTCTCACAAAGGAGACTGTCTTGTTATATGCCCTTGGGTGGGCAGCCTGTTAGCTATTGTCCCTATGGCACAAAAAGCTTCAGATAAGGCAGCACTATCCAGTGCCTTGGTTGAATGTAGCGTCCAAACACCCTGTGGTGGGAGTATCACTTCGTCCAGTAGGGGCCTTCTAATTGAAAAATTTCTTACTGACCATGATCTCTCTTTCCTCAATGATGGTGCTCCTACCCATGCAGTGCCACCCATGGCACCTTCTCAGCTATTGACCTAATGATCTCTTCTTCCAGTCTCATGGCTCCACTGCATTGGTCATTACATGATGGTCTTTGTGACAGTGATCACTTTCCAGATCGACCTTATAATTTTTAAGTGATTTTGAAATAAGGCTTGCTATCTAATTAAACACATTAGGAGGAATGCTTAGAGTGCAATGTCTCCTCCCCAGGTAACGTATGTCTCTTCATTACAGGTGTGGGTTGAGCTCCAAATCTTCCGGGCCACCAAAGATCCACAACTGTATTGGATTTTTTCCTTCAAGATTGTTTCTGTACTGTTGCATTGGCTCTTGCTGCACACCTTGCAATCCACTTTGCAATGATGTTCGTGTCCTCTTCTTATGCTGATGGCTTTTGGGTGCTTAAGGGGGCTAGGACATCAAACGGGCTGACTTGGAGCAGGAGAGGCACCACAGGACATTCTAATTTCCATTGTCTATACTTTTACAAATAAATTGATAAAACTTTGTCAGCATGACCAGGAAGGATTCAGGATTCACACTCATAGCAGTGGAAGTTCACGTGAAATTTCATCCTTTTTTTTTCACTTACTATTGGCTGCATTTGTTGCTATAGGTACACTTTTCTTCATAAGTAAGAGAGATTCTTTGGTGAATTTTGCGCAGCATACAAACCATACTTACAGGTGTATGAAACTCTAGAATTTATTTATGAAAAAATGAATGAGCTGTTACATTTTAAAATTCATGTTTAGAAAAAATTCAAATTTCATAGTTAATTATCTCAGTTTCACCACAGTTTTTAATAATTTGGAAAATCAAGTTGGTTTTAGGCTATTTACCTCTTTTTTTTCTACCACACCCTGTTTTCTGTTTTAGGAATAGCACTCTGTTGATTAGTGGATGCTACCTGGATTGGGGTTGGAATGGCTGTGGGAGGGCCTGCTCCCTTTGCATGCAGAGCTCTGAGGGACACCCGTGTGCAGCTGCAGCTATTTCCCCAGGATGACCATTAGATTTTTAGCCTTTTCTCTTTTACTTTTCGGGATCTTTTGGCTAGAAGATAGTCCTTACTTCATATTGGTAGGGGACAGATACAGGTGGGGTTCGCTCACTGCGGCTGAGACCTGGGAAACTACTTGTCTGTAATTTTTTTTTCCCAGCATCAGTGCCTATGTTTTACAAATCTGTTCTTTCCACATCTGAACGCATTCCTTGTGGATGTCAACACCTCTGGATGAATGGACCCTTGACTGAGGAACTGATGACCTCGCTGTTTAGTCCCTTACCCACAATCAATTAATCAACCAGCCAGCCAACTAAATAATAGTAAAAAAAGCCATTGTAGTGATTCTTAGAGTTGCAGTATTTGTTTTGCATTTGTCCCTTTCTCTGTGCATTGTTCAGAAAAGCCTGACACAAGACTTGAAACTTGGTAATGAAATCACAGCAGTATGTAAAATTTTGTTATAACTACCCGTTTCTTGTTTTAATGTTACTGTTTTTTGGATCTTTTTGGTGTACCTCTTGGCTGCAGCATTTGTAAAAGAGTATACATCACTTTTATTCATTCGTAGATGATTCTTGAAACAACTGGAGGACATTTGGTGTCTCTGTGTTATTCACATTCCTGATTCATGTAATCAAAACTGAATGCATATGTTTTAGACTGTCAAAAACAGAGAATTTAAAGATACATTGCATTAAAGTGTAATATTTTGAATCCTCCATGCAGATTACACAATGAGCAATTGGCTAAAAGAAATGTTGCCTTAAGGGTCTTCTGTTATGATCAAGAAAAACAGTGGAGTGGGCTGAGGAAAAATGTTTGTTACTCAGCTTTTGCAAGCTGAAGATTGAATGGCACACGATTTTCACAAGATGCGTTTTTTTCTTTTTTCTTTTTTTTATAGGTACAACAGCTATTTCCAAACATGCCACTCCCAACAATTGTGGAGGACTTGCAGGTTACTCGGTCTGTTGAACTGACAGTTGAAAATATCCTTGATGGGAGGCTTGTGGCACCATTGCAGCCGGCAGCATCACAAACACCTGCTATTGAGCCTTCCCCACCAGTCTCTGCTCCACTGCATCATACATTTAGGGAGGACAATGATCATCCTCATAGGTAGGTATACCTATAAATCAGTCAATAAGCATATCTTTAGCACAAGGGAATAAAGTGTTAGAGAATGCCTTAGTTGTTAGTGTTTTGTCAAAAGCATGATATCTGTTGCACTGACTTACGCTTCTAGGTGGCTGTGTGGGTAAGTGTCAGAGTACAGATCCAGAGGATCTGCTAGTTGGAGTTAGATGAGACTGATTTACACAAACTTCTTTAACAGAATACTAAGGGAACAGTAAAGCAAGTGGAAATGTGCAAGAATGTGTAGAAAGGAAGTATTTAACCCTCTTGTATGAAAATCTAGAAGTATGTTAGTGATTTGAAGCAAGATATTAAAATGCTTTTGAATATATCCATTATTGTTAAGTCTATTCTAGCTCCATTCAAACAGCCCCTCCTGTTGATTGACAAATAAAAACATTATACCATTTAAGGATTGTGGTGATTAAAAAGGGAGAGATTGCTGTGATACAGCAATAAGAAAATCAATTATTAGGGACTTATGAATACTTGTCATCAGGAGAAAGAAAACTGGCGTTCTACGGATCGGAGCGTGGAATGTCAGATGCCTTAATCAAGCAGGTAGGTTAGAAAATTTAAAAAGGGAAATGGATAGGTTAAAGTTAGATTTAGTGGGAATTAGAAGTTTGGTGGCAGGAGGAACAAGACTTTCGGTCAGGTGAATACAGGGTTATAAATACAAAATCAAATAGGGGTAATGCAGGAGTAGGTTTAATAATGAATAAAAAAATAGGCGTGTGGGTAAGCTACTACAAACAGCATAGTGAACGCATTATTGTGGCCAAGATAGACACGAACGAGTGTAGGAAAAGGGAGAGAAAGAAACATAGTAGGTGAATGTGGATTGGGGCTAAGAAATGAAGGAGGAAGCCGCCTGGTAGAATTTTGCACAGAGCATAACTTAATAATAACTAACACTTGGTTCAAGAATCATAAAAGAAGGTTGTATACCTGGAAAAATCCTGGAGATACTAATAGGTATCAGATAGATTATATAATGGTAAGACAGAGATTTAGGAACCAGGTTTGAAATTGTAAGACATTTCCAGGGGCAGATGTGGACTCTAACCACAATCTATTGGTTATGAACTGCAGATTAAAATTGAAGAAACTGCAAAAAGGTGGGAATTTAAGGAGATGGGACCTGGATAAACTGACTAAACCAGAGGTTGTACAGTGTTTCAGGGAGAGCATAAAGGAACAATTGACAGCAGCGGGGGAAAGAAGTACAGTAGAAGAAGAATGGGTAGCTCTGAGGGATGAAGTAGTGAAGGCAGCAGAGGACCAAGTAGGTAAAAAGACGAGGGCTAGTAGAAATCCTTGGGTAACAGAAGAAATATTGAATTTAATTGATGAAAGGAGAAAATATAAAAATGCAGTAAATGAAGCAGGCAAAAAGGAATACAAATGTCTCAAAAACGAGATTGACAGGAAGTGCAAAATGGCTAAGCAGGGATGGCTAGAAGACAAATGTAAGGATGTAGAGGCTTGTCTCACTAGGGGTAAGATAGATACTGCCTACAGGAAAATTAAAGATACCTTTGGAGAAAAGAGAGCCACTTGTATGAATATCAAGAGCTCAGATGGAAACCCAGTTCTAAGCAAAGAAGGGAAAGCAGAAAGATGGAAGGAGTATATAGAGGGTCTATACAAGGGCGATGTACTTGAGGACAATATTATGGAAATGGTAGAGGATGTAGATGAAGATGAAATGGGAGATACAATACTGCGTGAAGAGTTTGAAAGCACTGAAAGACCTGAGCCGAAACAAGGCCCCGGGAGTAGACAACATTCCATTAGAACTGCTGACTGCCTTGGGAGAGCCAGTCCTGACAAAACTCTACCATCTGGTGAGGAAGATGTATGAGACAGGCGAAGTATCCTCAGACTTCAAGAAGAATATAATAATTCCAATCCCAAAGAAAGCAGGTGTTGACAGATGTGAAAATTACCGAACCATCAGTTTAATAAGTCACAGCTGCAAAATACTAACGCGAATTCTTTACAGACGAATGTAAAAAATGGTAGAAGCCAACATCGGGGAAGATCAGTTTGGATTCCGTAGAAATATTGGAACACGTGAGGCAATACTGCCCTTAAGACTTATCTTAGAAGCTAGATTAAGGAAAGGCAAACCTACATTTCTAGCATTTGTAGACTTAGAGAAAGCTTTTGACAATGTTGACTGGAATACTCTCTTTCAAATTCTGAAGGTGGTAGGGGTAAAATAAAGGGAGCGAAAGGCTATTTACAATTTGTACAGAAACCAGATGGCAGTTATAAGGGTCGAGGGGCATGAAAGGGAAGCAGTGGTTGGGAAGGGAGTGAGGTAGGGTTGTAGTCTATCCCCGATGTTATTCAATCTGAATATTGAGCAAGCAGTAAAGGAAACAAAAGAAAAGTTCGGAGTAGGTATTAAAATCCATGGAGAAGAAAAAAAACTTTGAGATTTGCCGATGACATTGTAATTCTGTCAGAGACAGCAAAGGACTTGGAAGAGGAGTTGAACGGAATGGATAGTGTCTTGAAAGGAGGATATAAGATGAACATCAACAAAAACAAAACGAGGATAACGGAATGTAGTCGAATTAAGTCGGGTGATGCTGAGGGAATTAGATTAGGAAATGAGGTACTTAAAGTACTAAAGGAGTTTTGCTATTTGGGGAGCAAAATAACTGATGATGGTCGAAGTAGAGAGGATATAAAATGTAGACTGACAATGGCAAGGAAAGAGTTTCTGAAGAAGAGAAATTTGTTAACATAGAGTATAGATTTAAGTGTCAGGAAGTCGTTTCTGAAAGTATTTGTATGGAGTGTAGCCATGTATGGAAGTGAAACATGGACGATAAATAGTTTGGACAAGAAGAGAATAGAACCTTTCGAAATGTGGTGCTACAGAAGAATGCTGAAGATTAGATGGGTAGATCACATAACTAATGAGGAGGTATTGAATAGAATTGGGGAGAAGAGGAGTTTGTGGCACAACTTGACGAGAAAAAGGGACCGGTTGGTAGGACATGTTCTGAGGCATCAAGGGATCACAAATTTAGCATTGGAGGGCAGCGTGGAGGGTAAAAATCGTAGAGGGAGACCAAGAGACGAATACACTAAGCAGATTCAGAAGGATGTAGGTTGCAGTACGTACTGGGAGATGAAGAAACTTGCACAGGATAGGGTAGCATGGTGAGCTGCATCAAACCAGTCTCAGGACTGAAGACCACAACAGCAACATGAATACTGAAGGTTGCATGTATTCTACATGCTGCTCTCCAGCATGGGTTAATACTCCACACCAAAGCTTTTTGGGAGTGAGAAACAGTCTAATAATGCTATTTCCCGTCAGTCCTTGCAATACATCTGCAGCTATTCTTAACAGAATCTTTCCAAAGATCCATGTTGGTACACTGCTGATAAATTGTGATGCATTTCTCTTGATGGTTCATTTTTAGAAAAAATTGTTAGGAAGCAGATTCAGTTCTTCTTTTATGTGCTGCTTCAACCTTTATGTATTTCTTGTCTTGACTTTTTGGGCTGTAGAGTTGCAGATCTGTTCTATTTTTGGTGCAGCCTGTATGTTTGTGATACAGTTTTAGTTGCACATTGTCAAGACTTCCGTATTCAGCGGCGGTGGTGGTGGTGGTGGTGGTGGTGGTGGTGGTGGTGGTGGTGGTGGTGATTATTATTCACTAGCAGTATTCACTTTTTGAAATAGCTGGGTAGTAATACAGGTATTGGGCTGGGCACATTACAGCCAGTGACTATTGTAAAATAGATCATAACACTTCTGCGACAATTACTGCAATTATATAAAAGAGATTTCATTAAATGTGCACTGTGTCAATATTCATAGCGCTACTAAAATTCCTACAATAAAGATGCATGTTTTAGTCCTTGTACAAAGCATTCTAAACATTGGTGTGCTGTTATTTACATAATATTTCTGCTATCTTCAGCATAAATTTGTGTTAAAAGTTATTTGTCTAAAGAAATGTTTCTTTCTTTTTGTCTTAAAGCAGTAGTGGTATGCCGGACATAGCACTCTCAGGGGGCCGCTTCTCAAAATCTCCAAGTGAGCGGGAGCGAATTTTACGTCTACGCAAGGAACAGTTATTGAACACTGCACGCCGTCGTTACATAGAGAGGCGAGGAGGATCGAGTGCGTCGCCCAGCGCTGGCTCCAGTGGTAGCACCTGACGGGTATTCGGAGCCACGGGGGTCGGTGCACGGGCCACTGTCCCGGGTGTCTCAAATGCTCGACTGCTGAGAGCAAGGGCTGGGCTCATGGCAGCAGAGCGTATGCGGCACACCTTCTCCTGCAGGCTCTCTGTTATGACCCCACCTCCGCCCTAGGTAGTCGTGTACTTCCTGCACTGAAAAGGAACTGATGGACTTGGTTAGAAAATGGAAAGTGGCCACTCACATTTACAGTGACTGGTTACTCATTTTAAAAATGAATTAACTTTCTGAAATGTAAAATTTGATGTGGTGCTTCTTTTAAATGCAGCAGATTTTTCAATAAGTAAAAAATTTCTTTATTAGCAGTAGTTATGAGGGGATGTATTGGACTGCATAATAATGCTTGTACAGAATTAAACTTTGAATTCATTTTTTGTGGTTCTTAGACTATGATACTTGTTGGATGAGAATTAGTTTAAAGTTGACATAGAGGATTTGTTGTAACATAACATTATTAGAATTGTTTCTCTGAACTAGTTGTAATAATTATATTGAGAACAGTGAACTCGTATTTCTGCAGAAGTTATTCCATATCGCAGTTATCTATTCCGTCTTCATTGAGAAAAAGTATATTACCTATTTCAGGTAATAAATTACTTGTAGAAATGCATGACAATATTCTACAATTTTTCTCCACCACAGGTTATTTGTTGAGAACAGTGATGTTTGATTGCTCAGCAAAACCTGAGCTTAAAGCTGTGGGGAAAGATTGAATGCATGGTTAAAATGAAGGCTGCATTTAAAGGACTGTGTGAATGTGAGTGACCATTTCCAGTAGGTTGCTGATGCTTGATATCATACCACTGAGACACATGTTCCATTATTTTGTTGTATCTTATTGTCCAATTACAGAGGTCAGTTTGCATCAGTTTATTGTATACATGGTTGTAAGAACTGTTTTACTCATTCTCCTTTCCTTGCTGGTCAGGAATTGAAATATGGCTTAGAAGAAGTGGAAAATAATTTTTGGTTGGTTTAGTGTCATGTTGTTTTGAAATCATCTTTCCTTTCGTTCCTTGTGTAAATGAAAGTGAATACAACAAATTTTTTACCCTTAGAGAATAATAGTGTTAAGATCTCACTGTGTCTGATTATGGTGGTTTGTGGGAGAGTAGTGGAAAAACTTGCCTGAATTGGTTACTTTGAGCTTTTGTGGTTATTTTAGTATCCTTTATGAAAGATGTCCCGAGCACTCAGTACCTATAGAAACGATGATGTACATCCACTTAAAATACCTCATTATGTAGCACTCCCTTATAAAATGGGAACTGCAGACACAATGTTTTCTAAATGGGCATACAGTAAAAGTTCCAAATTGCTTAGATTGAAACAAATGAACGATTATGGTGTCTGTTTCTTGGCATAATTATAGAAGGTTCACAATAGTTGAGTATCAAAAAAGTTCAAACAGGAGAAGCTATTGTTGATCATTATACTTATTTTCCCGACTTAAACTAATTTTTACCTTTTACTTGCCTTTATATAGGGTCAAATATTTCTAAGATAACAGCTGGGACAATGGAAAATTGACTGTGGAGAACACTGTTTTTAATTTTTTCCTCTGTAGAAACCCATTTAAAGAGATTGCTCCTGAAGTGAAATGCCCCAAGATGTCTACCATAACTATCTTCTCGTGCTCCCAGTATTGTGTGTGTGTGTGTGTGTGTGTGTGTGTGTGTGTGTGTTGTTTTTTTTTTTTTTTTTTTTTTTTTTTTTTTTTTTTTTTTTTTTTTTTTTTTTTTTTTACTGAGACTTGTACACAAGATTTTAGAGAGGTTCGTAACTGCTGTTAAGTCGAAAAAGTATTGAGCGAACTTGTATTCTGTGTTTATACTTGGTAAATAGTAAATGAATTATTTATTTACAACACTAAGAGCAACTTGACAAATTATACTTGAAAACAAGGGACGGATGGACACACACACACACACACACACACAGAGAGAGAGAGAGAGAGAGAGAGAGAGAGAGAGAGAGAGAGAGTACCATAGGAACAAATAAATTCATGTACAATATTGGGAATTTCCTTTATTTCACTGATGTGAAAGCAGTTACTATTGTACATTTCAACTTCATGCTATGTATGTGTACTTCTGACAGTTCAAAAATGTTTTAGTAGTGATTATGTTGCTGCCGTCACAAATATGGGATTACATTTACGTTTTGTTGTTGCTAATAAAATAGTGTATCCTGCAGCCCTTACAACCCACTTATTTTGCATAGAGTTGAATGCTTTATGTTAATTGTTAAGACAAAGTAACACCACCATATCTATTCTGGTATGTGAGCTTTTTGTGCTGCTGCCAGTGAGTTCATGTAATATCTTGCATAGTGTAAATAAATATTTGTATTATACTTTGTATATTTTAAGCATGAAGTTCTCAGTGGATGTCATAATAGTTAGGTATTGCTTGTATCTGGATAAGACTGATGTAGATAAATTTGGGATAGAAGAGTCTCTTGTACTACTTAGTTAAATGTGCTAGTTGTGAGAACAGGGCTGAGACGTGTGTGTTCATTTGCAGGAAAATATTTATGGACTTCCTTTGAAATAAGAACACTTGTAATGTGACTAATTAAGGATTGAGATGTAAATTAAATCACACTAGTCCAGTCGGAGCAGAGCAGAAATTTTTTTAAAGAAATATTGTTGCACAAGAGGCCTTTGCCTATAAAGTTTTATTTTTGTTTTGTGTGCACAAGAACGTCACTAATTTAGATAGCTTTGTACATTTGAGCTGGTATAATAAGACAACAGTCTTGTTTCGTGGTATGATAATTTTTTCAGAAATAATTCAGCTAACACATTGTAAAAAATTGCAGTGTTGGTTGCCAGCATGACATGTTTTTAACTTTACTTTTATTAAAATTGTTCCTGCCTTTTTCATAGTCATAAGTGTAAAATAAAGCTCTTTATTTTACTAGAAAACTGTTTTACTTGATTTGCCCTTTGTATGGGGTACACCAGTTCAAAATACATATCACATCTTTTGTCTCCTAAGGTTCCAGCTACTGTAACAATATTTTCAAATGTACTAATGAGAATATGCTGATAATGTGAAGAAAGCA
The DNA here is from genome assembly GCF_023898315.1 of Schistocerca nitens. NCBI lineage: Eukaryota > Metazoa > Arthropoda > Insecta > Orthoptera > Acrididae > Schistocerca > Schistocerca nitens. The sequence continues at coordinate 465,568,255 of NC_064619.1, read as the reverse complement.
GATTTTGGTTTGCAGGGACAGTCATGAGAGATGCGAAAATACACATTTAAGCAGCACGTCCTATTACTCTATTCAGGAGTTTTATTTTTATGGTCACAGATGATAGCAATCCCCCTGAAAAGTGTGAAGAAACTATTGGGGGAAAGGGGGGGGGGTGATGTAAGGCACCAGATGATGATTTTAGAAAATTTGCTCACTTTATTACATATGGCCAAACATTTTAAAAAGTTTCAGAAGCTACTGCTGGGTAAGACTGCATTATATTGAATTTGACGTGTAATGGAAAATCACTGGACTACTTACATAAAGATGTTCTTAGCCACATGCTATTGCTTCAGAACAGATTTTGGATGTTTTATGGAACAGAGTAGCTTACAGCATGTATAGTTTTAAAGAAAAAAAGGATGATTACATAAAAACATAATACTAAGCCTGAGCCATTTGTGAGGCTAATTGAGGAGATGAAGGGAAGAGAGGCAGCAGTGGATCCATATATAATAATCACTGTTGAAAGCATGGCAACCACAGTTCAGGTGTGAAGTTATTTTTGTGTAAGATCAAAATGCAACTGGGCAGGTAATGTTAAATGCATAATGGAACAAGCTGTATGCAAGGGTGACAGTAGTGGTCATAAAGATGATCATATACTGTTTTCATGTCTAAGTTTTGTTTCTGCACTATCTACAGGAAACTAAAAGTCAAAAACATTTTCTTTTGCTGTATCTTCTGATACTACTTGAAATGAGAGGGAGTTGATGAAAACCAGAAGTATGCACCCAGAAAAGTTAATTTCTTACGTATTTTTAAAATTTTAATACTGTTTATACTGACTTGCACAATTAGACTTATCAGTTGTTTGAACAAAATCTTTTCAGCTTTCCAGCCACATCAAGCTTGAGGCAGAGTTCCCCTCAGCCATTGTCAGTTGGTAACTGATTGCCATGTGGTTCTTTATGTTGGCCTTATACAATTGTGGAACTGGCTGTTTTCAAAGTCAGTCATTTCAAAGTAATGTTTTCCTCTCATGTCTGCTTTAACATCACACTTGCAAGGTTTCACAGTGTTCCCACCAGCATTATTTTAGATGTTATTAAATATTTTGGTCTCTAGATCTTTCTTTTCTGCATTACTGCAGAAACTGCAATGTGATGAATATATGTGTCAATTTTATGTCTATTTTCCAAAGCAAATTCAGCTAGAGCCAGTTTCTTTGCAGGGTGTAATCTTGGGACACCTGTCACCTTAAGTCCAGTATTGTTCTATTGTGCAGTGTCTCCTCAGAATAATACTTCCTGCACTCGCATGGTATTTTGTAAATGTGCTCGAAGTTCTTTGATAATACGGTGGTTGATTTGTTGAAGAACATCCTGATGTGTGTGGGTTTCACGGGGGAGAGTATATCAATCAGATCAGTGTTGTGATGGGGATCTCATTGGCTCCAGCCACAGCATAACTGGTCATGGAGAATTTTGAGGTTATCACCTTGTACATGGCTCATACAAAGCAGAGTTGGTTTACTGCTATGTTGACAACACAATTGTTGTCTGGCCACAAGGAAAAAAAAAGTTCTGGAAACATCTCCATAGCGTCTATGACCTCGCTTGCTGAAAATCCAAGGGATGTCTCAGCCACAGTGTAAACAGACAATACACTTGTGCAGACCAGTATCAGTACACTTTAAACAACAACAACAACAACCACCACCACCACCGCAACCAGAATCGAAAGTGGGCTGTTCTGAAGACCTTGGTTCATTGAATGAAAACTGTCTTGCCCCGATTGCTACAACAACCAACAGATATCAAAAACATTCTCACAATGTATCTGCAAGCAGAAAACCACTGAGCAGAAGACTAAAAAGCTCATTTTTGTCATTCTGTGGTTCAGTGACAGGGAATATTAGCTGGCTCCTGAAGAGAGGGGGGAAAACACCTTCATTTACAAAATACCATGGGAGTGCAAACAGTATTATGTTGGCCAGATGGTGCAAACCACAGAACTTGAACATCAGGTGTCATTATCCTATAATGTGGATGTAATGGAAGAGGCGGCTGATAGCAAAAGTGAGTTTATCAAAGTTTTCTCTCAATGTAGTGCCTACAAGATTGTGTAAATGCTTAAAAAGGTTCAAGCCTGTGAAGCCTTGGAGGCAATTATCTTGCTGAGATGTCATCATTCATAATGAGATTACTTTAAAGAAATGGTGAAGTATGACTGATCAAAAATAGAACCGCAGCTCAGACACTCCTTCCAGCAATTTCAAAGGTAAATCAGACCTTACCTACAAAACTGCCTGCCTCCTTGACCTTCAGTTTTGGTTCTAGTAGACAGAAATAGGTGTTTCAGTTGTGTGGTTAAATTATTGATGGGCAGGGGAAGGGCTATAGAAGAAACTGGGTAGCTGCAATTGAATTAAAATATGTATATTTCTCTCAAGAAGAATGGAAAAAATGAGAGCCTTCACAATGTGGGAATAGCCAAGACAATTCAGTAGTACTATTGGCACAAGCAAGCTATCCTTGGCAAATTGATATATGAATTACATCGACGTCTACATACATATTCCGCAAGACACCATGTAGAGTTTGGCGGAGGGTATCTTGTACCACTACTAGTCATTTCCTCTCCAGTTCCACTCGCAAAAAGTGCAACAGAAAAATGACTGTTTATATGAGATGTGATCAAAAAGTAATGGTAATTTTTGTTTTTCTTAAAGCAAGGATTTTTATTTATTTATCAACATCAGCTTTGTCTCCTTCTAAGTACTCCCCCCTCAGATATAATACACTTGTGCCGGCATTTTTTTCCAATCTTGGAAGCACTTCTGGAACTCACTTTTTGTTATGGTGGTCAGCTCCTTCAGAGATTATGTTTTTATCTCATCAATGATGGCAAAATGATGTCCCTTTAATGGTTCTCTTCAGCCTCGGGAATAGAAAAAATGGTAGGGAGCTGTGGTTTAAATACATAAGTTTTGTTTTTTGCGTAAAAATCACAAAAAAACATTGAGGTGTGAGCATGAGTATTAACACAATGCAGTTTCCGCAAATGGTTTCGCCACAATTCTGGTCATTTTCTTTAGATTGCTTCATGCAAACAGCACATAACTCCTAGGTAGTATTCCTTATTGGCCGTGCGACCATAAGGCGGGAACTCATGACAGTGAGAAGAGCCTTCACATATAATTGAACACATCAAATTTTTTTCAGTGTTGGCTGTTCAGGCTGTTTCCATTGGGACGTTTGGGCCTTGGTTTCAATGTCATACCTGTATACGCATGTTTCGTCATCTGTTATAACCTTCTTTGGAAGCAATGGTGACGGGATGTCTTTCTTGGTAGAAACTCAACAGTTTTGGCACAAACTTTGTTGCTACATGTTTCATGCCCAGAATATCTGAAAAAATTGCATGACATGAACTAAAAGATATGCTGACATCACCAGCGACGACTCCGATGGTGGTTCGGTGATTTTCTAGAACAATTTTCTTTTTACTTCTACCACACTGTCGTCAGTATTTGACATGTTAGGGAATCCAGGTCGGTCATCGTCTTCAGTGTCTTCTCAACCCTCTTTGAAACATTTTTACTATTTATGAACTTTTGTCTTACAGTAGATTCACTAAAAGCCAGTCAACATTTCAAATGTGGTGCTGCACTTCATTCCATTTTTCATGCTAAACCTAATGCAAAGTTTTTGATCCATCTCTTTCCAAAGTAAGAATTCACCGTGCACTTGGACACGTATAACCTTCTTGTTCTGCAGTCAGGTTGAAATGCCAGTTCTCTAAATTTCCTCAATAGTGTTCCTTGAAGAGAACATCACCTTTCTTCCAAAGATTATCATCTTGGAAATATACTGGCCACTAAGGGTGAAAATTGCCCATCAGATTTATGAGCTCATTGATTATGCAAGCAATGCATCTGTGAATAGTCATTTGATTCATTCTCTCTCTCACAGTACAGATTTGTACTTAAACTTAAGTGATTTAAATATTTCATTTCTCTTTCTTTGTAAGGCTGAATGAAATCCTTTTTGGAACCCCTCAACGTGATTGTGTGCTGCAAAAGTCTCTCCTTTACATCAAATATAGTTCTATGAAGAAAGTGAAGGTTTGATTATGTTCAGCATACTCATCCACAATCAATCATTCTGTTAATGAAATTTTTGTATTCAAATTTACTTCTTAAATACTTTTTTTGTATGTGGTGCCCCACAGATTCTAAATATTTAAAGAACTTAATAATAATCAGGATAACTACTACTCGAATAAAAACTTTTTATTGACAAGTTTTGATTGCACATATCAGATCCATGTATAAGAATGGAAAAGCTTTCTTTCTTTTTTCTTCTTCTTCTTCTTCTTCTTCTTTTTTTTTGGGGGGGGGGGGGGTGTAACAGCAGTCATCATTTTAGGGGGAATAAATAAAGATTTTATGAATCATCAACACTAACCAGCAATGAGAAACAAGATGACCGATCTGGGAGAGACACCAATAACTGCCATTTGCAGTGAGGATACAAGTATGGGCACAAGTATAATCTTTGTTCCAATTTAAGTTTAAAGAATTTTTTGCATTGTTAATCACAAAAAATTGGAAATATGATTTTCCTCAACCCCTCAAGTTTTTTTAGGGCATCCATTAGGCAACTTTTTTTGTCCTAAACTGCAATTATTTAGCACCAATAAATTTTTTTAGCATCCCCTCAATAGAATCAGTGCAACATATCAGGATACTTTCCAGAGAAACATCCCATTTTGAGAATGATCCCAGTTTCAATCTGTCACTATATTTGAAACTTTTTGGTTCATCTACCTTTACTGATAACATAAAGGTCAGTTATAGACACATACATTTCTGCTCGGCAAGCCACTTTATGGTTGTGTGGCAGAGGATGTACATCTATATGTGCAGCACTGAAGTGGATGACAGTGGGTGCTTTTATTTTAACTCTGTATTACAATTATTCCTATTCCATTTACAGATGGAATGTGCAATGAATGATTGCTTTCAGGCTTCAGTGGGAGCTGTTATGTACCTAATTTTATCAGCATGACCCACACCATATAGGATGTGTAATGCTGAAGAATATTTGTAGTTTTGCCCTAAAGGACTACAGTTGAGCCTCTGTGGTCACGGTTGTTCCATTTCATATCTCCGCACTCCCAAGTATTTGTATGTTATGGCTGACTACTTGTCATTCACCACATGCGTGCTCCCCCACCGTTACCCTGCTCTCTCTCCCCTTCTCGCCCTATGCCGCCTCCTTACTCCAACAACCAATCCCTGATTGCTGCTCATGTCAGACGCAGGCACGGCCTATAGTTTGGCCAGTGGGACTGTAGACAGTAGGGCATGTGCATGTTTTTTTTTTTTACTTCTGAAGGAGGATATTATCTTTTTGTCTGAAAGCTAAAAGTGCGGTGGTCTTTTCATTGTTTCAGTCTGCGACCCGACTTTTCTCTAAGGTGAGCGATCTATCCTTTTCATACTGTTTACTCCAGCCTTGGCTTTCCATTCTTTGATTTTGTCACTTAGCAATACATTAGTTAAGGGTTACACACTTTCATTTTTGTGAAGTCCAAACCTTTGCCTTTCTCTGCATTGAGAGGAAGTTCCAGCTTTGAAAAAGACTGATTTGATTGAGGTGTATTGGGATATTAATATTTTCCCAATTTTTTTTCCCCCCAATAACTGGATCATGGGAAAAGCCTCAAATTACTGTCCATTCAATCGTTAATGTATAACAAGAACATAAACTGTCCTGTTACGCTGCCTTGGGACAAAGTGCAAATTACACCAAAATAACATTTTGCAACCTCTCCTCTACAGGAACTCTTTGTTACGTAATCCATCGCTAGCTTTTTCTTTAGAAGCAGCAATGTGGTGCTGAATCCAATGCTTTTCTAAAGTCTATACACATCAAATCAATGTTTTTTCCTCTATCGTAGCACTATGGATATTATGCGCATTCCTAGATTTTCCTTTGTGAAGGAACATTTGAAGATGGAATTTAATTTTTTGGATTTGATTTGCTACTTTTGCTAACTATACCATCCACAAGCATCAGGACACTGCCACTGACAGTCTACCACAGTATTTTGGGGTTTTAAGGTAGTTCATTTGATAACATTTCACAGTGATAAGTTACTGTAGTATTTACACAATGCCCTTCTCTTACGTTCCTGTGTTTCAGTAATCTGCCTATGAGTAGATTTGTGCTTTGGTTTGTACAGATTATGCAGCAGGTGCTGTACTCAAGGAAATTCTTGATATTTCTTGTTTACCAAGGAGGGATCTCTACCATTCTTAATTATGCTGCTAGGTACATAATTTTCTAATCACATAAACAAACACTGGAATTCAGGGAAACAATTTTCTTAAACAATATATCTCCACAATGATTAGGAAAATACAGATGTAGATCACAGGTGTAAAATTTAGTACAGAATTTGTTTCATGTGACGTACGTGAACTATCAAAAGTCCTAAAATATGTCTCTAGTAAAAACTATCAAAACTTCATAATATGTCTCTAGTAACACTGCAGTTTGCAAGAACGAGATACTATGAATTATATTATTAATTGTACTCATAAACTTATGAACATTTTAAAAATATAGTAATTATAATTCTTAATGAATTTCATCTGAAAAAGCTTGGTCAAAGTTTTCAAGAAATGGGAATGCTAAGAAGGAGTAGATACCCAGTACATTTAATCTCCAGGTTCCCTTGTTTTCTTCTCTGGCGTGAACATTGTTTCAATGTTTAAAAGTGTATCTGTTCGTGTTTTTGTGTCTCTTTACATATTTTTAAGCATTTTTATGTGTCTTTTCACCTATCCGGCTCCTCTCACAATAGTCAACACCTTTTTTTTTTTTTGTGCATTTCTGCGTCATTCCTGTTTCCCTAGCTAAAACCTAGTCCCACATCCTGTTTCTCAAATGCTGCCTACATCATGGAATCCTCTCAAATGGCCTAACTGTAAAGATTCCTTTTTCTGGATCCCACCCCTCCTTTCACAATGACCTACACCGTTTCAGATTCTGCCAATCCATGGCCCCCACAAACCTGGTACTGCAAAAGTACATCTCCGTGGCACAGACATCCCAGAACCACCTTTGCTCCATCCACAAATGCTATTACTCTAAGTGATCCCTACTCCATACACCACCTCCATAAGTTATCCAACCTGCTGGTATCCTACTGTCATCTCGGAGCACCATATCCATCCCCTATTGTACCCACAGTGTTCCTCCTCGTCCATTCTGCCTAGCTGACCTTTTCTACTTGTCACATCCCCTAAACTTCCTGCCAACTATCCACCAAACCCAGAGCCAAAACATCCACATAACACTGTTGTTAAACTTTCCACCAAAACCCTCATCTCCATAGAAGTTTCATTCCTGTCCATAGCGCTACTCACAAATTTAACCAAGACCTACTCTCCTCCCCGATTCCTGCAATGGAAGCACTTCTCTACTGCCAATTCCTCCATCCAAAACTACCCTAAATCCAACATTGAACCCTCCCTCTTCCAGTTCATACCACCATCCAACTGTGATCTCTCCCTCCCACTTAACGACCTGCTGGTCACTTCCAGGAATTCCTACCTCCAGTTTAGGCTCACCATCCTTCCCCAGGTCCCTTCTTCAGAACCCCAACCTTTCAGCAGAAGAAAGAACAGCCATACAAAACCTCAAAACCAATCATGACCTAATCGTCTTACCTGCAGACAAAGGTTACACCACTGTTGTTATGAATCGCAGTGACTACCTGGCAGGTGGCCTCTGCCAGTTCTGACTCCACCTATAAACTCTTCCAGTAGGCCCTTCCCAGAATATCTCCCTTGAATCCATCTCTCTCCTCACCCTGTGACATCCTGCACACCCACGTTCCTCTTGCTCCCCAAAATCCACAAACCCATCAATCCTTGACATCCCATTGTGGCTTATTATTGTGTCCTATTGAAAGAATTTCGGCCCTCCAACCAATTTCCTGTTATCTAGCTTCCCATGCTGACACACCAACCACTTCCTACCCCAACTCTTCTCAATCCTCACCCTTTTACGTCCTGGATTTCTACTCGTCACTCTTGATGCCACCTCGACTACACACCAACATGCCTCTTGCCCAAGGCCTTACCGCTATTGAACACAATCTTTCCCAATGTCCTTCAGACTCCAATCTCACTACCTCATGCTTCAAAACACCTTACTAATTTTATACTAACCCACAACTACTTGGCCTTTACCGAGCGGGGTGGCGCAGTGGTTAGACACTGGACTCGCATTCGGAAGGACGACGGTTCAATCCCACGTCCGGCCATCCTGATTTAGGTTTTCCGTGATTTCCCTAAATCACTCCAGGCAAATGCCGGGATGGTTCCTCTGAAAGGGCACGGCCGACTTCCTTCCCAATCCTTCCCTAATCTGATGAGACCGATGACCACGCTGTCTGGTCTCCTTCCCCAAACCAACCAACCAACCAACTTGGCCTTTGAAGGGAAGATATATAAAAAAATCTGCGGCACAGTCATGGCTAACCGCATGGCACCATCCTACCCTCCCAAAACACCAAACCCCTAGTATGGCTCAGGTTCATTGATGATATCTTCATGATCTGGACTTGGCCAAGACACCCTATCTTCATACCTTCCCAAGCTCAACACTTTCTCTCCCATCCACTTCACATGGTCCTCTTCAACCCAGAGTGCCACCTTCCTTGATGTTGACCACCTCCTCTCTGATGGCTCCATCTGCACCTCTGTCCACATTAAACCCACGAACCACCAACAGTACCTGCATTTTGACAGCTGTCATCCCTTTCACACCAAAAAATCCCTCTCATATAGCTGGGCCCCTCAGGGATGGTGTATCTGCAGTGACAAAACTACCTTGCTCAGTATGCGGAGGCTCTTACCAAGGTCTTCACAGACAGACATTATCCTCCAGACCTGGTCCACAAGCAGATCTCCAGTGTCATTTCTCCTCACACCCCCAATCCTCCAACCACCTCCAAGAACCAGCCACCACGGAGTGTCCCCTTCATAACCCAGTACGTCCTGAACTGGAACAACCGAGCCACATCCTTGGCCAGGGCTCTGATTACCTATTGTTATGCCATCATATGATGGACATCCTACTTGAGATACTTCCTGCCCCTCCTCCTAGTCCATCCCTATGCCACTCCCAATCCGAACCTTTTGCCTAAAGCACCATATCCCTGTGGAAGACCAAGGTGCAAAACCGGCCCAATGGACCCACCCAGCACTTCCTATTCCGGTCCTGTCATAGGTTTATCTTATTCCATCAGAGACGGCCACCTGTGAAAGCAGCCATGTCATTTACCAGTTCTGTTGCGATCACTGCACAGCTTTTAAATTGTTATGGATACCAACCAGCTGTCCACCAGGATGAACAGCCACTGGCAAGCTGTGCCCAAGAGCAAAGTAGACCACCGTGTGGCACAACATACAGCTGAACATAAGTTGCTTGATTTCAATGGCTGCTTCACTACCGGAGCCATCTGGTGGATCCCCCATCCCCACCAACGGCAGTTTTTCTGTACTGTGCAGATGAAAGTTATCCTCCGTCCCTACGATTATCTTGGCCTCAACCTATGGTAACCTACTGTCCCCACACCCTTCATCCAACAGTTTCCACCCCCTCTGTCCTATCATCTCCTCCCCATTCTCATCTCCCATCCTGTTTATTTGCCACTCTCTGCCAATGCAACCACCCATTTTCCCTGCTCCTCTCCTTTTTTTCCCCACCTCCCTGCCCCACAATCTCTCTCTCTCTCTCTCTCTCTCTCTCTCTCTCTCTCTCTCTCTCTCTCCCCTCCCCCTCCCCCCACCCACCGGCCTGTACACTACTATCCCTTCTCCTGTCCCACCCTGTCCAGATTGCTGCTTGCATCCCACAAGATAGTTGCATTCTGGCCCGAGATGCTGGAGTTGGCATGTGTGCATGAGGTGTGCTTGCTTGTGTGTACGAATGGTGTGTCTATTACTGATGAAGTCTAGGGCCAAAAGCTTTATTTAAGTGTCTTTTAATTGTGCCTGTCTGCAACTGCCAGCTGGTGTGGCCGGGCGGTTCTAGACGCTTCAGTCTGGAACCGCACGACCGCTACAGTTGCAGGTTCGAATCCTGCCATGGGCATGGATGTGTGTGATTTCCATAGGTTAGTTAGGTTTAAATAGTTCTAAGTTCTAGGGGACTGATGACCTCAGATGTTAAGTCCCAAAGTGCTCAGAACCATTTGAACCATTTTGTCTGCAACTTAACATGTCTTCTTTATGGTAAGTAGCAATCCGTCTTCTTGATATTCCTACCTGGAGTTTCCATTGTTTGATTTTGGAATGATAAAAAAAGTTACTTATTTATATAGTCCCATGGTGTGAAGCATGACGCTTAAGCTTCCAGGTAGGAGTAAGTTATTTAGCTTCCAAATTGAGACCTCCAATTCCCTGTCCCCCACAGAGAAAATGTGGTGGCATCAGGTCTGAGTCTGCACATTATGTAAAGCATGGTGGGAGGTTGGAAGTGATAAGGAAATAAATGGCACTGATGGAATTTTTATTTCTTTCACTATTTTTTGTGTGTAGGCAAGAGAAGAAGGAATTGATTGTGCATGAAGAACCACTAACTTGATTTTCACCACATCATCGAAGTTCAGAATAGGTGAACTGCATCACTGAACTCAGTGATAGTGTGCTACAAGTATTATGAGTCACTTCATCAAGCATTTCATATAACATAAACTGTTATTAAATGCTTCGCATTGTAGAGAATGGGTCATTACAGTGAGGTCTTGTTCAAATTTTTAAATGTACCATAGAATGAAGGCTTTCACGACTGGATGACATAGCTGCTGGTAAACCTTTTTGGATGTAAAGTCGTGGACCAAGAAACTCTTCTGTTCCTGATGTTTTGTCCAGCACAGACCTGTAAGAAACATCAGGAACAGAAGAGTTTCTTGGACCACTACTTTACATCCCGAAAGGTTTTAAATATATGCTTAACAATATGTGTTGGCAACACGTGGATTCAATGAACTGAACTATAATGGATATGTATTGTAGATCGTTTCCAAAGACAAGCATAAATCTAAATTTTTCTAAAGCCATAATATAACTCAAGGGAAAAAGATGCTGGTTGGCCTAAATGAAGGCTTGGTTGGTTTACAAGAAGGAACAATGACAGTATGGCAGCATTAACTCAGTGACTAGAAGTGTGCCTAGAAATTAAATACAGAATTGTAGAAGCAAGAATACTTAATTGTGAAAATAAAATGAACTGGAGAAATAATAATTAAAATCAATAAATTTGAATGAAATAGAGAATGGTAAAACATCTTAGGACTACCTAAATTTGAAACACTGCAGAATGGTAAGGTCACAGAGAAAGCAGAAGACTCAAGCTTTTCTCAAATCAAAGTAAGTACACAGGAATCTACAAAAAGCCTGGGAAGACTTGAATTTGAGAGAGAGAGAGAGAGAGAGAGAGAGAGAGAGAGAGAGAGAGAGAGATAATGCATGGAATTCGCTTCATGGTCCCAAAAGTACAAGATTTTTTTTTTCATATGACTTAATTTTCTGTCCTGTATTAAGCTGGTGAGAAACTACCAGGCTTCAAATAACTAAAAATAATCACTCACCATGCAGTTGACTGGTCAACAGGCACAGAAATTCATTGCTAAACTTTGGGGGAATGTCCTGTTCCAGAGCCAAGTAGTACATAATCCAAGTCACAAGTCAGCTCTAAAGGACACTGTCAAAAAGATAAGCAACATTTTCAACCTCTTTTATGAGCTTGTCAACTGTATAACTCCTCAGCTATGTGGTGGATGGTTACCTTTACTCCTTCAATTAATTAATTTGTATTCCATCAGGACACCCCATTACTGTTCAGATATCAACAACTTTCTGTAAACAAAACATGGAATGTTTGTTTACTGTTGCCCTAGCTTGTGCCACTGATTTAGAGCACCCAAAATATGATTATTTCACTAATAAGTATAATGTACCCCATAAAGAATCACCAGTGGAAATTATGAAAACATTCCTCACATACTACTCTATTTGTCAGAGACTACATATGAGGTCTGATTTCAGCTGGAATAAATGCATGGACAGCCAGTATGCTATAATCAATCTGCCATCTCCATAGCACTTTGCACACAGATCTTGTGAAACTGAGTGGTTGGTTTTTTTTCTGTTAAACCCATCAAATTGTCATGTCATGAGTTGTTACTAAAATTTGTGATTCTAATTTAACATGACTGTTAATAATCTGACAAAGATGGTTTTTGATGTCTGCTATGTGTCTAGTTGACAAGATAAAATAACCTCTGCATCATCTAATCTGCATCTATAGAAATGCCGGATCAGTGGGTTCCCTGAGACTTCTCCAATGGCAACTGATGTGAGCTGTAATTTGTTGTTGTTATTGTGGTCTTCAGTCCAGAGACTAGTTTGATGCAGCTCTCCATGCTACTCTATCATGTGCAGTCTTCTTCGTCTCCCAGAACCTACAGCAACCTACATCCTTCTGAATTTGCTTAGTGTATTCATCTTTTGGTCTCCCTCTATGATTTTTATCCTCCAATACTGAATTGGTGATCCCTTGATGCCTCAGAACATGTCCTACCAACCAATCCTTTCTTCTAGTCAAGTTGTGCCACAGATTCCTCTTTGCCCCAATTCTATTCAATATCTCCTCATTAGTTACATGATCTACTCATCTAATCTTCAGCATTCTTCTGTTGCACCACATTTCAAAAGCTTCTATTCTCTTCTTGTCTACACCACTTACCACCCATGTTTCACTTCCATACAAGGGTACACTCCATACGAATGCTTTCAGAAAAAAACTTCTTGACACTTAAATCTGTACTCTATGTTAACAAATATCTCTTCTTCAGAAGCGCTTTCCTTGCCATTTCTAGTCTACATTTTATATCCTCTCTACTTCAACCATCATCAGTTATTTTGCTCCCCAATAGCAAAAACTAATCTACCACTTTAAGTGTCTCATTTCCTAATCTAATTCCCTCAGCATCACCCGACTTAATTCAACTACATTCCATTATCCTCTTTTTGCTTCTGTTGATGTTCATTTTACATCCTCCTTTCAAGACACGGTCCATTCCATTCAACTGCTCTTCCAGGTCCTTTGCTATCTCTCACAGAATTACAATCTCATCGAACCTAAAAATTTTTGTTTCTTCTCTGTGGATTTTAATTCCTACTCCGAATTTTTCTTTTGTTTCCTTTACTGCTTGCTGAATGTACAGATTGAATAACATCGGGGATAGGCTACAACCCTGTCTCACTCCCTTCTTGACCACTGCTTCTTGTAAATAGCCTTTTACTCCCTATATTTTACCCCTGACACCTTCCGAATTTGAAAGATAGTATTCCAGTCAACATTGTCAAAAGCTTTCTCTAAGACTACAAATGCTAGAAACGTAGGTTTGCCTTTCCTTAATCTATCTTCTAAGATAAGTTGTAGGGTCAGTATTGCCTCACATGTGTATTCTCATAAGACAGTTCCTGATTCCTCAAAGTGTGTATCATTGTTACATAAACACTTTATATTAACATGTTGTAACCAAAACCTTAATTTTGTAAATGGTTTTAGACAGTGTAGATGTTTATGGCTTTTAGTCATTAATCTTGTTGTCTTTTCTTGTAATTTAGAATTATTTAATTTACTTGAACCCAAGAAATCATTCCTTATATAAGGATGTGTAAGAGAAATTATTCCTTAATTAAAGGTGTGCAAAATAATGGCTCCCCACAGACAGATCAGTTATAGAACTTACCAGCTATAGAGCTTTTCTCTTCATGGTCTGGACTCTGTGTGAAAAGTGGGATATGTGTCGTCATGCCTGAGAGGATTTGATCACTCTTATGACAAATGCTTTCACTCAAATGTTCTGGTGATCTAATTAGAGCAATCTAACAAATATGCACAAAATGATGTATCATGAACTATTCTGTATTACTTCTTATAAAGGTTGGCAAAATATTCCGAAGAGTCTTTATTACTTGCGCCTTCTTGGGGAAGTCACTTATGCAGATCCCAAATCCAAACAAATGCCCATGATCAGTACTTTCAGTTAACAGGGTAGGGGGAGGGGGAATTATACACAACCAAGTGTATTCTGGGTGTAGGTGTCCAGATTTGGAAAACCTCAATAAATACGTTAGTACTGGCTGGCTGAGCATGCATGTAGTATCACTTTTGACTAGTCCCACTTTCTTCCTTGTTAGTGAGGGACAGTATGACTTTACTATCAGTATTTACTTTCTTGCCTTCTCCAAAACTGAGTCACCAAAGTGAAACACATTTAACTCGTGTACTTCCCTCTTTACTTTTATGGACAACCATGCACAGCTGCAGCATTGTCCCTGGGTCAATTGATATGTAATGACACTTTGTCAGCAGTTGTAATACTAGTCTGATGCAAGCAAATCTTCACACTAGGCCATTATTTTCATAAGAGCGTAACAACTGCACACTATATCCATTTGAACCTCACTCGGTGACTCTTGTATAAGATCAGAGAGTTCCAATAGCACCTTGCATTTACAATTACACTCTGTGGGCATTGCCTGAATATAAAACAAGGATTCTTTGATAATGACTTTGGCTGGGTTGGAGCAGCAGTCAAATCCTTATTCTGATTTAGAACATTACTGAGACCCATTATTGAGTACTGTCTGAGTTTTTGGGCTTCCCACCAAATCACATTAAAGGAAGACATTGAACCAATTGAGAGGTGGGTTGCTAGATTTGTTAACCGGTAGATTCGATTAGGCCTAACACCCAAGTATTACAGAAATGCTTCATGAACTCAAATGGGAATCTATAGAGGGAAGATGATGCTCTTTCCACGTGGCGCTATTGGGGAAATTTAGAGAACTAGCACTTGAGGCTACTGCAGAATGATTATACCGCTGCCAATGTAAATTTTGTGTAAGGACCACAAAGATAAGCTGCAAGAAACTAGGGCTCATACAGAGGCTCATAAGACAACTGTTTTCCTGCACTATTTGTGAATGAAATGACAAGTAGTGGTATGTGATACCCACGCCATGCTCCATACGGTGACTTGCAAAGTGTGCTTGTAAATGGAGATGTACACACAGTAATCATTGTTTCGATAATAACTACTTGGACAGTGGCTGTGGTAGGAATGACAGTATAACAATTTCTTGCATTTAATGTTGTGTTAAAAGAGAAGGCTTGCCATTGGGAGGTACAAAAAAGAAGGGTTGATGGGCCAAGGATATAGACAATGGGGGAGGGGGACAGGTGACTGGGCTATTTTCATCATATGACAAATAAGGGACACAAACTATCTACACTCCTCGAAATTGAAATAAGAACACCGTGAATTCATTGTCCCAGGAAGGGGAAACTTTATTGACACATTCCTGGGGTCAGATACATCACATGATCACACTGACAGAACCACAGGCACATAGACACAGGCAACAGAGCATGCACAATGTCGGCACTAGTACAGTGTATATCCACCTTTCGCAGCAATGCAGGCTGATATTCTCCCATGGAGACGATCGTAGAGATGCTGGATGTAGTCCTGTGGAACGGCTTGCCATGCCATTTCCACCTGGCGCCTCAGTTGGACCAGCGTTCGTGCTGGGCGTGCAGACCGCGTGAGACGACGCTTCATCCAGTCCCAAACATGCTCAATGGGGGACAGATCCGGAGATCTTGCTGGCCAGGGTAGTTGACTTACACCTTCTAGAGCACGTTGGGTGGCACGGGATACATGCGGACGTGCATTGTCCTGTTGGAACAGCAAGTTCCCTTGCCGGTCTAGGAATGGTAGAACGATGGGTTCGATGACGGTTTGGATGTACCGTGCACTATTCAGTGTCCCCTCGACGATCACCAGTGCTGTACGGCCAGTGTAGGAGATCGCTCCCCACACCATGATGCCAGGTGTTGGCCCTGTGTGCCTCGGTCGTATGCAGTCCTGATTGTGGCGCTCACCTGCACGGCGCCAAACACGCATACGACCATCATTGGCACCAAGGCAGAAGCGACTCTCATCGCTGAAAACGACACGTCTCCATTTGTCCCTCCATTCACGCCTGTCGCGACACCACTGGAGGCGGGCTGCACGATGTTGGGGCGTGAGCGGAAGACGGCCTAACGGTGTGCGGGACCGTAGCCCAGCTTCATTGAGACGGTTGCGAATGGTCCTCGCCGATACCCCAGGAGCAACAGTGTCCCTAATTTGCTGGGAAGTGGCGGTGCGGTCCCCTACGGCACTGCGTAGGATCCTACGGTCTTGGCGTGCATCCGTGCGTCGCTGCGGCCCGGTCCCAGGTCGACGGGCACATGCACCTTCCGCCGACCACTGGCGACAACATCGATGTACTGTGGAGACCTCACGCCCCACGTGTTGAGCAATTCGGCGGTACGTCCACCCGGCCTCCCGCATGCCCACTATACGCCCTCGCTCAAAGTCCGTCAACTGCACATACGGTTCACGTTCACGTCCACGCTGTCGCGGCATGCTACCAGTGTTAAAGACTGCGATGGAGCTCCGTATGCCACGGCAAACTGGCTGACACTGACGGCGGCGGTGCACAAATGCTGCGCAGCTAGCGCCATTCGACGGCCAACACCGCGGTTCCTGGTGTGTCCGCTGTGCCGTGCGTGTGATCATTGCTTGTACAACCCTCTCGCAGTGTCCGGAGCAAGTATGGTGGGTCTGACACACCGGTGTCAATGTGTTCTATTTTCCATTTCCAGGAGTGTATATATCAACAGCACTATTAGCTATTATCCAATCCTGTTTTATCCAAAATCATTTTTGGCCTTGTTTGAGCTCAATTGTTGTTATTTTAATCAGTTCAGTCCTTATTTGTAATTGAATTCAATGTAAGTGCTACTATTTACTGATTTTCTGTTGTGTGCTGTTGTGATAGTTTCTAATTATGGGTAAGTTTGGAAGAAGAAAGGAGGAGGAAACTGATTTTGTTCATCCGCTAGCATTATGGTAAGTTGAAAACATGTATGCACTACTAAAATAGCCTAATTACCAGCAGTTTGATGTTAGCACTGAGTTGTTATTTGGAGGCTGGTAGAACTTTGGGGGTTGCAATATTTCAGTTTTTCACAAGGCAGCAACACAGTAAATATCATAACAAATGGTATTAAATTAAAATCAGTGCACAAAAATACACTTGGATTTAGCTGCATCACACAGAGATTGCATTGACCAACAAAAATATTGCCCAAATGGTGATGGTTACATTTCTTTGACAAATTTGCTCAATATCCTATTATTAATAGCCAAAATGGCAACATCTGGTTACCCAGTTACGAAACCAGTTTTGATGTGGAATGATGGGGAGGGATTTGGGGAGAGCGGGTGGGATATGTGATGACAGCACATTCTATAGTTTGTTTCTAAAAGATTTTTTTCAGTGAGTTGCTTGGATTCGTCGTAAGCCAACAGCGCCCTTCGTCCCTCCTTCAACCTTTAGTCGAAAATCTATTTACACTCTTGTAAATAACTGAAGTTATCAATTCCATGCAGTGTTAAATCTTAAAATTAGCAGGCATTCATACACTACCGAAAGACCAAATTTGCACAGTTAAAGGAAAAAATGTAATGTCAGAACTTAATCTGTTGTTGTAATGCATTTTATTTTAGTTTAAAACAAAGTACAAGAAGCCATTTTACCAAATTCTCCACTGACTTTCGGTAGCTCTGCATGTTGAGTCACTGAGCTGGCAACTCCTGGATTTGGGAGACTACGTGGCTCGAGTCCATCCACTGCCAATCTTGAAAATGATTTTCAGTGGTTTCCCATTTTACTTTAGGCAAATGCTGAGGTTGGTCCCTTACTACATGCCACAGCCAGTTCCTTGCAAACACCTTTATTTCCTGACGGATCCCAAGTCCCATAAAGCTGCAGCCCCTCTGCTTAAATGAAAAGAGTTGCACTGAAGATGAGCCAAGCACCTCTTTGGAGACTCACAGCACTAAAAGCCGTATGATAAATAATTAATAATCCAAATGCTTCGCATTTAGGCTCATGCATTTATCTGCTGGGATATTCTCTCGTGCAAAAAATGATCTTTCTTATATTGCAAGTAGAGGCAGATGCATACTTAAATGAGGAAATTTGGGAAAGTGTAAGGATGAATAATTCCAGATAATTTGCATTTTTGCTACCAGAAATTATTACAGTTTCTCTGTCGAACAGAGGTCTCCCTATTCCAAAAGTCCTGTTGGTAATAATTATGGTGTACCAAAAAAAATTAGTGCTTGTGCATTCCAGATCACTTCCTCAGCTCAACTCCACACTGAAAGAAAAAGGGTGTAAAATAACCTAAGATGGTGAAGGGAAATTGGAGCATGACTGCTTTCTAGTGGTTTGCCAATGTACAGCACTTCTAACTAATGAGATTATATCTCTGCTTGGTGAAAACTAAGAGAGCAATTTCGAATAAAACGGTTTATTGTTCTTATGAAAATTTTCAGAATAAATGAAAAACGTGTCATTGTACGATCCTCTTTAACAAATCTGACCCCCCTCCCTCGACAAAATCCTGGCTTCGTCCTTACATTTGGATTAGGAGACTGACAGTCTTCTAAGAGTTGCTATTTTGACTATTCCACAATATGACAAGAGAAAAAGACATTAAATAGGAAAAAATTAGCTTTTAACAGTTTATAGCCTATTAAGTTTTTGGATGATTTACGTATGCTCTGTAAGTTGTTGCTGTCCCTTAACTTTAATTATTGGGAAATTAAATATTTCTTTAAGTTAATGCAGCTGACTAAATAATACATTCAGGTCCTGTAAACATCTCTCCAAAGGGAAATGACATGTATTAGGCAAATTATACAAGCATTTTTTTGCAGTTAATCACTTTTGATGTTGATAATTGGCTATTATTCAAATTTTTCTTTTAAAAAGTGTTTAATAGCAAGTCATCACCAAGGTTATTAGATAATCAGATTTCCTCAGATCTTTCACGAGCTGGAAAAGGAATCAGGTTAATTTTAAAGTAACCTCCTGCCATTTTATTTTGAGCTGTTATAAAAGCTATGATAGCCAAAACTATGCTTCAATGTTAACACTTTCAAAAACTGGTTTGTTACATCTCTGACTGAAGTGTGGGGTTCAAAACCATTTATTTCTCCGACATCTGATATAAGTGAATGAAGTCCTTATGGGTATCACACTGTAAAATTAATACCAACTAAAAACAAAAGCAGTCATTTCAATGGCTGGAAATTAGTTGAAACATTTGTTTTACAGCTGCAATTTAATGTTACATTATGACATGGCATACTGCGTAATGATTCAGATTCATTCAACAAAAAACAAACTCTCAAGTCTCTTTATAAATGGTTGGATCAACTGTTTGGTTGGGGTATGGTTGACCCCTTCCTCCCACAATGGAACCACGCTAGTAATGAAGGAATCCTTGTGTACATTAGGCCATGTAATAATAGGAATTTCCTATGAAGCTTAATTCATATGCCTGTTTCAAAACCACAGTAATAAAAACAAACAACTAAAATATGGTTAAGACAAACAAATATTTATTTAGCAATCATTTTAAAACAATTTTTGAAAATCAAAAATGCCATAGAAATTTGTGCCACAGCTATCCAATGAAATTCATAACTACAAGATGAAGAATGATGTGCGCGAAGAGGAAGTCCGCGAAGCCCCTTTCAGGACTTATTCCATAGAACTGGCTCTTGTTCTGAGGATTGACTTGTAGTCGCAGACAAACTGAAAAGCAAAACAACGATCTGATATAGTGAAAAATAATTTAGGCCCTAATACACATTACTTATGCCAGCTGATTTTACAGCATGGAGTTTCGCTTATTAGAAAGAACAATGAATTTGCTAACATGTCATGATTATTTTATGCAAAATATCAGAACATAACTACATGCAGATGAGAACTCTATGAAGTACTGTGACAACTCTAATGTTACTGTCACCCTTGCTAAGAACCACATTACTGTTTAATATGGACAATTGAAATATCTTCACCAAGAATGCCTGAATGTAGTTACACATAAAAATGCTCTGCGTTTCTATGAAATGCTGGCCTCATACATTCCCAATGATGAAGATCACCGAGTAAGAAATGTCAAGTATTGTATTAATGCGTATATGTTATAAAGTGAAATGAAGTACACGTTTCACCTATCAACCACTTATCTTTGTGAAGAGTGCACATGAGTAATTTAAGTAGGTCTATAATCATTGTTACAAGCAAAAAGAGAAAACATGAACATTACTATGGTGAAATAAATAAAAGAATAATAAATAATGAGCCTCAATGGTAACAGGTACACGTAGAAATAAAGACTGAAAATTAAGGAAATGGATAGTTTTCAGTGTGTCTTCACTCCCTCTCCCTAGTGCAAGCCTCACTCCTCCTACATAGTGCAAGAGCACTGCAAACACAAAGCCATTAAAACATGGAAAAAACATTCATATGTTACTTCCCTCCTACGTCTGGCAGTCACGTCCTTGCAATCTTCGTAGTATATGGAAAAAAGAGAACACTGAATTTGTGAATCATACCTGATCAAAAGTCAGCAAGAATCACCAATTCTTCCAGTACAAACGAAGTGTTAAAATGGGACTGCCTAACGTAACACCCACCTAATGATACTTCAATTTGTCCTGAGAAATGAAGATATTTTTCCCCTAATCCGAGACAGAAATTGATCCCCGGGCAACTTAAAGTATTAAATCAACACTGGCAGTCTTCTACCAGCAATGCCACATAATCTTCGACTAAACAGCACTACACAACTAAAACCTGAAACGAACACAAAAACATACAGTGATAGTCCTCTGTGTACAGTGCGCCCTATAGTGTGCTTTCATCTCAAAATTGGAGGAACACGTGCCTACAATGCTACAAATGGGAGTTATATGGTTATCTACTACACAGGCCTAAAAATTCTTAACAGACTCTAAGTGCTTACCAACGAATACACCTACCTCCTAAGACGAAACAGCTCACGCATGAAATAAATCCACTTAAGAAGGAATTAAATGGAAATGTGCCCACTAAGCAGCAGTACACGAACTGAATAACGCCGGTTAGGAATATGTATAGCAAGTACGCATCAATTATTTTCAACTTCTTGGGTGTGTTGTTAGCATATTCCACGTAAAATTTACCCAGCACAGTTTGTAACGTTGACATTTTCTTTAATTTGTATAAATTTTTGCAACCACAGCCACGACAACAAACTCCAACGCTAACTGCTCACGTCAGAACCCGTCAACAACCGAATATCTACTGCGATTCTACAGAACACTAATATCGCACACAGCGTACCATCTTGCAACAAGCACACATGCAGAGATAATTATGCATATCATATTTTGTCATTTAATAGGAAATAAAGTATCATAGGCAAGCATAACTTAAAAAGAAATCTGCACTAATCCGGAATGTGTTGGTGCCATGACACAAAATGACACATACTGTAAGGTAACAGGAGGTGGTGCGTATTTCGGCGTTTTGAGTTTGGTACTATCATTGCCTGTTCCTGTTGACAGAGTAATCAATTTGGAGCGACAGAATTGCTTTTATATTTGTCACTTAAGAAAAGATTTCATAAATATTTAAACAATGGAGTCTCGCCCATGTGCAGTAATAGCCAGCTGCACTAGCACACACCCAGAAGATATAATAAAATGTAAGTTTACATTTCATATTATTGTCGATGTGGGGTCAATAACATGAAATTTAATAAATTTTTGCTGACTAAAAGTTCGTAAAATATCATGAAATCATCAAGAGCTGCTCTTGTACTGTTTAAATATTCGAAGTTCCCTAAGTCCTAATAACTGTCTTGATTGTGGTTATGAGTTTGTTTTTCGTTCATATTTGTTAATGCATCTTACTTTGATTCCCCTAAATATCATATAATTTCACGTTGTAGAGAGGATACTCGCAATTACAGTCCACGAAATATGAACACAAACTGATAGGTAAAAAATGTTTGCTAACATATTGCAGAGCTGCGTTATTCATGGACATTAAAACGTTGTAGTGTTTGTGCTTACTTTTAGGTAGCTTCCTTATTGTGTATTCTTATTCAGCTTCGCATTTCTCACTAAACAGATTGCAATGTTACATTATGATCATTTGCTATTTGTGGCGACTTAAGTTTTGTCTCTTACATGGCCACTTGCAAAGCGGGATCAGTTGCTTTTCTTGGCCTTGACAAGCAAGCCACTACGTTAACTAATCATAAACATTCACACTAGAAATCAAAATTAACCGCTGTAGAAATGCTATACCGTTTTATTCGTATAATTTTAATGAGTGGCCACTGAGTAAAAAAGTATTTGGTAGGATGTACGATTTATATGATAATTTAGTTCACCTAGACAATAGCCCTTGTCATAATAGGGCCTATATTATTTTCAGTTTTGCTCCTTTATCATAAGACATTATTTCCAATTTTGCTCCAGTTATAACTAATTGCATTTGGGAGTTGCTTTGTCAAACAGATATTGTCATTGACAGCTCACCTCTTAATGTATGTTACAAAATTTGTAATATTTACATTCAGTGAGCTGAACTGCAGTTGAAGTGAAAAAAATGCATACATGCGTTGTCTTTTATCTTTCTCAAAACCCTGTTATAGTTTCACTTTGCTTTCACATTTTTCAGCAATTCTGGGTGTAGAGGAACTTCCAGACTATACAGAGGTGGAAGATGGGATAAAGGCATATCCCTGGCATATAGATACTAAGTACTACACAGCAGATGTAAACCTGTGTGCTGTTGAGAAGAAAACCTTGGGCAGTGAAGATTTTGCTGTTTCTGTTGAAGCAATAGTTGTCCACTTTGACAGCAACAGGGTGAGACATTATTTACTTTATGTACGCCTACCAAAAGATAAATAAGTAATCAGTCCTCTTAATCATAATTGTTGAGAAGAAAATGTAAGCTTCTTTTCTTTCTTACAGTCAGTTTTAACTACATTAGCAGGGCATTTAAACCATTAGACAAATTGTTTCTCTTATATATATTCTTTGTCCTTACACAGATCATTTCTGTAAGAGCGCGCAAAAATGTAACAGTAATAGAGAATGCACCACTGAACTATTTGAGGGAGGGAACCTGCAGTCAGAGAAGCCAGCTTAAGGAGATACGGAAGTAAACTTGTCTACCATGTTGTCTAGCATTACTGTTTTCCAGCTTATTTACTACTAACATAGATACAAGTTTGCACATATTGTGCTGTTTATTTACATGTACACTCTTTATTTCCTGGAAGGAAACGAGGAGGATGAGCCTGATTACTAGGAAGCCATGATGCAGGTTACATTTGCTTTACTTGTCCATAAGGTGGCTCTGTTGTATCATATGACAGAGCATGTTATAAATCAACAAAAGACCTATTCATTACTCAGTGCTATTCAGAGACGTACAGTCCAACATGATGGAGCAGTACTGGTACAGTTTTGCAGAACTCTGTGATGTGCATCTTGTGTATGGGGAAGTATGCTTCTATGCTCTTGCTGCTGAAAGGCTGTACAGGGAACGATTTCTTATCAGGTATCATCCATCATGATGACAGTTTTTCTCTTGATCATCGAAGGTGGGAGACTGGTTCATTGGAAAGAAGAAACAAGAGACCTGGCAATATGAGGCCACTCGCACACCTGATTCTAAAGAGGAGTTGCTGGAATGTGTTGCAGTGGAGCCCACCACAAGTACTTGTCGTATTGCACGTGAGATGGGTGCTGCACATACTAGCATGTGGCGAGTACTCCACGAACAACAATTATACCCATATCACCCTTAACGAGTCAATGCAATGCTTGTGACTGACTTTACACTGAGCTTCACATTGTGTCAGTGGCTGTTTCAGCAATGGATTGATCGACTAGATTTCCTCAAAATCATGCTGTTTACTGACAAGGCGTCATTTAATTGGGATGGTATTTCGAACAGCAGGATGTGTGGGATGAGGAAAATCTCCGCGCTGTACTAGAGTCACACCATCAGGTACGTTTTGCTGTGATTGTCTGGGCCGACATTGCAGGCCACAATCTCATTGAACCATATCTGCTACCTGTCTGTCTGAATGGCTACCTGTATTTGAGGTTCGTGCAAAGAGTTCTACCTGAGTTGTTGGAGAATATACCCTTGGCTCTTCATGAGAAGATGTGGATACAAAATGACAGTGCACCGCCTCACTTCACTGTGGATGTCTGCAATCGTCTGAATGCTGTATTTATTGGTCGTTGGATTGGAAGGAGAGGTCCTATTCCATGGCCTGCAGGGTCACCTGACCTGAATCTTCTTGATGATTTCCTATGGTGATATCTGAAGTCATGTATGGCATTCATAACGTAATTTGATTTGCATAGTACAATGACATACTGCAGGAATGCGCGCCAGCTCGTGCCGCATTCGTGTACTAATGAGCGGCCATTTCTAGTGTGACAGTGATATGGAGCTGTGGAGTGCACAGCATCGTGCCTTCGCTGTTGAAAGTTATTTAAAAAAATAACAACTCTGTTATTGCTACCGAGCATCTATTTTGGCAACATTTCAACTTGGAACGTCATGGGAAAGTTCTGAATGAACGGACCATTTTGAGGTGGGTACGTGCATTTCAAACAACATGTTCTGTTTGCAATGGCAAACTGGGAAGAAGTGAAAGAACTTTGTGGACACCAGAAGCCATGGAAAATGTTCATGCTGCACTATTGTGTAGCCCAAAAAGATCTGCTCATCGTCAAGCACAAGCTGTGAATATGTCCGATCGCTTGTTCAGGAGAATATTGCCCGAAGATCTCCATTTTTCACCCATATAAGCTGCAGATTGTTCAGGAAATTAGGCCTCATGATAGGGTTTCACGCGAAACATTCTGCTTAACTGTGTGTGGTCTCCTTTGCCAAAATCCACAAATGTTGCACATCATCCTGATGTCAGATGAAGCTCATTTTGAGTTATGTGGCTCAGTGAATAAACAGAATGTGCATTATTGGAGTGATGTAAACCCACATGAACTGCACATCAAGCCCTTGCACAGTTCTTGTGTCACAATGTGGTGTGGAATTGCTTCCTTTGGGATTATTGGCACTTACTTCTTTGGGGATGACAGCAGTGTGGCTGTAACTGTCACCAGTGAATGCTACCTAAAGATGCTGCAAGACTTTGTTCTTCCCCAGTTAGGTATGGCCGATGTGGATGTGGAACAATTATGGTTTCAACAAGACGGATCTACCTCGCATACATCCAGAATTTGCATGTATTTCTCATGACAGACTTTTCCCGGTAGAGTAATTTCCTGTTTTCGTGACATTTCGTGGGCGCCTCGTTCACCTGACCTTTCATGAGCAGACTTTTTCCTTTGGGGCTACCTGAAGCAAGAAGTGTTCTGAACACGTTGTGCCACCATTCCTGAGTTGAAGGATCGCATCAGAACTGTTGTCGGCAATGTCCGAGGGAATACGCTACGCCTTGTTATGGAAAGCTTCCAACGCCACTTAGATGAATGTGTTCTGCAGAGGGGGCATCATTTGACAGGAGGCATATTCAAAAAGCAATCTACGCAATGGACAATGACTTACTTACACATTAGTAAATGGCATACCTTTAACTATTAATTGACATAAGAGGTAATAAATAAATTACAGTTACTGCCCGATGGTGTGTTTGTAATATCATACTATGAATGCTGCCGCACCCTGTATTTGCGATTAACTGTATCTAATGTAAATAAAAAAAGTACACAGTAATGTTATTTTGTTCCTATTATCTGCTTAAGCTGGCTTCTCTGACCTCAGGTTCCGTACCTTAAATTTTTCAGTGGAGCATCCTCTACGTCCTGCTGAATTTTTGCGTGTTCTTACAGAAACACCCTGTATATAAGCTTAAAAAAATGGTTTACACATCAATGTGCTGTTTTGTTTTCTTCCTTGCATTCTATTTTAACAGAAAACAGGAAAGCTATATTTATAACTTACTGGCTTATGATTAGAATATTGCTTTGGGATCTGAAACATTGTAATTCTACCTATTTGCAGAATAAAACTATGCAAAATACTGTCATCAGATCTACTATTGTGACAGATTCAGCAGCTGGAGAGGTCTCTCTCGTACCCCGTATACAAATGATCCCATCTGATTTACCCATTCATTTTAAACAACTTTAATTCCCAATAAAGTTTTCATTTGTAATAACAATAAACAAGACTTGAGGCCAGAGATATGGGGGAAGAAGAGGTGGACAGAGGGGCCAGGGGGCGACGGCGAAAGGAAATGGACATGCAGAGGTGGAAGGAGATGGGCGGAGAGATGTGGGGGAAAGACATTAGGATGTATATATCCATTTCCCATTCATATTTAGCAGTTGTCAAACTTTGCCAGGTTCATTAATTGTCTGTGTGAACCGGGAAGTCCCCCAGGCAGTTGCTTGTATGAAGATCTGCACTTGATTGGCTATTTTGGCTGTAGGAGTTCTTCCTATGCACAAAAAATCTTTGGTATTACTTACTGAAATGTTGACCAAACAAAAAAAAAGTGGGATAGGAATAATTTTTTTTTTTGGAAATCATCTGTTCTTTCGACAGACAATATTCCAACACAAATATAAAAGTTTGTATTTATATAATGCTGCTGAAATTTGCCACCAAGAAAGAAGTTGTGGTAACAAAAACTGATATATTACTACCTTCTGGAGTGGAGTGACAGAAACTGGTGTATGATGCTTTCTGTGCAGAGAGATATATAAAATATTCATCTGTGTCCTGCTAGCAACTGGAAATACTATGAAATTCTCTACATTCAGCTCAGTTTCTGCTTTTAAGCCTCTCTCCAGTGATCAGTATACACTAAACAGTATCATTCCAATTTGTTTATGCAACTGTAATCATTGAACTAGACTTATTTAAGTTCAGATTCTGAACTGATATAGAAATTGGCCATGTCTCATCCACTAACCATAAGCGTAAAGTGCTGTGTGTATATAAGAAGGCAGGTGATGGCATGAAGCACAGTGGTAAGGGCATTGTACCACATAGCACTCCAATGAACAATGTAATTTTGTCGCATTTGTTTGTAGCACGCAGTTTTGGGTTTCTATAGAACATGTAGCCCACATTTTCATCTTAGTGTAAGTATGATGATGGTGATTTTTAGCCACAGTAATGTTCATTCTGGGTGGCATAAAATGAATATGTCAAGTGTTACGTTAAGAAGTGACAGTGATAGTTCTCCAAGAAAATAATTGTTCTAGGGAGAGTCAGAAGCAGAAACAGCATCCAAATGTGGACTTACCCCAGTGTTACCAGTTACGGCGATGACTGGAGCATATGGTGTGGGACAGAGGGGGCATACTTGCAGTGTAGTATTCTCTGTCTATATCTCCACGGACTTCCCCCATTGAACTGTGGACATTGCCATTGGTGGGGAGGCTTGCATGCTTCAGCGATACAGATAACCATACTGTACGTGCAACCATAATGGAGGGGTATCTGTTGCTTGTGGTTCCTGAAGAGGGGCAGGAGCCTTTTCAGTAGTTTCAGGGGCAGCAGTCTGGATGATTGACTGATCTGGCCTTGTAACATCAACCAAGACGGCCTAGCTGTGTTGGTACTGTGAACAACTGAAAGCAAGGGGAAACTACAGCTGTAATTTTTCCTGAGGGCACGCAGCTCCACTGTATGGTTAAATGATGATGGCATCCTCTTGGGTAAAATATTCCAGAGGTAAAATAGTCCCCCTTCGGATGTCTGGACAGGGACTACTAAGGAGTATGTCGTTGTCAGGAGAAACAAAACTGCAAAACTGACATTCTAAGGATTGGAGGGTGAAATCTTAGACCCGTTAATCGGGCAAGTATGTTAGAAATTTTAAAAAGGGAAATGGACAGGTTAATGTTAGATATAGCGGGAATTAGTGAAGTTCGGTGGCAGGAGGAACAGGACTTCTGGTCAGGTAAATATAGAGTTTTAAATACAAAATCAAATAGGGGTAATGCAGTAGTAGGTTGAATAATGAATAAGATAATAGGAACACGGGTAACCTACTATGAACAGCATAGTGAACGCCTTATTGTAGCCATGATAGACACGAAGCCCACACCCACAATAATAGTACAAATTTATATACCAATTAGCTTCGCAGATGAGGAAGAGATTGAGGAAATGTATGATGAGGTAAAAGAAATTATTCAAATAGTTAAGGAATGAAAGAGGAAGCTGTCTGGTAGAATTTTGCACAGAGCATAATTTGATCGTAAGTCATACTAGGTTTAAGAATTGTGAAAGAAGATTGTATATGTGGAAGAGACCTGGAGAGACAGGAAGGTTTCAGATTGATTATACGAGGATTGGAATTTCAATTGTGGCAACTATTTATTTACAGCTCGTACAAAATAGATACGTGTTTCAAAGTTTTACTGACCTTCAAAGTAGTCACCATCATTGTGTATAACCCGTTGCCAGCGATATGGAAGTTGCAGGATACTCTTACCAGTGCCAGTTGTGTTGACAGTTTGAGCTGCGTGGTCTATTGCCTGACGAATTTGTAGCAGTTCTGAAGCAAATGCCTTGGAGTGTTTCCTTCAGTTTAGAAATCGAGTTGAACTTAATGAGGGCTTACGTCAGGGGACTGCAGTAAGCAGCCCCATCAGTCAAACAAATCAGTAACAGCTTGCATCCACACACTGTCCTGTAAAATGATGATCAGATCTTGCAGAAAGTGTCACCACTTCTTTCTCTATGCTGTTCATTTTTGGAACACAATCTACGACCTGATTAGAGACAGAAGTGATGACACTTTCTGCAGGACCTGATCATCATTTTGCAGCACAATGTTCAAGCAGGTACAGTGCAAGCTGTTACTGATTTGTTTGGTGGATGGGGCTGATAAGTGCTGTACCACCTGCTGCACTCCCCTGACTTAATTAAGCCCTTGTAAGTTCAACTTGATTTCTAAACTGGAGGAAACACTTCACGACATTCACTTCAGAACTGCTACAAATTTGTTGGGCAATAGACCGCACTGCTCAAACTGTCAATACAACTGCACCGCTAAGAGTATCCTACAACTTCCACATCGCTGGCAATGGGTTATACACAATGCTGGTGACTACTTTGAAGGTCAGTAAAACTTTGAAACATTTTGTACGAGCTGTAAATAAATAGTTGCTACTGTTAAAGGCCCAACCCTCGTATAATAGTAAGATAGAGATTGTGGAACCAGGTTTTAAATTGTAAGACATTTCCAGGGGCAGATGTGGACTCTGGTCACAATATATGGGTTATGAACTGCAGATTAAAACTGAAGAAATTGCAAAAAGGATGGAATTTAAGGAGATGGGACCTGGATAAACTGAAAGAACCAGAGGTTGTAGAGAGTTTCAGTGTGAGCATTAGGGAATGATTGACAAGAACAAGGGAAAGAAATACAGTAGAAGAAGAATGGGTAGCTTTGAGAGACGAAATAGTGAAGGCAGCAGAGGATCTAGTAGGTAAAAAGTTGAGGGCTTGTAGAAATCCTTGGGTGACACAAGAAATATTGAATTTAGTCGATGAAAGGAGAAAATATAAAAATGCGATAAATGAGGCAGGCAAAAGGTAAAACGAATGTCTAATAAATGAGATTGACAGGAAGTGCAAAATGGCTAAGCAGGAATGGCTAGAGAACAAATGTAAGGATCTACAAGCATATATCACTCGTGGTAAGATAGTGGCTGCATACAGGAAGATTAAGGAGACCTTTGCGAAAAAGAGAACCACCTCTATGAACATCAAGAGCTCGGATAGAAAACCAGTCCTAAGAAAAGAAGGAAAAGCAGAAAGGTGGAAGGAGTATATAGATGGTCTTTACAGGGGAGATGTATTTAAGGACAATATTATGGAAATGCAAGAGGTTGTAGATGAAGATGAGAAGGGAGATATCATACTGCATGAAGAATTTGTCAAAGCACTGAAAGACTTAAATTGAAATAAGTCCCTGGGAATAGACAACATTCCATTAGAGCTACTGATAGCCGTGGGAGAGCCAGTCACGACAAAATTCTTCCATGTGGTCAGCCAGATGTATGAGACAAGCAGAATACAAACAGACTTCATGACGAATATAATAATTCCAATTCCAAAGAAAGCATGTGCTGACAGATGTGAAAATTACAGGCCTATCAGTTTAATAAGTCACATTTGGAAAATACTAACATGAATCCTTTACAGAAGAATGGAAAAACTGGTATAAGCCGACGTCGGGGAAGATCAGTTTGGATTCCAGAGAAATGTAGGAAGAACCCGTGAGGCAATACTATACATACGGCTTCTCGTAGAAGATAGTTTAAGAAAGGCAAAACTACATTTATGGCATATGTAGACGAGGGGCATGGAAGGGAAGCAGTGATTGAGAAGGGAGTGAGACAGGGCTGTAGCCTATCCCTGATGTTATTCGCCTGTATACTGAGCAAGCAGTAAAGGAAACAAAAGAAAAGTTTGGATTAGGTATTAGTCCAGAGAGAAGAAATAAAACCTCTGAGATTTTCCTATGGCATTCTAATTCTCTCAGGGGCAGCAGAGGACTTGAAAGAGCAGTTGAATGGAATGGACAGTGTCTTGAATGGAGAATATAAAATGAGCATCGACAAAAGCAAAATGAGGATAGTGGAATGTAGTTGAATTAAATCAGGTGATGCTGAGGGAATTAAAGTAGGAAATGAGACACTTAAAGTAGTAATGAGTTTTTCTGTTTGGGAAGAAAAATAACTGACGATGATTGAAGTAACGAGGGTATAAAATTTAGACTGGCAATGGCAACGAGAGCGTTTCTGAGGAAGAGAAATTTGTTAACTTTGAGTATAGATTTAATTGGCAGGAAGTCGTTTCTGAAAGTATTTGTATGGTGTATAGCCATGTATGAAAGTGAAACATGGACAATATACAGTTAAGGCAAGAAGAGACTAGCTTTTGAAATGTGATGCTTCAGAAGAATGCTGAAGATTAGATGGGTCAGTCAGGTAACTAATGAGGAGGTACTGAAGAGAATTGAGGAAATAAAGAATTTGTGGCAAAACTTGACCAAAAGAAGGGATCGGTTGATAGTATTATCATTCTGAGACGTCAAAAGATTACCATTTTAGTATTGGATGGAAGTGTGGGTGGTAAAAATCATAGAGAAACCAAGAGATGAATACAGTAATCAGATTCAGAAAAATGCAGCTTACAGTAGTTATTCAGAGATGAAGAGGCTTGCACTGGATAGAGCAGCATGGAGAGCTGCATCAAACCAGCCTTTGGACTGAAAACAACAACAGTGACTTTGTGCTAATGCCTTGTTTTTGGGTTTGACAATGTTAAACAGTATTGGTCTGATGCTACCCTACCTTTGAGGTAACATTATAACAAGAAAATAAGAACACTCCCATATAATTATTTTTTATTCTGTTCTTCAGATATTGTTACAACTAGCTGAGAATATCCGGTGTTGCCCAGGGTTGTATTTGTTCCAATCTTCTGTTAGCTGATTTCTTCCTCCCCCCTGCCCCCTGTCCATCTCCTCCTGCACTCTGTCTGTGTCCATCTGCTCATCCCTTCCTTGGTTCATCTCTTCCTTCCCCTCTCTCTGTCCATCTCCTCCTCTTCATTTTGCCCATTTCCTCCTCTTCCCATGCTACATTTCCTCCTCCTCCTTTTGTCCAATTCCTCCTATTTCCTTTGTCTGTTCCCTGTTCCCTTCTCCTTGTACATCTCCTCCTCCACATTCTTCCTGTCCATCGTCTTATTCCTTTCTGTGTCCATTTCCTTTTCCCCCACTCTCTGTCTATTTCCTCTTTCCCCTCTCTGTATCCATTTCCTCTTTCCCCCCTCTCTGTCTACATTATCAATCTCACCCCAGCTGAAGGTTGCATGTTCTTAACCCCACAGTATTTCTTTTCATATAGTAATATGGATACCAAGTTTGGTTGAAACCGATACAGAGGATTAGGAGGAGCTTTCTGCCCATGGCTTTGCCTGCATACGCACGTCGCATATATTTAACATAGTCCACACATATCTGTATACATATTTGACTTGCATCTGTAATGAATTTTGCCCTAAAATTTTGTTTACGCATAGCTTAGTGTTTATGACATCATATCTCTTGAACTACGTGCGGTCCGATGATATAATTTTGCAGGTACCTTCAGTGATATATTTAAATACTGTCTGCAAAAGTGTTGCAAATAGAGTTAGCAGTATAGAGGTAATAAATTAAAATGTCGTGCTTGATGCGGCAGTTTTAGTGCATGAATAGCAAAAATGTAATAAGCGATAAACTTTTTTTTTTTTCATTTCATCATTTTGTAGGCGATGTCAGTGAGAAAAGTCTTGTAAATATTTTAAATTGTGCATAAAGTCTGTTAAAAGTCACTGGTGTTCTCATTCTCAAGTGCTGGCTGGATATAGACTAGCTATTTGTTCGCCATGAGCAGTGCTTCTTTTCTGCCCCCTATCCCCATTCCTTTGAGAGGTATGTGGTT
Source organism: Schistocerca nitens (assembly GCF_023898315.1). Lineage (NCBI taxonomy): Eukaryota > Metazoa > Arthropoda > Insecta > Orthoptera > Acrididae > Schistocerca > Schistocerca nitens. Next base: position 465,535,690 of record NC_064619.1, on the reverse strand, counting down.
CTTCCCCTCACAGTGATTCTTTCAATACAGTTAGTGATATGTGTACAGGTTTGATTGAAATCAGTGTAGTGCTTTAGGAGGCGACATGGAACATACATACGTACATACATACATATATCTAAAAACAAAGATGATGTGACTTACCAAATGAAAGTGCTGGCAGGTCGACAGACACACAAACAAACACAAACATACACACAAAATTCAAGCTTTCGCAACAAACTGTTGCCTCATCAGGAAAGAGGGAAGGAGAGGGAAAGACGAAAGGATGTGGGTTTTAAGGGAGAGGGTAAGGAGTCATTCCAATCCCGGGAGCGGAAAGACTTACCTTAGGGGGAAAAAAAGGACGGGTATACACTTGCGCACACACACACACATATCCATCCACACATATACAGACACAAGCAGACACATTTAAAGACCAAAATGTGTCTGCTTGTGTCTGTATATGTGTGGATGGATATGTGTGTGTGTGTGCGAGTGTATACCCGTCCTTTTTTCCCCCTAAGGTAAGTCTTTCCGCTCCCGGGATTGGAATGACTCCTTACCCTCTCCCTTAAAACCCACATCCTTTCGTCTTTCCCTCTCCTTCCCTCTTTCCTGATGAGGCAACAGTTTGTTGCGAAAGCTTGAATTTTGTGTGTATGTTTGTGTTTGTTTGTGTGTCTGTCGACCTGCCAGCACTTTCATTTGGTAAGTCACATCATCTTTGTTTTTAGATATATTTTTCCTACGTGGAATGTTTCCCTCTATTATATACATACATACATACACGTTTATAATATTTATGCATATGTTAGCTTAACTCAGGAATACAAGAGTCTTGTGTTTTTTGCCTTTAACTCTGTTTTGTTTTCTATTTCTTAGAGAATGTTTTATTAAGTGTAAAATATTTCAGCCCTTTCTTTTGACTACTTCCAAAAAGTCACAACTTTTTTGAGGAATTTTCATTGGACTGCCCAGGGTACAGCTCTCCCTTATACTGCACAATTATGTAATTCCCTGTTAAGTAAGTTATGGAACACAGTACAGATAATGCATGATTACTGCAGAAGGCATGAGTCTCTGGTACTGATCATTTCAGTCTCACTGTCCATAGACATGCCACTACTGCTGTCTTCGGTACAGAATATTAGTTTCACCTTCACTGCTGTAATTTGAACTTCTGGTTTTTGTTGGCCATTTTAGTTTTGTTCCTCTGATTTCTGAGATACGGAAGCTCTTGGTGTATGTTGAGAATTGTGTGTCTCTAGCAAAACTTCACTGACTCTTGGTCAGTTCTTAATTTGAATTGCTTTTTCAATCAAGAATTTTCTCCTCATTATTTCTTGTAATGCATATTCCAACAAATATGTTAACCTTTGTTGTTTTCTCCAATAAATCATCAGCATAACTGGTTCAAGAATGAGAACCTATGACTTTTTTGTATGTTTGTAGTATTTTCTCCAAAGTATTATGTACAGCAAGATCAGTCATATTTCGATTTTCAGTGTATGGTATGAAGGCAATAGAATTTCTTTTATTGTTAATCCGCAACACTGATGCTGTTTTCTCTTTACATTAATTCCCACAGTGTCAACTTTCTCTCCTTTACTTGGCCAAAAATTATGAGAAACGTCATTGAAAAATGACTTAAACCATTATGAGAACATGGCACAAAGTTACCCCTGCAAGTCTCAGTTTCTAGCATCTCTTGCTAATGTGCAAAAACTAGCAGCAAAGAGGAACTTATACTGCATCGCCAGACTGTTGAACATTGTAGCTGAAGTTGTGACATAACAGGAGATGGTAGGGTTTGGTTGAGCAGTGAGTGATTATAAATTAAACCTTTTATTAATATCAAGGAAGAAGCTAAACCTTTTATTAATATCAAGGAAGAAGCTTTACATTATGACCAATATATTTAAAGAAGTTTATAAGACCTATGTGTTAAACTGCGACAAGTGCCTGAATAACAGCAAAAGGCGAAATTCAAGAACTGTTACAATTAATTAAAATCTGAAACCAGGAAATGGACCCAAAGACAATAACAGTAATATCAAAAACAAATAACATAATAAAATTACACTGGGGCAACCCACAGAATAAGAAAATTGAAAACTAATATCAAATTTTAAAAAAAGGGTTATTTCCAAGAAATGTGCACATCAAATTCATAGCCTTACTATGAGCAATATGTATCCAGCCCTTGAATCTTGAGATGTTGAAAAGAGAGACAATAAAAGACAAAAGTATTGAAAACAGGAAGTCATTAAAAAAGAGAGAGAATAGCAGTTCTTCTTTCACTCATGGGAATTGATTAAAGAAATGAATAATATCACTTACATTACTCACCAGGTGTATTATCGTCGTGCAAGGTATCGTTTCTCCTGTTGGCACCATTTCTTCTACCCAGTACCCAGGATACATGTGTGATCCATCTTTTCAGAAAATTGGGAGAATCTCACAGGAGAGAGAGATACCAGATAGTCGTAAGGTGGGAAAATATAAAAACTGAAATATTTACTCTCATGCTACATTCTGCTACTCTTGTGTGACATTTCACTGTCACAGCAAAAATTAATATCTACATTTCTTGCTTAGAGAGTTGAGCGTTCTATGTATTTCGCTCATTGTTAGGCCATGACTTCGATGTGCACTATTTCTTGGAAGTTACCTAAAAATGAATTGACTACATATGACCAGAAGACCAAATACACAATGAGTGTGCTCTGAATATTTGTGCCCACCATCTCTGCCAAATAACACAGTGACAGCAAATCAGAAATACAACAAAGCATAAGGAATTTAGTTGCAATTCAAAATTACAAGATAGAAAACATTTCCAAATAATTTTCCAAATAGTTTTAGGCCTTGTACTCAAAACCGGTGTTACGGATTAACAAGAACATATGAGGTTCATAACTCACTCATTGCAAAGGGAACCACAGCTGTAATTGAAGTCATCAAAACTCTCCAAGAGTTTGCTTTACTTAGATATGCTTACATCACCTGGCAGAAGATACAGTAATACAACTCAGTGGTTCATTGAGTCCTACTGCATCACAAGCATGACACCAGCCATGTAAGGGAGAGAGTTAGCAACAGGTTGCACCAGAAATGAGGGAAATGCTGTAGGACAACACACTCGCATACCTCAAGACACTGCCCCAGTTTGCGCCTTCTGGGAACAGACTGCTCTGTAGCAAACAGTACTGGGCATGCCGTACTTCCATTCTTCTTATTAGCTGCCAACTAGACCATGGCTACCCAGCTGTCCAATCAAAGCCCTTCTATTCAGCTGCTTGCTGGTATTCCAGGGTTCCTTCTCATGTTATTCACTCAGTCATACTCCCAGCTCCACCCAGTTCCCCCCCCCCCCCCCCCCCCCCCAGGGGGCTCACGGTTCTTTTGTGAGTATGTGCATGGTGAGCACGGGCCCCGAGCTATTGCAGCCTTCCTTCTTTCCGGAGCTGCATTTCCTTGCCCTTCCCTTCCTTTCATCTCCTTGCTCCTTCCCCTTCGCCCTCTCCTCTCCCTCTCTTGGTGTCCTTGCTTATGTTGGCCGTGCTATCCTCCTGGTTATGTTGGTTTTGCAATTTACTTTTGTTGCGTAAACACCTCATCCTTTTGGCATTCCCTGGTCCCCCTCTGGGGTTTGACCTCCATTACTAAATTTTTATTCCGTACTGTGAGCCATTTAGGGAAGAGCACGTTACCTAGTGTCTCCGACGTGTGCCCTCCTAGTTCATTCCACCTTTCCTTTCACGTCATTGATGCTAGGGTGCATAGCCAGCATGGTAGCCAGCCCTTGTGGTGGGGTTGCTATGTACCCTTTTGGTTGAGCCCCCTGAACACACAGGGATGTCACTTCTGATACCTGAGTTGTGACCTCCTCATGTAAGCCTAGGAGTGGTTGCTTGTCATCCTGGAGCATCGGAACTCCCAGCAATGGCCGCCGTGCCAGACTGCTCTTGCTGTGGCTGGGTGGGGCCTGTGAGGGCTTTCTCCTGATCAGAGTGGGTGGTATCAGGGCGGACGCTATGCAAATGAAACACATACGGGTCCAGAACTCTGGCCGTTCTTCTGCAACTGTCTCTCTGCGTGGAACTGATTCTTTTAGTGCTGCTTCTCCTGCCCCTTCGGCCTTCCCTTCCATGGCTACCCCCTGGGAGGAGGGTCAGGCCTGTCGGCTAGGGGCGAAACCTTTCCCCTGCTATCTGGTTTGCACCATGACTCATGACTGATGGGGATACTTTCACCAATACCAAACCTTTATTCTTTGTGGAACACATTGAAGACAAGTTTGGCGAAGTGGACTCCCTGAGCAAGATGCGGTCGAGTTCGTTGTTGATCAAAACTGCTTCAGCTGCCCAATCTGTGGCCCTTCATGCCTGTAACCAGTCTCTCAATAGGGTTCAAGGTGTAATTTTTCACAGGGACCTCGTTCTTCAAACTGATGAGGAACTTCGTGACGATCTCAGACGGTGGGGTGTTCAGAAGGGTCCGAAGGACAATCGCATTGATACTGGTGCCTTTATCCTGGCCTTTGAAGGGGATACCCTCCCTGTGACATGAAACCACACATCCCACCACCTGTGAGATGTTTTAAGTGCTTTCGTTTTGGACGCGTCTTCCCACTGTTCGCAGGCCGCTCTCTGTGGTGACTGTGGACGTCCACTCCATGAGGGGAGTTCCTGTGTTCCCCCTCCTGTGTGTGTTAATTGTCATGGCAATCATTCTCCACTTTCACCAGATTGCCCAGTATATAAACAGGAAAAGAAGATACAGGAGTATAAGTCCATTGATCGTTTAACCTACACTGAGTTGTGCTTTAGTTACATCTTCACCCCTTCCTTACCCCAGTCCCAGATCACTCTCTTCCCCCTCCTCTCAGCGTCTGCTGGTGAAGGGCGTCCCTCCTGGGATACCCCTTCCCGGCACCTTCCAGGCCAAAGGTCTGCTGCCACGCGGCGACCGCGAGAACCACGGTCTGTTGGCCCCCAGGTTGCCCGATCTCTTTCTGTTCCTGATCTTGCTGCAGCTGCCTCCTTTATGCCACACAGCCCTCCTCGATCTCAAACAGAAAAGTAGTGTCCCAGGACAAGGAGTCTCTGGTGTCACCAGAGGTCCCATCCCCAGTTCCACAACCAGATTCTGACCTTTTGTTCATGGATGTCGCCCCCTCCTTGTCGGTGATGGGTGGTGACCCGGTGGCATGACTGGCTTAGTCTGTTCACCCCAAATTTGAATCATCGTTCTGTGGTTACCCAATGGAATTGTAATGGATGTTACCGTCACCTTCAGGAGTTGAAATCCCTTATTTCGTCTTACTCTGCAACTTGTGTGGTTCTACAGGAATCTCATTTTACTGATGTTCACTCACCGCCCTCTGTGGGTTCCGTGTTTTCTGTCGAAATCGGGTCGGTCCCCTGCGGGCCTCTTGTGCCGTTTGTACGTTGGTCTGTACAGACGTTGCTAGAATGTGGATTCCTCTTCAAACTACATTGGAAGCGGTTGCTGTTAGGGTCCACCTAGACTCTGGGGTCACAGTTTGCAATCTTTATCTCCCTCCTGACAGGACTCTTACACCTGCTGCCCTAACTGCCCTCCTTCAACAACTTCCTCCTCCCTTCCTCCTTCTCAGGGATTTTAATGCTCATCATCCCTTGTGGGGCAATGCATTTCCATCTAGATGAGGTCTTCTCATAGACCAGTTTATTGCTGACCACGACTTGTGCCATCTTAATGATGGCTCCCCTACTCATTTCAGCGCCAGTCATGGTACCTTTTCTGCAATTGATCTTTCTCTTTCTTCTCCCTCCCTCCTCCCTTCGTTACACTGGTCACTACATGACAACCATTGTGATAGTGACCATTTCCCATTGATTCTCTCGCTCCCTTCCCACTCCCCGATGGACAGGTTACCTCGTTGGTCGTTCCAATGCGCCGATTGGCCTCTATACACTGCACAGGTCTTGTTTTCTCCCTCCTTGTCAGGTTGTATTGATGATGTCCTACGTGACGTGTCTGACGCGATTGTTCACGCTGCTACCCTTGCTGTACCTCGTTGGTCGTTCCAATGCGCCGATTGGCCTCTATACACTGCACAGGTCTTGTTTTCTTCCTCCTTGTCAGGTTGTATTGATGATGTCCTACGTGACATGTCTGACGCGATTGTTCACGCTGCTACCCTTGCTGTACCGCAGGCATCTGGACCATTTCACCGCTGGCAAGTCCCGTGGTGGAGTACGGCCATTGCTATCCATGATCACCGTCGAGATTTGCAACACCTTAAGAGGCACCCATCCATTGCCACTCTTATTACATTTAAACGCCTTCACGCTGAAGCCTGTTATTTAATCAAACAGAGCAAAAGGATATGTTGGGAACGCTTTGTTTCTTCCCTCGGTTTTACTGTTACTATGTCATGGGTATGAGCTACATTTCGCTCTCTCCAAGGTTGCCATCGGCAGTCCACCCTCCCAGGCCTTCACCTCCCAGATGGTCTTTCTACGGACCCATTGATTCTTGCGTAACATCTTGCAACCCATTTTGCAACGGCATCAGCATCAGCCTCCTATCTGGCTGCTTTGCTTCACCAGAAACAGCGGGCCGAAAATTCCGCCTTATGTTTTACCCCTGGTCAGTCAGAATCTTACAACAAACCTTTTACTGAATGGGAATTTCTTTCCGCACTTTCTTCTTGTCATGATATGGCCTCTGGCCTAGACTCCATTCATAACCAACTGCTTCAATATCTCAGTGCTCCACAACGGCAACATCTTCTCCGGGTGTTTAACCATATTTGGCAACAGGGTGACTTCCCTTCTCAGTGGAGGGATTGCATCGTGGTTCCGGTCCTTAAGCCTGGTAAGAACCCCCTATTTGTTGAAAGCTATCGGCCAGTTAGTCTGACAAATGTTGTTTGCAATTTAATTGAACGGATGGTAGCCCATCGGTTCAATTGGGTCCTCGAATCTTGGGATCTATTGTCCCCTTACCAGTGTGGCTTCCGAGAGGGACAGTCTCCGATAGATCATGTACTTTGCTTGGAATCCGCAGTACGGCAGGCTTTTTCCCAGCGCTGCCATTTGGTTGCAGTACTTTTCAACCCTTGCAAGGCCTATGACACGGCTTGGTGCCATCGCATCTTACACTTCATCAGTGGGGTCTTTGGGGCCCACTCCCGATTCTTATATGCCAGTTCCTGTTCCATCAGTCGTTCAGGGTTCGGGTTGGTACTGTTTTTAGTTCTCCACGGTCCCAGGAGACTGGCATCCCACAGGGTTCTGTATTGAGTGTACTTCTTTTCCTGATTGCCATCAATGGACTTGTGGCCTCTGTCGGTCCTTTGGTCGCCCCTGCTCTGTACGTGGATGATTTCTGCATTTTGGTTAGTTCCTCTTTGATGGCCTCTGCAGAGCGGCAACTCCAGGGAGCTGTACGGTGTGCCTCTGCATGGACCCTCTCACATGGGTTTCAATTCTCTCCTTTAAAATTGCGGGTGGTAGACTTTTGTCACTGTACTATGAACCACCCCGATCCGGAGCTCTATCTCGAATCACAACGATTGCCTGTGGTCCCACAGTTTCGTTTCTTGGGTCTTCTTTTCGACAACAAGCTCACTTGGCTGCCTCATATCAGACTTCTGCATGTAGGATGTTTCTGTAAACTCAATGTTCTTCGCTTCCTTGCCCACACCTCTTTGGGTGTGGACCGCTCCATCCTTCTCCGCCTTGATCGTGGTTTAGTTCTGTCTCGCTTGGACCATGCTTGTCAAGTTTATGGTTCGGCTGCTCCTTCCACACTGCACGTGCTGGATCCAGTCCACCATCGTGGTATCTGTTTGGCCACTGGTGCCTTCCCTACTAGTCCTGTTGATAGTCTCCTGGTTGAAGCTGAGATCCCCCCCCCCCCCCCCCACCCCTTTCTGTTCGGCAGTCCCAGCTTCTGGTGTCTTATGCAATCACTATCCGTTCCTCTCCCACTCATCCTTCCTATTCTATCCTGTTCCCAGACCATGGACGTCGCCCACCTGATTCCCGCCCTCGGGCGGGTTTACCGGTTGGGCTCCGCCTTGTGTCTCTTCGCCGTAATTTTCAGTTTCCTTCTTTGTCCTGTCTTCCATGCTCCCTCTGCCCCCCCCCCCCCCTCCCTCCCCATTGGTTAGTTCCTCAGCGCCGAATTCGGATGGATCTCTGCTGAGGTCCGAAAGATTCCATCCCCCCCAATGGTGTTCTGTTCCTTTTTCCGTCAGATTTTATGGGAGTTTCAGGATGCTGTTGTTTTTTACACCGATGGCTCTAAATCTGCTGATCGTGTGGGATATGCCTTCACGTCCTCTGTTGGCACGGAAAATCATCTGCTGCCACCTACATGTGGGGTGTTTACTGCGGAATTGATGGCAATTTCCCAGTCCCTTACCTTTATTAAACAGTCCCAACACAACCACGTTTTGTTATGTACGGACTCAGAGTGGCCTTCTTGCTATTGACTGGTGTTTTTCGCGCCATCCCTTGGTCTCGGCCATCCATGACCATTTAGCTTATCTTCACCGTGCTGCTTGTTCTATTGACTTCCTTTGGGTCCCTGGCCATATGGGTATCCCAGGTAATGAGCTTGCTGATCGTTTGGCTGGGGGAGCAGTCACTTACCCCCATTCTCTGTAACCCCTCCTGCAGCGGATTTACGGCTCCACATCAAATCCCACTTCGCACAATCATGGGCCAACTCTTGGGAGGCTACCTCCCTGTCTAATAAACTTCGTGTGATTAAGGTGACACCAGACCCGTGGCGTTCTTCCTTTCACCTCTCCCGAAAGGACTTGACCACACTGTGTCCTCTCCGCATCAGCCATACCAGGCTGACCCATGGTTTTCTTTTGCATAAAGAGCCACCCCCACTTTGTGGTTGTGGAGCCTTCCAGTCAGTAGCCCACATTTTGGTGGAATACCCCCTTCTTTTGGCTCTGCGTACTAAGTACAGACTTCCCCGCACTTTACCTTTAATGTTGGCTGATGATTCCCAGATGGTCGAACTGGTTCTCTGTTTCCTCCGGGAAAGTGGTTTTTATTCTCAATTTTAAGGTTTTTAATCTCACTCTGGTGTTGGGGCAGGGTGGTGAGTGTTGGGGTATCTCCCACTGTAAGCTGTGTTTGGAGATTCCCGACTCCCCTCCCTGGCCAAGATCCTCTTTTCTTCCCCTTTTACTCTGTTTTTATCACTTTTTAGAATTTGTTAGTCTCCTTTTCCCATAGTACTTCTACGTTGTAGTGGTTGAACACTTTTAAGTCGCAGGTGGTCTTGCCTCTACTGCTTCCAGAGGTGGGATATTTCCTGCCTCTAACATAGCCTTGGGGTCGCTCTCTTGCTGACTTACCTCATTTTGTTTTTACCATTGACAATGCAACTGCACTTTTACATTTTTTAGTCTTTCCCCTGTTATCATTCTGACTTTTCTGAGATGTCAAATTATCTGAATGGACCACATTCGAAACAAGGGACTGATGACCTTGCTGTTATGTCCCTTCAACTCCAATCAACCAACCATCTACCCAATTTGTCCAGCTGGTCTCATACACCGGCTCATCACAGCACTGGTGTCGCATTGCTCTTGCTGACAGTTCCCTCATGGAGCCGCACTGATGCAGCTGAGTGGTGTCTTACGATAATGGCTTGGTTTAGCTGACATCCTCCCTTCTGTGAGATGCAGTAGAAATTTTTAGACATATGAACTTGCCTGCAAAATGGGCAGACAATACCAGATGATTTGGTGGGAACATCTGAAGGCAGATGAAAATGATTAATGCGTGTGCTGATGGTACAAATTTCCAGTCAACTTTGAGGGTGTTTAACGCTTCTGGTTGGGAGGATGCAAACTGCCTGGAGACATTTGTTTAGAAGGAGGTGCTATTGGCACAAAGCCACCCATGTGACACAAAGTCTCCTCTGTTTATAGTAACTGGAAAGGACATTCCTGGTTATACCAGGGGTAGGCAGAGAAACCAAGTGACTACCTGTCTTTGAAATGCCGCTGGTGACCTGTCAGGAAGCATTATTGACAATCATGAGATGTGATGCGTTTTCGGGCCATCTGCCAAAATTATAGTTCCGTGGCAACATAAAAGACCATTTTTACATCTAAAAGTTAGGAGCTTAACAGATCGTTATCCAATGCAGTCGGTCACACACAGACCAAACATTTAGACTCACAGAAGAGTGCTGCTCTCAACACCAGAGGTACACACATTTTTAATAACCATGTTGGTCAATGGTTGCAGAGCACTGCTTGGCAGCAATACACTCCATGGATTTCAAGCACATGAATAGGCTGATGTATACATTTATCTTCTGAAATTTCACTCCGAAAGAATCCCTTGAAATATAGAGAGCTTGCCCTTGCCTTTATCTATTAAAAAATAGTTGAAACATAGACCAAAATCAGAGACTGAAAAAGCAAAGGTCAAACAACAAGATGGATAAAGGGAAGTTGAGGTCGTTGGAAACTAGTTTTGTCTTCTGTGTTTTTTCTGCCTATATTATTTCCCATTTGTAGGAATTCATAATTCTGAAAGAGTATTTTATGAGAATAGATGTAAACAGCCAATGTCAAACTGCTCAGATTTTTGTTTTTGTTTAATAACACATTTTGCACGAGATATATACCTTGTCGAACACATGGATAGTTGCTGCTTAGAATAGAGTACTTTTTGGTTTAATATAACATGCAGCATAAAAATGACTATTTAATGGGGTTCATTGATTCAGAAGTAGAATTTACTTGAGACAACTGTAAACTTAGGAGGAGACTGAATGACGGCCACTACCTACTTTCAGGTAGCTACTTTCTATTTATGCTAATAAGTATATTTTAAAAAAAAACTGCCATTTATATCTTATGGAACTGTTAGTTCTTTCATCAGGAAGATTGGGAAGGAGGGCAGGTCACTCAGATCCCAAATTGAGAAGAACTTGCCCATAATGTAACAGGTTCATCTTGTTTATGTCATAGTTCATCTTGTTACTGTTAAATACTGTAAATAATGGGAAAAAATTACTTATGGTTAATAGGAGTGTGCTGCACATTTGATACTCTGCAGTTTGCAGAATTTTAAATCATCATCATATACTTTGGGCCTTTGTTCCACTTCAACGCGGGGGCGGCCTAGTTACTATGGATTTGGTGATGTTGGTGTCAGAGGGTGGCCAGATGCCCTTCCTGTCACCACCCGTACCCCCAGGATGGAATTATTGTACCCCAGCTGTCTGTGTCTAGTGTAAGCCATGAAACAGTGTGAACATTTTTCAAATGTCTGTGAGTTGCGTAACTGAGGTGGGATGTGTAGAACAGCCCGGTATTCACCTAGTGGGATGTGTAAAACAGCCTAAAAACCACATCCAGGCTGGCCGCCACACCGGCCCTCGTCGTTAATCCACTGGGCGGATTCGATCTGGGGCCGGTGCGCCTACCTGAGTTGAGGTGCATTAGCACTCTCGGCTAACCTGGTGGGTTAAGCAGAATTTTAAATACTTCATGTTAATAATAATTGGTTGACATGAACTGTGTGTTGATAGTAATTTTTCAACCTGACTAGTTTAGAAGAGAATAGAAGCTTTCGAAATGTGGTGCTACAGAAGAATGCTGAAGATAAGGTGGGTAGATCACATAACTAATGAGGAGGTATTGAATAGGATTGGGGAGAAGAGAAGTTTGTGGCACAACTTGACTAGAAGAAGGGATCGGTTGGTAGGACATGTTTTGAGGCATCAAGGGATCACAAATTTAGCATTGGAGGGCAGTGTGGAGGGTAAAAATCGTAGAGGGAGACCAAGAGATGAATACACTAAGCAGATTCGGAAGGATGTAGGTTGCAGTAGGTACTGGGAGATGAAGAAGCTTGCACAGGATAGAGTAGCATGGAGAGCTGCATCAAACCAGTCTCAGGACTGAAGACCACAACAACAACAACAACATAGTTTTAGGCACTCGTCCATTGTCAACAGTACCTTATGTGCAATGCTTTTTAGCGTGTGACAGAGATGATTTTATGTAATAATACAATTATATGATTTATATATGTAATCAGCATAGTGGTAGAAGTGAAGCTGTGAGGACGGGTTGTGAATCATGCTTGGGTAGCTCAGTTGGTAATAGCACTTGCTGCGAAAGATGAAGGTCCTGAGTTTGAGTCTTGGTCCGACACACAGTTTTAATCTACCAGGAAGTTTCAGCAAACACCTGAAACTAGTCCGGCAAGATAAATTGCCATCAATAAGCAGCTTACGTCAAACAGTTAATTAGTAATATGACATATTTACAATATTGTTAATATGTTTGTGTATTTCATATGATAACTTAAAATGATTTTACAGTGTTGTGCAGATTGAAGTTTATTTATCAGCAATACATTGAAATTTGGCAATGACAGTCTGGACAGTGGAGATCTGTATTTATAAGATTTTTATGGAAAATCATCACTTGCATTTATGGCTATAAGATTTTTGGGACAGTATTGTTGCATGCACAGTTTCACATATTTATATCGCCACGTAATTTTCATTTGTAACAACTAGAAATACATCATAATAACCACATTGTTCTGCAGCATATCTGGCTGTATTGCTAACTTAAGTAGAAATATGTTATCAATTCATAACATTCTATGTTAATTATTTTCAGAGTGATGGTCTTTCTGCTGTTGAAGGTTGGTTGTCATTCCTTAAGGAGTTTGAGCCTGAAGTTCAAATATTGCTATGTGATCGATGTGAGGAGGAACCCCCTGAAGGACTGGCCAGAGTCACAGGTACGGCGTGTTTTCCAGAGAAAACTGCGTATTGATGTGTGTAGCTGTTCTAGAGCTTGCTGTATCTAAAGAAACTTAAACTGGAAAATGAGATTGAAAAGCTATGTAATTGTGAAGAGAAAAGCAGTGAATAAGTCCCTTAAATAAGTATTGAAGTATGCTCTCCTGCTATACCCAGTGTGAATGCTATGTCAACTGGGAAATAATTTTTGGTATACTCACAAAAAATTATGACCTTAAGTACTTAACAATTTTATGTGCTGGCAGTGGTGTCACTATTACAGAACAGATAGAAATTTTGAGTTAAGGCTTACCATTCCAGCTTTAAATTTATTTCTCTATAAATTCTGCAGTGTCGGTCATTTTATCAGTCAGTATCAGCAAAATTATGAAGAGTTTCCACTTTCCCTGGAGCCCTTCATGATTATCACAAATGATATAAAACAAAGGTAGTTATTTGTACGAAGGGTATGTCACATAGCATTAAGACTAGTATGTGGGTCCGTAAAACTTACAATGTTGATGCTACTAAAAATATTTCTTTCTTCTGGTTGTTTCACTAGATACCATGAGCATAAGAACACTGAGGAACATACAGGGACATTAGTTGGTGCAAGTCATTGAAATTAAGGTATCCTTTTCATGGTTCCGCACCTCAGTCTGTATAAACAGAACCCTTATAGGGTCACTTTGCCTGCCTGCCTGCCTGTCTACCTTTCCATCGGACTTTTCAGAACCCCTTTATTGAAGAACCAGTAGATATATCAAGTTGAAATTTATGTCACGTATTAAGTGCTATGATCCCTTGGTGATGTAAAAAATTAAATGTTTTAAATCAATGCAATTGAAAGATATGGCCTCGAAAGATGTGGCCATTTATGGTCAATTTCTGATAATCACAAATGTACCCATCAAAACCTATGTGATACTTCCTGTTAATCTGGAATCATGAAATTTATCAAGAAGCTCATGTTTTTGCATCTGGCGACTGCCGCCTGCAGGCTCAGTGATCCAATACAGAACCTTGCATACACAGCCATTTCGAAGTGATTGTTATGCTGTGTTGTGTTGCAAATTAATACATATCTTGATGAGTGGCAAAGGGGTTCCTGACCAATCACAGACAGCGTCAGATGCTCTTTCCAGTCCTTGGAGAATGATATAGGGTAGTACTGTATGGAGTGAACACTGTGTCAACCAGAATCTGATTTTGGACATACTATCACACACCTTAAGTACTTTGCAATTTTATGTCCTGGCAGTGGTGCTGCTAGAACAGAACAGACAGAAATTTTGAGTCAAAGATTACCATCTCAGCTTTAAATTTATTTCACCATAAATTTTACAGTATCAGTCATTTTATCAGTCTGCATCAGTAAAATGACGAAGGGAGCTTGCCACTCTTTGGTGGGTTCATGCTTGGCTACCATGGGGCCCCAGCCATTGCAGCATTTTTTCCCTTCCATGCTGCATGTCTATCCTCTTGCTATTCTTTTTCCCCTCCCTTGGGGAACATATCTGGGGTGTTATAGCCCTGGTTCTACAGGTAGGGTTCGTAAGTACCCCCTGGTACTGGCCAGGCCCAGGGAGGGGTGATTGCCTGATCTGCAACCTTCCCAAATCACCGATTGGTTCCTCAGTCAGGTGTTCGGGAGGTGTGACCTGAGGTGTGAACAATCGCCTAAGGCGAGTGTGCCCCCTTGAGATGCTGGCAATCATGGAGGATTTTCTCGCAATGAGTCACTCATCTTCACAATCAATGTCTGCAAAACGTAAACATAAAGAGCCTAATGATTCAAAGAATCTTCCTGCTGCACCATGGTTCCTCGTGGTCTCATGTACTGAAGCCAGTCAGTCCTTCACCACGGAATATCCATGTGTTATTCAGAAAGGTGTTGATGCAATTGTCAGCCCTGTGAAATCCTGCTCTCATTTATGGAATGGCACTTTGCTTTTGGAGACCTTCTGATTCTCAGGCACAACTGTTTGCTGCCTCGCTTCTCCACGGCTACCCTGTTCGTGTCGAGGCCCATAGAACTTTTAATTCTTTCCTTGATGTAATTTACACCAGGCTGCTCGACGGTCTAACTGAGGCCGAAATCCAGTCTTACCTCTCTGATCAGGTTGTCAGTGCCGTCCATCATGTAATGAAGAAGGTAGTTTCTTCCTTACTGCCCACCTGCACTCTCTTTCTCACCTTTGATAGAGTGGTGCTTCTGTCCAAGATCAAAGCAGGCTATGAAATTATCACAGTTCGGCCGTACATTCTGAACCCGTTTCATCCGCACTAGAACGTCTTGTCGACACCCAGCCAAGTGTGTAACCTGTGATAGGTATCCGCACGAGGGCAATTGTCCGCCTCCTTGTCCCCGTTGTATCAACTGGAATGGCGGCCATGCCGCCTCCTCTCAGGATTGTCCTGTGTATCTTTGAGTGGGCTGTCCAAGAGATCTGGGTAAACGAAAAAGTGCCTTACCCAGACGCTCACAAGTTACTGGCTAGTCAAAAACCCTGCATTCTCCTGTCTGGCACCTATAGTTCTGTTCTTGTTACCCCGTGCTCCATGAAGGACATGGCCAAGCAGACATGTGATCTCCAATTCAGCTCTGAGGTTGTGAAATTGCCCAGTGTCAAGGTAGCTTCGCCATCCCCCCATCCGGCTGTGCAACAAGCCATCAAACCCTCGCCTCGAGGGGCGAAGTCACTGTTACACAACCGGTAGGTCAGAAAGGACAGAAGGTGTACTCCCATGAATACTTCAGCCAGACAACACCCGAGTCTTCCTCTAACTGGAAAGGCTCGAAGAAGTCCACCAAAGGCAAACAAACGGTCTTCTCCTTCGCTGACTCAAAGATCCTCTTCGACGGTGTTGCCACAGGATACCTTAGCCAGGCAGGCCTCCATGTGGCCGGTGCGCACCACCAACCATTTTTCAGCATTGGACTCCACAGACTGACCACACAAGCAAGCCGATGCTTCTGTGGACCGCATGGAGTAGGATCCTCCTACTTCTGAGCCTTACAGTAGTAACCCTTCACAGGCTGTCACTCGGCAGCCGCTATGGTGACACCTCTACATCTCTGCCTCATCATGACTCTCCTCCAATGGAATATTTGCAGCCTTCGGTCCCATAAAGAGGATTTACTGCTGTTTTTAGCATTGGAGCATCCCCTTGTACTCTGCCTTCAGGAAACGATATTGTGCTCCCCCTCCCCTCCCGATTGCTTTGAGCTTTCACATTTCTTACTGGTTCATTTTGGCATTCCCCCTGAGGTTGGCATTCCATCTCTTGGGGGTGTCGTGCTGCTCATATGGGATGACATTCATAGTCAGCCCATCTCGCTGATACTCATCTTCAAGCTGTTGCAGTTCGCCTTTTCCTTCCCCACCTTACTTTTTCCCACTGTACCATTTGTGTCCCTCCATCATTCATTGTCACCGGAGCAAACTCCCTTCAGCTTATTGAGCAGCTACTTCCCCTATTTTTGCTACTCGGTGACTTTAATGCCCATCATCCCCTTTGGGTTTCTCCCAGGACCTGTCACGGAGGTTCCCTCTTGGCTGACCTTCTTAACCAACTTAACCTCTTCTGCCTTAACAATGAAGCACCCACTTTCCTTTCCGACTCCTCGCACACTTATTCGCATTTGGACCTATCCTTCTGCACTGCCCAGCTTGCCCATCATCTTGAGTGGTCCTTTCTTTCTGACACCTACTCGAGCGACCATTTCCCATGTACTATCCGTTTGCTGACTCCTACCCCATCTTGGTGCACACCCAAATGGCAGCTTACTAAGGCTGACTGGCAGCTTTACTCCTTCCTGATGACCTTCGAAGAACAAGATTTCCCCAGTTGGGATGACCAGGTGGAATATTTCACAAACGTTATTCTTACTGCTGCGGAAAGTTCCATTCCTCACACTTCATTTTTACCACATCGTTTCCCAGTCCCTTGGTGGACTGAGGCATGCCACGACACGATTCGCGGACGGAGACTTTCTCACCACATTTTTAATGGTCATCCTACTATGGCAAACTGCATTCATTATAAACAGATGCATGCAAATTGTCATCAGGTTCTTCGGGATAGCAAAAGAGCTAGCTGGATTTCATTCACTAGTTCTTTTAACAGTTCCACTCCTTCCTCTGTTGTGTGGGCCAACCTCTGACAGCTCACTGGGACAGAGAGACAGAGATCCATTCCCCTATTTCCGGCCTGACAGTAGCAGACGATGTCATCGTGGACCCTTATTGCTATCTCTAACTTCCTCCATCAGAAACAAGCAGAGTAGTCTCAGGTGATACCCTTCTCTTCTCCGACTCGTGAGTGGTACAATGGCATTCTTTACTATGAGGGAGCTAGCTCATGCTCTCAGTTCATCCTGATCCTCCATCCGAGGGCCAGACACCATCCACATTCAGATGTTGCGGCACCTTCCTCTTGCGGGCAAGCACTTTCTGCTTAACATGTACAACCGCATCTGGGCAGAGGGCACATTTCCTGGACGTTGGTATGAAGCCACCGTCATACCCATACCTAAGCCCAGTAAGGACAAAAACCTCCCTTCTAGCTACTGTCCCATCTCTCTTACCAGCTGCGTTTGCAAGGTGATGGAATGTATGATTCATGCCCGTCTGGTATGATGGCTTGAGTCTTGCAATTTACTAACAAATGCACAGTGTGGATTTCGAGCATGGCATTCCTCAATTGACCATCTCGTTATTTTGTCCACCCACGTCATGAATGGCTTTTTTTACAGTGACCATGTTTTTCAATTTGGAAAAGGCCTACGACACCTGATGGAGAACTGGTATCCTGCATACTCATTACAGTGGGGCTTCCGTGGCCACGTGCCATGTTTCCTTTAGGAACTTTTAAAAGCCAGAGTTTTCAAGGTGCGTGTGGGTTCTGTCTTGTCAGACACCTTTATCCATGAAAACGGTGTGCCCCTGGTTTCCATCCTGAGCATCATCCTCTTTGCTATTGCGATTAACCCTATAATGGCCTATCTCCCGCCAGGCATCTCCAGCTCCCTTTTTGTTGACGATTTTGACATCTATTGAATTCTCCACTGACATGTCTCGCTGACCGGCGTCTTCAGTGATGTCTTGATCATCTTTACTCATGGAGCATCGACAGTGGCTTTCACTTTTAAACTGACAAAATCGTCTGTATGAATTTCTGGTGACGCAATTGGTTTCTCCCACCATCCTGAAATCTGGGGCTATTTCCTTTCCATTCGTTGAATTTGCGAAATTCCTGGGGCTTATGCTCGATAGGAAACTCCCTTCGTCCTCCCATGTGTCTTACCTGGCAGCCCTCTGTACGCCGTTCCTCAATGTCCTATGTGTCCTGAATAGTACTTCCTGGGATGCTGATCGAACCTCCCTCCTCCGTTTGTACCGGTCCCTTGTCCATTCAAAACTCGACTATGAGTGCTTTGTTTATGCATCTGCATGTCCATCCCTCTTACAACGTCTCAACACTATCCACCACCGTGGCATCCATTTGGCCACTAGTGCCTTTTATACAAGCCAGCTTGAGAGTCTGTATGCTGAAGGTGCTGAACTACTACTGTCCTACTGCCATGACTTTCTCCTCAGCAGGTATGCATGCCATTTGCCTGCCATGCGTGGCCACCCATCCAATGCCTCCTTTGTTGATGATGCCTTTGATCGCCTGTATGGGGCGCGTCCGTCTTCAGGTTACCTCCTGGAGTCCACTTTCGGCACTTGCTATGGCGGCTCTATTTCACACTACCTGCAACTTTCTCGGTGGGTTAAACTCTTCATAAAGTGGCCCATGTTAACGTTGGCTTTCATTTGCTTCCTAAGGGCTGTACTCCAGCCTCCCTCTATTGCCTTCAGTTTCATGACTTTTGCATGGAACTTTGCGATAGTACCTTTGTATACACTGATGGCTCTCGGACTGACAGTGGGGTCAGGTGTGCCTTTGTCATTGGCACCCATGCCTTTCGATATCGGCTTCCAGCACACTGCTCAGTATTTACAGCCAAGCTCTTCGCCCTGTATCAGGTCATGGAGTACATCCGGCAACACAGCCTTTTCAATTGTGTCCTCTGCTCAGACTCGCTCAGCACCCTTCAAAGTCTATATGCGCTGTACACTGCCCATCCCTTAGTGCAGTGGGTCCAGGAAAACTGTTACTTGCTTGCTCTTGGTGGAGCCACTGTGAAGTTTCTGTGGGTTCCTGGTCATGTTGGTCTGCCAGGAAACGAGGCTGCTGGCGCTGCTGTCAAGGCTGCCATCCTCGTACCTCAGCCTGCTAGTCCCTATTTCCTCCAATGATCTCTGTGTTGCTTGTCTGTCAGGAGGTGGTTTCTCTCTGGCATTGCCAATGGTCCTCCCTTCGCGGGGATAAGCTCCAGCTTATTTAGCCTCTCCTAGCGGCTTGGACGACCTCCTCTCGGCCCTCCCACCAGGAGGTCATTTTAACTAGGCCACATATTGGGCAGTGCCTTTTTAACCATCATCATTTGATAAGTGGCGCTACCCCATCAGTTTGTAACCATTGCACTCAAGTTTTAACTGTCCGCCACCTCCTGATGGAATGCTCATGTTTTAACCGTTTACGTTTCTGTTTGGGTTTGCCATCTGAGTTATCGGCTGTTTTAGCAAATGACGCGTGGGCTGTCGACCACATTTTACTTTTTATCCGCCAAAGCAATATGATGAAGGCCATTTAATTTTTAGTTTTGGACCTCCATTTCTGTATGGTGTCTTATTCAGCCCTTTCTCCTCGTGCCTTTTTTTAGCTGTCTTCTCTTATGTCAATTGGGACTGACATATAGTTGTTTTTTAACTCCTCTCTGTCTTCGTGTTCTATAGTTTTGACTTGGCCACGTATGACCCCAGTTGTTTTTTGCGCCCTAAAGCAAAACAAAGCCAACTTTCCCTGGAATGTTTAAAACATATTGAGAACAATATAAAACAAAAGCAGTTACTTGCACAGAGGGTACACCACTTAGTACTGAGAACAGTTTCCTGTCTATGGGACTCTGAAACGCACAGATTTTGTGCACATTGCTCTGTTGTACCAAAGTATTGCTTGAAAGGGAATCAGCATCCTTGTATTTATGTCTGTTTTTTCTATACTGTACTGTTGTGATGTCAAACTCTTGAAGCCTAGTGCCCATCTTGCCATTCAACCCAACAGATCCTCCAGGCTATTCTGCCAGCATGGAGAATGGTGATCCATCACGACAGTGAATGGTTTGCTAATAAATATGGCCGGAACGTGTTGATCACTCAAACATCTGCTAGGCATGCTTTCTCTTTGTAGAATAATTCTTCTTGCACTTGGAGAAAACTCTGGAAGCATCACTTTTTCAGCACCTTCCTGAATTTGTACTCTAATTGCACGTATCCCAAAACTGCTGGCGTCAGTGTGCAGTTCTGTCTGAGCAGTCTCGTCATAAAAAGCTGGAACTGTGCAATATGTTTGTACATCCTTAAGGACAAGGAAAGATCCTTCTTGCACATCATCCCAGGCAAATTTGGCATCTCCTTGCAGCAGCTCTTGCAAGGAATGTACCGTGGTACAGAAGTCCTTTAAGAATCACCGATGGTATGAGCACATTCCGTGAAAACTTCTCACATCATGGATGTGCCAAAAAGCTGGAAATCTGTGACTTTTCTAATTTTCTCTGGATTGGGATGGACTCCATCCCCATTCACTAGATGCCTCAAGTTTTTATTTTTTGGATGATGAAAAGACACTTCTTTGGATTGAGGAAGAGATCTGTGGTCTGAACACACATCAGCATAGTTGTCAGATGGCATACACGTTCTTCAGATGTCTTCAAAAATTGACCGTGTCATTCAGGTAGCAAAGACACATCATCAACTTACTCATAGAGGCTGTCAGGAGTTATACAAAGAGTGTCTTTTTCTGGTCAGCCTTGTAACCTCTGTTTGCCAGTAGCCGGTCTCCATGTCCTCAGTCGAGTAATACCTCTCTACTTTCAAGCAATCCAGGGTGTCAATGCACAACAATGGATAGACATCTTTTTATGTGATTTTGTTCAGTTGTTAGTAGGTGATGCAGAAATGCCATTGTCGTCTTTCACAAGGATCATCGGAGAGGATCAATGACACTCTGAAGGTTCAATGATGTCATCATGCAGCATCTTTCCATTTCCTCTCAGATAATCCGTCATCCAGTCGGCGGCACTGCATATGAGTGATGGCTAATTAGTGGGCGATTCCCAGAGTTTATATGGTGGTCTATCATGGGTTGCTTGGTCTGACTTTTCTCAACTATGGGTTTGAAAGCATCTGATGATTGATGCTGAGTAGCTAGCACTCACCAGAGTTACTCCCTTTGTGAGGCTAGATACAGGTGGCAGTTCAATAGCATTGTGTGTAATGGTAGCAGAGCACTATTATTTGTCAGTAACATTAAGCTGCCCTTCCTGGACTGGTTCACCTGTACATTTGCACATGCAGTGGGTAAACAAAAATGTGAAAACACCAGGCAAACAACACATTGGGCCTGCAATGCTTATTACTGTGTAGGAAAACTGTTGATGTTCAAAACAGTTCCTTTGAATCGATTAGTACAGGTCCTATATGGTTTTCAAGGAAATCTTATACAATTCTTCCTGCATAATTGTGCTAAGTTTGGGTAAAGATGATGAAGGTGGATAGCGATCGTGCATCCTTCTCCACAAAGAAGACCACAAAGGCTCAATAATATTGAGATCTGATGACTGTGGTGGCCAGAGGACATGTGACATTTCATCCTTTTGCTCACAAAAGCAGTCCTGGGCACTGTGAGCTGTGTGAACAGGGCCCTTGCCATCTTGGACCACAGCATCGTTATTGGGGAATAATCATTGTACCTTGGAATCAACCTGACCAGCAAAATGGTCACATAATCTTTGGCAGTAGTGCGACCTTGCAGAGTACTGAATTAGGCTGTCCAAATCATTACCAATCCCCCGCCATAGTTCACTCTTGGGTCATAAACTTGACCAGAAGTTGTGAGCATCATGCAACAAAACTCATCCAACTAAGTGACTTTCTTGCATCATTCCAGAGCCCATGTGTTATGGATTCAGCACCACTTTTCCCTGTTATGGGTGTTTGCATGACTGATGGATGGTTTTGGAGTTGCACTCACTCTGCAGTTCCTTGTTGATGGAGCTGCTTTTGTGTTATTTTGGTGCTAACAGGGTTCGCGTGTGTGACATTCAGTTCCACAGTGAACTTTGCAGCTATCGCCTTTTAATTTTTTGTCACAGTCCTCTTCAATGACCGTACCGATCACTCGGTACACACCTTTGTCCGCATTGTGATGTAGCAGATGATGATCATCTACATGGTTGCCCTTGAAATATCAAATACTTTGGCTACTTTGGTTATGAAAACACTCACCATATGAGAACCAGCAGTTTGTCCATGTTAGAAATCATTTAGTTCCAACATAAAGCACTCACAACTGCACAGAACACTGTTCTGACCATGGCTGACACTTGCAATGTATCAACATTGCACAGGTACTATTTGTGGTTAAAGACAACCAGGCAACCTGCTGGCTTGGCTAGCATCTGTATGTATGTTCAAGCATGCATTCCTCACTGTGTTTTCATGTATTTGCCCAACTGCTGTACATGTAGAGATGAGTCGTTGCTGTTCATGGCAGTCAGTGTTCCAGTGTTCTCCTTGACCACCCCCAATGCTTATGTTTATTGCTGGCATTTAGATTTATTTTATGAGCCTAAGTAGCTTTTTGCAGTTGACAGAAGCTTGACAGTTTAGCTATGGTTCTCAGTTGAGGACTGGAACTCATGTCATTGATGATGGTAGGATGTCTTCAGTGTCAAACAATCACACAGAGCAATCTTTGTTGAGTGTGCTTGTTGGAATAGCTCATCAATCTGGAGCTCTTATCTTTTAGAGTCTATGATTGCTTGTTATGCCTGCAAGAAATCCCATCCAAGAACAACATCATGACTACTTTCTATTAAAAAGTGATAGTGATCGTTATTCTTTCAATGCGTGTTCCTGTCGGCTGGACATATTTCCCATTTGCGACCTACAGCACAGTCAGTTTTGTCATGGAACATAGTCCTCTTTAGTTGGTGATGATAAGCATTTGACAGTACGGAAAAAGAAATCTCATTGACTAGCAACCAGATTGATTTACCATTGATGATGATGTCAGTAAAATTTCGTGTCATCTTGGTAACAGTGGTAACTTTACCTCTCACATCCCATTACATTTTCACCAGAGGCAGCCTCACCTCCATAGATGGACGCCTCGCTTAGTTTTTCTGTACAGGCTGTTAGAGGAGCTCTTGGTACCTCTGTACAGCGGCAATGAATGGCTATGGCATGCTGGGGAGCAACCTTGTCCAGGGTACGGTGATGAGCTTCGGCCCAAAGATAAACTATAATTGTCTTCAGTTAATAGGCTTGAATAGGTCTGTTGTGACAATGAGTACTCATTTTCTTTCTTTGCAGTAGCGCACATGTCCATAGCATCCACAGTGAAAATGGACTGGCATACTGTCCTCCGTTCTTCAAATGTCTGTTCTTTTGCGGGGCATTTTACTTGGTTGGTCGGATGCTGGGTTGTCATTTGATAGTGGTGCTTATGTCTGCATTGGCCGAGGCCGTTCTTTATGGTGTGTTCGACTGGTGTTGGATATTGATTCCATAGATAGATAAACTTTTCCTCTCATCACTATTACATTATGAAGCAGGGGGTCAGTGTTCATACCGCTATGTCACTTGTACTGTCTGACCATTCTGGCTGTCACAAAATGCTGTGTGTCTTATTTGAAAAAGTGGCATATGAGAGAAGGTAGGTCATGGTATTCCACAAATGTCATAGGGACCACATTCAGGAGTCAATCAAAACTCTGTTGTCTGAATATTCGCTGCTGCATTTCCTCAATCTGCTGTCAGAACTTAACGAATACTTCTGTTGTTGTGGCATCCTTTACCAGAAGAGCTTGGTACATATCTTCTGTGACTCCTTTCATCAAATGTGGCATTTTGTCAGTTTTCGACAAATGTGGCATTTTGTCGGCTTCTGCCACATTTGGAGCTGATGGAAGTGTTTTCTTGCCAGCGGCAGTGGACCAGGCAAGGCAGTTGTAATGCTGAGTTCAGCCCCCATGGACCTCAACTTGCATATCTCTATGCATCTACCAACATGGTTTTGGACTTTTTACTTCCCCATAGATTGACTCGCACAGCAAGTTTTCATTTC
The DNA here is from genome assembly GCF_023898315.1 of Schistocerca nitens. Lineage (NCBI taxonomy): Eukaryota > Metazoa > Arthropoda > Insecta > Orthoptera > Acrididae > Schistocerca > Schistocerca nitens. The sequence continues at coordinate 465,511,663 of NC_064619.1, read as the reverse complement.
CTCTTGGGGGAGGGGGTTTGTACTCCAGCTTCTTGTTGAGCCACTGTTGGCCAGTACTGTACCTTTTGGCAACAGTGTTGTTTAGCGGCATTGTCAAGCCTGCACAGATACTAAAGTGGCAAGGAAGGATGTTCTTTTACATGTGATGCTTCTATTTCTTTCTTCCTATTTCATAGTGTTAATTGTGGGCCACCGTGGGCCCAACATTTCTGCAGTGGTGGGAGGAACAGTTGTGCCTACAGAAAGAGCAGCATCATGAGCAGATGGGGGCACTTCTAAAGCAGAATACAGAGTTACTTCACTTCCACGCCATGCAGGTTGCGGGCATGGGGCCTGGTGTGCAGTGTTCTTCTCTGCTCCCAATGCTGTTTGCTGGTTTCAATGAATTTATGGAAAAGCGGGAAAATTACATGCACCAGTTGTTGCTGCACTGCCAGGTAAGGCATATCGTTGATCCAGTTGATAAAGCTGCCTTGTTAGTGTCCAGCAGTATGGGGCTATATGAACTTGTCAAATTTTGAAGCCCTTCACTGAGCCTGAGAAATTTCCCTTTGGCAAACTTCACCAATTGCTTACACGGCATTTTGTACATCAAACCCATGCGTGGTTGCAGTTTAACCCGCACAACAAGTGTGTTGGAGACTCATATGTGGCCTGGATTGTTAGTTTGCAGGGTTCTTCATGCAAACGTCGTTTTCAGTGTTCAAAATGTGTTACTTCATATGCAGACTCGCTAATTCTGGACGTGATGGTCTGGTTAGCACCAGATCCTGAAGTTCAAATTAGGGTGTTGACTATGTCCTGTCCTTCTTAATGACATTGCCCAGATTGCGAAATTGTATGGGCTTAATGGCAGCGGCGGGAATGTCATTTCTGACAGTTGGGAGGTGGCACAATTAGGTGTGCATGGTGCCCTGTGGGGTTCACTGGTGGCCTTCCTTCCTGCCAAGTTGCCATGTATTGACACTGTTGGTAATTCTTGTGCAGTGGGTCTGCGGTGTTGCTTTGAGCTCAACGTGTTCGCATTGGTTGCTGTGTCATAGTTCATGCCCCAACATTCTTCAGGTCACTGGTGGTGTTCTCCTTCTGCTCGTTTCCAATTGTCTTTTAGACATGTTCGATGGAATTGCTCACACATGGAGGCCCTGTGTGGGGTATGCTGTAAGGTAGGTGATTCCCCTCTCCATTTGCGACCCCCCAGGGGGTCCACAACTCTTTTGTGGATACGGGCGTGGCGAGCACGGGGCCCCGAGCCATTGCAGCCTTCTTTCTCTCCCGGGCTGCATTTCCTTTCCCTTCCCCTCCTTTCCCCTCCATGCTCCTTTCCCCTCGCCCTCTCCTCTCCCTCTATTGGTGTCCTTGCTTATGTTGGCCCCCCGCTATCCTCTTGGTTCTGTTGGTTTTACACTCCGGCTTTGTTGCGTAATCATCTCCTCCTTTTGGCATTCCTTGGTCCCCCTCTGGGGTTTGACCTCCATTACAAAATTTCTCCTCCATAGTGTGAGCCATTTGGGGAAGAGCAACTTACCTAGTGTCTCCGACGTGCGCCCTCCTAGTACATTCCACCTTTTCTTTCACGTCGTTGTCTGATGCTAGGGTGCATAGCCAGCACGGTAGCCAGCCCGTGTGGTGGGGTCGCTATGTACCCTTTTGGTTGAGCCCCCTGAACACACAGGGATCACACTTCTGATACCTGAGCTGTGACCTCCTCATGCATGCCTTGGAGTGGTTGCTCGTCATCCTGGAGCATCGGAACTCCCGGCAATGGCCGCCGTGCCAGACGGCCCTTGCTGGGGCTGGGTGGCGCCCGTGAGGAGAGCCCCTGATCGGAGTGGGTGGTATCAGGGCGGACGCTATGCAGATGAAATGCATACGGGTCCAAAACATTGGCTGTTCTTCTGCGGCCGTCTCTCTGCGTGGTACTGATTCCTCAAGTGCTGCTTCTCTTGCCCCTTCGGCCTTCCCTTCCATGGCTACCCCCTGGGAAGAGGGTCAGGCCCGTCGTCTAGGGGCAAAACCTTTCCCCCGTTATCTAGTTTGCACCAGGACTGATGGAGATACTTTGACCAGTGTCAAACCTTTATTCTTTGTGGAACACATTGAAGACAAGTTTGGCGAAGTGGACTCCCTGAGCAAGATGCGGTTGGGTTCGTTGCTGATAAAAACTGCTTCAGCTGCCCAATCTGCGGCCCTTTGTGCCTGTACCCACCTTGGCACAATTCCTGTGTCCATTACCCCTCACCAGTCTCTAAATATGGTACAAGGTGTGATTTTTCACAGGGACCTCATCCTTCAAACTGATGAGGAACTTCGGGACAATCTCGGACGGCGGGGTGTTCACTTTGTTCGGCGTGTTCAGAAGGGTCCTAAAGATAATCGTATTGATACTGGTGCCTTTATCCTGGCCTTTGAAGGGGATACCCTCCCTGAGAAAGTTAAGATTATGGTCTATCGCTGTGATGTGAAGCCGTACATCCCACCTCCTATGAGGTGTTTTAAGTGCTTGCGTTTTGGCCACATGTCTTCTCGCTGTTCCCAGGACCCGCTCTGTGGTGACTGTGGACGTCCACTCCATGAGGGGAGTCATTGTGTTCCGCCTCCTGTATGTGTAAATTGTCATGGTAGTCATTCTCCACGTTCACCAGATTGCCCAGTATATAAGAAAGAAAAAAAGATACAGGAGTATAAGTCCCTCGATCATTTAACCTACACAGAGGCCCATAAGAAATATGCACGACTGCACCCTGTGTCCATGACATCTAGTTACGCCTTGGTTACATCTTCACCCCTTCCTCCCCCTTCCTTACCCCCATCCCGGACCCCTCTCCTCCCTCCCTCCCCTGCGGCTCCCACACCTTCTCCTATGGGCGCTGCTCCCCCTCCCCAGCCGGAGAAGTGTCCCACTCCTTCGGCATCTGCCGGTCAAGGGCGCCTCTCCCGAGATGCCCCTTCCCGGCACCTTCCAGGTCAAAGGTCTGCTGCCGCGCGGCGACCGCGAGAGCCGCGGTCTGTCGGCCCCCAGGTCGCCCGGTCTCTTTCTGTTCCTGATCTTGCTGCAGCTGGCTCCTTTATGCCACACAGCCCTCCTCGATCTCAGCCTGAAAAGAAGAAGAAACATAAGTCCCGGGACAAAGAGCCTCTGCTGTCACCGGAGGTCCCTTCCCCGACTTCACAACCGGATTCTGACCTGTCGTTCATGGATGTCGCCCCCTCCTTGTCGGTGACGGGTGGGGACGCGGCGGCATGACTGGATTTAGCGTGTTCAGCCCTCATTTAAACCATCGTTCTGTGGTTCTCCAATGGAATTGTAATGGATACTATCGTCGCCTTCCGGAATTGAAATCCCTTCTTTCGTCCTACTCTGCAGCTTGTGTGGTTCTCCAGGAATCTCATTTTACTGAAGCTCACTCACTGACCCTCCGTGGGTTCCGTGTTTTCTGTCGAAATCGGGTCGGACCCTTGCGGGCTTCTGGTGGCGTTTGTACGTTGGTCCGTACAGACATTGCTAGCACGTGGATTCCTCTCCAAACTACATTGGAAGCGGTTGCTGTTAGGTTCCACTTCGACTCTGCAGTCACAGTTTGCAATCTTTATCTCCCTCCTGACAGGACTCTTACACCTGCTGCCTTAACCACCCTTCTTCAGCACCTTCCTCCTCCCTTCCTCCTCCTTGGGGATTTTAATGCTCGTCATCCTTTGTGGGCCAGTGCCTTTCCATCTAGACGAGGTCTTCTTATAGACCAATTTATTGCAGACCACGACCTGTGCCTTCTTAATGATGGCTCCCCTACTCATTTCAGTGCCGGTCATGGTACCTTTTCTGCCATTGATCTTTCTCTTTCTTCTCCCTCTCTCCTCCCTTCATTACACTGGTCGCCACACGACGACCTTTGTGATAGTGACCACTTCCCGTTGATTATCACGCTCCCTTCCCGCTCCCCGATGGACAGGTTACCTCGTTGGTCTTTCCACCGCGCCGATTGGCCTCTATACACTGCACAGGTCGAGTTTTCTCCCTCTTTGTCGGGTTGTATTGATGACGTCCTACGTGACATGTCTGACGCGATTGTTCGCGCTGCTAGCCTTGCTGTCCCGCGCTCATCTGGACCATTTCGTCGCCGGCAAGTCCCGTGGTGGAGTACGGCCATTGCCATTGCCATCCGTGATCGCCGTCGAGCTTTGCAACACTTTAAGAGGCACCCATCCGTAGCCAGTCTTACTACCTTTAAACGCCTCCGTGCTAAAGCCCGTTATTTAATCAAACAGAGTAAGCGGATATGTTGGGAACGATTCGTTTCTTCACTTGGTTCTACTGTCCCTCTGTCACGGGTATGGGCTACACTTCGTTCTCTCCAAGGTTGCCATCGGCAGTCCACCCTCCCAGGCCTTCACCTCCCAGATGGCATTTGTACGGACCCATTAGTTCTTGCAGAACGTCTTGCGACCCATTTTGCAGTGGCGTCAGCGTCAGCCTCCTATCCAGCTGCTTTCCTTCATCAAAAACAGCTGGCTGAAGCTTCCACCTTATGTTTCACCCCTTGTGAGTCAGAATCTTACAACGAACCTTTTAATGAATGGGAATTTCTTTCTGCTCTATCTTCTTCTCATAATACGGCCCCTGGCCCAGATTCCATTCATAATCAACTGCTTCAACATCTCAGTGCTCCACAACGGCAAGATCTTCTTCGGGTGTTTAACCGTATCTGGCTCCAGGGTGACTTCCCTTCTCAGTGGAGGTATAGCATTGTGGTTCCTGTCCTTAAGCCTGGTAAGAACCCCTTATCTGTTGACAGCTATCGGCCAGTTAGTTTGACCAATGTTGTTTGTAAGTTACTTGAACGGATGGTAGCCTGTCGGCTCAATTGGGTCCTCGAATCTCGGGATCTATTGTCGCCTTACCAGTGTGGCTTTCGAGAGGGACGGTCTTCAATCGATCATTTACTTCGCTTGGAATCCGCAGTTCGGCAGGCTTTTTCCCAGCGCCGCCATTTGGTTGCAGTGTTTTTTGACCTTCGCAAGGCCTATGACACGGCCTGGCGCCATCACATCTTACTTACCCTTCATCAGTGGGGTCTTCGTGGCCCACTCCTGATTTTTATCCGCCAGTTCCTGATCCATCGGTCATTCAGAGTTCGAGTTGGTACTGCTTTTAGTTCTCCACAGACCCAGGAGAGGGGCATCCCACAGGGTTCTGTCTTGAGTGTCCTTCTTTTCCTCATTGCTATCGATGGACTTGTGGCCTCTGTCGGTCCCTTGGTCGCCCGTGCCCTGTATGTGGATGATTTCTGCATTTGGGTTAGTTCCTCCTCGATGGCATCTGCAGAACGGCAGCTCCAGGTGGCTATACGGCATGCCTCTGCATGGACCCTCTCATACGGGTTTCAATTCTCTCCTTTAAAATCGCGGGTGGTCCAGTTCTGTCGCCGTACTACGATCCACCCTGATCCAGAGCTCTATCTCGCTGCACAACAATTGCCTGTGGTTCCACAGTTTCGTTTCCTGGGTCTTCTTTTCGACAACAAGCTCACTTGGCTGCCCCATATCAGACTCCTGAAGGTAGGATGTTTCCGTAAACTCAATGTCCTTTGCTTCCTTGCCCACTCCTCTTGGGGTGCGGACCGTTCCCTCCTCCTCCGTCTTTATCGTGCTCTAGTTCTGTCTCGCTTGGACTATGGTTGTCAAGTTTATGGTTCAGCTGCTCCTTCCACACTGCACGTGCTGGATCCAGTCCACCATCGTGGTATCCGTTTGGCCACCGGTGCCTTCCCTACTAGCCCTGTTGATAGTCTCCTGGTTGAAGCTGGGATCCCCCCCCCCCCCCCCCCCCCTTTCTGTTCGGTGGTCCCAGCTTCTGGTGTCTTATGCCCTCACTATCCGTTCTTCTCCCACTCATCCTTCCTATTCTATCCTGTTTCCAGACCATGGACGTCGCCCACCCGACTCCCGCCCTCGGGCGGGTTTACCGGTTGGGCTGCGCCTTGCGTCCCTTTGCTGTGATTTTCAGCTTCCTTCTTTGTCCTGTCTTCCTCGCTCCCTCCCCTCCACCCCTCCTTGGTTAGTTCCTCGGCCTCGAATTCGGATGGATCTCCGCCGAGGTCCGAAAGATTCCATCCCCCCGGTGGTGTTCCATTCCTTTTTCTGCCAAATTTTATGGGAGTTTCGGGATGCTGTTGTTTTTTACACTGATGGCTCTAAATCTGCTGATCATGTTGGGTATGCCTTCACGTCCTCTGTTGGAACGGAAAGTCATCTGCTGCCACCTACATGTGGGGTGTTTACTGCGGAATTGATGGCAATTTCCCAGGCCCTTACCTTTATTAAACAATCCCAACACAACCGCGTTTTGTTATGTACGGACTCGATGAGTGGCCTTCTTGCTATTGACTGGTGTTTTTCGCGCCATCCCTTGGTCTCTGCCATCCATGACCATCTCGCTGATATTCACCGTGCTGCTTGTTCCGTTGACTTCCTATGGGTCCCTGGCCATGTGGGTATCCCGGGTAATGAGCTTGCTGATCGTTTGGCTGGGGGAGCAGTTACTTACCCCCCGTTTTCTGTAACCCCTCCTGCAGCGGATTTACGGCTTCACATCAAATCCCACTTCGCACAGTCATGGGCCAATTCTTGGGAGGCTACTCCACTGTCTAATAAACTTCGTGCAATTAAGGTGACACCAGGCCCATGGCGTTCTTCCTTTCGCCTGTCCCGAAAGGACTCGACCACCCTGTGTCGTCTTCGCATTGGCCATACCAGGCTGACCCATGGTTTTCTTTTGCATGATGAGCCACCCCCGCTATGTGGTTGTGGAGCCTTCCAGTCAGTAGCCCACATTTTGGTTGAATGCCCCCTTCTTTTGGCTCTGCGTGCTAAGTACAGACTCCCCCACACTTTACCTTTGATGTTGGCTGACGATTCCCAGATGGTCTCTCTGATTCTCGGTTTCCTTCGGGAGAGTGGTTTTTATTCTCAGTTTTAAGGTTTTTAATCTCTCTCTGGTGTTGGGGCAGGGCGGTGAGTGTTTGGGTGTCTCCCACTGTAGGCAGTGTTCAGAGATTCCCGATTCACCTCCCTGACCGGAATCCTCTTTTCTTCCCCTTTTCCTATGTTTTTGCCCTTTTTTTTAAGGCTTGGTTAGTCTTTCTATTCCCATACGTACTTTCTACATTATAGCAGTTGTACCTTTTAAGTTACAGGTGGTCTTGCCTATGCTGCTTCAGCATAGTGTTGGGTTCGTTCTCTTGCCCCGTTCCCTCATTTTGTTTTTTTACCAATGACAACGTGACTTCCCTTTTACGTTTTTCCCTTTTTCCGTTTTATTGTTCTGACTTTTCTGAGATGTCCCATTAGCAGAATGGAGTATATTTGAAACAAGGGACTGATGACCTTGCTGTTTGGTCCCTTAAACCTCGAACAACCAACCAACCAATCCATTTGCGACAAGGTAAAGGCTGAGATGCAGTGTTGGTAGGATTAGGGTGTCGTTTCTTGTATTTTGTTGATACAGTGGGTCATCCTGTTCGTAGTGTTTCAGAGCCCAACTGCATGATGCATCTTTGTGTCGAATTTGAAAAGATGGTCAATGAGCAATATGTCATGGATTTGTATATGAAACTGCAGCTGGTGGAGTTGTTGAGGGGCCGGTATTTTGCATACATCGACTTGCACGATGCATACATGCAGTTGCCGTTGGATTAAACTTCTTGGACTTCCTTTAGCCCTCAACACACCCTTTGGGCTTTACCAGCTTGATCACATGACTTTTGGAATCTCACCTGTGTCAGGAATTTATCAACCATATTTGGACCAGTTGATTCTAGACGTTTCTGTCACACAAAGTACCTTTATGACATTTGCAACCTGGAAAATTGGAGTTTCTTTCTCCTCAAAGGTTCATTTTTTGGGACATGTGCTCAGCAAAGCTGGCCTTGTCCCTATGGACAGATGTGTCAAAGTCAACTGTCAGTGCTCAGGAAAGTGAAGGGCAAGATTTCATATCATGCTAAGTTCATTCCCCAGACAGCATACACCCGCCATCCTCTTAATGAGTTTTACCAAAAGGACATTAAGTTCCTCTGGTCTGCAGACTGTCACCTGGCTTTTCAATTCCTCAAGCAGTTACACCATGTAGACCTTTAACCGTGACTGGTGAACATCTCAATATGGTGTTGGGTATGGTTCTATCCCATCAGCGCCCGGATGGCACTGAACAGCCCTTCGTTTATGCTTTAAAGACACTTTTTGCGGCTTAGTTTAATTATTCACAGTTGGGGAAAGGAGGCACTGGCTACAGTCCTTCATCATAATAAACTACAAGCTAGTGGTTTCCCTATTTGGCACTTGTTGCTTCCATTATGATGTCTGCTGAGGGGATACTAAATACATCCTCACTGAAAAGGCCTGACAAAACACCATCACAGGAAGAGCCAGGCGTTCATGGACTCCTTCATTTGAGTCTTAAACGCATGCACAAAGCACTTGGACACGTACAACACAAAAGCGTACAGGCCGACCTCATCTGTTCACTGACAGAGACCGCCGACAGTTGAAGAGGGTTGTAATGTGTAATAGGCAGACATCTATCCAGACCATCACACAGGAATTCCAAACTGCATCAGGATCCACTACAAGTACTATGACAGTTAGGCTGCAGGTGAGAAAACTTGCCACTGATGGCAGAGATGGGCCCGTTTCTCAGTAATTCTTGCTTTGACATTCATTACTGCTCCACCATGCTGGATGCAAATGCTGATGCTCCATTGCATCTACCAGTGGGGCCCAGTCCAGAGTTCGATCAGCAGGAGGCTCTCATGTTCGTATTAGATGATACCTTGCTGCAAACCCTGTCAGATTTTTCATTGACATTGTGAGAGGTCACAACTACCACAGCTGCCGACCCACTTTTCCAGTAAATCATTTCGGCTGTCCATATGGTTTGGTCAGAACACGTCTCTTCAGGTGTGGATCAGTAACGGTGTGACATATGTTTTTTATCCTATGCAGTTAACTCAAGATTGTCCAAGGGCTCTTCATGCTGGTCACAGAGGAACAATGTTGTCAAGTGGTCATCCCCCAGCATTGTGTCCTCACATAATCCAGTTGCTGGACATGTTGCAGTGGGGTATGACTTGTACGAAGGCATTAACATGATGTCGCGTCTACTGGCTGGCAATCTGTCGCAACATTGAACATCTGGCGCAGGCTTTCGGGGCATTTGTATAGAACCAGGGTGCATTGCTGTGCCAGTTTTTTCCTTGGCTGGTCTCAGAACACCCTTGGGGACAGAGTGCACGTCGATTTCACACATTACTTTTAGGACAACATGTGGTTGTTGGTGGTCGATGCTGTGTCAGATTTCCTGTATGTGGCGAAGATGTCCTCCACATTGTTGACTGCCACTGTACACACTTCGTCAGTCGTTCCCCTGGACCCTCATGGCCAATAACAGTTGGCAATTTGTGTTGTGAAAGTTTGAAAACTCTTACATTTGCAATGGTATCCAGCATCTACACTATGTAATCAAAAGTATCCGGGCACCCCCAGAAACAAACATTTTCATATTAGGTGCATTGTGCTGCTGCCTACTGCCAGGTATTCCATATCAGTGACCTCAGCAGTCATTAGATGTCAAGAGAGAGCAGAATGGGGCACTCCGCGGAACTCATGGACAAATGTGGTCAGGTAATTGGGTGTCACTTGCGTCATACATCTGTACGCAAGATTTCCACACTCTTACACAAAAGCGTACAGGCCGACCTCATCTGTTCACTGACAGAGACCGCCGACAGTTGAAAAGGGTTGTAATGTGTAATAGGCAGACATCTATCCAGACCATCACACAGGAATTCCAAACTGCATCAGGATCCACTACAAGTACTATGACAGTTAGGCTGCAGGTGAGAAAACTTGGATTTCTGGATTTCATGGTCGAGAGGCTGCTCATAAGGCACACATCACACCGGTAAATGCCAAATGACACCTTGCTTATTGTAAGGAGCATATACATTGGATGATTGAATAGTGAAAAAACATGTGGAATGACCAATCATGCTACAGAATGTGGTGATGCCATAGCAGGGTGTGGGTATGGTGAATGTTTGGTGAACATCATCTGCCAGCCTGTGTAGTGCCAACAGTAAAATTCGGAGGCGGTGATGTTATGGTGTGGTGGTGTTTTTCATGGAGGGGGCTTGCACCACTTGTTTTGTGTGGAACTATCACAGAACAGGCCTACATTGATGATTTAAGCATCTTCTTGCTTGCCACTGTTGAAGAGCAATTCGGGGATCGCGATTGCATCTTTCAACACTATCGAGCACCTGTTCATAATGCACTGCCTGTGGTGGAGTGGTTACATGACAATAACATCCCTGTAATGGACTGGCCTGCACAGAGTCCTGACCTGAATCCTATAGAACACCTTTGGAATTTTTTGGAATGCCGACTTCATGCCAGGCCCCACTGACCAACATCGAAACCTCTCCTCAGTACAGCAGTCCGTGAAGAATGGGCTGTCATTCCCCAAGAAACCTTCCAGCGCCTGATTGACCATATGCCTGCGAGAGCGGAACTGTCATCAAGACTAAGGGTTGGCCAACACCATATTGAATTCCAGCATTACCGATGGAGGGCGTCATGAACTTATAAGTCATTTTCAGCCAGGTGTCCGGATACTTTTGATCACACAGTGTAACTACTACGCCGTTTGAGTCACTGTCCAAATGGAGGTGGAGTGCTTTGTGCATGCGTTTAAGACTCAAATGAAGTAGTCCATGAACGCCTGGCTCTTCCTGTGATGGTGTTTTGTCGGGCCTTTTCAGTGAGGATGTATTTAGTATCCCCTCCAGCAGACATCATAATGGAAGCAGGTGAGCTGATGTAGTTAGTGGCGGAATAGTGTGACGTGGGGGACGCACGTGACATGTCATCTGGACAGACACACTGAGGGAAGTGTTTACCTGCTGACAACAGTAAGTCATGTGGGCAGTTCTAATACTTCAACCACTGCAGACTTTCAACACACTGACAAAAGTATTTACCTGCCGGTAGCAGTAAGTCAGGTGGGGCTGTTCAACCACTGCAGACTTTGCCTTGTACCTCATGCTGTATACCATTGTTGCAAGCTTGATTGTCAGCAATCCATGCCTGCTGTATGTTTTGTTTATACCCGTGCTTGTCTGTATACGATTTTGGCTTTCTGCTTCCTCTGGATTGACTTGCATGGCAAGTTTTCATTTCCTCTTGTGGGGTTATGTTCCCCGACTTGTTATTGAGCCGCTGGCAGCCTGTTCTGTACCTTGTGCCAACAGTGGTGTTTAGCAGCATTGTCATGCCTGTGCAGATACTAAAATAATATATTTCAAGAACCTTCCAGAAATCATAATGCTAAATAACAAATAATTGCTAGTGGATGGGTTTGAACTGTTGACCTGCAACACATCAGGCTGCACTGCTAACCCCAGCACCACACTGCAAGCACCAGAGCTGGTTGCATGTTAATAATTTGTTATGCAGTTATGGCTGACTCATTTGTGATGATAACAAAGACGTTCACTTCTGTGGATGGAGAGATTGTGTTGAGATGTTTTAACTGAAGGTTACTGTCAATTCAGCACAAACATACACAATAGCAGAAAAATTATTTCGTACTGTGGTTCTATACCCACCTCAGTGGCCGAGGTTGCTAATGCATGCATGTGTGGTAGCACTCCACCTGGGGGGTAAGGCAGTTCGAATCCTGGTGATGGAAAAACTTTTGCTGCCAGTATTTCGCCAAGGTGGTCACAAGACTTTGCACCAATGTCATGGTTTAAATATCAAACCTCTCTGCAGTGTCTCATGAAGTGAGGGCATGTGACACTGTTGATGATGATCCGTCCATCAGATGGGGACTTTAAGCTTGGCAGCCCACTTTGTGCTATTAGCGAGGAGCAGGCTAAGTGCTTGCACTGGGTTTCACTCTCTCCGTTCTCTCGCCATTGTCGTCGTCATCATCATCATACAGCACAAACATTACGCTGCATCACACAAACGCACACACACAATTCATATATGCATACAGGGTGTTACAAAAAGGTACGGCGAAACTTTCAGAAACATTCTTCACACATAAAGAAAGAAAATGTGTTATGCGGACACGTGTCTGGAAACGCTTACTTTCCATGTTAGAGCTCATTTTATTACTTCTCTTCAAATCACATTAATCATGGAATGGAAACACACAGCAACAGAACGTACCAGCGTGACTTCAAACACTTTGTTACAGGAAATGTTCAAAATGTCCTCCGTTAGCGAGGATACATGCATCCACCCTCCGTCGCATGGGATCCCTGATGCGCTGATGCAGCCCTGGAGAATGACATATTGTATCACAGCCGACCACAATACGAGCACGAAGAGTCTCTACATTTGCTACTGGGGTTGCGTAGACAAGAGCTTTCAAATGCCCCCATAAATGAAAGTCAAGAGGGTTGAGGTCAGGAGAGCGTGGAGGCCATGGAATTGGTCCGCCTCTACCAATCCATCGGTCACCGAATCTGTTGTTGAGAAGCGTACGAACACTTCGACTGAAATTTGCAGGAGCTCTATCGTGCATGAACCACATGTTGTGTCGTACTTGTAAAGGCACATGTTCTAGCAGCACAGGTAGAGTATCCCGTATGAAATCATGATAATGTGCTCCATTGAGCGTAGGTGGAAGAACATGGGGCCCAATCAAGACATCACCAACAATGCCTGCCCGAACGTTCACAGAAAATCTGTGTTGCTGACATGATTGCACAATTGCGTGCAGATTCTCGTCAGCCCACACATGTTGATTGTGAAAATTTACAATTTGATCACGTTGGAATGAAGCCTCATCCGTAAAGAGAACATTTGCACTGAAATGAGGATTGACACATTGTTGGATGAACCATTCGCAGAAGTGTACCCGTGGAGGCCAATCAGCTGCTGATAGTGCCTGCACATGCTGTACATGGTACGGAAACAACTGGTTCTCCCGTGGCACTCTCCATACAGTGACGTGGTCAGCGTTACCTTGTACAGCAGCAACTTCTCTGACGCTGACATTAGGGTTATCGTCAACTGCACGAAGAATTGCCTCGTCCATTGCAGGTGTCCTCATCGTTCTAGGTCTTCCCCAGTTGCGAGTCATAGGCTGGAATGTTCTGTGCTCCCTAAGACACCGATCAATTGCTTCGAACGTCTTCCTGTTGGGACACCTTCGTTCTGGAAATCTGTCTCGATACAAACTTACTGCGCCACGGCTATTGCCCCATGCTAATCCATACATCAAATGGGCATCTGCCAACTCCGCTTTTGTAAACATTGCACTGACTGCAAAACCACATTCGTGATTAACACTAACCTGTAGATGCTACGTACTGATGTGCTTGATGCTAGTACTGTAGAGCAATGAGTCACATTGTCAACACAAGCACCGAAGTCAACATTACCTTCCTTCAGTTGGGCCAACTGGCGGTGAATCGAGGAAGTACAGTACATACTGACGAAACTAAAATGAGCTCTAACATGGAAATTAAGCATTTCCGGACACATGTCCACGTAACATCTTTTCTTTATTTGTGTGTGAGGAATGTTTCCTGAAAGTTTGGCCGTACCTTTTTGTAACACCCTGTATATGTAGTATTACAAATATTGTAATGGAGCATGTTATAAACAAAACTATGGTTCTGCATGAGGTGGCACCATGCATAATAGTAATGTCTAATTATACACTCATTTTGAGGAGGCACCATGCATACTAGTAATTTCTAATTATATACTCATTAGACAGTGCAGCAGTAGCACAGGAATGTGACAATGTAATAAGAAATAATCAATGACATTCATTAATAGTGATGATACACAATTGTAAATAATTTTGGTAACAATTTGATGCCTGGCAGTTGATGCCCTACTCCAAATGCTATCCCTTGGCATTCTACAATATAGTCACTATGACAGAAAGTATTACGCAGACACTCATAGTGAATTTTTTCTTTTGCTCTCTACAGAGTGACTGCTGTGTTGGAACTGTAGTATTCTGAATGGAACTGTCAGAACTTGTGGAACTGTGTAATTGCTGTAACTATAGGAACTGAATGAATGTTGGCAGCACATCACCTTGTGGCTGTTGGTGGAAGGATGTCCATCTGTGCCCATACTTGGGAGAAGTGCGAAATAGTCCCTGGTTGCCAGTGCTTTCTCTGGTGGCTGGCAACACTAGCAGTGGATAAATATAATGTGCGGATGGACATGGGGCAGATGGAAAATGTGGTCCTGATTAGTGAGCATCATCTATGGGCGTTTGCTCAGAACTGAGAAGGCGCCTGGCTAGTGGTTGTGCCTATGCTCTGACAGTGTCTCTTGACCTATGTACATAGCACAACATGCTATGTGGGGTAGAAAATAACTGTTTAGAAAGAAGAAATAGTAGTGTTTTGACACAAAGGTGGACAAAGAACAAAGAGAAAGCTTCTGTCTATGAACTTGCAAAGTCAATGTCCTGTCGCAATTACTGTTCATAATGATTACAAGTGAAATTGAGGAAACAGTGTTTTTTAATTGACGTGGGTTACTTGAACATGCTGCATGCATATACCTGGGAATGGATAGTAAGAATGCTTGCATTTTTTGAGTCAGTCTTGTTAAAAAGTAAATGTTAGCAATTTTTTTTAATGATTTCTTGAAGCCTTCAACTGCCATTTTCTTTATTTCCTGTATGATTGCACAATTTCGGCTTTAGGACATTTTCAAATATTTTATGAATGATTTTTTGGTAACACATTATATCATATGCATCTTTGCTCTTATGACATCATGTCACGCAACGACGCATATGACATAATCTGTTACCAAAAAATCATCCGTAAAATACTTGAAAATGGCTTAAGGCCGAAATTGTACAATAGTACAGGAAATAAAGACAATGGCAGCTGAAGGCATCAAGAAATCATTCAAAAAATTCATTGCAGTTGCGGATCCTATCGCATTGATAATTATAAATGTTTGTAGTAGAATAAGGTCGTATTCAGGTGAAAGGGCAGCAAAAAAACAGAATTAAAAATAATAAACTATAGATGGAAAATGAAAGCTGGAAGAGTGGAGGAGATAGTTAAGGAGAGGAACCCAGCAGATGAGGTACCAGTGAAGCTTATTGAGTAAAGATGAGGAGTAAGAGATAAAAGGATTAAATTGGAGCATTAAATGAAACAAGAGATTAAGGAGATGCTATCTGGATAAACTGAGGGAACCAGAGGTTGTTGAGAGTTTCAGAGGGAGGAGTAGGTGATGATTGATTTAAGTAAGTGAAAGGAATACAGCAAAAGTCGGCTTTGTAGCTTTGAGAGATAAAATGGTGAAGGTGGCAGATGATCAAATAGCTAAAAAGATAAGATCTAGTAGAAGTCACAGATAACACAGAAGATACTGAATTTATTTGATGAAAGGAGAAAATAGAAAAATGCAGTAATCAAAGTAGGCAAAAGGGATATATATATATATATATATATATATATATATATATATATATATATATATATATATATATATATATATATATATATATATATGTGTGTGTGTGTACGAGTATATACCTGTCCTTTTTTCCCCCTAAGTTAAGTCTTTCCGCTCCTGGGATTGGAATGACTCCTTACCCTCTCCCTTAAAACCCACATCCTTTCGTCTTTGCCTCTCCTTCCCTCTTTCCTGATGAGGCAACAGTTTGTTGCGAAAGCTTTAATTTTGTGTGTATGTTTGTGTGTCTATCGACCTGCCAGCACTTTCGTTCGGTAAGTCACATCATCTGTGTATATATATATATATATATATAGAAACATTCCACATAGGAAAAATATAGCTAAAAACAAAGATGATGTGACTTACCAAATGAAAGTGCTGGCAGGTCGACAGACACACAAACAAACACAAACGAAAGTGCTGGCAGGTCGACAGACACACAAACAAACACAAACATACATGTGTGTATGTTTGTGTTTGTTTGTGTGTCTGTCGACCTGCCAGCACTTTCATTTGGTAAGTCACATCATCTTTGTTTATATATATATATATATATATATATATATATATATATATATATATATATATATATATATATATATATATATATATATATATATATATATATCCTACAGGCAGCTTCTATCTTTCCCCTACTAACACAAACTTCTACAGCCTGGCATTTGTTTTCTAGCTATCTTGCACTTTCTGTCAATCTCATATATATATATATATATATATATATATATAAGGTCTTCGTGGCAAACAAATCTGCTCCAGCCCGGAATCCCTGAACCATTACACCAACAACCTGACAACAGCTTTCGCATCCCGTAACTACCGTCCCGACCTGGTACAGAAGCAAATAACCAGAGCCACTTCCTCATCCCCTCAAACCCAGAACCGCCCACAGAAGAACCACAAAAGTGCCCCACTTGTGACAGGATATTTTCCTGGGACTGGACCAGACTCTGAATGTGGCTCTCCAGCAGGGATACGACTTCCTCAAATCCTGCCCTGAAATGAGATCCATCCTTCATGAAATCCTCCCCACTCCACCAAGAGTGTCTTTCCGCCGTCCACCTTACCTTCGTAACCTGTTAGTTCATCCCTATGAAATCCCCAAACCACCTTCCCTACCCTCTGGCTCCTATCCTTGTAACCGCCCCCGGTGTAAAACCTGTCCCATGCACCCTCCCACCACCACCTACTCCAGTCCTGTAACCCGGAAGGTGTACACGATCAAAGGCAGAGCCACGTGTGAAAGCACCCATGTGATTAACCAACTGACCTGCCTACACTGTGATGCATTCTATGTGGGAATGACCAGCAACAAACTGTCCATTCGCATGAATGGACACAGGCAGACAGTTTTTGTTGGTAATGAGGATCACCCTGTGGCTAAACATGCCTTGGTGCACGGCCAGCACATCTTGGCACAGTGTTACACCGTCCGGGTTATCTGGCTACTTCCCACCAACACCAACCTATCCGAACTCCGGAGGTGGGAACTTGCTCTTCAATATATCCTCTCTTCCCGTTACCCACCAGGCCTCAATCTCCACTAATTTCAAGTTGCCGCCACTCATACCTCACCTGTCATTCAACATCATCTTTGCCTCTTCACTTCTGCCTCGACTGACATCTCTGCCCAAACTCTTTGTCTTTAAATATGTCTGCTTGTGAGATGTCTGCTTGTGTCTGTATATGTGTGGATGGATATGTGTGTGTGTGTGTGCGCGAGTGTATACCCGTCCTTTTTTCCCCCTAAGGTAAGTCTTTCCGCTCCCGGGATTGGAATGACTCCTTACCCTCTCCCTTAAAACCCACATCCTTTCGTCTTTCCCTCTCCTTCCCTCTTCCCTGATGAGGCAACAGTTTGTTGCGAAAGCTTGAATTTTGTGTGTGTGTTTGTGTTTGTTTGTGTGTCTATCGACCTGCCAGCGCTTTCGTTCGGTAAGTCACATCATCTTTGTTTTTATAGAGGGAAACGTTCCACGTAGGAAAAATATATCTAAAAACAATGATGATGTGACTTACCAAATGAAAGTGCTGGCAAGTCGACAGACACACAAACAAACACAAACATACACACAAAATACAAGCTTTCGCAACAAACTGTTGCCTCATCAGGAAAGAGGGAAGGAGAGGGAAAGACGAAAGGATGTGGGTTTTAAGGGAGAGGGTAAGGAGTCATTCCAATCCCGGGAGCGGAAAGACTTACCTTAGGGGGAAAAAAGGACGGGTATACACTCGCGCGCGCGCACACACACACACACACACACACACACACACACACACACACACATATCCATCCACACATATACAGACACGTGTGGATGGATATGTGTGTGTGTGTGTGCGAGTGTATACCCGTCCTTTTTTCCCCCTAAGGTAAGTCTTTCCGCTCCCGGGATTGGAATGACTCCTCACCCTCCCCCTTAAAACCCAAATCCCTTCGTCTTTCCCTCTCCTTCCCTCTTTCCTGACGAGGCAACCGTTGGTTGCGAAAGCTAGAATTTTGTGTGTATGTTTGTGTTTTTACCGAACTATGAAGTTGACGAACCAGGGTTGCAAAATGCTTACACAAATTATTTACAGATGGACAGCAAAACGGGCAGAAGCTGACTTTGGAGAAGATCAGTTTGGGATCCGGAGAAATGTAAGAACACACAAGACAATGTTGATCCTACAACTTATCATTGAAGATAGATTACATAAAGATAGATTACATAAAGATAGATTGCATAAAGATAGATTACATTGAAGATAGAGTACATAAAGGCATTTATATTTGTTGATTTAGAGAAAACTTGTGACAATATTGACTGGCATACACTCTGAAATTTTGAAGGTAGTAAGGATAAAATGTAGGGAACTGAGACTATTAACAACTTGTACTGAAACCAGACGGCAGTTATAAGAGGAAGCAGTGGAAGAGAAAGAAGTGTTACAGAGTTGTAGTCTATCCGTGACGTTATTCAAACTGTATATTAAGCAAGCAGTAAAGGAAAACAAGGAGGACTTTGGAAAGGGTATTAAAGTTAAAGGAGAAGAAATAAAAACTTGGAGGTTTGCTGAACATATTGGAGTTCTGTCAGAGACAGCAAATTATTTGGAAGAGCAGCTAAATGCAGTTGATGGAGTCTTGAAAAGAGGTTATAAGATAAACATCAACAAACATAAAACATGAATGATGGAATGTAGCCAAATTAATTCAGGTAATGACGAGGGAATTAGTTTAGTGAATGAGACATTAACCCTTTAACTGCTGTGGACATGTTAACGCGCACGCCTTTGTACCTGTCCCTGTGTGCTCTGAACGTGTTTATGCACGCCACCAGTCCTTCTACCTGGTACTCTGAACGTGTCTAGAGTACCAGGTAGAAGGACTGGTGGCGCGCGTAAACTTGTTCAGAGCACACAGAGACAGGTACAAAGGCGCGCATGTTAACACGTCCAGAGAAGTTAAATGTGCTAGATGAGTTTTGCTATTTGATCAGTAAAATAACTGATGATGGTGGAAATTGAAAGGATGTAAAAGGCATACAGGTGATGGTGAGAAAAGCATTTCTGGGAAAGAGCAGTTTGTTAATATATAATTGAAATTTAAGTGTTAGGAAGGTTTTTCTGAAGGTATTTGTCTGGAGTGTAGCCTTTCACAGAAGTGAAATGTGGATGATAAGCATTTCAGACACGAAGAGAGTAGCAGCTTTTGCAATGTGGTGCTACAGAAAAATTTTGAATATTAGATGGATAGTTTGAGTAAATAATGAGGAGGTGCTAAATCAAATTGGGGGAAAAAATTATGGCTCCACTTGACAAAAAGAAGAGATCAGAGGAGATGACACATCCTGAAGCATCAAGAATTCATCAGTTTAGTTATAGAGGAATGTGTAGATAGTAAAGTTACAGAGGTAGGCAAAGGTGTGAATACAGTAAGCAGGTTCAAATGCATGGTTATAGAAATGAGGACATTCATACCTTCTGATGAGACAAGTGACATTTGTATTAGACAAGATTATAAAAAGAATTCCATTCCATCTTATAAAAGTTGATATCTTGATCACATAACATGTTATTAAAATTTATTACCAGTTTTGGCTTTTCAACCATCATAAATCTAAAAATGAAAAAATGTAAACAAAAACATCAATAGATTTACCAAACAGAAATATGCATATTTTTGTTTGTTTTGTGTGAATAAAAGGAACAAGTTACCTAAAAATTTAGTGGGCACATAGACAGTACATAAAAGAACAAGAGCAGAGAATGCATAGTTGTAGATTAAAGTTCAAAATAATTGGAACTAGTAGAATACTAGTTACAGACAACTAAAAGTATATATAGCCAATACAAAAATATAAATGTTGTAGAAAGTTCTTGCAGAATGTAAGTGCTTTTGAATTAAAGCAACCCACTTACCAAAAGGTAGAAATGTGGAGTTGTTGACAGGTACACACAACAGAAAGGAAATTTACACATGCACGTGTATGACCTTACATGGTGCCAGCTAGACGTAGAGGGCCAATGCTGTTTTTTGGCTGATGGACTGGTTGTGGTGGGGCAGTGTCTGAAGGCACAAATTTTCAGCTTGTCCAGTTGATATAAA
This sequence comes from Schistocerca nitens, assembly GCF_023898315.1. Classification (NCBI taxonomy): domain Eukaryota; kingdom Metazoa; phylum Arthropoda; class Insecta; order Orthoptera; family Acrididae; genus Schistocerca; species Schistocerca nitens. The sequence goes on along the minus strand of NC_064619.1, from coordinate 465,491,532 downwards.
TCAAAGCCCACTGGCAACAAATGTCTTTAATTTCAGTGTGTCTTGATTCTCATTGTTGTTTAGGCAGTTCATGTGACTATCTTTACAGTTGGCATATATTTCTGTTTTTTGTTGTATATTTAGTCGAGCTTGTTTTTGTTCAACGGCCTTGCTGCAGTGGTAACACCGTTTCCCATCAAATCACTGAAGTTCAAGTACTGTCGGGCTGGGCTAGCACTTGGATGGGTGACCATCCAGCCTGCCGAGCGCTTTTAGCCAGCGGAGTGCACTCAACACTTGCGAAGCAAACTGAGGAGCTACTTGACTGAGAAGTAGTGGCTCCGGTCACGAAAACTGACGACGGCTGGGAGAGCGGTGTGCTGACCATGTGCCCCTCCATATCCGTATCGTGATGCCTTCGAGCTGAGGATGACATTGCAGCCGGACGGTACCGTTGGCCTTCATGGTCTGTTTGGGTGGAGTTTAGTTTTTATGTTTTTGTTCTTGATGATGAACTCTGTACAAACATTTCAATTGTTGAAACTATAGGTATTAAAAAATAATTTTTTTATGTCACAAAAAAGTGACCACAGGTGCAGCACTGGAAATCTGTTACTCTTAGAAAGCCTTGATGTAGAAGAGTTTCTGGAAATGGGAAACAGCCTTGCAGGCATTTATCTGAAGTTTTTATCAGTAATGTCAGAGTCGAATTTTTTAGGCGGTACCCAAGTTTAATGAACTTTTATGTGACACAGGCATTGTCTTTCATTACTTAGAAAAGGCGAAGCTGGTCACCTGTTCACAGGCTGTTAACGTGAGTATCTATGCAAAGTAATTGATTGAATAGGCAATGTGGTCTTGGACGTCTGTGCTTGTCCTTCATTATGGAACATGGCGGTTGAAGTTTTACCCATTCTATGAAGCAGGAGAGACAGCAATCTGTATCAGATCTGATGACAGGGTATGGGAAGTTATGATTGCCTTGGGCGTAGGATATTCGAGATTGAACCAGGGATCAGTGAAAATGTGTTGCCTGGTTAAATGAATCAGCATTTTTTGCTACGACAAGTTGGTAATCACATCCAGCTACACCACTGACCAGGCAAACAGCCATTGGAAACAATCACTTCACCACTGGCAAGGCCGGTGGAGGCAGTATTATGCTGTTTGGGGAGGGGGGGTCAAATGGGCTTCCATAGGCCCTGTGGTAGTAATTGAAGGCACCATGACAGCTGTGGACGATGTGAACATTATTGCGGACCACATGCATCCTTTCATGCTTGATTACTTCCCCAACAGTGGTGGCATCTTCCAGTAGGATAACTTTTCATTTTGATGGAATCATGCTGCAGTTATTTGAGGAACATGATTGTGACCTTGTGTTGATGCCATGGCCACCAAATTCACCTCATCTGAACCCAATGGAACACGTCTGCGACACTGTTGGGTGCCAGCTCCATGTCTGCAAGCCACTGGCCTATAGTTTTAAGGGAATTACATGATGTACGCATAAACATCTGGTGCCACATACTTCTGGTAACCAAACAAGGACTTGTGAATCTGTGCCCTGCAGAATAGTTGTATTGTGTTTGAGAGGCAGACCATCACGGTTTTAAGCAGATGATCATAATGTTTTGGCTTGTCACTGCATCTCTTTACATGTGTACGAATGCAATTCTCTCTCTCTCTCTCTCTCTCAATTAAATTTTACCAATTTCATAATAAACATTAATACCTGCATAATATTCCAGGTCTGATAAACTGTTACATGGCTCTCTTGCAGTCAGTACCACCAGTTACACCTTTTCTAGCTGGTGTTATTTGTCTTTAGATGTTGTGTTGATTTTACAGTGCAAGAATGGTGTGTTGAACAAGGCTTTGAATTGGTGGAACTCAATCCAGATCTTGACCCTGAGTGGGAAGCAGAACAAGATTTCCTGGAGACTACTGGTGTGAAACGAGTTATCCAAGCTCTACATGCTCACCTTTGGCCGAATTTGCACATGAAAGGTAAGTGCAGTAATACTGTGATATACACAAAACTGACTAAACATTGCTTTTAGTTGATATTCAAACAATGGAAAATCCAGGATGCAATGTAACAATATTATGAGAAGGAAAGTTGCTACTCACCTTATAGCAGAGACCCAGAGTCCCGATAGGCACAACAAAAAGACTATCACAATTAAAGCTTTCGGCCATTAAGGCCTTCAACAACAACAACAACAACAACAAAATGGTTCAAATGGCTCTGAGCACTATGGGACTTAACATATGTGGTCATCAGTCCCCTAGAACTTAGAACTACTTAAACCTAACTAACCTAAGGACATCACACACATCCATGCCCGAGGCAGGATTCGAACCTGCAACCGTAGCGGTCACACGGTTTCAGACTGAAGCGCCTAGAACCGCACGGCCACACCGGCCGGCCCAACAACAACAACAACAACATCACACACACACACACACACACACACACACACACACACAAATCACAAACACGACTGCAGTCTCAGGCAACTGAAACCACACTGCGAGCAGCAGCACCAGTGCATGATGGGAGTTTGGGGTGGGGAGGGGGGGAGGGATAATATGGTGGGGGTGGATGACAGTGAAGTGCTGAATGTTAGACAGAGAGCGGGGGATGGCTATGGAAGGGGAGGGGAGGAGGGAGTAGCGGAAAAGGAGAGAAATAAAAAGACTGGGTGTGATGGTGGAATGTTGACTGTGTAGCACTGGAATGGTAACAGGGAAGGGGCTGGATGGGTGAGGACAGTGACTAATGAAGGTTGAGGCCAGGAGGCTTACAGGAATGTAGGATGTATTGCAGGGTGTTCAGCAACAGGGTGGTCCACTTGTCTCTTGGGTACAGTTTATCAGTGGCAATTCATGCAGGCCGACAACTTGTTGGGCGTCATGCCTACATAGAATGCTGCCCAGTGGGGAAGGGGGGCGGGGGCAAAATCGGGGTGTCTGTCCTGGGCAGCAATTTAAGGGGGGGGTCAAATGGGGGTGTCTGTCCTGGGCAGCAAATTTGGGGGGGGGGGGTCACGAAGTACACACCTTGGTCTATCATTGCATGGAATGAGTTGGCACGCAAATGGTTTCATATAGGACTGTAGATACTGTGACAATAGTGTACACTTCAGTTTTGTCATTTTGTGGGTTCCCGAGTCGTGTCTGAAATAAATGTTTTGGCAGCTGCACATCGTGCAAGCTGTGATTGTGTTAAAGCTTGTTGCGTGACATCGCTGTATAAGAAAATAATCAGAAACGTGTTTTGTTTCGTGACTGGGTGAAGAAAAGGTGTCAGCTCGGTTGCTCAGCAACCTTGCTGAAATAATTTGTTATGGAAGACCCAAGAAGTTTTTCAAGTATCTTAGAATGTCACCAGAACTGTTCATGTTTCTTCTAAATAGAGTTAATTGTGCGATAAGGAGAAGATACTGCAGTGCATGAAGCACTGTCACCAAAACTGAAATTACATATCACATTGTGTGCATTACAATCGAGAACACTCGTCATGCTAGAAGAGTAGTTTTAGTTGGTGATGACACTTTTTCGTTAATGCCAATAGTTATTAACATTAACAGTAATAACTATTAACATTAACAGCAATAATTATTTGAAGCAGGCTGCATTAAGAGGAAAATGGTCTTGAAGATAGATCTGTACAGTGGCAATATTTCAAAATTCAAACATATATGAGTGGGAAGCACTGCTGCGATGTTTTAAATAAATAATTATTGAATAAAGAATGCAGCTTCTTGATTTGTGTACCCTTCCCTCCTGTCAACAATATTCCTTAGAAAAGAGTCGACCAACTCGAACAACAGGATTTTGGTCTTGTAGACAAGAGCTTTTCCACAGCCAGAATTGTACTTGCTTGTATTTTTCGTAATTCAGTTGTATATGTGCTCCTAATTCAATAAATTTTGCCCTGCAGCTAAGATATTATCAAATCATCTATGATCTGATCGTACATGACGGTCTGAGGAGCAGTAATATGTTGCTTATTTTTGTAATCAGCATCAGTGAAATCCCACAAACACCTATGCAAAGCATAGATATCCAAAAGGTGGACATTGTTATCCGTTCTCCACTTCATATTTCAGTTTGTCCACACACTATGAACACATGTAACCTCAAAATTCAAACAACTTGTGTTGCCAAAGTTGGAACACGCAGAAAGTGTTGAGTTTCACCAACGAGTTGGACAATTGTGCGGCGTGCATGCACGCCTGCAATCTAGTGTCATTGTGTAAACTAATGTTTACTTTTATAAGGGGGTTAGTCTGTGTTGTTGCCCCGGATGATGATTACACGAACATTTTGTCAGGTTTTGTAAGCGGTGGGTCCTGGAGGTACGGCAGTACGCGAACACAAGAAGTAAGTTTAAACAGTTTTATTAACAAAGGCAGATTATAAAACACACACGCTATGCGCACACATCATCACTGTGTCTGACATCCTAACACCAGCTAATTACGGTCATATTGAAAGGCTCCATGGGGAGTTAAGAAAAGAGACATATTCGCGCCCGAGGCCACATTAGTTAATACTGCCCACTGCGGATGGCGGCCAATTGCGTACTCCCCGTCGCAGTGTGGCCGGACGCGCGTCTACTGACCAAGGGAATCTTCCGCATTCCAGAATCTTCAGCATTCCAGATAGGCCAGCTGGCAAGCGCGTGTTAACGCACTGTACGGCTGCGCGCAATCCGTAGACCCTTACACTTTTGAAGTAAATTTCCTTTTACGCAAGATGAATTACGTGCGAGAATGTACGATGAATTTCTTAAATCACGGAGCGTTTGACTCTCATTTAAAAATTAACTCTTTGAGGATGAGCCGTTTAGTAGAATTTCAAGCCCAGAAGATCAGACATTTATGTTGATATTAAACATTTTACTGGCACATTTGTGCGATGTATCTTAAAGTGTAACATGTGCAAAAAAGATAACATTATATGTGAAAGCTTAGCTTCTCTTGCAGCTAATTAATCTATAGGCAGTGGAGAGCGGGTGTGGTAATTACAACGATAAATAATCACTCACACGCTCATCACTTACTATGAATAGGCTACTTTTATTCTCACAGCATATACAGAATCGCATAGCATAGAGCATGTACTACAGAGAACTGATCTGGTAAAGATACAGTTGTTCTTGCTGCTGTAGGGTAGCAATAATATTGGGGCATGAGCCAGTGGTTCTATGTCCCCACAAATCTTGGAGACCAATATTATATATGAAAGCCTTGCTTTTCTTGTAGCAGCACTAAGTATATTAATTTAAACCATTAACTTTTCCTATTTGTGTGTTCGCGCTACTTAACAGTGATGTTGCTATTGGCTGACTACATCACATGTCCCATACTCTGGAGGCTGGCGAGATCACGTGACATGAGCTGAGCTGCCACTGGCTTACAAAAGCGCATCGCAGCCTCGATTTCAATGCTTTGGGAAGTAACATGCGCTGTTTGGTGGAATTTGCATTTATACTTTCGTAATACAAAAATATGCAGTGTACGTGTTGTTGCACATGAAACATCTTTCCAAAATGTGTTTTTTTTTTTTTTTCCCGTGAGTTGCATTTTATAAAGTGCTAAGAAATTCTGCGCTGGTGTATAAAACCATAGACATTAAAAGGATTGATAACTTTTACAGTTCCAAGGGAAAGAATATTGTCATTTAACGTGGAAAAAGTGTATTTTCACCCGGGAGAAAATATATTTTTAACCAGGAAATCCGGGAAATTTTTTTTCCTTGTGGACAATGTAATTCAGTTGTTCCAGTCATGGGTGGTACTGAGTCACGAGGGGAATGCTCCTCTGTGGCCGGATGGTGGGACTTTGGGAGGTGGTGGGAGATTGGAAAGATAAGGAATGGGAGATTTGTTTCTGTACAAGGTTGGGAAGATAACTACAGTCAGTGAAGGCTTCAGTGAGACCCTCAGTATATTTTGAAAGGGACTGCTCATCACTGCAGATGCGACGGCCACATGTAGCTAGGCTGTATGGAAGGGACCTCTTGGTATGGAATGGATGGCAGCTGTCGAAGTGGATGTATTGCTGGTGGTTAGTAGGTGATATGGACGGAGGTACTGATGTAGCCATCTTTGAGGTGGGGGTCAATATCTAGAAAGGTGGCTTGTTCAGTTGAGTAGGACCAGGTGAAGCAAATGGGGGAGGTGTTGAGGTTCTGGAGGAATGAGGGCAGGGTAACCTGACCTTTGATCCAGATAGCAAAGACGTCATCAATGAATCTGAATGTGCCCATAGTCATACCCCAGAGTTGTTTGTAGGTAATGCCTTCGAAGGGGAAGTAATTGGTTTGGAATGCGTCAGGCATTGGGAAAGGTAGTGTTCAGTAGCGGTAAGGCCATGGGCCTTAGGAATGTTAGTGTACAGGGAGGTGGCATCAATAGTGATGAGCAGGGCACCATGCCTTATCTTTCCAGTCTCCCACCACCTCCCAGAGTCCCACCATCCAGCCACAGAGGAGCATTCCCTTCATAACTCAGTACCACCCAGGACTGGAGCAACTGAATTATATTCTCTGCCAGGGTTTCGATTACTTCTCATTGTGCCATGAAATGAGAAATGTCCTGCCCACTATCCTTCGAATCCTGCCCACAGTGGTATTCCGCTGTCCACCGAACCTACACAACATACTCGTCCATATTCACACAGCTCCTGCTCCTAATCCCTTGCCTCTTGGCTCATACCCCTGTAATAGATCTGTCCCATACATCCTGCCACCACCACCACTACCACCACCTTCACCAGTCCGGTCACTAACATCACCTATCCCATCAAAGGCAGGGCTATCTTTGAAACCAGTCATGTGGTCTACAAGCTAAGCTGCAACCACTGTGCTGCGTTCTATGTAGGCATGACAACCAACAAGCTGTCTGTCCACATGAATGGCCGCCGACAAACTGTGCCCAAGAGTCAAGTGGACCACCCTGTTGATGAACACAATCTCAAACATGGTATCTTTCATTTCAATGACTGCTTCACAGCTTGTGCCATGTAGATCCTTCCCACCAACACCAGCTTTTATGAACTGTGCAGGTGGGAACTTTCCCTACAATACATCTTATGTTCCTGTAACCCTCCTGGCTCAACCTTCATTGGTCACTGTCCTCACCCATACAGCCCCCTTTCCTGTTCCCAATCCAGCACTACACAGCCATCATTCCACCATCACACCCATTCTTTTTATTTCTCTCCTTTTCCGCTACTTCACTCCTCCCCCTCCCCAAATCTCCCCTGCCCTCTGTCCAACGTGCAGCAATTCACTGCCTGCTACCGCTACCATACTATCCCTCCCCCTCCCCTCCCCTGCCTCCTCCTTCCCCCCACCCATTTGCTACTCCAATCACGCACTGGTGGTGCTGCTTACAATGTGGTTTCAGTTGCCTGAGACTGCAGTTACTTAACCATTTGTTGATGTGCCGTATAATTGCTTTCCTCTCAGTTTTCTATGTGAAGTAAATTCCTTTCAGTTGTAATACTTTTGGATGAAAAACTGGTCAGCTAGAAACATATTCTGTGTGTAGATTTCATATATTTCATATCTTCCATTTGCCAAACTGTTGTTTTGTTCTAGCATAATTTTGAAAAGTATTAAGTCACTCAGGTACTCCAATGATACTGGAGTAAAGAGTTCTTTGCAGCGAACTTCTTATAGAAGAAATGAGCATCTGTAATCTTAATATTGTGTATGTGTGTGTATTAGAGAAAACTAAAGCAGCATAGAAAGGTGTAGCATTGGCTATGATGGTGCCAGAGGTTACCACAAATGGAACAGCTGAGTTGGCTGTGAGTAGAACTGATGTGACTGCAGGTGCCTCATCTGTATAAGATGTATGAATGGATGTAGAAGGAATTAACGTAATGATAATAAATATTGGCTTTATAACAATGATCTCCTTATAACTTTTCTACTGAGTTTCAGCATTAAAGTAGTTCATGAACCATAATAAGTACTCAATGTGGTAAATACACACATCCAGTGGCAATTTGGGCCTGCCTTCCAGTTTTAATCTGAGAGTGAATGTGAAATGGACAAGCAGATAAGAGAGTGTGCTCAACTTTTTCGAGGACTGATCTTTGATAGCACTATATCGTATGTTCTTTGCTTTAGTTTTTATTTATTTGTTGTACATGTGTCCCACAGATCCGTGCAGTCATGATATGCACTGTGTATGAAAATAATAATGAATAAAAAATAGGAGTGCGGGTTAGCTACTACAAACAGCATAGTGAACGCATTATTGTGGCCAAGATAGACACAAAGCCCATGCCTACTACAGTAGTACAAGTTTATATGCCAACTAGCTCTGCAGATGATGAAGAAATAGATGAAATGCATAAAAGAAGGTTGTATACCTGGAAGAATCCTGGAGATACTGAAAGGTATCAGATAGATTATATAATGGTAAGACAGAGATTTAGGAACCAGGTTTTAAATTGTAAGACATTTCCTGGGGCAGATGTGGATTCTGACCACAATCTATTGGTTATGAACTGCAGATTGAAACTGAAGAAACTGCAAAAAGGTGGGAATTTAAGGAGATGGGACCTGGATAAACTGAAAGAACCAGAGGTTGTAGAGTGTTTCAGGGAGAGCATAAGGGAACAATTGACAGGAATGGGGGAAAGAAATACAGTAGAAGAAGAATGGGTAGCTCTGAGGGATGAAGTAGTGAAGGCAGCAGAGGATCAAGTAGGTAAAAAGACGAGGGCTAATAGAAATCCTTGGGTAACAGAAGAAATATTGAATTTAATTGATGAAAGGAGAAAATATAAAAATGCAGCAAATGAAGCAGGCAAAAAGGAATACAAACGTCTCAAAAATGAGATTGACAGGAAGTGCAAAATGGCTAAGCAGGGATGGCTAGAGGAAAAACGTAAGGATGTAGAGGCTTGTCTCACTAGGGGTAAGATAGATACTGCCTACAGGAAAATTAAAGAGACCTTTGGAGAGAAGGGAACCACTTGTATGAATATCAAAGAGCTCAGATGGAAACCCAGTTCTAAGCAAAGAAGGGAAGGCAGAAAGGTGGAAGGAGTATATAGAGGGTTTATACAAGGGCGATGTACTTGAGGACAATATTATGGAAATGGAAGAGGATGTAGATGAAGATGAAATGGGAGATAAGATACTGCGTGAAGAGTTTGACAGAGCACTGAAAGACCTGAGTCGAAACAAGGCCCCGGGAGTAGACAACATTCCATTAGAACTACTGATGGCCTCTGATGGCCTCGGGAGAGCCAGTCATGACAAAACTCTACCATCTGGTGAGCAAGATGTATGAGACAGGCGAAATACCCACATACTTCAAGAAGAATATAATAATTCCAATCCCAAAGAAAGCAGGTGTTGACAGATGTGAAAATTACCGAACTATCAGTTTAATAAGTCACAGCTGCAAAATACTAACGCGAATTCTTTACAGACGAATGGAAAAACTGGTAGAAGCCGACCTCGGGGAAGATCAGTTTGGATTCCGTAGAAATGTTGGAACACGTGAGGCAATACTAACCTTACGACTTATCTTAGAAGAAAGATTAAGAAAAGGCAAACCTACGTTTCTAGGATTTGTAGACTTAGAGAAAGCTTTTGACAATGTTAACTGGAATACTCTCTTTCAAATTCTGAAGGTGGCAGGGGTAAAATACAGGTAGCGAAAGGCTATTTACAATTTGTACAGAAACCAGATGGCAGTTATAAGAGTCGAGGGGCATGAAAGGGAAGCAGTGGTTGGGAAGGGAGTAAGACAGGGTTGTAGCCTCTCCCCGATGTTATTCAATCTGTATATTGAGCAAGCAGTAAAGGAAACAAAAGAAAAATTTGGAGTCGGTATTAAAATCCATGGAGAAGAAATAAAAACTTTGAGGTTCGCCGATGACAATGTAATTCTGTCAGAGACAGCAAAGGACTTGGAAGAGCAGTTGAACGGAATGGACAGTGTCTTGATAGGAGGATATAAGATGAACATCAACAAAAGCAAAACGAGGATAATGGAATGTAGTCAAATTAAATCGGGTGATGGTGAGGGGATTAGATTAGGAAATGAGACACTTAAAGTAGTAAAGGAGTTTTGCTATTTGGGGAGCAAAATAACTGATGATGGTCGAAGTAGAGAGGATATAAAATGTAGACTGGCAATGGCAAGGAAATCGTTTCTGAAGAAGAGAAATTTGTTAACATCGAGTATAGATTTAAGTGTCAGGAAGTCGTTTCTGAAAGTATTTGTATGGAGTGTAGCTACGTATGGAAGTGAAACATGGACGATAACCAGTTTGGACAAGAAGAGAATAGAAGCTTTCGAAATGTGGTGCTACAGAAGAATGCTGAAGATAAGGTGGGTAGATCACGTAACTAATGAGGAGGTATTGAATAGGATTGGGGAGAAGAGAAGTTTGTGGCACAACTTGACTAGAAGAAGGGATCGGGTGGTAGGACATGTTTTGAGGCGTCAAGGGATCACAAATTTAGCATTGGAGGGCAGCGTGGAGGGTAAAAATCGTAGAGGGAGACCAAGAGATGAATACACTAAGCAGATTCAGAAGGATGTAGGTTGCAGTAGGTACTGGGAGATGAAGAAGCTTGCGCAGGATAGAGTAGCATGGAGAGCTGCATCAAACCAGTCTCAGGACTGAAGACAACAACAACAACAACAACAACAACAACAACAACATGAAAAGTGCTTAGTTATGCTGTACATATCAGTTAAATGCTAACATATACACTCTGCAAACCACCTTGAAGTGCATGACAGAGTGTACTTTCTATTGTCCATTTAGGATGGTTTCTTCCCATTCCATTCACGTATGGAGCACCAGATGAGTGATTGTTTGAATGCCTCTGTGTGTGCTGTAATTATTCTATTCCTTTTTGAGTGATACATAGGGGGTAGTAGTATATTCCTAGAGACCTCATTTAAAGCTGGCTCTTGAAACTTCGTTAGCAGACTTTATTGGGATATGAAACTTCCTGGCAGATTAAAACTGTGTGCCCGACCGAGACTCGAACTCGGGACCTTTTGCCTTTTGCGGGCAAGTGCTCTACCATCTGAGCTACCGAAGCACGACTCACGCCCGGTACTCACAGCTTTACTTCTGCCAGTATCTCGTCTCCTACCTTCCAAACTTTACAGAAGCTCTCATGTGAACCTTGCAGAACTAGCACTCCTGAAAGAAAGCTACCGAAGCAGACGGTAGAGCACTTGCCCGCGAAAGGCAAAAGGTCCTGAGTTCGAGTCTCGGTCGGGCACACAGTTTTAATCTGCCAGGAAGTTTCATATCAGCGCACACTCCGCTGCAGAGTGAAAATCTCATTCTGGAAACATCCCCCAGGCTGTGGCTAAGCTATGTCTCCCTCAGGAGTGCTAGTTCTGCAAGGTTCGCAGGAGAGCTTCTGTAAAGTTTGGAAGGTAGGAGACGAGATACTGGCAGAAGTAAAGCTGTGAGTACCGGGCGTGAGTCGTGCTTCGGTAGCTCAGATGGTAGAGCACTTGCCCGCGAAATGCAAAAGGTCCCGAGTTCGAGTCTCGGTCGGGCACACAGTTTTAATCTGCCAGGAAGTTTCATATCAGCACACACTCCGCTGCAGAGTGAAAATCTCATTCTTTATTGGGATAGTTTAAGTCTATCTTGAAGAGTCTTCCACTTCAGTTTCTCCGTTATCTCTGTGACACTTTCCCTCAGATCAAACAAATCTGTGATCATTTGTGCTGCCCTTCTCTGTATACGTCCAATAACTCCTGTTAGCCCTATTTGGTATGGGTCCCTTGCATTTGAGCAATATTATAGAATGGATCATGACTGATTTGTAAGCAATCTCCTTTGTAGACTGATTGCACTTCCCTGGTATTCTACCAATAAACTGGTCTACCACTTGCTTTCCCCATAGCAGAGCCTATGTGATCATTCCATTTCATATCCCTATAAAATGTTACCCAGGAATTTGTGTGAATTGGCTGATTCCAATAGTGAAGTGTTGATATTATAGTCATAGGATACTACGTTTTTTTGTTTTGTGAAGTGCACAATTTTACATTTTCAACATTTAAAGCAAGTTGCCAATCTTTGCACCACTTGAAAATCTTATCGGGATCTGGCTGAATATTTATGCAGCTTCTTTCGGACAGTAATTCATTACAGATAACTGCATCATCTTCAAGAAGTCTGAGGCTACTGTTAATATTGTGTGTGAGATCATTAATGTACAGCATGAACAGTAAGAGTCTCAACACAAATCCCTGTGGCACACCCGCAGTCACTTCTACATCTGATGATGACCCTTCATTCAAGATAGCCCCTGCATCCTCCCTACCAAAAAGTCCTGATTCCAGCCACAAATTTTACTTGGTACCCCATATGATTGCACTTTTGATAAGAAACGTAGGTATGGTACTGAGTCAAAGGCTTTTTGGAAATCAAGAAATACTACATCTACCTGCCTGCTTTCATCCAAAACTTTCAGTATGTCATGTGAGAAATGTGTGAGTTGGGTTACACATGATTGATGTTTTTGGAATCCACATCTCGTTATGTTTGAGATGCTTCAACAAACTGATCAAGGATATTGGACTGTAGTTTTGTGGATCTTGGACCGTAGTTTCGTGGATCACTTCTACTATCCTTCTTGTAGAAGGTAGTGACCTTTGCATTCCCCAAGAACTGGGCACTATCTTTTGTTCAAGGGATCTACAATAAATTATAGTTAGAAGAGAGGCTAACCCAGCTGCAAATTTTGTATAGAATCCGATAGGAATTCCATCGTGCCCTAGAGCTTTGTTCAGTTTTAACAATTTCAGCTGTTTCTCAATGCCACGTACACTAATACTTTTTCAGTCATCTTTACAATGATATGAAAATTAAATTGGGGCAGTTCTCTTGGGTTTTCCTTTGTAAAGGAACATTTGAAAACGGAGTTAAGTATGTCAGCTTTTGAAAGATAGCACATAATAAACAATTTGACAGGTGCGTTTGTTTTCATACTGTAGTGCTGATATCTGCCAGTAACATGTTTAGAAACTCTTCAGTGTCTAAATGATAACAACTTACATGAACATTTGAGAAACTAGAAACTAACCATGATTGATGATATAGCTGTCAGGCAAGTCCTGAATGGTCTCTCTGACCTTGATGGACAAAGACTCACCATTAACAATTCAAGTATTTGTGATATTAATAGTGGTCCCTACTGGAAAATTACAAGGAAATCTACTGATGAAACTATTGAGATCTTTAAATCACATCTCCAAAACGTAGACTGGGGTCCAGTATATAATGTAGAAAATGCCAATTCCAAGTACAACCTTTTAAAGAATATATAAAACCCATACTAAAAAATCCACCAACAAGCCTTGGATTACCACTGGAATTAGGATCTTATGCAAAAGAAAGAGAGAGTTGTACATTGCCTCCAAAATATCAGATGATCCTAACCTTTTAAATAACTATAAAAAATACTGTAAAATATTGAACAAAGTCATTCAGAAATCAAAAAGTATGTATCTGTGCTCAAACTGTGCTCAAAAACTAATAACTTCACTATTGAAATCAAAACAATATGGGAAGTGATACGAAATGAGACTGGTGCAAATTACCCCAACAAGGCCCAAAATATAGCTCTTAACAATGAAGGTAAGCTAGTTCAAAATCAAGATATTGTAGCTAAAATCTTTAATGAGCACTTTTTAACTGTTGCTGAGAAAACAGCATGCAAAGGCTCTTCAGAAAAGGCAATAAAAACTCTGAAAGAACTTTACACTAACTCTATAGACATGATAGGTACAGCCCCCATAACAGTGCAAGAAGTAAAAAAACCATAGTTTCTCTAAAAAGTAAAAATGCATTGGCTGTAGAAAATATTTCCAGCAAAGTGCTAAAAGCCAGCTGTAATCAACTCTCTAAAGTTCTAGCACATATATTCAATGCCTCTCTAAATCAAGGTATCTTCCCTGACAGAATGAAGTATGTAACTGTGAAGCCCCTCTACAAAAAAGGTGATCCCACAGATGTTTCCAACTATCATTCTATCTCTCTTGTAACAGTTTTTTTTTAAAGTTTTGAAAAATTAATGTATGTCAGGATTGTCAATCACCTTGAAAAATTTGTGCTAATTGGTAAACAACAGTTTGGTTTCAGATCAGGTACATCTACAACCGAAGCAATTTATGCACTTACAAATAATGTTTTAGAATGCCTTGACAAGAAAAAATTACCTGTTGGTGTATTCTGTGACCTGAATAAGGCTTTTGACTGCGTCGATCACAGAATACTTTTAGGAAAAGCAGCCCAATGTGGAATCCGTGGGCAAATGGGTAACTGGATCATATCATATCTAGAAGACAGATAACAAAAAATAGTATTAGGTGTTAACAATCTACAAGTAGGAGAGGTAGAGTCTGACAGGAGAACAGTACATCATGGAGTTCCACAAGGGTCAGTCCTTGGTCGCCCTCCTATTTATTATATATATTAATGACCTACCCGCGTCCTCAAACAGTGCTAGCAATATCACAATGTTTGCAGATGACACAAGCATAGTGACAGCCAGCAAAACCTCCACTGACATAGAGTTAAATGCCAACCAAGCACTTGCAAATGCTCTGAACTGGTTCACAGCAAATTCTCTAGCAATAAATCTCAATAAAACAAATTACATGCAGTTCCAATCCAGTTACATAAGCCCGGAAGAGATTAACATTGCACACGAGAGCCAACAGTTACAGAGCGTTCAGTGCACAAAGTTCCTAGGCGTTCACATACATAACTGGCTCAACTGGGAATTCCACATACAGCAAACACTAAAAAAGCTTAGCTCAGCAACATTTGCCATCCGAATAATCTTCAAAATTGGAGACATCAATGAATCAAAGTCTGCATATTTTGGCTACTTTCATTCAGTGATGTGCTATGGAATAATCTTTTGGGGCAACTCACCACTTTCAAAAACATTTTTTGTAATCCAGAAAAAAGTAGTCCGAATTATATGTAGTGCTCCTCCAAGAACCTCATGTCACAATCTTTTTTAACAGTTAGGTATATTAACCACTACCTCACAATAGCTCCTCTCAGTCATGGTTTTCACACTTCTCAATTCCTCTGAATATGAAACAGATGAGGTATACCATAATTATAACACAAGACAGAAAGGTGATATGCACTGTGAACGGAAAAATCTGTCTCTGGTAAAAAAAAGGGGTAAAGTACACAAGTACAAAAATCTTTAACACACTCCCGAGTGATATAAAGTGTCTAAAAGAAAAGAAAACACTAATAAAAAAAAGCTAACGGAATTCCTACTGGAAAAATGTTTCTACTCTTTAGATGAATTCTTCAGCAGAGATAAATAATTTGAGTAGTAAATCAGATTTTTTTTTCATTGTATCTATATTGTTTTTTTATCACTCTTGTATTTTTGTATTGTATTGTTTATTATCTCTATTATATTATTGTATTGTACCAGTTGTGAATAATTCATCTAATATCAATATAACAGTTTGTATTGTATGATATCTATATTGTATCTGCTTTGACTCGTCCCACATCCATGCGTAATCACGCCATACTGGATCTATGGAATATGTATCTCAAATAAATAAATAAGTCAGTTCAGGCTAGTGATCCCAGAGGTGAGAGTTTCAGTCTTTCATTAGGACAATATTGATTTTCTTCCTCTTCTTTTTTTCGCTAATTCCTTGTTCCTCCTCTGGTGTTGCTTATGAGAAAAATACAAAGTTGCACATTAAACTGTCTGTCTGTCTCTGTGTGTGTGTGTGTGTGTGTGTGTGTGTGTGTGTAGGTTGGGGGGGGGGGGTGTTTCTATAACTGGTTTGCTAAGTCAACTCAAAGCTTGGAAGAAGGCAAGGGCATACTGCCTCCAGTAGGACCATGGCCTAGGAAAGCACTGCAGTTATCAAATCAGCCTCTAGTTTTGTTTTGCCAGGGTGTCATTCTTCTGTCTAGTGTTCACCACATGGATTTTTTTGCATACTGTTCATCACATATGAGGGGAAAATATGTGATGAACATTAAAAACTTTCTGTGAAAAAGAAATTTTCCCGTAGAAAACAATTCCATAATACATAGCAACAAAGATGGTGCAGGGTATGAAATCAAAAGAAAAGAAAATCTTGGGTGTAGCAAGGAAGCTATTAAAGAGAAGATAAGAGTTTTGAGAAAACCAGAAATAAAGGACTTTTAGATTTTGTTGAATTAAACAGTATTATTCAGAAATATATTAAATTTCAGCCTCCAGTTGCATAAGCAAAGAAACTTTACCTAGGTTTCAGCTATAATAATGTAGCCTTCTTCAGTAATGTCACAATATAAAATAAATTAAAACATGCCAGATATTGGCCTTTTCAAACTTAAAATGTTAGCCATACAGTAGATAGTCATAAGACTGCGTCACTTCTACCAGTGTTTTGTCAATAGGGCACACCAACAGGCCAGACAGGTGGGCTGCGGGCACTGAGTCGTAACTGGGTGCCGTGGGCAGCAATGCATCGCGCTCATATGGTGGTCGCACGCATGCGCGTGCGGAGTAATACAGACTTAAACCCAGTAAAACACTAGTAGAAGTGACGCAGTCTTATGACTATGTATTGTAGTACTAACATTTTAAGTTTGACAAGCCCAATATCTGGCATGTTTTAATTTATTTTATATTGTGACATTTCTGAAGAAGGCTACATTATTATAGCCGAAACCTAGGTAAAATTCCTTTGCTTATGCAACTGGAGACTGAAATTTAATATAATTACATTTTACAGTTGCTGACTCTGCTGCACCATGCTAAAAATATTCAGAAATATGTCCAAGAGGATATGAGAAGATACAATTGAAAACAATAAGAGCATGAAGAAAACAAAACATACTCTCATTGGATAGATGCCACATTTTAGCAATTAAGATAGCAGATGGCAAAGTAACTAACAACAGAGATAAAATTATACAGACGTTCTAAGATTTTTTGAATTTTATCCAGGGTGATTCAAAATTCCTGCTACAGGCTTCTAGGGAGGACTTAGATGAAGTTTTGATCAGAAACCCATGTCTGAAAATATACTGTTTGGATGTAAAATCAGTTTGAGGATTGGGTGACTTTGAAATCTCCCATTTCACAGTACGCACGCAACAGAGACAGTGAGCTCTGACCTGCGTGCTCAAGGAGCACATGGCCTGAGCAATATTTTGAGTAATTGTCCTTGTGTTCTCCTCTACATGACGAAGGACATCTTCTTTGAAGTTAAAGAGTGCAGCGAGTCTGTGGAGCACCCAGCGAGCCCTTCTAATTTCGAACCTATCAATTTCTTCCAGCCATTGTTGTAGTCAGATGAAGACTTTATGTGATTCATAATTATAACAGGGACCGGAAATGGTGTCCTTTTATTAGCTCATGCACACTGTCGAGTGGGAGATTTGAATGTGATCCAGTCTTCAAATTGATTTTAATCCAAATGATACATTTCCAGACAAGCGTTCCTTTTCAGAACTTCATCTACTAAGCTGCCCTACGACCCCTAGAAGCCTGTAATAGGAATTTTGAATGACCTGTGTAGTTCAAGGGATCAATCAGAAATACTGGTAGTTAATAATAAGAAGAGTGACACTAAATAACCGTCTGGGATACCAGATAAGATGTATAAAGGCATTTGAGATGTGAAGAAAGGTATGGTGGTAGAAGCTGTGTTCCATTAGAAATGCTTAAGGCTGAAGGGAAAATGATACGTAGTTACCCAAAATGTAAGTCCTTTGACATGAAGCAGTGATCTTGGGTTGATCCTACGTGGTGTAGTGCAACGGTTACATGTTTTGTGCCTTGTAATGCAATACTTATGTACATGGAAGATTTGATAATGGTCGAGCAGTCTGAAACTAATCATCAGTGAATAAATAAAGTTGCCATGCAACTTAACACAGTTTCTTTAAAGCTTATTGTAATCGTGGCGTGCTTATGTTGTGGTTGTACTGTTTGTTTTGCGTCTCTTGCAGTAGTATTGACTATGGCCTGTAGAGGTGGCAGTCTACAGTACATGTCTGCGCAATGATGGATACCAGGGGATACCACAGCCTTGCACACAACTGAATGAAGTGAGAATGAGTATAACGACAACACTGTGAGAAGTATTCAATAAATTCTTGAGTAAAATTTTGCAGATCAATCGAGTGAAAAATCCTAAGAAATTTTGATCTTGTAAAAGCCAGTAAATGGATAAAATCACCTGTTCAGATGCTCAGTTACTATGCTGGGACCTGGACAGAAGGTAATAGACAGAAGGCTTGAATACTGAATTTGGTCTTCCAAAAGTGTTTTGCTGCAGGACATCACTGTATAGTTCCTCATTTGAATTGTTACACGAATGCCAAAACAACAGATATTGAAATTAAGTGATTGGAGTATAGGAAATTAGCTACAGTCACTGAGCATAGGAAAGGCATCTGGACTTTGCGAATACCAGTACTGTTATATTCAGATTATGTGAAAGAACAGGCTCCTCTTCTAGCAGCAGTTAACAATAGGTCACTGGAACAAAAAAATGTACCAAGCATGAGACAGATCTGCATATAATCATATGCCTACGTCACTGATGTCGTCGTAGTAGAATTGTGGAACACATTTTAGGCTTGTATATCATGATCTTCTTGAACAAAAACCTCTGTGAAATTAGGTGACAGTCAGTGCCCAGATTGCTAATGTGTTCCCCGACTTCTGCTGGTCTTCCAAACTGATCGCATGGTGAACAAAATACAAGTTTACTGAATATTGCACCAGATTTGTGACTGAGTCATCATTTCATAGCAGATAGAACTACAGACATTCTGATGGTAAATTAACTATGGAAGTGTTCCGAGGGACCATTATAGTGCCATTAAGAATCACTGTGTGTATAAATGATTTAGAGGATAATGTCGGAAGTTCTGTTGTTGTTGTTGTTTGTTGTTGTTGTTGTCTTTAGTTCGAAGACTGGTTTGATGCAGAACTCCAAGCTACTCTTCCCTTTGCATGCCTCTTCATCTCTGAGTAACTACTGCAGCCCACATCTCTCTGAATCTGTTTACTGTATTCATCTTTTGGTCTCGCTCTACGATTTTTACACCAAACGCTTCCCTCCAATACTAAATTGGTGATCCCTCGATGCCTCAGAACATGTCCTACCAACCGATCCCTTCTTTTATTCAGGTTGTACTGCAAAATTCTTTTCTCCCCAATTCTATTCACTACCTCCTCATTTGTTATGTGATCTATCACTCTAATCTTCAGCATTCTTCTGTAGCACCACATTTCAAAAGCTTCTGTTCTCTTCTTGTCTTAACAGTTTATTGTCAATGTTTGACTTCCATACATGGCTACTTTCCATACAAATACTTTCAGAAAGGCTTTCCTGACAAACCTATACTTAATGTTAACTAATTTCTCTTCTTCAGAAACACTTTTCTTGCCATTGCCAGTCTACCTTTTATATCCTCCCTACTTCGACCATCATCAGTTATGAGGGTTGGAACTTCTCGTACAAAATAGATAGGTGTTTCAAAGTTTTACTGACCTTCAGGGCAGTCTCCAGCATTGTGTATAACTCGTTGCCAGTGATATGGAAGTCGTAGCAGTGCCAGTTGTGTTGACAGTTCGAGCGGCACGGTCTATTGCCTGACGAATTTCTAGCAGTTCTGAAGTGAATGCCGTGAAGTGTTTCCTTCAGTTTAGAAGTCGAGCTGAACTCACGAGGGATTAAGTCAGGGGGGTGCATTAGGTGGTATAGCACTTAGCAGCCCCAACAGTCAAACAAATCAGTAACAGCTTGCACTGTACCTGCTTGAACATTGTGCTGCAAAATGATGATCAGGTCCTGCAGAAAGTGTCATCACTTTTGTCTCTAATCAGGTCGTAGGTTGTGTTCCAAAAATGAACAGTATAGAGAAAGAAGTGGTGACACTTTTTGCAGGATCTGAACATCATTTTGCAGGACAGTGTGTGGATACAAGCTGTTACTGATTTGTTTGACTGATGGGGCTGTTAAGTGCTATACCAGCTACTGCACTCCCCTGACTTAAGCCCTCATGAGTTCAACTCTATTTCTAAACTGAAGGAAACACTTCACGGTATTCACTTCAGAACTACTACAAATTCTTCGGGTATTAGTCTACACCACTCGAACTGTTAACACTACTGGCTCTGCTAAGAGTATCCTACGTCTTCCACATCGCTGCCAAAGAGTTATGCACAATGCTGGTGACTACTTTGAAGGTCAGTAAAACTTTGAAACATGTAAATATTTTGTACGAGTTATAAATAAATAGTTACCACTATTAAAGTTCCAACCCTCGTATTTTGCTTCCCAAATAAAAAAAAAACTCATTGCTACTTTAAGTGTCTCATTTCATAATATAATTCCCTCAGCATCACCTGTTTTATTTTGACTACATTCCATTATCATTATTTTACTTTTGTTGATGTTCATCTTTACTGCTCTTCCAAGTCCTTTGCCGTCCCTAAGAGGATTACAATGCTATCAGCGAACTTCAAAGTTTTTATTTCTTCTCTCTGGATTTTAATTCATAATCCAAATTTTTCTTTTGTTTCCTTTACTGCTTGCTCAATATACAGGTGAATAACATCAGGGATAGGCTACAACCCTGTCTCACTTCCTTCTTAACCATTGCTGTTCTTTTATACCCCTTGACTCTTATAACTGTCATCTGGTTTCTGTATTTTACAGCTGCCACCTTTAGAATATAAATGAGAGTGTTCTGGTCAACATTGTCAAAAGCTTTCTCTAAGGCCACACATGCTGTAAATGTAGGTTTGCCTTTCCTTAACCTATCTTCTATGAGAAGTTGTAGGGCCAGTATTGCCTTGCGTGTTCCTATATTTCTTCAGAATCCAAACTGATCTTCCCTGAGGTCAGCTTCTACGAGTTTTTCCATTCTTCTGTAATGGATTCCTGTTAGTATTTTGCAGCCGCGACTTATTAAACTGATAGTTCTGTAATTTTCACACCTGTCAGTGCCTGCTTTCTTTGGGATTGGGATTATTACATTCTTCTTGAAGTCTGAGGATGTTTCGCCAGTCTCGTACATCTTGCTCACCAGATGAAAGAGTTTTGTCATGGCTGTCTCTCCCAAGGCTACAATAGTTCTGATTGAATGTTATCTGCACCCGGGGCTTTGTATCGACTTAGGTCTTTCAGTGATTCGTCAAATTCTTCATGCAGTATCATATCCTCCTTCTCTTCTTCCTCTATGTCCTCTTCCATTTTCATAATATTGTCCTCAAGGGCATTTCCCTTGTATAGACCCTCTATATACTCATTTCATCTTTCTGCTTTCCCTTCTTTTCTTAGGACTGGTTTTCCATCTGAGCTCTTGATGTTCATGCACGGTGGTTCTCTTTTCTCAGAAGGACTCTTTAATTTTCCTGTAGGCAGTATCTATCTTACCCTTAGTAGTGATATAGCTTCTGCATCCTCTCATTTTTCATCTAGCCATTCCTGCTTAGTCATTTTGCACTTCCTGTCAGTCTCATTTTTTAGACATTTATGTTCCCCTTCGTCCGCTTCATTTCTCTCATTTTTATATTTTCTCCTTTCACCAATTAAATTCAATATATTTTGTGTTACCCAAGGATTTCTACTAGCCCTGGTCTTTTTACCTACTTGATCCTCTGCTGCCTTTACTATTTCATCTCTTAAAGCTACCAATTCTTCTTCTACTGTATTCCTTTCCCATGTTCTTGCCAATTGTTCCCTAATACTCCCTCTGAAACTCTCTACAACCTCTGATTCATTCTGTTTATCCATATCTCAGGTCCTTAAATTCCCTCCTTTTGCAATTTCTTCAGTTTTAATCTGCAGTTCCTAACCAATAAATAGTGGTCAGAATCCACATCTGCCTCTGGAAATATCTTACAATTTAAAATCTGGTGCCCAAATCTCTTCTAACCAGTGTATAATCATTCTGAAACCTTCTGGTGTCTCCAAGTCTCTTCCACATATAAAGCCTTCTTTCAAGATTTTATATAAAGTGTTAGCTATGATTAAATTATGCTCTGTGCAGAATTTTACCAGATGACTTCCTCTTCCATTCCTTTCCCCCCGTCCGTATTCACGTACTACTTTCCCTCTCTTCCTTTTCCTACTGTTGAATTCTAGTCTCTCGTGACAATTAAATTTTTGTCTCCGTTTATTATCTGGATACTTTCTTTTATCTCATCATACATTTCCTCAATCTCCTCATCATCTGGAAAGCCAGTTGGCATATAAACTTATACTACTGTGGTGGGTGTGGACTTTGTGTCTATCTTGGTTACAATATTGTGTTCACTATGCTGTTCATAGTAGTTTATCCACATTCCTATTTTTTTTATTCATGATTAAACCTACTTCTTCATTACCCCTATTTCATTTTGTATTTATAACTCTAGTCACCTGACCAGAAGTCGTGTTTCTCCTGACACCGAACTTCACTAATTCCCACTATATCTAACTTTAACCTATCCACCTCCATTTTTAAATTTTCTAACCTACATGACCAATTAAGGGTCTGACATTCCAAACTCTGATCTGTAGGACACCAGTTTTGTTTCTACTGATGACCATGTCCACTTGAGCAGTCCCCACTTAGAGATCCGTATGGGGCACTATTTTACCCCTGGAATATTTTACCCAAGAGGGTTCAGTCATCATTTAACCATGTAGTAGAGCTGCATGTCCTCTGGAAAAATTACGGCTGTTGTTTCCCCTTGCGTTCAGCTGTTTGCAGTACCAGCACAGCAAGGCCATTTTGGTTGATGTTACAAGGCCAGATCAGTCAATCATCCAGACCGTTGCCCCTGTAACTACTGAAAAGGCTGCTGCCCCTCTTCAGGAACCACAAGTTTGTCTAGACTCTCAACAGATACCCCTCCATTGTGGTTGCATCTATGGTATGGTTATCTGTATCGCTGAGGCACACAAGCCTCCCCACCAACGGCAAGGTCCATGGTTCGTTGGGGGAGGGGGAGGAGGCTATTTACAGAAGATAAATTCAGAAGACGCAATCTCAGAAAACTGTATTGAAATCCAGAAAGAAGACCTACAGAGGGTCGCCATTTGGTGCAGGGCGTGCCAGTTGACCCTCAGTATAAATAAATGTAATGCATTGTGAATAAATGGACAGAAAGACCCATCACTGTATGATTATACCATCACCAGTAAATAACATGGAAACCATACCAACCACAAAAATTTCTTTTTAATGCAACTGTCCTGGGTGACCCAAAGTTGAATGACTGCTTAAACCTGGTTGTAATAAACCAAATGCCCGACAGTCGTTGGAAGACTGCTAAGGATATGCAGGCTGTCCTTTCTTCTCTCCATTTGTGATGACACATGAAAGGAGGTAAATCATACAGCTGTAATAAATACACTTTCTCACACTCTGTAAAGCGGCTGCAGAGTATGAGTCTTTCATGATACACCCCAGTAATGCAAAGTGCAATTGTGGTTTTGATATAAAGAATTTGTTTTGAATGCGACAATACGTACTATATTTTATCGTAATCAATATAAAAAAAATTACATGGGAAATGTTTGATGATTGCTACTTTAATTATAACCTTATACTAGTTGATGACAAACTCCTGTTGCACTTTTAGAAATGTGTCACTTTTCGGTAATAAGAGGAAATTAAGGAGCTGCTGACATCTGTGTATTTTGTGCATTTTTTGGACAAGTTGTTCAGGCAGTTGCAATTGTCTGTAATAGAATGATGATTATGTCAATATGTAGCTGTATATTTTTATAATTATTAATATATTTTTCTGATTGTTATTTGTGTTTCTTTTATGAGTAATTACAGGGATAGGCAAAACAATACGGACACCTGTACTTACTTGCAAGTGGTTTACTAATAAGGGGTTGGACCCACATTTGCCTGTAATACAGCTGCCCCCCATGAACCATGGACCTTGCCGTTGGTGGGGAGGCTTGCGTGCCTCAGCGATACAGATGGCTGTACCGTAGGTGCAACCACAACGGAGGGGTATCTGTTGAGAGGCCAGACAAACATGTGGTTCCTGAAGAGGGGCAGCAGCCTTTTCAGTAGTTGCAGGGGCAACAGTCTGGATGATTGACTGATCTGGCCTTGTAACATTAACCAAAACGGCCTTGCTGTGCTGGTACTGCGAACGGCTGAAAGCAAGGGGAAACTACAGCCGTAATTTTTCCCGAGGACATGCAGCTTTACTGTATGATTAAATGATGATGGCGTTCTCTTGGGTAAAATATTCCGGAGGTAAAATAGTCCCCCATTCGGATCTCCGGGCGGGGACTACTGAAGAGGATGTTATCAGGAGAAAGAAAACTGGCGTTCTGCGGATCGGAGCGTGGAATGCCCGATCCCTTAATCGGGCAGGTAGGTTAGAAAATTTAAAAAGGGAAATGGATAGGTTAAAGTTAGATATAGTGGGAATTAGTGAAGTTCGGTGGCAGGAGGAACAAGACTTTTGGTCAGGTGATTACAGGGTTATAAATACAAAATCAAATAGGGGTAATGCAGGAGTAGGTTTAATAATGAATAAAAGAATAGGAGTGCGGGTTAGCTACTACAAACAGCATAGTGAACGCATTATTGTGGCCAAGATAGACACAAAGCCCATGCCTACTACAGTAGTACAAGTTTATATGCCAACTAGCTCTGCAGATGATGAAGAAATAGATGAAATGCATAAAAGAAGGTTGTATACCTGGAAGAATCCTGGAGATACTAAAAGGTATCAGATCAATTATATAATGGTAAGACAGAGATTTAGGAACCAGGTTTTAAATTGTAAGACATTTCCTGGGGCAGATGTGGATTCTGACCACAATCTATTGGTTATGAACTGCAGATTGAAACTGAAGAAACTGCAAAAAGGTGGGAATTTAAGGAGATGGGACCTGGATAAACTGAAAGAACTAGAGGTTGTAGAGTGTTTCAGGGAGAGCGTAAGGGAACAATTGACAGGAATGGGGGAAAGAAATACAGTAGAAGAAGAATGGGTAGCTCTGAGGGATGAAGTAGTGAAGGCAGCAGAGGATCAAGTAGGTAAAAAGACGAGGGCTAATAGAAATCCTTGGGTAACAGAAGAAATATTGAATTTAATTGATGAAAGGAGAAAATATAAAAATGCAGTAAATGAAGCAGGCAAAAAGGAATACAAACATCTCAAAAATGAAATCGATGGGAAGTGCAAAATGGCTAAGCAGGGATGGCTAGAGGACAAATGTAAGGATGTAGAGGCTTGTCTCACTAGGGGTAGGATAGATACTGCCAACAGGAAAATTAAAGAGACCTTTGGAGAGTAGAGAACCACTTGTATGAATATCAAGAGCTCAGATGGAAACCCAGTTCTAAGCAAAGAAGGGAAGGCAGAAAGGTGGAAGGAGTATATAGAGGGTTTATACAAGGGCGATGTACTTGAGGACAATATTATGGAAATGGAAGAGGATGCAGATGAAGATGAAATGGGAGATAAGATACTGCGTGAAGAGTTTGACAGAGCACTGAAAGACCTGAGTCGAAACAAGGCCCCGGGAGTAGACAACATTCCATTAGAACTACTGATGGCCTCTGATGGCCTCGGGAGAGCCAGTCATGACAAAACTCTACCATCTGGTGAGCACGATCTATGAGACAGGCAAAATACCCTCAGACTTCAAGAAGAATATAATAATTCCAATCCCAAAGAAAGCAGGTGTTGACAGATGTGAAAATTACTGAACTATCAGTTTAATAAGTCACAGTTGCAAAATACTAACGCGAGTTCTTTACAGACGAATGGAAAAACTGATAGAAGCCGACCTCGGGGAAGATCAGTTTGGATTCCGTAGAAATGTTGGAACACGTGAGGCAATACTGACTTTACGACTTATCTTAGAAGAAAGATTAAGGAAAGGCAAACCTACGTTTCTAGGATTTGTAGACTTAGAGAAAGCTTTTGACAATGTTAACTGGAATACTCTCTTTCAAATTCTGAAGGTGGCAGGGGTAAAATACAGGTAGCGAAAGGCTATTTACAATTTGTACAGAAACCAGATGGCAGTTATAAGGGTCGAGGGGCATGAAAGGGAAGCAGTGGTTGGGAAGGGAGTGAGACAGGGTTGTAGCCTCTCCCCGATGTTATTCAATCTGTATATTGAGCAAGCAGTAAAGGAAACAAAAGAAAAATTCGGAGTAGGTATTAAAATTCATGGAGAAGTAGTAAAAACTTTGAGGTTCGCCGATGACATTGTAATTCTGTCAGAGACAGCAAAGGACTTGGAAGAGCAGTTGAACGGAATGGACAGTGTCTTGAAAGGAGGATATAAGATGAACATCTTCAAAAGCAAACGAGGATAATGGAATGTAGTCAAATGAAATCGGGTGATGCTGAGGGAATTAGATTAGGAAATGAGACACTTAAAGCAGTAAAGGAGTTTTGCTATTTGGGGAGCAAAGTAACTGATGATGGTCGAAGTAGAGAGGATATAAAATGTAGACTGGCAATGGCAAGGAAAGCGTTTCTCAAGAAGAGAAATTTGTTAACATCGAGTATAGAGTTAAGTGTCAGGAAGTCGTTTCTGAAAGTATTTGTATGGAGTGTAGCCATGTATGGAAGTGAAACATGGACGATAACTAGTTTGGACAAGATGAGAATAGAAGCTTTCAAAATGTGGTGCTACAGAAGAATGCTGAAGATAAGGTGGGTAGATCACGTAACTAATGAGGAGGTATTGAATAGGATTGGGGAGAAGAGAAGTTTGTGGCACAACTTGACTAGAAGAAGGGATCGGTTGGTAGGACATGTTTTGAGGCATCGAGGGATCACAAATTTAGCATTGGAGGGCACCGTGGAGGGTAAAAATCGTAGAGGGAGACCAAGAGATGAATACACTAAGCAGATTCAGAAGGATGTAGGTTGCAGTAGGTACTGGGAGATGAAGAAGCTTGCACAGGATAGAGTAGCATGGAGAACTGCATCAAACCAGTCTCAGGACTGAAGACCACAACAAACAGCTGCGATTCTTCTGGGAATACAGGCGTATAATGATTGTGTAGTCTCCAGTGGAACGTTAACGCCACTCTTCAATCACAACCTCTTCTAACTCCTGTAGTGACGAGGGAGATGGAAATCTGCTCCGGAGTCTGTGCTCCAATGCCGCCCACAAGGATTCGATAATGTTAAAGTCTAGGGACTGTTCTGGCTTAGAAGACGCTGCAGTTCAGTTGCATGCTCCTCATACCACGATTGTACTGTTTTGACTGTGTGGATTGGTGTATTATTGTCCTGAAATGTGGCATCATTGTTGGGAACAATATTTGAATCATGGGATGCACCTGATCACCTAAAATGTTCACATAATCAGCGGCTGTAAAACGGCCTTTGAAAGTAATGATGATGTGACCAGCAGAATACCGTGATATGGATGCCCACACCATCACACTTCCATCTCCATGCTTAACTGTTTGATTCGAGTACTCAGAATGCTAGGCTTCTTTTGGCTTTCTCCAGATGTAAATCAGGTCCGATGTGGAAATAACAAAAACATTGACTCGTTGGACCATATGTCGTGTTTACACTGATCAGCTGTTAAGGATTTATGCTCATGACACCAGATTTTACACTTCTTTGTATTGTTTGTCATCAATATAGGTTTCGATGTAGCAGCTTGTCCATGAATATTCATTTTATGGAGTCCTCGGCGACGAGTGTCAATAGATATGGGGTCTCGAAGAAGGGTATTGAGCTATGCAGTCACTTTAGTGGATGTAGTTTTGTATTGTTTTGACACAATTCGTGTGTAAATAATTCTTCAGCACTAGAAACAACACACAGTAATAATAGTTATCATGTATGACACTCTCAGTCATTTAGTTTTCATTTGTGCCCACTATTACATTTACATGATGATGTCTTTCCATGTTTTGTGTAGGCTATGATGACTGTTGGAACAGTTACTCTTGAACGTTCAATGAGTTGGCGGCATTGGTTACTGACGCTCCAGCTAATCGGGCTCCCACAATCTGTCCTCGTTGAAACTCTGTTAGGTCTTTCGTTACACATCTACCTTGACCTCTGAATGCAAATACGAAGTGTGCACTACTCATAAACAACCTGAACTGATGTCTAGTCCGTACTGAACATGCACAGTCCAGCACGACACATGTCTTACCTGTGTTGTTGACCGTCAAACGCAACCATCCCATTACTACCACTGTTCACATTATTTTGTCTATCTCCTGTATCTCTCACATTGAGTGTGCATTTTGTAATGTAGGCTATTATTTGAATTAAATTGCTTACTTCTAAAACTAATAATTTGTTAGAAATTTATGGAATAAATGTGTAAATAATTCTTCAGCACTAGAAACAACACACAGTAATAATAGTTATCATGTTATAAGTTATTTCTTATTCCTGTTGGATGTCACATTATTAAATAGTTGTTAATTTCTCCTTTTCGTGTTCAGAGGTTTTTATTTTTCTGCTTCAACAGTACTGACATTGAAGACTTACGCACCTTTCTTCAATTGTTCTTTACTAAAGTGCAGTTGTTTTGCAGGTAAGCCCCAGCAGCTATCTCGAACAGTCCAATCAATGTTAGTGGGTAATGCTCCCACAACACCCACAAATGGCAACAGTGATGAGGATGCAGACCAGGGGTCTACTCTTGATAACAGTTCTTTCTTTGCAGCTACGTGTACAGAGGAACGAATAGGTAAATAGTCATCTGTGGGGTATTTTTCTTTGTCACTGTTTGTGGCTAAAATATTCTCTGTAGCTTTATGTTTCTGTTGCAGATGAGTTACTTGGTGATAGTGGTGGTGTAGCAGGTTTCTCTTCTTTATTTGAACAACTGTGTACAATGAAGGAGCGAGTCTCTAAACTTCCAAGTGACCAAAGAAGAGCTTGTGCTGAACAGGTGTGTTTATTGGAAATAAATGTTTGTTTCATCATATTGTGTTTCCTCTTTTGTGTATCCACAATGCATTAAAACTTGATGCCAGTCTGAGATTCAAATTTGGAATTCACTTGAATCTGTCATTACCATTTTTGTTGTGTACTCCTTTTCCAATGGGTGCAAGAGCTGCAGCATTGCAGCAAAGCTTTTAGGCACTTTGAAATGGGAAAGGAGCTGGCTGTGGCTCATTGAAGCCTTGTTTGCAAGATGTGCAGTTATCTACTTTACACAATATTCTTACTGCTTGCTGCTGCTGAATAAACACTTAATTTACTTTAGGTGCACTGTCAGAGTAAATAATTCCATAATACTACAGGAAGTGAATATCTGCAAATGAAGCCAACACTCTTGTCTTTAGGTCAATGCTAGGAGAGATGCTTCTATCCCAAAACATGCTGAAGTGAACTTTTAATTATTTTATCTGTGTTTTGATCCATTTGTGTTATTCAGCTGGACGAGGAATTTGGCAGTGTGTGCTCCAATTAGTGTGTGGCCATTATCTCTGGTTTAAAATGGCATAATATGGGTCATTTTGAGACTCTAGTTTACTAAGTATAATTTTATCCAAACAAACACAGGCTTTCGTAAGATTATAGAATGTATTGACAGAATAATTTTTCTATTTTAGCTCTGCTTGCACTTTTGGGAGGTTTGTACCTGTGAAGAATCCTTTATGAAGGGCAAGCCAAGAGGCAATTAACAAGTTCTGGTCAATTAAATGTGTCAATATTCTGTCATAGGCTAATTTCTCAAGCACCTTTGAGAAGCTTGGAAGCAGTGACATAGATCTGTAATTAGAGGTAGTTTGCGTATCTCTAGTTTTGTTGATGGGTGTTATAACAACTTAATGAAGTCTGTTGCAAATATGCCTTAGTCATTGATTGATTACAAAGATAGTTTAAGGGTAATCCTATCAAGTCAGCACAAGATTTTAATATTCTGCTAGAAAAACAGTCAGAGCTAGCAGAATCGCTATGTTTCAGTGACCTAATACATTCTGTAATTTCCTTAGGGGCTGCATTTTTAAAATTAATATCTGTTAGTGGTGCATACAGTGTCTTTGAGTAAATATAATGTATCTGTGTTTGGTTGTCTCATGGTGAGTGCAAAGTTAGCTCCCAATGTGAGGAAGTAATCATTGGATTTGACGGCCAGTGATTTGAAAATGTCACCATTTCAGCCACAGATATTTTCTGGAATCAATATTATTATGAAACGTTACACATATGGTTAGTGTTGGATCAGTTTTTGGGTTTAAATATTTCTCACCAGCTTCCAGAATAATGTACTGTTTTCCAATTTTAGTTCCTTTTGTTATTGTTCTTTCAGTGAAGAATAGGCCCCTGAACATATATATTATATCTGGTGTCCAACATTTGTAATTTATGGAATTATAAAAATTACCTTATTATTTTACAGGTTGTAATGGCGTTTTGGAAAGCAATAGGTGGAGATGATGATGAGTTATCAGGTCTTGGTTCAAACTGAAATAAATGAGAAGGGACAAGGTAATATTTGCTTGAATATTCATTTGCTGTTGTACTTGTAGTTGTATTTTGTAATATGTTTATAATATATAATAAGGAAACTACTATTTAAACATCAGAATTAAAACTGTAATTTCTGTTTTATCTGTATTGTTATATTCTAATGCTATTCATCTACAAAAAATTTACTTTACTTTTGGTCAATTTTTGAAATTTAAATGATAATAGTTCTTATAACCTACTAATTACAGTTATGTTAGGCTTCCTGTTTAGAGAAAGAATGAGACCCATCAAACATGAAAGCCAAAGTACCAAACATTTTGGCTAAATCTTTATATTTATGTAAGCGTAGGCTTCCGAAGAACAAATGCTATACAAGGCTGAGGTAACGCTAAAATGTTTGTAGCAGGCTTATACAGTTCTTTCATATACTTGCTGAGTAGTAATTGACTATCAGATGGAAGACAAGAGAGATGACTGGTGTATTTAAGCAGCCCATTAATGTGAACTGTGGTAATGGTTAAAACGTACCACCATCCTGGCTGTCAATAGTAATGGGTCCAAGGACTGATACAGCTTACACAGCTGCCCAGCCATATGTGGCAGTGCGCTTTTCAATAACAAACTCTAGGCACTGATGTGTGTCATCTACTGCCAGGAATAACCTCAGACATGGTCTCCTGGCCAATAGTACCTTATGATCATTTCATTTGTTTCCCCATCGGGAAACAGTGGTATGTCACAGTAGTGGATCTACATCTCTCTGTATAATTTGCAAGCCATTGTGCAATGCTTGGCCAGTATTAGAATTTTCTGTCTATTGCATAGTAAGCAAAAGAGAAATGACTGTTGATACGACTCTAGATGTGCCCTTTTTTTTTCTTTATCTTATTCTCTTGATTCTCAAGTGAGATACATAATAGTGGGAGCAGAAGTATTGCACAGTCTTTCTCAGATACTGATGCTTGGCATGATTTCGTGAGAATTCTGTCCCCTTTCTTCTAAATATTCCCCAGATGTTAATCTTCAGTTTTAGTAAATACTTCTAAACATCCACCTGAAAAAAAACTAAGTGTAGGGATTTGAACCAAGAATATTCTGCTTGATAAGTAATAGCTCTAATTGCTGCACCAAGTGTCTAGTTGAAAGTAGGAAAGCAATCAAACACGTTGACCTCAATTTTTTTTTTTTTTTTAAAGAAGGCATGGGGACCTAAGCCCTGTGTGGAAGCATTTAGACTTTAAAATGTTTAACTTGTTGTAGGATCACCATCTCACCAGGATGGGAATGTCATTCTGGTGTAATTTACCACCTTAGACATTATCCCCACATGTGATTGTGGTAGTCTACTGCCCTGATACTCACTAAATTTGTTGTTTCTGTGTGATTTATACCATTTCTTTCAAATAAGTGTGTTAGATATTTAGTTTTAAAAATGGGTTGTTATTCATCAAAGTCTTTGTAATGTGGCAAATTATGTGTGTCATATCCCTATTCTTTCTATAATAGTCAGTGACAGTATGTGATTCAAGATCAAATACCTGAACTGCCTTGCTTTTAGTCCAATTTGTGAGAAAAGAATGAAATTTGGTTGTTCAGTGCTTTCTATTATCTCTGCACTCTTTGTCTCATAGATTTCCTTTTATTGAGATAATTCCCCCCCCCCTCCCCCCCTCATAAGTGCATCTGTACTGTCTCCTCCTCCCCCTCCCTCTTATTTTTTCTGAATTGCATGATATGATTGCATTTCAAGCTTTCTGTTTTCTGTTTCAGAGTTGATGTTTCATCCAAGGATGTGATTACTGCAACTCATTCTCCGAATGAAGAACCACGTTTGATATGAAATCATGATGTTCCAAATTTCTTCAGAGAGGATATCTTGTGATTCTTAGCTTTCTCCGAGTATTATATTTATACCACTTTTGTCATATCAGTACTGATGTGAGGAAGCAGAAAAGTTTTCTAGTCGATTACATCTGTATTCTGATGTTGATAGGGCAGTATATTATTGGGAGCAATATAAATCTTTTCTAGGAACTATACTTTAGTCATATGTAAAGGAACTGTGTGAAAACATTAACACCTGTGTACCAATCTCCTATGCCGAAGAGCTATTGGTGTCTTTGAATCAAACTTAATTAAAATAAATATTTGGTAGTTGTTTTCCCAGGTGCTATCATCACTGCCTGAGAAACTGAGAATTTTTCCAAAGCAGTTTTGGACTTGATAACTTCATTGATATTGTTTTGTGATCCAGAGATATACCCTCTGTTTGTTGTACATAAAAAGGATATTTTTTGTTTTAATTCAACACTGAATTGTAATGCTCTAGAATATCATGTTCCTAATGAAAGAAGGAAATGGAAACTCTTCTCTTTGATTTGGTAACATAGAGACCAGTGTATACAGTAAATATCTGGTTTCACATAGTGTATTGTTGTTTTTCATTTTTAATGCCTTTTTAGAAAATTTAGCAAACTTAAACATGATATGCATGTAGTCTAAAAAGAGACAATTTATCTTTTGTACCACGTTATTGGAGGTACAATCTTGTTACTCTGCAGCAGTAAATTCTGATGTGTAATAAAACTGGAAGTGCATGTGATCAGCATGTAAATAGTTTATCCTTAAGAAGACAGTTTTGCTTGGAGTATATAATAGCATGAGAATTGGGAAGTTATATCTGTGCAATATTAATCTGCTGTAGTGTATGTCACAATCGTATCATGTTGTTATATTATTATAGTCTCAGTTTCAAAGCTAATTTCATGATTCAGAACTTATCTTGCTCTGTTGTCTCATTTCAATTGAAACGCTATTTTTTGTTTCATACAAGTGAAGGATACTGTATGTCTGTCTGGTCATTGCCAGTCACATTTTGTAAAATCATTGATTCTATAATATATCAATTGGAAAATGATCTGTAGAAGTTATTAATTTGTGTATAATGAAAATATAAAATTAAAAACAAATATTGTTGATTATGATATGGACAGATTCTTATAGTTGGTCTGTACTTTTGCTATCCTAGACATCACTGTAAGATATAGCACTTGGTATGCTGTTACAGTTTTTGCCAAAATGCTAGTGTTAATGAATGTCATTATGGTCATCGTAGACAGCTTCTCACATCTTCGACTGTGCCAGAATAAAAGAAGTTTTGTACATTAGAGCATCATGATACTGTGTTATTTTGTATTACTGTTGTTACGTTGTTCTTGCTTTATGATGGAATTTACCTTAGTGTATGCTGTTTTCAGTGCACTTGGACTTTATGTAACGTATTCATTGGTGCCTCAAGTAGTAAAGGGTACAGCAATCAGTTGAAAATAATTTTTATTGCATATCCACATTTTGGTCACTGTGTGGCCATCTTCAGTGCTTACCAGTTACAATATTTTTGATGTGTTCATACACCTATTAACATTATCTTACACTTTGTTCATTTTATCATTTTATTTTATATTAAAAAAAATGTGTCCATAAAACAAGTAAGGTGGTTGTGACTAAAAGCAGTGATTAATGTTTTACAGTTACACTTGATGGTAGTTGGGTGAACTATCAGTGGCACTGATTATTGCTGCACACTTTACAACTGAACAGATATGGAGACAATTATTGAACTATATGAAATAAAATAGTCATAACTTCTGAACAGTTTGGGTTAGGACTTTCAAACTGCATGGTTGGCTGCAGGGCATGATGGGAATTAGTATGTGCTGTTTGATTTGGTTTAGCAATGTAGCCCACTTTCATTTGCATGGGTTCGTCAATAAGCAAAATGATGCATTTGAGGTACTGAGAAAGGCCATTTCGCGATCAAGAAGTCTCTTCACCCTCAACAGGTGACTGTGTGGTGTGCAATGTCCAGACACGGAATAATAAGTGCAATATTCCTTGTTGGCATGGTGACTACCAATTGGTACATGAAGGTTTTGGAAGATGATTTCATCCCCTTTATCCAAAGTGACCCTGATTTCGGCAAGATGTGGTTCTTGCAGGACAGAGCTCGACCTCAGCAAAGCAGGTGACCGCATTCTAGCTCTGCGGTACCCAGAGGCCACTGGCATTGGCCTTGATAGGTCACCATATTCTCCAGATCTGAATACATGCGACTCCTTTTGGTGGGGCTATATTTCAAGACAAGGTGTACAGCAATAGCCCCAAAACCATTGCTTAGCTGAAAACAGTCATTCAGGCGGTCATCGACAGCATCGATGTTCTGACACTCCAGTGTGTCGAGGAGAATTCCGCTATTCGTCTGTGCCACATCGTCGCATATCGAACATGTCATAACCGAAATCTGAATATCTGTAGTGACGTTTACACGTTGAATAAAGTGTGCGCACACTACAGTTTGTAACTAATTTAAGTTTTTTCATATAGTTCAATAATTGTCACCCTATAGTTTAAAAATACAAAACATCTTGTTCAAAATACCCAAGTTACTCAGCTTTTCATTAAAAACCGTGTTGCATACTAGGCACAGTTGAAGGAATTGGAACAGACAAGAGTGGTGATACACGTTACTGCACCAGAAGTGGTATGTCAAGAGGCTCAGAAATCTTTCCACTTTAAAATAACTTCTCTCATAAATCTAACATAAAAAATACATTATAATGTACAAGATCTGTGTTAAAACTAATAAACTTTCAACTACTTCATGTAATAATGTGGGAAACACATTTATCACCAGAAATAAATATAGCTGCTGGGCACAACTGCTTCCTCATGGAATCAGACCTGCTATTCATTGATCGATTTAGGGGCACTCTTGGAGATCTTTTAATAGTTTACTTAAGTGTTCTAATGGTCTCTCTTCACAGTATAATATAATAGTTTAGGTATTACTTTTGATACTTGACAGTCATTTAACCTGTATGGCCTAGAGCTGTGGTTTTCAAACTTTTTAGGACCTTGACGGAACATAAACACCTGCAGTTTCTCCTTCACAATGAGATCTGACTCAAAGTGTGGGGTAAATAAAATTAAGGAAAAAAATGGGAACAGTTATTTATTTATAAAGTGTGGGACATATAAACAATTTAATTGACTTTTAATGTAATTACATCTTATTCTTGCAATGAAATCAACTGGAAGGAAGAGCTTGCTTCTTCGTCATCAGTTCTTCAAATCTTGCCACAAGATTGGAAATTGGGACTTGCATGCCTTTTTCCGCGTTCATTCGTGACATATATATATTGTTGATGACTGCTAATGGTGAAACACCTACCTCACATAAGATGTTGCAAAAAGTATCAAAACTCGTAGGGCACTATTACCTACCCCTCTTCACCAATCTCTAAATGCCAAGCAGTGGTCAGGAAACGAACTTTGATTTCAGTGTGGAGTATGAAGAAATATTAATAAATTGCTCTTTGTATTTCAGTGCTAAATGTTGATGGAAGTTCTGTACTTAAAAGGTCTTTGATACAGCTGTGTTGTTTAATTTTGTGTGGAAAGTAATTCAGAAAGGAATCAGTGAATTCAGTTAAATGGTTTACAAATACAGACTTTTCAAGTCTCTGCTCGACTGAAAGTGATTGTCATCTAAAACTGTGTGAAGACCAGGGAAATTGTAATGTATATCTTTAGCTTGCAACTTTTTCTTCCACAATAGTAGTTTCTTTCCGAAGGCTGAAATTTTGTCTGACAGTTGCAGAATTTTGGCATCATTACTTTGAAGATTTAATGAATTATTATTGTTTTTTTTTCTCCTCTCCCCAAAAATACACTAGCTTCAAAATAATATCAAGGTCTATGAAATTCAAAATATCCCAAGTTAAGTGGACTTCTTTCAATAAGACTTAACATTTTGATGACTGATTGAAAGGCATCATGAAGGACAAGACTCATGCTTTCTGATCACAATGCTTCTCAGTGAATAAAGCAGTGGCTCTAAATAGCATAAGGAGCCTTTACAGATCAGAATTTGGAATACAGTGTACCAGCCAGCCCTACTAAGATATCCATCTGTACACATGCCTACACAATTTTCGCAATTAAAGTTATTTTCTTCTACAAAAGAGTATTTCAAATAGGTCTGTTGCTTTTTCTCCAAGAGTTTTACTGCAGAAAAGAAGATATTCATAACATTTTTTGTAGCATATAAACTGCCTGCAACAAATTAGATACACATCATTCTATTTGTCTGTAGTGTCATCAAATTGAATAAAGACATCACCATTACTTTTTCCCCCAGGGGTCCACCACTCATTGGCTACCACGGGGCTCCAGCCTTTGCAGCATCTTTTCCCTTCTGTGCTGCATGCTGTCATCTTGCTATTCTTTTTCCCCTCCCTTGGGAAACATGTCTGGGGTGTTATTGGGAATGTTCCGCATTGTCTGTTGCTGTCATAAGAATAGTCTCACCAATGTTTTTCGTTCTCTTTTCCTTTCTTTGTTTCCCTTCTCCTCTTGTTCCTCCACTTCGGCGTTTGAGGTTCCTCTTTTTCTTCTTCCTCCCTGTGTGCTCCTGAAGGCCGGTCCATGCATCTGACATGTAACAGATGACTGGGTAACGCGTAATTCCCAGCCCAGGGTTGACAGGTAGGGTTCACACATACCCCCTGGTACAGGTCAGGCCCAGGGAGGGGGTGATTGCCTGAGCTGCTACCTTCTCAAATTGACCATTGGTTCCTCTGTCAGGTGTTCGGGAGGTGTGACCTGAGGTATGAACAATAACCTAAGGTTGGTGTGCCCCTTGTGAAGGGGGCCCCGGTAGGACGGAGTGCACCATCGGAGATGCTGGCAATCTTGGGGTATTTTCTTGCAATGAGCCAATCATCTTCCCAATCAGCATCTGCGAAACATAAACGGAATGAGGCTAATGACTCAAAGACCCTTCCAGCTGCACAACAGTTCCTTGTGATCTCCCATACTGAAGACAGTCAGTCCTTTGCCAGAGTAAATCCATTTATTATTCAGAAAGGTGTTGATGCAATTGCTGGTCCTGTGAAATCCTGCTCTCGTTAATGGAATGGCATTTTGCTTTTGGAGACTACTTCTGATTCTCAAGCACAACTGCTTGCTGCCTTGCTTCTCCATGGCTACCCTGTTCATGTCGTGGCCCATAGAGCTCTGAATTCTCCCATGGTGTTATTCACACTATGCTGTTCGATGATCTGACCGAGGCCAAAATCCCATCTTACCTCTCTGAGCAGGGTGTCATTGCCATCCATTGGCTGATGAAAAAGATGATTCTTCCTTAGTGCCCACCGACATTCTTTTTCTCACCTTTGATAGAGTGATGCTTTCGTCCAAGATCAAAGCAGGCTATGAAATTATCATAGTCTGACCGTACATTCCGAACCCGACCTGCAGCTCGTGGTCTAGTGGCTAGCATTGCTGCCTCTGGATCACGGGCTCCTGTGTTCAATTCCCGGCTGGGTTGGGGATTTTCTCTGCCAGGGCACTGGGCGTTTGAGTTGTCCTCATCATTTCATCATCATCATCATCATCATCATCATCATCATTATTTGTGACAGTGGCTAGAATGCACTGTTAAAAATTGGACTGTGTAAAAATTGTGATTGTATGGGTGCTGATGACTGCGCAGTTGAGTGCCCCACAAACCAAACATCACCACCACCGTCGTCGTCGTCATTCCGAACCCGGATGCGCTACTACCAGTGTCATCATTTCAACCACACTAGAATGTCTTGTCGGCACTCGACCATATGTGTAACCTGTGGTAGGGGTGCGCACGAGGGCGATTGTCCGCCTCCTTGCCCCCGCTGTATCAACTGCAATGGCGGCCATGCCACTTCCTCTTGGGATTGTTTTGTCAGGCTGTCCAAAAAATCTGGGTAAAGGAAAAAGTGCCTTACCCAGTCACTCGCAAGTTACTGGCTAGTCGCAAACCCTGCGCCCTGGCACCTATAATTCTGTTCTGGTTACCCCTCGCTCCATGCAGGACATGGCCATGCAGACATGTGATCTCATATTGAGCTCTGAGGTTGTGAAATCACCCGATGTCAAGGTAGCATTGCCACCCCTCCTCCCCCTTCTCTCCCCCATCTAGCTGTGCAACAAGCCATCAAACTCTTGCCTCAAGGGGTGAAGCCTCCAGTTACACAAATGGTAAGACAGGAAGGACGGAAGGAGTACTCTCTTGAAGACTTTCTGTGTGCCTCCAGCCAAACAACAACTGAGTCTTCCTCTGCTAACCGGAAAGGCTCGAAGAAGTCCGCCAAAGGCAAATGGTGTTTTCCTTAGCCAACTCGAAGATCCTCTT
Organism: Schistocerca nitens; assembly: GCF_023898315.1. NCBI lineage: Eukaryota > Metazoa > Arthropoda > Insecta > Orthoptera > Acrididae > Schistocerca > Schistocerca nitens. The sequence continues at coordinate 465,452,840 of NC_064619.1, read as the reverse complement.
TGGTGGTGTTGCCACATGATACCTTAGCCCGGCCGGCTTCCATGTCACTGATGTGCACCACCAACCGTTTTTCTGCATTAGACTCCACAGACCAACAGCACAAGCAAGTCTATGCTTCTGTGGACCCCATGGGGCAGGATCCTCCTGCTTCTGTGCCCTATAGTAGTAATTCTTCACAGGTTGTCATTCGGCAACTGCCGAGGTGACACCCCTTCATCTCTTCCTCATCATTACTCTCCTCCTATGGAACGTTCGTGGCTTTCAGGCCCATAAAGAGAATTTGCAGCTGCTTTTAGCATCACAGCATCCCCTTGTACTCTGCCTTCAGGAAGCAAAATTGCATACTCACGACCCCTTTGAGTTTTCACACTTCTTCCCAGTTTATTTTGACCTCCTCCCTGAGGTCAGTATTCCATCTCATGGGGACATCATGCTGCTCATACGGGATGACATTCACAGTCAACCCATCTCCCTGACTACCCATCTTCAAGCTGTTGCAGTTTGCCTTTTCCTTCCTCAACTGGCCTTTTCCATCTGTACCATTTATGTCCCTCTGTCATTCGATGTCGCCAGAACAGATTTCCTTCAGCTTATTGGGCAGCTACTTCCCCCATTTCTGCTACTCATTGATTTTAATGTGCGTCATCCCTTTTGGGGTTTTCCCACCACCTGTCTGAGAGGTGTCCTTTTGGCTGATCATCTTAATCAATGCAACCTCTTATGCCTTAACACTGGAGCATCCACATTCCTTTCCGATTCTTCGCACACCTATTCCCATTTGGACCTATCCTTCTGTACCACCCATCTTGCCCATCATCTTTGAGTGGTGCACCCTTTCTGACACCTTCTAGAATAACCATTTTCCACATGCTGTCCATTTGCTGACTCCTAGCCCACCAACGTGCACACCCAAATGGCAGCATACTAAGGCTGACTGGCGGATTTACTCCTCCCTGACGACCTTTGAAGAATAAGATTTCCCCAGTTGGGATGACCAGGTGGAAAATCTCACAAACGTTATCCTTATTGCTGCAGAACATTCCATTCTTCGCACTTACTCTTTACCAAGCCATGTCCCAGTCCCTTGGTGGACTGAGGCATGCCGCGACACAATTCGCACACAGAGCCATGCTCTCCACATTTTTAACCATACTATGATGGAAAACTGTATTAATTATAAACGGATGCATACAAAGTGTCATCGCGCTCTTCAGGATAGCAGAAAAGCTAGCTGGATTTCATTCACTAGTTCTTTTCACAATTGCACCCCTTCTTCTGTTGTGTGGGCCAACTTACCCGACGGCTCTCTGGGACCAAGATCCATTCACCAATATCCGGCCTGACAGCAGCAGATGTGTCATCGTGGACGCTATTGCTATCTTCAACACCTTGGGCCACCATTTTGCAGTAATTTCGAGCCCATCCCACTATCACCCTGCCTTCCTCCATCGGAAATGAGTGGAGGAGGCTTGGGTGATACCCTTCTCTTCTGCGAATCGCGAGTGTTGCAATGCTGCCTTTACTATGAGGGAGCTAGCTCATGCTCTCAGTTCATCCCGATCCTCTGTCCCAGGGCCAGATGCTGTCCACATTCAGATGTTGCAGCAGCTTCCTACTTAATATGTTCAACCACATCTGGGCAGAGGGCACATTTCCTGGATGTTGGCGTGAAGACACCGTCATACCCATACCTAAGCCCAGTAAGGACAAAAACCTTCCTTCTAGCTACCTTCTCATCTCTCTCACCAGCTGCATTTGGAACGTATGATTCATGCCCGACTGGTACGGTGGCTCGAGTCTCGCAGTTTACTAACGACTGTGCAGTGTGGATTTCGGGTGTGGCGTTCTGCAGTTGACCATTTCATTACTTAGTTCACCCATGTCATGAATGGTTTTCTGTGGAAATCCCAAACTGTGGCCATGTTTTTCGATTTGGAGAAGGCCTACGATACCTTCTGGAGCACTGGTATCCTCCGTACTCTTTTCACGTGGCGCTTCCATGGCTGTCTGCCCTGTTTCCTTCAGGCACTTTTACATGTTCGAGTTTTCAGGGTGCATGTGGGTTCTCCCTTGTCAGACACCTGTATCGAGGAAAACGGTGTCCTCTTTGCTATCGCCATGTTCCATATAGTGGCCTGTCTCCCGCTGGGCATCTCCAGCTCTCTTTTTGTTGACAATTTTGCCATCTATTGCAGTTCTCCTTGGACCTGTGTCACTGAGTGATGTCTTCAGTGATGTCTTGATCGTCTTTACTCCTGGGGCATTGACAATAGCTTTCGTTGTTCCACTGACAGAACCGTCTGTATGAATTTCTGGCAGTGCACATAGTTTCTCCCGTCATCCTTACATGTTGGGCGTATTGCTCTTCTGTTTGTTAAAACTACAAAATTCCTGGGGCTCATGCTCGGTAGGAAATACTCTTGGTCCTCCCATGTGTCTTACTGATGGCCTGTTGTACGCGGTCCCTCAATGTCCTACGTGTCCTCAATGGTAGTTCCTGGGGGTGCCAATCCAACCACCCTCCCCTGTTTGTATCCGAGTCTTTTCCGTTCGAAACTCAACTATGGGTGCTTTGTTTATGTCTCTGCATGTCCATCCCTGTTAGGCTGTCTTAACACTATCCACCATCATGGCATCTGTTTATCCGTTTGGCCACTAGTGCTTTCTACACTAGCCCGTTTGAGAGCCTGTATGCTGAAACTGCTGAACTGCCATTGTCCTACTGCTGTGACTTCCTCCTCAGCAGGTATGCCTACCATTTGTCTGCCATGCATGGCCATCCGTCCTATGTCTCCTTCTTCGGTAATTCCTTTGATTGTCAATATGGGGCATGTCCTTTTCTGTTACTCCTGGAGTTCGCTTTTGGTGCTTGCTCCAGCAGTTGTAACTTCACACTACGTGCAATTTTCCCAGTGAATGTGAACCCTTCACCACCTAGGCTTTCTGAAGTGGCCCATGTTAACCTTGTCCTTTATTTGCTTCCTAGGGCACTACTCCATCCTCACTCTATCGTCGTCAGTTTCACGACCTTCGCATGGCATTTCATGATACAGGGTGTATACGACCCGGGACAACCGGGAGATCCGGGAGAAACCCGGGAATTTTTTCATCCGGGAGAAAACCGGAAAATACCCGGGAATTGTTTACAATTCCGGAAATTTTTCATTGTTAGTTTTCAGTTAAATTTTTGTGATTTTGGCTGGTAAGAACAAATACTCTAACAAAGGATATTACTATATCCCGCTACTACAGAATAATACTGCAGCAACAAAACATGAACGAGAGAAGAAACCCGGGTTCGATTCCCGGCGGGGTCAGGGATTTTCTCTGCCTCGTGATGGCTGGGTGTTGTGTGCTGTCCTTAGGTTAGTTAGGTTTATGTAGTTCTAAGTTCTAGGGTACTTATGACCACAGCAGTTGAGTCCCATAGTGCTCAGAGCCATTTTTTTTTTTTTTTTTTTGAGAGAAGAAAGAAAACGAAAATAAAACTTAAGTTGCAAAGGAAATGCGCCATATACAACAACAAAACACAGTGCTCATACAAGCGTCTGCCATCAGCAAAGTGTGTCAAAGGCTCCAGGAAGACTGCCGGCCGCGGTGGTCTCGCGGTTCTAGGCGCGCAGTCCGGAGCCGTGCGACTGCTGCGGTCGCAGGTTCGAATCCTGCCTCGGGCATGGATGTGTGTGATGTCCTTAGGTTAGTTAGGTTTAAGTAGTTCTAAGTTCTAGGGGACTGATGACCACAGCAGTTGAGTCCCATAGTGCTCAGAGCCATTTTTTTAGCTCCAGGAAGACTATGCAATGCTTGATAACAACAAATTGCCTCCGATGAGTGTGACGTGACAACTGTTTAAATCAGATTTGTGTGAGCAGTTGCGGGCGGGCTCTTGGGCATGCGCAGTTGAGTCGCGTATGACTAGTACTTTCTCCTGCTTCTGGGTACAGAAATGTGGCTGGGTGCCACTTGTATTGCCCCGGTTCGGGAATATCGTAGATCCGGGGCTGATGCGAAGAGCAGTCTGAGTTGTGGTGGGGAGGTGGGTCGTCTCCACATGACCTGTGTTCACGTTCAGTGATTTTGTTGTTTCCTCCTTTTTCTTGCTCTCGCGTTAAATGAAAACAAAAGGGATTTTTGTGGCCTGGGAGCTAGCAAATGAATTAAAATATGTTCGAATAACTACGGAAGGCTAAAATATGTTATTAGTTTCAGATTTTATTTCCACCTTTCTGACAGTCAAGCATTAATCGCCTTGCAGAAGAATGAAGATATTTTTGTCGGTTTGAAAAAGAGATTTGGCTTTTATAAATCTTTTCCACTAAGGCAGTCAATTTATTTGAAACAAAGTGTTTAGTTTCACACTGTTGGCTAGTTTCAACTGCTCGCTGCATTTCAGGTGCACGTATGGCATTAAGCCATAATAAAGAACCAAACATGAGATAATACAGTACTGGTACTCCAAGAAAATTTACAGCCGAGTCTGGACATACGAATGTGCACTTTAAGCCGAAATATGCATTTTATGTTATTTTATGTTATCTGGTGCCCTCTGGCAACTGCTGAAATGAACCTATTTGTAAAAGTGTAACACGTGCAAAAAAAGTTAAAGTATTATATGTGGAAGCTTAGCTTCTCTTCCAGCTTATTAATCTTCGAGACCAATATAATATGTGAAAGCTATGTATATTAATTTAAACTATTATTTTTTCTTAATTGTGTGTTCGCGCTACTTAAAGTGATCTTGCTATTGACTGACTACATCACGTGTCCTATGCTGTCATCAGCTGGCGAGATCATGTACCATGAGCTGTGACTGGCTTTCAAAAGCACATCGCAATCTCCATTTCAATTCTTTGGAAAGTAACGCGGTGTTTAGTGGAATCGAATTTATACCTTCGTAATACAAAAATATGCAGCGTACATGTTGCTGCACATGAAAGGTCTTTCAAAACGTGCTGTGCTGCCCCCCCCCCCTCCCTCCCCTCAAGTTTCGTTTTCTAAAGTGCCGGGAAATTCTACGTCAGTATAAAAAACTATAACCATGCATAGAATTGATGAGTTTTACTGTGCCAAGGAAGAGTATACTGTCACTTAATACGGAAAAAGTGTATTTTCACCCAGGAGAAAGTATTTTCAGCAGGGAAATCTGGGAAAAATCCAGGATTTTTTTTTCCTTGTCCACATATACACCCTGTGATAGTGCCTTTGTGTACACTGATGACTCTTGGACTGACCGTGGTGTTGGGTATGCCTTCATCGTTGGTGCCCACGTTTTTAGATATCGGCTTCCGGCACACTGTTCAGTATTTACAGCTGAGCTCTTCGCCCCCTATCAGGCCATGCAGTACCTCTGGTGACACAGACTTTTCAATTGTGTCCTCTGCTCAGACACTCTCAGTGCCCTTCAAAGTCTATGTGCACTGTACACCGCCCATCCCTTAGTGCAATTAGTTCAGGAAAACAGAAACTTGCTCACTCTTGGTGGAGCCAGTGTGAAGTTTCTGTGGGTTCCTGGTCATGTCAGTCTGCCAGGAAACGACGCTGCTGCCAAGGCTGCAGTTCTCGTACCTCAGGCCACTAGTTCCTATATTCCCTCCGATGATCTCTGTGTTGCCATCTGTCAGGAGGTGATGTCACTTTGGCATCGCTATTGATCCAAGCCTCCCCCAGCGGCTTGGATGACCTTCTCTCGGCCCTCCCACCGGGAGGAGGTCATTTTAGCTCGGTTACATATTGGGCACTGCCTTTTTAGCCATTGTCATTTGATAAGTGGCATTCCCCCACCACTTTGTACATATTGCACCCAAGTTTTAATTGTCCACCACTTCCTGATGGAATGTCCATTTTTAACCATCCCACTTCGGTTTGCTGTCTGAGTTATCAGCTGTTTTAGCAAGTGATGCATGGGCTGTCGACTGCTTTTTACTTTTTATCCATCAAAGCAATATGGCGAAGGCCATTTAATTTTTTGTTTTGGACCTTCATTTCCGTCTGGTGTCTTTTGTAGCCCTTTCTCCACCTGTCTGGCAATGGGGATTTACATTTAGTCATTTCTTAATGTCTCTCTGTGTTTGTGTTCTATAGTTTTGAGTTGGGCGTGTATGACCCAGTTGTTTTTGCGCCTCGAAACAAAATAAAACAAACCATTAATTTTAAAATTTTCAAACAACTTACCATTAATATCGTCACCCATATTGAGTATTCCACAACTAATAGTGTTGCCTGACAAAGGTACACGTCCAGTTGCTTGGCCACTGACTCACCTATCTTAATAGAGACCGTGGCCATTGCAGCTGGTAAAATAAAGTCTTCCACTATGGTGTGAAGTTTCTTGCTCTCTTCTAATGAGTAAGAAGATGAGAGAAGAGCCTTTTTAGAAATTGTAACTTATTTAGTGAAATATTCCTTTTAACTTGTGAGAAAAGTATTCTTATTGTAATTTACCAGTCTACCATGATTTGACTTCACTGTTGTTCCATTTTATTAGGACACATGACACACTGTGGTCATTCTTCATTTCGAACAGTAGTTAAAGTAAAACTGAAATTCAAGTATATATTGTCATACATTCTGCATTTTCATCTATTCATTTCCTTACAACTGCACAATACATTTGCAATATCACATGTTGTACTTATATTTAAAACTTTGTACACAGTGACAGAGAACTGACTGTTACTGAGTAAAAACAAATGAGTCACATAGTAGAATTTGATTGTCATCTATCATGCTGCCATAGTAACAACACTTATTTGACGGCCCACTAGACATCGCTGCTGGTGCATACATTGTTGTGTAAATCAGAAAGCAAAACCACCAAATCATTATTTTTATGAAACCACTGAAACTCACCAAGTGTAAGGTGAAGACACCCCTGGGAGCTGTGAAAAACAGTGTAGTGGCACCACCGTTTAGGATTAGGGAAAGTTAGATCTGTATGATATTCGGAGCACAAGTCACAGCCAGGTGCAGTCCGGATTGCAGTTAGTTACGCATACCAGCAATTGCAAAGGCAAATAGAGGCCACAGGGGCGTAGAACTGCCAGAAAGGGCACACACAGCAGCTTCCATGGCGCAAGTCACAGGCAGAAGAGGGCCATTGGCCAACCTAAGTGTTATGCATACGTGACGCAAAGTGGCACGCTCGGCAAAACAGAGGCGCACAGCCAAGTATAAATAGGTGCCATTTTCTAACGAGATTCATTAAGTGTGGCAGCTCTCCTGGACGGCGGAGTGTATCAATCCACCCGGCTACACGCAACAGCAGATGGGGCACCAGCGTCCCAGTGCACGGCGGGTCGTTGGTTTGACCCTCTGAGGCCGACGCGGGGCCTGCAGCCAGCCAGCGGCGGGCCACTCTTCGGCTCTCTACCACGGGCAGTCGTCTCGGCTCCTGACACATGCCGGAGACTTCCTGAGGCGAGGGCCACAGATTCGGACCCCGGATCATGGGTGTTTGTTTGATGCTATCAAGGTAACCCTTTAATCAGGCTCTTCATTTATTTAATATACAAATTAAAAGTTTTATTTTGAAATTTGGTTATGTATTATTTTGGTTATTTTGAATTAATTTGTTTCGATTTGGTTAATTTTTTTTACATTAATTAAATTTAAATACCTATACGTTTATTTTATTATTATTAAGTGATTATTTTAATACGTTTATTTACCGAGGATTATAGCTACTTATGTTTTTAGCTTAAAATAGGTTATTATATTATAATATATATAATAATACGTAAATTAATATTAAATATTATTAAAATTGGATATAATAAATAAAATTATTAACTTTAAATATAAAATATTATATTAATATAAATAATTATTTTAATTATATACTATAATTAATGAATTATCTATAATTAATTATTTAACTATTAGATATTTAAATTAACTTAATATAAAGTTAAATTTATATTACTAACATACTACATTAATTTACATAGTTGTATAAAATATATTTATTATATTATTTAATCTTTCTTTATTATTAAAGAATAAAGAAAGATTAAATAAGAAAGAATATAATATATTGATTGGTATACATGTTCCATATTAATCTTTATTTATATATATCACAGAGAAGTAGTTGTGGTCATACGGGGGTGCGTTTCATTTTTTTTTTGTTAATATTTGTGGTTTTTTTCTTTAAATATTTGAATCTTTTATTTTTTCTTAATTTGATTAATTTTTAAATTTCTTATTTTTTGTTCTTAAAAGTTGTATTCTTGCTTGTTTATTCACTTTTTCTTTGTATTATATGTAAGTTTTGTTAAACTAAATGTTCTTTTTGCGGTAATTTTATTTAATTATCATGTGATTTTGGATTTAGCAATTGATTTAGTATCGGCATAATTCGTGCCAGCAGCCGCGGTTATACAATTGATACAAGTGAATATTATTGGTTAAAACAGATTTTATATTATTAGTGTTAAAATATAAATTTGTAAGGTGAAATGTTAAAATTTATTTGTAGCTCTTTTTATGAGTCTGTGAAATTTAAATAATAAACTAGGATTAGATACCCTATTATTTTAAATGTTAATTATATTTACCAGGGTACTATTAGTTAAGGTCTTTAAACCCAAAGAATTTGGCGGTATCTCATTCCATTCAGAGAAACCTACCCTGTGATTGATAATACATGATTTACTCTACTTAATTTATTTGTTTGTATATCTCCGTTATCAGAGAATCTTTTTAGAGTTATAATTCTCAAGATTTATGATTAAAAATATTTCAGATCAAGGTGCAGGTTACAGTTAAGAGGAGGTGGGTTACAATAGATTTTTGTTTACAACGGATTTGATTGTGAAATACTGTTAATGAAGGTGGATTTGATAGTAATTTAATTTATTTAATTTAAGTTATATTGGCTCTGAGGTGTGTACACATTGCCCGTTGCTCTCATTATTGATTATTCTATTTTGATTATTTTAAGGTAGCTTCAATTTAGATGAGATAAGTCATAACATAGTAGATGTACTGGAAAGTGTATCTAGGAAGAGGCTCAAGATATAACTTATTAGTAAAGTGTTTCACTTACACTGAAAATGTTTCTGTCTAATCAGGATATCTTGCTTATTTATTATATTATATTTATTTTTTGTTTATTTAATTATTAATATAAATAATTTTGTTGGATTTTGTCTTAGTATATTTTATAGAATTGATTTTTTAAATTATAGTGTATTGCTAATGTAAATGTTTTATGAAATATTATTTTAAATTTTTTAAAGTAGATTTCATTTATTGTACCTTTTGTATCAGGGTTTATCAAAATTTTAGTATTTCGTTTACTTGTCTCGATTTGCGTTGATTTATAAATAATTTATAGTTAATGTATCATAATTATCATAAAATTATTTATAGAAATGAGATGTTAATCGTTTCCTAAGATATGTAGTTTCTTAATAAAATATTTAATTTTTTGAAGTTAATTGTATTTATTAAATTTTTTAAGTATAAATATTAACTTATTTATTCTTTAAGTAATAAACTTTGAAGTTAATAACCTATAATTTGTTTTTAAAAATATAATAGTAAGCTTTAAACCAGCTATCTTTAAGATTAATTTTCGTACATTATTTTTTATTCTGATTTTAAAAGTATTTTACGTTTTTTATTAAGATTATTAATTTAATTTTAAAATTTTTGTAATAATGATAGAATTAGTATATTTATTTGTATAAAATTTTACGTTGTAAACTTATTATAAGGAACTAGGCAAAACTGATTTCCGTCTGTTTATCAAAAACATGTCCTCTTGAAAATATTTTGAGGTCTGGCCTGCTCACTGAGCGGATTTTTAAAGAGCCGCAGTATTTTGACCGTGCAAAGGTAGCATAATCATTAGTCTCTTAATTAGTGGCTGGAATGAATGGTTTGATGAGAAATCAACTGCCTCTTAATATATTTTTGAATTTAACTTTTGAGTCAAAAGGCTTAAATTCTTCTGTAGGACGAGAAGAACCTATAGAGCTTAACATTTTACTTTTATGTAGTTTTTTTGTTTGTCTTTCTATATTTAATGATGATGTTTTCTTGGGGTGACATGAAGAATAAATAAACTCTTCATTATTATATCATTGATTTATGTTTGTTGTTTTGATCCATAATTTATGATCATAAGATTAATTTACCTTAGGGATAACAGCGTAATTGTTTTTGAGAGCTCATATCGACAAAGCAGATTGTGATCTTGATGTTGGATTAAGAAAAAATTTTGGGTGCAGGAGCCCAGTGATTAGGTCCGTTCGACCTTTAAATTCTTACATGATCTGAGTTCAGGTGGGCGTGAGGCAGGTCGGTTTCTATCATAAAGCCTGGTCCACACGCAACGATCTGTCTGGGCAGACATCGGCGCAGATGTCTGTACATGCAAAAGATCGCTGCAAATGTGGTGTGTTCACACGACACAAACCCCAATCTACTACTCGCCCGCCATCTGTCGGTGTAGAAAAGAAATATCAGTGGCAAGCGAATACGCTCCCTGTAAACGTCAAAAATTTAATTCAGTTATTTTGAAATATAGAAATGGAGGATGTTCTGTTGTGGTCTGTGTTTGCAACTTGTGTTTAAAAAAAAATTCAGACCAACCGCAGGAAACAGAGAAAGCGGTCAAAATGGTGTAGACAGTGGCTGGTAAAGCGAAAGCAGTTTTCTTGCATAAATTTACTGTGAGATTTGCAGGGTGAACCTTAAGAAAGCCAAGCAGATCAAAATACCATTACGTTGGCTGGAATACTTGATCTACTCCTACACGAGATCTTCTAGATTTCTGAACTTTGGATAACTCTTTTCGGTAAACAGTTCGCAACGAATTTTTTTTTATTACTGTTTCTCTGTTTGCCGAGGCGTCAACTGCCCGCAGTTTTTCAATTAGAGCATTGTATGGTGCTGTGTTTTTGTCTCGGTCACTATATTCTTTACTTTTAATCTTCTACAAACATGGGTGGTTTCTACATATTTCAATGAATTCACTAACAAACTCTCGAGAACACTGACGAGTATCAGCCATTTTAATGCCCTTTGCGCACAAATACAAACACTAGACTGAGCAAACAGCTGTTTCACGCCAAATTTGCGGCGATCTCCTGTCCACACGCTCCAACTTGTCAACGCAAATGTGGTTTGAACTCACAGATTCGAGAGATTTGTCTCAAACTTCCAACTCCAACTGTCAGGTTTGCACACACCTTAGATTGGTGCAAATCTTCTGTCCACACGCAATGATCTGTCTGCGCACAGATTCGAGAGATTTGTCTCAAACCTCCAACTCCAACTTTCAGATTTGCACACACCTTAGATTGGTGCAAATCTTCTGTCCACACGCAATGATCTGTCTGCGCAGATGTGATGTGCGCAGACATTTGCGCAGACAGATTGTTGCGTGTTGATGGGCCTTAAGACTACTAATCCATCTTAGTATGAAAGGACGATACGGTTAAAATATTTTCTATTATATTGATTATATTAATTAATTTACTATTTTGACAGATTAATGTGTTGAATTTAGAATTCATTTATGTAGATTTTTTCTACAAATAGTATTGATACTTTATGATTTATTATGTTTATTTTAAATTTTCTTTTATTAGTTATTTGTGTTTTAATTAGTGTTGATTTTCTAACTGTATTGGAGCGTTAGGTTTTAGGTTACATCCAGACTCGTAAGGGTACAAATAAAGTAGGATTTGTAGGAATCCCGCAGCCCTTTAGTGATGCTATTATGTTGATTTGTAAGGAGCAGCCAATTCCTATTATATCTAATTATTGAGTAATTTTCCCTTATTTAACTTATATATGTTCTTTTTCTTATGGTTTTATATGTTGAACTAGTTTAGGTGTTTATACTGTTATAATCGCTGGTTGATCTTCTAATTCAAATTATTCTTTATTAGGTTCTCTTCGTTCTGTTGCTCAAACAATTTAATATGAAGTTAGTTTGGCTTTAATTTTGTTATCTTTAATTAATTTAATTGGTAGTTTTAACATGTTTGATTTTATAAATTCTCAGCTTTATTGTCGATTTATTATTATTTCCTTTCCTTTAGCTTTAGCTTGTTTTGCTTCTTGTTTAACCGAAACTAACCGTACTCCTTTTGACTTTGCCGAAGGTGAATCTGAGTTAGTTTCAGGTTTTAATATTGAATATGGTGCAGGTGGTTTTACTTTAATTTTTTTAGCTGAGTATACTAGAATTGTTTTTATAAGAATATTATTAGCTTTAATTTTTTTTATTAAGCTTGCTATTATATCCTTTGGCTTTGTTTGAGTTCGGGGTACTTTACCACGGTTCCATTATGATAAATTAATATACTTGGCTTGAAACAGTTTTTTACCTTTATGTTTGAATTTTTTTATTTTCTTTGTTGGTTTAAAGATTTTATTTATCTCATTTAGTTAGTGAATTTTTTTAATGAAAAGTTAATAGAAGAGTTAAACTTCTAGTTTTATGTTTTCAAAACATATGATTTTCCTAAGCTAATTAACTTATTATTCCTTAATTAGCTTATCTCATATGTTTGCAACATGGACAATAATTAAGTAGTATGTAAAGTAGATAATTGTTAAGATATGCCCTGTTATAATGTAAGGCTCTTCAACTGGTCGATTACCAATTCATGTTAATAAACATAAAACAACTACTATGATTCAGAATAAAATCTGATTAATAGGATATAATTGGATACCTCGGAATGGTGTTTTATTATAAAATTATTAAGATTCTAATTGATAAGAATAGTGCAATAACACCTCCTCCTAACTTATCAGGAATTGATCGTAGAATTGCATATGCAAATAAGAAATATCGTTCTGGTTGAATATGAACTGGTATTACTAATGGATTAGCAGGTACAAAATTATCTGGATCTCCTAGGAGGTAAGGATTAATTAAACATAATATAATTAATAATGATGTTATTAATACAAATGTAATAGAATCCTTGAATGTAAAGTATGGATGAATTGGAATTTTTTTGATATCTCCGTTTAGTCCTAATGGGTTATTAGATCCTGTTTGGTGAAGAAAGAATAAATGAATTGCTGCCATAGCTGCAATAATAAATGGTAATACAAAATGAAATGTGAAAAATCGATTTAATGTTGCGTTATCAGCAGCAAATCCTCCCCACACCCATTGAAATAAATCTGTTCCTAAGTATGGAATTGCTGATAATAATTTAGTAATTACTGTTGCACCTCAAAATGATATTTGACCTCAAGGTAAAACGTATCCTATAAATGCAGTTGCTATAACTAAGAATAGAATTACTGTGCCAATTATTCTGGTGTGTGTGTATTTATAAGATCCATAGTAAATTCCTCGTCCTACATGCAAATAAATACAAATGAAAAATATTGATGCTCCATTTGCATGTAAAGTTCGAATAATTCAACCTTTATTTACGTCTCGGCAGATGTGTACTACACTACTAAATGTTATTTCAATATTTGATGTATGATGTATGGCTAAAAATAGTCCAGTTACGATTTGAATTACCAAGTATAACCCGAGCAGGGACCCAAAATTTCATCAAAATGAAATATTTGTTGGTGCAGGTAAATCAACTAAAGAGTTATTAATAATTTTAATTAAAGGATGTCTTAATCATAAGGGTTTATTCTTTAGTAAATTATCTTATTTTACGAATAGGTCCCTGGTTAACATTAGTGTTTTTAACTACTGCTAATATTGCTAAAAGTAAATAAATTATTATTATTATTATTGTGATAATGAATGTTGCTCTGTTATATAATTTTTCTAAAGATATTGTTATTTCTTGGTAATTGATTGAATTATCAATATTTAGAGTTTCAGTATTTTTGAAGAAGTCTATAAATATTGTTATATCGAGGATAATTAATGTCGATATAATGAATACTCATATTGTTAAGGTAATAATTATGGTAATTGATTTAGGTTGAAATATTTCGTTTGATGCAATTCTTGTAATATAAAAAAATAGAACTAATATACCACCAAGAAACGTTAAAAATAAAATATATGATAATCAATATGTTTCCATTATTATTCCTGTTATTAATCCAACTAAAAAGTTAGTAGAATAATGAAAAGCATTATTGATATTGGGTGTCTTAATTTAATAAAATTAATATTCATTACATTTGATAGTGATATAATTATTATTTTAATCATTTCAGGGGTTAGTTTATTTAAAATATTGGTTTTGGGGACCGATGATAGGAAGCTTTTCCACCTCTGAAGTTTTAAAAGTGGGGGCTATTCTTATTTCCGGTTTACAAGAATGGTGTTTTTTTAAACTATGAAAACTAATGTTTATGTTCTCTGTTTTTACTTCTTTGTTGGTTTATTTTACTGGTGTTTATGTTTTTTCTTCTTAACGTAAACATTTATTGATGGTTCTTCTGAGATTAGAGTATATTGTTCTTTCTTTGTTTATATTAATTATTGTTTTTCTTATTGAGCTTGATTATGATTATTTATTTCCTGTTATTTTTTTAGTTTTTTCTGTTTGTGAATGTGCTTTAGGTCTTTCTATTTTGGTTTCAATAATTCGTTCTCATGGTAATGATTTTTTAAATTCTTTTGGTTTATCTTTATGTTAAAGTATTTATTTATAATAATTTTTTTGATCTGTCTTTGTTTGCTGAATAATTGTTGATGGTTGGTTCGTTCTTTAATGTTTCTGTCGAGTTTTGTTTTTATAATTTGTGTTTATTCATATGCTGATTTGAATATAATTAGATATTATTTTGGTATTGATTATTTTTCTTTTAGTTTGATTTTGCTGAGTTTTTGAATTTGTTCTTTAATAATTACTGCTAGAGGTTCAGTTTATTTAAGTTCTTATCATTCTAATTTTTTTGTCCTTATGGTTTTAATTTTAATGATTATGCTTTATTGTTCATTTGCTAGATTGAGTCTTCTTTCTTTTTATATTTTTTTTTGAGGCTAGATTAGTTCCTACTTTACTTTTGAGTTTGGGTTGAGGTTAGCAGCCTGAACATTTACAGCCTGGTGTTGATTTAATTTTTTATACTTTGGTTGCTAGATTACCTTTATTATTGGTTTTATTTAAGGTTTATGGTTTTTCTAACACTTTACATTTCCCTTTATTGGATGATTTTGGTTCTTATTATTTTATGTTTTATGTATTTATAATTTTAGCTTTCTTAGTTAAGATGCCAATATTTTTGGTTATTTTATGGCGTCCTAAGGCTCATGTAGAGGCCCCTATTTCAGGTAGAATAATTCTTGCTGGTGTTTTATTGAAGTTAGGTGGGTATGGTATTTTTGGTGTTATAAAGGTTATTTCTTATTTGGGTTTAAAGTTTAATTATTTTTGATTATCTTTAGGTTTATCTGGTGGGGTTATTGTTAGATTTATTTTTTTCGTCAGGTTGATTTAAAGTCTTTAATTACATACTCTTCTGTAGCTCATATAAGAATGGATATTGGTGGATTGATAACTATAAATTAGTGAGGTTGTATGTGTTCTCTTTCTTTAATGGTTGGTCATGCTTTATGTTCTTCTGGATTGTTTTGTTTATCTAATATTATTTATGAACGTTTCGGTAGACGAAGATTATTAATTAATAAGGGTATAATTAATTTGATACCTATAATGGCTTTATGGTGATTCCTTTTAAGATCATCAAATATAGCTGCCCCTCCATCATTAAATTTGGTAGGTGAACTTAGATTATTAAGTAGAATTATGTCTTGATCTTCTTTTAGATTTTTTGCTATAATTTTTTTACCTTTTTTTAGAGCTGTTTATACTTTATATATATATTCTAATTCTCAGCATGGGAATTATTATTCTGGGATTTATACTTGTTCTCTTTGTTATCTTCGTGAATATCATCTTTTACTTTTGCATTGATTGCCTTTAAATATTTTTTGTTTAAAGGGTGAATAGTTCTTTCTTTAAATTGCTTAAGTATTTTAATTTAAAATATTGTTTTGTGGAATCAATGATATGAAGTTTTTCATCTTAGGCCGCGAATTTATTTTCTATTTGTTTTTTGAGTTTTTTCCTTTATTCTTTTCTAGAACTATAATTTTTATTTTAGGTATTTATTATTTAATAATTGATTATAGAGTTTTTGTTGAATGATAACTTTTTAATTTAAATGCTTCTATGGTTGTTATAACTTTAATTTTGGATTGAGTGTCTCTTATTTTTATGTCTTTTGTTATATATAAATTTTCTTTGGTGATTTATTATAGAGAGGATTATATATCAGGCAAAACGAATATAAATCGTTTTATTATTGTTGTTTTAATATTTATTTTTTCTATAGGTTTTTTAATTATTATTCCTAATTTGATTAGAATTTTGTTAGGATGAGATGGTTTAGGTTCGATTTCTTATTGTTTAGTTATTTATTACAAAAATGTAAAGTCTTATAGTGCTGGTATATTAACTGCACTTTCTAATCGTATTGGTGATGTTGCTATTTTAATTTCTATTGCTTGAATATTAAATTTTGGTGGTTGGAATTATATTTATTATTATGATTTCATTTCTAACTCTTTTGAAATAAAGCTTATTACTATATTAATTGTTTTGGCAGCTATAACTAAGAGAGCTCAGATTCCCTTTTCTTCTTGACTTCTTGCTGCTATGGCTGATCCTACTCCTGTTTCTGCTTTGGTTCATTCTTCAACTCTTGTTACTGCTGGAGTTTATTAATTAACTCGTTTCAGACCAATATTAGATACTTATAATTGTGGTTGATTTTTACTTTTAATTGGCTGTATAACTATATTTATGGCTGGATTGGGTGCTAATTTTGAATTTGATTTGAAGAAGATTATTGCTGTTTCTACTTTAAAACAACTTGTTTTAATAATAAGATTTTTGGCTATAGCTTATCCAAAACTTGCATTTTTTTCACTTATTAGCCCATGCTTTATTTAAGGCATTATTATTTATGTGTGCAGGTTCAATAATTCATAATTTTTAAGGATTCTCAAGATATTCGTTTTATAGGCTCAATTGTTAATTTTATACCTTTAACTTCTGTTTGTTTTAATGTTTCTAGTTTATCTTTGTGTGGTATGACTTTTTTGGTAGGGTTTTATTCAATGGACTTGATTCTTGAAATAGATTGTTTAAGATGAATTAATTGTTCAATTTTTCTTTATTTTTTTTTCTACTGGTTTAAATGCTTCTTATTATTTTCGTTTATTTTATTATTCAATATCTGGGGATACTAATTTTTATTCTAGATTTTCTTTTGATGATAAGGGTTATTATATTTCGTTTGGTATAGTTGGTTTATTGTTTGTTGCTGTTTTTGGTGGTAGTCTTTTGTCTTGATTAATTTTTCCTATTCCTCATATAATTGGTTTACATTATTATTTAAAGTTTTTGACTATTACAGTTGTTGTTTTAGGTGCTTATTTGGGTTATCTTATTTCTTTAAGTTTTCTTTCTTTTGTTAGATTTGCTGGTTCTATATGATTTATACCTTTTCTTTCAACTAAGTTTGTTAGATATATTCCTTTAAAGTTAGGTTATTATTCATCGAAATCATTTGATTATGGTTGAGGTGAATTATTTGGTGGCCAAGGTTTATGTAGATTATTTATTTATTTAATTGGATATATTCAGGGTTGATATGATTCTGATTTCAAGATTTATCGTTTAACTTTTATTTTTTGAATATTTATTTTAGTGATGTTTTTCGTGTACTTAAATAGCCTATAATTAGAGTGTGACACTGAAGATGTTAAGGAAGTATTTTTACTTTTAGGTATTTATAAATGTAGATATATTATTTTCACACTGTTAATGTAATGCTTTATTTAAACTATATAAATTTTAGAAATGTTAACGGAATTTAACCGCTAATATAAAAAGTTAGCAGCTTTCATATTGGCTTTACATTTCCTTAATTGGAACTTTATAGTTCAATTATATTATTAACAGTTATACACCACTTTTTGACTTCAATTAATAAGAATAAGGGTATTTTATTTACCAATCTTCCAGTTCGAAACTGACTGCAATATTTCGCTTCTTATTCTATTTAAGGTTGATTGATTATATCAATACTTTTTGAATAGAACCCAAATGTTATAGTTAACTAGAACCCTTTATTCTGCTCATTGTAAGGCTCCTTGATTTCATTCATGGGATAGTCCACCTAATAGGACTAGAATAAAAACTATTGTTGATACTGTTCAGATTATAATGTCTGAAGTTTTGAAAATAATTACAATTGGAACAATTAGTGCAATTTCTACATCAAAAATAAAAAAAATTACTGCGATTATCAAAAATCGTAGGGAGAATGGTATTCGTGCTGATTTTTTTGGATCGAACCCACATTAAATGGGGATGTTTTTTCTCGATCATTGATTAATTTCTTTGATAATGTTGTTGCAAGGACTATAACAATTATTGGAATAATAAATCTAATAAAAACTCTTGTAGATAGAATTAGGATTGTTTTTCTTGATTTATACCAAGCTTTCTGATTGGAAGTCAAATGTACTATTTATACTAGAAAAACAATTATCTACCTCATCAATAAATAGAGATGTATAAGAATAATGATGGTACGTCTATGAAGCTGCTGCTTCAAATCCAAAGTGGTGTCTTAGTGAGATTTGATTTATTGAGTGTCGAAGTAGACATGTTGTTAAGAAGATTGTTCCAATAATTACATGGAGACCATGGAACCCTGTTGCAACAAAGAATGTTGATCCATAAACTGCGTCTGCAATAGTAAAAGGTGCTTCTCAATATTCATAAGCTTGAAGTATTGTGAAATATAGCCCTAATAATGCTGTAAAAAATAATCCTTGTAATAAGCCAAGTATGATTAGATTCTATTAAACTATGATGTGCTCATGTTACGGTTACTCATGAGGCTAAAAGAATAGCTGTATTAAGTAATGGAATTTGTATGGGATTAAAAGGTTGAATTCCTATTGGAGGTCATAATATTCCTACCTCAATTGTTGGTGCCGGTCTTCTTCTAAAGAAGGCTCAGAAGAATGAAACGAAGAATAATACTTCTGATGCAATAAATAGGATTATTCCTCATCGTAATCCAATTGATACAAACCCTGTATTTAGTCCTTGATATGTTCCTTCTCGTACTACATCTCGTCATCATTGAATTATAGTTAGTAAAGTAATTCCGAATCCAATTATAAATAAGTTAATGTTAAATAGGTGAAATCATTTTGCTAATCCTGATACTAGGACTATTGCTCCAATTGCTCCTGTTAGTGGTCAAGGTCTATAGTCTACTAAGTGGAATGGGTGATTTGAGTGAGTTGTTAACATAGGTTTAGTATACTTCTCTAGAATATAATGTTCTTAAAATTGAGAAAACATAAGCTTGAATTATAGCCACTGCTGATTCTAGAATTAATAGAAGTATTTGTCCAATAATTAGTAGTGAGATTAAATTTATTGCTATAGATGGTCCTGTGTTTCCTAGTAAGGTTAATAGTAAGTGTCCTGCAATTATATTTGCTGCTAGTCGTACTGCTAGTGTACCTGGTCAAATGACATTTCTAATTGTTGCATTAATACTATAAAAGATATTAATGCAGGTTGCGTTCCTTGTGGAACAAGGTGTGTAAATATATGATTAGTATGATTAATTCATCCAAATAATCTGAATCTTAATCATATAGGTAGGGCGATTGCAAATGTTAATGCTAAATGTCTTGTTCTAGTAAAGATGTAAGGGAATAATCCTATAAAATTATTGAATATTATTATAATAAAAATTGAGATAAAGATGAATGTTGTTCTATTAAATGATTTTGGTCCTAGTAGTGTTTTAAATTCGTTGTGTAAGGTTAAGTTTAGTTTATTTCAGATAATATTAATTCGTGCTGGTGTAAGTCAGAACATTGATGGGATTAATAATAGTCCTAAAAATGTTCTAGTTCAATTTAATGATAAAATTAAGCTGTTAGTTGATGATCAAATGTTGAGAATAAGTTTGTTATCATTTTCAATTTAAGTTTTTTGTCTCAATAGTTCTTTTTTCTGCTCTTTTAATAAGGTTAGGTTTAAATGAGAAAAAGTTTATTTGCTTAAATAGGATTAGGGTAGCTGAAAATATAATGAATAGGGAGAATCATATGAGAGGAGATATTTGAGGGATTTAGATTTAATTTCCCCATCAGAGGTAGTCGTTAATGGACTATTGTTTGGTTTAAGAGACCATTACTTACTTTCAGTCATCTGATGCTTCAAGGTATACTAATTGTTTAGTTATTTTAGATTGACACTCTAATGTTATATATTTTAACTAACTCCTTAGATAATCACTTGATAAATAAGTTTACTGAAGTTGTTCCAATTACAATTGGTATAAATCTGTGGTTTGCTCCACAGATTTCTGAGCATTTTCTGAAGAATAATCCAGGTCGGTTTATTGTAAACGTTCCTTGATTTAGTCGACCTGGTGTTGCATCAATTTTAACTCCTAAAACAGGAACTGCTCATGAGTGGAGAACATCTGATGCTCTTGTTAATACTCGTACTTCTGTATTTATTGGGAGAATTGTTCAGTTATCTACGTCTAGAAGTCGAAATCCATCACTTTCTAGATCTTGTTCTGGTGTTAAATAAGTGTCGAATTCTACGTCTATAAAGTCTGAATATTCATATCTTCAGTATCTTTGTCGTCCAATGGGTTTGATTGTAATTATTGCGTCTACTGAATCATCAAGTAAATATAATAGTCATAATGATGGTAAAGCAATAAAAATTAGGGTAATTGCTGGTAATGCTGTTCAGATTGTTTCAATTAAATGTCCATGAAGTATGTTTCGGTTTGTATACACAATAAATAATATATAACTTAGGGCATAACCTACAATTACTGTAATTAATAATAATACGACCATAGTATGATCATGAAAGAATGATAGTTGCTCCATTAATGGTGAAGCTTGTAACGATACATATTAAAGGCTTTACTTTAATGAAGTATGCGATCCCTTCCAAATTCAACCAGTTTAATGAGTATTTATGATTATAGAAAAGTTATTGTGTATGTTAACAATGATTGCACAACATGTCTCCATAAACAGTCAACCCATTAAATTACACTGAATAACTGACCCACACAAAAGTTTATATCACTTGATCACTGATACAGCAAATGTCATCATGAAAAACACTAAGTTTATCTTAAATAATTAATATGAAGTACGAAAAATAGTGGCCAACTTACGTATTTTGGATCTCCTTAAATAAAAATCGCCCAGTGAAACCTATTTGTTCACTAGGAGCGTTTTCACTCAGTATTCACGTAATCAATCCTATTTTAGAAGAAAACCAATGTAATTCTTCATAATTCACGTTACTTACTTATTTATGCAAATTAGAGAAGTCAATTGACAAACTTCTAAAAAACAACCTTTTTGTAACAAAGAATTATTCTGTCAAGTCAACAAATCTGTCTGTCATTTTAATAACATGTTAAATTATGTCACTCGATGCAAATTAATAACTTTTCTGCACAAATTATGATAACAGATGTACATGTGACTTATAAACTATATCTCTTTTTAGTAGTTCTTTGACAATGTTATAAATACAAGCAACGAGGAGGGTCGAGAGGGCAGTCGGAGGCAGTAAGGCAGTCGGAATGTCACTTTGGTGAAGTGTGTTTCTGTGTTATTGTTTGGCAAAACAAGTCAAAGAACATTAAAGGAAGTACTACTTTGTGTTGTGTTATGGTCTTTGGTGGACAGTGGAATCAATATGGCCACCAAAGTAATAAATGTTTGATGTTTACATACGTGTTGGTTTCGCTCGTTCTTTATCATCAAAAGCACATGAAAAACACGGAACCTCATGTGTTTACCCTAGACAACACAAATTTAGAGCCAGCATCAGCAACGAGACACCGCAGCGATCCAGCAAGCAGCAGCGATTACTACAATACAATATTTTGTAATGGCGCCAACCTAACATCAAGTGCTAACAAGCTCCGTAAATGGGAGTGAAATAGTGCGTTTATCAGCAATTAGCAAAAGATATCCAACGACGACTTTTGGCGGTCCATTTACAAGCTCCATCTTGAAGGGATAAATTTGATCATGTTGCCATTTGAATATTTTTCTAATAAAAGGTCAAATCTTTATTTGTAGAGCTTACATCTACTGCACTAATCTGCCATATTAGAATCTAGAGGTTAATGGTAATTCTGAGTAACTGTGTTCTGCAGGTGGGTTATTTTGTAGCCATTCTGTTGGTCTTCTTATATTAGCTCTAAATATAATTGGTCGGTTTGTAACCATTCTTTCTCATATGATTACAATGAATATGATAATTCCTACAATAGAAATTGTAGATCCAATTCTTGATACTACATTTCATGATGTATATGCATCTGGGTAGTCTGAATATTGTAATGGTATTCCTGATAACCCCAAGAAGTGTTGAGGGAAGAATGTTAGGTTTACTCCAATAAATATAATTGTAAATTGGATTTTAGGTGGTAGACTGTAAATCTTCATCACTGAGATTCTCAATTAGTTTTAAAATCATGGGGATTGTCAGGATTGTAATAGTATTTATTTTACCTGGCAATAAAAAATACGACATAAGAATCTAGTAAAATGGCCTCAGGAAACAACTGCCTCTATTATTCTCCTTTAAAAGCAAAAAACGAAATGTTGTCTGAATTACGTTTAAAGATGGTTATAGTTTCCGATTGTATGATATATCTAAAGACAAACTATTACTCTATTACACAAGCCTAGATAAAGATTTTACAACCAGAAACAACATCATTCTCAATTGTTATTTGATCTAATACTAAAAGCATAAACCAAACATTTATATCAATACAAATACACTCCTGGAAATTGAAATAAGAACACCGTGAATTCATTGTCCCAGGAAAGGGAAACTTTATTGACACATTCCTGGGGTCAGATACATCACATGATCACACTGACAGAACCACAGGCACATAGACACAGGCAACAGAGCATGCACAATGTCGGCACTAGTACAGTGTATATCCACCTTTCGCAGCAATGCAGGCTGCTATTCTCCCATGGAGACGATCGTAGAGATGCTGGATGTAGTCCTGTGGAACGGCTTGCCATGCCTTTCCACCTGGCGCCTCAGTTGGACCAGCGTTCGTGCTGGACGTGCAGACCGCGTGAGACGACGCTTCATCCAGTCCCAAACATGCTCAATGGGGGACAGATCCGGAGATCTTACTGGCCAGGGTAGTTGACTTACACCTTCTAGAGCACGTTGGGTGGCACGGGATACATGCGGACGTGCATTGTCCTGTTGGAACAGCAAGCTCCCTTGCCGGTCTAGGAATGGTAGAACGATGGGTTCGATGACGGTTTGGATGTACCGTGCACTATTCAGTGTCCCCTCGACGATCACCAGTGGTGTACGGCCAGTGTAGGAGATCGCTCCCCACACCATGATGCCGGGTGTTGGCCCTGTGTGCCTCGGTCGTATGCAGTCCTGATTGTGGCGCTCACCTGCACGGCGCCAAACACGCATACGACCATCATTGGCACCAAGGCAGAAGCGACTCTCATCGCTGAAGACGACACGTCTCCATTCGTCCCTCCATTCACGCCTGTCGCGACACCACTGGAGGCGGGCTGCACGATGTTGGGGCGTGAGCGGAAGATGGCCTAACGGTGTGCGGGACCGTAGCCCAGCTTCATGGAGACGGTTGCGAATGGTCCTCGGCGATACCCCAGGAGCAACAGTGTCCCTAATTTGCTGGGAAGTGGCGGTGCGGTCCCCTACGGCACTGCGTAAGATCCTACGGTCTTGGCGTGCATCCGTGCGTCGCTGTGGTCCGGTCCCAGGTCGACGGGCATGTGCACCTTCCGCCGACCACTGGCGACAACATCGATGTACTGTGGAGACCTCACGCCCCACGTGTTGAGCAATTCGGCGGTACGTCCACCCGGCCTCTCGCATGCCCACTATACGCCCTCGCTCAAAGTCCGTCAACTGCACATACGGTTCACGTCCACGCTGTCGCGGCATGCTACCAGTGTTAAAGACTGCGATGGAGCTCCGTACGCCACGGCAAACTGGCTGACACTGACGGCGGCGGTGCACAAATGTTGCGCAGCTAGCGCCATTCGACGGCCAACACCGCGGTTCCTGGTGTGTCCGCTGTGCCGTGCGTGTGATCATTGCTTGTACAGCCCTCTCGCAGTGTCCGGAGCAAGTATGGTGGGTCTGACACACCGGTGTCAATGTGTTCTTTTTTTCCATTTCCAGGAGTGTAGTTTCAGTACAGGATAAAATTCTTACCTGTCACACATTATCTTGCCGGCTCAGAGTAGCACTCTGAAGAAATGGCTAACTGTGCAATAATGGAATTTTGTGTCACTGAACACTACCATTGTTGTGGAGCCACACCCACTGACTGTACATGCAAATAACTGTAAGCAGCCTACACCGTTCCATCTAGTAGTAACAATACAAAATTTAAAAAGTGTCTGCAATGTATGATATACCATGGACATTAATGGATTAAACCAGTGTAAGATGTCTACAAGTACAGCATTATGTTTGTTTTCAAGGCCATGGGTTGTTTGGCTTTCAAATAGTAGTGTCATCAGCAAAAAGAGTAAATTTGCTTTCAGTGTACAAACTGGGAGGTTGTTGAAGAAGATAAGAACTAGTAAAGGTCCCAACATCGAGCCTTGTGGCACTCCACATTTTAATGTGCCTCAGTCAGATGAAACAGGACTGCCATCAGTACCAACTGGTGTCCAAAATTAAAGCAATAAAAGGAAATTCTGCAAGGTTGTGTTTGTTTTGCCACAAAATAGTATAAACAGCTGATGGTAAAGTAGAAACAATGTAAAGAATACAGAACACAAACAACTGCATCATGCATAAAGGTAGACAAAAATGTACTTCAGTTTTCCCAACTTAACGGATTTCCACAAATATTCCAACAGCTCATTAATGTGCTCAGTATGGGGTGTGACCACCTCTGGCAGCAATATAGGCCTGACAATGACTGGACATGTTGAGGCAGTAATGCTCATTTTTCCTGTAGAGCTGTGCAATGCCTCTCTGGTGCATCCCAGACATTCTCTATGGGATTCAAATTGGGAGAGTGAGCAGGCCAAGCTATGTGTGCAATATCTTCCATTTCCAAGAAACATGAACCACCCTTGCTGTATGAGGTCAAGCATTTATCAATACAATGTCTGAACTCACAGCACCCCCCAACAACTGCAAATGAGATCCCAAGACCTTTTCACAGTTCCTGACAGCAGTTAAAGCTTGCAAATTCACCTGTACAATTTCATGAAGAGGGGTTCGTGTGGTAAATATTATCCCTGCCCACACCGTTAGGGGCCCTCCTCAATCTCAGTCTCTTCCCACAAAGTTTGTATTCAGAAATTGTGCTCCATGTTCCCTCCAGATGCAAATCTGTGGAGAATCACTCGCCAGACTAAACTGGGACTCATCTGTGAAAACAACATTTGCCCACTGTTCGACTGTCCAAGTGGCATGTTGATTACTCCACTCTAGACGTTCTCTTCTGTGAAGATGCATCAGAGGTAGACATAGAGCATATCTCTAACAATAAAGGCTACTCTGATGAAGCCTTCTGCACACTGTTTGCCTCCATACAACATGTTCCATGTATGCTGTCAGCTCACATGCAAGTTGCCGTGCAGTACTGGGGCAGAACCTTGCAGCATTTCCTTTTATTGCTTTACAGCCAAATAACAGTCCTCTCTTCTGAAGTCACTCATGGTTGCCCCTGTCCTGGTCTTCAGGATACAGTTTTGGTCTCTCTAAACTGTTGCCATATCTAAGGGGGGGGCGGCATACACATCCATGGCCGGGGCAGGATTTGAAACTGCGACCGCAGTAGCAGTGCAGTTCCGGACTGAAGTGCCTAGAACCACTTGGCCACAGCAGCCGGCCGAGGAACAACAGAATGATTAACATTAAGCCATGAGGCCAAATCAGTTTCTGGCTCACCTGCTTTCTTTCTTTCTGTGGCCCACCACATATTATCAATGAGACACAGGACAGGGAGACAGTGGTTTGTTGCTTTAATTTTGGATGCCAGTGTGTTACTTTCTGCTTTCTATTGTGTAGATGTGTTTCAATCCATCTCCCAGTACTACCATTCAAACAATAAAAATTGGCCTTTCCTAAGAGTATGATGTGGTCTACACAGGTGAAAGCTTTGAAAAGTCACAGAAAATTCCAATAGGTGACATTCTGTTATTTATTCGCATAAGAATTTCTTTGTTAAATAGGAAATGGCCTGCTCTGTTGATCTGTTTTTTGTTTAAGCCAAATTGGTCTTTGTTGAGGATGTTGTGAGTGATGTGATGGTCTGCAGTTCTTTCATACATCAGTTTCTCTAATATTTTTAAGAAGCAACTTAGCAGGTATATTGGACAGTAGTTGGATACATTAGTTTTGTCTCCCATCTTAAGAAGTGGTTTTACTATAGCAAACTTTATTCTCTCTGGGACAACACCTTGCTGCAAAGATTCATTGAAAATGTGACACATGACCTGATGTACTTTATAATTTTAGAAGAAATGTGGGCAATACCTGTGGTACTTTTATTTTTTAGGTCATTGGTTATATTTTTAACTTCACTAATAGTGACTGGAGCTATACAAATAGGGTCATATAAGTTGTGGTCACCTCATTGTAATAAATTAATGGCTGTATTTAACAAGCCCTCACAGCCTACATGTTCTGCTGCAGTTAAGAGGTGACTGTTACATATGTTGCAAATTGTTACAGTATTGAACACCACCTTGTCTGTGTAGCTTATCTCTATGGTATTTTCATTCTTATTTTTCTTGTCACACTGTCTCTTTATGATATTCTAAACTGATTTTATTTTATTCCTAGAGTTATCAATTTCAGATTTAATATGTAAGCTTCTGGATGTATTTATCACCCTTTTAAAACTTAACAGTAGAATTTATCATAGGATCTTTCAACAGGGGCATCTGACTCTCTTAATGAGAGAAAGGAAAACCCTCAGTGATTGAAAGCTCCCATAATTCTGTGAAATGTGAATGGATTCAAAACTCAAACTGAGGAGCCCAAACTCCTAGCATGGAGAAACTACTGTACCTATGTTAAAACTCCTAAAACACTTAACCTGCTCCATGTATAGTCAGCTTGCAGATTGTAACTGTTGTCATCTATGTATCACTGAAAATGGCTGTTTGCACAGCATATTTTCCCATATTATGATGAACACCATAAAGAGGCTCACATAGATCTAGTGAAGCAATTCTTTCATAATTAACCTGCTAGTGGATTTAAACATTCACTATTTGCTTTGTGGTTCCAACTATACCTTCTTCAGGGGGCTGACTTCTTGACAGTCTTTGTTTGAGAAAACATGTATCATTATTCTGAACAGAAGCCTAGCAACACAGTTCAGCTGCAGGACTGTCCTTAGTCACAGGTCTTTCCTTCTACCCTTGCAGATCTTATTGTGTTGGAAGTGGACATTGATATTTACTTAAATCAAATTTCTTAGTGTTTATTATATCATATGGTGCAAATCCAATAGCTGAATGTTGTAAACTATTTAGTATCTCCTCAAAACTACTTATACATACAACCTCGCTAGAGAGCTATTTACTGCAATAGGTTCTAAACACTCTACCAATTTCTCTCACATACCTCTCAGTGGGATTACTTGCTGAATTACATACTGATTTTAATAAGGGCTTTATATTTTTTTCCTCTATGAAACTTTTTCGTGATTTAGAAGTAAACTGAGTTCATTTATCAGACAGAATAGCTTTTGGAACCCTATCTTTTCAAAATAATCTTTTTTTAAATTTTTCAATTATGTTTTTACTGCTTGCTTTGATTATAGAGTGTAACTTTATGAATTTTAAAAATAGATCTACCATGACAAATTTGTGACTATACTTCCTTTTGCTTTTGATAATTGTGCAGAAAAATTAATTCCTACCAGATCCACCTGCTTCTTTGTGATAATGTTTTATATTTGTCCTCTATTAGTTTGTTTGGTGACTTTTACACATTGACATCTGTCACAAGTGTCTAGAATGGCTCTGACTCTCATGGTTAAGCTATAAAAATATAACATCCATGTACATACTTAATAAGATTATGTACTGTTCTCACCAACACAACTTGCACCTATCATTGCCTGGACTATTTGTCCTAAGTAACAGTTCTTATAAATTTCATAATATTGTTCCACTTTTTCATTACCTTTTTTTCCTGTAAGACTCTTTACAAGTTTCCAGTTCTCATTGTGGTTTTGGTTTCACCTTATCCCATTACAAATCTTCCTAATTTCCCTTTCAGACTTAATTTCCTTCATGTACGTGATCCTAAAATCCTTTTCTTCCTGATTTCTACTTTCTAGCCTTATACCCCCATGTTAATCTGGTAGTGCATCCACAATTACATTTTCTTTTCCTTTTATGTATTTTGATTGGCTAATGAAACTGTTCCAAGAAAAGTGCCAATCTTGTAAGTCTACTGTGATTCATTTTGCACTCCTGCAGATAAATAAAGCCTTGTGAACAGAATATACTAAAGTTTTATGTCCCAGTAAATAGTTTCTAAACTTGGTGAAATTCTAGTGTACTGCTAGCAACTCTTTTGCTGTTACAGTGTAAATCTTATTATGATTTTGTAATATTCTGCTTGCAAATTCTGTAGAATGATGCTCTATCTTCTCATTCACTACTTCCTCTTGAAATAAGAGTGGTCTCACTCCACTATCACTAATGTCAGTCATTAGGCAATATGATAATCTTGAATCTGGTCTCTCTATAGTCATACTGTCACTGTTTATTTCATTAACAGCTCCTTTCAATAGTACATTTTTACTTGAAAGATTATTCAAACAAGATGCATTCAAAGCCTGATTCCTTATGATTTTTCTATAGAATGCAGCTAACCAAGAAAATGATTTTAACTCCTTCTTTGACTGAGGGCCAAGTAACTTCACTATGGCTAATATTTGATCAATGATGGGAAAAATTTCTTCCTTTGTAATGCTGTGGACAAGATATTACAAATGTTTTCTGGTAAATTTACACTTTTACTACTTAATGAAATACCTCCTTCCTTTTACTTTCCTCCCCGCATCACTCAATAATTCCAAGCATTCTTCCCAACTTTTTCCAGTAACTAAAACATGAAGTACAATCTTGTAAGTAATTCCTTTCCCAAAACTAAATCTAAACCTCTAATAAACTCAGCCACAGAAATGTTTAATCCAAATGATACAACACAGTATTGATAATATCTGTCACTATACAGAAAAGCAGTGTATTTTCTAAAATTGGGTTCCAGTGATATCTGGTGAGAACTTGAGGTAAGGTAAAGACTAGTCATATACGTTACATCATTAAATTTGTGCAAGTGCTTGTCAATATTTTCAGGATGCTCAGTTTCTGTCTCTAATATTTTATTTAAATGTCCGGAACTTAATAGAAGGATTATCCCCCAATATCATTTTATGGTACAATAAGTAGTTGTTGTATCTACTGCAACTTCTCTCTATAAGTTTTGAACTTTCCATTTTTTTGTAATTCTCTTTCTACAGCCTCTCTCCTATACATTGGTATTCAATAAGGTTTAATGAAAGATGGTTCATGTGATCATAGCTTTAGTTTACACTGATAATTCTTCACCCTTTTAGTTTCTCATTAAAAACACCAAAATATTTCTATAAAAATTTCCTCAAATCCTCCTCCATCTCTCTGTACTTCCATTTAAACTAAATTATGATTTAAAAAATTCTCAATATTCGAAATCTTCCCCTCATTGGTATGCATGCAGCACCATGCACCACCAATATGTTTCAAAAGATTGTGCATAAAAATGGGACTTTTATGGGACTCATACCTTGCATTCTATTGGTGGTAGAAAGTTAAGGTCAAGTGTTTTGGTCAAAATTTCAATACTACACACATCCTTCATATTAGGCAAATGGAGCAAAGTGGTTGATTCTTTTTGCATTAGATGTGTTATACAGTGCACCTTAATGGACCTGTGGAGGCACTATTTATTTCATGAGTGGTTCCTGAGAAAACCTGCAAAAAGCATCTTTCACTGTTTTCTGCCATCAGCAGCCAAAATCTAAAAAACTAACTGCAGAAAATTACTCACATTTGCTGAGGATTCTGGACAAACAGGTTTATATAGGTAACTGATTATGGAAATCTAGGTGTTCTATACTCTTTGCTTGTATTTAGAGTCTCAGTCTAAGTTGGTCACACTGGTTTCCAACTCTTTTTTTTATATATTGGAAGCATTGTTACAAGGGAGTCCTCTCTTAGGTAGTGGTAAAATTTTTTGTGTTTGAATCTTAACTTCACCCTTAAAATTCAAGTAAATACTGGTTTGTTTATGTTATTTAGTGTAAAATAACATTACATCTTTAATAAAGCTTAAATTATGTGTACTTTCTTACAACATTTTGAAATTTCACTTATTGTTGCAATATAGGCTACACAGGACAACTTTGTTCTTATCCAAAGTTGTACCAATTTCAATTAAATACACATACTCATGAAACTATTCCACACAGTATCCTGTATGAATGGCACAAAACTAAATATGGAGAAAAATTTAAGACTCTGCCTAAAGATGTGTTTCCAAAATTGTTTAAGAAGATGGTGACAGAATATCTTAAAGCAAAGAAGAAAACATAGTTTCAGATTTTAGAGGTTGTGGCACTTATCCTTTTGATGCAAATGCAGTTCTAAAAAGGGTACCTGATGCCGAAATGTCTGTGAATGTTGAATGTGTCAGTGAAGCATTTCTGGAAATGGCAATTGGTAAGAAAGCAGAGGCTACACTTGTTGTAAGAAGAAAAAGAACTTATAAATGAGAGGCCTGGAAAATGAATCAGGGCTGCAGACTTGGAAGTACATATGTTTGACTCTGCTGTAAATGAAATGCAGAGGAAGATAGGAAGGCCAAGAAAAAAATACTGGTGTAACAACTCCTCTAGTGTGTCTGACTTCATTGTTGATCATTCTACAAATAGTGACCTTGAGTGTGGGTGGAAGGACTGTGACAGTAATGAGAACCCAACCCAAAAGGGGATGAATTATGAAAAGCAGACCTGAAAGAAAATAACTATTTTGCTATAAGCTATAACAGACAATTCTACACAGCAAAATTATTAGTTTTGTCACAGAAGATGGAACCAAAAAAGTTACAGTAATGTGCAGGGAGAAAACTATGAAGTTTTGGAAGTGGCCACCAGAAGGGAAAGAAGATGTAATTACCTATGATTTTTCAGATACAAAAATGAGAATAAATGAGACCAGAACAATTAGAATAGGATATTATTCTGTTTCAAAACTGCAAACTTAAATCTTTTCTGATCAGATAAATATACTTATCCTTTTTGTGTTACACTCCTATGTATAACATTTTCATATTCAATAAAGTACCAGAATAAACCTTTATTGCCTTTTTCTGACTTACTTTATCTTAGAGAACATGAATTAACATTATTTCTTCATAACCTATCTACAATATTGACCAAATGATTAAAACATATTTTTACAAAAATAAAATTGTAAATGGGCTAAAACTGCCCAACAATGAGGCAACATTAGCCCAGCTGATAAAAAAAGAGTTTTATTTCCAAACAATAATGATTAATTATGTACTGTGTCAAAATGCACTCGGTAAACCATCACTTTGACCACAAATTTTTATGCATTTTTGGAAACAAAGATGAAGGGCATTATGAACTTTAATCTTAAAAAACCCAAAAAATGTGGGTCAAAGTTGGCCCAGTTTACAGTAACCTATTAGTAAGTATAAAACCGGCATGTAAAATATGGTATGAAGTGAAATCTAAATAATAAATAATGCAGAAATTCATCAAATTTTAATGGTATGATCTCTAGGCATTAATCTATAAGTGCCACCTACCCATTTTTAAAAATCCCTATCTGTTATCGAGAAACACGCCAAAACTTGGCTTTTGTATACTAAAATTGAGCCGTGGATTCCAAGATGGCTATGCACAGTAAATGGCTAAAATTTTCAGACCCCAATCTTGAGCAAATTTGAAAATTTTCTTGACATCTTTATCTGTTTCCAAGATACAGAGGTTTAAATTTACCCTACTTGTACAAGTAAAATACATATGTAAAATATGGTGTGAGGTGGAACTGTACTTTATAAAGTGATGTAGCATGGAGAAATATGCTGTGAAGTGTCTCCCATATCATCAGAAGGGTTCTGGGAATCCCACGTTGTTGAGCACTGAAGCACATGCAAATTTTTTTTGCACGTAAAATCGAGATTGATGTAATATTAGTTTTGCGTTATTTCAGTTTCTCATAAGCAAACTATCAAAATTTTACTGATCCACAAAATTCTTTCCATGTGACTGAGATGCCCTGCTGTAGCAGGGAAAAAGAAGGAAACAAGCAGGAAAATGCTCCTACTGGACCACAAAAATGGCAAATATGCACTTTTCTAAAAGAATAACTGAAAAGTGGGATACCAGCTGCCTCATTCTACCTTTCCCAACACCTTTACAAATTTTCCAAAAAATTTTGGTATGAAAACATATTTATTCTTTTTTATGCTGAGAGAAAAGACAGTGGCAGTGGGATAGAGATGGGAAAATGATAAATACTGGAAGATAGTAGGTAGTGGTTTTGGTATAAAAAGAGTGAAGGAGATAACTGTAGGCGTGTGTGTGTGAGAGAGAGAGAGAGAGAGAGACAGAGGTAGTGGAACACAGTTGACAGTGACAGAACAGTTCTAGGAAAAGAGTGAAGGAGACATTGCCAGTGGGAGAGGAATCAAGAGAAGGAGAAAGTGTAAGTGGTTGAGAGCCAGTGATTGTGAAAGACAGAGTCCATGATAATGACAATGAGGAAGAGAGAGGTAGTGACAGTGAGAAGAGACAGCAGCAGTGGGGAGGAATCAGTGAGTTACTAGCACTAAGAGAGAGCAAGAGGAAGAAACTGACAGTGAGAGGAGACAGTAGTAGGACAGAACTAAGGAGACTGTGACTGTGAGACTGGAGGCTGTGACAGTTAGAGAAACACAAAGAGATGGTGAAAATGGATTGGGATGAATGACTGAGAATGGACAATTGGGAGTGAATAGATTTGAGTGACTTACAACAATGGACTACAGGGTTTGAGAAACTTACAGTTATGGGAGCTTGTGGGAGTGAGAGGTGAGTTTCATGTTAAAAAGAGTGTGAATATGCCAAAAGCTTTGAAATTTTTTTAAATGTGTTAAGAAAGGTCGAATGAGGCAGCTGATACTCCTCTTCAGTCACAATCTTTTAAAACAGAAGCATATTCACCTCTTTTGTTCTCCAATATGGGCACTTTTATGCTGGTTTGCACTGCCTTCCTCCTCCAGAATGAGATTTTCACTCTGCAGGGGAGTGTACGCTGATATGAAACTTCCTCCTCTTCAGGGCATCTTCATTAATTTAAATTGTTAGATGGTCTTTGGACTGTCACCTGTGTAGAGTGAAATAAGACACGGGAATGACAGTAGATTTGTTTATTTAACTTCTTTATCCTGGCCTTTGCTGTAATTTATCAGGAACAGCTTGGTGGAAGTGTCCAATTGCCTCTCATGCGAAACAATGGGCGTCCAGCACAGCTGACAGCAGAAAGAGTGGAGCCAAGGTGGCAGCACTTGAAACGTCTCTGGCTGTGACCATGATGACAGCATGGAACCGCTGTTGGTGATACTGTAGAGATGGCTGTGACTTCCCTCCAGTGAGCAGGAGGCTCTCTGCTCTGGTGGCAGCTGGTCTCGTGACTCAGGGCAGGCTGCCCCGTCCTGGTTGAACAGCGGACCCAGTACTGCATTCTGGGATGTTGCTCTGGGTGTCACAGTTTCACAGTGTAGGCTATGATACTGAGAGTATAATAGTTTATATGTGTACGGTGTCTGTTCTTTCGGACATAACCAAAAGAACCCACTGATTTTTATCAAACTCCCATACTCAGCTGATATTTGTAATTAATTGAAATTTAGTATAATTTAGAATATGAATGACTGAGTACTTACAAGCTTCAGACTACTTTCCTTTACACTAGAGCTCCTGGTGACTGGCCCTTGTGTCCCTGTTTTGCCTCTTAAGAATTATTCTAACAATTAGTTTCCTCAACCCTATCACTTAATCTTACACATTTCTACAGGGCTCCTTAGTCTGCTCCTTAACTCAAACACCATGGGACTTATTTCATTACTAGGCTTCTTCCACAATAACTTCTCTCTGCTCCCAACTTACCAGCTAAAATCAATCAGTTATACTTAATTCTATCCCCTTGTGCATTCATCTTCCTTCTTCTGCTTTTATGCTGGAGGTATCCAGTCCACTGGAATCTGAATGATGGCTGGGCCTGAACTCAGTCTTGTGCTTCATATTCTATGTACCAAAATGAGGACAATGCTCAGCAAGACAAGTGTCACTGCAGTGGTTGGTATGACAGCAGTCAATGTTGTCTCTTTCCGGTACTGATTTTTGCAATATGAATTTACATGCTGCATTAAGATTTCCAGGGAGACTCATTCCTCCTGCTGGTTCAGAAGGGTGTTTATAGGTTGTATTTCATTTCCATGGGCCTCTCTGTCCAATAAAATAAGGCTGTGAAATATTCAGGTGAGTCGTCCCTGAAATTGTGGCTGGAAGATGTAAAATAGGCCCCATTATCTTGCATGCTGTTCCATTTAATAACAAACCACCCCATTTAATTCTAGTCTCTTTGCTGATGTAAGTTTTCTCTGCTTGAAACAACTAGCCACTACTACCACCATGTCAATGTACCTCGACCTGCTGAAGTACAGTTCCTCGGTCACTTCTTTATTACATTCTCTTACCTCCCTTTGTCCCATTTGCAATTTTGCTGTGCAGGAATCCTGGTCCTTTCTTATTACCATATTTGGACAGACTTGGTAGCACTTTTGTAACTTTGCTTCCTTCATTTCTTCATATCTTCCATTGTCTTTTGCAATTAATAATAACTACCACATTTTTACTCTTCCAAATTTTTTCAATATCCCCCAATTGACAGGATACATATGAACTACCCAGCACTTGTAATGTGCTTGTTTCCCCACTACTGGTGTATAAATGGAAATGCAAACTTTTGCTCCATTGTTTCTCACCAATATTGTGGTTATCTTGAAATATAAAAGTAAGTTCTTCTGCTTGACTTCTAAAACCAATGCCAAATCCAGTGGTAGTTCCTTCTGTACTTTCCTTAGAACCTCTAAATATTGCTCTGGCAACAACAAGTTTACCCCTTGCTAGCTGACCTCTTACAGCCTGCTGCATTGCCTCCTGTAGTTCTGTTACTTTCCTTCATGCTTCCCACTATCTTCCATGGACTGTAACTATTTTGTCATTACTGCTTCCCTATCTAAGACTTCGACATCAGTTTGCAGTTCCATGATATTGCGATTAACTGCCTCTTCTGCAGCTCTGGCATCTACATTATTTCCCTAGTTAGTTGTAATAGTAGTCGTGTATTACTCAAATTGTCCTTCTCTAAACTTACAATCTGCATAGTGTGCAAATCACTTCATGGCTTTGTTTCCTTTTGTCCACTGCTTAACCTCTTCTACATTGTCGTTCACCCTTCAAATGTCTTCCTCATTAGCAGTGCCAAATATTGTTTTCATAAGCCAACCTCCAGCATTGATCCAACCCCTCTTCCTTTGCATATGTAGAATAAGTCCCATTACTTGAGTCATCTCACTCCTTAATTTCTTGTATGTCCTGTGTACTCTCTCGCATACTCCAGCACTTATTTTGAGTATTCCATGTCTTTCCATTCTCTAATAGAATTTATTGAATGCTTCTCTCAACCTTCTCACCTCATTTTGCATATCCCATGCATTGAATACACCTGTATCACCCAGCAATGACTGATGATCATTACATCTTTCTGACTGGCAAATGGCACTCCCCCGTCCAGATGCGGGGTTCCATAACACTTCCACAATGATGAAGATCGGTATTCTGGCTACAAACCACATAATTTCACCTTCTCTGTATCTCACCTACAGGCAGGAATACCTATCCGTTTCCTTCCCATTAAATTCATTGCTGCTCTGCATCTTATTATACTAACTACACTAAATCTACACCTAACCTAAAAAAAATATATTAAATGGCTATTTCATAGGCCTTAATCCGTATGGTTTCTTCATTACTGTTTATCTTCTGATACCTTTTTCCTCACTCTCCCTTTCCAGTCCACATCTCCTATCCCACAAATAACTTCCAGACTCCCTTGGAAAGGGTTCAGTTACTCTGCGTGCAAAATTTTTATTCTTACCAGCAGCTGAATCTTGACATTTACTGGTGCTGTAGTCTCTACAGCTTGGTATGGCTCCTGATACTTTGCAAAAAAATTTCTTTATCTTTCTCTTTATCATGTATGAAGTTGATAGCATCACCCTCTGACCAACCTTATATTGTGGCATTCTTGCCGTATGGCCCACTGCCTCTTCCTGTTTCTTCAGTGCTCGTGTATTTGCCCTCCATACTCTAGTACAAATTTCCCTAAAGATGCTGGTAAATTCAGTAACACACCTCCAGTCCTCCATTTCTTCATTTTCAATATGTTGAACAGTAATAGCATTTTATGACCATATAATGCTTCATATAGCTATAATCCAGTATTTGCATTCTACTTTGGGTAGTAAGTGGAGATAAACAGGCATCTTAGTTGTTATGATGTGAGGCAACAGAACATGCAAGCTTCTTCCTGATTGCTCTATGTGCTCTTTTAGTTATTCCATTGGCTTGTGGATGGAGAGGACTTGTTCTTAACTTTTTCACATTCAGTGACTTACACAATTCCTTGCATAGATCTGACATGAAGTTTGTTCCCTGGTCTCTTGTGGATGGAGAGGACTTGTTCTTAACTTTTTCACATTCAATGACTTACACAATTCCTTGCGTAGATCTGACATGAAGTTTGTTCCCTGGTCTGTTACTACTGTTTCAGGCACTTGAAACTTCAGTATCCAATTTTTCACAAGTGATTGTGCCACTGTTGCTGCATGTTAGTTTAGCATCATGACCATTTGCACATACTCATAGCTTGAAAAATGATCTATGAATGTCAGTAAATACTTATGCCCTGCAGGTGTTTTATTGATTAGACCCAAAACATCAGTCCCCAGAAATCTGAATGGTGCTAATGCTTCAGGTAACTTCTGCAATGGCACTCTTGTTCAACATAAATCTGCTCTCTATGTGCACTGTATGCAATTCTGCACATACTGGTTTATGTCTGTCTGCCTATTCTTCCACAAATGCCTTTCCGCTACTCTACTGTTGGTAGGTCTGCAATCTCCATGGCCATGTGATCATGAGCTTCTTGTAGCCCTCTACTCCTTAGCTTCACTGACGTCACTATTTGCAGTCCCACCTTGGTTTCTCTGTATAGCAATCCATCCTTCATACAAAACCAAGACTGCTTGAAATACTGTTTATATTTGTCATCTACTCTCTGTGCAGTTTGCCATGCCTTTTGCTCATTACCCCCAATGTAATACTGCTACTTTTTTACTTAAGCCATCCACATTTCCATGCTTCTTTCCAGGTTTATGTGTGACTTTGACATTAAATTCACTTAATCTTATTGCCCCTTTTATCAACCTACTAGAAGGATCCTTTAACCCCAACAGCCATTTTAATACCACATTATCTGTTATTATTCTGAACTTTTTACTGTACATATAATATTTGAAATATGTGATTCCATAAATAAGGCTTAGCATCTCTTTCTCTGTTGTGGAATAATTCCTTTCTGCAGAGTTTAGTTGTCTGGTTTGATGCATCGCGTGATAAAACAAATTCTCTATTAAAATCTGGAAATAGCAATATCAGACTCAAAATTAAAGCTTCTTTTACCTCTGTAAAAGCATGCTGGAACTCTTCTGACCACACAAATTTAGTACCCTTTTTAACAACTGTGTCAATGGTCTGGCAATATCCGCTAACCCTTTTATTAACCGGTGGTGATAGTTCGCGTGTCCCTGAGAACGATTGCAACTCCTTTTCAGATTCTGGTACAGGAAATTCATGTTCAATTCTAATTAATCTTGGATTTGTCTTAACACCATCTTTACTTATGATATGACCTAGGTGTGCTACCTCTTCCATCACAAAATTACATTTTTCCACACCAGCATTAACTTCGCTGTTTTTAACCTTAGGAATATTTCACTTAGTCGCTGCATTCACTACATATGCAGTTTTATATCACTCCAATAGACAATTATATCATTGAGATACTAAGCATTGCCATAGTTACAGATCTCTGAGCACTCCAGCCAACAATCTCTGAAATGTTGCAGGTGAATTTTTTAATCTGAATGGCATTCTTCTGGATTGGTAGTGTCCCCAGAGTGCCAAAATTGCTGTTTTGTGTCGATCCTGTGGTGCAACCTCTATCTGGTGGTAACCACTCTTCAAATCCATTGTTGAAAAGTATTTGCATCACCCTAAATGATCCAAGATTTCTTTGTCATTTGGCAAAGGGTAGACGTCCATTATGGGCTTTGCATTTAGATGCCTGTAAACACAACAAAATATATATTTTTGTGTCTCATCCATTGATTTTTTTGGCTTGAAAACTATTCCTGCCCCCCCCCCCCTCCTCCTCACCCACCCATATGCCCTATTACTTTCTTCAATTATTCCAAAATTCCTCCAAAATTGGCTGCAAGTACCAAGGTATTCTATATGGTTTGCAGTAGACTGGTGATTCATTTCCTGTCGGTATGCAATGTTGCATAAATGTGTAGCTGGTAATGGCCCTTTTGGAGAAACTAAATCCTTCAATTCCAAAAGTAATTTTTCCATCTGTTTCTTTCTGCTTCCCTCTAGGTGCTTCACTTTTCCTTGTAAAGCAGTTTCAAAGGCATCCAGTGATTGTCCGTAGCTGACACCCCTCGTGTTCCATTCTTCTTCTTCCAGGATATACATATTAGTGGTTAACAACCCCTTTATTAATACTATGTCCTCTGTGCTAAAATTATCTATAGAAACAGATACCTTCAATCCAGTCTTTATTTCTTGTATATGTACAATACCTCTTTTAACTAAGCAACTTGCCTGATCTAGTACTTCATTCTGTTATAATGATTCTACCACACACAAAATACCTACCAGCAAGCTAGACTCAGCACTGACCCAAAGGGGTTTCCCAGTACCCTTAGGTACGCAACTGTGTGAATCAAGTCTTAGTGTGGTCATTTGCAGTTTAAGAAATTTGTCTTTTGCGACAGACTCCCCTCGCAACTTCGCTACACTGACAATGGTTTCATCTAACTGAAACATTTTCCTGTCAAGTTCCACTCTATGTTGCTGAAGGTCAATTACTACACAATGCTGATATAAGAAATCTACTCCTAAAATTATGTTGTAGCCTTCACTCATGTGTGGCACCATCTGTATACATTGTTTAAATGGAAACCTATCCAGGCAAAAGTCTATGTCCACTTATCCTAATAATGTGACATCTTTATCCCCCACTCCATGCAGTCTGTACCATGATGAGTCCCACTGCTTTAGTTTCACCAGATCATGACTGGTGATCGATAGGTGCACACCTGTGTCCAGTAGTATCCTGCAACCTTTTACCTACTATTCCTCTTATCGCACAGTCCACTTCTGCATACGATTTCATAGCAACCAGTCTTACTGGGCATGACTGTAGGTGGGCCTGGGGATCCTGTTGGCATTTAACACCTTATTCTTCCCTGGTTCTCTACTTCCTCTTACTTTATTCACGTCATCCCGAGGCTGCCGACACTACCTCCTTACATGCCCTATTCATCCACACCAGAAACATTTTACCCTACATTCCAGCTGACAAATCAGTCTCCTCACATTCTTGTGTAGCTAACCAAACTGCTGTGTGTGCAAATCGATTGGACCCCCAGTCCATACACATCTTTATGTATCCACACACAACCCCCTTAAAAAAGCAACGAGCACCCTCTGCTCAACTTCCTGCAAAATAATTTCATTGTCTGCAGCATCCTGTCCTAACGCATAGGTACATCCATTAATTTTCCTTATCCTATAGCTACATTTACATCTACATAGATACTCTGCAGGTCACTGTATGGTGCATGGTGGAGGGTACCCTGTACTACTACTAGTCATTTCTTTTCCTGTTCCACTCACAAATCGAGCGAGGGAAAAATGACTGCCTATATGCCTTTGTATGAGTGCTAATTTCTCATATCTAATCTTTGTGGTCCATATGTGCAATGTATGTTGGAGGAAACAGAATTGTTCTGCAGTCAGCTTCAAAAGCTAGTTCTCTAAATTTTCTCAATAGTGTTCCCCAAGAAGAACGTTGTTTTCCCTCCAGGGATTCCCATTTGAGTTCCTGAAGCATCTCCACAATGCTTACTTGGTTGAACCTACCGATAACAAATATAGCAGCATGCCTCTGAATGGCTTCAGTGTCTTCCCTCAATCTGATCTGGTACAGATCCCAAACACATGAGCATCACTGAAAAATAGGCCACATTAGTGTTCTGTATGCAGTCTCCTTTACAGGTGAACCACTCTTTCCTAAAATTCTCCCAATAAAGCGAAGTTGACCGCTCATCTTCCCTATCACAGTCCTCACATGCTTGTTCCATTTCATATCACTTTGCAACGCTATGTCCATATAGTTAAACAACTTAACTGTATCAAGTAGGACGCTTATAACACTGTAACTGAACATTACAGGTTTGTTCTGCCTACTCATCTGCATTACCTTGCGTTTTTCTACATTTAGAGCTAGCTGACATTCATCACACCAACTATAAATCTTCTCTAAGTTGTCTTGTATCTTCCTTCAGTCACTTAATTTCGACACCTTACTGTGCACCATAGATCATCAGCAAACAGCCCACCCTGTCCACCAAAATATTTAATCTATACAGAGAAGAAAAGCAGTCCTGTCACACTTCCCTGGGGCACTACTGGTGATACCTTTGTCTCTGATGAACATTCGCCATTGAGGAGGACATACTGGGTGGTTCTTTTACTTAAGAAATGTTTGAGCCACTCTTGTATCTCTGAACTTATTCCATATGCTCATACCTTTGTTAACAGCCAGAAATGGGGCACTGTTCAAATGCTTTCTGGAAATCTAGAAATACGGAATCTGCCTGTTGCTATATATCCACAGTTCACAGTATATCATGTGAGAAAAGTGCAAGCGGAATTTTGCATGATCGATGGTTTCCAAACCCATTCTGATCTGTGGACATAAGCTTCTTAATCTGAAGAAGGTTTATTATATTCAGACTGATTGACCAAGATGGCGCCGATAGGAAAGTGTAGTGACGCTTCTCTCTCGTTAAAAAGGCAAAAAATGAACAGTTCTTCGTGTAGATAATGTAAAAAGCGTGTGATGAAGGGTATTCTGTGTATCAAATGCAACTTCTGGTTACACGAAAAGTGCGCGAAAGTAAATCTAAAGTTCGTCAGCGATGATTTTCCGTGGACATGTCACGGTTGTTTACGTGACGAAACGGCCGATCTTGTAAGTGCAGTTGATACAAAAAACGAAATTATAAAGTTACTACGAAGTGACATTGAGGCATTAAAAACCGAACTTTCAACCATCAAGAAAGAAAACGATACATTAATACAAGAAAAGAAGTCCTGTGTGTGTAAAAGCCATCAAACGGAAAAGCAAGAAGATCGCGAAAATACGAATGACCTATCGTACTTTAAAAACAACATTTCAAGTGTTCCCGTTGATGTCTCGGTAAATTCAGTAAGCCAAAAACCGGAAGATAAATATAAATGGAAGGTGGTGACATACAGCAAAAGGAAAAACAAAGCGCCAGATACGCAACAAAAGGAAAATGACTTTTCAATAATTGGCGATTCGCTGCTGAAGAATATCGCTGTCCCCAATTGCAAGATCGACGTATGACCTGGTATTAGAACGCATCAACTCGGTAAACATTTTAAAAATATGGTAAATGCAAGACAAGATACTACAGAACCAGATTCTGAAACCAGACATAACTATGATGGGGTGTTTATACATGTTGGGACGAATTCGTTAAGGAGCAGCAGTGAGGAAGAAATGGCAAGCGAAACAAGAAACATGATTCGTTCTGCAAGAAATATGTATGCAGGATCTCGTCTGATACTTAGCGGAATCATAAACAGAAGGTCGGTGAGTGAAAAATATATCGCCAAAATAAACTGTGCTCTTAAAGAACAATGTGATCGTCTTGGGGCAATTTTTATAGACCCACACAAATTCCCATGTGAAAACTCACTAGCGAAGGATGGCTTGCATTTAAATAGACTGGGGTATGTAACGTTCAGCAGAATGTTTGCAGATGTCTGCAAAATCATTAGATGCAAGGGAAACTAATATGGCCTGAAGGGGATGAAAAATCATACACTCCAGCTGGAAAAGAAAAATATAAGCACCATACAAAAAAAGACGATACTAAAGAATTTGCCCCAGAATACAGCTCACAACATGTAAACCAACAAAAGAAAAATTACATAAAAGTACTTCATCAAATACTTTGGTAAAAAAAAAATTAGAAGCGGAAGTACTCCTGAGTGAAGTAAGACCAGACATATTATGCATAAGTGAACATGGACTAACTGAAAGTAAAATACATAATGTGGCAATAAAGGACTACAAACTAGCTAGTTACTTCTGCAGATCTAAATATAAGGGTGGTGGCGTTTGTATATATATTGAAACAGGTACTCTATCAAAGAATGTAAACAGTGAAGCTGCTACATTTCCCATAGCTAGAGAAAAAGACTTTGAAGTTACTGGTATAGTGGCACAGGATTTTAGAGTGTTTTGTGTGTACAGGTCACCATGTGGCAATATTAGCATCTTTCTAAAAAAAGTTGCTAGCTTATTGAGAATGAATATGAAGAGAAATCTTATTATATGTGGAGACTTCAACATTGACATGGGAAAAGACACAAAAATAAGACAGGATTTTGAAGAATTGTTAATACAGCATAACATGAAAGTGACAATAACTGCACCAACAAGAGTGACTTCACAAAGTGAGACAATTATTGACAACATAATTACTAATATGTGTAACTATGAGTCACATGTAGTTCAGACAGAAATATCTGATCATCATGGACAACTAATCAGCTTTTGCAGAAGTAATGACACAGTATCAGAACCAAAACAAACAACCAAAGAAATTAGGATCATCAGTGAACAAAATATCAACATCTTTAGAACAATGTTAAGTAAGGAAACCTAGAATGAAACCCTACAGGCCCAGAGTGTAAATGAAAAATATGATGCATTTATTTCAACAATTAAGTACCATTTTAATGTAGCATTTCCCAAAGTAAAGAGACAAGAAAGGCATCAAGATCAAGCACAGTGGATTACGAGTGAAATACTAGAACAGCGAAGGAAGCTTCAGGACGTGGGATGGATGGGCGAAGCTGAAAACTATAAAATGTTAAAAAAGAAGTATAGAAAAACAATAAGAGAAGCGAAAGCAAGAGCAATTGACACCACTATAGCGAACTCCAAAAACAAGGCAAAGGCAGCTTGGAATGCAATCAATGCTGAAAGTAAGGAAAAAGATGGGTCAAACAAAGAAGAAGGTATTAGGTCAATTAAAGTAGACAACACAGTGGTCACAGATGGTATGGAAATAGCAAACATACTGAATAATAACTATATCAGTGTAGTAGAAAACCTAAAATTGGAAAGAAATAGTCAAAAACAGAAGGGTATTAAGGTACCAAAAAGATCATGCAGTACTATGTTCTTAAGACTAGTCACGGAAGATGAATTGCGGAAAACTATACAGAAACTGAAGTCCAAGAAATCAGCTGGTGATGATGAAATATCAAATCATGTAATAAAGCTGGTATGTGAGGAGATA
This sequence comes from Schistocerca nitens, assembly GCF_023898315.1. NCBI lineage: Eukaryota > Metazoa > Arthropoda > Insecta > Orthoptera > Acrididae > Schistocerca > Schistocerca nitens. The sequence continues at coordinate 465,408,909 of NC_064619.1, read as the reverse complement.
ATAACACCACTGCTGAACATAGCAAACTGTTCTTTCAGAGATGCAATTTTCCCAGAAAAACTGAAGATAACGAAGGTAGTGCCAGTGTACAAGAAAGGGTGTAAGGATGATCCCAACAACTACAGACCAGTTTCACTGATATCAAGTTTCTCAAAAATCCTAGAAATGCTTATGTATACCAGATTAGTTAACTATTTGGACAAACATAACATTCTCATGACCTCACAACATGGTTTCAGAAAGAGTAAATCTATAGAATCAGCAATTGTCAGTCTAACAGAATACATTTTACAGTCCTTAGATGAGAAAAAGGTTGTCTCTGCAATGTTTCTGGATCTTTCAAAGGTATTTGACACCATTGACCATGAAATGCTGATACAAAAATTAAGCAACTATGGCATTCGGGGGCAACCAGGTGAATGGATAAAATCATACTTGTGCAACCGCAAGCAGTGTGTATCATTAGGAAACTCGTACCAATCAGAAACCAAATCCATCAAATATGGAGTGCCGCAGGGTTCGGTAATGGGGCCATTGTTATTTAATGTATTTGTTAATGATATAGGTGTTGAGGAGGAAGAAAAGAAAATATTGTATGCTGATGACATGAGATTACTAAATACTGACCAAAATATGGAACAGCTTGAGAGAAGAGCATACATATCTGCAAATGTCACAGCTCAATGGCTGTTGGAAAATGAACTGGTTATAAATCTAAAAAAGACTATGTATGCAGTGTTTAAAAACAAGGAAAAGGCTGTAGACATGGATTTAGAGGTTGATGGAACAAGGCTGGAAGAAGTAGAATCTGCTAGATTCTTAGGTATTCTTGTGGATAATGAACTGAAATGGAAAAAACATATTAATAATGTCTGTAAGAAACTGAGCTCTGTCATATTCTTAATGATGCATCTATCACAGTATTCAGACAAGAACCTTCTGTGTACAGTGTATCATGGACTTTTCGAACCATACTTACAGTATGGAGTGACTGTGTGGGGAAACTCAAACAAACAAGAGACAAAACGAGTCTTCACATTACAAAAAAAAAGCAATTAGGACCATTTTAAGAAGAAAGACCTCTGAAACATGCAGAAACTGTTTCAAGAATTTAGGTATCTTAACTTTTTCATCGATGTATATATACAAAACAATAATGTACATCACAAAAGGTAGTGAGGACTGGATTACAAATGCTAGTGTACACACACACAATACAAGAAAGAAGAATGAAGTACGGAGCATATCCCACCGACTGGCAATGCTAGAAAAAGGACCCCAGTACTCTGGTATAAGAGTACTAAGATGCTGCCCAAAACCCTGCAAGACAGCGTACTTCACAATGACTTTGCAAAGAAACTTAAAGACTATCTCATTGAAAAAGAGTTTTACAGTGTTGCAGAATACTTATGCCATTAAATTTGTATATATTGTTACTCATTATCAGTGATGTAAAAATGTAAGCTAAAAGTGTAGGAAAATAAGTGATAAAGAATTTTAATACTTTGACATGTCCTATATTACACGTACATTTACTGTACACAATGTAATCTTACAGGATCAAATAAAATTCAATTCAATTCACTGAGAATATGTTACAGGATTCTACAGCAAACAGAAGTTAGGGATATTGGTCTGCAATTTTGTGGGTCCTTTCTTTTACCCTTCATATATACATGAGTCATTTGCACTTTTTTCCAGTCCCTGGATAAATGCAAGCTAGGTAAGGCGCCATTGCTGTAGAGTACTCCCTGTGAAACCGAAATGGGATTCCACCAGACCTGGTGATTATTTCCTTTCAAGTCCTTCAATTGCTTCTCTATGGCAGGGATGCTTAATATTATGTTGTCCATACGGAGACTGTCCAATGGTCAAATGATGGTATGTTTATATGATTCTCCTGTGTGAATGATTTCTTGAATGTGAAACTTAAAACTCTAGCTTTAATTTTGCTATCTTCAGCTGCCAGACCAGACTAGTCAACAAGGGACTGAATGGAAGCCTTAGTCATGCAAACTGTTCCACAGTTTCCGTATTTCTCTTAGTTATTACCCCTAATTGTTCCATATAGTTTCTGGTACTATTTCGTTTTGCATATTTCTGCATTATCCCTTCCTTAAATTCTTTGATTGTTGTGCCTCCATTAAGAGCTTCTGTATACTTTACATAAGTTTTGGCTTCCCCTTTTAGCCTCTATTTTTGCAACACTCAATAATTCCTTATTGGACCATTCTTCCATCTCAGCCAGATTTCCAAGATCTCCCACAAAGGTCTGCACATCCTTGGTTGCCTTAACAGAAAAAGGAGCAATTAAATTGTGACAGACAAATCTACACCCTGTTGTGATCATAATTCCACCAGCCCATGCAGTTTTGTATTATCCACTGTTAATTGTGCTACATTTTGTAACATTATATGTACTGCTTCCAGTTCTGACACACCTTGCGTCTCTTGTTCTGTTGAAGCTTTATTCTTGACAAGACTCATTTTGAGAATTAATAGTCACCAGACAAGGCAACAAAATACATTAAATTAATTCCTAAGTGTAATCACGAGCCAGACTCAAACCCTGGCATTGCCTAGCCATATGCACCCAATGACTACATGTATAACATTTTACTGGAACTGATTCTGTACATTATGCTGAGTAGCCTTCAAGGCTACATGGTAGACATCTAACAGCTACTAACTAATTGTTACTTCCATTTCTTCTACTACTAGACAAGTCCACTGTGTCAAACCTTTTCTCCATGACCAAAATTCAATCAAAATATTTAGACTCACTATACCATAGGCTATAGGTTGAGATATTGCTCTAAGAAGACAATGTCAATAATCTGAGACCAGTGTTAGATGGCACTTGGATTGTCACCCATGGAGAGTGAGATAAGATGTCAGGATGGCAGTAGATTTGTTTAATTAACTTCTTTATTCTACAGTTGGCTGGCAGCACAAAGAGTGGGAGTGAGCATGGCATCACTTGAATGCTGCTCTCAGCAACTTATCTGGCTGCCACCATGGTGACAGCGTGGCTGCACCGCTGGTGATACCTTGGAGGTGGCCGTTTCCTCCCCCCCAGTGAGTCAGCTCTCTGCTCCAGTGGTGACTGATCTCATGACTTGGGGCAGGCTGACCCATTTTGTAGTCAAACAGCAGATACTATACGGCATTCTGAGATGTCACTCCGGGTGTCACAGGTACATCGTGTAGGACATGATACTGAGGTGAGAATAATTTAGTACACGAATGGCTGAGCACTTATATGCTCCAGACTACATTAATTTAGGATGTATGGCATGTACTGTAAACACTTCCATGATGGCGAGTGAGGAAAGGGTTCTGTCCTTCTGCTAGTGTGTCGCAGCATCAACTGTTGCTATACCATGCTCAGCTGGTTCTGCCTCACAATGCCTGCCTCTATCTGGCTCTGTTGCATCCCACTTCCACTCTGGTGTACTTTTTGACTGAATATGATCAATGCGCTATGAAATACTTCACCTTATAATGATACAGCCTCCCCCAAGATTAATATGAAGTGTCTGATACCCCTTTTTTTATATGCATCCGGGTAGTTATCGGACGATACCGTGCTTCCTAAGGCCTTGTATGTGTATATTATAGGTATCGACCTATCCAATTTGCTAAAACATGAAATATTTTTGTGAAAACATACAGAATATTCTGGAAGGACGTATATTGTCATAATTGTCAATAGATTGTTGTCATTAACAAAATTATCTACAAATGCTAAATCAAATACCTAATTGAGAAATTGAAGTAATAAATATATAACGACAAATGTTAAGAGGCTGTGGAAATGTTGGCATAAATAATTAACCACTATAATTACCATAATTGCACTTGATTAATGAGTTAACACAGAAAACCTCATTATCTTGAGAAACAGCTTAAAAGTTATTACCAAGCAAGTATTTTCATTTGTTATCTATTTTCATGTCCTCCTCAGTAATTAATATTCTTTGTGATTACATTTCTAATTAACCCTCCAATTGTTTAAATCACACAACTTTTCGATTTCCAGAATTTGAGGCCTTATTTGTGCATTTTACGTATGTAATCAGATAAAGCATGAGTTCTGTACTGCCATTGAATGTTAGCAACCAAATCTAAACTATAATTAATTAAGTAACTAAAATAATACAAGAGACATTATTGTAATTAAAGTTCAGATTGATTTTCTTATGGAAAACTACAGATATTACTACAAAAAATTATGTCATTCGATATTGTATTTTATACCTTATTCGGCTGTAACATCAGTTTCTTTATATTTTGTAAATTTTAATTGTAACATCAAAAATGCACAAAATTAACAATGGGTTATTTTGAAATTTATTCTTAAAATTCTATATAAAGCGACACAGCGATGCTGCAAAATGGTCACTCAGTCAGTATTTTGTTTACGCGTGGAGTGTGTAGTTTGATTGTCAATAAATTTTGTGAAGCTTGAAACTTTTATTTTCAGTCATCAATTAATCACAGGCAAAAGAAATTTAAGTTAAGTGTTAACGATCCGAGGAGAATGTTACAACCTCCTCAATTTGATTGCTGCTATTCCCACTTACAGTGATCAATTTGGTTTGAGAAGAAACTTAATTCCTTAGTTGTCCCCTGCTTTAGCCTTTACTATCCAATTCATGCCTAAAATAATTTCCTCACTCAGATCATGTGTCACAAAGCATTCCTGGGTAAGTGGTATGTTATTAATTCTAAATGACAGTAATATTTCAAACAATAAATTTTTCCTGGATTTGTGACCACACAGTTAAATGTAAAACTACCAATCTTTCAGTCACTATCGAAAGTAACTTTCATCAGGATGGTTTTCGCTTACTGCTGAATGAGAAAACTTTGTTTCTTATATACCTGCAGAAGTGGCTATTATCTAATTCTGATAGGCTGTTATGGATGAAGGAGAGGGATGTTAGAAGCTCTTTATTGGTATTCTTATCATTTCTTTTCATTGGTGGAATCCTGATGTTTTGATTGGTGTTTGTATTACTGCTTGTGATTGGTGGAAATCGGTGAATGGAAAAACCAGGTGGCATTGTGATGTGGCACTGTTTTCCTGCTTTTTAGTGACAGCTGATGTGCGCCAGTACTCTATGTACCTGAGGCCGCTGTGGTCTTCCATGCACCTTTGTGCATTGCTTCGCGTGAGCTGTGATCCCGTAACGCTGTTATTGCTGGCAGCCAAGATGTCAGAAGTCGATACCCATCTTGTTTGTTCATGTTGGTGGGTCGCTTGGCTATTTCTATTGCCTCTCTAATCTTCCTCCTGAAAGTAAGAGGCTTGTTTCGTGAGCTTCACCAAAATCAAACTGTTTGCCACACTCATCCTGGTGTTCTGCCACCACTGACTTGGTGTGCTGTCTTAGCTGGGTATATCTTTCATGTTCAGATATCCGTGTGCTGATGGGTCATCCTGTCTTGCCTACATACACCTATCCACATTCGCAACTGATTTTGTTAACTCTAGTAGCGTGTAGTTTGACAACTGGATCTTTTTTTGCGTGAAGAACATCTTTTATTGTGTTGCTGCTCCAGAAAATCAGCTGATGTCTGCTCGGTGCAGAATTTTGTCCACCTATTCAGTGACATCTTGAACATACGGTAACAGAGTGACATTTTGTGCTTCCTTCTGCTCTCCTCTATTTCCTTCATTCTTTATCACCATAGTTGTATCTATTAGTTTCATCCCATAACCATTAGCACATCAAATGGACTTGAGTGTTTGTAGTTCACCCTTCAGATGTTCCTGATCGTTGATCATGTGAGCCCTCTTGGTTAATGTGTGCAGGCAGATTTCTTCTGCATATGGCGATGATAAGAGGAGGCATGTAGATATCTGCCAGTACTGATTGGCTTGCTACATACTCTATGGTCCAGTTTATCATCAGGCTTTTTGTAAACTTCCACGTCGAGGAAAGGCAGCAAGGGTTCTTTTCTATCTACATAGTGAATTGGATTCTGCTGTGCTGCTGGATAAACTGTTGGTGGAAATTTCACAGCTCTTCCTCCCTGTGTGGCCAGATAATGAAGGTATCATGAACATATCATAGCCAACATTCTGGGCATAATGGTGTGGACTGGAGCATTGTTTCTTCAAATGCTTCCATAAAGATGTCTGCTGCAGTAGGCGAGACAGGAGAGGCAATAGCTATACCATCTGACTGTTCATATATTCCCCCTTTACACCTGAAGTAGGTGGTCATTAAACAGTGGCACACTAGCTCACAGATATTGGGCACCATGTCTTCCTCTAAGATGTTCATGGTGTCTTGTACTGGTGCATTTGTGAAGCTAACCATCAGGTCTGTGGCCGAGATGCACTTCCCTTTTAGAATTTCTACAAAATGGGTGGAGTCCTTCATGTACAAATTTCTGTGGCTTACCAAGTGTCAGAGCTTTGAAGCCAGTTCATTTGCTAGACTGTATGTCATTGAATTAGTGGTACTCAAAATCGGTCGCAAAGGAAAGGCCTCTTTATGGACCTTAGGTACACCATATATGCTTGGTGACTGTGGAATGAGTCTTCTGGCTGTATCAAAATTCATTCTAGTTTGCTTCGGCAGTGCTTGCACCAATTTGATTATGTTGGCCATCAGATCTCCCTTAAGCATCTTTTAAATGGGTTCTCTCAGATCTTCCATTTGTTTATTATAATCTTCTGTGTCCAACACAATGGTCACATTTCCCTTGTCTGCTCATGTTATTATTAAATGAGAGCTGTTCTTCAGTTCCACAATAGCATGATGGTGCTCCTTGCTGATATTTTGTTTCCGAGGCTTTGCCATTTCTTGTCTAATCTTCTCTGTCTCAGCTTGTGGTAGACGACGAATCGAAGCCTCAACAGATTTGATGCTGTCTTCTTTCGGAACTTGTTTTGATGCAGCTGAAAAATTTGACTCCTGGTATCAATCAGACGATTACCTTCCCATTTACCAGTTACGATATAAATATACGGACTTTTTTTGTGTATCATTATCATCTCCATTTTCCGTCTCATATGAAAACTCCCTATCACTTTCTTTTAACCTTGTATCTTTTATTTTATCTTTATTTATGTCTGTTTCTGTTCTTGATTGCATAGTACAAGTTCTGTGAGTTATTCCCTTCTCTTCTCACCACTCTCAATGCAAACTTTCACATACCTTTCACAGTGTATCTGTTATTTTACTATCACTATTTTCATTAGCATAATGAGCTCAAACTACTTGTAAGACTTCATTATTTATGCATTTTTTATGTTCCCTCTCATCCTTATAATAATTCACTTGCTTTACTATTATCAACTGTAAAATCTCACTCTCATGTTCATCCATATCATAATTCTGGCCTCCCTAGGTATAATCATTACTGTCCCCATAACTATCTTCTTCTAAAACTTTGTCTTTGGCTTCTACATAAACCATCCCATCTAATTCTTTATGCAAATCTCTCTCACTTTCTGTTTTCTCTTCAACTTCTTGCTTTTCCTCAATACAAGCATCAGTTGCATCTTCCTCATGGATCTCATCATAATTATCTATGACACATCCTTCACTCTTCTTACTACTAATATCTAAAATAATTTCTTCTCTACTATGTATACGATTGTCTAGTTCAATAGCATCAGCATTAAAAACAGCCAATTCTCACTCTATATCTGCTACATCTTCAGTTACTAGCTTATATAAACCTAATTCATCAAAATCATAATTGAAACTTCCTGGCAGATTAAAACTGTGTGCCCGACCGAGACTCGAACTCGGGACCTTTGCCTTTCGCGGGCAAGTGCTCTACCAACTGAGCTACCGAAGCACGACTCACGCCCGGTACTCACAGCTTTACTTCTGCCAGTACCTCGTCTCCTACCTTCCAAACTTTACAGAAGCTCTCCTGCGAAACTTGCAGAACTAGCACTCCTGAAAGAAAGGATATTGCGGAGACATGGCTTAGCCACAGCCTGGGGGATGTTTCCAGAATGAGATTTTCACTCTGCAGCGGAGTGTGCGCTGATATGAAACTTCCTGGCAGATTAAAACTGTGTGCCCGACCGAGACTCGAACTCGAGCACTTGCCCGCGAAAGGCAAAGGTCCCGAGTTCGAGTCTCGGTCGGGCACACAGTTTTAATCTGCCAGGAAGTTTCATATCAGCGCACACTCCGCTGCAGAGTGAAAATCTCATTCTGGAAAATCATAATTGTTTTCCTCCACTCCCACTACAACTTCATTACTTGATAAAATGTAAAGTTTTGATCAAGATTCTGCATCTGCTTCTATTTCCATACTATGAGAAGCCTTTCTCTGATATTATTTATTTATTTACTTATTTATCTTACAGCTCGAAACATGTATTTAACATGCATGGGCAATGCTACAGTAATTACATTTAGATTATTGATACACAATATATATAGATTACATGCTATTAAGTAAAAGATCATGTAAGTATATTTAACATAGCATTCCTGAGGTCAAATCATGTCAGCACCATACTGTATGGGCACTTCAATATAAGCCATTTTTTAACTCATTTTTAAAAATTCTACCAGAAAGCTGTTTCAGGTTGTTTGACAGAGAATTATAAAATATTGCTCCCTTAATGAATGGGGTATTTGTTGTTAGATTCAATCTTCTGCTCACCATATGAAAGTCTCATTAGTGTCTTGTATCGTAATCATGGATTTCCATATTCCTGTTTGTCACTTTTTGTCTTTTTTCACTAATAATATTGATGGAAACATATATACTGCATGGATAGTCATAATATTAATATTAATAAACAGGTTTTTGCATGAAGTTCTGGGTCTTACTTTTGCCATAGTTCTTATTACTCTTTTCTGCAATACAAATACCCTTCTTATATTGTAATGGCTACACCCACCCCACAATACAATTCCGTAAGATAGATGGGGATACACCAACCCAAAATACCCTATTTTTATTGCCTCAATATCTAGATATTGAACTAATCTCCTTAGTAAATACAGACTAGACATTATTTTACCACAGACATGATCTATTTGCTCATTCCACGAAAGTCTGTCATCTATATATATCCCCAGAAATTTACATTCTGAACAGGTATTTTCCTGAATGTCCTCATTTACAACAGTATTTTTATTTGAGCCACTTGTCTTAAAATAAATTAAATTAGTTTTGTTAATATTGACCCTCAGGATTTCTTTTTCAAAATTTGTTTGGGGTTTTTCAACAAAATTCTGTACCACTGAATTTAGGCCATCATTACTACGTGCCCAGAAAACCCCAGAGGTGTCATCAGCATACATAGTAATTACGATGACTGGTGTCTAATAGTTCTGGGAAATCAATCATGTAGCAAATAAACAAGAAGGGGCCCAAGATAGAGCCTTGTGACACACCAAAATTTATATTTCTTATCTTTGGTCTTCTTTTTTCGATTACCTCTCCATTATCATACACAACTTCTGTGCATTGTTGTCTGTCTTTAAGGTAAGATTCTATTAAAAGCAACAGTTTCCCACTGATACATTACAAGCAAGTTTACTTAAAAGAGCGCCATGATGGACTCTGTCACGCTTTGGAAAGATCTAAAAACACTCCTGCCGTTTTGTGACCCTCATTTATTTTTCTCCATCAGACAGTGTACAAACTGTACTGCTGCAGATATGGTGCTCTGACCACTTCTAAAGCCATGTTGGAAATCTCCTATTGAGTTATTTGTATTATAGTGCTTGATTAAGATTTCTAGCATTATTTTTTCAATTAATTTACCAAACACTGAGGGTAAGGCAACTGGTCTGTAGTTCTGTGGTTGCTTTCTTTCCCCTTTTTTATATAAAGGTTTAACTACAGCAAGTTTCAGTTTCTTCGGAAATACACCTTCTTCAAGTACACAATTTATTAGATGGACTAATACACTCCTGGAAATTGAAATAAGAACACCGTGAATTCATTGTCCCAGGAAGGGGAAACTTTATTGACACATTCCTGGGGTCAGATACATCACATGATCACACTGACAGAACCACAGGCACATAGACACAGGCAACAGAGCATGCACAATGTCGGCACTAGTACAGTGTATATCCACCTTTCGCAGCAATGCAGGCTGCTATTCTCCCGTGGAGACGATCGTAGAGATGCTGGATGTAGTCCTGTGGAACGGCTTGCCATGCCATTTCCACCTGGCGCCTCAGTTGGACCAGCGTTCGTGCTGGACGTGCAGACCGCGTGAGACGACGCTTCATCCAGTCCCAAACATGCTCAATGGGGGACAGATCCGGAGATCTTGCTGGCCAGGGTAGTTGACTTACACCTTCTAGAGCACGTTGGGTGGCACGGGATACATGCGGACGTGCATTGTCCTGTTGGAACAGCAAGTTCCCTTGCCGGTCTAGGAATGGTAGAACGATGGGTTCGATGACGGTTTGGATGTACCGTGCACTATTCAGTGTCCCCTCGACGATCACCAGTGGTGTACGGCCAGTGTAGGAGATCGCTCCCCACACCATGATGCCGGGTGTTGGCCCTGTGTGCCTCGGTCGTATGCAGTCCTGATTGTGGCGCTCACCTGCACGGCGCCAAACACGCATACGACCATCATTGGCACCAAGGCAGAAGCGACTCTCATCGCTGAAGACGACACGTCTCCATTCGTCCCTCCATTCACGCCTGTCGCGACACCACTGGAGGTGGACTGCACGATGTTGGGGCGTGAGCGGAAGACGGCCTAACGGTGTGCGGGACCGTAGCCCAGCTTCATGGAGACGGTTGCGAATGGTCCTCGCCGATACCCCAGGAGCAACAGTGTCCCTAATTTGTTGGGAAGTGGCGGTGCAGTCCCCTACGGCACTGCGTAGGATCCTACGGTCTTGGTGTGCATCCGTGCGTCGCTGCGGTCCGGTCCCAGGTTGACGGGCACGTGCACCTTCCGCCGACCACTGGCGACAACATCGATATACTGTGGAGACCTCACGCCCCACTTGTTGAGCAATTCGGCGGTACGTCCACCCGGCCTCCCGCATGCCCACTATACGCCCTCGCTCAAAGTCCGTCAACTGCACATACGGTTCACGTCCACGCTGTCGCGGCATGCTACCAGTGTTAAAGACTGCGATGGAGCTCCGTATGCCACGGCAGACTGGCTGACACTGACGGCGGCGGTGCACAAATGCTGCGCAGCTAGCGCCATTCGACGGCCAACACCGCGGTTCCTGGTGTGTCCGCTGTGCCGTGCGTGTGGTCATTGCTTGTACAGCCCTCTCGCAGTGTCCGGAGCAAGTATGGTTGGTCTGACACACTGGTGTCAATGTGTTCTTTTTTCCATTTCCAGGAGTGTAGTTTGGCTAACTCACCCTTGCCTTTTTTTCAGTAGAAAAGGAGAAAATTCATTCCATCCAACTGATCTTTTATTTTTTAGGCTGTCAATTAGCTGTGTTACCTCCTTGATGGTTACTGTAGGTAGCTTACAAGAGTCCCATTCCTTTTCCTTATCATATTTAAACTGCTTCTCCTGTTTCATGCAAGTATCATTTTCAATAGCATCTATAAAGTAATCATTAAATATATTGATAACTATATAAGGTTCAGAAAAATTATCATTACGTATACTTAACTCTATCAGTCTTCCTCATATCATTAACTACTGCCCAGAACGACTTTGAGACACAATCAGAATTTCTGATCTATTTGCTAATATGTTCTACTTTCCTTCTCCTTACTTCCTTGTGATACTCATATTTATATTTTTTATAAGCCTCTTTATATAAATCAAGACTGGTTTCTCTGTGTAGCTCATACATATACTCCATTCCGTCTTTGAGTCTTTTCGTTTTTTCATCCAGTTTTACACTTGCAAACATATATGAAGATAGTAACTGTTCTCGAAAGAACAGATACCATTGATGACCGTGTAGCTTCTCTAGAATAAATGATAATTAATTGAAACCCTCAACAATGGCCTTGCCGCAGTGGATACACCAGTTCCCATGAGATCACCAAAGTTAAGCGCTGCTGGGCATGGCTGGCACTTAGATAGGTGACCATCCAGCCGCCATGCGCTGTTGCCATTTTTCGGGGTGCACTCAGCCTTGTGATACCAATTGAGGAGCTACTCGACTGAATAGTAGTGGCTCCGGTCAAACAAAACCATCATAAGGACTGAGAGAGCGGTGTGCTTACCACATGCCCCTCCTATCCGCACCCTCATATGAGGATGACATGGCAGTCAGATGGTCCCAATGGGCCATTTGTGGCCTGAAGACGGAGTGCATTTGAAACCCTCAGCAGCCGACAGGTGTTGTTGATATACCTCGATGGGGACAGCTGAAAATGTGTGCCCCTACCGGGACTCGAACTATCTATTCTTCTACTGGGCAAACAAGCAGCTATAAAGGAGGGTGTGGGAGCCATGGTAGCTGAGATGGTATACAGACATACAATTCATCTGCCACATTAATTTTTTGACAGTACTCTGAGTGATGTGATAGAGGCCTTGGACTTTGTTATGAAACTGCAGTCACACATACAGCAACTGTACTTCGTGGCACTGAGAGAATAATGGTCTTATCTTCATTTGTATTCTGCAAGTTGTCATGTTGAAAAGCAGTTTTCGTTCAGCTCAATGCTGTGTCCAAACCATCACAGCCGCCTTGTGACAGACCCTACAATGTGCTCAGTAGGGGTGACAGACAATTTAAAGTGGATGTTGGCAGTAACCTAATGACAATTTCAATTGACAGACTAAAATGAGATAATTTTTCACTGTAACTACAAACTGTATATAATTATGGGGGACATCATCATCATCATCAAAAACATGATGAAGATGAGCACTTTGATTTTTTTCTTTGTTTTGTGCTGTAGTGAAAGACATTGTTGTAGGCCATGCAAAGAACTTTTTGTTTAGGGTTGGACATAGGAAATTGGGATGAAGTAATTAACAATGGCATAGCTTCAAATGCCAGTTGCAGTGTTACGTGGCTTTATGCTTAATTATAGACTTACTATTTTATCAGGTGATTTGTTTTCACCACGTAACGCCCACTGTTTACGTCCTTCTTCGTTGCTGAGCGATGTATCACTTTTCGTTCTGACGCCACAACTCTTCCTTTCCTATATCTTTACTACTTTTTATCTATATAAATGATGAACTATTGGTTTTGCCGTTTAACAACTTTTTAATAACTGTGGAAGTATTACAGGCATCGCGTCCCACCTAATGTGTCACCCGCCTATACGTTTTACATGAACTTTTCAAGACTCGATCGATCTGTTTACAAAGATAAAGCAGAATATATCTTCCTTTGACATTGTCCAACAGCGACTTAGGAAGCTCGACACCCTTGCGGCCCAGGCTCTTCCATGGCCCACTTGCCGCTATGCCGAACTTTCGTGGTTATTCTTGGGCAATGTCTTCCATGTTATCTGCAACATAAATAAACTTTCTTCCCTCAGTATTTCTGAAAACCCAAAAATAAACTTAAAGAACACAATAATAATAACTGTTCTTACAATTATTCGTGTAAGTCTTGGTCGATTTAAT